>NC_138963.1:112697500-113947500 GCF_055761805.1 Camellia sinensis | reverse complement strand
TAAAATAAGTTTATTTAATATTTATTTATTTTGATAAATTACATAGAACTCTCCAACAATTGGGATAAATACAATTCAACCCCATTAATATGGATATTACATCGGCCTCCCCTAAAACAAAATAAATGTTAGTGAAATTAATGTAATGTGTAAATTGATGAACTTACCATCTTATCCCATTTGTCTGGCCTCCTCTTCTTCTTATTTCCCCCTTCTTTTTTCAATCTCCAACTGCAACCACTTACTACTATTTCCCCCCGGCGCACAATCACCCGCTTTTCTTACTCAATATAAAACTATAGTACCACTACTTTCTATTGCTACCCCAAATCTCATAGGTACAAAGAAATGCCACACAGGCCCACTGCCACCACTCATCCATTATATTTCCATTGTGACTAGTACCAAACCATCACCCACACCTCATGACCCCATCACCAAGCCTAGTACTGCCACCTCCATTAAGCCATCTGCCAACCCAGTGACCATTGTTACCCACCACCAACCATGACCCCAATTTCACAACAAATCTTTATTCATAACCACATCCAGCAAAGACCCCTCCTCCAACCACCACATACCCACCCATCAACACCACCGTCTACCACTCATCAATATTCAAAAACCTTTTATCAAACAACCAAAACCCTAAATCACACCCATCAATTCCCATCACCACCCACCCATCCATCCATCATCCACTACATATTAATACTCATTGAATTTGATCGAGAAATGTCAACAAAGGGTGATGATTAGGGCCTAGGAAGAAAGAGAGGGAGATTAGATAGTGGCAAAGACATTGAAGTTGTTGAGTTCATGAGACTAGCAACGTAATCGTCCCAGTATTCATTGTCCTTGACTTCATTGTTCCAGTTGTCCACCATTGATTTGTTTTTGAGAGAGGGAGAAAGGAAAGATAGAGAGAAAAGAAAGGCTCACTATTGGAAAATAGACTATTTTCAACAACACCTTTCTATTGTAAAAAGAAAAAATATTGTTGCTTAAATTATTAGCGATGCATGTCAGGACAACGACAACGGTGATAGAGCAAAAATGGGAAAGGCAAATGTCTTTTGCAATGATACATAATTGTCACAATATTTGGCAATAGTCAAATGGTAATTATTCGTCAGAAAGATCTTAAGGAAGTTTAGTTTTTGCGACAACACTACATGTAGTCGCAAAATGTTTATTATTAGCCATGGAACATGTCATCACAAAAGAAACTTTTTCTGAAATATTTGTTGTAGTGACGGTTTATTAAGTCCTTTCAATCTTTATTTTTATAATTTATTGTAATTGATGAAAAGATGAATGAATGTACAAGCTATCCTTATATATAGAGAGCTATAGTTATACCTATACAAGATATATGTATCTAAATCACATGTGCTAATTACTTGTAACTGTTTAACAAACTGACAAACTATCTAACTGTTATCGGTTTAAACTGATGCAATCACATTAACTGAGCTGCAGCTCAGCTTCATCACTGAACTAGAACAGGAGCTGAGCTGTGAGCTATGCTTGGGCTTTGATGGCTTTGATGAAATATCCTCAACATTCCCCTTCAAGCTAATGGGGTGAGTGAACTCCATAAGCTTGTCTTTGAGATACGAAAATCTGGAGACAGAGAGAGGTTTAGTGAAGATGTCAGCCAACTGGTCAATAATTAGAATATACTTAAGAACTAGCTTTTTAGCAAGAACTTGATCTCGAACATAGTGGCAATCCACTTCAATGTGTTTAGACCTGGAATGAAATACTGGATTGGAAGCCAAAGCAATAGCAGAGAATTGTCACACTAGAGAGTAGGAGGCACAGGAGAGGAAATAGATAAGTCAGTAAGGAGCATGCCAATCCAAGCCAATTCTGCAGCAGTATGAGCAAGAGATCTGTACTCTACTTTAGTGGAAGAGCGAGAGACTGTGGCTTGCTTTTTGGCTAACCAAGACACAAGGTTAGAGCCCAAAAATATACAATAACCTGAGGTAGATTTTCTATCTAAAACATCTCTAGCCCAGTTAGAATCAGAGTAGGCATGAACATCAAAATAACTTGGAGAATAGGTCAGACCATGCCCAATGGTACCCTTAACAAAACGTAGCAGTCTTTTAACTTCAGCAAAATGTCCAACTGTGGGAGAATGCATATGTTGGCAAGAGTGATTGACTGCCAAAGAAATATATGGGCGATTTATGGTGAGATATTGGAGAGCACCAACGATGCTGTGATAAAGAGTAGGATCAGAACACAGTGCTGATGAATCAGGGGCAAAGGAAAGTTTAACTGATATAGGAAATTGACAAGGTTTACAATCAACTAAACCTGCCTTATAAAGAATATCCCGAGCATATTTCTGTTGTGAAAAAACATAGCCAGTGGAAGTTGGTGTGGTGGAAATACCCAAAAAATATGACAAATCACCAAGCTCTTTCATAGAAAAGGCAGTGTGCATATAAGAGATAAGATTTTGAATATGAGAAGCATCATTTCCTGTGACTAAAATGACATCCACATAGACCAAAAGAGCAGTGAAAGTAGTGCTGGATTTCTGGATGAACAAAAAAGAGTCACGTTTGCTATTATGGAAACCTTGAGAGAAAAGATAGGCTGAAAATATAGAATACCAAGCCTTGGGTGCCTGTTTCAAGCCATATAGAGCTTTCTTGAGATGACAAACATGATTAGGTTGATCTGGATGAACAAACCCTAGTGGTTGAAGCATAAACACTTCCTCTTCAAGAACTCCATGCAGGAAGGCATTGGATATATCCAATTGCCTCAAGGGCCACTGATGATGGAGAGTTAGTGCAGACGCGCCCGCGTGGGGCCCTCGCTACAGTTCGGACTCGATTTGTGTCACGGTTCTTAATCTGAACCAAAGAGTCTAAATCCGGCAAATCGTTTTTGAGAAACAGATTTTTGAAAAGAAGTGCCAAACATGGACTGCTTTGCCAGATACAGAGTCGCCACCTAAATATTTTTTTTTTATGGGGGAATTTAGGAAACCCTGACTCGGTGCCAAAGGCCACATGTCCGTCATCACCAAAGTTGCCTCGGCTCGGGAGCTTGGGTACGATTGGGGAAGGTCAGCTATGAGCACCCCCTCTTGCCCGATCCGAAGATCGGCCTCTACTAACCATGATATCCGATTTTGAAAACGTTATGTGTTCTTATTCTGATTATTAGCCTAGAATTACTATGTTATGCGCACAGCAAACAATAAATTGGAACAAAACATAGCATGTTTGTTTTGAAAATGGTTTGCTACTCGCAAGTAGGCTAAGATGCAGGTTTTGCCACCCTCAAGTGGACTTTTAGGAAAAATGGTTTTGCCACTATCGAGTGGGCTTAAAACTCGCAGTTTTAATGAATTATCCCAATTTAAGCAATTCGACCTTCATCCACAGGCATTCAAGCAGTTATATCACATAAGCAGCTAGCCTCATGATAATCATGCAATTATGGCAACACTCACACGCATGCGGCATGCTAAAGCATAAAGCTCACCTAGTACTCTAAGCCAAAACAGAAACCAGTTAGTAATCATATGCATGATCCTAGTTCATATTTGAAATGGCTAATGCAACACATGCAAAGATGCAATCTAAACAGGCTCAGCTATCCTAAACATGGCATGTGAAATGCTGCAGCTAACAAATACTCAACTTGGAATTGAAATACGAGTGCAGTTAGCATGATGTACCGAGCCTGGTGCATGCAAGACAAATGTATGAATGCACGCATGCATAGCATAAGGTATGCTAATTTAAATATGCCCTAGTCTACCATCATAAGCGGGTAAATAAAAGGGAAGAAAGACGTGGGGTTGGAAGACATACACACACTCACGCACACTAATTACACAATTGCCCTCGCTCGGAGGGTCCGAATAAATATTACAGTCCAAACAAATAATACTAAATTAAATATTACAAAATTTCTAAGCTAATTAACAAATTAAATGCAAAGAGAAGATGGCCGTAGCCCCCCACCTCGGGATGCGTGAATGATGCATGCTCGGATTTATCTTGCCCTGAAAGCCCGTACCATACCACTGCTGCCTCTGTTTACACTGCCCTGCTTCTCTGAAAATTGCCAAAGTTCTGGGGCAGGTCTCCTGAATACTGTGGAACACCATCGGCTGGAGGAAATGTCCACCGGCCATTGAAAATATCCATCAGCTGCTGATGAAGTCATCAGCCATTCACCAATGGCCGGTCGGCACTCTATACTGCCGGTCGGCCAAAAATCCCTGCAGAATCTGGTTTTTGACAGCAACAAGGACAGACAGTGTATGGCATGGAATTTCAAGCAAGTGTATGCATGGCTACTCTCCCAATCATGTAACGGACTCAAGGGAGTATGGCCCTTGACCCTCGGGCTATCAATTGTGCATTTGATGCATGATAGCCTAAGGAACCAAGGTTGCAATTCAATGTAAAAATGCATGCAACACACAAATGAGGACCAAGATCCTATCATGCCAAAGTCAAGGGCCTCGGTGACCGAGGGTTGAGGTGTGTTTTGTCACTCGAAGTACAAACACCCCTCATCCCTCAAGTTTGGTTTGACACCCCAAACCAAACAATGTAATGCATGTATGTACTTGTGATTCAAGTTATGCAACATGAGGCTAAGATGCAAAACATGTCAAACGTGATGCAACCTATCATGTTAAGTATGCAAAGTGCTAATCATATGAGATGCAAATGTAATGCAAACATGGACAAATACGCCCTAAGGCTAGCATGGGACAACATGTAATGAGCCAAATAAGCAACAAGCATATGATAAGCATGCAATGGTGGACTTAAACCATAAATGGCAGACCTCAACCTTGCCATAAACAGAGGCCAAAATGATGTACAAGAGCACAAATGATGCATGCAAGTGTGCACACGTCAAGGTCCATCACTTAAGCATGAAAGGGGACAACTCTAAGCATACTTAAAGGTGATATAAATGGGCATTAAACCAACATGCTAAGCTCTGAAAATGAATAGAGGATAATGCCAAATCAAACAAAACATGCAAGTAAGGCATGCAACAATGACCAACACTTGAAGCCAATAAAGGGGGTCAAACCAAAGCTATGTCAACCAAACCTTAAAGGACCAAAATGAACTAAAACAGTCCCAAGGGACTCCAAAACAGGACTAAAGCATGGATAGATCATGGTCAAAACATGCCAAGGAATGAGTCCAAAACAAGGACATTCAAGGCCACCAAAAGGGAGCATCACTCAATACCTATCCCAAGCAAACATGGCATGAATTTTTCAATGCAAAACAGAGTTCTAGTATGCAAAAGGGCCCTCAAAACCCACTGATATGGCAGCCCAAGTGACTTAAACATACAAGCATGCACAATGCCCATTTCAAGGCACAAAACTACAACACCTCAAGGCATAAAAGGATGATAAATGCTGTCATACAAGCATGATATAGGGACTGAAATAGCATGAGAGGTGACTCCAAATCATTTAAACAACCTAACCAAAGCATGCTAATGACTCATTTGCTCAAGGCCAAAGTTCTAGGATGCAAAGGAGCTATGCAAAACACGACGAACATGACAAAAACAGTGGCCAACAGACCTAAAGCATGACAAATCATGACCAAAAGCTTCAATAAGCTAAGCCAAATCATGAAGATATACTAGGCTAAACACATGGCACATTTCTAGGTAAGATAAGGAATTACAAAGCAAGTACAAGATGCATGCTAAGGGCTACAAATCCAACCAAAGATAGAGATATAATATGACTAATAGGCACCCAAAAACCTCTGAGATGGGACCAAAAACAACCAAGCATGCATGTTGCCCTTTTAAGCCAAAGCAAAGGTAAAAGAAGGACAAAGGGGAGAGGGGTGTCCCTCCCCTACACAAGACTTCAAAACCACTCCATCACCACTGAAAATCCACTTGATTTCAGTGGTGAGAATACCAACACAACAAAGTAAACAAAGCTCAAAGAAAAGGGCACCAAAATAGGCTAAAAGAGGCCTAAGGGGAGGAGTTCGACCCCCAATGCCAAAACACTGTTAATGAAAGATGTTAAGCAGAAAAATACAAGACTTTTTCATGTTATACACAAAGCCTAAATCAGCATGCAAGATAGGTAGAAAACTAGTGCAAGATTGGGGAAACTAAAGCAAATGTCTCACCCTTGAAGAAACCTTGAAGAACAGATGATCCAGCCACTCTCTACTGATCAAAATCAGTCCAAAACCTTAACAAACAACCCTCAATGCCTCTCAATCTCGGAGCAAGGTGTAATGGTGTGTGTGTTAGTGCAAAAGTAAGGTCAAAATGCACTTTTAGGCTTCCAAACACACCCTAAGGATGAGAGAGAGGGAGATATAGAGAGAGAGAGGATCATATATCAGATATATAGATATAGAAGCTCTGGTTTTTTGATTCAAAAGCTCTAACCCTTAACAAAGGGAGAGGATGAGTGCTTATATAGGCAAAGGCTAAGGTTCTAGGCTTCTCCAAGAAGCTAGATGAAAGGGGCAAAGGGGGCAAAGGAGTCACACTGGCCAGCAAAAGAGGTCGCCGGCAGAATAAAGTGTCTGTCGGCCCAATATAGTGCCGACCGGCCATTGGTTTTAAGAAACCATGGCCGGTGGCACCCATAAACAGCCGGTGATGCTAGGGGAAGGCCGGTGGAAGGTGGGGATGGCCAACAAGCCATTCCCTGCCTCTCAAGGCAAAAAACACAAGTGTTTGGTGCAAAACCAGACACCGAAAAGTCGAGTCGAGAGATCTTGAGGCGAGGCGCGCAGCCGAGACCTCCGGGAACTCGGGACGAACACAAGCACGGATGATCACCTAGTGTTCCAACAGTGACGTCCAAGTCTTGAGGATGGTCAAAAATGGGGTGTCTACAGTTGCCCCTCTTTGACAGAACTCGAAAGTCATAACAATGACGGGAGTGAATGACAAAGCCCAGAGACGACCCATTTTTGACAAGGCCGAAGACTCAGACAAACATGCAAGGAAAACAAGATATGTGCCCGAAGGCAGGGGCAAAATGCAAGACAATGCACAGAGCCGGACATAACTTATGATCATGCAAAGAAAACTGTAACGAAGCATACATGCGACAGTTTTAAGCTAGCATACATCAAGCTACACTACAAGATAGAAAGGATGTAAGAGAATTATGTAATTCTCGATACGTCTCACCCGGAGGATACAATACCTGTGCGGCTCGTCTAGTTGCACCAACCTCAAATGAACCGTACATACAATATCGTGCCTGCAAAGAAAACAAACTTAACAGGTATAATATCATTAGCAACATGCATAATAGTGTACTCGAAATGCGTGACAACGCAAAGCAAGTGGAAAGCATAACAATGCTGTGAAGGCACAGATATGTAAGTGGAGCACGCGGTCTACGCAGGCAACGAAATTGATCATGAGCATGCGGTCTACGCAAGTAATGAATTTGAGCATAAGAATGCGGTCTACGCAAGTAGAACATGCGGTCTACGCAAGTAAAATATGCGGTCTACGCGAGTAAAACATGCGGTCTACGCAAGCAAAACATGCGGTCTACGCAAGAAATGAAATTGATTACAAACATGCGGTCTACGCAGGGAAAACATGCGGTCCACGCAAGCAAGGCATGCGGTCTACGCAAGTAATGAAATTGATTACAAACATGCGGTCTACGCAAGTAAAATATGTGGTCTACGCAAGGAATACATGCGGTCTACGCAGGGAAAGCATGCGGTCTACGCAGGTAATGAAATTGATTGCAAACACGCGGTCTACGCAAGCAAAACATGCGGTCTACGCAAGTAAAATATGTGGTCTACGCAGGCCAAAACATGCGGTCTACGCAGGCCAAAACATGCGGTCTACGCAAGTAAAACAATTGATTACAAATATGCGGTCTACGCAAGTAGTGTGTATGAGAAGAGTTGAACGTACACACGTAAATAAAGCATGCAGTCACGCGAGCAATGTGTATAAAAAGAAACTTGAACACATGTGAGTGAAAACATATCATTCACAATGCACGAATGTAAAGTACTGTAACACAGCATAATTGAAACAATTTGTGGAATCCACAAGACCTGAAAAGGATACGGGAAGGGACGTTCTTCGTACGTACTGAGCATCGCTCGTAGAAGTTGTGGCCTGAGGTCAACTCGAAGGTCCACGTTTCAAAAGTGTGCTTTCCCGCATTGTCTCGAGTGATGAAGGTGCCAAACCGTGTGGTTGACCCGAACAAAGGCGCGGAAGGTGCATTGGCCACGAGGGGAGTTTTGCTGGTATCAATTCCGACACTTTGCTATCCTGCCATTCTATGTTTTACTTTCCTTTTTACTAGTAGTTTAAGCACATTACACTGCCTTGGGCAGGTTTTATTCTTTATCAAAATTAAAAATTTTGCAAAACACGTGATGGGAGTGAAACAACCATTTTGTTCAAAAGATGTTGCATTTGTAAATTTTCTATGCATCGCATCGCAAGGTATCACACCACAATGTGAACGAAATTGAACCTATTTTGAACACTGGGTATTTGCATCGTAATAATCAGGTAGTGAACCGACTTACAACTCGATAAGCAAAAACAAAGGCATGATACAACCAAACAAGTGTGAGCACAACTCAATAAACAAATCAAAGACTTAAAGAGAGTGAAATACAACTCGATAAGCAAATGTACAATAACTCGATAAGCAGACAGGTGTGACTCCGCAAGAATCGATCGCCGGGGGGGATTGGAGGTGGTGGAATTCCCCAATCCCTAGCATAAACAGCTCAGGGAACAAGGAGGAAGCCCATCGGCCAGGGGTAGAGGCCATCAGCCACAAGGAATGGCCATCGACCAGAAATTTGTTCGGTCGGCAAAAGGTAATGGCCGGTCGGCAGAATATTTGGCCGGCCGGCCATGAAGGAAGGAATCACCAGAATGTTGACACCTATCCTCCACCCAGCCTTATCCTCTACAAAAGGCCTCAGCTTCGTAGTTTTTCTCAATTCCACACTGATTTGCTCTAATGGAAGAGTTTCTTGCTCAAAATCTCACAGCTTGGATTGCTAGCTTGGATGGCTCGGAAAAGTTGAATTTCCGGGGTTTCGGCATAAATGCACTATTCACTCTAGGTCGTACCCCATTGCACCTTCCGTTTCTCCATGCCGCGGCAAGGTTTTGGAATCCGGTGACGCATGTCTTTAGCTTCGCTGGGCAAGAGATATGTCCTACCTTTGAAGATTTCCGAGCCTTAATGGAGTCCGAGCGTGACGAGGAGCTCCTACCCCAACTTAATTTTGGCCATGCCCAATCCTTAGGGCAAATATGTGGACTCAGTATGCGTGACGCTCGGTCTTTGATTTGTGACGGGATGCTGGATATTCCGAGTTTGACCGATCGGTTTTCTGATGCCGGTGATCGCAACAACCATCACTGGCAAGGCTTCCGGCGACACGCCCTCTGTTTGTGCATGCTATCTCATTTTCTACTTGTCTCAGGCTACGGAGGGTCTAGTGTCCGGCTGACCAAGGTTACCCAAGGCTTGAAGGAGGGCAAGAGCTGTATTGCCATGACTCTGGCTGAGATGTTGATGGGCTTAGACGCCTTTTATCGTTGTGAGACGACCAGATTAGCAAGGAGCCCACTACTACTACAAGTAATGTTTCCCACCCAATCTCACATATGTATCACTCACATCACTCGGCCCTCAAATTCGGTTTTTCTCACAAAACCCTATTCTCACTTTTCTCTCATCGTACATCTCTCTATTCTTTATTCTCTCATTTTTCATCCCTTCCCAGGTATGGTTGATGGACAAACTGCAAGTTGTGGACTCTTGCCCAGCATATTCAGCTCGCGGCTACTTCTTCCGGCACCGTCTAGTCAATGCCCTTGATGAGGGATGGTGGTTCGCTTGGATGCGTTGCTTGTCCGTAGACCGTATTGCATGGCGATGCCCTTGGCTGAGCCTTCCAGCAATGAGTTACAATATGTCCCGGCAGACTGGGATTCAATTGATTGGTCTCACTCACTGTGTATTTTACTTCCCATTTCGGATTCGGCGCCAATTTGGCCATGATCAAACCTGCCCGCCAGAGGGGATAAAGTATCCTGCTGCATTCCCAGCCCGAGGCGCACAGCTTGCTTGGCAAGCCACCGCGTGGAGGACGAGAGAACTCCTGGTCCCCCGCTCCTACTTTCAATTGCACTTTATCTGATGAGTGCTTGGATTGGCTCAATGAGGAGGCACAGGTCGGGCCCACATTGGCGTCAGAGGCCTCGACCAACTCTGAGAGGGGGCGCAGGAACACCTGACTTGACTATGCCCCGGATTTATTGCTTTATTAGTACTTTCAAGTTTTCTTTATGAATGTAACAAAAAGCAACTTCGATTGTATGCAAAAGTAGGAGAGCTCTGTTTTGAAATCAATGAAATTGAAGGTTGTGGCACTGAAAATTTTCCGCTTTGGTCCAAAAAATGATCTTAGTTGTAGAAAGATTAATTTGAACAAAGTCAACTTTTATTAAAACTTTTCAAAAACATTTTCGATGTGGATCAGAACTGGACACGCTTGAGATCTGTCACTGAGATGCATAACCCCGGATCTCTGCAACTAGAAAGTTGCCCCTAGTGTGAAGAGTACCGCGACACTGCATAGCAACGAAAAGTTGCCCCTAGTCTGCAAAGCACTGTACCGGAGACCTTAACTGAACTCTTGAATGCCGAATAGACAAAGATGACCGAGATGATCAACTGGACAAAGCTAATCGGGGAAAATTTTATAGCTGAACTCCAGGATGAAGTTGCCTATGTATCCCAAAGATGGGAATCAAGCCTTACGTAGTTCAGGCTTAGGTTCACTCAGGTATTTTCACTCTCCTTTTACGCTCTAACTTTTGCCAAGGTCGCCCTTTGCGGGTTTTCAACCTTGCGAGCTCAGTTTTTATATTTTCTAATTTTTTGTGCTCTAACTTTTGCCTAGGTCACCCTTTCGGGTTTTCGGCCTAGCGAGCCTCTCAAGGGTAATATTTCTTCAACTTGTCCATGTTGATCGGTTGTGAAAATTCTAGGCCATCTAGGTCCATCAGAACCACAGCTCCACCTGACCAGATAGCTTTAATGATGTAGGGACCAGTCCAATTGGGTCTGAACTTGCCCCTTGGGTCATGGATGGGAGCTCGGTTGTCCTTGAGCACCAAATCTCCTTCCTTTAGATTCCTGGACTTAACTTTCTTGTTGAAAGCCCGGGCAATTCTGCGCTGATAACTTTGAACATGGTACAGTGCTTTCAGTCTCCTCTCATCAAAGAGCATGAGTTCTTCAAACCTGCTCTGCTGCCAATCTGCTTCGGCTATTTGACACTCAGCCAATACTCGCAATGACGGAACCTCAATTTCGATAGGTAGAACGGCCTCCATCCCATAAACCAATGAATATGGAGTCGCTCCAGTAGAAGTTCTAATCGAAGTCCTGTAGCCCACAGAGCAAACGGCAGCTTATCTGGCCAATCCCGGTAGGTTTCCACCATCTTCTGTAGCATGTGCTTGATGTTCTTGTTGGCGGCCTCAACTGCTCCGTTGGTTTGTGGCCGGTATGTGGATGACTTATGAAAAGCCACGTTATATTTCTCCAATAAGTCTATCACTTCCTTCTTGAAGTGGGAACCGTTATCTGAAATTATCTCGTTTGGGACCCTGTAGCGACAGATGATGTTGTTTCTGATAAACTTTGCAACGTGCGACGCCTTCAACACGGCATATGATTGGGCCTCGACCCACTTCGTAAAGTAATCTATCGCTACCAGGATAAACTCATGCCCATTCGATCCCTTCGGGGTAACAGCCCCGATCACATCGATTCCCCAAACTGAAAACGGCCATGGGGACGTCATGTTGTACAGTTTTGACGGCGGGATGTTCATGCGGTTTGCATGGATCTGGCATTTGTGGCATCGCCGAACAAAACTGATGCAATCCTCCTCTATGGTGGACCAGTAATAACCCTGTCTGAGGATCTTCCGTGCTAGCATTACTCCGTTCATATGCGCACCGCATTCTCCTCCATGGATGGCCTCTATCAGGCGCTTCGATTCCTCAGCTTCTACACAAAGCTTATGCATTCCCAAATGACCTCTCTTATACAGCTTACCCCCACAGATGATGAACTGAACGGCCATTCTTCTGATTGCCCTTTTATCCTTGGCATTTGCCCCTGGTGGATACGTCTCTTTCTCCAAGAAGTTCCAAATGTCGTAATACCAGGGGTTGTCGTCCTGAGCCTCATCTATGGCGGAAATTGACTCATATGCTGGCGTAAACTTCTGGTCAATAATGACTGGACGCATCCGGACTCCGGATGGGATGTCTATCGTGGAAGATAGAGTTGCTAGTGAATCTGCGAACCTGTTGTTCTCTCTTACTAGGTGGGTGAAATTTAGCTTCTCAAACCGAGGAATTAACAAATCCAAGGTCTGGTGGTAAATTATCATCTTTTCTTCTTTGACTTTCCAGTCTCCTTTTGCTTGAGACACAACAAGGTTCGAGTCCCCAATGACGTCCAACCGTCTTGCCCCTAGTTCTAGGGCTGCTTCTAGGCCAGCAATACATGCCTCATATTCTGCTTCATTGTTCGAGACTTTGAACCGGAGCTTGAATGCTAAAGGGATACAGGAATCGTCAGGCGCTATCAGCAACACTCCTATCCCATACCCGTACTGGTTTGACGCTCCGTCAAAGTACATCGTTCAAGTTTCATCTTCGATGTGTAGAATGGCTTCATCTGGGAATAGGTACTCAACCGCTTCATCCCCTTCAACCGGGTGGTCGGCAAGGAACTCTGCTACCGCTCTTCCTTTTACAGACTTGTGTGTCACATACTTCAGATCAAATTCAGAAAGCAACAGCAGCCAACGAGCTAGCCTACCCGTAAGTGCCGATTTCTCGAAAAGATATTTGATGGGATCCAAGCGTGAAACCAACATTACAGAGTGAGCTAACAGGTAGTGCCGCAACTTCCTGGTAGCCCATACCAAGGCCAAACAAGCCTTCTCCAGCGGAGTGTAGCGGGTCTCGTAATCCAGCATCTTCTTGCTCAGATAGTAGATGGCCCTTTCCACTTTGTCCTCTAACTCTTGTGCGAGCATGCAGCCCATGGTAGTCTCAGTTACTGAAAGGTACAATATCAACGATTTCCCCGGCTCTAGTGGTGACAACACGAGCGGGTTCTGTAAATATTCTTTGATCTGTTCAAAAGTTGCTTGACATCGGCCGTCCCATTGGAATTTTTTTCCTTTCTTCAGGAGACCAAAAAGTGGTTCACAAGTCAAGGTTAGTTTTGAGATAAACCGTCTTATGAATTACACTTTACCCAGAAAGCCTCGTACCTCCTTTTCAGTCCTTGGTGGTAGCATTTCTAAGATGGCCTTGATTTTTGAAGGGTCGACCTCGATGCCCCTTTGTGTAATCAGAAATCCTAGCATTTTTCCCGCTGTAACACCGAACGTACACTTCTGAGGATTTAGCCGCAACCGAAATTCTCTGATCCTTTGGAAGAACTTTTGCAAGGCGGTGTAGTGGCCTTCTCTTTCTTTGGACTTGACAATCAAGTCATCCACGTACACCTCAACCTCTTTGTGGATCATATCATGCAATATTGTGGTCGCAGCCCGTTGATATGTGGCTCCAGCATTCTTCAACCCAAACGGCATCACTCTGTAACAGTATGTCCCCCACGGGGTGGTGAAAGCAGTCTTTTCCCTGTCTTCTAGTGCCATCACTATCTGATTGTAACCTGAGAAGCCATCCATGAACGAAAGCAAAGCATGCTCCGCTGTAAAATCCACCAACTCATCAATATGCGGCAGGGGAAAGTCGTCCTTCGGACTAGCTCTATTCAAATCCCTGAAATTTACGCATACTCGGATCTTGCCATCCTTCTTCGGCACTGGAACAAAGTTGGCCAACCAAGTCAGGTATTCGGATACTAGCAGGAAGCCTGCGTCGATTTGCTTGGTGACCTCTTCCTTAATTTTGATGGCCCAGTCCGGACGAATCCTTCTGAGCTTCTATTTGATCGGTCGGGCCACGGGGTCGAGAGGGATCCGGTGCTGTACAATCTCAGGATCGATTCCAGGCATGTCTTCATAGGACCACGCGAAAGCATCTTTGAAATCTTTTAATAAAGCAATTAAGCGCTTGCGTTCCTCCGAAGACAACGTGGACCCGATCTGGACCAGCTGCGGGTCCTTCTCAGTACCAACATTCACAGTAGTGATTTCATCCATTAAGGGTTTAACAAATCTTTCCTGCTCTTGATCAATTAATCGTTGCAAAACCGGAGGAATTTCTTCCTCGTCGTTTTCATCAAAATTTTGAAAATCCTGATTTAAGCAATAAATCAAAGGCACAGAAAAATACTCAGAAACCACATCCACATTGTTCTCATTAAATACTTCCAAGCCGTCCGATTCTTCTGTTACAACAGACTCAAAAGAGAAAGAAAATGACGACCTAGACAGGACTGTGGCATCTGGGTTATCACCCCCAGGAATACTGGACTCAGACTCAATTGAGCTGGAACCTGATTCCGACTCACAAGACTCGGTGGAATCAGATTCCCCCTCACTACCTGACCTGGTGCTGCTTGATAAAAATCCCTCTTCATACTGCCAGACGAGAGAGGGTGCGATGGATGCATCCAAAATAGTTGATGGTAGGCCCGCAGCCGTTTCATTCCCGATCATGCATACCGAGGAGTTATCCCCCAAGCACTTCTGTTCGATCGGAGGATCTGAAAGTAGACATGCCAGCGCTACCCCCATTTCATTTTCAGCGTCCTCAGACTGCACTTCCTTACTTTGCTCAGCCTCGGCTAATGGGTCTGTCTGCTCTTCGGCAATGTCATCCCCAAGTAACTGTAGATCAAAGAAAATCTCAAACCCCGGCACGCGCTTCCTTTCCGCGTTCAGCCACGGCTCTGGGAAGCCACAGAACGGAAAGTCCTCCCCCTCTCGGACGAAGCGTCCGCTTAAGGTACCCTGAATGGACCGGTGCATTAAGTCAAAAGGCTTCCCCATCTGTTTCGCTCTGGCTCTTCCGGCCATTTCCTTTCCTTTCCTTATCCAGTCCTCTTTGGTGGGTAGATAACCTAATCCAAAGGTATGAGGGTTGTGTGGCACTTCAGCCAATGCTGCGACGCCCTTCCGGCTGCTCTTTCCCAATCCCATCCTGGGGATGTGTTGGAGCTTGTTCATGAGATAGACCGCTCGAGCACTGACATATACCCCTTCATTAGCTGCCATGATGTCCTGTACGACCCGAGCCTCAGCCAAGGTAAAACCCGATATGAACACAACGTCCATACCGTGCTAGATTTCTAGAACAGGCGTAGATACTTCCGGCGGTGGATGGATCGATAAATTCCCAAAAACAATGGCTACTCCCTTTCCATAGGGGTATTTCACCGTTTGATGCAAGGTAGAAGAGACTGCCTTGACTTGATGCAGCCACGGCCGCCTCAAGAGTAGATTGAAAGTGGCGGGAACCTCTAGAACATGGAAATCTATCTCATGCTGTCCCAGCCCAACCTTTCTTTGAATCTTAACTGTTCCCATTACTTCCCGGCTTGTGTTGTCATACGCCCGAATCACCTGGGCCGTTGGCATAAAGTCCGCGATTTTCAAACCGATCGCATAGGCTGTCCTTGCCGGACAGACGTTGATGGCGGACCCTGTGTCGACAAGCACCACGGGTATCCATTTATCTCTACACTCCACGGAGATGTAGAGTGGCTTGTTATGGTTCGCACCCTCAGGTGGTAGTTCTTTGTCAGAAAAGGTCAACATCGGGGTAGCTCCTCCCGAAAAAACTAGGCCCACCAGCTGTTCAGGCGTGGTGTCTATAGAAAGCTTGGTTTTGTCCATGGCTGAAAGGACAGCTTGTCTATGTACTCGAGAAGCCATAAGCAGCCCCCAGATGGAGATGTCTGCTTGTATCTTTTTCAATTGTCTCAATACGGCCTCATCCTCGAGTTGCTTTTCTTTTTGCTTCTCTGCCTCCCTATCTTTTCCAGATGCCTCTGGTTGATCTAGGTGTGGAGGCTTGAAATACCGTCCACTCCTAGTCATGTGATCGACTTCGCCGATATACCAGGTATCATCTGGTTGGTTACTCCCCCAATCTTCGTCTGTGTGGGCAAGACATAGATCATCATCCTCCCACCACATTCCATCTGCAGCTGATAGGCACCTATCCGGTTCTGGCATGACTGTTCTCATACTCGCAGTACCTTCTATCCCTATACTCGCGGCATTTTCCATTTCTGTGCTTATAGCAGTCTCAGTCCCCACATGGGTTTTTGCCTTCCTGATTCTCTCGGAATCTTCAAATCTTTCCTGTTTCGACTGTGTCAAAGCAGCCGACTGTTCAATAATCCCCGTACTCGAAATGCTCCAATCCCAAGCGAAATTCTCGACACCGGCGCTCTCCGGCGATGCACTCTATTCTCCAACCCTTCCGGCTATCACTAACATTCTTGCCCCTGCCGGGCCTTGTTGTGGCTGAAACTCTTCCACCACATCTAGGTGATCGTCCAACCATCCCGTAGCCTCTGTTGATTCCTCATAATCGAACCAGTTGACGGCTAAGTCCCCTGGATCTTGGTTACTGTAAAATTTGAGCTTGGCAAGATCCTCTTCCACAGCCGTTAAATTATTCATTCCCTGTCCTAGACTGTCCCCTTGGATCACACACAGCGCCCCCTCTGTTGGTAGTTCCATATCTGGCCTGTCCTGGCCTATTGTCAAAATGTAGTCACCTGGACCATAAGCATTCCCAATACCACTCCCAGATTCCGCAGACTCTGGCTCAACAACCCCCTTCTCCTTTGGAATCTTCTCTCTCCTGTTCTCGATAGTCACCACCGCTGGCTTAGGTTGGGTTATGGAGATGTCCATCATGTACAAATCGGTGCAATCGGGAAGGAACACTTCCGACTTAGGCAGGTGGGAAGGAGTGATATGGATGCTAGGATCGTAAGGCACGACCCCAGTTTGGATGAAGTTGACTCTTTTACGTGGTGGAGTTTGGTTATATGTGGAGAGAGGGTTTGTAGTAACGTTGGGTTTCTCGGGAGGCAAAATCACCCCGTTATCAATGAGATCTTGAATCTCATGACATAATCGGAAGCACAGATCGGTATCATGACCGTGCTGTTGGTGAAATGCACAATATTTGGCTGGGTTGTGGGCAGCGGGGAGTCTTTCTGGTAAGGGCCGCGGCTCTAGGGGCTTCAGATGCCCTTTTCTGATCAAAACCCCCAAAGCTTTGGACAGGGGCATATAAAGCGGAGCGAAGGTTCTGGTGTTTTTGGGTGGGTATTTGACTGTTTGTGGGTTGCTTCCGGATGCACCGGAGAATGGTGCGACTGCCATAGTTCTTGAGGGAGGGTTGGTGGTGACCATACTCACTTCGGAGGTCCTGGTAGTTGTAGCGCCACTCGGGCCTGCATTAGTGTTACGATTGAAAGTTCTGCGGGGTTGCTCCCGGTCATTATCAATCAAGCCTTGCTTTAAGGCATCCTCAATCTGCACCCCCATTTCATGTAGATTAGAAAAGGTAGGGAAGGGGAGTACAATCATCTTTTGCATCAACTTCGGCTGAAGATTGCGCACAATCATCCGAATCTGATCTTTGTCTGTGGGCCTTAAGGTCATCATCGAAGCCTTAGCCCGCCATCTGGTTACGAATTCTGAGAAGCTCTCTTTGGGTTCTTGCCTCGTTGTCTTGAGATCCCAGGTCGTAATCTCGATTTGTGTATTGTATGAGTACTGCAAGATGAAGGCCTCAGCCATCTCGTCCCAACTTCTCTTGACGTCATCCTCCAATTTGGCATACCATATGGCCGCTACACCCGACAGGGTCCGGCCAAATATAGATAGCTTCTGCAGTCTAGTGAGGCCCATTGGCTTTAGGATATCTGAAAACAACCTCAGGTGCACCATGGGGTCTCCGGACCCATCAAATCGATCAATGTGCGGCATTTTGAATCTGTCGGGCAGTGTCACGGCTGCGTCGGTATACCTATCTTCGATGTCAGGGATGGTCTTGACTCCCTGGGATCTTTTGAACAGCTTTTCTAGCTTGCTCAGCTTTAATGCTGTGGGATCTGTCTCGAACTCAAAAGGAGAGTCCGGTAGGTTGGTGGGTGTTTTGGATAACTGGGGTTGGATTTGGGGTAGGATCGGGGGTGGAGGTGGTCCTATGGGAATGTCCGTGTCATTCTGAACATTAGCTGTCTCCCCGAGGGTAGGAATTCCTGGCGAGGAAGGAACTTGTTGCGAAGCAGATGCTCCGTTTTGCTGTTGTAACCTCGCGATTAACTCTGCTTGTTCATTCATAACTGTGGCCTGTTGTTTGGCGAACTCTGCCTGCCGGACAGCATCCTGTTGCATCACTTTCATGCTTTCTTGGAGTTGGCGCACCATCTCCTCTAAACTAGCCATACTGTTCTGTTCTGACTGAATTATCGGTATATGTTCCCTCTCTGTGGGTGAAACAGAACCTTGATCCCTACTGTACACAGGTGGGGTAGATAAAGCCCTCTGTACTGGCTGTTGAACTGATGCCCTCTACCTAGCTATCCTCCGTCTAGTAACCGAGGGTAGAGAATGGTACACTGGTTGTCCGTCTACCAGATCCTCAGATCGATAGAGCCGACGACCTCTAATCCAGAGTGCTTGGGGAATATCTACCAGGTTGGAAGCAATTGCGCTAAACTACCTAGCAAAAAGATAAATAAAGCAATAAATAACCAGACAATCGGACAGCATAATGGCGTAAAATAAATACATACAACTCACAGTTGAGCATTCATAACACACAGTTGGTAAGCCGAACACACTGTTTCTCGATACTAATCACTGTTCTCAAATCACCGTTCCCTAAACTGAACTTGATATCCGCAGATAACCGATCTCTCAACAACACTAATACTGGTGCCCTCAGGTCTGATACTCAAACTTGCAAACTGATATGTACGTTCCTGCAGAGATACACTCTAAAGCACATAGCAAGTAAAGAGAGCCAAAACACCCCTATGTTGGGGTAGGGTTTCCCTGTCCTATTTTGTCAGGAGCTAAGGTTCCACTATGCACGCAGCAGTTTTCAAACAACCTAACATTGGGTAACCAACCTGTCCTAGCTTGGAATGGTCACTATGGATTTCGATATGCACTAGGTCGAATGGTCGAAAAGGGTGCCCCGGTAAAACCGGGGTTTGTGTTCCCATACTGTCAGAGCCCATAACCGGTCAGCCTTATGGTCATGCCTTGACAAGACAAGGCTCCGGCAAACCGTTCAGGAATGGCAGATGGCAAACACGGTGTCCTAGGCGCACCAATGCACATGCAATGCAAAAAAAAAAAAAAAAAAACACGTAAATGAAATCAAAACAGGACATCACGAGTTTGAGTCAAGCTCTCTAAATTTCCCCAGCAGAGTCGCCAGAAACTGTAGACGCGCCAGCGTAGGGCCCTCACTACAGTTCGGACTCAATTTGTGTCACGGTTCTTAATCTAAACCAAAGAGTCTAAATCCGGCAAATCGTTTTTGAGAAACAGATTTTTAAAAAGAAGTGCCAAACATGGACTGCTTTGCCAGATACAGAGTCGCCACCTAAATAATTTTTTTTATGGGGGAATTTAGGAAACCCTGACTCGGTGCCAAAGGCCACGTGTCCGTCATCACCAAAGTTGCCTCGGCTCAGGAGCTTGGGTACGATTGGGGAAGGTCAGCTATGAGCACCCCCTCTTGCCCGATCCGAAGATCGGCCTCTACTAACCATGATATCTGATTTTGAAAACGTTATGTGTTCTTATTCCGATTGTTAGCCTAGAATTACTATGTTATGCGCACAGCAAACAAGTATAGACCAAATCACCTAAATTGGAACAAAACATAGCATGTTTGTTTTGAAAATGGTTTGCTACTCGCAAGTAGGCTAAGATTCAGGTTTTGCCACCCTCAAATGGACTTTAGGAAAAATGGTTTTGCCACTATCGAGTGGGCTTAAAACTCGCAGTTTTAATGAATTATCCCAATTTAAGCAATTCGATCTTCATCCACAAGCATTCAAGCAGTTATGTCACATAAGGAGCTAGCCACATGATAATCATGCAATTATGGCAACACTCACACGCATGCGGCATGCTAAAGCATAAAAGCTCACCTAGTACTCCAAGCCAAAACAAAAACCAATTAGTAATCATATGCATGATCCTAGTTTATATTTGAAATGGCTAATGCAACACATGCAAAGATGCAATCTAAACAGGCTCAGCTATCCTAAACATGGCATGTGAAATGCTGCAACTAACAAATACTCAACTTGGAATTGAAATACGAGTGCAGTTAGCATGATGTACCGAGCCTGGTGCATGCAAGACAAATGTATGAATGCACGCATGCATAGCATAAGGTATGCTAATTTAACTATGCCCTAGTCTACCATCATAAGCGGGTAAATAAAGGGAAGAAAGACGTGGGGTTGGAAGACATACACACACTCACGCACACTTATTACACAATTGCCCTCGCTCGGAGGGTCCGAATAAATATTACAGTCCGAACAAATAATACTAAATTAAATATTACAAAATTTCTAAGCTAATTAACAAATTAAATGCAAAGAGAAGATGGTCGCAGCCCCTCGCCTCGGGATGCGTGAATGATGCATGCTCGGATTTATCTTGCCCCGAAAGCCCGTACCATACCACTGCTGCCTCTGTTTACATTGCCCTGCTTCTTTGAAAACTGCCAAAGTTCTGGGGCAGGTCTCATGAACACTGTGGAACACCATTGGCTGGAGGAAATGTCCACTGGCCATTGAAAATATCCATCAGCTGCTGATGAAGTCATCGGCCATTCACCAATGGCCGGTCGGCACTCTATACTGCCGGTCGGCCAAAAATCCCTGCAGAATCTGTTTTTTGACAGCAACAAGGACAAACAGTGTATGGCATGGAATTTCAAGCAAGTGTATGCATGGCTACTCTCCCAATCATGTAACGGACTCAAGGGAGTATGGCCCTTGACCCTCGGGCTATCAATTGTTCATTTGATGCATGATAGCCTAAGGAGCCAAGGTTGTAATTCAATGTAAAAATGCATGCAACACACAAATGAGGACCAAGATCCTATCATGCCAAAGTCAAGGGCCTCGGTGACCGAGGGTTGAGGTGTGTTTTGTCACTCGAAGTACAAACACCCCTCATCCCTCAAGTTTGGTTTGACACCCCAAACCAAACAATGTAATGCATGTATGTACTTGTGATTCAAGTTATGCAACATGAGGCTAAGATGCAAAACATGTCAAACGTGATGCAACTTATCATGTTAAGTATGCAAAGTGCTAATCATATGAGATGCAAATGTAATGCAAACATGGACAAATACGCCATAAGGCTAGCATGGGACAACATGTAATGAGCCAAATAAGCAACAAGCATATGATAAGCATGCAATGGTGGACTTAAACCATAAATGGCAGACCTCAACCTTGCCATAAACAGAGGCCAAAATGATGTACAAGAGCACAAATGATGCATGCAAGTGTGCACACGTCAAGGTCCATCACTTAAGCATGAAAGGGGACAACTCTAAGCATACTTAAAGGTGATATAAATGGGCATTAAACCAACATGCTAAGCTCTGAAAATGAATAGAGGATAATGCCAAATCAAACAAAACATGCAAGTAAGGCATGCAACAATGACCAACACTTGAAGCCAATAAAGGGGGTCAAACCAAAGCTATGTCAACCAAACCTTATAGGACCAAAATGAACTAAAATAGTCCCAAGGGACTCCAAAACAAGACTAAAGCATGCATAGATCATGGTCAAAACATGCCAAGGAATGAGTCCAAAACAAGGACATTCAAGGCCACCAAAAGGGAGCATCACTCAATACCTATCCCAAGCAAACATGGCATGAATTTTTCAATGCAAAACAGAGTTCTAGTATGCAAAAGGGCCCTCAAAACCCACTGATATGGCAGCCCAAGTGACTTAAACATACAAGCATGCACAATGCCCATTTCAAGGCACAAAACTACAACACCTCAAGGCATAAAAGGATGATAAATGCTGTCATACAAGCATGATATAGGGACTGAAATAGCATGAGAGGTGACTCCAAATCATTTAAACAACCTAACCAAAGCATGCTAATGACTCATTTGCTCAAGGCCAAAGTTCCAGGATGCAAAGGAGCAATGCAAAACATGACGAACATGACAAAAATAGTGGCCAACAAACCTAAAGCATGACAAATCATGACCAAAAGCTTCAATAAGCTAAGCCAAATCATGAAGATATACTAGGCTAAACACATGGCACATTTCTAGGCAAGATAAGGAATTACAAAGCAAGTACAAGATGCATGCTAAGGGCTACAAATCCGACCAAAGATAGAGATATAATATGACTAATAGGCACCCAAAAACCTCTGAGATGGGACCAAAAACAACCAAGCATGCATGTTGCCCTTTTAAGCCAAAGTAAAGGTAAAAGAAGGACAAAGGGGAGAGGGCTGTCCCTCCCCTACACAAGACTTCAAAACCACTCCATCACCACTGAAAATCCACTGGATTTCAGTGGTGAGAATACCAACACAACAAAGTAAACAAAGCTCAAAGAAAAGGGCACCAAAATAGACCAAAAGAGGCCTAAGGGGAGGAGTTCAACCCCCAATGCCAAAACACTCTTAATGAAAGATGTTAAGCAAAAAAATACAAGACTTTTTCATGTTATACACAAAGCCTAAACCAGCATGCAAGACAGGTAGAAAACTAGTGCAAGATTGGGGAAACTAAAGCAAATGTCTCACCCTTGAAGAAACCTTGAAGAACAAATGATCCAGCCACTCTCTACTGATCAAAATCAGTCCAAAACCTCAACAAACAACCCTCAATGCCTCTCAATCTCGGAGCAAGGTGTAATGGTGTGTGTGTTAGTGCAAAAGTAAGGTCAAAATGCACTTTTAGGCTTCCAAACACACCCTAAGGATGAGAGAGAGGGAGATATAGAGAGAGAGGATGATATATCAGATATATAGATATAGAAGCTCTGGTTTTTTTATTCAAAAGCTCTAACCCTTGACAAAAGGAGAGGATGAGTGCTTATATAGGCAAAGGCTAAGGTTCTAGGCTTCTCCAAGAAGCTAGATGAAAGGGGCAAAGGGGGCAAAAGGGGCAAAGGAGTCACACCGGCCAGCAAAAGAGGTCGCCGGCAGAATAAAGTGCCGGCTGGCCCAATATAGTGCCGACCGGCCATGTGCACCCATAAACAGCCGGTGATGCTAGGGGAAGGCCGGTGGAAGGTGGGGATAGCCAACAAGCCATTCCCTGTCTCTCAAGGCAAAAAACACAAGTGTTTGGTGCAAAACCAGACACCGAAAAGTCGAGTCGAGAGATCCTGAGGCGAGGCGCGCAGCCGAGACCTCCGGAAACTCGGGACGAACACAAGCACGGATGATCACCGAGTGTTCCAACGGTGACGTCCAAATCTTGAGGACGGTCCAAAATGGGGTGTCTACAGTTAGACAAAGTAAAATTCTGATTGTTGGAAGCTTGGCTATAGGACTAAAAGTCTCTTGAAAGTCCACACCTTCTTGCTAAAGATACCCTTTGGCCACTAGTCTAGCTTTGTGTCTACCTATGGTACCATCAGAATTTCGTTTAACCTTGAAAACCCACTTACAATCGATAGCATTTTTGCCTAGGGGAAGACAAACTAGAGATCATGTGTGTTACTTTTGCAAAGCATCAAATTCTTCTTGCATAGCCTTATGCCAAGTAGAAGAAAGAAGAGCTTCCTTATGGAATGGAGGTTCAAAATCTGAGTACAGAACAAAAGAAGGCTTGGTGTAAAGTAAACATTGAGAAGAGAGTTTAGACCTAGTGATCATGGGATGAACATTTGTAGTTGCAGGTGGAAGTAATGGTAAGTGGACTAAGATAGAGTTAATAGGAATAGAAGAAGAAGAAGGACCATAATGGGGCGGAACAACAGTCTGCTGCTGAGGAAAATAAGCAGCAATAATGGGAGAACTAGAAGGAGAAGGAATAGTTGTGGGAGAAGAAGAAGAAAAAGAATGAGAATGCTGAGAAGAATTAGACTGGCCAGGTAAAGAAGAAACAGATGGAGGAGAAGATGGAGTAGGTATAGTGGACCAAAAGAAAGATTGAATTTGAGGTAAAGAAAGAGAAGAAGAGGTAGAGGACACTTGGTTAAAAGGAAATGTAGATTCATTGAAAAGGACATGTCTAGAAAGATAAATCCTGCTAGAAATGGGATCAAGACACCTATACCCCTTAGCAAAGGGATGATAACTAAGAAAGACACAAGGTAGAGACTTAGGATGGAGTTTAGTAAAGGAATAAAGCTGAAGCCAAGGATAGCAAAGACAACCAAAGACCCTGAGAAAAGAGTAATCTGGAGGGTGATGAAATAAGACTTCAAAAGGAGATTGATGCTGCAACTGAGTAGAAGGAAGTCTATTAATCAAGTAAGTAACAGCAGCAACTGCTTCAAACCAGAATTCAAGAGGCATAGAGGAATGATGAATCAGTGCAACTGCTATCTCTGTGATATGCTTGTGTTTTCTTTCAGCAATGCCATTTTGTGGTGGAGTGTATGGGCAAGAATGTTGGTGAATAATGCCATTAGCAACAATAAACTCCTTCATTTTGTTATTACAAAACTCAATTCCTCCATCAATACGAAGTATCTTTAAAATAGTATCAAATTGTTTCTCAGCATAAGCTTTGAATTCCAAGAATTTGTCATAGACCTCACTTTTGTAGACTACAAGATACAACCAAGTAAACTTACTAAAGTCACCCACAAAAATCACATAGTATTTGTAAGTAGCAGAAGAATGGAAAGGGCCCCAAACATCACTATGAATAAGGGAAAGAAACTTATTTACACTTGAATTTGACAAATGAAAAGGAAGTCGATGACTTTTAACAACACAACAATCTACATAATCTTGAGTAGCAAGAGGTACAGATTTCAGATGCAAATGATGTTCGAGATGATGAAATTTTACAGAGGAATGATGGCCTAGTCTATTATGCCAAATAGTAGGTGTAACAAAAGTAGATCTATCAGTTCTAGTAATAAAAGCTTGGGAACAAAATGGAGAAGCAACAGATGAAGAAACAGGTGGCAGAAAATGATAGTCCATTGATGTTACATCCCTTGTGAAGAACTTTCTTTGTAAGTTTGTCCTGAATCATAAAGTTAGATTCATCAAATGTTATGATGCAATGATTATCCTGAGCTAACTTTTGAATAGAGACAAGATTGGAAGAAATAGATGATGAATGAAGAATATTGTTAAGTTGAAATGAATGATGTGGAGTGGGTAAAAGTCCTTTACCAGTGTGATTGATAGGGATGGAAGTGCCATTTTCAATAATGACCTGGTCAGTACCTTGATATGGTTGAAAATAAGTAAGATTATTGAGGTCATTGGTGATGTGATCAGTAGCAGCAAAGTCTAGGTACCGTGGAACTAATGATGATGATGAGACATCTTCAGATGAAGAAGCAACAAAGGCCCTAGGAGCCGATGATGAAGAACCTTTGGCATCGGCATTAGGAGGCAAGGACTGATATTGAGAGTCCATTCGATGCCAACAATCAAGAGCTAAATGACCAAAACCTCCACAAATTTGACAAGCTTGAGAGTTGTGAGAATTCTGTGAATATCTTCCTCTTCCTCGAGTGTAATGACTAGAGAATCTGCCATTGCCATTGCCTCCTCTGTAATATCTGTCTCCTCTTCCTCCTCTGAAAGATGATCTACCTCGAGATGAATGACCTCAAGGAGAAAAGGTAAAAGAAATAGGAGAAGCAAAGCCTTTGACAATAGAAAAGGCAACTGTTGGCTCAAAAGCCTTTTTAGTTTTGCGTCCATGTGAACCGCTTCAGAACACAAAAGAGAAGACAACTCTTGCATTAAAATACAACTAGATCGGGCTCGAATTGTTGTTTTGAAGGCATCAAACTCATCAGGAAGACCATTCAAGGTTAATAGGATAAGATCTTCATCATCAATAGCTATTAATGCAAGAGCCAACTGACTTACAATATCTTTGATTTTGGAAAGATATTCCTCCATTGATTTAGACCTCTTCAAAACAGAATTCAATTTATTCTTCAGCTGATGAATGTGTGATCTTGAAAGAGCAGTGAATTTCTTGTGAAGAGCAAACCAGACTTCGGCACAATGATGAAATTGAAGAATGGTAGAATAGATCGGAAAAGATAGAGTAGCATTGAGACAACTCAATAGGTGAGCATCGATTAGATTCCATTGAATGTAATCTAGATTGGTTACTTCAAGACCATCTCCATTAACGATCAAAGAAGAAGGACAAAGTATGGAACCATCGACATATCCAAGAAGATTAGTAGCTCTAAGGATATTAGAGACTTGACTACTCCAAATAATGAAATTGCTAGAATCGAGTTAAACTGTCACAAAAGAAGACAGATTGGAGATCAGAAGTGAAAGATTAGATGGAATAGTTGAAGACGGAGATGATGTGGAAGCTGCCATGGAAGAATGCTCGTTAGAGCTTCAAAGCTCTGACACCATAATGAAAAGATGAATCTCTCATTTTATAAATTGAATGTACAAGCTATCCTTATATAGAGAGAGCTACAGTAATACATATATAAGAGATATGTATCTAAATCACATGTGCTAATTACTTGTAACTGTTTAACAAACTAACAAACTATCTAACTGTTATCTGTTTAAACTGATGCAGTCACATA
Source organism: Camellia sinensis (assembly GCF_055761805.1). NCBI lineage: Eukaryota > Viridiplantae > Streptophyta > Magnoliopsida > Ericales > Theaceae > Camellia > Camellia sinensis. The sequence continues at coordinate 113,920,646 of NC_138963.1, read as the reverse complement.
GACTGAGCTGCAGCTCGGCTTCATCACTGAATTAGAATAGGAGCTGAGCTGTGAGCTATGCTTGGGCTTTGATGGCTTTGATGAAATATCCTCAACAGTAATAAAGTTTAAAATGATGAATTAGAAATTCAAGGCATTTTTTTTCCTAATGTCATGGTCAAACCGTTAAAAGACTAATGGCAACCTAATAACATTGATGAAATTGTTATACAATCGTATATTTTGAGGGAGGCTAGTGTGATTATCCCCATAGTAATTGTCAGGGCAGGTCCATGTAATTTTCCCTGTTTGTTTTTCTTTTTTGAAGGAAAAAATGAAAAATGACAATGTTACTTAATGTAACTACGGGGTCCGGTAAGTAAAATTTTTGTTTCGTTTTTTTTTTTTTTCTTTTTCTCCAAACAAAAAATTTAGCCTTACAAAATATGTTTTATCATTTTTGTTTTTATCAGTTTTGTAAACCATTTTTTGGCAAAAACAAAAATCAAAAACAAAAATAAAAAGAATATGTTTCCTCTTTTTAGTTTAAAAAAGAAAAAGAAAATTGGCGTAGTTAACCAACGCAATCTAAATTATTTAATTCATATAGTTAGAGTATCTCCATCAAAATAGTCAAATTTTTAGTTAAATTTTAAATAAAAGTCTATTATTTATGTTTTTTTATTTTAGCTAACCATCTTTTCAAATACATTTTCTAACAAACTCTTTATTCTTTGTTTCATTAATTAAGTCATATTTTCCTAATTACATGTAGCTAGTGATTTGATATTCAACTAAAATAACTAGTTGTGGGGATATATTTTCTGAGTACCAACACGTGGCAAGGTGACGCCGACGTGTCAGCCGAGGTACCACGTGTCCTGGTCGTTGTGCCAAGGTAACCTCGGTTAGGCCGAGGTTTCCTCCAAATATATCGGAATCCGAGATAAGCGGATAGAGGACAAGAGTCCAAGAATGAAGAGGACACTTAGTCAATATGAGGATAAAGCTCTTAGGGAGTTTATCTTTATCTCTTGAAGAGTCCAAGGTAAGTCCAGAATTGGAGTCCCTAGAAGTCAGGCTTCTAGTGGGTCTAGGATTGAGTTAACTATAAAAAGAGAGGCACCCCCGTGGGTCTAAGGTACGCAATTTATGCTTTGAGCAGTGAGTTTAGAACTTGATTATCTTTGAGAGATATACTCACTTGATCGTCGGAGTGCCCCCGGGTGGAAGAACCACCGCCGGAGCCTTCTCTTTCTGTTACAGGTTAGCTGAAGCCATCTATTCTGTTGGTGCTCTCTAGCTGATTACTAAACGGGCAGTATGATCAGGAAATCACTCACACAATTTGGCGCCGTCTGTGAAAAATTAGAAGAATAGATGGCCAGTAACGGACATAAGGAAAAGATTGGAGACGACACTCCTGCTGGGAGTGGCAGACCTATCGACCTTGATATCGAAAGAGACAACCACAATGCAAAAACTCGTGACCAAGGCCACGGAGAGAAAGACGTCGGCCAAGAGGGCGACACTTCGAAGAAGACAGACCAAAGCAAGTACTATAACGAAGATAACCTCCAGGTATAGAGGGATAGGTGCCTGCGGAGGGATGAAGAAGTAAAAGAATTGGCAAACAAGTTGGCAAACCTGCAGTCGGTCGTCAACTTCATGATGCAAAACAATGTCATGCAGCCACCATACCCGCTGCAGGACACGCCGATTCCAATAACTAATACCCAGAAAAGAGGAAGGAAAACAATCCCCGAAGCCCCTCAGCACACCAAGAGCGGAAGGCACTCTCACCGACCTTCCAGGGAAGTCGGACGAGAGGAGCCGAGACGAGAGGAGTCTCGAAGGACGTATCACACGAAGGACCAAGAGCCCAAAGAACATTAGCATGTTCAAGGGCAGGTGCTCTGCTTTGACATAACCCATGGAGAAAGATCAAAACGGGCCCACCACGAGGCCGAAAGTAGTGTGCCGAAAAGATTGAAGTCCAAAGATAGCCGAGCTCCAGGGAGGAGTAAAGAAGACTTGAGAGATTACCTCAAGAGGAAGCAACAGAATGCTGAAGCCGAGGTAACTTCCCCAATTAAGCCAAGGACACGCTTCTCGGTGAAACTGGACAAATTTGAAGCACCAAAGAGATTCAGTATGCCGAGGTTCCAAATATATGATGGTAAGTCAGATCCCAACTTTCACGTTGGACTATACCTGAATTCAATGGCATTATATAGTGGGAACGAGCCGTTGCTCTGCAAAGTATTCCCCTCATCCTTCGAGGAGATTGCATCAGATTGGTTCCATAAACTACCTAAGGGAAGCGTAAAGACTTGGGAAGGCCTGGCCGAGATGTTTGTGGCCAGGTTTGTGACGAACAAACTACAGCCCTTGAGGGTCAATGCACTGATGGCTTTAAAAATCACCAAGGATGAAGGCCTTAGGGCCTACGCAAAAAGGTACTACGAGGTGTTCAATCGAATACCCGAATGCAACCAAGAGGTGGCGGTCGTGTCTTTCAAGAACGGCCTGAAAGATGGCTGCCCACTATGGAAGTCTTTGGCAAAGACATTGCCAAAAAGCATGGAAGAACTCATGGCGAGAATCGAGAAGTACGCCAGAGCCGAGGAGGATACGTCGGGAAACAAAGAGACAAAGCAAGAGAAAGGAAACGGCTCGCCGAAGCGAAGTTGAGGTAACAATGGATCGATCAAACAAGAAACGGAATTGAGGGCTAAACAGGCAATGACGACTGTGTTCTAAATCCCGGTTCACAAAGTCCTGGATCAAATACGAAACCAACCCTATTTCAAAGCACCGACAAGAGCACCAGGGGAATTTATGGGAAGAAACGTCAGTAGGCGTTGTGCTTACCACAATGAAGAAGGGCACCCAACTCAGGGTTGCAGAGCCCTAAAAGCACACTTAGAAGTCTTGGTGAGGCAAGGCCATCTGAGGGACCTTGTCGATGAGGCCAGGATAAGGGAAGAACAGGCAAGATTGCCCCAAGCACCAGCAGCTCCGCCTCCCCCAGCACAGCAACCACAGGCAGGAGGACCACGGGTGGTTAATGTAATTCATTCAAAGGTGAACGAAAACGACATACGAGGGGAGACCCAGAAGGTAAAACACCTACAGCACGTGAACCAGGTCGGATAAAAAAGACCTCGGCCTGAAGAATGCCAGGGACCGACGATAGCCTTTACAGAAGCCGACCTAGAGATGGTCCAGCATCCACATAATGATGCCTTGGTAGTATCCCTCCAGGTTAGGGAGTGCCAAGTGAAACGCATCCTGATTGATCAAGGCAGCTCTTGCGACATCATGTATGTTAGATGTTACAAGGAGCTGGGCCTTCATCCTAATGACTTGAAGCAATCCAATGGCCCAATGGTCAGCTTCAATGGAACGCCGACGTGGCCACTGGACACAACAAGCTTGGAAGTACAAGCCGGCACTAAGAAGATCAAGACAGAATTCATGGTGATTAACACGCCCTCGCCATACAACATCATCTTGGGAAGGCCATGGTTGCATGCAATGGGGGCAGTTCCCTCAACGTTGCATCAACTACTATGGTTCCCAACAGAGCATGGGATTGAAGAAGTCAGAGGAGATCAACTGCAGGCAAAGAATTGCTCCATGGAAGTAATGAAATCCACCTGCAACATTCGAGAACTGGAGAAGGCAAAGATTGAAGACGAGGACATGAAGGTCCTAAAGGATGTCGGCAAGGAGCCAGCCGAGAAGAGTGAAGAAGCACTGAAGAAAGTCCTCGTCCAAGAAGATGATGAAGAATGCTTCTTTCTTGTCGGCTCGGGCTTAGCCAAAGAAGAAGAAAGAGAACTGGAAACTTTTCTAAGAGCAAACATAGAGGTGTTCGCTTGGACGCCTTATGAAATGTCTGGCATTGACCCCGAGGTCACATGCCACAAATTGAACGTTGACAGGACAGCCAAACTAGTAATACAACGAGCCAGAAGACCGACATTGATGCACATCGAAGCAGTGGAGGAGGAAGTAGACAGACTTCTAGAGGCCAGGGCCATCAGAGAAGTCAATTATCTGACATGGCTATCAAACACTGTGGTAGTAAAGAAAAAGAATGGTAAATGGAGGGTCTGCGTAGATTTTACAAGTCTGAACAAAGCTTGTCCCAAAGACAGCTTTCCTCTACCCAAGATTGACCAATTGGTAGACGCCACATCTGGACATAGAAGGATGAGCTTCCTGAATGCTTACAGGGGATACCACCAGATAGCCATGTACCCCCAGATGAGGAGAAGACAGCGTTTATCACCCCGAAAGGGCTGTACTGTTACAAGGTAATGCCTTTTGGGTTGAAAAACGCAGGAGCAACTTACCAAAGATTGGTAACCAAGATGTTCAAACACCTGATTAGCCAAACAGTAGAGGTCTACATCGATGACATGGTCGTAAAGACCAAGGAACCTAAGGGTCATCTTGCCGACCTAAAAGAGGTCTTTGATATACTCAAAACATATCGGCACCGACTCAACGCATCGAAGTGCGTGTTTGGAGTTGGATCAGGTAAGTTTTTGGGGTACCTGGTAACAAGAAAGAGCATTAAGGCCAGCCCAGATCAAATCAAGGCCATCCTATAGAGCTGAAAAGCCCGACGTCGGCAAAACAGGTTCAGATGCTTACTGGAAGAGCCGCGGCCCTAAACAGGTTAATAAGCCGAAGCTCAGACAAATGTAAACCTTTCTTCAACCTGGTGAAAAAGGCCACGGACTTCCTATGGACTGAGGAATGTGAGGCCGCTTTGGCCGACCTAAAGAAATATCTGACCACGGCTCCAGTCCTCTCAACACCTGAACCTGGAGAAGAACTGTTTTTGTATTTAGCAGTTTCAGAACATGCAGTAAGTGCAGTGCTAATCCGAGAGGAAAAAGGGGAACAAAAAGTTATTTATTATGTAAGCAAAACCTTAGCCGATGCAGAAACAAGGTACCTACCACTAGAGAAATTAATGATGGCCTTAGTAATGGCTTCAAAGAAGCTGAACCATTACTTTCAAGCGCACAAGATTATAGTGCTAACAGAGCACCCACTGAAGTTCTTGTTACAACAAGGAGACTTAACTGGAAGAATAGTAAGATGGGCAGTGGCCTTGGGCCAGTACGACCTGGAGTTCAGGCCGAAAACAGCAATTAAGGGCCAAGTTTTGGCCGACTTCGTGGCCAAATTCACGACAGAATCCATCGAACATCGGACTCCGTTGAGCCAAGATGAACGATGTCCAAGCAAACAAGGAGAAGCCCAGCCAAAGGCAAAAGAACAAAGAAAGGAAAAACTCAGACCCTACAGCATTTACATCGGCGACTCCTTTCGCCTGTTTGTCGATGGGAGCTCAAACCGGCAAGGAGCGGGGGCAGGAGTAGTGTTAATATCTCCTAATGGGGAGATATTGGAACAATCCATTCGATTAGGGTTCAAGGCCTCGAACAATGAGGCAGAATACGAAGCATTGATTGCAGGACTAAAGCTGGCAGTGGCACAGAAGCAGATGAGGTAATAATTTTTTGTGATTCACAACTTATAGTGAATCAGACAACAGGAGAGTTTGCAACCCGAGATGAGAGAATGTCGGCATACGCAAAGGAAGTCATCAGGCTGGCAGCCTTGTTTCGCAACTGCCGACTTCTTCAAGTTAACCGAGATGATAACAGTCACGCTGACGCGTTGGCCAACTTGGCAAGTTCAATACAAACTGGAAAAATAAGGACAATAATGATTGACTATTTGTCAGGCCCGAGCATAGAACCACCGATCACAGAACAAGAAGCAATGTGTGTAGACTTGGGAAACATCATCACCAGATTTGGCATTCCAAGAGGAATAGTTGCCGACAACGGAACTCAGTTTGATAGTAAACTCATCAAGAACTTCTGTGCGAAATTCAAGATAAAGAATTAATTTTCAATACCAAGTTTTTCCCAAAGCAATGGGCAAGCAGAAGCATCCAACAAAGTAATTTTGGAGGGGATAAAGAAGAGGCTACAGGCAGCAAAAGGAAAGTGGGTAGACGAGTTGCCCAATGTACTGTGGGCATATCGGACTACGCCGAGAAGATCAACAGGGGAAACCCCCTTTGCCATGGCTTATGGCACAGAAACAGTCATCCCACTGAAGATCGGCATCCCAGGGATCAGAACCTAGGGAGTAGAGAATGGGACTAATGATATACTTCTAGCCTGAGATTTGGATCTCTTAGAAGAAAGAAGGGAGAAAGCTACAATTCAGCTCGCAGCATACCATCAGCAGCTTGCTAGAGCTTACAATAAGAAGGTCAATCCAAGGGATTTTCAAGTTGGCGACCTAGTTCTAAGAAAAGTTGTTGGCAACAAGAAGGATCCCAGAGAGGGCAAGCTTAGCCCAAACTAGGAAGGACCCTACAGAATTACTTCGGTATTGGGCAATGGAGTATACCGGCTTGAAGATAATGAGGGCAAAGCATTGCCAAGATCCTGGAACACTTGTAATTTGAAATTTTTTTATCATTAGATGTTCCTTATTATTTTTTGAGGACGTCATTGTAGACACCCCATTTTTGACCGTCCTCAAGACTTGGACGTCACCGTTTGAACACTCGGTGATCATCCATGATTGTGTTCGTTTGGAGTTCCCGGAGGTCTCGGCTCGCGCGCCCTACCTCAGGATCTCCGAACTTGACCGTGTGGTGTCCGGTTTTACACCGAACACTTTTGTTTTGCCTTAGAAGGGCAGGGAATGTCTTGTGAGACACCCCCATACACCACCGGCAGTGGCTGGAGGCCACCGGCCGGTCTTTTTCTTCCATCGGCACTTTTGTTTGCCGGTCGGCACACTTTATTGCCGGTCGGCATAATATGTTGCCGGTCGGCACTGTTTTTTGCCGGAATAGCTTTTTTGGGCAGCCGACCACTGTTCCTCCACTTTATGGAGATATTTTGTGCCAGCTGTGATAGCTGGCACCAACTCCTTTCCCCTCCATACACGTGTATGGAGGGATTTCCCTCTAGCCAAGCTTGTTGTATAAGCTTTGCAAGAGGGATCCTTATAAGAGAGGGTCCTCCCTCTTGGTTCTAGGTTAGACTCTTAGAAGCAAAAACCAGCCCTTAACAATATAGATACACTCTATCTCTATATCTCCCTCTTCCCCTTCCTTTGTGTGTGTTTCTTGGCCCAAAAGGTGTGTTTTACCTTACTTTTGCACCATTACACACACTATCACACCTTAGTCCGAGATTGAGGGACTTGGGGGATTTGTTTCTTGAGTTTTGGACTGGTTTTGATCCAAAGAAGGAGGCTAGACCACTTGCTCTTCAAGGGTTCTTCAAGGGTGAGCATTTTCCTCTTTATTCCCCAAACTTGCATCGGTTTTCTACCTATTTTGTTTACTGTTTTAGCTCTTGTGTATAACATAAAAAAGGTTCATATTCTCCTGCTCTAACACTTTCATTGAGGTCTCTTTGTGGTTAGATCGCAAACTCACCCTCATAGGCCTTGTTTGGCCTATTTTGGTACCCTTTTGATAAGGTTTTGTTCACTTCAGCATTTTGATCTTTTGATCACCAAAAATCAGTGTATTTTAGTGTCAAAAAAGTTGGTTTGAAGTCTTGCATAGGGGAGGGACACCCCTCTCCCTTTATGGTTTTGTTTACTTGCTTTTTGGGCTCAAAAGGATAGCATGTGTGCTTGTTGTTTCTTGGCTTCATTTCAGTACTTTTTTAGGCATCTTAGGTCTTATATAATCTCTGTTTTTGGTCGGATTTGGGCCCTCTTGCATGCTTGTGATATTTGCTTTGTATTGCTCCATTTTGCTTAAAAGTACACCCCATGATTAAGCCATGATTTTGGTGTGTGTTGGTTTGGTTCCATGGAGCATTTAGCATTGTTTTTCCATGTTTAAAATCTGTTGATTATCAACTTGGTCATGTTTAGCATGTTTGTTAGAGTTGCTTTGTATTTTGGCTTGGAAGCCTTGAGCATTTTGACCTCTAGCATGCATGGTTGTGTTTACCCTTTTGATTTGGCATCATCTAGGGTCATATTTTAGTCCAAGAATCATGCTTGTATGTGTGCATGCATGGCCTCTTTCATGCCTTGAAGATGTGTCCTCTTATGCCTAAGAATGAGCCTTAGTTTGTTTGCTTCATGGGGGATATCTTAGTTGCCATATTAGGAGCTTCTTGGGGTCCTATCTTGCATGCATAAATTCCCTTTTGGGCTTGTTTTGATCATGCCATGAGTGGTCATGGTAATGGGGGTGGGTTGTCTCCTCTTTGTGTCTTAACTTTGGGACCATGAATTTGCTTGATAACATGAGTTGATTGCCTACCATTTTAAGCACCTTTGGTCACTGTTTTGAGGAGGGTAAGGGTCTGTCCCTTTGTTTTTTTTTAAGCCCTCTTGCATGCTTGCTCCATGTTTGTTGGATAGTTGTTCCATTAAGCTTTGTAGCACATCAATTCCATGGTCAATTTGCTTCATGTTTGCATCATGTTTGTATCTTGTGTGCTTGATATCATACATTTTGTCATCATAGTTGCATATTGCTTGTTGTGTTTTACATCTTGGTGGTATGACACATTTGAGGCTTGTGAGCATTACATGCATTGCATTTACTTGGTTTGGGGTGTCAAACCAAGTGCGGGAGTCAAGGACCATTCATACTTCAAGTGATGTAATGTGCCTTGATCCCCGGTCATCGGGACCTTTGACTCCAATTTGATAAGGCCCCGGTTTTCACGTTATTTGTTGCATGCATTTTCATATCAAATAGCAAATTTGATCCATTGAGTCATCATGCACCTTGGATGACTCAAAGATCGAAGGTCATGCTTCTTTGAGTTCGAAATATGATAAGAAGTAGGACCATGCTTACATGTGTCCAAGAACCCCATGCCATGCATTGTCTGTTCTCTGTTTTGCTGTCAAATTGTCTGCTGCAGGAAGTTTCTGCCGACCGGCAGAATTTAGTGCCGACCGGCACTATCTGGAATGCCGATGAGTCTGATAAAGTGCCGACGGGAATTTTGGAGTGCCGGTGGCAATTCTGTCTGGCCGGTGGTGCTCTGCAAGATGCAGAGAGCTTGCTCCAGCACTTTGGTAATTTTCAGAAAGACAAGGCAGTACAAACAGAGGCGACAAGAGTATAGTACGGGTTTTCCGGGCAGGACGGATTCGAGCATGCATCATCTGCGCGCCCCGAGGCAGAGGCTATGGCCACCCTCTTCATTCTTTTGCCTCCTTTTTTTTTTAATTAGGAAATTTTGTAATAATTTTATTTGTTCATTATTTTGGGACTGTAATATTAATTCGAACCCTCTGAGTGAGGGTAAACATGTAATAAGTGTGGGTGAGTGTGTGTATGTCTTCCAATCCCCATTTCTTTCTTCCCTTTTATTTACCAGCTTATGATGGTAGATTAGGGCATTTTTGAAATTGGCATACCTTATGATATGCATGCGTGCATTCATGTATCTGTTAAACATACACCGGGCTCGGTACATCATACTAACCGCATTCGTATTTTCAAATTCCAAAATTGAATACATGAATCAGTTGGTTGCATATCGTATGTCATATTTAGGTTAACCGAGCCTAACTAAAATTGCATCTTGTATGTGTTGCATTAGGCAAAATAATATGAACTAGGACACGCGCATTTGCTAACTAGTTTATTGTTTTGGCACGGAGTACAATGTAAGTGGTTATGCTTTAGCATCCAGCATGCGTGTGAATGTTGCCATAATAGTATGCTTGCCATGCGGCTAAGTGCTTACATGAGATAAACTGCTTGAATGCCTGTGGGTGGAGGTCAAATTGCTTAAATTGGGATAATGCGTTAAAACTGCGATTTTTTTAGCCTACTTACGAGTAGCAAACCATTTTCAAAAACAAACATGGAAATGTTTTATTCTAATTTGAGCGATTTGGTCTATACTTGTTTGCTGCGCGCATAACATAGTAATTCTAGGCTAACAATTGGTTTAAGAACACATAAAGTTTTCAAAAATGGATATCACGGTTAGTAGAGGCCGGTCTTCGGACCGGGCGAAAGGGGGTGCTCATAGCTGACCTTCCCCGATCGTACCCAAGCTCCCGAGCCGAGGCAACTTTGGTGATGACGGACACGTGGCCTTTTGGCACCGAGTCAGGGTTTCCTAAATTTCCCAAAATAAAATATTTAGGTGGCGACTCTGTATCTGGCAAAGCAGTCCATGTTTGGCACTTCTTTCAAAAATCTGTTTTCTCAAAACGATTTGCCGGATTTGAACTCTTTGGTTCAGACTTAGAACCGTGACTACGAAAAATCGAGAGTCCGAGCTGTAGCGAGGTCCCCCCGCGGGCTTGTTACAGTTTCTGGCGACTCTGCTGGGGATTTTTAGAGAGTTTGACTCGAACTCATGATATCCTGTTTTGATCTCATTTATGTGTTTCTTTGCATTGCATGTGCATTGGTGCGCCTAGGAACACGGTGTTTGCCATCTGCCATTCCTGAACGGTTTGCCGGAGGCTTGTCTTGTCAAGGCATGTCCATAAGGCTGACCGGCTATGGGCTCTGACAGTATGGGAACACAAACCCCGGTTTTACCGGGGCACCCTCTTTGACCATTCGACCTAGTGCATATTCGGATCCATAGTGACCATTCCAAACTAGGACAGGTTGCTCACCCGATGTTAGGTTGTTTGAAACCGCTGTGTGCGTAGTGAAACCCTAGCTCCTGACAAAATAGGACAGGGAAACCCTACCCCAACATAGGGGTGTATTGGCTCTCTTTACTTGCTATGTGCTGTTAGAATGTATTTCTGCAGGGAAAAGAACACACCAGTTTGTAAGTCTGGGCATCAGGCCTGAGGGCATCAGTATCAGCTTTAAGAGAATCAGTTATCTGAGGATATCAGGGTTCGGTATTGGGAATAGAGATCTTGAGAACAGTGGTCGGTATCGGGGAACCGTGTGCTCGGCCTATCGACTATTGCGTTTTGAAAATCCAACTATATATTATTTGTTCATTTTATGCTGTTGTGCTGTCCGGTTGTTGGTTTATTTATTGCTTTATTTATCTTTTTGCTAGGGGTAGTTTAGCATCATTGCGTCTAACCCAGTAGACATTCCCCAAGCACTCTGGATCAGAGGTCGCCGGCTCCATCGATCTGAGGATCTGATAGAAGGACAACCAGTGTACCATTCTCTACCCCCGGTTACTAAACGGAAAGCAATTAGGCAGAAGATAACGATTCAGCAGTTGGTACAAAGGGCTTCGTCTACCCCACCTGTGTACAGTAGGGATCAGGATCCCGTTTCACCCACCGAGAGGGAACGCATACCAGCAATTCAACCGGAGCAGAACAGTATGGCTAGCTTAGAGGAGATGGTGCGCCAACTTCAGGAAAGCATGAAAATGATGCAGCAAGATGCTGCCCGCCAGGCAGAATTTGCCAGGCAACAGGCTACCGTTATGAGTGAGCAAGCGGATTTAATTGGGAGATTGCAACAACAAACTGGGGCATCACCTTCGCAGCAAACCCCTCCTCCATTAAGGGTTCCAATACCCGAAGAAACACCAAACGCCCGGAATGTCCAAGAAGATACAGACATCCCAACGGGGCCGGCTCCACCCCCGATTCCGCCTCAACAATCCAAGGCAACCACTCCCATTAATGTATCGGATTCTCCCTTTGAGTCTGAGATAGACCCCATGACATTAAAAATGCACAAGCTTGAAAAACTGTTCAAGAAGTCTCAAGGTGCGAAGTCCATTCCGGACATTGGAGATGGGTACATCGACACAGCCGTGACGCTGCCAGATCGATTTAAGATGCCCCAAATTGATCGTTTTGACGGGTCTGAGGATCCCATGGTACACCTGCGACTGTTTTCAGACGTCCTAAGGCCAATGGGCCTCACCAGATTGCAGAAACTATCTTTATTCGGCCGGACCTTGTCAGGTGTGGCGTCCGCATGGTATGCCAAGTTGGGGGACGACGTCAAGAGAAACTGGGACGAGATGGCTGAGGCCTTCATCCTGCAGTACTCGTATAACACACAAATCGAGATCACGACCCGGGATCTCGAGACAACGAGGCAGGAACCCAAGGAAAGCTTCTCAGAGTTTGTAACCAGATGGCGGGCTAAGGCTTCAATGATGACCTTGAGACCCACAGACAAAGACCAGATTCGGATGATTGTGCGCAATCTTCAGCCGAAACTAATGCAAAAGATGATCGTAGTCCCCTTTCCCACCTTTGCTGATTTACATGAAATGGGGGTGCAGATCGAGGACGCCTTGAGACAAGGTTGGATTGATAATGATCGGGACCAACCCCGCAGAAATTTCAATCGTAGTACTAATACAGGCCCGAGTGGCGCTACGACTGCCAGGACCTCCGAAGTGAGTATGGTCACCACTAACCCTTCCCCAAGAAATACAGCAGCCACACCATTCTCCGGCGCGTCCGGAAGCAACTCACAAACAGCCAAATACCCTCCCAGAAACACCAGAACCTTTGCTCCACTTTATATGCCCCTATCCAAAGCTCTGGGGGTTTTGATCAGAAAAGGGCATCTGAAGCCCCTAGAGCCGCGGCCCTTGCCAGAAAGACTACCCGCCACCCACAACCCAGCCAAATATTGTGCGTTCCATCAGCAGCATGGTCATGACACTGACCTATGCTTTCGCTTACGTCATGAGATTCAAGATCTCATTGATAATGGGGTGATTCTTCCCCCTGAGAAACCCAATGTTACCACAAATCCTCTCCCCGCACATAACCAAGTTCCACCGCCCAAAAGAGTCAACTTCATCCACACTGGGGTCGCATCCTACGATCCCAGTATCTACATCACACCCTCCTACCTACCTAAACCTAAAGTTTTCCTCCCTAATTGCACCGATTTGTGCATGACGGATATCTCCATAACCCAACCCAAGCCAGTGGTGGTGACCACCGAGAACAAGAAAGGGGTTGTCAAACCAGGGTCCGTGGAGCCTGAGAATGATGTTGGGAATGCTTACAATCCGAATGACTACATTTCACCTGTGGGCCAGAATAGACCAAACGTCGAATTTTCAGTCGGGGGAGAGCTGTGTGTAGTCCGAGGGGACAATTCAGGACAGGGAATTGATGATTTGACAGCCGTGGAAAAGGATGTTGTCAAGTCCCAATTTCATGATGACCAAGACTCAGCCATCAATTGGTATGATAATGAAGAATCAGCAGAGGCCACGGGGTGGTTAGACGATCAGCCGGATGTAATAGGGGAGTTCCAGTCAGAACAAGGCCCGGCAGGGGCAGGAATGTCAACAACGCCCGGGAGTGCCGAAAAGCAGAATATATCGCCGGAGAGCGCCGGTGTCGAGAGTTTCGCTCGGGAATGGAGCATTTTAAGTACAGGGGTCAGTGAGCAATCTACTGCATTGACACAGTCAGAGCAAGAAAGATTCGAGGATTCTGAGAGGATTAGAAAAGCAAAAGGCCATGTAGGGGTCGAAACCGCCGCAAGTACGGAAATGGAGGATGCTGTGAGCATAGGGGTAAGAGGTACTGTGAGTATCGAGACAGTTGTGCCAGAACCAGACAGATGCTTGTCAGTCGCAGATGGTATATGGTGGGAAGACGACGATCTATGTCTTGCCCACACGGACGAGGATTGGAAAGGTAACCAACCAGATGATACCTGGTATATCGGCGAAGTCGATCACATGACTAGGAGTGGACGGTATTTCAAGCCTCCACACCTAGATCAACCAGAGGCGTCTGGGAAAGATAATGAAGCAGAGAAACAAAAGGAGAGGCAACTCGAAGACGAGGCTGTGTTGAGACAACTGAAAAGGATGCAAGCAGACATCTCCATTTGGGGACTGCTTATGGCTTCTCGAGTACATAGGCAGGCTGTCCTGTCAGCCATGGACAAGGCCAAGCTGTCCATAGACACCACGCCCGAGCAGCTGGTGGGATTAGTCTTTTCAGGAGGGAATTCCCCAGCATTGAATTTTTCTGACAAAGAGCTGCCACCCGAGGGTGCAAACCATAACAAGCCGCTCTACATCTCTGTCGAATGCAGGGATAAATGGATACCTGTAGTACTTGTCGACACGGGATCCGCTATCAATGTCTGCCCGGCAAGGACAGCTTATGCGATTGGTTTGAAAGTCGCGGATTTTATACCAACGGCCCAGGTAATTCGGGCATATGATAACACAAGCCGGGAGGTAATGGGGACAGTTAAGATTCAAACAAAGGTTGGGCCCGGACAGCATGAGATAGATTTCCATGTTTTGGAGGTTCCTGCAACGTTCAACTTGCTTTTGGGACGGCCGTGGCTGCATCAGGTAAAGGCGGTCTCCTCTACCTTACATCAAGTGGTGAAATACCCCTATGGGAAGGGAGTAGCCATTGTTTTTGGAAATTCATCAATTCATCCACCACCAGAGGTATCTACGCCTGTTCTAGAAATTGAGCATGGCATAGAAGATGTGTTCATATCAGGTTTTACCTTGGCCGAGGCTCGGGTTGTACAGAACATCATGGCAGCTAACGAAGGGGTGTATGTCAGCGCCCAAGCAGTTTATCTCATGAACAAACTCCAGCACATCCCCGGGATGGGATTAGGCAAGAGCGGTAGGAAAGGTGCCGCAGCATCGACAGAGGTGCCACATAACCCCCATACTTTTGGTTTGGGCTACTTGCCCACCAAAGAGGATTGGATAAGGAAAGGAAAGGAAATGGCCAGAAGGGCCAGGGCGAAACAGATGGGGAAGCCCTTTGACTTGATGCACCAGCCCATTCGCGGGACCCTGAACGGACGTTTCGTCCGGGAGGGGGAGGACTTTCCGTTCTGTGGCTTCCCAGAGCCGTGGCTCAACGCGGAGAAGAAGCGCGTGCCGGGATTTGAGATCTTCTTTGATTTACAGTTACCTGAGGATGACATCGCCGAAGGGCAGGCAGATCTATCGGCTGAGGCCGAACAAAGTAAGGAGGTACAGTCCGAGGACGCTGAAAATGAAATGGGGGCAGCGCTGGCATGTCTGCTGTCAGATCCTCCGATCGAACAGAAGTGCTTGGGGGATAGCTCCTCGGTATGTGTGATTGGGAATGAAGCGGCTGCGGGCCTACCATCAGCTATTTTGGATGCATCCATCGCACCTTCTCTCATTTGGCAATATGAAGAAGGCTTTCTATCAAGCAGCACCGGGTCAGGTAGTGAGCCGGAATCTGATTCTACCGAATCTTGTACGTCGGAATCAGATTCCAGCTCAACTGAGTCTGAGTCCGGTATTCCCGGGGGTGATAACCCGGATACCACAGTCCTGTCTAGGTCGTCTTTTTCATTTTCTTTTGAGTCTGTTGTAACGGAAGAATCCGACGGCTCGGAAATATTTAATGAGAACGACGTGGGTGTGGTTTCGGAGTATTTTTCTGTGCCTTTGGTTTATTGCTTAAATCAGGATTTTCAAAATTTTGATGAAAACGACGAGGAAGAAATTCCTCCGGTTTTGCAACGGTTAATTGATCAAGAGCAGGAAAGATTTGTTAAACCTTTAATGGATGAAATCACTACTGTGAATGTTGGTACTGAGAAGGACCCGCGGCTGGTCCAGATCGGGTCCACGTTGTCTTCTGAGGAACGCGAGCGCTTAGTCGCTTTGTTAAAAGATTTCAAAGATGTTTTCGCGTGGTCCTACGAAGACATGCCTGGAATCGATCCTGAGATTGTACAGCACCGGATCCCTCTTGATCCCGAGGCCCGACCTGTCAAACAGAAGCTCAGGAGGATCCGCCCCGATTGGGCCATTAAGATCAAGGAAGAGGTCACCAAGCAGATTGATGCAGGCTTCCTGTTGGTGTCTGAGTATCCGACTTGGTTGGCCAACATTGTTCCGGTGCCGAAGAAAGACGGCAGAATTCGGGTCTGTGTAGACTTCAGGGATTTGAACAGGGCCAGTCCGAAGGACGACTTTCCCTTGCCGCACATTGATGAACTGGTAGATTTCACGGCAGGACATGCCTTGCTTTCGTTCATGGATGGTTTCTCAGGCTATAATCAGATAGTAATGGCACCCGAAGACCGGGAGAAGACTGCATTCACTACCCCGTGGGGTACATATTGTTATCGAGTGATGCCATTTGGGTTGAAAAACGCGGGAGCTACCTATCAGCGGGCAGCAACTACAATATTGCATGATATGATCCATAAAGAGGTCGAGGTGTATGTGGACGACATGATTGTCAAGTCCAAGGAAAGAGAGGGCCACTACACCGCCTTACAAAAGTTTTTTCAAAGGATCAGAGAATTTCGGCTGCGGCTGAATCCCCAGAAGTGTACTTTTGGTGTTACAGCAGGAAAGATGCTAGGGTTTCTGATAACGCAAAGGGGCATCGAGGTCGACCCTTCCAAAATCAAGGCCATCTTAGAAATGCCACCACCAAGGACTGAAAAGGAGGTGCGAGGCTTTCTAGGTAAAGTGCAATTCATAAGGCGGTTTATCTCTAAACTAACCTTGACTTGTGAACCACTTTTTGGCCTCCTGAAGAAAGGAAAGAAATTCCAATGGGACGGCCGATGTCAAGCAGCTTTTGAGCAGATCAAAGAGTATCTACAGAACCCACCTGTGTTGTCACCGCCAGAACCGGGGAGACCGTTGATATTGTATCTTTCGGTAACTGAGACCACCATGGGCTGCATGCTCGCACAGGAGTCGGAAGACAAAGTGGAAAGGGCTATCTATTATCTGAGCAAGAAGATGCTGGATTACGAGACCCGCTATACACCACTGGAGAAGGCTTGTTTGGCTTTGGTATGGGCTACCCGGAAGCTGCGGCACTACCTGTTAGCTCACTCTGTAATGTTGGTTTCACGTTTGGATCCCATCAAATATCTTTTCGAGAAACCAGCACTTACGGGTAGGTTAGCTCGTTGGTTGCTATTGCTTTCCGAATTCGACTTGAAGTATGTAACACGCAAGTCGGTGAAAGGGAGAGCGGTAGCGGAATTCCTTGCCGACCATCCGGTTGAGGGGGATGAAGCGGTTGAGTACCTATTCCCGGATGAAGCAATTCTGCATATCGAGGATGAAACTTGGACGATGTACTTTGACGGAGCGTCAAACCAGTATGGGTACGGGATAGGAGTGTTGTTGATAGCGCCTGACGATTCCCGTATCCCTTTGGCATGCAAGCTACAGTTCAGGGTCTCGAACAATGAGGCAGAGTATGAGGCATGTATTGCTGGACTGGAAGCAGCCTTAGAGCTAGGGGTAAGACGGCTGGATGTCATTGGGGATTCGAATCTTGTTGTATCCCAAGCAAAAGGGGACTGGAAGGTCAAGGAGGAAAGGATGATAATTTACCACCAAACCTTGGATTTGTTAATTCCTCGGTTCGAGAAACTAAACTTCACCCACCTCGTAAGAGAGAACAACAGGTTTGCAGATTCGTTAGCAACCCTATCTTCCATGATAGACATCCCGTCGGGAATCCGGATGCGTCCAGTCATCATTGATCAGAAGTTTGCGCCAGCATACGAGTCAGTTTCCACCATAGATGAGACCCAAGACGACAACCCCTGGTATTACGATATTTGGAACTTCTTGGAAAAGGAGACGTATCCGATAGGGGCAAGCACCAAGGATAAAAGGGCCATTAGAAGAATGGCTATTCAGTTCATCATCTGCGGAGGTGAACTGTACAAAAGAGGTCATCTGGGAATGCATAAGCTCTGTGTAGAAGCTGAAGAGTCGAAGCGCCTAATGGAGGCCATCCATGGAGGAGAATGCGGCGCACACATGAATGGAGTAATGTTGGCCAGAAAAATCCTTAGACAGGGCTATTATTGGTCGACCATGGAAGAGGATTGTATCGGCTTTGTTCGACGATGCCACAAATGCCAGATCCACGCAAACCGTATGAACATTCCACCATCCAAATTATACAATATGACTTCCCCGTGGCCGTTTTCCGTATGGGGGATCGATGTAATCGGAGCTGTTACCCCGAAGGGATCGAACGGACATGAGTATATCCTCGTAGCGATAGATTATTTCACAAAATGGGTCGAGGCCCAATCTTACGCGGTGTTGAAGGCGTCGCACGTCGCAAAGTTCATCAGAAACAACATCATTTGTCGCTACGGGATACCAAATGAGATCATCTCGGACAATGGATCCCACTTTAAGAAAGAAGTGGTCGACTTGTTGGAAAAGTATAACGTGGCTTTTCATAAGTCATCTACGTATCGGCCGCAAACCAATGGAGCAGTTGAGGCCGCTAACAAGAACATCAAGCATATACTGCGGAAAATGGTAGAGACCTATCGAGATTGGCCAGATAAGTTGCCGTTTGCTCTGTGGGGCTACAGAACTTCGATTAGAACTTCTACCGGAGCAACTCCGTATTCGTTAGTTTATGGAATGGAGGCTGTTCTACCTATTGAAATTGAAGTTCCGTCTTTACGGGTATTGGCCGAGTGTCAGATAGCTGAGGCAGATTGGCAGCAAAGCAGGTTCGAGGAACTAATGCTCTTTGATGAAAGGAGACTGAAAGCACTGTACCACGTTCAGAGTTATCAGCGCAGGATTGCTCGGGCTTTTAACAAGAAGGTTAAGTCCAGGAATCTAAAGGAAGGGGATTTGGTACTCAAAGACAACCGAGCTCCCATCCACGACCCGAGGGGCAAGTTCAGACCCAATTGGACTGGTCCCTACATCATCAAAACCATCTGGTCAGGCGGAGCTGTGGTTCTAATGGACTTAGATGGCTTAGAATTCTCTCAACCGATCAATATGGACAAGTTAAAGAAATACTACCCTTGAGAGGCTCGCTGGGCCGAAAACCCGAAAGGGCGACCTAGGCAAAAGTTAGAGCACAAAAAATTAGAAAATATAAAAACTGAGCTCGCAAGGCTGAAAACCCGCAAAGGGCGGCCTTGGCAAAAGTCAGAGCGCAAAAGGAGAGTGAAAATACTCGAGCGAACCTAAGCCGGAACTACGTAAGGCTTGATTCCCATGTTTGGGATACGTAGGCAGCTTCATCCTGAAGTTCAGCCATAACACTTCCCCGATCAACTTTGTCCATTTGATCATCTCAGCCATCTTAGTCCATCAGCATTCGTTGGAATCTCTGGTGCAGTGTCACTCAGACTAGGGGCAACTTTCCGTTGCTATGCGGTGCTACGAGGCTCTTCAGACTAGGGGCAACTTTCCAGTTGCGGGAATTTGGGGTTGTGCATCTCAAGCGACAGATCTCAGGCGTGTCCAGTTCTGATCCATGTCAAAAATACCTTTGAAAAGTTTTAATGTAAGCTGACTTTGTTCAAATAATCTTTTTACAACATTGACCATTTTTGGACCAAAGTGGAAAATTCTTAGTACCAGAACTTTCAATTTCATTGATTTCAAAACAGAGTCTTCCTGCTCTTACAAACAATTGAAATTGCTTTTTTATTACATTCATGAAAGAAAACTTGAAAATACTAATAAAGCAATAAATCTAGGGCATGGTCAAGTCAGGTGTTCCTGCGCCCCCTCCCAGAGCTGGTCGAAGCCTCTGATGCCAAGATGGGCCCGATCTGTGCTTCTTCATTGAGCCAATCTATGCACTCGTCAGATAAAGTGCAACTGAAAATAGGAGCGGGGGCCAGGAGTTCTCTCATCCTCCACGCAGTGGCCTGCCAGGCAAGCTGCGCGCCTCGGGTTGGAAATGCAGCAGGATACTCTATCCCCTCTGGCGGGCAGGTCTGATCATGGCCAAATTGGCGTCGAATCCGAAATGGGAAATAGAATACACAATGAGTGAGACCGACCAGTTGAATCCCAGTCTGTCGAGGCATGTTGTAACTCATTGCCGGAAGGCTCAACCAAGGACACCGCCAAGCAATACGGTCTGCGGACAAGTGGCACATCCAAGCGAACCACCATTCCTCATCCAAAGCATTGACCAGACGATGCCGGAAGAAGTAGCCACGAGCTGAATATGCTGGGCAGGAGTCCACAACCTGCAATTTATCCATCAACCACACCTGGGGAGGGATTGAAAAATGAGAGATTAAAGAATAGAGAGATGTACGAGGAGAGAAAAGTGAGAATGGGTTTTTGTGAGAAAAGACTGAGCTCGAGGGCCGAGTGATGTGAGCAAAACAGAAATGCGAGATTGGGTGGAAAACATTACCTGTAGTAGTAGTGGACTCCCCGCCAATCTAGACGTCTCATGACGGTAAAAGGCATCTAAGCCCATTAGTGTCTCGGCCAGAACCATGGCGATACAGCTCTTGCCCTCTCTCAGGCCTTGGGCAACCTCAATCAGCCGGACACTAGCCCCTCCAGAGCCCGAAATGAACAGGAAATGAGACAGCATGCACAAGCAGAGCGCATGTCGCCGGAAGCCTTGCCAGTAATGGTTGCTGCGATCACCAGCATCAGAAAATCGATTGGCCAAACTCGGAATATCTAACATCCCGTCGCCCATTAGGGACCGAGCATCGCGCATGCTGAGCCCGCACATGCGCCCTAAGGATTGGGCATGACCAAAATTTAGTTGGGGCAGGAGCTCCTCGTCGCGCTCGGACTCCATTAGAGCTCGGAAATCTTCAAAGGTAGGACACATCTCTTGCCCGGCAAAGCTAAAGACATGTGTCACCGGATTCCAAAATCTTGCCGCGGCGTGAAGAAACGGGAGATGCAACGGGGTACGACCCAGAGTGAATAGTGCATTTATGCCGAAACCCCAGAAATTCACCTTTTCCGAGCCATCCAAGCTAGCAATCCAAGCTGTGAGATTTTGAGCAAGAAACTCTTCCATTGGAGCAAATCAGTGTGAAAATGAGGAAAACTACGAAGCTGAGATCTTTTGTAGGAGATAAGGTTGAGTGGGGAAACAGGTGTCAACATTCTGGTGGTTCCCCTCATTTAGTGCCGACCGGCATTAAAATATGCCGACCGGCCATTCCAGTTTGCCGACAAAACAGACATATGGCCGGTAGCCACTCCTTGCAGCCGGTGGTTCCTACACCGTGCCGGTGGGCTTCTTCCCTGGCCTCCTGAGCTGTTTATGCTAAGAATTGGGGAACTTAACCACCTCCAACCCCTCCCCGGCGGTCGACTCTTACGGAGCTACGCCTGTCCGCTTGTCGAGTCTTGAACATTTGCTTATCGAGTTGTATTTCGCTCTCTTTGAGCTCTTGATTTGTTTATCGAGTTGTATTCACACTTGTTTGGCTGTGTCATGTCCTTGTTTTGCTTATCGAGTTGTAAGTCGGTTCACTACCTGATTATTACGATGGCAAATTTCCAAAATGGGTTCAATTTCGTTCACATTTTGGTGTGAAACCCTGCGATGCGATGCACAGAAGATCCACAATTGCAACATCTTTTGAACAAAATGATTCGTTTCATTTCCATCACATGTTTTGTAAAGTGCGTGAATTTTGAGAAAGAAAATAAACCTGCCTGAGGCAGTGCAATGTGCTCAAACTACTAGTAAAAAGGTAAATAAAACGTAGAATGGCAGGGTAGCCAAGTATCAGAACTGATACCGATGAAACTCCCCTTGTGGTTAACGCACCTTCCGTATCTTTGTTCGGGTCAGCCGCGTTGTCGGACGCCCTCACAATACGGGAAATCACACCTTTGAAACGTGAACCTTTGAGTTAACCTCAGGCCACAACTTCTGCAAGCAACGCTCGATGCGCGCAAAGAATGTCCCGCCCCGTATCCTTTTCATGCTTCGTGAGCCCCGCAAATCGTTTCGATTATGCTGTGTGATGTTTAATTCCATTACCTGCGTAGACCGCATGTTTTGATTGCGTAGATCGCATGTTTAATTCCATTACCTGCGTAGACCGCATGTTTTGATTGCGTAGATCGCATGTTTAATTCCATTACCTGCGTAGACCGCATGTTTTGATTGCGTAGATCGCATGTTTAATTCCATTACCTGCGTAGACCGCATGTTTTGATTGCGTAGATCGCATGTTTAATCCCATTACCTGCGTAGACCGCATGTTTTGATTGCGTAGATCGCATGTTTAATTCCATTACCTGCGTAGACCGCATGTTTTGATTGCGTAGATCGCATGTTTAATTCCATTACCTGCGTAGACCGCATGTTTTGATTGCGTAGATCGCATGTTTAATTTCATTACCTGCGTAGACCGCATGTTTTGATTGCGTAGATCGCATGTTTAATTCCATTACCTGCGTAGACCGCATGTTTTGATTGCGTAGATCGCATGTTTAATTCCATTACCTGCGTAGACCGCATGTTTTGATTGCGTAGATCGCATGTTTAATTCCATTACCTGCGTAGACCGCATGTCTTGATTGCGTAAATCGCATGTTCAATTTCATTACCTGCGTAGACCGCATGCTCCATTTACATGTTTATATTTCCACAGCATTGTTATGCTCCCCACTTGCTTTGCGCTGTCACGTATTTCGAGTACACTACTTCGCATGTTGCTAACCATATTGTACCTGTTAAGTTTGTTTTCTTTTCAGGCACGATATTGTATGTACGGTTCATTTAAAGCTGGTGCAACCAGACGAGCCGCACAGGTATTTTATCTCCGAGTGAGACGCATTGAGAATTCCATAATTCTCTTACATCCTTTCTGCATTATAGTGTAGTTTGGTATGCTAGCTTAGAATTGTCGCCTGTTTGCTTCATTACAGCTTTCTTTGCATGATCATAAGTTATGTCCGGCTCTGTGCATTGTCTTGCATTTTGCCCCTGCCTTCGGGCGCATGTCTTATTTGTCTTGCATGTTTGTCTGAGTCTTCGGCCTTGTCAAAAATGGGTCGTCTCTGGGCTTTGACATTCACTCCCGTCATTGTTATGACTTTCGAGTTTTGTCAAAGAGGGGCAACTGTAGACACCCCATTTTTGACCGTCCTCAAGACTTGGACGTCACCGTTTGAACACTCGGTGATCATCCATGATTGTGTTCGTTTGGAGTTCCCGGAGGTCTCGGCTCGCGCGCCCTACCTCAGGATCTCCGAACTTGACCGTGTGGTGTCCGGTTTTACACCGAACACTTTTGTTTTGCCTTAGAAGGGCAGGGAATGTCTTGTGAGACACCCCCATACACCACCGGCAGTGGCTGGAGGCCACCGGCCGGACTTTTTCTTCCATCGGCACTTTTGTTTGCCGGTCGGCACACTTTATTGCCGGTCGGCATAATATGTTGCCGGTCGGCACTGTTTTTTGCCGGAATAGCTTTTTTGGGCAGCCGACCACTGTTCCTCCACTTTATGGAGATATTTTGTGCCAGCTGTGATAGCTGGCACCAACTCCTTTCCCCTCCATACACGTGTATGGAGGGATTTCCCTCTAGCCAAGCTTGTTGTATAAGCTTTGCAAGAGGGATCCTTATAAGAGAGGGTCCTCCCTCTTGGTTCTAGGTTAGACTCTTAGAAGCAAAAACCAGCCCTTAACAATATAGATACACTCTATCTCTATATCTCCCTCTTCCCCTTCCTTTGTGTGTGTTTCTTGGCCCAAAAGGTGTGTTTTACCTTACTTTTGCACCATTACACACACTATCACACCTTAGTCCGAGATTGAGGGACTTGGGGGATTTGTTTCTTGAGTTTTGGACTGGTTTTGATCCAAAGAAGGAGGCTAGACCACTTGCTCTTCAAGGGTTCTTCAAGGGTGAGCATTTTCCTCTTTATTCCCCAAACTTGCATCGGTTTTCTACCTATTTTGTTTACTATTTTAGCTCTTGTGTATAACATAAAAAAGGTTCATATTCTCCTGCTCTAACACTTTCATTGAGGTCTCTTTGTGGTTAGATCGCAAACTCACCCTCATAGGCCTTGTTTGGCCTATTTTGGTACCCTTTTGATAAGGTTTTGTTCACTTCAGCATTTTGATCTTTTGATCACCAAAAATCAGTGTATTTTAGTGTCAAAAAAGTTGGTTTGAAGTCTTGCATAGGGGAGGGACACCCCTCTCCCTTTATGGTTTTGTTTACTTGCTTTTTGGGCTCAAAGGGATAGCATGTGTGCTTGTTGTTTCTTGGCTTCATTTCAGTACTTTTTTAGGCATCTTAGGTCTTATATAATCTCTGTTTTTGGTCGGATTTGGGCCCTCTTGCATGCTTGTGATATTTGCTTTGTATTGCTCCATTTTGCTTAAAAGTACACCCCATGATTAAGCCATGATTTTGGTGTGTGTTGGTTTGGTTCCATGGAGCATTTAGCATTGTTTTTCCATGTTTAAAATCTGTTGATTATCAACTTGGTCATGTTTAGCATGTTTGTTAGAGTTGCTTTGTATTTTGGCTTGGAAGCCTTGAGCATTTTGACCTCTAGCATGCATGGTTGTGTTTACCCTTTTGATTTGGCATCATCTAGGGTCATATTTTAGTCCAAGAATCATGCTTGTATGTGTGCATGCATGGCCTCTTTCATGCCTTGAAGATGTGTCCTCTTATGCCTAAGAATGAGCCTTAGTTTGTTTGCTTCATGGGGGATATCTTAGTTGCCATATTAGGAGCTTCTTGGGGTCCTATCTTGCATGCATAAATTCCCTTTTGGGCTTGTTTTGATCATGCCATGAGTGGTCATGGTAATGGGGGTGGGTTGTCTCCTCTTTGTGTCTTAACTTTGGGACCATGAATTTGCTTGATAACATGAGTTGATTGCCTACCATTTTAAGCACCTTTGGTCACTGTTTTGAGGAGGGTAAGGGTCTGTCCCTTTGTTTTTTTTTAAGCCCTCTTGCATGCTTGCTCCATGTTTGTTGGATAGTTGTTCCATTAAGCTTTGTAGCACATCAATTCCATGGTCAATTTGCTTCATGTTTGCATCATGTTTGTATCTTGTGTGCTTGATATCATACATTTTGTCATCATAGTTGCATATTGCTTGTTGTGTTTTACATCTTGGTGGTATGACACATTTGAGGCTTGTGAGCATTACATGCATTGCATTTACTTGGTTTGGGGTGTCAAACCAAGTGCGGGAGTCAAGGACCATTCATACTTCAAGTGATGTAATGTGCCTTGATCCCCGGTCATCGGGACCTTTGACTCCAATTTGATAAGGCCCCGGTTTTCACGTTATTTGTTGCATGCATTTTCATATCAAATAGCAAATTTGATCCATTGAGTCATCATGCACCTTGGATGACTCAAAGATCGAAGGTCATGCTTCTTTGAGTTCGAAATATGATAAGAAGTAGGACCATGCTTACATGTGTCCAAGAACCCCATGCCATGCATTGTCTGTTCTCTGTTTTGCTGTCAAATTGTCTGCTGCAGGAAGTTTCTGCCGACCGGCAGAATTTAGTGCCGACCGGCACTATCTGGAATGCCGATGAGTCTGATAAAGTGCCGACGGGAATTTTGGAGTGCCGGTGGCAATTCTGTCTGGCCGGTGGTGCTCTGCAAGATGCAGAGAGCTTGCTCCAGCACTTTGGTAATTTTCAGAAAGACAAGGCAGTACAAACAGAGGCGACAAGAGTATAGTACGGGTTTTCCGGGCAGGACGGATTCGAGCATGCATCATCTGCGCGCCCCGAGGCAGAGGCTGTGGCCACCCTCTTCATTCTTTTGCCTCCTTTTTTTTTTAATTAGGAAATTTTGTAATAATTTTATTTGTTCATTATTTTGGGACTGTAATATTAATTCGAACCCTCTGAGTGAGGGTAAACATGTAATAAGTGTGGGTGAGTGTGTGTATGTCTTCCAATCCCCATTTCTTTCTTCCCTTTTATTTACCAGCTTATGATGGTAGATTAGGGCATTTTTGAAATTGGCATACCTTATGATATGCATGCGTGCATTCATGTATCTGTTAAACATACACCGGGCTCGGTACATCATACTAACCGCATTCGTATTTTCAAATTCCAAAATTGAATACATGAATCAGTTGGTTGCATATCGTATGTCATATTTAGGTTAACCGAGCCTAACTAAAATTGCATCTTGTATGTGTTGCATTAGGCAAAATAATATGAACTAGGACACGCGCATTTGCTAACTAGTTTATTGTTTTGGCACGGAGTACAATGTAAGTGGTTATGCTTTAGCATCCAGCATGCGTGTGAATGTTGCCATAATAGTATGCTTGCCATGCGGCTAAGTGCTTACATGAGATAAACTGCTTGAATGCCTGTGGGTGGAGGTCAAATTGCTTAAATTGGGATAATGCGTTAAAACTGCGATTTTTTTAGCCTACTTACGAGTAGCAAACCATTTTCAAAAACAAACATGGAAATGTTTTATTCTAATTTGAGCGATTTGGTCTATACTTGTTTGCTGCGCGCATAACATAGTAATTCTAGGCTAACAATTGGTTTAAGAACACATAAAGTTTTCAAAAATGGATATCACGGTTAGTAGAGGCCGGTCTTCGGACCGGGCGAAAGGGGGTGCTCATAGCTGACCTTCCCCGATCGTACCCAAGCTCCCGAGCCGAGGCAACTTTGGTGATGACGGACACGTGGCCTTTTGGCACCGAGTCAGGGTTTCCTAAATTTCCCAAAATAAAATATTTAGGTGGCGACTCTGTATCTGGCAAAGCAGTCCATGTTTGGCACTTCTTTCAAAAATCTGTTTTCTCAAAACGATTTGCCGGATTTGGACTCTTTGGTTCAGACTTAGAACCGTGACTACGAAAAATCGAGAGTCCGAGCTGTAGCGAGGTCCCCCCGCGGGCTTGTTACAGTCATCAATAAAATCTTAGCAAAATTCTCCAAGACTTGTGAATTGATAAAAGATGCATAATGTTGTTTCTGAATAATGAAAACCCAAGTGGAACTCAGGTTCACATTGGGGGCAGAGAGAAGACAAAATTGTTTATCTTCACTTGTTGAAATTTGTAGCAATTTACAAGTTGAAGTTAAACTGAAGTAATGCTTAACACTTGTTAAAATTCGTAGCAATTTACAAGTTGAAGTTAAGCCGAGATTATTGTTTATCTTCACTTGTTGAAATTTGTAGCAATTTACAAGTTGAAGTTAAGCCGAGATTATTGTTTATCTTCACTTGTTGAAATTTGTAGCAATTTACAAGTTGAAGTTAAGCCGAGAATATTGTTTATCTTCACTTGTTGAAATTTGTAGCAATTTACGAGTTGAAGTTAAGCCGAGATTATTGTTTATCTTCACTTGTTGAAATTTGTAACAATTTACGAGTTGAAGTTAAGCCGAGAATATTGTTTATCTTCACTTGTTGAAATTGGTAGCAATTTACAAGTTGAAATTAAGCCGAGATTATTGTTTATCTTCACTTGTTGAAATTCGTAGCAATTTACAAGTTGAAGTTAAGCCGAGATTATTGTTTATCTTCACTTGTTGAAATTTGTAGCAATTTACAAGTTGAAGTTAAACCGAAGTAATGCTTAACGCTTGTTGAAATTTGTAGCAATTTACAAGTTGAAGCTAAACCAAAATCATTGTTTGGCACTTGTTATGACTTAAGAAAAGTTTACAAAATTGAAATTAAAACAGTATATGTTAATCCTTATTGAAATTTGTAAGCAATTTACAGGACAAGTACTTGCCGAGGTAAATCGTCAAGTGGCATAACCGAGGTGTGTCACCCCAAGAAGATTGCACAAAGAAGGAAGAGTACATAAGACATGCAAAATATTCTAAGTATAGAATCATGCAAGAGCAGTTAGAAGAAGACAAAGATACAAGCATTCAGAAAAAGAAAGGCAAAGACGTGCTTTAGAATCAAGAACAGGGATGGGCTATCAAGAGCATAAAGAATACGAGAAATAAAGGGTCAAGAACAGTAACAAGAGTGGAAGAAAGTGGTGAACAGTATGTATTCAAGATATGGGCAAGATCAAAACCATTTGAATAAATATGCTCAGATATGTGATTCGCAAGTTTTGAAACAATAACGGCAACAAGCAATGAAGAATATCAACAGAATTGAAAACGAAAGGAGCAGTGGCTTACCAGAAAAAAGTTAAGCTGGTATGAAGATTGCCGAAGTCAGACGACAGTTACAGATGTAACAAAAACGACGAAAGCTTCACAGGAAGAGAGAAAGGAAAGTAGTTACAGAGCTTGAGGACTGGAGCAATGGCGTATTCAGGAGCTAGAGAGAGAAAAAGCGAAGAGAAATCGAAATACAAAAGTGAAAAATGAAGAAATGGGAAAAGGTTTTGTCAAAAATTTGAAACGGCCGCAAAACGGAGCATTGAATGCGCCTGGAACAACGCATACGTCAGACGGCGCACACAAACACAAGACGGCTTGCAAGCGCGTCACAGGCACGGTCTAATGAGGTGAAGATGCGTGAATGAAACGGTTGAGTAAATGATGCGTGACAGCTCACACAAGTGAAAGAGTTCACTGGAATTCTTGTTCTCTGAAGAGAACATGTCGGCCTGAAATGAATGGTCTCGGCTGAGAAGTTCTTGAGCCGATGTATAGGAAGAAATACCGATATAGGTTCCATCACCTCAGGATACCGAAGTAATAGAACCTAGGGGCAGTTGTGGAGATATATTTCCAGAGTACCAACACATGGCAAGGTGACGCCGACATGTCAGCCGAGGTACCACGTGTCCTGGTCGTTGTGCCGAGGTAATCTCAGTTAGGCCGAGGTTTCCTCCAAAGATATCAGAATCCGAGATAAGCGGATAGGGGACAAGAATCCAAGAATGAAGAGGAGACTTAGTCAATATGAGGATAAAGCTCTTAAAGAGTTTATCTTTATCTCTTGAAGAGTCCAAGGTAAGTCCAGAATTGGAGTCCCTAGAAGTCAAGCTTCTAGTGGGACTAGGATTGAGTTAACTATAAAAAGAGAGGCAACCCCGTGGGTCTAAGGTACGCAATTTATGCTTTGAGCAGTGAGTTTAGCACTTGATTATCTTTGAGAGATATACTGACTTGATCGTCGGAGTGCCCCCGGGTGGAAGAACCACCGCCGGAGCCTTCTCTTTCTGTTACAGGTTAACTGAAGCCATCTATTCTGCCGGTACTCTCTAGCTGATTACTAAACGGGCAGTGTGATCAGAAAATCACCCACACACTAGTCTAAGAAATGAGTTTAGTGGAGTGTGTTTTTATGATTTTGTAGTATGAAATAGTTAAAAAAATGTTCTAATAAGCTTGATAATTATACTCTTACATATGGCAGTTCACTCCCATATGATAATTCAAAAAGGCCATTTAAAAAAGGGAAATTATCATTCTTGAAGAGTTTTTAAAAATTATTTGAAAATTTAAAAATTTTAATTATTAATATTTATAATATTTATCAATCACCGCTATGTTATTTGCCCTAACTATTAGTTTTAAAATCTATTAAACCAATACAGTGTTGATGCTTTAAATAACAAATAAATTTTAACAAATAAATTTTAACAGATAAATATCATCATAATATTTGGGTAGAAATGTATGTTTTTCTTAAAAGCAAGAACCAGCTGAATGTACCCTTCTGCCACAATGATATGCTCTCCAACCCCAATAACGGAGGTTGTGTAAGTTTGAGCAGCGTATGAGGCGTTGGGGTTGATTCCATTTTCCTTTCTTGGATTAGGCTAGTATAGATTTTAGGGCAAATTAGATTGGTGATTCTTATATTTTGTTTCTTGTATTATTTTGATCTCTATATTTTTAGTTGGCTTAATTTTGATTTTTAATTTTAGATTTTATGTCAATTTAATCCAATTAATAATGTCATTAGTATTTTTTTTTGGAAAATGATCACTAAAATTAAAAGAATCAAAATAACACAGAAATCAAAGTATAGCGACTATCGTAATAATTTTCCCTAGATCTACCAAGTGACTAAAAAATTCAGCCAACCACATGTGGATATACTTGTCTTGAGAAGCAAGAGCAAGATAATCAGTTGAATTTTTTAGTTGAATTTTTTAGTTTTGTGGTTTGAAGTCAGAGTATTTTCCCTCATATGGTTCAAAATATAACTAAAAAGCTCCTATGTGATTTTTGGATCAACATGCAATTATTAATTCCGTTGACTATAAACGTAAAAGGATTGGAATACCCCAAAGCCTATGTATGTTTTCGGTTTTTTCTTTTTTTTTATCGACAAATGTTAGTTATTAGTTATTAGATTAGCACTTATGAGAGAATCTCCCCACCCTTTGCACTTATGAGAGAATCTCCCCACCCTTTGCAAAACACTTAAATGCTTGCACTACCTTAATTCAACTCCTCTGAGGGGAATTGAACCATTGACTTCCTTAGGATTAAGCCTTAAATTAATCAAACCTTTTAATCTAATTTTAATCAAAATTAAAATTAGATTATTTTGATTAATCTAAATTTTAATCTCATGCACATAATTTTTAATTTCTAACATTAATGCAATTAAATCAAAATTAATCATAAATTATTTATTGTAATTGCTAACCTTTTGATCTAATTTTAATTTAATTGTACTTTATATCACAATCAATCCTAAATCTTTAATTATTTATTGTAATTCCTAATTTTTTAATCTAATTATATTTTAGATCATAATTAATATAAATCATTAATTATTTATTTCTTATAGTTTATAGCATCTTAATATAATTTTAATTTAATTATCTTTTAGATTAATCCTGAATTATTAAATTATATTTTTAATAAATTTTTAATTTTGTTTTATATTTTAGATCTATCCATAATTATATTTTAATTTAATTTAATTTTAATTAATATCTTAATATAATTTTAGGTTTGAAGAAGATAGAGTAAAATTGTTTTTTTTGTTCTGTTAATTTCACTTTATTTTTATCAAATTCGCTCTAAAAATGAAGTGTGTAATACATCTTCTATTAATTTGGATAAAAAAAATTAACAGTGAGACTTTAGTTGAAAACCACATGAGGGTTTTCCAACTTTATTTGAATCATAGGGATAAAGTGTTCTAATGTCAAACCAGGAGATGGTATTTTACTCTAAAAAAAACAAAATAAAACAAAACAAAATAAATAAATAAATAAAAACTAGATATGGACAACCATGTCAAATTTGATAATGGACAACCATGTCAAATTTGATAAATAAGTTATACGGTGATATTTTAGAAAATTATGAGTGTTTTTTAAGAAACGCTCTGACTGTCCCAATTTGATATTATTAATTTAAAGAATAAAATCCACCGGCTTCATATTATTTTTTGTGAGATAATAAGTTAAATGGGATGGAACATTGGTTCAACACCACCCAATATCCTCTCATGATATTTCTCATTATTTATTTATTTATTTTTAAATGGTCGAGATTTTATGGACTTAAATAGTGGTAGGTATCCTTTTGTTTTGAACCTCATAAATATGCAACTCAAACTGCCTACACACCTTATCCATCCATCCCTCAACCAATATATACAAACAATAGAGAGAGAGAGAGAGAGAGAGAGAGAAGAGAGAGAGAGCATGAACAAGCTCAACTTACTGTGACTTCTCAGCATTGAAAACTTATTGTGACTCTAAATTTCTCAACAATACATATAAAGAACAAAGAGAGAGATGTGAAGATGCTCAACAGACTATACATTGCCATTCTCGCCCTTCAACTCATTCTGACTCTTCTATCCCACACAGTTCAATCATCATCAGACCATCTACAAATAGCACCAATTCCATCACCGTGGCCGGAACGATTCCACGCACTGCTGTACATGAACTTGTCGAGCTCAAAGCTTCAAATCAGCAACCTATGGTACGACTGGCCTAAAGGCCGAAACGTCAACATTATACAGAAGCAACTTGGTGTCCTCCTTTATGACATCGAGTGGAACAATGGCACTAGCTTCTACTACACGTTAGGCAGCCACGGCACATGCATGACAATGCAGTTCGAGGTTGGAATCCTCAGACCGGACTTTCTCGACGGAGCGAAATATGTGGGAACTGCAGTCACTGATGGGTTTCTGTGTAATGTGTGGGAGAAGGTGGATTTCATTTGGTACTATGAGGATGTCCTCACTAATCGCCCTGTTCGTTGGGATTTCTATGATGGTAAGTAAATTGATCATGTCCTTCTGTTTATATGTGTGTTATTTGTGATCTATTTGGGTATCCATTGCATACTTTTAACAAAATTCTAGAAAATAATTCTATTTTCTTTTTTAATCTTCTGAATTTATCTTGAAATATGATCTGAGGGCACAAACAGCCAATATCCAACTACAGAAAATTAAAAGTGAAACAATTTGAGTAAAATATATGGTCTTTTAGTGATATGGATCTTGTTTTGTGTTGTTGGTTTTGTATTCCAATACATTTTTTTGATTATCATTGTATCTTTATTAGAGAAGAGAAACCACTATTAATGATTGAAGCACAAATCCTTTTAAATGGTTCAAGCACAACATTGCAATTGTGAAATATTATGAACTTGCATCATTTATCTTAGGCTTGTTTCTTAGGCTTCATTTGGCATCAACAAGTTAAAAAAACTCATTCCGCTAATGCTGTGTTTGGTTGGGGGATTTGAGGAGGATTTGAAAAGGGAAAAGGAAAAGTTAGGTGAAATGTGAATAAAATATATTTACATTTCACATAGTTTCACACACCTTTTCCCTTTCCCTTTCCAAATCCCTCCCCAAATCCCCCAACCAAAAACACCACAAAAAAATTCTATGTCATTTGGCAAATTCATTTAATAAAAATAAAGAAAACAAAGTTTTTCCAGTCCACAGACCCAATAAAAAATTAGCCTAAAAAAATTATGAATAAGCCAAGCTAACTCACTTTTTCAGTATTAACTTGTTTGAGTTAATAAACTAGTTTTTTAGCAAACTCACAAAAATAAATAACTAACACACTTGTTTGATTTGATTTTTAAAGTTTTGTTTCAGAAAATTTTTCTAAAAATATTAAAGTTAATTTGATGAAAGAAATTTTAAAAAAAATAAAAAATACTTATCATTTTTATATAATTTTATATTTTGAAAGATTATAAATAATTTTTTTAATTTTAAAATATTTTTTTGATATTTATTTTTATCAAATTAATTTTTAATTTTTCAAAAAAATAATTCTGAAAATTTTTTCCCAAAAACAAACCAAACAAGGCCCCAATCTTTTGTTAGTTTCTCAGGTACTTCCTAAAATTCAAATTACTCCGGTGCCTAAATTTTTCCAAATCTCAAATTTGTTTCAATGATAAGTTGTAAATTGTTTGTTGCTCAAAATATGGTTTTGTTAGGAAAGAAAACTAAAATTCAGTAACCCTGTATTTGCTTTGAAAATTTAAAAAAAAATTTAAAAAATAAATAAATAAATAAAATATATTTATATTTTACTTAATTTTATATATTTTTTCTTTCCTTTTAAATTCCTTCTCAAATTTTCAATCAATCACAATATAAGATGATATTAGTGGCCAAGCATATGCCATTGAAGTCGCCATCATTTGGTTCCTTTAGCCCTATATGTTGCTCTTTTATGAGACAATCATGACTTTTCAACAACCAATCCTTATATTCAATACAGTAATAGAGACCTAACAAAACATAATTTTTATAATTTCTGAAATGATTTGAACCATTTATATTACTATCAACACACAACTCTCAAAAAAAATTTTAACATATCAATGATTAATGAGAAAAATTAGGGATCATAAAAAAAATTTCATAA
Organism: Camellia sinensis; assembly: GCF_055761805.1. Classification (NCBI taxonomy): domain Eukaryota; kingdom Viridiplantae; phylum Streptophyta; class Magnoliopsida; order Ericales; family Theaceae; genus Camellia; species Camellia sinensis. The sequence continues at coordinate 113,887,083 of NC_138963.1, read as the reverse complement.
AAAATTTATAATCCTTAAATTACCTTGATTAATGTATAATATTTTATTCTAAATATAATTCAAAAATTACAAAACTTTCATAATTATTTTCGTGAAAACATTGCTGATGATTAACATATCAATAGGAGTCATGTCTCTTTTGTGGCCCCAAACATGGAATCCGGATCACCCGTCGCCTTCCCCTGTCGCCCTTTCCTGTCGCCCCCAAAACGACGTCGTTTTGGGGGCAATTTTCAGAAGAAAAAAAAACGCAGAGAAGAGGGAGGAAGGAGAGGAAAAGGGAGAGGGAGAGAGAGAGGGAGGGTAGGGAGGAGGAGGAGGCTGCGAGCTCGCCGTCCTCGTCCCTCGCCGCCGTCGCTGCCGTCGCAGCAGCTCCACCTCGTCGCTGCCGTCGCTGCCTCCGCCTCCGACCCGTCTCCACCTCCTCCTCCTCCTCCTCTGTATTTATGGCCCCCTCCAGTCCGGCCCTTCCCCTCCTCCTCCTCCTCCTCCTCCTCCCTCCTCCCTCCCTCTTCCTCTCCTTCCTCCCTCTTCTGCGTTTTTTTTTTTCTGAAAATTCGCCCCCAAAACGACGTCGTTTTGGGGGCGACAGGGTAGTGCTACCGACGATCCGTTCCCGTATGGATCCTATCCAATATGTGGATTTCAGTCTCCTTGGGTCCTGTGAGTGTTGAATGGGATTACACACACTTCCATCTTTTTGCAATTTTTTTTCTCTTAATCATTCTTCATATCTATTAAATTACTAAGATAACCGTAGGAAATGTGAAAATGGATGGTAAAATCGCTAAATCTTATCACCAAGTTTATTGGTTTAAAATAAGTTCATAAATAAATTAATGTTTAAAAAAATTAATTTGTTTAACATATTTTTTTTTATTTTTTTTAATTTTTAAGTTATTTAATTTGAATTTTTTTTATAGAACAAGAGTTACTAAATAACAATCGACTTATTTTAACAACTTAAGCTTATAACCTACTGTATAAACTCTGCCAAATGAGACCTATCAGTGAGGACGTTTAGACTTTGTTTAATTCATAGATTTGGAAATGAATTTAGAAGCAAACAAACAAAAAAAAAACAAAAAAGAAGAAGATGATGATGATGATGATGATGATGATGTTGTGTGAAATATAAGTCAAATGTAATCAAAATCCCTAATTTACTTGACTCATTATAAGGTAGCAAACACTATACTTTGCTTCTTCTAAAATAAAAGTTAGGTACCTATTGGTAACTTGGCTTTTTTAGTTTTTTTTTTTTTTTTTTAATGAATGACAAAAGTTAGTGTGTTTAGAATGGTATTTTTAGTTGAATTGATAATTATGAAAAAAAGTAATTGATTGTTGTGTATGATATGACATTTTAATTTTTAAAATTTTTTTTAATTATTTTAATCGTAAACTTAGCTGCCAAATGGGGCCTTTGAATCCTTAATTTTAACAAGAAAAATATTTGGGGGCCCTAATTCTGTGGCTCAAATGTGGCTCAAATGGCCAAAACGACGTCGTTTTGGCCATTTTGATGTTGTTTTGTACTCAAAACGACGTCGTTTTGGCCATTTGAGCCACATTTGAGCCACAGAATTTGGGCCCTCTACCATTGCTCTTTTAACAATATTTCTGAATAATTTTTAAAAGGGTAAATTACACTACCTTAACTTAAATTTCACTTTTGTCTCTCAACTTTTAATAAAAAATAGTTGTTAGACTTTAACATGAGTTTCAATGTAGTCGTTATGTCAACCCCCATCGTTCAAAAATTGAATGAAAATTAAAACATTAATGATGAAAATAGAATTTGTGTGAAAGTTGGAAGGTGAAAATAACAAAACAAAACAAAAAAATCATAATTTTTCTTATTGCCCTTAAAGTGCACTCACATGTCCATCATGTGAGCACTTTTTGTCAATCATTTTAACGGTGAGTAACCGGAGAAATACATTGAAATAAGGATTACAATTTGAGAACTTAATTGTTATAATTAAAAGATGAAGGAGCAATGTGAAGTTTGAATAAAAGTTGAAGGATAAGAAGTGTAATTTATCATTTTGTGAAAAGTAAAGGTGCAAGCAAAGGGCATCTTTTAAAAAATTATAAGGTGTAAAATGTAACTTTTTATTTCATTTGGGTTAAATTACACTTTTCACCTTCTAATTTTCACAGGAATTTTATTTTAGTCTCTCATTTTTTAATTGTAACAATTAAGACATCAAATTTCAAACCGACCCAATTTTTAATGTAGTCCTTCTGTTATTCCATTATTAAAGTTTCAGCAAAAGTTGAAATATGAAAGGCTAGAGTAAAATTTGAGTAAAAATTGAAAGGTAAATAGTGTAATTTTTTTTTTAATGACCTTAAAATGTGTTCACGTAGCCATCACATGATCACTTTTGGTAAAAAAAAACTTTAATGGTGACGGAAGGACCACATTAAAACAAGGGCTAAAGTATGAGAACTTAATCTTTTTGCAATTAAAAAATGAGTGACCAAAGTGAAATTTAAATGAAAGTTAGAAGGTGAAAAATATAAAGGTAAATTACACTTTTTACCACTATAATTTGACTCTAATTTCACTGTGGTGCTTATTGTTTCAATTTAAACAGTTTAGTTCCTATACTTCTAATCCAATTTTAGTTTGGTCCTTTTGTCTAAATTTTCATTAACTTTTTTTATGTGTATATGTCAAATGATTAACAAGTGTCAAACAATCATTAATTTTAACCTATAAACTTGAATGGAATGATCAAATTGAAACTATTTTTCAAGTGTAAAGACCAAATTGTTCAATTTGAAATAGTATAGATCAAAAATGAAATTTGAATCAAATAATAGGGGTTAGAAGTGAAATTTACCGAAAATATAATTTACTTTTTATTGGGAAAAAGTACAAGTTATGTATATATTGGATGAATAAGAAAAAGAAAAAGTACAAGTTATGTATACGGTGCAAATGCAACTTTTAATTTTATGGGGACAATGTTCGAGTTTAACAAAACTATTGGATGAAAAGTGTCATTAATTTTAAGATCATTTCTCAATTTATTCCTCTATTTTTAAATTTCTTTGTTCCTCAATCTTAATGTACTTCTAATAATTAAATTATCTCTTAAGATTCAATGTGACTTAAAATTTTCACATGATTTAATAATTGAAAGTACATTAAAACAAGAAGACATAGGAATCTAGAAACCAAGAATCTTTGGGCTTCAATTCAATTAACCTTATACTTGTGATCACACAAGTTACCAAAGAGCAAGATTCGTAGATCTTAGCTCAATAACCTAAAATTTAAGCCCAATCAATTCAAATGCATATATATATATATATATATGGGCTTAATAGGGAACAACTGAAACATATGAAGTAGATAGAGAGAGGAGAACAATCAGTGTGATTTCTACAACAACTATTAAACCATTATAATTACTTGAAACTATATATCTAGGATTCGTAAGATCAAGGCTTCAATTAAATTTGAGCTTAGACAGTTCAAATTCAATTAAATATGGGCTCAATAACTTCAATTACAGTTGTATGCATACATATACATGCAGTTAAGATGAATAATTATCAAAAATATATAGAGAGAGGAGAAAGGAAAAAAAAAAAAAAAAAAAGAATTGGAGAGGGAAATACTACCATGAGAAGATGTCTCCAAATGTCTTCACCAATCTTTTCGCTGGAGTTGACTACAAGAGAGAATCAGGAAGTGAAAGTGTTAAAACGAGAAGATGAAGTGTCAGGACATAGATAAGTGTGAGTAACAATTTATATAGAAAAAAAATGATAAATAGCAACTTCTACATTTTGCAAAGTTTTTTCAACGTTAAACCTCCAAATTCCTACTATTGAGGCGTATAAACAAAGACATTTTTTTTTTATTGGCAAAATAAAGAAAATTTTATTGATGAATAATGAAGTACATCATACTGTTGGGATCGGGGATCCCGCCCAAGACCTTCCAGAAATTATACCAAGTAGAAAAACACACCCACACAGAAGGAGACACCATATTTAACGTGGTTCGGCCTTAAAGCCTACGTCCACGGGAGAGTAACCGGTTATCACTATAACAATGGAGAGATTACAGAAAGATTATAATAGGGGAGGAGCTCACACTTTCCTCACTCACCCACTCACCCGTCTCCCTCTCTCACACCGAGAGAGACGGTCTCTCCACCTCACATCTCTCACTCTCTTCTCTCTTGGTTCTCTCTTATTGTCTACTCTCCTCTCAACCTCTATTTATACATATCATGAGGGAAGGTAGCTGGACAGCAATGGTGAGTGGATTGGTTAGTGGGGAGGTGCCACTCCCACTCTCTCTAAAGTGGTCTCCAACCACCCCACTCTCTCTAAGGTGGGTTAGCCACTCACATGGGATGATAATAACATAGCCAACAAATCACCCCCTCAACCCATGTGAGGTGATAAACTGCACACACTGCTGCTAATCTTGTCACGCCCAAATTTCAACAGAATCTTCATCTCCTCATTGAGACGCTACATCCCCTGAAGCTAGAGATAATACACCAGAGATACAAGAAGAGGAGGGAATCCTACATCCTCAACTCAACTCATACCACTCTCTGATTTGGAGAGAGCCTCTGCTCCTATCTCCCTCAGATCTCTTCTACGCTTCCTGTCTCGGATGTCTTCACTTGCTATGCTTGAACTTGCGCAACCAAGATATCTTGACACCCCCTGATTGGATGTCCTGCACCCCCTGCTCGGGATACCCTTGCATTACCGTGCAACTCCTTGCATGATGAACACTGGAGCAACTAGAAAACTTCAGAGTTTGACACATCAACATTCTCAATTTTCCTTGCTCGGAGCTTATTTCTGAACAACCAGCCTTTGCTTTCTGCACTTCAGAACAACTTCCCAGCGATCTCATACGCCCGTTGTCTGTGCTGCAATCCCTGATGTTCGGTTCTGTCTCACTTGTACGTCCGTACTGATGTTTGACAGTTAGCCCTTCTGCTAAGACAACTTCCACCACTCTGTACAAGTTACCACTATGCAACTCCGTGCATAGTGCTCGCACCCATGGCTTCTGGTCTCCCTGCGTCAAGCTTGCTTGAGAGATCTGCATCAACTCTATAATCTGCTGCCATGGAACTAAAGAAACCACCATAGAGAAATAAGACTTGCCACTCCTTGGCACGCACTCTTGCGTTTTACCTGTCTCAATTTCTCTGTCTGGAAGTTCCTGTGAACTGTCAACAACCCGCTGCTACACATTCTTCTCGCGCCTCTGTACGATACTCTAGCGTACCCTTGCACTGTTGCACGTTTGCAATTGTACTTCTGCGCTTAGTATGCTCCTCTGCAACTATTGTTCTACATGTCCACATACCATTAGTACCTACTCGTATACAGTAGCTCCAACAGCCACAGTATTTCCCTGAGCCTGTACTGGTTGCCAAATCATCTATCCGTCGATGAATGGTCTTCTCTTTTGATTGAACCAGATCCTCCGACGAACTCCGGAGATAATCATTTTTGCAATCCTCTGATTACTCCTGACCAATCTTGATCTCCATCGATCTGCCATTTAATCAAGCCTGATCTCTTCTGGTCTTCAATGATCTATCTCAATCTGTATCTGATTGTCCAATCTGGTCAGAATCTGTCCATTCTAACCTCTTCAGTGAATCCGCAGCGTTCCACAATATCCGGCAACCTTCCTTCGACTATTGAAGATGACAAACACCCATGTTTTGACAATCTTCCCAAACCGTTCAGAATTTCACTATTTTGACCTCGCGGTTGCGTCCGGAGCGATCCGTTTAGCTAGAACCAACCTTCGTTGCATTTCCGGGGACCTCACTGAAAACTATCCCCGAAAGCTGGGCCACACCACAATTTTCTAAAAATTCTAGGCCAAATTGCAATTTTCAGAAGTTCAGGGAATATTTCGTGTATCAACGAAATATTCCGTCCACTGCCCTAACGCCGTCCGCCACTTTAATCTGCCTTCTTTTTACAGAAACTCCGTCTCCAGAATCTGACCGTACGGATGTGTCCGGAATACTCCAAATAGTTGGAAACCACTATTGAATCACCAAAAACGGACTCCAAATGGCTTCGATCTAGCCAAAACATTTTGTACGCCTCAGATCTGCGGCAGTACCTTCGCCGCAAAGCACTGGATCCTTCTTCATGCGGCTGCACCATTGCCGCGTAGCACCGGATCCCTCCCTTGACGCTGACGTGGCAGATGACATGGCACAACCGTGCTGACGTGGCGATGACCTGGCTGCCACGCGTCGATGACCTGGCTGCTGACGGGGCTGCCACGTGGATGACACGTGGCGCTGATGATGACACGTCGCTGCTGACGTGGGCTCGCATGGCCTGCGCGTGCCGTACACGCGCCATCCCCCACTCGTCTTCTTCCTTGGTCCGCGCGTGTGGCGCGTGAGAGAGACTGGGACCACGCGCCGGTTGAGCTAACGGCGCGTAGCGAGACTGGGATTCACGCGCCAACTTCTTAGGGCGCGTGACGGCGCGTCCGGCCTCCGTTGGGTGTCTGCTTTATATTTCTGGACTCCTCTTCTCGAGCCCTTGCTCCTGGTATGCTCAAAACCTGATTTTGAGCAACTTGATTTCTGGGCAGTTTCAAACAAAACGCTGTTTTTGTTCCGAAACGCCACCAACGAGGCTCTGATACCACTTGTTGGGATCGGGGATCCCGCCCAAGACCTTCCAGAAATTATACCAAGTAGAAAAACACACCCACACAGAAGGAGACACCATATTTAACGTGGTTCGGCCTTAAAGCCTACGTCCACGGGAGAGTAACCGGTTATCACTATAACAATGGAGAGATTACAGAAAGATTATAATAGGGGAGGAGCTCACACTTTCCTCACTCACCCACTCACCCGTCTCCCTCTCTCACACCGAGAGAGACGGTCTCTCCACCTCACATCTCTCACTCTCTTCTCTCTTGGTTCTCTCTTATTGTCTACTCTCCTCTCAACCTCTATTTATACATATCATGAGGGAAGGTAGCTGGACAGCAATGGTGAGTGGATTGGTTAGTGGGGAGGTGCCACTCCCACTCTCTCTAAAGTGGTCTCCAACCACCCCACTCTCTCTAAGGTGGGTTAGCCACTCACATGGGATGATAATAACATAGCCAACACATACATCAAAGGAGATGGATGCGCAAGCAAAATGATATCAGCTAGGTTGGCACCATAAAACAAACCCAATCATCTCCAAGTATGTGGTGAGCAAACCAACTAAGAACAAAACAAAAACAAAACAAAAGATAGAAACAGCTCCTCTTATTCCACCCAATCAGCCATTCCATGTTCCAGGTGCATTCCAACCATCCCCAGCTTGACAAAACCACTGAAGAACATATCCTTACCAACAAGAAATAGCTAAGCTTTCGACAGTCCCAATGCAGAATCAACCACAGTAAATCATACAAGCACCAAGGCACCACCATAAGACAATGCTAACAAAAGAACCATTACCAATCTGTTGTAAATTCAAGATAAAGTCATTAACCGAATAGAAACGCCCATGTGAATGAGCCTTCACCCAAATCGCCACTTGAACTTTCACCATCCCATGTAGGTCCTCCAAGATTGGTTGTTTTCCATTAAAGACACAATCATTTCTACTTTTCCACACAAGACCATAACAGAGCACTACGAATGGAGCTCCAAATCTGCCCTTCCAGTTTCTGAAACTTGAAGCTCGACCACACGAAGGGGCACAACAACAATATATGATTCACAGATTCCAAACCATCCCTGCAAAAGACACAATTGGTACAAACATTGTTGCTCAATACTCCTATTCTTTGCAAGAAAACAGTTGTTTTTACCCTGCCTTTCCATGCTAGCCAAGTGAAAAGTTTTACTTTGGGTGGAGAAGAATTATTCCAGATCAACCATGTGACATAGAGCTTCGGTCCACACTCGATCTGAAGCCTCATATAGCCGCTGAACAAACAGTGAACCGTCCTGAATTGGATGTGAGCCATCTAATGTTATCCTCCACACCATTCCTTGATCTGGGTCCATCACCTAATAACTCACAAAGTCGTAAAACCTCCTCATTTTCCCATGCAAATAGATTTCTTCGAAATTGCAGATTCCAATTGCAAGAAGTTCCTTTCCTATCCATAATCATCTTTAAGGAACCCTCCTTTTCAGAAGACAAAACTATAGAGTCTAGGAAATTCCTCATTAAGACAATTCCCCTTCATCCATTTATCAGTCCAAAAATGTCTTCTAACCCGGTTCCAATTCACAATCTCAATGTTTGACAAATAAAAGTCTAGCAGAGTAGGATTGGAAGAAATAACATTTATAATATCATTCTAAATTCTAGAGCAAGAAACTGATGCCTCTTGATTAGGAGACCATCCGCCACCCTTAATCTCATATCTACTGCACATAACCCTTTTCCAGAGAGCATTATCATCTGTTCCGAACCTCCACCACCATGTGAGAAGTAAGCAAACATTCATCTGATTTTTCTGATGCCCAAGCCACCTTGGTCTGTGCCTGTACATAAACAATGACACAATGATAGAATTTTTAATATAAAGTTCCTGAAGAAAAACAATCTATGAGAAGTATGACATTTGTGACATCTTAGAAAACACTGATTTAGAAACACCGTGGCAGCCACTTTTTCTTGTTGTGTAGAACGAAATTATAAAAATTGTTCATGAGCTGGTAAAATCAAATTATCTCTGAGTCGCAAGATTACTGTGAATAGTAACGTGGTCCAACTGTAGGCTTGATAAAAAGTAATGGTACAAAGTAGAATGAGCATACATATTTCATTAATTAAAAAAAAAATAAAGGACTACTAAGTCAAATAAGTAACATGTTTTGGGTATTATATTTTATATTGACTCTATTCCCTTTTCCAGGAATTTCTACACATGTGATTACCTTCGAGGTTGGCGCAAAGTTGCAAGATTCATTGTCGCAAGCCCCTTCATACTGTTTTAGTCACGACAAAGAGCTGAGAATGTTGAAGGCTAAAAGTCCTGTTAGTGAAGGTTTCCTTAATGCAAAGAATGTTGAAAATGTTAATTCATACTTTTTCTAGATTGTAATTAAGTTGGGTGGCATGTTCTTCTCTTAAAAAAGTGCGTTTAAATAAATATATATGTAAAAGACTATGTAATGTTCATCTACGGGTATGAAATATATTGGTTAGAATCTTCTTTGTAATTTTATGTGGTAACAATTGAAATATCAATAACATGAAAAATATATTATATTATATTTTAAATGTCAGAGTATGGACTGATGTATTGTCATGGTGGGGTGTTCAATGGGTACTGCCAGAATCGATTCACGCTTTGTTAAATTGGTGGATCGGATTTAAGTTCGAGAAGGTGGTTAAGAAAATTTGGGAGGCATTACCTTGTGCGGTGATATAGTCTATTTGAAAGGCTAGGAATGAGTTCAAATTCAAGGGGAAAATTGTGAATTGGGAGGATTTGCAAGAGTTGATTAAGGTAAGAGTAGCTCTATGGGTGCATTATACCCTTAGGAAGGTGGATTACTCTCTCAATGACTTGATATATAGTAGGGTGAGCAGCGAATATTTTGATCCACCTAAATTGACGAAACCGAACCGATCCGCTGCATTCTGGATAGATGCGTGTTGACGAGCGGACAGTTACGAATTGATTTTTTTGAACAGATGGCGGATTTGAGGTTCCTTTAGCTGCAACCAAACCACCAAACCGAGAGCACCCCTATTAATTTATAAGATTTTGTGTTTTCAATTTGTTTAGATATTCTGTTTGTGTTTTCAATTGAAAAAGAGTTTAAATATTCTATTATATTTTCAATTTGTTTTCAATTTGAAAATCCTTTTATCAAATGGCAAATGTTAGTATTTGGTATTTTTGTTGAAAAATATAAAGCTTAATTTTTTTATTTTTTTAAAAAATCAAATTAAGTAAATTTTGAATGTAAAAAAAGTAACGATATAATTTTGATAATGCATGGTTTTCTTATATGTATTTATTATTGATATTTGGCAATTTACTTGACAATCCTTTGGTTATGTTGAGTTAGGTTGTTATCCAAAAAAAAAATGTTGATAAGTTGTTGTATTATATTTAAAATTTGTAAAAGTTTAAACTGCCGAACCGATTTGCATCCATCCGCCAATCTGCTCAATCCACATCCGTCAATTCAGCAGACGGATGCGGATTGATTTTTTCAAATCTGCCAATTCGACGAACGGATGATGGATTAAAGATTTTCTGGCCGCAATCGAACTGCGAACACCCCTAATATATAGGTTGCAATCCATAAAGAAGAGATGAGTTTGGGCTCAGATCAGTGAATTCAAAGGGAAGCAGCAGAGTAGGGTGCAGTTCAGTCCATGGCTTGGTGCTTGGTGGCATATCCCCAGCTCTGTTTTTGTGGTTGGCTCAGGTTGCTGCTAGTGGTGGTTATTATTGTTGGTGTTGTGTTGTTCCCTTGGGTTTTGCTTATTTTGGGTTATTGGATTTTTATTTTGTCGTATTATGTCAGAGTTGGTTGCCCATCAACTCGTGGCGTAGTGCTAGCATGTGATGGAGCTTTAGTTTCAGTGTCAACCTAATTGGGATGGATTTGTGTTGCAATGATGCTTCTGCACTTGCCTTCTTCAGTGATGTATAATTTGGTGTTTTGTACTTTGATTATTCATTAATAAAATTTCTCTTTTGCTAATTGTTAGGTTTTTGTAATTGGCAATCTCAATTGATAAAATTTCTTTCAGTTGTAATTTTATTCGCTCTTATGTTTCAGTGAGGATATGAATGTTTACATGTGAATCGAATCCAAATTGTGCTTATGCAGAGGAGTTTATGATCTTGAGGCATTGATGTTTGCCACTATGCTGACTATGTACGGGGAATCTAGTACTTTTGTAGAGCACCTGAATTTATGGGAAGAAAGTTTTACTACTCGAGCGGTCAAAGTAGCACTCGAGCGGTCAGCCTATATGTTTTGCACCGCCTTTACTTACACTGCTCGAGCGGTCTTCATGGTCCAATTTACAACAAAGTGCGCTATTTGCTCATTTTAGGGTTTAAACTGTCCAGATTTTCAGAGAGGAAGAAAAAAACAAAGTGTTTTATATTTGAGGGTATTTTATCATTGTTTCCTTGATGATTTAAAAGTGATCAATGGACCCATGAACTTTATATCAACATCTTCAAGAGGTTTTTTTGTTTTCTTTTATTCGCATAAGAGAGAGTTGTTCTTCAGTGGATTCTGGAGAATTTGAGCCTGAAGCTTTGGTGGATTCCAGACTGGCCCAAGTGTGATAAAAAAAAATTAGATTGATATTTTAATCACACTTAATTTGATTGAGTGTGATAATATTCATTTTTTGTGTCACTTTTCAATTAAGTGTGATTATATATATATTTTTTTAATCACACGTTCTAATTAAAGTATGATTATATATACACTACTACTTTTTAATTACACTTTTTAAATAAGTGTGATTAGATATATATTTTTTAATCACACATTCTAATTAAAGTATGATTATTTATATATTTTTTAATCACACCTTCTAATTAAAGTGTGATTATATATACACTACTACTTTTTAATCACACTTTTTAAATAAGTGTGATTATATATATGTATATATTTTTTAATCACACATTCTAGTTAAAGTGTGATTATTTATATATTTTTTAATCACACCTTCTAATTAAACTGTGATTATATATACACTACTACTTTTTAATCACACTTTTTAAATAAGTATGATTATATATATATATATATATATATATATATATATATATATATATATATATATATTTTAATCACACATTCTAATTAAAGTGTGATTATTTATATATTTTTTAATCACACCTTCTAATTAAAGTGTGATTATATATACATTACTAATTTTTAATCACACTTTTTAAATAAGTGTAATTATATATATATATATATATATATATTTAATCACACTCCACTACAAGAAAAAGTATCTTTGGCGACTAAAAAAGCACATTTGGTCGCTGAAAGTATAGATTTTGGCAACTAAAAAAACATTATTAGCCAAAAGTAAAGATTTTGGCAACTAAAAAAATTGAATAGCCAAAAATATAGGTTTTGGCGACTAAAAATCTGTTTGGTTGCCCATATATGGCTTTTACCGACTAAAAAAATTTTAGTAGCCAAAAGTAAGGCTTTTTGGCGACTAAAAAAAATTAGCAGCCAAAAGTGAGGTATTGGGTGACTAAAAAGATGTTTGGTCTCCAAAAGTGAGGCTTTTACCGACTAAAAAAATTTCAGTAGCCAAAAGTGAGATTTTTTGGTGACTAAAAAAAATTTAGTAGCCAAAATTGAGGCATTGGGCAACTAAAAAGATGTTTAGTAGCCAAAAGTGAGGCTTTTTGGCGACTAAAAAGAAGTTTAGTCGCCAAAAGTGATAATTTTAGCCCAGGAATTAAATTTTTTAATGGCTAAAAAGTAATTAGTAGCCAAAAGTATAGAATTGGCGACTAAAATTATGTTTAGTCACCAAAAGTGGTCTCTTTTTTTCTAGTAAATAATTTATTTTTACATAAATTATGTTCAATAAAAAATAATTATCTATATATATACTTTTATATTAATACGGGTCTATGTACTATATAAATAATATATGTTGCATATATAATTATGTGGTGTTATAGAGGTGTAGTGAAAAGAGTGTGTTGTATAAGGTTTATGGTGTGAGAGGGTTGATGTTTTGAATCTCCACAAGAGCAAATGAGAAGCTAGTGGGTGTAATTTTTTTTTTTCACGAATGAGTTTTTGGCGACTAAAAGGTGTAATCTAAATATTATTAATCACACTTAAAAGATGTGATCTAAATGTTATTAATCACACTTAAAAGGTGTGATTAAAAATGACCCATTTTAATCACTCTCAAAGATCACACTTTAATAAAACTTAAAAGGTGTGATTAAATAACATACAACACACAAAAAAAGTGTGATCTTTATCTGTTTTTGTAGTGGTGATTGTTTTGTGGCTTTGGCCCGTGATTTTTAATCACAATTAAAGGCGCTCCAATTGTAATTTTTTCCACGTTAAATCATTGTACTAATTTATCTATAATTATTTGATTGGGTTTGTTATTCATTGCTTAAAATTAAAAAATAATCATGAATCAATATCTCATAAATTATTTAGATTTTTCACTAATAAAAAAAATATTTTAAATGTCCTATCTTTGAGTATTCTTCTATTGTGTTACAACTTCATGGAAAAATATCTTGTGTGCAACCCTTAAAAGGTGTGTATGATACACACTTTCTGTCACGATCCAAATCTGCCCCTAAAGGTTTAGGCCATGACTAGCCAGTAATCCTTGATTACCCAGCTTCAAAGGCAAATCAGATAATTAATAATAATAAACAAGGCATTACAGAAGCATTAATAGAACATAACTATGTCCATCAAGCGGTACATACATGCAAATTCACAATTATTTAAAACTTAAAACTCATACATCCATTCTTATATACATATGTAGGTACAACACAGCTAGTTAAACTTCTTACACATAATAATCATTCAAAACAAAACCCCAAAGAACAAAAACAAAATAACATAAACCAAGGGTTGACACGGCTTAGCTCACTCGAGGCAAGTGCACCCCATCTCGGAGGCACTCCAAAACAGCTTCACAAAAGGTGAACTCCTGAGGTTGCTCTAAACTTGACACTCCGTTTGCTCACTTACATATATGAAAGGAAAGGGGGTGAGCTAAAACCCAGTGAGTAATATCAGTATAAAGAGGTTAAATAAATGATGTTTATTATAATACAAAATCATATCTTATGAGTTTCGAAACAAAGCATAATTAAGTACTTGTCATATCAAAGTTTACAAATCATACTTATATGCGGTACATCCAATAGCGCAAAGCAAAGTGCCCGAAAGCATATTAAGGGACCATTAAGGTCAACAAAGGAACCACATAAATCTAAACAAATGGACCATACAGGTCAAGCAAAGGGACCACTTGGGTCAACATCAGAGATCTTTGTGCTTATATAAGGGCCTTGGTATTGTTTCCTCCATGCATGGGCCTTATCAACGAAGGGCCACGATATTGTTTTCCCCGAGTGAGGGCCTTATTAACAAAAGGCCACGGTATTATTTTCCCTGGGCAAGGGCTTTATTGAAGGATGCCACAATTACATTTCAAATAAGGCAATCATTCATTCTTATCAAAATAGTATTTCAAAATAACATTATTGCAATAATTCAAAAATACATTTCAACATATCTTTACAAATATACTACTCACAGTGGGTTGGCATAGGTATTGGACCTCGGATAACCACCTACACAAAACACGTAACAAAGATACACGTCAAAGCGTTCGTTTAACAAATCATGTGTCTTAATTCAACTCGTTTATGTGTGTTTCTAGCTTAATCCATGGCTAAGGATCTCTAAATGATGCTTAAGAATGCCTAAAAGGGCTTGAGGATGCAAATATGCATTTATGAGTGTTTGCCAAAAATTGTTGAAAATAGGATTTTCGCTCGAGCGCACCTTTGGTCGCTCGAGCGATGTGGCCTAACTACAAAAGTACTGGATGGTGTCAAAGGAGGCTCGAGCCATCACTTGGTCGCTCGAGCCAACTACAAATCTCTGTAAAAATGCTGGAGCATGCAAAGTGCGCCCAAGCCACGGATCCGTCGCTCGAGCAAACTAGATGAATTCTAGGTTTTTCAAATTGCATTTTGGAGTTCAAAAGTGGGTCGTTCATGTTCAAAGCTTGAATGGTTTATAAGGACTTGAAGAAACTCTTTTTGATGCATGAATTCATTGAAATTATGAAACCATGTTCTCAAATTCTCTTTCAATTCTCCAAAACAAAGCTCAAAACTCAATGTTCTTGCCATGCATGTAATGTTTTGAATTTCTTTTCTTTCAAACCCTGATTAAATGAGATGAGAAGTGTAGAAATATGAAAAATCCCATAAGTTAAAGTGTAAAAGTTCCATGCATGCATGAATTTGTAGAAAATCAGACTCAAGGGTGAAGAATTTTGCATACATGTGCACAATTGACTCGTTTCTTCTATAATCAACTTGATTCTAGCATTCTTTTCCCAATTACATGCAAATGATCCTACAAGCTTCATAAATTCAACTTCTACATGGATTATTTATAAGAATTAGGGATGATAATCTTACCTAGAGCTTGAATTCAATAATTAGTAGCTTAATCTCTTAAAATCTTCTTCAATCTCTACAATCATTCCCCTCTCTCTCTCTCTCTCTCTCTCTCTCTCTAAAAGTTGGTCTCTTCCTCTCTCTATATTCTTAGCCACTTTGTTGAACATGAAGAAATGATCTCAAATGTTTAAGACACACACACACACACACACACACACATATATATATATATAGAGAGAGAGAGAAAGAGAGAGGGATATTAGATTAGGTTATTTAATCTAGATCAGACTTAATTAATCCTAATCAATCTAATTGATTTATTCTAATTATTTTGATTCGAATCAAATTTTAATGAAATTTGCTATGTGGTTTTAAATATTCCAATTAGTCTATTGAGCTAGTCAATTTTGATTTTTGAATCCATCTAGGTTTTCAATTTCGAATTCTAAGTCGGCATTCTAACAGATATTTCGTAAGCAAACAGATGGACACAAATTAAGCAAACCTGAAGAGGTGTATTTGTAATTTACTCTTTAATCAAACGAATAGACTAATAAGGGTCATTTGGCATGCAAAGTTGGGCCTAATTTAGTTAATAAAAATAAAACAGACCATATTAGCCAATAAGACAAAATATTACATCTAAATCATAATATTTTATTTTTTTTTACAATCATCAAATCAGCTACAAAAAAGTCAATCATCATCCTAAACACAACTTTTTTAGTCAGGTTAAAATAACAAAATAGCCAAATAATCAAAAAGTGAGACTAAAAACGTTCATCCCAAAGCTAAATATGAAGTCGTTTATCTTTAGCCAGGAATTCGTTCTCTGTTTGGTCTCTCTCATGGCTCATTTCCCTAAATACGATAAATTTGACACTTTATTCTTCAAATAGGGTGGAATTTTAGTTTATTCCCGAATTCGAGTAAAACGTAAAGGGTAGAAAAGTTAATTAAAAATTGTGATTTTCAATCACGTTTTTTTAAATTTTTTCATACATAAAAATAATATTATTTTATTACTAGTAAAGTTTTTCAGACAACATTATTAGTAATCACGTTTCTAATTTAGTTACAAATAGTGAAACATGTTATGCCTTTGATCTATGTTATATTTGTTTTGTTGTTTGTATGTCATGTTCGGGTATTTTGTTCCAATGTTATTGTATTGTAATGTTTTGTAAAAATAAAAAATTTATTACATATTAAACGTTTCCATAATATAGAGCTATAATAGCTTTCGACATAAATATTGATTAAGTGTGCGATCCACTGTGATAAAAAATAAAAAATAAAAAAAAAGAGTAAAATAAAATAATATTTTTCAAACATTTGGAATGATAATGTTGATAAACTTAGTAACAATCATTACAACGCATTACGAGATAACTTGTTTTTGTTATAAATTCAAATAACTTTATTCATTATTATCATTATCTAACATTTCAACGTCAGATTGATATATAACATCCATTCTCCAGGTTAAGTATTGTTGTGGCTCTTGAAAAATTACACCAAGGATCTTCTAGAGTGAAATTTTCCTAAAATTTTCTAGAGTGCTATATTGTGTGGTTGAGATTTACTGGCAAGTCACATCAGAAAAATTGATGTGACTTACCAGTAAATCTCAACCATACACTGTAGCACTTTAGGAAACTTTAGGGAAAAATCTCATCTTTGGTAAACTCATTTGACGTCTTTCACAATTCATACCTTTGCAAACGTTGAGTCATGAAATTTTATTTCGCCGTGGATGCAAAGCAATACTCTTTGCAACAACTGTAGAATATCAATTGGCATATTAATTGCTAACTGATGTGCAATATGAATATTTAATGAATGACAATTTTCAACAAGAACGTTTGCTCAAGCAATGCAAAATTCCCACTATGCTCTCACGGTATTAATTGTCGCTGGTAAGTAATGCAAATTTAGATTTAAGAGATACTCAAATTTGAAAAACTCATGTAGTAAGAAAGTTTTTAAAAAATTCTATTAGTAATTTTTTTTTAAACCAAGTTTAAAGTTTAGGATTTAGTAAAACGTTTTTATTTTTTTATTTTTTAAACTTTGATAGGAAGGACGCTATTATAAAAACTCTATTTCTATACAGAGTAATATCTGTTTGTAATTAAATTAAAAATCTAATTACTAATAAAGTTTTTTGAAAAATTTTAAAATTTCTCTAGTAATGAAAAAAAGTTGATTAAATATCACGTTTTTTAAAAAACTTTTTTATCATTCATGTTTTACTCTAATATGAAAATTGTGGGAGCCAAATATTCCGGGGGCAATAAGGCCAGATACAGGTATAAGGACAGTCAAGGACGGAATTTGTATTCGGCATTGATCCTAGTCGACCACAGAGCAGAATAGGATAATCGGCATTCCAACCAGCAAGACAAAAGCCGAATAAGTAGACATGTAATAGATCAAGGGTGGGCCCGACCCTAAGCCCCAAGGGAAAGAATATAAATAGAGGAGCATCTGCCAGAGAAAGGTATGTGAGAACAAGTAAGTTTAACTTAAGATTTAAGCAACCAAGAGAGTATACACTGACTGATCCATCGGAGTGCTAATTCCGGCATCCTCGACCGAAGTGTTCATTCATTTTCAGGTGACTAGCTGAGGATCTCGAGTGTCCCATTGGATCCAAAGAGTATTTTCAAACCACTTCTCTACAATTGGCGCCGTCTGTGGGAATACTCCAGCACATCCATGGCGGGCGTGACCGAAGATCTTCCGGTAGTCGCTGACGACCTTACACCACGAATCGATACCACTCCAAGTAACATGCTTGGACCAGAAAACATTATCGCATGAAGAGCCTTGAACTTCGACTCAGCTGCCCAGACCTCACCCTCGACATCAGCACATGAGACAATGCAAGCAATTATGGATCAGGCGAAGCAAAACGAACAGAGGTTGGAAAACATGATGGCTGAGAACGAGGGCCTTCGACAAGATTTGGCCTTGGAAGTGGCAATATCCCAACAGGTCACGCGCCAAGATCCAGGACGACCTCTGAGAAAGGATGGTCGACGACCTCGAATTCGGAGACAAGATAGTGGCAGTGATTCTGGCTCGTCATCCCTAGAATCCAAAAAAAAGGGACGAGTTGAAGTCTCTAGTTCTTCCGAAGGGAGTTCGCGTGCAAGGAATAAACGAAGAAGAAATGATTCAGACGAAGAAGATCAACATGATTCCTTTGTGCGACGGATCGCAAGGGCGATACTACCCAAAAAGTTCAAAGCTCCATCGTTCACCCTATATAATGGAAATCCAAAACCCACCGATCACATCCGTCATTATAAGCAAGCCATGACACTACATGCAGACGACGAGGCCCTCCTGTGTCGAATATTTCCCAGCAGTTTAGGACCATTGGTCGTCAGATGGTATTATAAATTGGAACCGACATCAATTAAGAGCTTCCATTAACTCCAAAAATCCTTCAGGGCAAGGTTCATCACCAATGAGGTCCAGCCGAAGCAGGCCAATTCTCTCTAGGCAATGTAAATTCAACTAAGGGAAACCCCATGTGCTTATTCGGCACGCTATTGGGAATGCTTTAATCTCGTAGATGATGCCTGCAATGACTCCATGGCCATCACCACCTTTAAAATGGGGTTGCACCCTGATAATGCCCTCCGCAGCTCCTTGACCAGAAGGCCCCCCAAAATAGTCTGGTCGTTAATGAAGAAAGTCGAGGAATACTACAAAGTGGAGGATGACGCCCTGCGGGTTAAAGCCGGACACAAGGCCAACAAGACGGCCCCATCTGAGATCGTTCAGCCAATAAATTTTGTACCCTCACAGAGCCCTGAACCACGGAATCGGGCTAAATGAGACAGAAGATGAGATTCGCACCGATCAAATGACCAATGTTCACAACGGGCTAATGAACAACTTTAAGTGGATAGTAGGCGCATCAGGCGCGCGGACAAGAAATATACGAAGTTGTTGGAGCCGATCAGCACGGTTATGTCTAAAATTCAATATCTTCCTTTCTTCAAATGGCCTCCCAAGATGGTGGGGCCTCCCGACACGAAGAGACGGGATAGACGGTGCGAATATCAAAAAGACCACGGGCATGATACCGACAGTTGTTATGCCTTAAAGATCATCTTGAGGAGTTGGTACAAGGCGGTCGGCTTAAGCAACACGTCCGAAAGAACAATTCAACCAAAACAGTTGCTTTACGGCAAGATTCACCCCCACTCGGCGTAATCCATATGATATACAGCTTGCTGACGGCATCCGCGGTACATACAATTCGGTCACATCCTGACCCACAAAGGCAAATCACACCAGCAAAATGGCCCCATGAAGCTCTGAGTATTACTTTCAATGATTCTGATTTGGTTGGCGTAATGCTCCCCCACATTGACCCCTTGGTCATTGAACTACACGTAAACCGATTCACTGTAGAACGCGTTCTCATTGACCAGGGGAGTACTTCGGAAGTTATGTACTACAAGACCTTCATCAAACTCGGGTTCACTAAGTCAGACCTGTCTCCAGCTCATTATCCGTTATTCGGCTTCAACGCCAATCCGAAATATCCGTTGGGCAAAATCACGCTACCAGTTCGAGCGGGCTCCCGATCAGTAGATGTGGAATTTTTGGTTGTCAAGCTTCCTTCGCCGTATAATCTCATCATGGGACGAACTTGGCTCCAGCTCTCGTGGTGTCTTTGCGGCATTGAACAAATTCGTGGTTCCCAGAAATCAGCACAAGCATGTTATCTTCTTGCCGCAAAGACACCATGAGAGCTGGAAGTGAATTCTATTGAGGTGTCAGACCAAGAGAGCCTCGACGATGTTGGGCGGCTCCCAAACGAAAAGGCAACAGAAACCCTGGATCGAGTTGAAATTGACAGGAATCCTGACAGGTTCTTCATGGTCAACGTTTCCCTGAATAATGTTAATAGATAGTAATTAATTTCCTTCTTACTTGGCAACCTTGATGTATTTGCGTGGTCACCATATGAGATGCCGGGGGTGGATCTATCTGTTTCTCAGCACCGTTTAAATGTTGACCCCAAATGTAAGCTGATTATTCAGAAAAGCCGGCGGTCAGTCGCAGAACACACTGCTGCCGTTGTTGAAGAAGTTGACCGGTTGCTTGATACCGGGGCAATCCGGGAAGTGGCCTATCCTACATCTAGGGCTGTGCAAAATACCACCCAATCTGCTAAAACCGTATCGATCTGCATCTATCCGCACCACTCTAACCGCTAACCGCGGTTTAAACTTTAAAATTTATAATCCACCAACCAAACCACTCCGCTTCGCTATAGTTAATACATATATATTTTTTAACCTCCAATGGAATATCAATGTAAAAATGAGTGTGTGTAGACACCCCATTTTTGACCGTCCCCAAGACTTGGACGTCACCATTTGAACACTCGGTGATTATCCATGTTTGTGTTCGTTTGGAGTTCCCGGAGGTCTCGGCTCGCGCGCCTTGCCTCAGGATCCCCGAACTCGACCGTTTAGTGTCCGGTTTCACACCGAACACTTGTGTTTTGCCTTGGAGAGGCAGGGTAGGGGCTTGTAGACCATCCCCACCCACCACCGATAGTGGCTAGAGGCCACCGGCTGGTTTTTGCTGCCACCGGCAATGTATATTGCCGGCCGGCACTATTTGTTGCCGGTCAACACTATTTAGTGCCGGCCGGCACTCTTTTTTGGCCAAGATGGCATTTTTGGCCGGCCGATTGCTGTTCATCTGCTTTTGCAGATATTTTCAGACAGCTGTCTTGCTTTTGCATCCCTCCATACACGTGTATGGAGGGATCTCCCTCTTGAAAAGCTTGTCTTGTAAGCTTTACAAGAGATATAGAGAGAGGCTTGTCTCTAGGCTAGAGGGGTTAGAGACTTAAGATTTTTTGAGAGCAAAAAACAGCCATTGTTGAGCTCTTGTTCTAGGGTTTGAGTTACATACATTTTCTATCTCTCTTTCCCTCTCTTTTGTTCACTAGGTGCTTTGTGTCTTACTATTGCACACAAACACCTAGTGTTTCACCTTCCCCTTGGAGCTGAGGTTCTAAAGGGTTTGTTTTGAAGCTTTTGTGTTGGATTCAAGCTAAAGAAGGCCATTGGAGCACCATTTGTGAAGAAGGCTTCAAGGGTGAGAATCTAGCCCCATTTTCCCCCATTTTTGCATTGATTTTATACCTATCTTAGAGCTGTTTTTGTGCTTATTGTATAACATAAAAAAGTTCTGTTTTTAGGCCCTCTTTATTGTTTATTAAGAGTGTTTTGTTGTTTGAGGGTTGTTGACCACCCTTAGGCCTTAAAAGGCCTCATTTTGAGCCATTTTGTGCTAGCTCCGGGATTTTGGTGTTGGGGTCTCTTCACCACTGAAATCTTGAGGGATTTCAGTGGTGAAGATGATGCCTTGAAGTCCCAAGAAGGAGAGGGCCACCCCCTCTCCTTGTTGTCCTTGAAAAGGGCATGATTTGGCCTCTTGAGAGAGCATTATGCTTGATTGTGTGTTGAGCATGTTTAGGTTGTTTTTCATGCTTATATATCCATAATATAACATGATTTTAAGTTGGTTTTGGTACTCCATGCATGCTTAGCATAGTTGCCATGTAATGCCTTGTTTATGCCTTAACATGTCTTAGGTTGTTTGCCTTAGTTGGAGCATGTTTTAGGCTTAGTCTTGTAAAGATTATGTGCTTATTTTGCCATGTTTTAGGTCTGTCCACAAGTGTTTGGGTCGATTTTGGCATGCTTGATATAGCTCCTTTGTATTTGGGCTTGTTAGCCTTGAGTATGTGCATGTGTAGCATGGCACCTTTGCATTGTTTTAGTGATTTGGGGCCACCCTACATGCTATTTCAGTCCCATTTTCATACTTGTTTGATTGCCTTGCATGCCTCTTTAATGCTTTGGAAGCTTGTGTAGCAATGCTCTATGCTTTGGTGTTTATGCATGCCTTTGTTTTTGGGTCATTTAGATGCCATCTAAGTGGTCCTTAGGCCTTGTATTGATGCCCCAAAACTCTATTTTTGGTTGATAAGCTCATACCATGTTTGGTCTTGTAAGTGTATTTCAATGCTCCTTGGATTTGCTTTGAACACTTAGACTGTTTGTTGCATGTTTAGCTCGACTTATTGCTTGGTTTGGTACCATGTATTAGCATGATTTTCAGAGCTTATGTTGCATGTTTTTAGTCCATGAATGTCTCTTTCAAGTGTGCTTGAATGTTGCTTGCTTTGTGCCTAAGTGTTAGGTCTTAACATGTGTATGTGTGCATGTGTGCTTAGCATCCATTTTGGGCATTATGGCTACTGTTTTGGGCCTTATTAGAGCTGCCTAATCCATGTATAAGTCCATCTTTCCATTAGTTTGCATTGCCATATGTTTGCTTGTGTGCTTGCATAAGTGCCTTGCCATGCCATGTTGCATCCTTAGCTTGTATGCCTAGGTTGCATTGCATCTTGCATGCATTCCTTGTCCCTTGATTCGGGTGATAGGGATTGGGAGTTTTGTTTGATTGATTTGCATTTCATTTAACATGGAAATTGCATACTTGATCCCTTGGGCCATCATGCATGGAAATGCGTGATTGGTGGTCCGAGAATCGAGGCACATGCCCCCTTTGAGTCATTATCATGATAAGGGACATGGTTGGTGCATATATGCCTTGAATTGTGCTGCCATGCTTTGTCTTGCCCTCTGTTGCTGTGAGTTGCAGGTTCTGCAGGCTTTCTTTGCCGACCAGCAGTGTAAGGTGCCGGCCGGCAATCTTTTCTCTGCCGACAACTCCATTTTGTGCCGATGGTCACACACCACTGCCGGTGGTAATTCCACTCAGCCGGTGGTATTCCCCAGTGTCCAGGGATGCAGATCTGAGGTTTTGACAGCCTCCAGAGGAGTGAAGGAAAGAAAACAGAGGCAGCCTATGCATGGCGGCACGTTTCCCGAGACGATTTTCCTGTTTTAATTAATTTATTTAATTTGTTAATTAAATTAATTAATTTGTAATATTAATTAGCTTGCGTAGTTAATTTATTTGTAATATTTATTTGGTCCCTCCGAGCGAGGGCAAATCTGTAATAAGTGTGCGTGGGTGGTGTGTATGTCTTCCAATCCCCACTTCTTTCTTCCCTTTTACTTACCTGCTTTGATGGTTAGTATTAGGGCACGTTTAAATTAGCATACCTTATGCTATGCATGCGTGCATTCATGCATTTGTATTACATACATTAGGCTCGGTACATCATGCTAACTGCATTTTTACTTCAAATTCTAAACTGAATATGTGATAGTTGTGCATTTCTCACATGCCATGTTTAGGATAGCCGAGCCTATTCTAGCAACACTTTGTATGCGATGCATTAGGCACTTAACATGGACTTGGATCATGCATGTTTGCTAACGAGTTCTTTGTTTTGGCACGGAGTACGATGTAAGTATTTCCGCTTTAGCATATCGCATGAGTGTGAATGTTGCCATGACAGCATGCTTAACATGTGGCTAGATGCTTATGTGTTATAAACTGCTTGGATGCCTGTGGGTGAAGGTTGGATTGTTTGAGTTGGAAGAACTCATTGAAGTCCGTGTTTTAGCCTACTTACGAGTAGCAAATCCAAAGCATTTTCCAAAATAAACGGATATGCAATGCTTGTTTCCAAATTAGGCAATCTAGTCTATACTTGTTTGCTGCGCGCATAACATAGTAATTCTAGGCTAATAAATGGAATAAGAACACATAAAGTTTTCAAATACGGATATCACGGTTAGTAGAGGCCGGTCTTCAGACCGGGCGAGAGGGGGTGCTCATAGCTGACCTTCCCCGATCGTACCCAAGCTCCCGAGCCGAGACAACTCCGGTGATGACAGACATGTGGCCTTCGGCACCGAGTCAGGGTTTCCTAAATTTCCCCATTTTAAAATATTTAGGTGGCGACTCTGTATCTGGCAAAGCAGTCCATGTTTGGCACTACTTTTTCAAAAATCAGTTTCTCAAAACGATTTGCTAGATTTGGACTCTTTGGTTCAGATTAAGAACCGTGACACAAATCGAGTCCGAACTGTAGTAACCCCAAATGAACAGAACGGGACTCATTCCTCCCGGGGCGTTCGGGGCGCCGTTACAGTTTCTGGCGACTCTGCTGGGGAGTTAGAGAGCTTGACTCGAACTCGTGATATCCTGTTTTGATCTCATTTATGTGTTTCTTTGCATTGCATGTGCATTGGTGCGCCTAGGAACACAGTGTTTGCCATCTGCCATTCCTGAACGGTTTGCCGGAGGCTTGTCTTGTCAAGGCATGTCCATAAGGCTGACCGGCTATAGGCTCTGACAGCATGGGAACACAAACCCCGGTTTACCGGGGCACCCTTTTTGACCATTCGACCTAGTACATGTTCGGATCCATAGTGACCATCCCAAGAATAGGACAGGTTGCTTACCCGATATTAGGTTGTTTGAAAAACTGCTGTGTGCATAGCAAAACCCTAGTTCCTGACAAAATAGGACAGGGAAACCCTACCCCAACATAGGGGTGATTGAGCTCTCTTTACTTGCTACGTGCTTTTAGAGTGTTGCTCTACAGGAACGCACATGTCAGTTTACAAGTTTGAGTATCAAACCTGGGGACACCAGTATCAGTATCAGTTGTGAGAATCAGTTATCCGCGGGTATCGGTTCAGTTTTCGGGAACAGTGATTTCTGGGAACAGTAATTAGCAGTAGGGTACAGTTGTCTGGCTACACCCGTGTTTGATCAGTTTGGGCTGAAATGCTGTCTGTTTTTCCTTTCAAGGTTCGGGAAGTTGCAGAGTTGATACAGAATAGCCAGTGTCTCCCCTTTGCTGAGGCAGGATTTATGGCGGCACACAATTCAGAAGAAATTGTGGTAATGACGGCTGCATTGGAACAGGGGACCGCTCCGCAGAGTGAGGCCAGCATCAGTATGTCATACCCGCCCAGGTCGCCCGTTGTGCACCCGGTTTGGGCTCCCCAGTTATATCAGGCTCGTGAGCCCACCACCTTCGAATTGATGGGAATGATAGGGGACCTCCAGAGGACCGTGGCCGATCTAGCTTATGGAATGTCGGCTTCACCGCCAGCGGCGCCATATGCCGGGAATTTCGTACCACAGGAGCCCCCGCTACTGGGGCGGATTGTGATAGAGCTCAGCCAGCCAGAGGTGGCTTCCGGCTATAGCCACGACATGCCAGCACCAACTCAGACCCTTGATCAGGTTGACACCAGAGGAAAGGATAAGGCAAAGGTAGATGCCGACCCTATTGAGCAACTGCTGTGGGCAGTCGAGGCTCTGAAAGTCAGAGGAATGAACAAGCAACAAACATCTGTGATCGTGATCAAAGCTGTGGATGATGCTTTCCCCGCTCCGATCAAAGGCAGTTCAAGCCAGGTAGAAAATCAGGATGGGCCTCGTCATGCCCAGACAATTCCTGTAGTTCCCAACCCTGCACCAGGAAAGGTTCAAAAAGCCAAGGCAGCGCCAGCCGATCCTTTCGCCAGCGCATCTGACAAGAATCCTCAAACTGCAAAGTACCTGCCCCGAGGGCGCAGGGTCTTTCACGACCTCCACATGCCTTTGTCTAGGGCATTGCTAATATTGGCGAAGAATGGGCATGTTAAGCCTTTGGAGCCCCGGCCACTCCCGAAGAATCTCCCCGCCACTCATGATGCCACCTTGTACTGCGCGTACCATCAACAGTCCGGTCACAGTACCGATGGATGTTCCCGCCTTCGTCATGAAGTGCAGGATTTGATTGATAACAAGGTTATCCTACCACCCACCTCAGGCAAGCCCGTCACCACTCAGTTGTTGGATTTCGAGGGCTCAGATACTGCGAGTATGTGAAGTGGACCGCCTGCGGGCAACATTTGGTGTATTTTTGAAGCGTCTGGCACGCATTTTTGAGCATCGGTGAAACCGAGTTTTGTAAATCCTGGCTTGGATGTCGAGTCAGTCTTTTGTTTTGAGTCTATCTCTTTGTCTTGAGTCAGTCTTTTTTGCTTAAGGGTCTGTCTGGTTGTATCGAGTCAGTCCCCGTTGTATATAATACTAGGTGATTCTGGGGTTGTTGCCTCGAACACCGTTTTGTTCTGTAATTACCTGTTTTGGTTTTTGAGTCTGTTTCTGCCGAGGAGCCAGTTACACCAACAAAGCCGATTGAAACAGCTGTTGCTATCTCAAACTTCATGCTTGCTTTCAGCATAAGTGCCAGAGAATTTGATTGGACTGACAGTACATCTCGCCTGCTCTCCTGCGCGCCAAACTCATTGCATTAACCTAAGTTTTCCAAAAACAAACTTTTTGAACACTGCGGTGATGAAAACGAAGAGGAAGGAATTTCTCGGGTTTTGCAAAATTTTGATCATTTTGAGAAAAAGAAAGGCGTGCTAAGCCTTTTACGAATGAAACCTTGCTTGTCGGCGTGAGTACTGAGAAGGACCCTGGCCTGATCCAGATTGGTTCCACACTATCTTCGGCGCGAGCGATTTGTCGCTTTCTTAAAAACTTTCAAAAACAAATGTTTTACGCGGCCCTGCGAAGACCTGTGTGGAATCCCTCTTGAGGTCGCGCAGCCTAGGATCGCTCTCAGCCTCAAGATTCAACCTATTTGTTTTCCGACTTTGAACCCGTTCAGAACGTTCAGAAAGTTCAACGGACAAACGCCGTGAAAGGCCCGTGTGGCCAGTTTTGAAGTAGCCCTCGAGCAAGAGGCACCAAAAACCAAATCAGAAGGAGTAGATCTCGCCGGAAGAAGCTCGTGGAGCAACCGTGATGGATTCTCCGCAAATCAGTGCAACAGCCATTCTCCTAGACACAGAGGGGCTTCAATTTCAGGAACCATTTGGCATGGACTTGCTACACTTTTACTCTTGAGAGGCTCGCTGGGCCGAAAACCCGGAAGGGCGACCTAGGCAAAAGTTAGAGCAAGAGAAAAATACAAAAAAGCAAAAATACAAAAAATACAAAAAAGAAGAAAAGAAAAGAAAAAGACAAAAGAAAGAAAAAAAGGAAAAAAGAATGAAAAAAAAAATAGAAAATGGAAAGAAGCTCGCAAGGTCGAAAACCCGCATTGGGCGCCTTGGCAAAAATGAGAGCCAAACAAAGTGAAGGTTAAAATACCCGAGTGTACCTTAACCAGAACTACATAAGGCTTGATTCCCATGTTTGGGATACGTAGGCAACTTCATCATGAAGTCCAGCCCCCAACGCTTTCATAGCGTCTCAGTCCATGCAATGGTTTCGATTTCATCCCGAAGTCTAGTCACCAACGCTTCCAAGGCGACTGTGTCCATATATTTGTTGTGACCGTCTTCGTTATCTCTGTGTCCGAGAGTTCGACCACCGCCAATGAAGACTGTCTGCGGATTGCTGCGGCACCATCCCAAACAAGGGGCAACTTTCCGTTGCCACGAGCCGCCGTGAGCCGCCATTCAGACTAGGGGCAACTTTCCGTTACCTCCCACCCCTCTTCAAACCAGGGGCAATTTTCCATTGCCTCCGATCCAAGGTTGCGCATCTCGAAGAGTAAGTTCCATGCTTGTTGAGCATCAGCTGTTTGAAAAATAGTTTTTGAAAATTTTTACTGAGGTTGACTATTTTCTCGAAAACTATCCCATTTTCCAAAACTGGACCATTGTCTTGGACCCAAAAAGGAAAATTCTCAGTGCTTACAGCTTGACTTGCACGATTTTCAAATCAAAAATCGAATAAGTACGTTAATCCGACTCTCATTTTGATCAAAACTGTTTTAGTAGAAAACAAAAACAAAGAATGGTTAAAATGATGAACTAGGGACACAGTCGAGCCAGGCGTTCTGTCTTTCCCCCGTCATCGACGTACTTGCCAGAAGGGCGCTCTGCCTGCCAGAAGAAATAGCTGTGAGCTAACGGCATCGGGCGTGAACCCGCAACTCCCTGTTCATCCATCAATCACCCCGGGGAGGGATGAAAAATGAGAGAATGAAGAATAGAGAGGTGTAAGTTGAGAGAAAAGTGAGGAAAAGGGTTTTGAGAAAAAAATCCGAGCTCGAGAGCCGAGTGATGTGAGAATCACAAATCAGAAAGGGTGGGAAACAATGCCTAGAGAAACTGGCCCCTCGTGATCTGAGGTCCCCCATCTTCGCTAACGCATCTGTATGTCGTGTCTTTGGTTTTGTTTACCTCAACCTTTGTTTTAGGTCTTTTCCGAGCGTGTCTCGTTGTGTTTAGGTCGTGTACCTCTATATTTGAGTCCTCCCCGCTGTGTTCAGTTGTAGACTCGATATCCCGGTTTGAAAAACCCTCATTTGATTTCAAAAATCATTTATGCTCAAGAATGCTGTGCCATTCTCTACATTTGAGCGTGTTTCGACTCCAACCGATTCCATCTTTGAGGTCCGTCCTGTCAGATTGGGCCGTTTGTTCAGAAGTCTACCGTGTGCAAAATGAAACGAATGCTGTGTTATGGGCTGTATGTAGATTAATCCCCAACAGAGTAAGGGCTGTGTGTCCAAGAATCAGGCGGTGGGTTGCTTGGGTTATTTTGCTGTTGGCTGTTTAAGTTATCTGATTATTGCAGTGCAAGTGTTTAATTTTCAGACAACCAATCAGTTCCATTTACATTGAGGTGTAACATGATGAGATGCGATGCAATGCATGAAATGTGTAAATGTAAACACTTTTTCAGATAAAAAGTCCGTTTCATTTCATTATCTTTTCAAATGTACAAGTTTTGGAAACAAAAATAATCTATCTACCAACAAAAAGAAAAGTACAAGAAAGAAGAAGATAGCAAAAATCTGCATCCATGTCAAGCACTCCGGGGGGGGCCGTCAGTCCGTCCTAGTCCTCTTCCTGGACGAGGGTCCAGGAGCATCATCAGCGTCGTCGTCAGAACCCGAGCTAGAACCGTCTCCGGTCTCCTCCTCCGATGACTCGGACTCCGCCTCTGCCTCCGCCTCTGACTCCTCATCATCATCATCGTCCGGGACTGGACCTCGCGAGCTACTCCCGACATGAGTACGCCCTCCCCTGGTACGGGGAAATATCCTGCCCCCCTCATCTCTCCCCCGAGCAGGGACAGAAGGCCCAGCTGGAGCACCTCCTGCCATGGGAATCTGGAAAGGAGGCTGAAAAAGTACACAAAAGGGAAATGCATCAGTATACTGTAGACAGTTTATCAATGCAGAATGCAATGCAGAGTACAGTGCATGAATGCCGTGAGCAGTTTATCAGTGCAGAATGCAATGCAGAGTACAGTGTATGAATGCCGTGAGCAGTTTATCAGTGCAGAATGCAGTATATGAGTACAGTGTGAGAATGCCGTGAGCAGTTTATCAGTGCAGAATGCAGTGTGTGAGTACAGTGTATGAATGCCGTGGGCAGTTTAACAGTGCAGAATGCAGTGTAAGCAGTATATCAGATGCTGTGAGATCAGTGCATCAGGTTATGTAAAGCAGTGTATGAATGGTTTGAGGCCAGTGTCAGAAGGACATACCGGTATGCTGTAGAGGGCTAGGAGATCAAATGTCCGCTGAAGCATCCCCATCATCGAGGCATTCATCGCCAACGACTGACGGGTATACCCAGAAGAAGCCTGCAAAAGTATCAAATGCATCAATATTCTGTGGAATATATAATGGACTGAAGATGAATAACTGTACAAAAATGCAGTAATACGTACTGGAGGTAAGTCGGGGACATAAATGAACTCATGACCAGCCGGTGGAGGGGCGAAGGGGATCTGATAGGTCGACCTACCCTGCCCCTGGAAAGTCAGTACAGCAGGCAGAGCAGGCCAGCCAGCTCCCCGTCCTCCCTGCACTCTGCCCCTACCACGGACCCGGGCCCTCCTCGAAGATCCAGCCCCTGCTCCCGCTTCGGCCCCAGCCGCCGATGCCACAGGCCTGGCCCCCTCTGCTCGACGGCCGCTCAGGGGGCGCATCACGTACTCCTGATAGTCTCCAGTGCCTCGGAAGCCGGCCTCCTCCCAGCCGATGGAGTAATCATCCAGCTGCTCAGTGGTGAGCCCCTCGGTCTCCCTCATGTCTGCAGGAGGGGGAACCGGGACTATCTGCTCAGGTAACCCTAGGGTCTGGCGTAGAAAACGCTCCCCCAGGTACCAAGCCCGACAGACCGGGCCCTCAAGCAAAATCCGGAAACGCGAGGTCTCCTCCGCACCAGGGAACCGACCCCGCATCGCCGCCGGCATAGGAGCCCACGGCCGCCATGTGATCTGAAAATGACAGACAGTTTGTTATTTACTATTATTGAAATATACAGTTGAAAAGCGAAGCTTAAATGAACTGAAAGTAAAGCATACCTCCGCGGGGGTGATGGTGTCGAAATATCGGCGGAAGAAGCCGAATGTCTCCCGTGGTCGCCGGGTGCATCTCCCGTCGAAGCGACTCGAAAAGGGGACGGCCAAGGGAGTCTCCGCAACTGGCACGGGGGCAAGCCTAGGAAAGTAGGCGTAAACCCACAACTGCAAAACAGATGTCAGTATGACCGTCAGATAAAGCAGAGATGGCAGAGCCGTGTGTTGTGCAGTGTATTGTGTGCAGTGTACAGTGTGAGCAGTGTACAGTCAGTGTAAAGCAGAATGTCAATCCGTCAAAAACCGCCCAAACCGCAAAATGTCAATTCACTAATCCGCCAACCCGCCATTCGGTTTGTAATTTTACTCTCAAACTGCTCGAACCGCACCGCGCACACCCCTACCTACATCGTTGTCGAATATTGTTGTTGTAAAGAAGAAAAATGGGACTTGGCGTGTTTGTGTGGATTTCACGGACTTAAACAAAACTTGTCCCAAGGATTGTTTTCCCCTCCCTAGAATAGACCAACTCGTAGATGCCACGGTACATCACCAACATATGAGCTTCCTAGATGCTTACAGAGGCTACCATCAAATTGCCATGCATCCAGAGGACCAAGACAAAACTACATTCCTCACCCCAAGAGGAACCTATTACTATAAGGTTATGCCTTTTGGGCTGAAGAATGCGGAGGCAACTTACCAAAGATTAGTCACTACCATGTTTAAGGAGCAATTCGGCCGTGCTATGGAAATGTACATTGACGATATGGTGGTCAAGTCCAAAGAAGAGCAAACTTATCTAGCTGATCTGGAAGAGACATTCGGCATTTTACACAAGTACAAAATGAAGCTGAACGCTTCCAAATGTGCATTTGGGATTGGATCCGACAAATTCCTTGGCTACATTGTTAACCACCGCAGAATCAAAACCAACCCGAGGCAAATCACAGCAATTCTGGAACTTGGCTCTCCTCGATCGGTCAAAGAGGTTCAAAAGTTTATGGGGATGGCCGCCACACTCAACAGGTTCATCAGCCGTTCCACAGATCGCTACGGCAGGGTAAAGCTTTTGAATGGACCTCTAAGTGCGAAACCGCTTTGAACGGTTAAAGACTTACCTCCGATCAGTTCCACTCATGACAACACCTTCGGCAGGTGATCCGCTTATTTTACATCTGGCAGTTTCCGATCGGGCCGTCAGCGCCGTACTGTTAAAAGAAGAACTTGGGGAGCAGCGGTCAGTGTATTATGTCAGCAAAGCAATGGTTGACGCCGAAACACGTTACCTTCCGTTGGAAAAACTCATCCTTGCTCTTGTCATGGCAGTAAGAAAACTGATACATTACTTTCAGGGCCATACCATTGGGGTACTAACGGACTACCCCCTCCGGTCAGTACTTCGTAGTGCAGAAGCATCTGGGCGCGTTTCAAAGTGGGCTCTCGAACTCGGCCAATATGATATTCAATTTATGCCTAGGACCTCAATCAAGAGGCAAATGCTTGCTGACTTTGTGACCGAATTCACTGGAGGCCTCGCTGACTTTAAGTCTGATCAGATTCAACTTAAGCCGAACTGGAGAATTTATGTTAGGGACATTTGGTAGTTGTATTGTGACAGATCGTCCAACCAACGTGGCAGTGGGGCGGGCATAGTGATCATGGCTCCCGATGGGGCAATAATTGAGCAGGCTGTAAAATTGAGCTTCGATGCATTGAACAATGAGGACGAATACGAAGCATTGTTAACCGGCTTACGGAATGCACATCTCCTTGGTGCTCGACGTCTGCTTATCTTCTGCAATTCAAAACTAGTCATCAACCAATTGAAAGGGGAATACGCAACCAAAAATGATCGTATGTCAGCTTACATGAAAACGACGAATTCTTTGCTGGCAAAATTCGACCGTCATGAACTAAATCAAATAACCCAGGATCATAACACACATACAAGTGCCCTGGCTTGCCTAGCCTCTGCCATCAACTCAGAAATCAAACGGACAATTGAAGTAGGATTCATCCTTGAGCCGAGCATTGCCCCCTCAGAGTCAATTCAAATTAATGTCATAGAATCAGGTCTAAGTTGGATGGACCCTATCACTGCATTCCTATCTTCTGAACAGCTCTCGGCAGATAAGAAAAAAGTACACAAACTATGAAACAAAGCCCTGCAATATTACTTGGATCCACAAGGAAAGCTCAACAAAAAATCCCTTTCTGGTCCATATCTAGAATGCGTTCATTCGGATAAAGTCGAAGAACTCCTGACTGAAATACATGAAGGTAGTTGTGGTGCCTATTCCGGCGGGCGCTCTTTGGCTCATCGAGCTGTGACACAAGGGTATTATTGGGCGAAAATGAGAGCTGATGCTGAGTGTTACGTCAAGAAATGTGAACAGTGCCAAAAGTTTTCCCCTTTAGCCCATTTGCTAGTTGAAGAGTTAAGCTCTATCACCAGTCCTTGCTCGTTCGCCCAATGGGGACTTGACATTGTCAGTCCATTACCTCGTGCCCTGGGCAACAAGCAATTTTTGATTGTCGCGACAGATTACTTCACAAAAATGGGTCGAAGCGGAGGCACTAACACACATTTGAGATACTGATGTTAAACGTTTTGTATGGAGAAATATCATAACACGGTTCGGCATTCCTAGAGCACTTATTTCAGACAACGGCACCCAGTTTGATTGTGGCGTCTATCAGGAACTGTGCAGTACGTATGGTATTCGGTCTTATTTCTCCACGCCAGCTTATCCGCATAGCAATGGTCAAGACGAAGCCTCCAACAAAGCCATCTTGGACGGCATCAAGAAGAGGCTGGAGAAAGCCAAATGCAGATGGGTTGAAGAATTGCCGAGTGTGTTGTGGGCTCATCGCACTACACCGAGGCGATCCACTGGGGAAATACCGTTTGCTTTATGCTTTGGAACCCAGGAAATCATCCCCCTGGAGATCGGCCTCCAAACCTTGAAATCGAAAGTTTTTTATATAGGCCGAAATGACATGATGTTGGCCTTAGATTTGACTATGATTGAAGAACGACGAGACCGTGCCCTTGCGTCCCTGGCACGGTATCAGCAACAACTTGCTAAGTCGTATAATCAACGTGTTCAGCTACACCGCTATACACCAGGAGAATTGGCCCTCAAGAAAGTACTTCCGGCTGCCAGGAATCCGGCTGATGAAAAACTGGGTCCTAATTGGGACGGCCCTTATCAGATCGATTCAATCGCGGGAACAGGGGCATATCGGCTCAAAGACATGTCTGGGAGAAGTCTGCCACGTCCTTGGAATTCCACACATTTGCGTAAATTTTATCATTAACTCGACATGTGGGGCATGATAACTTGTTTTGAGTACTCATCGTGTACAACTTTCACTTTTATAATGCAAGATTTCTTATCTCACTATATGGAATTTTAGTTCGAAGTTAAAAGCCTCCGAATTCGGAGCCCCATCAGTGAATGCCACTTTTGGGCCGAGTAAGCCTTCGGATTCGAAGCGCCCTTCATGGATCTCACGATTGGCCTAGTTAAAAGCCTTCAAATTCGGAGCGCCCTTCGTGGATCTCACGATTGGCCAAGATAAAAGCTTTCGAATTCGGACCCCCATCAGTGAATGCCACTTTTAGGCCGAGTAAGCCTTCGAATTCGGAGCGCCCTTCGTGGATCTCATGATTGGCCAAGTTAAAAGCCTTCGGATTCGGAGCGCCCTTTGTGGATCTCACGATTGGCCGAGATAAAAGCCTTCGAATTCGGAGCCCCATCAGTGAATGCCACTTTTGGGCCGAGTAAGCCTCCGAATTTGGCGCGCTTTTCATGCATTATGATTGACAAGCATAAACGTCGTTGGCGAAAAATAAAAAATGGAAGATGATTTTCACTGAATTTATAAACACAAATTGAAACAACATGCAAACATTTAAAATAATATGTTCCATTGAATTGATCAATATACATAATTCGCTCCCAATCTACATTAGAGCGGTACAATATGTTCAGTCTTATTCGGCATCCCCCTCGTCGTCGTTCTTCTCGACTTTGAAAGTCGCAAAGGAAAAATGACGACTCTAATATAGTGGCGAGGCCGAATCAACGCTAGCTACCCAGAGAGCCTCTGCGGCCTGGATAGCCTTGATCCAATTGTGCTTAAATCCACGATTCTCACATCGGTAGACCTCCTCGGTGAGCTTTTCCTTAGTCCGTTGTATCCTAACTTTCTGGCCATCGTGGAAGCCTTGTTCATAAGACCTGGTCTTTGCGGCCTCTATTGCAAACATGCTTGCCGTATCACGATCGGTAATCGCATGACTTATAAGCTGTTGGGTCACCCTCTCTTCCACAATCGGGTTAGCTTGCCTGGTCGACTGTGTCTCGGCGGTTTTGACTTTTCTTAGCTCACCTCGGCCTTCTCTGCGTAGGCTTCTAAGCTTCGAATGTGTTCATCCTTCTGCTTTATCTCCCGCCGCGCGGCATGAAGATGCATACCGATCTCATAGGCAATATACAGCCCTTTCACGGCTCTATGGATGCCCTTTCGAAACACTTCGATGGAAAATAAATCTAAAAAACAAGCCTACAAAAGTTTCACCCAATTTGGATGTCACATGTTAACTAAATAAAATTTTAAAATATAACTCAAAATTACTTTTAAAACTTTTCTGATATTTATTTATTTATTATTATTATTAATCAATAAATTAATCACTTTTTCTTTTTCATATCTTCTCTCTCGTCTCTCTGCTCTCACATTCTTTCATTATAAAAAAAATTACAAATCATTCCAAAACAAGCCATTTTTCAACTCATAATTAAATTTTTTTTTCTTTAAATTAGGATTCAAAAATTTAAAACTTAAAATACAGACACTCACCCAAAAATTATAATTCTAAAATTAAACCAACGGATATGGTGTCAAATTTACCTGTTGGGCGAAATGAGCCATTTCTCACTCCTTTTCAGTTTCTTCTTGGTTCCTCAAATGCGGGACCACCAGCGTACAGAGTGAGCCTACTGAGTGAGAAGAGTTTGTGCGCGCGCGCGCGAGCACTCTCTTCGTCGGAGATTCTAATTCTCAGAGATTGTCGATTCTCCTCCATTTTGATTTTTTCGATTTCTGGAATTTATCGCAAGCGAAGATGAATCCGAATTTGCAGAACATCGCACTTTCTCGGGCAAGTAATTCCATGTGTAATAGTAGTAGTAGTGTTCATCTCATATCTTTCTGTCGTCTGCTGTATCAAAGGCATTGAAAATGTTTGGGTTGTACTGTAGTGAGGAGTAGCTGGGCTAGGGTTCTGCTTTGAGGATCTGATCTGAGTTTTGGTAAAAGAATAAGTCATGGGGATTGCATTTACTCGATTGTTTTCTTCGTTGTTCGGTAACAGAGAAGCTCGAATTCTTGTTCTCGGACTTGACAATGCTGGAAAAACCACAATTCTCTGTATGGATTCTTCCATTTCTAGTTTTTTTTTTTTTTTTTCCCACTGTGTTCTCCAGAATTTTTGATAATTTAACGGATCAAATCAATTTCACGCAGATCGGCTTCAGATGGGTGGAGTTGTGTCCACAATTCCAAGTTGGTACTCTCTTTCTCAGTCTTTTTTTTATGTTTTCTTTAAGGCCATGTTTGGTTGATTCATTTGGGGAGAGATTTAGAAAGCGACGTGCTTTTTCTCTTTTCCTTTCTAAATTCGTCCCCAAATAACCAAATACAGCCTAATTGTTATTTGTGTAAGATGCGAGCCCCAGTCCAACAATCCAAATAAGGATTGTCATTATATCTCTTGCCATATTTTCTAAGTTCCAAGGAACTAAGATGGTGGCCTTAGAAGAAGAGATCAAGAGAGAGGAGTATACTAGGGTAAGACTCTCACTTGTTCTACCCAAACTCTCTTCTATTCTACCTACATACATGCCTCTCATCTCTTCTAGTATGGCGAGTCTCACTTATATAACCACATAAATGGAGGCCACTTGTACAAGACAAAATCCATGAAAATAAATAATGAAGAAAAACTTGTAAGTAGTTGGCAACACTAAAGCTTGTGAAGTGTTGTGTACAAAAAGATGGAATAAAGTTGTGGTTAGTCTACCTACATGGGTGATTGACAAACATCTCTCATTTGTATATGTTGGGTAGTGCTAGAAATTGGTCTTCTCTCAATCTTGCATTTGATAATCTTATCATACAAAACATAAAGGGTGAGACCTGATGAAAAAGCATAAGATAATAAGTCACTATTTAACTAACACAGCACATCACTCATGATATTTCGTCTGTACCTGCACTGTTTGATCACACCTTATCAAGCATCTTAACCCATTGTGTATCACAACTCAAAGCAATTCTGACCCCAATCAATATTTCATGTACTCATGATTATATATATATATATAATTCTCACATAATTGCCTAGACTATGAGTTGTAAATAATCTTCTCTAACCATTCATATCAATCCATTTAGACTAGATCATTTTTTCGGCATATTCGGTTGGATCACATCAATCTCAACCATGGAAAATATGCTAAAGTAGCAACATCATATCTTTACTTCATGACAGTTCAAGGGTATAAGATAGACCATACATTGGCCTTAATGGATCACATTGTATTGGAGTAGAGATCCTCCAAACACTCCTTCAAATGGTCGATAATAACACATACAATAGATGTATGCTATGGTAGAGTTCTCACTAGATTGGATTTGGCACACTCAACTCTATATGAATCTTAGTCTAGTTGCCACTGAGGTGCTTAACATGGATTTCTTAGCTGAGTCGATAATTGGGTGCCTGTATAAGACCTCAAATTATGCTTTTATTTAGGTTTTATGGCGTTATGGAATGACCTTATATTCGACTCTTAGAAGTCTCACCTTAGTCCATCTAAGGCATGGTTATTAGAATCCTAATCCGAATTGTAGGATTTTACGATTCTACCACCCCAGTTTCGACAAATGATTTGGATCGCACTAGGACCTAAAATTTTGTAGAACCTTGGCTATGATCTTAGTCACAAAATCGTGTAGAATCACACTACGATCCCGATTCTACTACGATCCCGATTCTATCAACTTTTTTTTTATTATTATTTATTTCTCATATATGTGTATGTATATATTATATATATACATAAATTTTTTTTGACTAGAAACTATTTTCTAACGTCTCCGTCTTATGAAGAATTCAATTTGAGGAGTATGTGAAAACTTATGTTTATTTACATAATAAGATTTCTTCAACTTATTTGAATTAAAATGTTTGGAGAGATATTCGAAAATTGTCCCTCTAAAATCAGAGTCAATGAATTCAATTTTTTATTTGAATAAAATTTTTGGAGGGAGAATTTTAAAAGTTGATTATTCTCTAAAATCAATTTTAGCAACCATTTTATCAACTTTTATTTATAAATATTAGTAGTAATTACTATATTACAATTTCTGTTAGCATTGAACATGTGTTATATCAATTTTGTAATTTCTCTTTAATGATTTCAAAATTATTTTATGGACATAATCATTATAGATAATATTTCAATTTATTTTGCGCTGAAAGAAGAATCTTTTGATTCTCTATCTATTTCTACAATTTGATAAATGAGACCCTCCCAATGATCCCAAGTAGGATCTTGATTTTAACAATAACAACTTTGAACTAAAGGCGAAATTTGAATGCGAATTAACTTTGTTCCCCATTTAAGCACCAAAACATTTACCTTGCTTGTTCTCCAAGTGAAAAGATATTTAATGTCTCATCCCGCTCGCTATGAAAGTGCTAGCGTAATTTGTGGATCATTCTTAGCCTAGTTACCTACAAAACACCCTGTGCGAGATTCTTTTATCCATCATGCCACAATACATATCCATATTCACATGAAAAATATAAGATACTCATCGTTTTGAATGGTCCAAAATTTCATAGTCAATAAGGTAGCCACAATGCGTATCAAAGTCTATAAAGTCTCAGACTTTTTACATGAGTCTGAAAGACATCTCTAGCAGTGACTTTAGTAAGATCAACCACTATCTTGTTAGCAGAGATACGTTGTAGAATCACCTCTCCTCATGCAATCATATATCAAATGGAGTAGAATCAAATGTTTATTTGTTTGGTTCTACATGATACTTGGGATCCCTCATATATGTTAAAGTTTCCATGCTGAGGGATGGCAATGTCGTGGGGTCGGATTCTGTATTCCTAGCCCCCCGATTCTCGAGAATGTTGTGTTCCCATGTCCTCGCCTTGATCCCCCCATACGTAATGTTTTGAGCATGCCATCCTTGCACCCCCCAATCCCCCACCATTTTTTTAAAAAAAAAAAAAAAAAAAAAAAGTTTAGAGGAGAAACAATAAATCTAGTAAACAACTTGCATTATTTATCTTTAAACTCAATCAAAATAAGGCAAGATTTCATGTATTTTCTTGTCAACCAAATAGTATGATACCAATTATAATGATACCAATTACAAAAGGGGAGAAGAAAAACTCTCAGAAGACTTGTTCAATGGTTATAGCAAAGGCAAAGGGAAAAAAAACAGAAAAAAAAAATCGTTTGGTCGAATTCGAAAGAAAACACCATGGCACCACCACCATAACCCTTCACCACTACACCCAGGTGGAGGTGTTGCACAGTGTGTGAAGGAGTCTGTTGATTCAGATCTGGTCTTTCACGATGCATACAGTGGCGATTAGTTGCTAGTAGTGCCGGTGGTGATGATCTTTATTGAACTGCCCCTTGGCAACATAGTAGAAGAGTGTCAGACTTGGTTGTTCTGGCTGGTGGATTGAAGAGGAAAATATAGGGAAGGTGGAAGAAGACATACAAAAAGTGTAGAGACTCAAAGAGAGAGAGAGAGAGAGAGAGAGAGAGAGGCCTTAAAAAGTGTGAATTAAAAGAGGAAAGAGATATATTATATATATAAATTTAAAAAAAAAAAAAAAAAACTAGTTGCAACAACCTTCAAGTGGCGCATTTGGTGTTCTTGAATTCTGAGCACCAAGTTAGGTGTTCAAGATTTGTGCACAACATTTAATGAGGCCATGGGTGGGGCGGGGTGAGGTAGGCACCCTTAATCTCAACCTTGCTCCATCCTCAATCAGGTTTTAAAATTTTGTCCCATCCTTGCCCTAAATCGGAAAAAATTGTAAAAATCCACCCCATCAGGGTCGGGACGAGGCAAAGTTGTAGCAGTGCATGTTGAATTGCCATCACTTGCCATGCTGTCAGGGTGGGTCCCTCCATCAAGGAGAGCAGGTTGGTCAGACCTGGTTTAAACAACTCAAATAATTATTAAAATTCATTTGAACAGTATGAATTGTTGAAGTAAACAAGAAGAGTCAAAAGAGAAATTAATGCCATGTATCAAATATAACAATACAAATTCACTTATGCCCACATCTGAGTTTAATGTTGTAAGCCTTTAATGTTTTTTACTCACTAGAAAAAGAAGTGTTTGAGCACCTATTTGCCACAACATCCACTGCTAGTTATAGAAACATAGATGTTATGAATATGAAATAATATTGAACAAATTCCCATGGGAAAAATAGGACACTTGAGATTAACGTTAGAAAATAAAGAAATAAGGAATTCACAGAGAGTGATGGCTAGATCATATTGCAACTTGACTAAAAGTATAGAGAGTTGACTATCACAATCGAAAATAGAGGGGCTGAAGTAGAATTTCGTGTAAAGTGTAGTGATACTAGGTGTAATTTAGTCTTTTTGTTTCTAGTGTTTGAGAGAATTAGTAGAACTTGGTAAAAATGGATAGAGCGGAAGGGAGAAGGTAAACTGAGAATGATTACAAAAAATAAAAAAATAAAAAATCAAGAGACAATGTATGATGAGTGCATGAGGGAATGATGAAAGACTAAGAGAATGAGAGATAAAATTAAGTTAAAGAAAGAGTATGGGCTACCATTATTAATTTTTTAAGGGGAAAAATGAGTAGGGCCACCAGAAGCGAAAAAAGAAAGCCTTCAAAGAGCTGTAATTTTGGTTGGGAGGGCCACTTATATATGGAATGATATGTCATTGTTGGACTAACATGTATATATAGTGGATTTTCACAATTTTTGGGGGCCATGGCCCGTACTAACCCTTTCTCCCTCTAACACTACATGCTATCATTATATGACAAGCTTCAGTTGTATGAGCCATGACTCAAAGGGGCTGAAGGATTCTCCTCAACAAACCACTTCTTGCGAAGCATATGTCTTGTGGAATAGTACACATCATACTGCCAAATGTGCTCGCATCCTTTTTCATTTGTCTCACCAAAGGCACAAAGATGAATGGCTTGAGAGAGAGAGAGAGAGAGAGAGAGAGAGAGAGAGAACGTTACGGTCAGCCTACCACATAGGTGAGTGACTAAGTTTGCCAAGAAGCTCTAGGAAAAAGATATCCACCATGGTTTTAATGGAGCAGGGGGCTCAATTGAGTGGAGGCATTCAAATTCTTGAACTTGAAACTAATAAAATCTGTAAGGAATTCGAAAATTGTCAGTCATTTTTAATTTATATTGTTAGTAGAAGTTTTTCTCAATATTTTTTCTTCTCCTTGTTCTAGGACGTGAATTGATTCCCATGTATGTATTTGATGCAGCAATTGGGTTTAATGTGGAAACAGTGCAATATAACAACATAAAGTTTCAAGTTTGGGATCTAGGTATGCCAACTTATTATTTGATGATTTGCATTATCTTTTCTCTTGCCAGAACATTATTGAAAATATAATTGTTTTTTTCCTTGTGCCAAAACTGATGTTGCATTTTGTCTCCTAATTGCTTTGTATTGGGTATAAAAATTAATTTGGAATTTAGGGAATCCCTTTCTGTAAAGTTAATGGAATGGGGTTGAAATTCATGTGGGTGGGCAAGTGGATGTGTTGTTTATGCTTGTGTCATATATTGGGTTCTAGAAAGTGCTCTGAATTGTTAGCATTGGAATTGCTATTCTTTGCAATTGAAAACCTTGATGAGATTATTTCAATTTACATTAGTTCATGAGAACAAGGAAGTCCAGTCCATTTACTGTGTTCAGTAACAAAGTTTTTGGTTTACTGCATGCAAATGGTAAATTTTGTATTGTTGCCAGAGACATTTGGCTACAATGTGGTTAGAAAAAGTTTCTTAAAGATGTATAGTTGGTGTAGTTCTTATGTGTTATGAGAGATCTTTAAATAGCATTTTAATGTATAGTTGGTATAGTTCTTTCATATGCAGATTGCACCCCATGGTGCCTCCTTTTAATACGATGAGTGTTGATTTTACACCAATTTGGATTTATGTTCGATAGGTCAATAATGAAAGCGATCTGTCTTTTGAGGAAAGTAATAGAAAAGTATAGAGAGAAGAAAAAAGACATTCATATGATTTTTGTTGATCTTGTAAAATATATGATAGAGTGCCTTGGGATATAATCTGGTAGGCGTTAGGGAAGAAATGGGTGACAAAAGGCTACAGTGATGTGATTATGGATATGTATGAAGGTGTGGTGATCACTATTAGATCGCCGGTTGGAGAGACAAGTGAATTTCCAATTACTGTCCGGTTACACCAAGCATCAACCTTAAGTCCTTATCTTTTTGTTTTAGTTATGAATAAGTTGACGAGAAATATTCAGGATGATGTGCAATGGTGTATACTTTTTGCAGATAATATCGTGTTAGTGGATGAGACTAGATGAGTTAACACTAAGTTGGAGACATGGATAGCAGCACTTGAATCTAAAGGATTTATGATAAGCAGAATTTAGACTGAGTACATGAAGCGTAATTTTAGTAATATTGAGCATGGAAACAGAGGAGAAGTAAAGATTGAGAATCAAAAACTACCTAAGAGTAAACTTTTTCGTTATTTAGGATCAATTATTACAACGGTTGAGGAGATTGGAGTAGATGTGGTCCATGAAATTAAGGCGGGGTGGCTTAAGTGGAGGAGTGTGTTTGGTATACTGTGCAATAAATGAGTACCCACTAGATTAAAAGGAAAGTTCTATAGAATGACTATTAGACCAGCGATGTTGTATGAGACAGAATGTTGGGAAATTAAGAAATAACATGTAGATAAGATGAATGTTGCTGAGATGAGGATGCGAAGATAGATGTGTGGCAAGACTAGAAAAGACAAAGTTAGAAATGAGTATATTTGTGAATGGATACTAGTAGCAATGATAGAAGATAAGTTAAGAGGTTGTTAAAATCCACCTACTCTCCACCTACTTCACCCACTTAAACCTACTCCACTAAACCTAACCCACTACACCACTACCACCTCACCTACTCCACTAAACCTAACCCACTACACCACTACCACCTCCACTTCACCTACTCCTTACCTACTTCACACTCACCCTCTTCTATATATAGGAATCATGAATTATTGTAATAAATATCAACAATTACAAACATCAATCAATAATACAATTCTCTTTTTCTCTTTATACATTAAATTTCTACATGGTATCAGAGCAAGGTTAAGCACTTAGTATTTTTCGCTTCACCGGCGGGCGGCAACCTCGCCTTGGCCGTCCGCCGGACCTCAACCTAATCTGCTAAAATTTTTCTACACATACCTTGAAATTTCCTTTCTGAGTGCACTTCTGTTCAGTCGCCGGAGACCACCACCGCTTGCACATCGATGTCCCTTTGCCAAAGCTCCGTCGCGACACCGGCCTTCCTTGCGTCTGGTTTCAATCCCCTGCTATTCCAAGCCACAAAATAGGGCACGACTTTTGAGGGCTCGATATCTATATCCATGTATATCTTTTGGGCAGTCTATATACACACTCATACAGTGTCTTCTACACCGGTAACATGGTACAAGGGCCCAACCCTTCTTGATGCCCTCGACATGATTACAGAGCCCAAGAGGCCATCAGACAAGCCTCTTCGTCTCCCACTTCAGGATGTCTACAAGATTGGCGGTATTGGTAATCTGGCCCACTTTTTTGATCAACACCAGCATATAGTTTCAAAGAGATAACTATATTATATAATTTTTTCTATTTTAAAATATTTTTCCACCGTCCAAACCTTTTTTTTTATCTTATATATATAAAAAAATTGGATGGAACTCACGTGGGTGCTACTTTTTCTTTTTCTTCTTTCCACAGCCCAACTTTTCCTTGAACCTCAATTTTTTATTATTAAAAATAAAAAAAAAAATAAAAAAAAAAATTCATTCCATCTAATTTTTCTGCTCAGTCTTGTACCTTCAAGCCATTCGGATTTGCACAATACACTCATTTTATTTCTATCGGGATTTCGCCCTGATCACAATTTTACACAAAAAAAAAAAAAAAAAAAAAAAAACAACAACAACAACAAACCCAAACAACCACATCCACAGGCGGGATTTTTCTTCTCTACTCTGCCGCCGGTCTCTTCTTCTTGCCTCCGTCCTGGGCGGCCCTTGACGGTGTTGCCTCCGTGTTTCCCACTCCACTGGGCACGATCACTCCACCCTGCTCCTCCACTACAGCATATGGCGGACCTCCAAATCGGAACATAACGGTGGCCTTCCGCTTCAGCTCCTTATTTTCTGCCTTTAGCACACTTATCTCTGCTCGCACATCCTTATACATGCGTTGGAGTAGAGCCAGTTGGGCGTTTAACTGCTGCACCTCATTTGTCCTACTCTGAAGCCGGTGCGACAAGTTTGTGACCGCCGTCATGGTCTCCACGCATGACTTCAAAGTATACTGATTGGCCTCAATATCAGTTTGCACCGCCATTTTTTGCTCCACAGACCGCATCGGAAAGTTCAACGGAGCAAACCCTGAGGTGTTTGGTTGAGGTTCACTGGCCACCGCACCAGTTATCTCTCTTGTTGACTCGTTGAGGTCGGGAAAGAGAGTGAGCAGACCACGGGAAGATGAGGCCATGTTCTGGGTAGCTGAACGGGAAGAAGAGGCCATGTTTTTTGGGTTGCTGAGTGTTTCCGAGAAGGGTTGGATACAGAGTATTTACAGATTGTTTCAGAATGATAAGTTCAGAGGTTTCAGTCTGGTTTGGTTTCCTCCGCCTCCGCATTGGTTTATATTGACACTGACGACGCGGCCGACACGCCGCTCTGTCGCTCACGTGCCTCGCCGCGTCTCCGGCTCACCTTTTGATGGCTCGACGCTTTCTGTCGGGCACGACTTTTGATGAAGTGGGCGCGCCTTTTGAGGGCGTAACTTTTGATGGCACGCCTTTTTATGGATTGGGCACGCATTTTGATGGCACGTTTTTTTATGGATTGGGCACGCCTTTTTGAAAAATTAGGCACACCTTTTAAGGGTGCGACTTTTTAAGGGTCCGACAAGACTCTGTAAACTGTCCCGACATTGATTCCGGTTAGCTCCTTCATGGGTCCGACAAGACTCTGTAAACTGTCCCGACATTGATTCCGGTTCGCTCCTTCAAAGGGTCCGACAAGACTCTGTAAACTGTCCCGACATTGATTCCGGTTAATTTCTACAAGGGTCCAGCA
This sequence comes from Camellia sinensis, assembly GCF_055761805.1. Taxonomy (NCBI): domain Eukaryota; kingdom Viridiplantae; phylum Streptophyta; class Magnoliopsida; order Ericales; family Theaceae; genus Camellia; species Camellia sinensis. Next base: position 113,842,091 of record NC_138963.1, on the reverse strand, counting down.
AGACTCCGTAAACTGTCACAACAACTGTCACAACAGTGTCTGTTACAACGGTCCGACATGACCCCGTAAACTGTCTTCTACAACGGTCCGACATGACCCCATTAACTGTCTTCTACATCGGTCTGACACCGCCATACAGTGTCCTCTACAACGTTATGACACCCCCATACAGTGTCCTCTACAACGTTATGACACCACCATACAGTGTCCTCTACAACGTTATGACACCACCATCCAGTGTCTTCACCAATGGTCTGACACGACCATACAGTGTCTCCTATCCATTTTTTATTTTTCAGATTATTTTCTTGTTTTGTTACTCTCTCCAAACTCAAGTTGGTTAGTTCCTATCCCCCTTGAGTTTGCGGGGGCTGTTAAAATCCACCTACTCTCCACCTACTTCACCCACTTAAACCTACTCCACTAAACCTAACCCACTACACCACTACCACCTCACCTACTCCACTAAACCTAACCCACTACACCACTACCACCTCCACTTCACCTACTCCTTACCCACTTCACACTCACCCTCTTCTATATATAGGAATCATGAATTATTGTAATAAATATCAACAATTACAAACATCAATCAATAATACAATTCTCTTTTTCTCTTTATACATTAAATTTCTACAGAGGTATAGATTGAGATTGTTTGGTCATATACAACGGAGACCAAAAGAGGTAATAGTGAAGAGATATGATACTGTGACAGTAGAGGGAAGTGTTAGTGGAAGGGGCAGACCTAGATAGACGTGGGCTAATGTAATAAATAGAGATATGAATCTCCTTAATTTGATTAACCAAATGGCCTTTGATAGAATCGAGTGGTGAAGAATGATTCATATAGCCAACCCCATTTGATGGGACATAAGGCTTGGTTTGGTTTGATTTGGTATTAAGGTCAAACTAGTGAAAAAATAGTAACAACAATAACACTAACAACAAAGATGGATGTTGATGGAGTTGTGTTTTGTGTTGATGTTTAGATGAGTTCATAATGGAAATGGTTTAGGATTCCAGAAACGAGAATTCTTATTATTTGTAGTGTGGCTATGTGTACATTACACGTGCATTAAAACGCTAACAGAACCCTAAAATTTGATTCCAATTTTTTGCAATGTCTAACTTACAATTATTTTGATATCATACAAAATTAAAATTAACAACAATTGAAGGTCTGTGAAACATGATCATATGAGAGCAAGAGATGGTAGAGATCTACAAGCAAACAACGTGTGGATGGTAGGAGTTGAGTTGGCTGAAAAGTTCCCTATGGGAAGATGGCCGATGCTAAGATGACTGGAGACCATTGAAGGTGGAGACGAGAGAGTCAAGGAAGCCTTAAAAGAGAGAGAAAAGGTGGTAGTGGAGAGCAAGGTGATGATCAATGTGTACAAGGTTCCCTTATATATGGTGGCGCACTAGGGAGAGCCAACTTAGTTGAGGATAGGTCGCTCAACCTCTATGGTTGAGAAAAATGGGGGGACTTCAGTCAATTCTGCAACCTCAATAAGGCATTGGGGGACATATCATATGTAGGTGGTTGGTACGTATGTTATGTCAGCATCTATTGAACCATAATGGCTCCGGGGGTAGGTATGATACAGGCATCAAGGTGTCCCATGTCTTGGTCAAGGCCCCTCTCTAAGATTGATTGGAACACACCTTGTCTCAAATGGGAGCTTGACAACTGTCTGGAAGAACCCTTGAACTCTAGTCTCTATTCCCTCTGGTGAACCTGAGTGAGGTACCTAGGCCCTACTTCTAGCCTATATAGCATGAGGAGTGAGCTTTAATCTTGGAGATCGAAACATGCTCATTGGGACTCTTGGAGGGCTAAGTGGACTGAATGAGCTCAAGGTTCTGGGCACCCGATTGGGCCACATGTTGTCTTGGGATGCATTCATGTGGCACAAGCTTCTTGTAGGTGAACCCACCCAAGGGGTGATGTGGTGTTGATGTGGCGGTACCATGTGGCATGGCTGGACCTATGTACCTACACAATGAAAACAAATTATGTAAGAACTTTGTTCAGTTTTTTAGTCTATCTGTAGGAGGGTATCATATGAAAAATGTAACTGATTCTTTTTTTTCTTTGGGCTACTGGCCATCCGTCGGGAGTTTCGGAGTGTTTGCTTTTTCATTGTGGTGTTGCTGGGAAGCTTCTGCTTTTTGGAATTTACTAGGTCTTCTGGTAATAGTTTTGTTGGCCAGTTAGGGAGGTTGAAGGGTTGGTAGGAGTCACTGGTATGGTTTGCAAGCTCTGTTTTATGCCTTACATTGGAAGGGGAAGAATTTCCAATCTTTTGATGCAGTGGAGATGTCAATTCATGAAAAGAGAATGATCAAGTCTTTTATGTAGTTTTTTTTTTTAGAGTGGGTGGGTAACCTTTTTGTCAGTTTTTTGATTTTGTAAATAGCTTGGGTGATCAAAGATGATTTTTGTTGTTTTGCTTCTAATTTTACTCTTGTATAGCTTGCGAGCTCTGCTTCATTTTTTTTGTTTTTTTAATTTAAAAAAAAATTGATTTCACCAAATTCATGAACATCCTTGTTGTATTAGCACAGTTCCATCCATCCTTATGACTTATGCGAGATTGTGAGGGCTTTTTTTTTTTTTTGGGACATTCTAAATGCACAAGTTTTTCCTTTCCTTTTCCGATCTTTTTTTTTATTTTATTTTTTGGATTTATTATATGTCCATTTTTTTGTTCCCTAAATAGGATACAAGAAATTGTCTACTTTGTTTGTTGTTGGATTAGAAATTTTTTGTTGGTTTCTTCTTCTGATAGTGGTGTTTTGGGTGACACAGGTGGGCAGACCAGTATCAGGTATCTGTCCTTAAACATTTATTACCTTTCTTTTGTCTTATGTTTATAACTACATTTTGCCTTGCAGATGCTATTTTTGGAAATAATATTTTTATTGGTTTGAAATTGAATTCTAAATTTAACTAGGATTTTCTAAAAAATTTCTTTTTGATTCTAGATTCCAAATCTGGTAATTTTTTGAATTTTCTATAATCATTGAGTGATGGGCAATTAATTTTTGTAATTTGGACATGAATTGCTGTGTTTAGTAGGGGTCCGGGGATTCTGCTGCGCCTAAGGGCAGCAGTTACTGCTGCTCTTTACACGGTGGCATTTTGGCTCATGCTTTGCTTATTTCTCTTGTTTTGTGTAAACCAATGTGCTTTTGAGTAATCATTTCTTGAGTTATTCATCCACAATCAACAACCTTTCTATATTGTAGTTTTTTAATATTTAGAATAGTCGTAAAAAATAGGGTAAATTGCAAATACGCTTTCTGAAATTTACTTAACATATGATTTGTCCCTTGTGATTTGAAAAATTACAAATACTCCCTTGTCAAAATATTTTATTTAACAAAATTAATTGAAAAATGAAATTCTTAATTGCTTTACTATATAATAATAAAATTATTTGAATTATTAATTGATTGTTAATTGAATTGATAATTTATTAATAAAAAAGGTTCGTTTGTCTTTAATTTTTAAAATAAAATAACAAAAAGAAGTGACATGTATCTCTTATATAAATGAAAATGGATTGATAGAGATCATCTCAGTATACATTGTGAAATACTAATGAAATGGATTGATAGAGATCATCTTAGTATACATTGTGAAATACTAATGAAATAGAAAATTAGTAACAGATTTTATAAATGATCTCTAATTATTTCACATTAATAAAAGAAACTTGAATTATAATTGATGGTTAGAAAATTGAATTATATGAGTTCTATTTCATAGTTCAAAAATTTTAGAAAAGAATAAAAATAATGACTTGTTGGACTTATTTACATTTTTCGTTATGAAATACTATTTTCACAATATAAGAAATGGGATAAACTCCTCTCCAGTCTGCAATTGAATTGAAGAGTGTTGTTGGGCCGTGGAGGGCCTTGATTTGGGCCCATTTCGATGATTCAAACCGTTTATGTATAGATCTTGTTGAGTATATAATTCTTGCAAAAAATTAGATTGATTGGATATCGATAGCCATTTGATCAGATTAGATTTGTGCCATTGGCATATGATTTTTAAAAATAAAATGGCTATCGATATCCGAATAACTTGATTTTTTTGCAGGAATGATATACTCAACAAGATCTATACATTGAACAATTTGAATCATCGAAATGGTCTCAGATCAAGGCCCACCACGGCTTAATAACACTCTTCAATTATATTGTAGACCGGAGAAGAGCCTATCGCATAAAGAAATTATCTTCAATTGGTCAAGTATTAAAATTCAATTACTTTTTTTTTTACCATAACAAGCTTCGCTTTACCCCCTATGGTATAGGCCATATGCAGATCACCCCCCTAATGTTCAAATATCACCATATAACCTCCCTGTGGTTGATGGAGTGAAGTGCACAGTTATCACCGTTAACATCAGAAGTAAAAAGACTATTTTTTCCTTGTATATATAACCTTTGTTTAACATTTCTTCTTCAACAGTTGTGCATTTGAGAAGAACAAGAGAGAGAACTTAGGGTTTTGATATATGAAATTCCACCGAACCAGAACAAACCCATCATCATCATCATGATTCGACAATCGAAGATCGCAAATGGGTCTCGATCGAATCAAATTCTGAGTTCAAAATAGAAATGGGTTTGGATCCGAACCCGTTCTACGCCGAATCGTTCATCGAATGGGATGTGCGAGCACCATTAGAGGTGATATACAAAGTGTACGAAGACGATCAAAATGACAATGTCTTGGATGAGAAAGAAGAGAGATACCCATCGCTGTGAATGATTTTAGGTATTTAGTATTTAGATTTTAAATTGATTTGTAGAATATTGAATGATTGGATAATATATATACATTTACAGGTTATAAATATACATATATATACAAATTATATATATATTATTCACTGTGCATATATATGTTTTTGATACAATTTGCAGTTATATATATATATATATATATATATGTATGTTAGAGTTGGTGATTCAAATTTTGTTTTCCTTTTTATTTAGTTGTCATAATTTAACATCAATTGATTTGATCAAACTTAAACATTTGTTTGTTAAACATTTTTAATTGATTACTTTCACTAGGAGTGGTTTGATTATGGAGCTATTGGTGGGAGTTTGTAATTTTACTCTTTTTTTTTTTTTTTTTTTTTTTTTTTCGTACAGATTTCCAGATTTGGGTTTTGAAAAATGAAGAAAGGCTGCTTTGGAAATTGGTGATGAAGATGAGGTCATTTTAGTCATTTAATTCGGATGAAAAATCATCTTTCCATGACCAATTGCACAACCCTCGCGTGTATTGCATAGCCTGTTAGAATAGATAGAAAAACTAATTATGCACTTCACTCCATCAATCATAGGGGGGTTATGTGGTGATATTCGAACTTTAGGGGGTGATCCGCACATGGCCTATACCATAAGGGGTAAAGTAAAGTTTGCCCTTCTTATTTTATACAACTAGTATACTATATATTACAAATACTATGTTAAAGTGCACAAATCCATCAGCATATGAATTCTAAAGCCTTGGAAATCATAATGGTTTACACAAACGACAGAAAGAGGAAAAGTCAGGCCTCACCAAAACGTGGTCTTTTAAAGGGGCCCATTTAGCGCGCAACATCCCTTGTAAATAAGGTTGTTAGCCATTGAGACTAGGGAGTCATTGATTGAGCCTAACAAAATTCAGAGAAGTTTGCTCTATTTCATATTGTTCTTGTTTTTCTTTTTCTTTTTCTTTGTTCACTTCATGCATTTCTCTATATCACCTTGTTAGAAAGATTTATTTAACATGTATGCCTTTTTTTGGTGCTGTTTTAAAATAGGGTAAAATCCACCTTATCTCCTGTATTTTGAAAATAGCCACATACCTTTCATGTGTTTTTGGACCAAAGTGCTATAGTTACATTTTCTATCAAAATTGACGGAATGTGTATCTTACATGCCTTGAGAGAGGGCAAATAAAAAAATTTAGTCAAAGTTTATTGTGAAAAGACAAAATTAACCTTGTCTTCATCTTCTACGTTGCCTTTCAACTTCTACCTTGAAACCCAAAACCCTAACCCATCTACCCCTCCCACCAACCCCATCAACTCCTTCTCGCCACCTCCCCCACCATTTTTCTGCTACCACCCACCATCGCCTCCCTTGTTCCTGGCATCCCCCGTCACCCCCTCTCCTGGCCCCCATGGTACGAGCCTCAATGGAAAATGGTAATCAACAAGAACATATTAACCAGACTACGGAAACAGGCACTTTGCTTTCGCAGGGTAGAGCACACTTTTCATTAATGAAAAAGACGAACACAATTTTTTACAAATTCAATTCACACCCCTCCTCTTTTCTCTTATTTATAGACCGCAGGGCTTGGCAAACTAACTGCTGTGACAACCCCCCTCCTATGTTCTCTTATTCATATTTTCAATTTTGGATCTACGCAACCCCCACAAAAACCAATTGAATTTCAAAACAATTCCAAAAAGGCTCTACACACACACACACACACCTCACACAAACCCAAAAATATTGTACAGTGAACCTTTCTTGATACTTTTTTATTGGTGATTCCAAAGACATTCCATGGCTATTAAGAGAAACTCATTTGACTGAAGATGTGTTTTTAATTTTTTTAATTTTTTGATCTCTTTTCTGTTGGTGTCAAGATGAAGATGTTTTGAATCATAAAGATGAATTGTACGTTGCAGTGTAGCAGTTGGTAATGCTCAGAAATTGAATCCAGTAAAGGAGATTTTTTTTAAAAAAGAATTAGACAATAGCTATAATTGTGGTGCCTCTTGATTGCATTTTGGAGTTGCAGAAAATGGCTCTGAAAATGAGTTATTGTTTGATTGTTATGCTGTTTCTGTTTGAGTTTGAGATATGGCGTTACCAGCTAAACTGGTAATTACAAATCAAGTGCAAGTGTTTTGATCCAGTGCTTTGATGATTAAAATTTTTATTGCTTTAGGACTCATGTCAAGGTCTGGATATTTTGGAGTTAGAAATTAGATGTAAACATTATAGGAAAATAAAAGAAAAGATAGTTGAGGGTATTAAGGTCATTCTCTAATTATTGTTAACGGAGTTATTATTACATTTTAGTCTCAAACCTTGTGGGGGGTATATGACTATTTTTAAAGACTGGGAGGTAAAGTGCTATTGGGTCATACCACAAGGGTGTAAAATGGATTTTTTCCTGGAAAATATTATGCAGAATGTTTGTGCATTGTTAGTGTGGAGAAGTGGTTTGAAAATACTCTTCTGATCCTGGGGGACATTAATGATCCTCAGCTAGTCACCTGAAAAAGAATTAACACTCCGGTCGGGGGTGCCGGAATTAGCACTCCGACGGGCAAGTCAGTCTCTACACTCTGAATTACTTGTATTTTAAGTTAAGTGTAATAGTTCTCACATCCTTTCTTAGACTGTTGTTCTTTTATTTGTACTCGTTTCCAGGGCCTCGGGGCTTGGTTCACTTTTCGCTCACTATCCGCTTATTTATTCGGCCCCATAGTTCAATAGTTACTCGGCCTATTTATTGTATTCGGCTTCCTGATCGTGCAGGTTAGAGCCGAGTAATGTCTACCTTCTAGAGCGTACGTTTCTGATTCTGCCATTTATTCGGCTCCCACAATTGCCCCCCCCAAACTCCCCATTGACGGCAGTTAATTGGTGTATTTGGTTTCGAATTTGAAAAGTCAAGAGAAACATAAATTAGGCGGCTTCACCAATCCCGATGTGAATGTCAGAACACATACGCCTTTTGGTCATCATTATATGTTCCCGCCTCATTCGTGCATCTTTTGCATTTATTATGATTTGAAACTCCAGTCTCTTCGAATGCATACTTTTTGAATATTCGAGCCTCCTGGATTGCCAGCCGGAATCCCTTCTCTGTCTCGCGTCTTCTGCAACTTCTTCCCGTCTCTCCTTGTCTTCTTTGCCTCTCGTAAGTTTTCTTCTCTTCTCTTTGTAATCCTATTTTCTGTGTTCATTTTTGATTTAGAATACCCTTGAGTCCTTACTAGAATGGCTAAGCATTTGAAAGACCTCCTTTCCGAGGGTCGTATTTCTGGGTTCCGGCGACATTTTTCTATCGCTGATGATGTCCATATATCTCTAGTGATGGAAATTACTCTTGATATGGAGAGGGATGACCAAAATACCATCGTCTTTCCTCTCCTATCCATTGCGGAGGGCGGGGTTCGCTTTCCCCTACACCCATTTTTTAGGGCCGTCTTCTGCCATTGGGGTTTGATTCCTTCCCAACCCAATGTGAATTTCTTTCGAATCATAATGGGAATCGTAGAATTGAACCAGCGCCTTAGGATCAACCTTGGCATTCCGGCGATTCGGCACTGCTACGCTTTAGCTAAATCCTCCGGTCGGCTCGGGCGCTACTTTCTCAGGGCCAAGGACACCGACCATCACTTGGTAACCATGCTTGCCAGTTCTGGCAAACGAGTTGACAATGTAATGGTCAATGTCCGAGGCAACTGGGAATTCGGCGAGGGCGAAGATCGCCTAGACCCAATTCCCAGAAAGAGGGGTGAACTAGGTTGTCGTGTAACTCCTTGTGTTTATTGATCTTTCTTTTATTCGGCTTTTTCTTCAAGTCTAATCCTTTGTTTTTGCAGGCAATAAGTTGAAGAATATTCTGACCTCGGCTGACGACGCAGTCTTTGCGGAAATTAAGACTGCACTCAAGTATTTTGGCCGTCCAAACGTACAGAAGCAAGGGAGAGCCGCTCATATACTCTTGCGGTACGAGCTTACTTATACTACGTTCTTGGCCGCGGACGACATTCCGATCCCGTTCGGCGAACAACACCTTACGACCCTTATCTTCCCCAGCTTTAAGACCCTTAGGCAAATTGGTTTCGAAGCTTCTGATTCGGAACAAGACGTAGAGCCGGTGGTCGAGGTAATTGCCGAACCAACGAAAGAGTTTGCTGCGGAGGCCGAAGAGGTCGACGAGGCTCTAAACTTAGCGTTTGAGGCAGCCGGTTTTAACCAGCCTAACTCACCGTCCACTTCGGGTCCGGCGGAATTTTCCTTCGGAGATATTTTTACAAATTTGGGATACCTATCCGGCGCTTATTTTGAGGGTATTGCCGGGGAAAATCTCACGCAGATGGCGCAAAAGAGAAATGTCGAACGCATGGCCGCTCGACGGAAAGCCGAGGCCACCCGTTTTGGACCTGCCCGATTGAATCTCCCGCACCCATTATTGTCGAGGAAATGGCTCAAGTTCATGAGGTCGAGGTAGAAAAGGTTGCCGAGCGGCCGGTTACAGAGAAACAGCCGATTTCGGAAGATCGGGGAGAAAAGCGTACAAACGAGAGCGAAGCCGTCTCCGTAGAGGGCCCTGCTGATAAAAGACCACGCTTGGAGGAGTCTGGTGTGGTCGCTCCTTTTGTTGTTGAACCAAAAACAAAGAACATGCCGATCTCGTCTGACGCGTCGGCTTTGAAAGATCCAACCGTGGCGCTGAGCTTGGTTGCTTCAGTCTCGTTGCCGGCTGACAAGGCAGCCTTTCGCGCCGAGCCGGATTTGGTGGCCATAGCATTAGCTGCCCAATCGGCCCTTTTGGTAGGTGACTTCATCCCAACTCCTTGTTTTGATTTTGTTTGCATACGGTGTCTGACGATCCCAACTTGTTTTGCAGACGGTCAGATGGATCGCCGAATTAGGCCGCCGCCAGCATGATGCCGTGGAAAGGATTGACCGTTTGCAGTCGGAAGTGGACGGTCAGAGGAGCAGGGCCGAGTTTGAGGCGATGAGAGCCACAATGGAGAGTGCACAGCCGAAGCTGAGAAGAAAAGGGCGTTGATTGCTGACCAGCTCAGATCGGACGCTGAGGAAAGGGCAAACGCGAGTGAGGAATCGCTCAAGTTAGCCAAGGAGGCGCTTACCAAGCTGGAGGCCGAATTGGCAGAGTTGAAGGCGACGAAGGAAAAAGTCGACTTTGAGGCTTTCGAAGCATTCGAGGCTGGGCAGAGCGCCGCTCTAAAAAACTATGTAGAAGAGGTCCCCAAGTTCGAGAATCGGGGATTCAAACATGGCTGGCTCAAAGCCCTTGCTGCTGTTAGAGTGACATTGGACATGTTGATTCCATACGAGCAAGTGGACGTTGAGCCGCTAGAGTCTGATTCCGAGGATTGATTTTGGGTATCAAATTATTTTTGTTATGTATTTTTAATTTCAATGTATGTTTTTTGTTAGTTGATTTTCATATTTTTTGAAATTTCATATGTAAAATGTCTGCTGCTAGCGCCCAATTTATGAATGAAAATTTTCTATGCGTTCAAGTTATTGCTTATATATGCTCTCAAGTTATTTCTTGTATTGTTTGCTGTATGAGTACATAATTATGAGAATCAGCAGTTAGAACAAAATGTCACGATTACGTGAGACGGCAAACTTAATAGCCGATTAAATTAATGGATCTGATTTAATCATAAACAAAATGAATTCATAAGGTGCTGAATAAAACGAACTTATGAATATTGTACTGATGAATGGATTCGTGGAACGGCTGGGGCACTCAAGCCGACTAGATTGATGAATCTGCCCTTGCCCCAGCTGGTTCATGAACGTAGAACGCCGAATAAAACGTTACTTAAGAATATTGTACTGATAAATGGATTCGTGGAGCGGCTGGGGCACTCAAGACGACTAGATTGATGAATTTGCCCTTGCCCCAGCTGGTTCATGATCGTAGAACGCCGAATGACATGTTACTTATGAATATTGTCCTGATGAATCGATTCGTGGAGCGGCTGGGGCACTCAAGCTGATTGGATTGATGAATCTGCCTTTGCCCCAGTTGGTTCATGAACGTGGAACGCCGAATAAAACGTTACTTATGAATATTGTACTGATAAATGGATTCGTGGAGCGGCTGGGGCACTCAAGCCGACTAGATTGATGAATCTGCCCTTGACCCAGTTGGTTCATGATCGTAGAACGCCGAATAACACGTTACTTATGAATATTGTCCTGATGAATCGATTTGTGGAGCGGCTGGGGCACTCAAGCCGATTAGATTGATGAATCTACCCTGGTTCATGAACATTAAACGCCGAATAACAGTGGTTGATGGGGCGATTGGGGCATATGGCTCGGTCGGCGCCGGGCTGTTGACGTTTCAATACTAATGAGATTGCCTTGGAGGTGCTGCCCTCGTAGGGAATAAATGGGCGTGTACTTCATGAACGAGGGTCTTGTTTATGTGCTCAGTCAGCAACTCAGTCCAGCTCTTTGAGGAAGATTAAACAAGTGCGAATGTCGAATAGACTTTTTTTCAACAGCAGAGGGGAAGCGAGGACGCTAGCTGAGCTGGGAGGAGATATGAGTCGAAGTGGTGAACCTTCGTGCATGGGGAGCAGGGCTTTGAGGGATCGGGAGAGACAACAATCTCCTCGTTGTCGAAGTAGGTCGCCCAGGAAGGACAAGCAGCCATAGGGCAGATCTCTTCAACCCCGTTCCGGAAGGGAATCTGACGCGAATCCACGCCCATTGAGTTTTGCGGTCTTCGTGGGGAATAGACCCATGGCAGAGGCGGATTCGATCGTTCGAGATCCAAATGTGGCAGTCGAGTTCGCTCGATAGATTTTTCCACCCGAGGTCCAGCAGTTGATGGTTGGTTGGCAGGATTTCGAAGTGTTTCGTGAAGGCGTTCACGGGGCTGTACACCTCTTATGAAATCGGCATGTGTCTCCGCGCCCCTCAGCGCGATATAGAGCAGAGAGATGAACGCATTTAGAAGTTAGAAGCTCGCGCGGAGAAGGCCGAGCGTGAGCTAAGGAAAATCAAGTCCGCCGAGTCTCAATCAGCTAGCCATCCCAACCCGATTGTGGAAGAGAGGATGACTCAAAGGCTGATAAGTGATGCTCTTGCCGATCGGAACACGGCTAGCATGTTTGCGATCGAAATTGCGAGGGCAGCGGCCTATAAGAAAGGCTTCCATGACGGTTGAAAGGTTGGAATTCAGAAGACCAAGGAGCGGCTCGTTGAAGAAGTTTGCCAATGTGAAAACCGTGGGTTTATGTACGGCTGGATCAAGGCATTTCAGGAAGCTGATGCTCTCCAGGTAGCAGGTGTGAATTCGGCGTTGCCGTTGTACCAACAGAATGATTTCCCATTCTCTGCTTTCGAAATTGAGAAAAGTGATGATGAGGGAGCCGTCGAAGAGAAGAAGACCTTGTAATGCTTATGTAGAAATTATGTATTTATTGGCTGATTTTAATAAAACGCTTAATTTTCAATTTGTAGCGTACAGAGGAGCAAAACAAGAAAATACATAAAAATAAAAAAAGATAGGAGACACTGTATGGTCGTGTCAGACCGTTGGTGAAGACACTGAAAGGTCATAACGTTGTAGAGGACACTGGATGGTTGTGTCAGACCGATGTAGAAGACAGTTTATGGGGTCATGTCGGACCGTTGTAGAAGACAGTTTATGGGGTCATGTCGGACCGTTGTAGTAGACAATGTTGTGACAGTTGTTGTGACAGTTTACGGAGTCTTGCTGGACCCTTGTAGAAACTAACCGGAATCAATGTCGGGACAGTTTACAGAGTCTTGTCGGACCCTTGTAGAAACTAACCGGAATCTATGTCGGGACAGTTTACAGAGTCTTGTCGGACCCTTGTAAAAGTTGCACCCTCAAAAGGTGTGCCTAATTTTGTCAAAAGGCGTGCCATCAAAAGGCGTGCCCAATTCATCAAAAGGCGTGCCATCAAAAGGCGTGTCCACTTTATCAAAAAATGTGCCATGAAAAGGCGTGCCAGTTTGTCGGGCGTCAAAAGGCGCGCGATGCGCGTGGCTGCCTTGGCTATATAACCAAGACGAAGGCAGAGGCGGAGGCAGAGAAAAACTGAGAGAAACCTCTGAAAAATCCTTCGTGTTGCTGAGAAAGAGAGTTCCTTGTGCTGAGAGAGAGAGTCTGTAACACTCTGTTGCGAGAGAAAATGGCTTCGTCGTCCCGTGGTCTGCTGACTCTCTTTCCTGACCTCAACGAGTCAACAAGAGAGATAACGGGTACGGTGGCCAGTGAACCTCAACCAAACACTGCCGGTTTTGCGCCGTTGAACTTTCCGATGCGGTCGGTGGAGCAAAAAATGGCAGTGCAAACGGATGTGGAGGCTAATCAGTATACTCTGAAGGCATGTGTGGAAAGCATGACGGCGGTCACAAACTTGTCGAACCGGCTGCAGAGTAGGACAAATGAGGTGCAGCATTTAAACTCCCAGCTGGCTCTGCTCCAACGCATGTATAAGGATGCGCGAGCAGAGATAAGCGTGCTAAGGGCAGAAAACAAGGAGCTGAAGCGGAAGGCCACCGTGATGTTCCGATTTGGAGGTCCTCCATATGCTGCAGTGGAGGAGTATGGGGGAGTGATCATGCCCAGTGGAGTGGGAAACATGGAGGCAACACCGGCAAGGGCCGCCCAGGACGGAGGCAAGAAGAAGAGACCGGCGGCAGAGTAGAGAAGAAAAATCCCACCTGTGGATGTGGGTGGTTTGTTTTTTTTTTTTTTTTTTGTGTAAAATGGTGATCGGGGTGAGCCCCAACATGAATAAAATGAGTGTGGTGTGCAGTTCTTCTTCTTCTGTTTTTTTTTTTTTTTTTTTTAATCAATGTTGCAGTATTATACAAAAGATAAAAAAATAGAATAAAATAAAATAAAATAAAAGTAGGGATAAAAAAAAAATATATTATAATAAAAAAATATATATTAAAGAAAGTGAGGATGGGCGACAGCGATTGTTTTTTTTTTTTTTTTTTTTTAAATAAAATAAAAAAAATGAAGTGAGTGGGTGACAGCAATTGTTTAAATAAAATAAAAGAAAGGAAAAGAGGGGTTGGAGTGGGGCGGTGGGAGAAGCAAAGAAAGAAAGAAAAAGAAAAGAAAAGAAAGAAAAGAAGAGAAATGGTTGGGTGTGGTGCCAGCTATTAAACAAATATATATAGATAGATAGATATATATATATATTCAATCAGTGGGTTGGTGGATCTCCATTGATAATATTCTATTCTATTCTTTATCATAATATTATCATTGTAGTATTCTATTTGGTCTTGCCCACTTCCCTCCGTGTCTGGTTTACTTGCAAGATCTGCCATTGTTGTTGAGCATTCGAGCTCTCCAAAAAGACAACAAAAATGACAGTAGGGTCAGGCATAACAGTTGCCGACGGTAACCTCAATGTCCTCAGAAATCGGCAAAACTGCTGGGTAGAACGACGCCGCGTTGCATAGGCGACATGGTCGGCATTGGTCCGTCACAACTGGAAGCAGTGGTGAGGTGTGGAGACCGAGGGAGAGGATCAAAGCCGTCCAGATCGTGACGAGCATGACGAGAGTTGTTATGATGTTGTTGGTATGCGGTGTTCGGTCCTTCAATACCTGAGATAGAAGAGGGCGACGGAAGGCAGTGACGCGAGGAGGCGAAAGGCCGGCGACGCAATATGGTGGTAATGGGCTGTGGAGGCTACAGCAAGCAGAATTTGTGGGAAATGATTTCGTGGGAAAAAGGGTTTCAACGATTACTCTGATGATGAGAATGATGGCGTATCATCTGCGGTGTTTGGAAGAGAAGGATGTGGTATCATCTGTGGCGACTGTGCTTGCTGATCTTCGCAGCCGCCGGAAATTGATGACGAGGAAGATGACTTCGATTCGGAGAGGGAAACTATTGGTGAGTGGTGAAGAAGAGTAAAGGTATGTGTTTGTGATATGTGTTGACAAACTCCTGCGGGCAGCGAAGGCAAGGTTGCCGGCCGGCTGCCCGCCGGAAAGAAAGGAGTATAGGCCTAAATCTTATGGCTCTGATACCATGTAAACATATATGTATTATTGATTGATTGATTATTGATTTGTATGATTGATTGTATAAATTACAGATGGTGAGGTACTCATTATATAGGAGAGGATTGGGGAGTAGGTGAGTGTGTGTGGTAGGTGAGTTGAGTGGAGGTGGTAGGTGATGATATATTTTAACACACTTGATGCCAATCGATTTATCTGAGGACACATTATACTTTGAATGTTCGCACGTTTTAGACTATGCTTGTGCGGCCTGAACTATTCCATTTTGAATAGACGCATATTTCAGCCTTTTGAAAATGCATATTTCAGCCTTTGTTTATACGGCTTGTACGAAGGTGCCTCGAATTCAGAGGCTTTTAATCGGCCCAAAAGCGTCATGCGCCGATGGGGCTCCGAATCCGGAGTCTTTATCGGCCCAAAGGCATCATGCGCCGATGGGGCTCTGAATCCGGAGACTATTTGGCCAATCGTGATATCCACGAAGGGCGCTCCGGATCTGGAGGCTTTAATCAGCCCAAAGGCGTCATGCACCGATGGGGCTCTGAATCCAGAGACAACCCATAGGCGTCATGCGCCGTTGGGGCTCCGAATCCGGAGTCTTTATCGGCTCAAAGGCGTCATGCGCCGATGGGGCTCCGAATCCGGAGACTATTTGGCCAATCGTGATATCCACGAAGGGCGCTCCAAATCCGGAGGCTTTAATCGGTCGAAAGGCGTCATGCGTCGATGGGGCTTCGAATCCAGAGATTTTAATCGGCCCAAAGGCGTCATGCGCCAATGGGGCTCTGAATTTGGAGACTTTAATTGGCCAATCGTGATATTCACGAAGGGCGCTCCGATTGCAGAGACTTTAATCGGCTCAAAGGCGTCATTAGCCGATGGGGCTCCGAATCCGGAGACTTTAATCAGCCCAAAGGCGTCATGCGCTGATGGGGCTCCGAATCTGGAGACTTTAATTGGCCAATCGTGATATCCACGAAGGGCGCTCCGAATCTAGAGGCTTTAATCAGCCTAAAGGCGTCATGTGCAGATGGGGCTCCAAATTTGGAGACTTTAATCGGTCCAAAGGCGTCATGCGCCGATGGGGCTCCGAATCCGGAGACTTTAATTGGCCAATCGTGATATTCACGAAAGGCGCTCCGAATCTGGAGGCTTTAATTGGCCAATCGTGATATCCACGAAGGGTGCTCCGAATCCGGAGGCTTTAATCGGCCCAAAGGCGTCATGCGCCGATGGGGCTCCGAATCCGGAGACTATTTGGCCAATCGTGATATCCACGAAGGGCGCTTCAAATTCGGAGGCTTTAATTGGCCCAAAGGCGTCATGCGCCGATGGGGCTCCGAATCCGGAGACTTTAATTGGCCAATGGTGATATGCATGAAGGGCGTTCTGAATTCGGAGGCTTTAATCGCCCAAAGGCGTCATGCGCCGATAGGGCTCCGAATCCGAAGACTTTAATTGGCCAATCGTGATATCCACGAAGGGCGTTCCGAATTCAGAGGCTATTATCGGAACACTTTTGAACTAGATTGCACAGTGAGTAAACATGAATCTTTGCATAACAAAAGTGGAGTGTGTACATGGTGAGCCATTCAGGACTAATATCATTCCCCACAGGTCGGGTTTAATGATAGAATTTGTGCAAGTGCGTTGAATTCCAAGGCCGTGGTAGACTCTTTCCTGACATGTCTTTGAGCTGATATGCCCCTACTCCTGCGATCGAATCAATCTGATAAGAGCTGTCCCAGTTTGGACCCAATTTTCCATCCGCCGGCTTCTTGGTAGCTGGAAGTACTTTCTTCAGGATCAACTCTCCTGGTGTGTAGCGGCGCAGCTGAACACATTGATTATGACTTGGTAAGCTGTTGCTGGTACCGCGTCATGGACGCAAGGGCACGGTCTCTTCGTTCTTCGATCAGAATCAAATCCAAAGCCAGCATCATGTCATTCCGGCCCATATCAAAAACTTGCGATTTCAAGGTTCGGTGGCCGATTTCCAAGGGTATGATGGCCTGGGTTCCAAAGCATAGAGCAAACGACGTTTCTCCAGTGGATCGCCTTGGCGTAGTTCGATGAGCCCACAATACACTCGGCAATTCTTCGACCCATTTGCCTTTGGCTTCCTCCAGTCTCTTCTTGATGCCGTCTAAGATGGATTTGTTAGAGGCTTCGGCGTGACCATTGTTTTGTGGGTAAGCCGGCATAGAAAAGTAAGGTCGGATACCATACTTACTGCACAGCTCTCGGTAAACGCCACAATCAAACTGGGTGCCATTGTCTGAAATTAGAGCTCTTGGAATGCCGAATCGTGTTATGATATTTCTCTATACAATGCGCTGAACATCAGCATCTCGAATGTGAGTTAATGCCTTCGCTTTGACTCATTTTGTGAAATAATTTGTCACGACGATCAAGTATCGCTTGTTCCCTGGGGCCCTTGGCAATGGTCCTACGATATCAAGTCCCTACTGGGAGAACGGCCAGGGACTGGTAATGGAGCTCAACTCTTCAGCAGACAGATGGGTTAACGGGGAGAACTTCTGGCACTGTTCACATTTCTTCACATAGCATTCGGCATCAGATCTCATTGTCGGCCAGTAATACCCCTGCGTTATAGCTCGATGGGCCAAGGGCGCCCGCCAGAATGGGCACCACAACTGCCCTCATGTATTTCAGTCAGAAGCTCTTCGACTTTGTCTGGGTGTACATATTCCAGGTATGGACCAGAAAGGGATTTTTTTATAAAGCCTTCCTTGCGGATCCAAGTAGTATCGCAGGGCTTTGTTTCGCAGCTTGTGCGCTTCTTTTTTGTCCGCTGGGAGTTGTTCGGAAGATAGGAATGCAGCAATGGGGTCCATCCAACTCGGTCCTGACTCTATGACATTGACCTGTATTTCCTCCGAAGGGCCAATGCTCGGCTCCGGGATGAAACCAACTTCGATGGTCCGTTTAATCTCTGAGTTAATGGCGGAGGCTAGGCAAGCTAGGGCATCTGCATGTGTGTTCTGGTCACGTGTTATCTAATTCAATTCATGATGGTCAAATTTGGCCAGCAAGGCGCTAGCTGATTTCATGTAAGCCGCCATATGGTCATTTTTGGCTGCGTACTCCCCTTTTAGCTGATTGATCACCAATTTTAAATCGCAAAATACTAGCAAACGCCGAGCACCCAGAAGGTGTGCATTCCTCAAACCGGCCAGAAGGGCTTCGTATTCGGCCTCGTTATTTGATGCTTTGAAGCCGAGTTTGACGGCCTGCTCAATTATTGTGCCGTCGGGAGCCATGATTACAACTCCGGCACCGCTGCCCCATTGATTGGATAATCCATCACAGTGCAACTGCCAAATGTCCCCAGCATAGATTCTCCAGTTCGGCTTAGGTCGAACTTCATCAGACTTGAAGTCGGCAAGACCCCCAGAGAATTCGGCCACAAAGTCGGCAAGCACCTGGCCCTTTATTGAGGTTCTAGGAAGAAACAGAATATCGTACTGGCCGAGTTCAAGAGCCCACTTTGAAACGCGTCCTGATGCTTCCGCACTGCGTAGTACTGATCGGAGGGGGTAATCTGTTAACACCCCGATGCTATGCCCTTGGAAGTAATGCATCAGTTTTCTTTCCTGATGCTTCTGCCGTGTTTCGGCGTCGACCATTGCCTTGCTCACATAATATACTGGCCGTTGCTCCCCCAGCTCTTCTTTTATCAGTACGGCGCTAACGGCCCGGTCGGAAACTGCCAGATACAAAATGAGCAGGTCACCTGCCGAAGGTGTTGTCAAGAGTGGAACTGATCGGAGGTAGGTTTTGAGGCCGTTGAAGGCGGCTTCGCACTCGGTGGACCATTCAAAAGCCTTGTCCTGCCGTAGTGTATGGAAGAATTGTCGGCAGCGGTCCGTGGAACGATTGATGAACCTGTTAAGTGCGACGGCCATTCCCATTAACTTCTGAACCTCCTTGACCAATCGAGGGGAGCCGAGTTCTAGGATTGCTGTGATTTGCCTTGGATTGGTTTCGATTCCTCGGTGGTTGACAATGTAACCCAAGAATTTGCCAGAACCGATCCCAAACGCACATTTAGAAGTGTTCAGCTTCATTCCATATTTGCGTAGAATGCCGAATGTCTCCTCCAGATCGGCTATATGATTCTGCTCTTCCTTGAATTTGACCACCATGTCGTCAATGTATACTTCCATAGTGTGGCCGAGTTGCTCCTTGAACATGGTCGTGACTGGTCTCTGGTAAGTTGCCCCTGCATTCTTCAGCCCAAAAGGCATAACCTTATAGCAATAGGTTCCTCTTGAGGTGAGGAATGCAGTTTTGTCTTGATCCTCCGGATGCATGGCAATTTGATGGTAGCCTCTGTAGGCATCGAGGAAGCTTATACGCTGATGACGTGCTGTAGCATCTACCAGTTGGTCTATCTTGGGGAGAGGAAAACGGTTTTTGGGGCAGGCTTGGTTTAGGTCCGCGAAATTAACACAGACTCGGTAGGTCCCATTTTTCTTCTTCACAACCACAGTATTAGAGAGCCATGTAGGGTAAGTCACTTCCCTGATTCCCCCGGCGTCAAGCAACCGGTCAACCTTTTCAACAACTGCGGCAGTGTACTCTACGGCTGATCGTCGGCTTTTCTGAATGATCAGCTTGCATTTAGGGTTAACATTTAAACGGTGTTGCGAAACAGACGGATCCACACCCGGCATCTCATATGGAGTCCACGCAAATGCATCAAGGTTGCCAAGCAGAAAGGAAATTAGCTGCTGTCTGTCGGCTTGATTGAAAGAGGCGCCGACCATGAAGAACCTGTTTGGGTTGCCGTTGATTTTGACTCGATCTAGGTCTTTCGTGGCCTTTTCATTTGGGAGCTGCCCAACATCGTCGAGTCTCTCCCGATCTGTTACCTCAATAGAGTTCACTTGCAATTCCTTCGGTGTCTTTTGAACAAGGAGATAACATGCTTGTGCTGATTTCTGAGAGCCACGGATTTGCTCAATGCCGCGTTCTGTCGGGAAGCGTAGTAGCTGATGATAGGTGCTTGGCACGACTTGCATAACATGCAACCAAGATCGCCCCATGATGAGATTGTACGGCGATGGCGGCTTGACGACCAAGAAGTCTACATCCACTATTCGGGAGCCCGCTCGAACGGGTAGTGTGATTTTTCCCAATGGGTACTCTAGATTGGCGTTGAAGTCGAACAGTGGATAAGGAGCCGGAGAGAGATCCGATTCGGAGAAGCCATGTTTGGTGAATGTCTTGTAGTACTTGACCTCCGATGTGCTCCCCGGATCAATGAGTACGCGTTCAACTGTGAATCGGTTTACGCGTAACTCAATTACCAAGGGATCAATGTGGGGCAGTGTCACTTCGGTCAAATCTGAATCATCAAAAGTAATGCCTGCAGCTTCATGGGGCCGTTTAGCCGGAGTGAGTTGATTTTGAGGGTCGGGACCTAATTGAATCGTATGCACCGCCGATGACATTGGCAGGCTATATATCATGTGGATTACGTCGAGCGGAGGTGAATCCTGTCTTAAGGCTTTTACTTTGGTTGGGTTACCTTTTCGGACGTACTGTTGTAGCCGACCATCTTGTACCAATTCCTTCAGATGATCCTTCAATGCATAACAACTCTCAGTATCATGGCCATGGTCCTTGTGATACTCACACCGTCTATCCCGTCTTCTCGTGTCGGGAGGTCCCACCATTTTCGACGGCCATTTGAAGAACGGAAGGTGTTGGATTTTGGACATAACCGCACTGATCGGCTCTGTCAACTCCGTATATTTCTTGTCGGCGCGCCTTGTGCGCTTGCTGTCAACTTGCAGTTGTTCATTTTCTCAGTGGGAGCAATGGTCGCTTGATCGGCGGGAATCCCGTCTCTTGTCTCGTTTGGTCCGATGCCGTGGTTTAGGGCTCTGAGGTGGTGCAGAATTTATTGGCTGAGCAATTTCAGAAGGAGCTATCTTGTTGGCCGTGCTTCCGGCTTTAACCCGCAAAGCGTCATCTTTGACTTTGCAATATTCTTCGACTTTCTTCATCAACGACCAGACCATTTTGGGGGGTCTTCTGGTCAAAGAACTGCGGAGAGCGCTGTTAGGATGCAAACCCATTTTGAAGGCGGTGATGGCCATGGAGTCGTTGCAAGCGTCATCAACAAGATTAAAGCACTCCCAATAGAGTGCCGAATACGCTCTTAGTGTTTCTCCTAGCTGGATTTGCATTGCCCAGAGAGAGTCGGCTTGTTTCGACTGGACCTCGTTGGTGATGAATCTGGCCCTGAAGGATTTCTGTAACTGATGGAAGCTTTTGATCGAAGTCGGCTCTAGTTTATAATACCACCTGACTGCCAATGGTCCCAAACTGCTGGGAAATATTCGGCACATAAGGGCCTCGTCGTCTGCATGCAATGTCATGGCTTGCTTATAGTGACGGATGTGATCGGTGGGGTCTGATTTTCCATCATAGAGAGTGAACGACAGAGCTTTGAACTTTTTGGGTAGAACCGCCCTGGCGATCCGTCGTACAAAGGGATCGTGCTGGTCTTCTTCATCTGAACTGTTTCTTCTGCGCTTATGTCTTATACGTGGACTCTCTTCAAAGGAACTGGAAGTTTCAGATCGTCTCTTCTTCTTAGGCTCCGGGGATAATGAGTCGGAGTCACTATCAGTGTGTTGTTGTCGGGCTCAAGGTCGTCGACCACCTGCCCTCACAGGTCGTTCCGGATCTTGGCGTACAGTTTGTTTGGAGTTCGCCACTTCCAAGGCCAAATCCTGACAGAGACGTTTGTTTTCAGCGATCATGTTCTCCAACCTCTGTTCGTTTTGCTTTGCTTGTTCCATGATCGCTTGCATTGCCTCATGCTCTGAAGTCGAGGGTGAGGCGAAGTTCAAAGCGCGTCTTGCGGGGATAGTCTCCGGTCCAACATGTTTGTTGGAGTGAGGTCGTCTCTCTGTTTGGTTTCATCAGTGACTATCGGAGGGTCTTCCGTTACGCCTGCCATGGATGTGTTTGAGTATTCCCACAGACGGCGCCAATTGTGGTGAAGTGGTTTGGAAATACTCTTCTGATCCTGGGGGATGTTAATGATCCTCAGCTACTCACCTGAAAAAGAATTAACACTCCGGTCGGGGGTGCCGGAATTAGCACTCCGACGGGCAAGTCAGTTTCTACACTCTGAATTACTTATATTTTAAGTTAAGTGTAATAGTTCTCACATACCTTCCTTAGACTGTTGTTCCTTTATTTATACTCGTTTCTAGGGTCTCGGGCCTGGTCCACTTTTCGCTCACTATCCGCTTATTTATTCGGCCCCATAGTTCAATAGTTACTCGGCTTATTTATTGTATTCGGCTTCCTGATCGTGCAAGTTAGAGCCGAGTAATGTCTACCTTCTAGAGCGTATGCTTCTGATTCTGCCATTTATTCGGCTCCCACAGTTAGGATTATGAAATAATTTAACATCTTTTAGTTTTGTATTATTGTCTTTAGAAAACATCGTAACTTCAAATAACTTGTTATTGATAGCGACCAGTTTATTATAAAATCTAAATTAACTTCATTGTTTTGTTTGTTGCTTTTCTTAGCCGTACTGTATGATCCATTAGCAGAGTCCTTGATAAACCATCCTTCACTTCTTTTTTGCTCTATCTTAGTCTTGAGTTGTAATGCTGTACCCACTGTGTGCTTCTTGAGAATTTGTGACGCTGCCTACATTTCACTTAAAACATGAAGTAATCAGTAACTTGCTTTTAGGATGACCTCATTAAAAGAATCCCTATGGCCCTGGATGAATGCTAAATCTAATCCGGGGTTGGGGGATATGCAATACCATAGGGAGTGTGGTATTGCATATCCCCCACTTTTGAGGGAGATGGTATTTGGACTCCCTTTATTTGGAGCAACCAAATGCCAAATATAGGGAGGCAAAAAAACACGTAGGCCCTACATCATATAATATCTGTCCACCCGCTATATCCGCCTTTATATCCTCTAAACAGACAAGGCCATAGTCTGTGTGCAGATTTACTTTATTAATTTTGACTTTGTTGAGTTTTCTAAAATATAAAAATGGTATCATATAAATAATGGTGCTTAAAACTTGACCTAATTTCTCCTTTCTGAATTTTTTGGTACCACTATCAGGCATTTCTTACCTCTTGAGAGCTACTGTAAAATATCTAATGAATGGTCCCTAAGCACAATATGGAAATTATTAATTCATTGGTACGGACAGGGCTTTTTTGCCTACTTCAAGAATATTGTTTTTTTTTTTATTTATTGAATTAATTGATATTCTTCAAGTAGGCAATATCCCGATGAATTAATCCTTGATTGTGCTTTGGGTTTTTTGAGAATCATTTAAATTTTCTATCTAATATTTGGTAGTGGTGAGTGATTCATTGTGGAATGGTGCTGCAGCATCATTATAGTTCAGATGTTTATCCAATGTAGTTGTCACATTTATGGTTATAGGTCAATTCTCATGGGTCCATTATAATTTGGTTTTCAGCTAATCTATTTTATATTTATTTGCTCTTCTAGTGTTATATTTGGGTATTATCTTTCTGATTGTATATGCACATTGCACAAGTTTCATCTACTTTAGCGAGAAAAGGGATGAAATGGGTTATCATTTAGTTTTTTCCTCCGCTCGCTTTCCATTACATAATACTGGTAGTTATGAAGCACGGACCTCTCCAGAGGGAACGTACAGGTCTCTGATGCGGACACGGCCCGGACACGCTCCGGACATGTGTCAGACACGTTGGGACACTTGGGACATAGGGCTGCAAATGAACAGAGCCGTTCGTGAATAAGTTCGAGCTCAGCTCGGCAAAAGCTCATTTGAACTCGGATTGTTAATTTTTTTATTTTTTTATTTTTTTTGCGTTCGAACTCGTTAAATTTTTAATAATCAAGCCCAAACATACTAAAGCTCGGTTCGTAAGCTCCGCTTGTTAGCTGGCTCGGTTAACATTTATTATTTATATATTGAATAATGTAAAAATATGTAAAAAAAAAGAAAAGAAGATAAATATGTTATTTATATATTTAAAAAAATATAAATATAAATAATAGTTAACTATAGATGGTACATTTATATAATGGTGGTGGTAAATATTATTATTTTTATAAAATATTCACTTTTTTTTTAGTAAATTTATATATATTGTATATATAATTATACAATCGAAGTGTTAATTGTAACTTTAGTCTCATACGTAAGGTATGAATTTTTAAATTTTTTGACTTGTTAAGGCTTCGTGAACAGGTTCGAGCTCGAGTCAAGCTTAAGCCAACTTGGCTCGAGCTCGGTTCGTAAAATTTTTATTGCGCTCGAGCTCGAAGTCGTTAAAATCTTAATAAACAAGCATAAACATACTAAAACTCGGCTCGTTTGTAACCCTCTGTGGGGACTTGTGAAGCACTAACATTGACACAGACACGAGACATGACATGGACACGATACGGACACGCGGACACGCAAATTTTCTAAAAATGGGGGACATGACACACTGGGAATATGCTTAATATGTATAATTTTTTTTATTTATTATATGTAAAATTTTTAAAATATATATATATATATATATTATTTTTATTTATTTATGTTATGTTATTTATTTACTTTAATATCAAATATCATTCACAAATTAATTTTTGTTCTACAAATAAAAATAATTTATTCTATGTATGTTAATGTTTAGCAAACAAGAACATTAAAAAAAAAAAAAAGAAAAAAAGTAAAAAAGGGAAAAGAAGAAGATTTTTGTTACCAAAAACAGTAGAAGGTAAAAAAAGAAAAGAAATAAGGAATGGAAGAGGGAAATAAGGAATAGAAGAGGGAGAGAAAAAGTCAAACACGAAGAGGAAAGAGAGAGAGAGTCGAACAAAAAGGCAAGAGAGAAACAATGAAAGAGAGAGAGTGACCAACATAAGAGCCGAACATAGAGAGAGATAGGCGAAACGAAGATTCAAAGAAGATGAGCAGAGAGCACCGAACAGATGGAGAGAGAGAGAGAGAGAGTCGAACATGCACAGATTCAAAGAACATACCTCGATCTAGGGCTTCAATAGGTTCTTCACCCTCTCTCTTTCTTTGTCTTCAATGGGTTAGGGTTTCTCTCTCTGTCTTCAATGAGTCTCTCTCTAACGTGGCCATAACATGTCCCAAGAGTGTACGGCTATAAAAATTAAAAAAAAAAGAAAAGGGACACGTTAGGTAGAGTGTCCGACACGTGTCCACCGCATGTCCGATGCATGTCCGTGTTCGACACGTGTTTGACACTCATTCGTTGCCTCTGGAGAGGTGTCCATGCTTCATAGGTGGGGGGACACGCTGAAGACCATTTTTAAAAAAAAAATTAAAATTTTTAATTTTTTTACTAAAAAGTTGATAAATTTGATAAAATTAAATATTTGACATAAAATAAATATTAAATATTTAAAAATGTGAAATATAATAAATATATAAAATTATATGTTTCGCATGTGTTCCCAACGTGTTGTGTCCTGCATTTTTTGAAAATTTGCTCGTTCGCGTGTCCATGTAGTGTTACATGTCCGTGTACGTGCTTCTTAGACTGGTAGGTTGCTTTATCTTTTGATTTTGTTTTTGTAGTTTTTGTGCACTCTGTCTGAGACACATCATTTAAAATCAATATTATCAACTTTCGTTCACCTTTTAGTCCTCCCATATAATTGATTAATTATATTGCCTTGTCTTGTTGATCATCTTGTTTTTCTCTTCAGCCATCATGGTTGCTTAAGAGCATATCTTCCTTGAGAGTAAATGGTCTTATGGCTGAGATGTGTCTAGTTTCTCTAGGTTTGATGACGGCGTAGCTTTGGGCCCCAGTGTATGCTTTTCTTTTTTCATTATCCATTTGAGTTTTTTATATTCCCCAAACTATTGATTGGTCTTGTAGTGTAGTGGTATCTACTTTCTTTTTCTTGGATGAGTACCTAGCCTTCGTACCATAGACACGGTCCAGAATAAAGGACACCCCTTGTCTCTCTAAAGAACAAAAAAATTAGAAAGAAAGAAAAAAAGAAAAACAAAAAGGAAAACAGGAGGAAACATAGAACTTTAGGTTTGGGTGTTAGTATTTGATCTTTTTGTCCAAACCATCTCAATCAATTCTTCTGTTAATTTGAATGTGTTGGAATGACGTTATCCTTCAAATATACCCTAGGAAGCATGGGTGCGGGTATAGATACGGGTACGGGTACGCCGTTATGGCAAATTCTTTAAAAAGTATGGTAGGGGTATGGCTGGGGTACGCCAATTATTTTTTATTTATTTATTTATTTATAATTTATAGCTAAACATCCAATATACAACTCAAAATTTAATATCATAATTAAAAGAGAAATTACAAAACCAAAATAATTTGTGAATTCTTTCACTTCATTCAAGTATATAATTTTTCAAATATTTAAATAATAATTTAGAACCGTCACTATTATGAAAGTAATTACAATGAAATAAATACATCAGAATCAGTTTATGAACCCTAAATTTAAATGTTCCTTTCTTTTGTCTTCTTTCTTAGATTTTAAATTTTTTTATCTTTTTCCGCTATACAATTATATGAGAAGAAAAAAAATCAGATGTTGGGCAGATCAGAAAAAATGATAATCAAAGAAGAGTAGATTGGCTACAAGAGGAGGTAAGAAAACTCACCGGAAACAAGAAAAATCAGATGTTGGACAGATCTGCTTGTGACGTTCACGTTTGTGATTATGTTTGTTAACTTATGTGAAGTTGTTTCCGTGCATCATTTCATGTCTGGCCTTGAGGGTATATGAATGTAAATGGCCATCTAGAATCCAATTTCATTTTGGTCTCATCACTCCAATTATGGTGTTCTTTAGAGTCTACCTTCACTTGTTAGGAGTTGTGCTTGGATCATTGTTGATTGGTATTTTATTTATTTATTTAATTTTTTTTTGGGGGACCTAAATCAACGAAGTTCTGTCTTATCTTATTATGAGGTTAGGAACACTGTACACTTACTGGAAGAAAGCAATTTGGCTTGAATCTAGGTTTCACCCTCCAGTTTTGGTAATTAATTTGATAAAATAAAAGATATCTTCAATACCCAAACTATTACGTGGAGAGGATCATCACACTACATAATTCCAGGTTCACGTTGCGCTTCTCTGGTCCTTTTGATGCTTTGTATCTGAATCAATTACTCCTTACCAAATGGCCAGTCGGCTATAGATGTGAACTCAAGTTGTGTGTGTGTGTGTGTGTTTTATGCCCGCTATGTGTTACTGGGTGGAATCCATGCATGATGTTCACATCTAGAGATCTCGAACTAGGAGGAGAGCTACCCTATTTATAGAAAATTCGATGTTCATCTATTCTGTAGTTGACAAAATGTATAAAATGCCAAATTTAAACAATTATGTTATAAAAGTACTAACCTTTGAAAATTGAAAATTGCAAAAAATTGACAATAACATCAAAACATATAAAAGAAACTCCTGAAGCATATAGAATCTAATTCATCCTGTTAGTTAGGTCAAGGGTCAAGCTTCTCATCTATTTCTTTAACTCTAAACTGTAGGAGATGATAAAGTTAGACTCCTTGACGGAATAACGGATCATAATTTTACATAATAAGTTCAGCTGTAGAAAGAGAAGCTACAGATTTTCAAATGTCGTTGGTGCAAATAAATGGAAGGAGCCATGAGATTAATTTATGATGACTCTTTATTTTGGTTAACCAGTCTCCTTTGGTGTTTTTGGAAGCTTTTAAGTCTCGAGGCAACGGGATCCCCTTTCCTCATCACCATGATGAGGGAGGCATTCAACATGATGTGGCTAGGCACTGTTTAGTGATACGATGAGTGGGCTTGCAATAAGTGCAGTAAGAGGCAATCAGTTATTATTTTCCCATCTCCTTTATGTCAATGATACCATAATCTTCTATGGTGCTGAGTGGGACTAGCTATGGTATCTTCCGGAATATGCTTTTCTTGGAGACAGTTCTGGGCTTGTGTATCAATATGGGCAAGAGCACTTGAATTTCGGTTGGTGAGATTTTGGGGAAAGATTGAGTTGTCTCAGTCTGGGTAGTAAAATTAGGGCTTGAATTACTTATCTTGACCTTTTGGATCTCCTAGAGCCACTTTTGCATGCAGCTCAAGTGTTGAGAGGTTTGAGAAGAGGTTGGTGTGTTGGAAACAAAGCAGTTGTCAAAGGGGTTACAAGGTTCTTATTAATCCATGTTTCTTATCTCATTATTGGCGAATAAGAGCTTGTTTGGATGCTGCTTTGTTTTTTTTCCCCCCAGCTTTTTTTCAGCATCTAAATTGAGCCTTAAGAGTTTGGGAAAACTGCATACGAAGTTAATCAGGAGGGTTGGAATATAGGTTTAACTGTCATCTAGTTGATTAAAAGATTTTGTGGTCTTGTATTGGATAGTGGTTGAGGAGGTGATGTGAGATGGGCACTCCCGTTTTGGCATTAAAATTTTATAATTGTATGTCTTTAATATTTTTATGGATTTATTTTTATTTGTAGTTAGATTAGGAGTCATTGTTATCCAAATTATATTAGGATTTAGTTTCCTAATAATTAGGTTAGTGGTGTATAGATATTAGTTTTTGGCATTGTGTTATTTAGATTTGTTTAATAGATTGAGTGTTTGAGGTTGTGGCGTTGTGTGATTAGGGCTGTGGCATGTGTTTTTCTTCACTCTTCTTTGTCCTTCTTGGTTCTGCATCAATTTGGCATCATAGCCAAAATAGCTGTTCGATTGACATGGTTATCTTGTTGATGTGGTCTTCTTGTTTCGAACCATCATCACTATCATCTCAATCAAATATGCTTAAAAAAATTGATGCCAAAAAAAAAAAAAAAAGGCTTATGCTGCGTCACTGTTCGAGAAGTTGCTGTTGCTCCGGCCCTTGTTGGAGACATTGACAAGCCAGGCCCATCACTGCACCACCTTTGACGATTCATTATTTCACTGCCATTGTAGGGTATTGTTTCCATCTGCTACATTTGATTTACTTCATTGCAACATCATCATCAATATCTCAGTAGGTAGTTACCATCGGTCATGAGCCTCATGTCATTACTTGAAGCTGCTGCCTCTGGCTCTCCCAAATTGCTGCCTTGGTGTTCCTTGTCAACCCTTGCCAAAATCGAAGACCTGTCGTTTCTGCCTTATTACTAGCTGCTATATCGATGAAGATCGCAGAGGATTTGACCCATATTCTAAATTGGGTTATAAGTTCTTAATCCATCTTTGTCTTGACCTTGCTGGTTCATTTAAATTAGGAAGCCCCAACTCAGTATTTAAACCCACTAAACAGCACAGCCCAATCTTCCCCAACTATAAACCTTATATACTCAAGCCCATTGCACCAGCCGGAACCAACTATTGTGACCCAAGTTACACCTTTAATTCTGTCCGCCTCTTCTTGTTGCAAAAATAGATTCTAGTCCTATATTTAACCCATTACCCATTTCGTTCAGTCTACACCGTTCTTCCAGCCCTATCACACTACACTAATTGGACCCAACGTGACACATCTCTATATTTTTACTATGGTGGCCAATTTTGAGTTGAATTCAAAGTTTGAAATATTTTAAGACCAACATGACATGAACAAATAACGTCTACAATTGTATATGGCACAAGAACAAATGACAAAAACATCGAACAAGTTGAAAGGAACTTTGGACAAATTGTTAACCCATGATGTAAGAGATACTTTAAAAATTCCTCAGATATTCTGATGATCAATTGCAAATTGTTGATCAAGAAGTTCCCAAACATGAGAAAAGTGATGTGGATTTGATAGAAAAATTGGAAGCAGTCAAAGTCCCAGAAGCCATAATAGAATTGTAAGACAATCTCATGCATAAAATATTTTTACCAACAGAAGAGCTTCCTTTTGACCTGCCTCCACCAGATTACTTAATCAAGTTCCAAAGGCTTTGTTTTATTGGTATTGAGAATTTTCTCCGTGTTCAATCCATGGTTGGTAGACCTCATCGACAGTCTGATCATGAGGATCAGTTGAAATGAGAAGAAAATCAAACAGTTAGCATACTCGAAGTATTTGATTTGTTGACATGGACAAGCTAAGTATCTAAATTAAAACTGGAGGAAGTGTTCTTTTTTTCAACCGGGGAGAATGATGTGGAACGGGCACACCATAACTTTGCCATTCATAACTTTCACCACAAAAATTGCAACTTTTCTTACGATATGCACCTTTTTAGGGGCGCACAATGTAGCATTTTTCTTAAGGCTATGGTCTTGTGTGATTTGTAGCTGTCGTGTTTTTCTTCTCTCTGCTTTCCTCTTTGTTCTACATGAGGAGCTTTGCTTGATAGGATGGATTGTTACAGAGGTTGGTGGCTTGAAAGTGTGGGAGTGAGTGAGAGACAGAAAAAAAAGTGGTGGTGTGATAAAGGGGAGCTTTGATAAGGTGAGATATCCTTATGGGATGTCATGATGGATGGTGTGTTGCAGTGATGTTTCCCTTAGGCTTAGTTTGGTTAGATAGAGAATACAGGAAAATGAAAGAAAAAGAAACAAAAAAAAAAAAAAATTATGTGTTTGTTTAGATAGTCTTAGAAAATAATGGAAACTAAAGTTTCCTGTGCAACTCAAATTAGCTTGTTAGTTAGGCTTACGATTTCTTGCAAAATACATAGGGGAATTTATTTTTTCCTGCAAAACTTGATAATGCTTATTTTGTTTCCCTCTTTGCCCTTTACTTCTCTTTACAACTCTCTGTTATGCGGTAATTACATTTTTTCCCATCATTTTCTTGCAACATTTTTCATCTATTCAAATGCAAGCAAGAAAATAAATTTTCATTTCTTTTTCCTTTCTTTTAGTTCACTTTCTACCATTTTAACTTTCTATCATCCATTTCTTTCTAAACAAATGGAGCCTTAGTCTTATGTTGTCGGATCTCTTCAGGATTGCTACAATTAGAGACACTTAATGCAGGGCAAGCCTGGGTAAAAATTCTCCTACTAGTAGTGAGCCTAACTTTGATATATTGTAGAGGAAAGAAAGCTTTTGTTACTGATTTTAATTGGGGTTTATGGATGAAAGGTTGGTTGAATTATGAGGTTTTTACTGTTTGCAAAGGTGTAACGGAGCCGTAAGTTTAAGTTTTTGGCAATGGAAGAAAATAAAGAATTTTGAGACTAGTTTCGGTTTGTGGACAGTAACTCTAGGTGTTATGTGTTCTCTTCAACGCTAAGGTTGAGTATTCATGCTGGGCAAGTAATTGAATTTGTGAAACAGGATTTCTAGGGTTGGGAGAAGGCTTGTACTAGTTATAATTCCATAAGTTTATTGTCTAAATAGCTTGTATCCTTAATTTGATGCACATTATTTATTGTCATTGGAGCCTAGAAGATTCCATGTTTCATTGGTTCAAGCAATTATAGGGAACTTGGGGATAAGTTGGATTTGGTTGGTTTGAGTGCAAAGTGACCCACATTTATTTGTTATCTAACCTCAAAACCACTTTTGTTGGAAGATTTATGGCTGACAATAAGCTTATACTCATTTTTTTATCTCAAAAAAGTATCATCATGTATAAAGAATGGACACCTCTCCGGAGGCAGCGTATGGGTGTCGGATACACGGCGGACACTTGTCCGACACTCTACCTACCGTGTCCCCCCCTTCTTTTTTTGAAATTTTCCAACCGGACACACTTGGGACACTCCTGGACACGTTATGGCCACATTGGAGACAAAGAGGGAGAGAAACCCTAACCTGTTGAAGAGAGAGAGAGAGAGAGAGAGAGAGAGAGAGAGAAAGCGAAAGGGTGAAGAAGAACATGTTGAAGCCCTAGATCCAGGTATGTTCTTCGTATATGTTCTTCGTTTCTTTAAACATGTTCTTTGTTCTTCTTTTTTTCTTTGTTTCTTCTATTTGTCTCTATGTTCCTCTCTCTCTCTCTTTCTCTCTCTCTCACGCGCGCGCACATTTGACTCTCTTGCTCTCTCTGTTATACTCTATTTGTGTTTTTTTCTCTCCTAACATGTCCCCTACTATATATATATATATTTTGAACCAAAACCTTTTTTTTCCTCCTTTTTTCCTTTGTTCTATTTTTTGGGTATTATTATTTGCTTAACATACATAGAATAAATTATTTTTATTTGTAGGAAAAAACTAATTTGTGAATGATATTGATATTAAAATAGATAAATACATAAAATAAATAAATAAATAATATATATTTTTGAATTTTACATTTAATAAATAAATAAAATTATAAATATTGACTGTGTTCCCAGTGTGTCATGTCTCCCGTTTTTTGAAAATTTGCATTTCCACGTGTTCGTGTCGTGTCGTGTCGTGTGTCAGTGTCAGTGTCCGTGCATCATATTAATTGAGTGTGAGCAATATGAAACATTCACAAAAGCTTCCCAATTAATGCTTCAAATTAGCAGCTATGTCTACTAGTGGGTATTTAATGCAAACCAAAATGCAAATCAATATCAATTTGAGAGAGAGAGATGACAAATCCCCAATTAGGGGTAAACTTTTAAGGATTAGAGAGAGAAATCAAAGCTCTTAGGCTCCAATCTTTTCTGGTTTGTTCAATTAAAATCTAAGTACAAATGCGATTACATCACCTTATTTATAGGCTACAACTAATAGGACACTTGATTTACTAAGTGAACATTTACATACAACTCATTTTAACAATTAGCCTATTTATTCTACTACATTAATATTCAAGCTTGGTTTGGTGGGGGAGGGTGTTCAAGCTTGGCTTGACCTAAAGTTGAGCTGTTGAGCATAGCTTGTGATAGGTTTGTAGGCTTGTTAGCCTTTTAGACTTGGTTCAGTTAAATTGTCAAAGTTGCTTCACAGTTTTAAATATTCTTCCAAAGCTGTTGAATGCTCAATTTAGTTAATTGTGTGAAAAAAGTTGTTACATGGGTGTATAGACTAAGAAGCACGAACACTTCTACGGAAGATGCATGTCTTGTCGGACACAACACTATGCAAACATTCTTAAAACCATGTCTGACACTTATTCAACTTGTCTTAATTAGGATTTTAAATTCATAATATTGAACACTTTATAGACATTTTCTAGGATATTTTGTTGACACTTTTTGAACCCTTCGAACACGACCTATGTGATGAATCTCTTTCATAATAACAATGTTCTACATTCTTCATCATGTGGATTTCCATGTTCTACAATTGCTTTGCATTCTTTATAGTGCAATTGTTACGTGAATGATATTTTGATGTTTTAAGTTATGGATATGACTTTTAATTTTGGATTAGTGTTGTATTGTCTTTATTTATTTATTATTATTATTACATTTGAATAAATTATTCATATATTTGACATATAATTATAATAATATAAATTTGTAACTTGTCCTAGGTGTATTGTGTTCTGCCTTTTTAAAATCATTGTGTCGGCATGTTTGGATTGTGTTCCTATCATGTTGCATGTCTGTGCTACTTTGCTTATGGGCCTATGGATTATTCAGAGAATGGAAACAAAACACAATATGTTTACTCATTTGAATTGTTTGTCACATCCCTATCTACTATTCTGTAATGATTTTATTAGGTATTTATAAATGAAGGTTCTGCATGTAATTGATGCTATAGCAAGGAAAAATGGTCATGAAAATTTTCCTTCATTTGCTCTTATTTGCTAGATTTTCTTGTGTTTTGGGAATTTCTAGTGCAGATTGTTGTTTCCCTTTTTGTATTATTGATTTTAAAACACACATATTTACATTTTTGGTCTACTAACTTGTAAGTTTTATCTGATTGTTATCCAAATTGGTGACTTTGCATAAATGATTCAATCACATAGCCTGATTTTAATTACCACAGGCCATATTGGAGATGCTATTTTCCTAATACTCAAGCCATAATCTATGTTGTTGATTCAAGTGACACTGATAGGCTGGTTACTGCTAAAGATGAGTTTCATGCAATCCTGGAGGTATTTTATAAGCTGTTTTATGTTTTACGTGTAAAATTTATTCATTTATTCATTAAAAAAAATTGTTAAAATATGCAGATATTGCTGTTACTTTTTTGGCTCTTACCATGCTTCAAAGACAGGCTTAAGCATAAGCATAAGCATCAGTTACATTGATGATCAGTGCCTTAAGTGTGGAATGTAAAACTAAATGCATGTTTAAAATGTAGTAGCAGTGTGGTGATGACTGTGTAGACTGTATAAAACTTTATTTCAAGATAATCTTTGTAGTGCATGTTATGAGATTTAATATAGGCTAGGATTAGAGGGTGGTAATGCTACAATTGGATTCTCTCGATGCTTAATTTTTTTATAATCTAGTTCTGAAAAATGTATTTGGTTAATTCTTGCAGAATCATTTCTCAACTCTTACTCTTCTTCTTCTTCTTCTTCTTCTTCTTCTTCTTCTTCTTTGCCAATGCATTGTACCTGTATTAGTTTTAAGTTTAAACTGACATTTTAGAATACAAGATTATACTTTTCGGTCTTTTTTTCAGGAAGAAGAGTTGAAAGGTGCAGTTGTGCTCATTTTTGCAAACAAGCAGGTGGATGTTATTATCGTCCCCCCCCCCCCCCCTCTTTTTCTTATAATTACTATGAATTAGAGAACGGAAACTTGATGCATGATGTGAAAGTTGGCCATGATGCTGCAGAGCTTTGTTCATGGATATCCTTTTGTTTTAGCTAAAACCTCTTTAAGGTTTTAAAAAGCGGCCGCAACCGTTACGTAACGCCGTTACGTAACGGTTTTGGCGGTTACCGCCACCCGTTACGGCCGCTTTTGCAGTGTGATTGAGATTCACAGGTGTGTCGGCTGTAGCGGTTGCTGTAGTGGTCGTAACGGTGCCGTAACGGCCTGTTACGCACTGTTACGTAACGGTTCCAAACTGTTTCTTTCGAAAAAACACAAAAAAAAAAGAAGTTGAAAATGGGAGAAGAGGGATAGAGAGAAGAGGGAAGATAAAGAGAGAAAATGGAAGAGCAAGAGATAGAGAGAGAGAAGAAGGAAGATGAATATGTTATTGATTTGTTGAAGCTGTATGACCTATGCTATTCTATTCAGCTGCTATCACTAAACCATTTTGTTTTTGTGTGTCTATCTATATATTGTTTGAAAATAATAATAATAATAATAATAATAATAATAATAAGTGTGGTCATTATCTATTTGGCTTGGTTAAAATATGTATATATATATATATATATATATATTTAGGTTCTTATTTATTCTCATACTTTTGTCATTGTTTATCTTATATATAATAGTTAGTGATTGATTTTTTGTATAATATAAAGTCATTAATTATTAAAATAAAATATAAAAAACTTAATTTATAGTGATTTAAAAATATGAAATATATTGGATCATACTTTAAAATTTACAAAAATTGATTAATATTTATTTTTAATCCAATAAATATGATCATGGAAAAAAAATATGCGTATCTGTAAGTTTTTTTCAAATTGTGCGAAAAATAAGAAAATTCACGGTTCCGGTTACCGTAACCGTTACACTACGGCCTTTACACCCCGCAACCGCAACCGCTTCACCACTACTGTTACGGGGTACTGCTTTTCAGAACCTAGCCTGAAACAGATTTTCCTGAATAATTTGTGGAATTTTTTTTTTCCTTTTTTTTTATTGGCAATTTCTTTTTTTGGCCTACAGGATCTTCCCGGTGCACTTGATGATGCTGCAGTAACTGAGGCCTTGGAGTTGCACAGGATAAAAAACCGCCAATGGGCTATTTTTAAAACTTCTGCAATAAAAGGAGAAGGTTTATTTGAGGGTTTGGACTGGTAAGCTATTCGACGATATATATATATATCATTGTTGGTTCGTATGTTTATGCATTAATGCTTCTAGATTAATTGCCCATAAAGTGTATGATACGAGGTTTATACTTTATACTCTTATGAAAATCTTATAATCAATGCCTATTCAACAATAGTTTGACATTTCATTTTGTTTTCAATCTCATTGGCTTTATTGAAGTAATTATTTATTTATTTATATAGGTTGAGTAATACACTCAAGTCTGGAGGCGGTTAGTATCTTTGGGATAAGAGACACAAGCTATGTGCTGCATAGGAAAGCCAGAACTTGGAGTTTCACTATATGCTTGGTATATTATGTGATTAGAGATTTTAGAAATGGGTGAAGTTACTTCTTTTACTAATATTTTTTTTTAGTGTACTACTAATATACCCGATAAATTTTCATTGAAGAATGACATTTGGCCCATTTTACTGTGTTCCCAATTTTCTCTTTACCAGTACTTTTATGCTGCCTTGAAAGTTGCATCCTGTAGTGTTGTATTTCTTTGCCTGTTTTTGCAAAAAAAAAAAAAAAAAAAAAATACAAATTATTTCTTTCATTGTGCTTCTGGATGTTTTCTGTTCTCTATATAGAATGAACTTTCGAGGCTTTAATGTAGTGAGGTGTGACGGGTTAGTAGGCTAAACTTGACTGAAAAATGCTTCCCTTTTGTTTAAATTTCTTTGTGTTTTGATGAATTGATTTGATTTTGGACTAAGTAGAGCGTTACCTGAACCGTATGAATCCATTTGATTTGTCTATTACTTTGACTCTTTTTTAATTAGACTGTCTTAAATTACTTGTTTATTTGTGTGTACCGTAGTGGACATTGGCACTTGATTTGTACCACCAGTATTTGCTTTTGCAGTTGGGCATATCAACATGAAGTTGTGTTTCCTTGGTAATGCCCAAGGTTATGCTGTGGAGCCGAAACTGTTGGAAATTTTAGGTACCAATTCCATATGATCAGTTGGATTAATTGGCATGACAAATGTTGGATTAATTCATACTACTCCCTCCTTTCCAAAATAATGGTCCCATTTGGAGAATTCAACTTTTTCTGGTAATACAATATTGTACTTTAAAAAAATTGATTTTTCAAAACTACCATTTGATAGTACATTTTTTAGGAAATATCAATGTCATGATTATACTTTTTATGTAGTTAATGAATTTAAAACAAGAGTAAAATAGAATATTTATATTATTTTTGTACTTGATTTTTGAAAAGGGACTAATATTTTGGGAAAACAAAAAATGGAATAAGGGACTAATATTTTGAGACGGTTATCACATGGTGGCAACCAACGGTTGTGGTGATGGTGATATGGATAGATAGGTAGATTAAATGGATAGATAGGTAGATTATAGGGACAAATAGATAGATAGATAGATAAATCACACATGGATAGATAAGTGATTCTAAACATAAGTGACATGTTGACAAATAAGTGACACGAGACAACAAAAAAAAGTGATGGAGATAGATAGGTGAGATAGTAGACAAATAGATAGATAATTAACGGCTATATCGTTTTTGAAATTGTTTTTGTTCTTATAGCCTCTAAGATTAAATCGTGAGGTTATTGTCCAAAAAATTTCGAAAATAGATTTATGAGGAGTGCCTTTTAATAAAATTATGATTACAATATTAAATTAATTTAATTTTCATTGTAAACCTAAACTACAAAATCATCAAATCATCAAAATGAAACGTGTGTCAAATTCACAGGCACGAATACACGGTCCATTTCACTAGGTGCTGTAGACAAGTCATCATGGTTGACTATGATTTTCTTTTTTTTTTTCTTTGTTTTTTTGTTATTTTTAATGAAAATGTAATTGCCAACCCTCCATTTAAATTTTTTTTTTCTTAATTAAAATATGTTAATATTTGATGTTTGAAAAAGAAAGCAATGTGAACGCGAACCATGTTTTTTGGTAAAATGGGTAGTATAGTCATGAAATTAAGGGGTTGTTTGGAATGACCTAAATAAGTGCACTTTTTGTTTTTTTACGAAAAAATGTGCAGAAAAGTAGAGAGATGCTGTGATGAAAAAAATATAAAAAGATAAAAAGATTGATTATTTTTGGGTTGCCAAACTTGGCCTAAATATTGTAGTTGGGATTGCGGTTTCATTTCAATATAATTTTCAATCACACTTTATTATTTATTTATTTATTTTTTTGAAAAATTAGGGAGACATCTCTCTACAAATTTGTGTAAGAGTTTAAGAACACTAACAATTTGTTTGCTAGTTAAAATTCTTGAGATTTGAAATCTTAAAGTAATAACGACAAACTTTAATATATATGGT
This sequence comes from Camellia sinensis, assembly GCF_055761805.1. NCBI lineage: Eukaryota > Viridiplantae > Streptophyta > Magnoliopsida > Ericales > Theaceae > Camellia > Camellia sinensis. Next base: position 113,804,072 of record NC_138963.1, on the reverse strand, counting down.
TCACAATGCTCTCATAATCATTTTTTATTTTTATTTTTTATAACGCCCTCATAATCTTAAAAATCTTAATTTTTTTCATTGTTTCTCTCATAGTGTTGTTTTTCTCTTGTGACATTTTACAGTGTTTAAGTAATTTTAAAACTTTAAAATTTAATAACTTTTGATTAACATTTTCATTTTTTGTAAAATTTATATTTTACAAATCCTATTGATAGGATCTTTTAAATAAGATTCATGAGTAATGTGAAGTTCAGAAGAAAAAAATTTACGAGGTCACTAAAATTTCACTAACTTGATCATCAAAATTTCACTAATTTGGTCATCAAAATTTCATTGACCAATTAAAATCTCACTGACTTGGTCATCAAATTTTACTAACCAATCAAAATTTCACGTGAAATTTTTTTTTTTTTTTTGGGATAAATAGATATAAGAAATGGATTAAAATAATCACTGCATGTGCAGATGCTAGAATTGAATGTTTCCAACATGGGTAAATTCTCTCTAATTTTGTGGTTTTATAATTTTATTTTATTTTTCTAGTTTCTTTTATTTTTCACCATCTATATCCACACGTTTAATATCTTAAATAGTTCACTTCCTTTATGTTCTTAATTGACAAAGTCAATGATCTTATGTTATTGAATTCTAAATCCTCTTTTCTTCATTAATTTACATCATCATCTAAAATCTTGCTTGTATTGACATTATGTTGCAGTTACTAGAAGAGTAGAGTAAACAAAATTCCAGTGCTGTAGTTCACCTATTTAATGTAAGTACTTTACGTGCTTCTCTCTCTTTTGATTGCTCTTAGTATCATTTGTTTTTTTGTGCTTGTATTGCTCTTAGTATTATTTCATTTGCCCTAGCACATCGCCTTGGGGAGCATTGACTCTCTTTGTAAAGAAAAAGGATGGGTCATTATGATTATGTATTGACTCTTGCAAGTTAAATCGGGTTATCGTTAAGAACAAATATCCACTACTCAAGATAGACAATTTGTTTGATTACCTTAAAGGATCTCGTTGCTTGTCAAAGATTGATTTGAGATCAAGGAATCATCAGTTGAGAATTAAGGAAGAGGACATCCAAAAAATGGCCTTTTGCATGTGTTATGGCCACTATGATTTCCTAGTCATGCCATTCGGTTTGACTAATGCAGCTGCTTTTTTTATGGACTTGATGAATTGAGTCTTTCGGGAGTTCATATATTGGGTTTGTGGTTGTCTTTGTGGATGACATTTTGATATATTCACCCTCAGAAGAGGAAACACAAGAAACACTTGCGAGTAGTACTCAACTTGTTTAGGGTGCACAAATTGTATGCAAAGTTTGAGAAGTGTGAATTTTGGCTAATGGAGGTGAAATTTCTAGGTCATGTTGTGTCGGGAGAAGGGGTAACTGTTGATTCTTCTAAGATAGATGTCATGCAAGATTGAGAACAACCCAAAAATGATTTTGAGATATGAAGTTTTTTGGGATTCGCCGGGTGTTATTGCCGATTTGTGAGGGACTTTTCTAGACTAGCAACACTGTTGACTAGATTGACGATGAAGGATATTAAATTGGGCAAATTACACTAATAGTCTCTATATTTTACCTCCTATGTCACTTTGGTCCATGTGTTTTCAATTTGCTTGATTTTAACCTTTCATTTTTAATTTCGTTTCATTTTGGTCCAATCAATAACCTCTGTTAAAATATTTAACAGAAAATAGTCATGTGCACAACATGTGATCAACTTTGAGGGGCAAAATAGACATTTCAACCTAACCCTTCCCTATTCCATCTCTACAACACCTTTTTTTTTTTTTTTTTCATTCCCCCTTCTTTGCCGTCTATTATCAATCTCGCTTCACCACCGCCACTGCTAAACAACACTACCACCGCCATTCGCTACCAAATAACACCACCAATCACAAATCAAAATCAAAGTGAAAATCAAAATAAAAAGAACAAAGATGAGAGTTTTGCAGATCGACGTAGCAATGCCGTAGGATGGCGACGCCTAGTGGCTGTCACTGCCGGTAATTCTGGTTTTTGAAGATAGCTTCAGCACCACTGCTTAGATCTAAATAGTGACAGCTACCATGTGGCAACGACGCAACCGACAGTTCTCGATCTGGCTTATTTTCATCATCATTTGGTTCACAACAGTGGCTGATTTGAAAATTTGGAGGGGGTTTCTCTCTATCTCGTTGCCGCATGTGACTCTCCGATGCCCTAATGGACAGCGATGACAATAGCATGCCATTTCTGTTCCCTCCATCTGCCACCCTAGATTTAGCACCGTAGGGTTAAAATGGCGGCTTTAGAAGTCTCGATCGAGGACTAATACTTCGGCGAACATTCGCCACATGGTCTTTGGCTCCATGACAGTCTAAATCCTCTCTCTCTCTCTCCAGATCTATTCTTTTCCTTTTTCTTTTTTTTTTTTCATTTCTTTGTTTAGTTCTTGGGAAATTTTTGTATTATTTATTGTATAATTTAGTTATTGTATAATTTTTGTATAATTTTTTGTTTGGTGATGGTGGGATGATAAGGGTAGATGAAGGAGGTTGGATGGAGGTGATGGATATGGCGGGTATGTGCAAAAGACAGGGTGGTAAGTTTGGTAGTCTGGGTGGCAGATGGTATTGGGTTTGGTGTGGTGGAGGCAGATGGTGTTGATATTGGGATTGGCTATGGATGATTTTGGTGGTGGAGGAAAACAACGGTGGTAGATGATTGTGTTGCAGAGAGTCCAAGAGGAAGAGGATGGTGAAACAATGAAAGGGTAGTGAAATGTCCATATTGCCCTTGAAAAAGGGTCATGTGCAGCTCATGTGTTTGTTTTCCGTCAATAATTTTAACCGGTGTTAACAATTGGACTAAAATGAAACGAAATTAAAAATGAAAGGTTAAAATCGAGCAAATTGAAAATACAGAGACCAAAGTAACACAGGAGGTAAAATATAGGGACTATTAGTGTAATTTGCCCTATTAAATATGAGTGGAACGAGACTTGTGAGAAGTCTTTCCAAGAGCTTAAGACTAGATTGACTACTACACCAGTTTTGGTAATTCTAGAAATGGGTTTGGGCTATACCATGTATTATGATGCATCTCGAGACGGGCTTGGTTGTGTGTTGATGCAACAAGGAAATGTTGTGGATTATGGTTTACGACAACTCAAAACTCAGGAGAAAAACTACCTTAGCCATGACTTAGAACTAGCAGTGGTGATGTTTGCCTTGAAAATTTGGAGGCATTTCTTGTATGGTAAGAATTTTGAAGTCTTCTCCGACCACAAGAGTTTGAAATAATTATTTTTTCAAAAAGATTTAAATTTACTCCAATGGAGGTGGATGGAGTTTATGGAGGATAATGACTTCGAGTTGCACTACCATCCAGGGAAAGCCAATGTTGTGGCCAACGCCTTGAAAATGTGGCCATTTGGGAATGGATAATGTTAGGTGATATTGCATTTTAGTGAGTCACCATGATTACATGACCCACCTTGATTAGCAAAGTCTTAGTGGCACAGCAAGATGATCGGGAAGTGTAGATAATTCGTGAGAGAATCTTTAGTGGAAAGGAAGAGAAGGGTTTGAGTACTCACTCGGATTTGAATGTGAGGTACTTAGACCACCTGTTTGTGCCAGAGTCTTGTGGAGAGGAAGTACTCTGGGAGTGTCACTACTCATGCCTTGCTGTATATCTGGGAGGCACGAAGATGTATCATGATCTTGGCCGTCAGTTTTGATGGAGGGGTATGAAGTGAGCTATAGTTTTATTTATTTCGAGGTGCCTTACTCGTCAAGAAGTGAAGGCCGAGCACAAAAGGCTAGCGGGTTTGTTACAACCCTTACCTATAGGTGAGTGGAAATGGGAGCATATTACCATGGATTTTGTGGTTGGACTTTTGAGAACACAACGGGGTAATGGCGCCGTTTGGGTAATGGTTGATAGGTTGACTAAATTTGCGCACTTTACTCCTATGCACACGGGCGACTCAGTTAATTATTTGGCAGAGCTGTACATTAGAGACATAGTTCGACTTCACGAGGTCCCAATGACCATTGCTTCAGATAGAGATCCACGTTTTACACTCGATTGTGGCAGAGCCTTCAAGAGGCATTGAGGACTAGGTTGACTCTTAGTACTGTTTATCACCCTCAGACCGACGGGCAATTTGAGCACAATATACAGATTTTGGAGGGCATGCTTAAGGCTTATGTCCTAGATTTCAAGGGGACTTAGGAGAGACTTTCCATTGATCTAGTTTGGCTACAACAATAGTTATCAGATGAGTATTGGGATGATACCATTTGAGGCCTTTTGGCATGGCATAACATTTGCATCTACCGTATGGGACTATTAAACTGTATGCACTTTGTTAAGTTATCTTTATTGGGCTATATGCTCATCCTTTAGTGGAAAATCAATTTCAGGTAAAGATATTGTAATTTCGCAAAAGTGAAGGCGAGGAAGGATCATTTTGGAGCACAAGGCTCTTTTTTTTTGTTTTGTTTATTTCGTCAAGCCAAGGGCTATATATATATAGGTCATGAGAACCATTATGTGTAACCGGGTATAAGCCTTGGAACTTGTAACCCATGGGGCAGCATTTTTGTGTTTGATTTTGTACACCACATGCTATAGATTCATGTTCTAGGAATTATTGAATGCATAATTGCATGTGGGACATTTTGTAAATCTCTTGGTTATATCATGAATACAAATGAGGAGATTCGATAATTATATCGATGATGGGAATTTTAGATACATATATCTTGTTTACATGTAAAAGATATAGTTAATGAGAATCAGATCACACGATGAGTTAATTCGGGTTTATAAATTGTTAATATTTTGGGGGCGTTACATGTCCTTAACGCATGGAAATTTTGTTGTGAGCGGGTTTTGACCAAATTCTCCATATATATATATACATATACACTAGCGTCATTTATAGAAGGGCAAATTATGCCATTAATTCTTATATTTTGTTACTTATATCATTTTGATTTTTACATTTTCAATTAGCTCGATTGTGATCCTTAATATTAAATTTTGCGTCAATTTGGTTTAATTGATATAATCATTTAACTATTTTGACTCAATATGATCAATGAGTTGCTTAAAATTAAGTCACTGAATTGATCAAATTTATAATTTTGTCTCTAAAAATCTAACACAAACCGTTCGTGTGCGCATTTGTTATAAAAAAAAATGCTAACAAATGAAATCAATTGAACCAATTTGAGACAGAGTATGAAATTTAAAGTCAAATTTGAATCAATTAAAATTACAGGGATCAAAATATTACAAGAATTAAACTATAGAGACTAATAATATAATTTACCTTTTTCTTAAAGAAAGTCCTTTTAAATAGGGACTCGCAAGAAACTTATTAGTTATTATTAACACACCTTCTACCTATACTCTTCTATCTATCTTCTATACTATTATATATGTGAAGGTTTCTCATGGTGTTGACACAAATGTGTTTTATATTTTGAGTTTTCTCAAAATATCTCTATAATAATTATTTAAAACAAAAAAAAATATATAATGAAGTGTGTGAGGTTTGAACTCATAATGTTGGATTTTAAAAAGGGTGCTTAGGCCATAGGTCCTTTTTAAAGACTTTTAAGGCTATAGATCCATGCTCCTTTTGTTTGGGTCCATAAGGACAATCCATGTAACACCTTTTCCCTATAAGTCTTTGGGGATGTGTTTAATTTCATTATCTTTGTTATTGAAACCTTTTGGTTGGTATATCATCGTATTGATGAGTAAGATTTGATCCAAGCTTTGATTTGGATGTTCGTTTCTTGTTGAATCTTTATTCTTTTGACTCTTTCTCTTTCCACAATCTTGAAGTTTTGGTGTAAGAATAGAATCATTGGATGGCTTGTTGTTGGGGCTTCATTTTAGATTCTTGATTGCCCAAAAAGGAGTTCGGACAAGAGAGTTATGTTTGAAAATTTAGCACCAGGGCTGATTTACATAGTTCACTCGAGCACAAGTTTTAGCGCTCAAGCTGCCTTTTGGCCCCTCCATTTTTTTGAATTTTGAGACTTGAGATGCTGATAACCTTCATCCTTCGCTCAAGCGTAGAACTGTTTGCTCAAGCGGTCCTTTTGAATTTCATGCACTGCTCGAGCACAAGTTTGTTTACTTGAGTGGTCTGTTCAATTTATGAGCGTAAAAAATCACTTTTTTTTTTGGGGGTCAAATTTGTGGGCCCAAAATCATTTTTTTCCCTTGCACTATAAATAGAACTCTCTCTCTCTCTCTCTCTCTCTCTCTCTCCCTACTTTTTCACTCACACACACACACACACACACACACACTTCTCTCTCTCTCTCTAAAACCTTTACAAAACTTCACAAATCTCTCAATTCACACCATCTCGAGTCATCTCCTTTCTTTGGTCCTTTGAGTTAGATTGTAGAGCGCGTTTGTAGCTCAACTTTTCGTCCCCTCTTTCTGAAGATGAATAGCCCTATCGTATCGGACTACTGCGGTTCTGAATCTGATCCCACAAATTTAATGTGAAATAGATAAATACCAAATAGTCCAAATCCGGCAAATCTTTTGAAAAATCGATTTTGAATCAAATTGTTAAAAATGGACTGCTTTGCTAGATTTTAGAGTCGCCACCTAAATATTTTTAGAAAATTTAGAAAACCTATGACTTGTACCAAAGGCTACGTGTCCGTCATCACCAAGATTGTCTTGACTCAGGAACTTAGGTACGAGAGGATGGGAAGGTCATGAATTGAGCACCCCCGCTCACTCGATTAAAGATCGGCCTCTATAATCATGATATGAATCTTATTTATATTATATGCTCTTGTTCCGGTTTATTAGGCTAGCATTACTATGTGATGCGCACACATACAAGTATAGACTAAGTTGCAAGAATTAGAACACGTCATTCATGTTTGTTTGCAAAATTGTTTCGAATATGTACCACTTGAAAAAGTGATACCATATAAACATTACTCAAATTATTCCAATTCAAGCAATTAGCCTTCATCCACAGCCATTCAAGCAATTATAGCACTTAGTCTCATGGAAAACATGATAAACATGGTTAACAATCACACACATGCGATATGTTAAAGCGAGTAAAGGCTTATGTAGTACACCAAGCCAAAAGAGAAACTAGTTAGAAAAATGCATGATTCCTAACTATGCGATATGACTAATGCAACACATGCGATATGGAATTTAAATAGGCTCGGTTACTTAACATATCATGTGAATCAATTTGATAGCATGTGGTCTAAGCACGTATTCAAATAATATTTAAACTAACAATGCAAGTTAGAATGATGAACCGAGCCTCGGTGCATGCAATACAAGTGGATGCAAACATGGAGAATGCTAAACAAAACATGATGTCCCTAAACTAACCATCGTAAGCTAGTAAATAAAAGAAAGAAAGACGTGGGGTTGGAAGACATACACACTATTACAATATTGCACTCTCACGAAGGAGAGTCCGAATGAACTAACTAGCTAACTGATTAAAGCTAAGCTGATTAATTAACTATTACAAAAAAAAAATGAATAAATAACTAAACTACTTAACTAATTATTACAAACCAAACTAATTAACTATTCTAACTAATTAAAATAATTACAACACGAGACAAATTAGCTATTCTAACTAATTAGTTACAAAGCCACTATTTTAAGCACAACACTAATATTATTACAACACGGATCTCGAGGATCGATGGAGGACTCATGCATGAATGCGGTTTCCACCAAAAAAATCACTGTTTCTGCTGCTGAGTGCCTCTATTGCATAGTAGAACACTTGCATTGATTTCCAACTCCAGACCAACTCTGTTCTGCTGGGGAAGTACACTGCTGAATTTTGCACTGGTGGCCGGTAGAGGGCTTGCCGTCCACTGAAGATGGCTTGTCGGCCACCAATAGTGGCTTGCCGACCACTGCTGACTGAATTTTTTTATTGCAACAGAGAGCAAATAGAGTAGAGATAGTGTATTCTCAAGGGTTTGTTTGCACAATTTACCCCTCCTTATCATGAACAGCTCAAAGGAGTAGTAAGACTTGGTTCACAAACCATCGATGGATGCAATGTCATTGCATGATGGCCTATCAACCAAAGTGTGCAAGTTTAATAAATGCAACAAAATAAGACTCTCAAAACCACCTCTCTATCATGAAAGATCAAGGGAAGTAGTTAACAATGAATCTTGAACTGTTTTCATCATTAATGAGTATGAAGCGACTTAAGACTCAAGGGTTCAATTAACATCCGATTGAACCCAAACAAGTTATTATCTTGCACCCTTTTTTAGCCTCAATTTTGTTACTCTATTTTAGTTTACCAACCGTTCTTTAGTCAATCGAGTCAAAGGGTGCATTTAAGTCCTTTAATGGAAAGAGGGTTCAAACCAAGAGTTGTTTTAGGCATGAAAGAGGTATCATACCGTTGGTAATGAACCCCTAAAAGGGATTAAACCATTAAGCATAATACCTTAATATCATGCTTAAACAAACAAGTAGTTTGAAACCACTTTCAAAACAAAACAAAAGCCAAGAAAGGGAGGAGGTTGCAGAGATGATTAAGAGTGATCACAAGTATGGAAAGCCATAAACAAATGCAATTAACTCAAATAAGATGGTGTTTAATGCTTAAAACACCAAACTCATGAGGACAATTACACTATAAGCATGCAAAACAAAGCTCAAATGTAATAAGCAGCTAAAAATAGTCCTAAAACAGTACTAAATAAGTCCTAAAGCATGCTGGAATTAAGAAAAAAATGCCTAGATTAATATGCTAAAATATGGAGCATGCTAGACTAGTAAGCAAAACACAAAGAGGGGAGGCTAACTCCTCTAATTTTGGACTTCAAACCACGATCTTAGCTACTGAAATGGCTCTGAAAATCAGTATTTAAAATCTCAAAAAAAAGATAGTGTAAAGGTGGGAAACATAGGGGTAAAGGCCTTGAAGACAAGGTGCAAAGAATGGTGAATGACCCCTCAACCTTTATTGGCCTTAAAACCCAAACTTCAGCCCAAAAATACAGAATTTTTATAGCCCAAAACAGTTGGCAAATAACAAGAAAAAGAGTGATCAAACAAGTAAAGAGGCAAAGCCTTATACCTTTTGAAGAGGAAAAACAATTCTAGGAAACAAAACAAAGCAAACACACCCTCAAGAGCTCAAACAAGGCTCAAAGATATCTCAGCTCAAATATGGAGAGGTTTGGTTAAGAATGTATAGGCAAAGATGAAGAGTGTATAGGCAAAGGTGTAGAAATTTACAAGAGAGACATATTGAGGAAAAATTTTGCTCCAAAATTTTTTAACCTTGAAAACAAGAGGAGAGATCCTATATATATAGAAAACATGAATTTCCCTCATAAACATCCAACTATACACGTGGAAGCAGATGCAAGCATATGTGCAAACAGCTGGCACAATTGTCACAAAATATCTGCCAAAGACATTGGTGGCCGACAACCTCTAGAAGTGACTGGAAGGCCACCAGAGGTTGTAAGCTTGAAGATCTCTGGGTTTGATCAAAAAATAAGAAAACATATGTGTAAAAGGTTGAAGAACTCAAAGCTGTGGCATCTGGCTGAGGACTTCGAGCACTTGACAAGCATATAGACTCATCATTGGGTGTGCAAGCGATGACGTCCAAGTCGGAAGGGCCGTCAAAAATGGGGTGTCTACAGCGTTGAGAGCTACTTTCTGATCTGAGTGGATCGTCTTTTCGTCACAGCCAACTTTTGGGGCTTTTCCCTTTCTCTCTTAAACTTGAGGTAGGGGTTTTCTTACTCTAGTATATTTGTTTTATCATGTCTATGTGCTATTTTGTAAAAATAGATTTTTGGAGTTATAGGGGTTTTGAGATAAATATATGGTATGAAAACTAGGATTTTGTCTCCTGGTTTTAAACCTTGAAATTTATATATGTAATTGACCAATGATGTTTTGATTTCAAAGTTTGGCATTAAACATGAGAAAGCCCTAATTTTCTCAAACCCTAGAGTGAAAGAATTGGGAGTTTTATTATATATTGAAAATTTATGTACGCAAATGAAGAATTGAATCGAAAATTGTGAATTCTTTGAAATATCCAATGTCGTTGAAAATTTTGCAATTATTGGGGATTATTAAGATATTGAAAATGTTTTGGAAAATTTGAAAATGTTGAAATGTTAAGTTAGCTATGCTCTCATATTGCCATTTATGGAATACCTTTGATAAAGATAACTATTTTGGTAATCAGTGATGGATTGCATGCATTGCACTATCATACTCATGTTTTCATTGAAACTTTGGATATTAGTTATTGGCATCGTTGAATATTATTTTTGGACACTTGTTGAATTATAAAAGTAAGTAACTTGGTCAAATCTGGGATGTGTAGAAAATGTTTATATATTGATTAAGTTGGCTAGAGGTCCTCAGTGAAAGTCCAAAAACCTGTGTGGAATCAGGTGTCCAATTGCTCTTTTGGTTAATAGTTAGTAAATGTGAATTTTTGGTAGTTCTGAATAGACTACTTGCAGTCACATTGCCTAGGGGTTTTTAGGGTGTTATTTATAATTTAATGATTGGTTGTGAAGTGAATGGAACATGATTTAGTTTGGAAAGTTTGCATTGTCGCATTCATGAGAAATGAAAACATTTTGACATGAAATGACTTCACTTGTATTCATTATCATATACATACTAATCTCACATACTTTTGTAATGATATCTTTACTAGGCAATTGCGCTCATCTTTTAGTGGAAATCATTTTGAGGTGCCAATAAGATGCCTCCGCCTCGTTGAAAACATCGATGTTTTTGAGCAAGAAGGCTCTATGTTTTGTCTTCTTTTTTTTTTTTTTTTTTTTTTTTTTTTTTTTTTTTAAAGCTTTTGAACTAAATTGTATTGGGTTGAAAACCACGTTTTGTAACAACATTTTCAGCCTTGGAATATATAAGTGTAGACACCCCATTTTTGACCGCCCTTAAGACTTGGACGCGACTGATGGTTTACATGGTGGAGAAAGGTGTGCAGGGCAAAGGTTTAATTTCTTCGGCAAGAGGAGAGAGAGACAAATTCCAACCTTACACCCCATTTTGGACCAAAGCTATTTTGGATGATTTTTAGACCTTAAAACCCTCTCTTTCAAAATATTTTTTGAAACAAAGTTCCTACGATGTTCCGAGGCTCGCATTTTGTCAAATGTTGCGCTTTTCGGTAAACCGAGCAAGGACAAAGTAGAAATGAATGAATGAGAGATGAAATCTTTGAAAAATCTTTCAAAACACCTTGTTTAGGGGTTTGGAGTTGAAGAAAAGAGGAAATGAGAGAAGAAAACTAGTTTGGGAGAAGTTCGGCATGAATCCGGTTAGACCGAATCTGCGCGGCTTCACTAAAACAGGCATAACTTTTTTCACAGAAGGAATTTTAATGCAAGGCTGGTGCCATTGGAAAGATAACTTCCGGGGCTTCAATTTAGACAAAGAATGACCTGAAAAGGGGTTTAAATGAAGGAGTTATGGCCATTTGAAGTTGGACTTGGAAAGCAGAATTTTCCTAAACTAGCTGGCCGACCCGAAAAGGTGGCTGGCCGACCACCCTTTCCTGAAAAAGTGGTCGGCCGACCAAGAAAGGTGGCTGGCCAACCATAAAAAGTGGCCGGCCGTCCACTTATGCCCAGAAAGCTTAGAATTGATAGATATTTTCCCTCCAGCTGTCTTCCACAACCTCCAGCAGTCCTTAAATGAGATATTTTCGAGCCAACTCTCCTTTTTGCCATATATGAGTTATATCTCTCATTTTCAAGGGGATCTTGGCTAAGCAAGCTTTGGGAGCTTCTCACTCTAAAAAAAATCCCTCTCTCTCTAGAAATTCCAAAGCCAAATCTCTGTCTCTCTCTTCTTCTCTTGCCTTTGTGTGCATAGCAAGAGATATACCTCTCCTTTGCCTAGGCACCCTTGATCAAACTCAACTACCATTGGGCTGAGGTTCTTTGAGGATCATTTTGATCTCCAAAATCTGGTTTTAGCTCAGAATTTGGACCCCTTTTGCTGCTGTCTTCTTGAGCTTTAAGGGTAAGACACTAGTTCCCTCTTTTGGTCATTGTTTTGCTCCATTGATTGGCCTTATTTGCAAGCATTTTTGGACTTTGTCATAAATTGAAAAGTGTCATATTTTGAGCTCCTCTTGAAGATTGTATAAGGACACTTTTCTTTTTGAGGCCCCCTACACCCTTGCATGCTTTACCCCTCTTTGTAGGCCTATTTTGCATCATATCTTAGTCCTACTTGTGAGCACTTTCGAGATTTACTATAAACTGTAAAGTGACTTATTTTGAGCCCGTCTTCAACTTTGTTTAAGGGCACTTTACCGTTTGAAGTCATTTACTTCCTTGTTTGTTCAATCTCTCTTTTAGGGCTATTTTTGCAACCTATTTTAGCCTTACTTGTGAGCATTTTCGAGATTTACTATAAACTGGAAAAAGTCTTGTTTTGACATCCTCTTCAAGTTTGGTTAAGGTCCCATTTCTATTTGGGGTCATCTTCCCCCTATGCATGCTTCATCTCTTCATGATTAAGGCTATGCATTAGAGCACTTGCATTGGCCATGGTTTGGCCTCTTAGCCACTGAAATCCAGTGGATTTTCAGTGGCTTAAATGTATTTTTGAGGGCCAAAATTAGAGGGGGGTGACCCCCTCTCTCCTTGTCTTGTTTGGTAGTCTTTTGGGCCTTCCAAAGGGACCCTATTTTGCATGCATTGAAGTCTTGTTTCAGGCCTCATTCTGTGAGTTCTAAGGTCTACCTTGGCACTATCCAAGGCCCTTTTGGCCATATTTTATATCTACAATGCATGTGTAGAGCAATCCCATCCAAGGCCTTTCAAAGGAGCCTTTCTTTGCATGTTTCCTAGACCCATTTCAGAGCCAATTTGGTGAGTTTTAGGGCTGTCATATTTGATTTCCAGAGTTGGTTTTTCCATGCTAAGTGTCTATCTTGTATGTGCTTAACAACCCCTTGCAAGGCCCTCCAAAGAAGACCCTTATTTTTGCATGCATTGGCTGCATTTCAGTGATTATTTGGGCATATTTTGGCATATTTTATTCACTGTTTTTGGCTGGTTTGATGAGTTCTCATACGCTTCATATACATGCCATGTAAACCATGCTTGCTAGCCAAATTTGCATGCTATTTTAGTCCATCATGTTAGCACTTCTTCGCCATGCTTTAAACTAGAAATGTGCATGTTTTGGGACTTCCTTGGCTTTGTCTTTGTACTTCATGGCCAAATAATGTTTGCTTTGCATAGTTACAATTCAACACATGTGCCTAGCTTTGAGTTTCGGGGCTTATTTCATGCATCGGGTGCCATATTTCCATGTTTCGGGACCATTTAGCATCATGTTTCAGTGTTGGGAATTACATGTTTGTATGCCATCTTTCATCCCCTGCCATGCTTTGGTAGAGTGGTATTTTATGCCTTAGGTTCGGTCCTTGAAATTCGTACATGTGTGCATGCATTTCGATTCTCTCATTTCCATCACATGGCCACTGATGTGAGTGTGGCTGAGGTCCATTCATATTGGTGTAAGTCCATCGTGCATTGTGTATACCATTTCAATCCATAGCATTGCGTATGCTAGGTTGCATCTTGAAGCATTGTGTATGCCATGTTACATCACGCACATTGTGTATGCCATTTTAGTACAGAGCATTGCGTATGCTAGGTTGCATGTTAGTCACATTGTGCATGCCATTCCATTTGCATGGTGCTTGGAATAAGGTTTAGTCCAAGCACGGGAAGCGAGGGGCGTTTCGTACCCCAAGTGACGAAACGTGCCTTGATTCCCGGTCCCTGACGTTCTTGATTGTCTATGATAGAATTGTTGGCTTCGTATGTTCATACCTGCATTCATGTCATATTAAAACGTGCAATTCGGTCTCTCAGCCATCATGCATTGAGATGCGTGATTGGTGGCTCGAGAACCGAGGACCACACTCTCTAGAGCTTGTGCAAGGACGGGGAGGAGTGGTTGCGCACACATATGTTGAAAATACATTGCTTTCTCTCTTTCTTGCCTTTGTTGCAGAAAAACCAGAGTCCAGGGGCAGAAAGTGGTCGGCCGACCAGGTTTTCTGGTAGGCCGACCACCTTTTTTGGTTTTCACCATGAGGGGTGGTCGGCAGGTGTTTCCCAAGCCAAGAGCTGGTCGGCAGCCTTCCCCAGGTGGAGTTTCAGTCTCCTGGAGCTTTGTGTAAGTTTCTGAAATCAGCTGCAAACAATGGCGGGACAAGGCATCGTGATGGAATTTACCGACAAAATGCATCGAACATGCATGCATTCATTGTCATCCAAAACGGAGCCGGGGCAGTCCATTTGCATGCCAATTTATAGCTTACTTAGCTAATTTGTTAATTAGTTAGTGGATGTGTAATAATTAGCTGTAATTCGTTATTCATTTCGGATTGTATTATTTATTCGGACCCTCCGAGCGAGGGCATAATTGTAATAAGTGTGCGTGTGTGTGATGTATGTCTTCCAACCCCACGTCTTTCTCCCTTTTATTTACCTGCTTATGATGGTTAGATTAGGGCATGTTTCAATTAGCATACAGTATGATAGCATGTTTGCATTCATTCATCTGTCTTGCACGCACTGGGCTCGGCGCATCATACTAACTGCATTTGTATTTCAATTCCAAATTGAATACTTGTTAGTTGTAGCATTTCATATGCCATCTTTAGAATAGCCGAGCCTATCGTAGTTGCATTTTGCATGTGTTGCATTAGGCATTTCTGTATAGTTAGGATCATGCATGGATTTCTAACATAGCTTCTGTTTTGGCTTCGAGTACTCGGTAAGTTTTATGCTTTAGCATCCTTGCATGTGTGTGAGTGACTGCCATGATTGCATGCTTACCATGAGGCTATGTGCTTATGTGATATAACTGCCTGAATGCCTGTGGGTGAAGGTTGGGTTATTTGAATTGGAATAATTCATTAAAATGTGAGTTTTAAGCCCACTAGATAGTGGCAAAATCATGTTTTCTAAGCCCACCTGAGGGTGGCAAAATCTGTATTTTAAGCCTACTTACGAGTAGCAAACCATTTTCAAAACAAACATGAGATGTGTTGTTCCAATTCAGGCGATCCGGTCTATATTTGTATGTTGTGCGTACCATATAGTAAATCTAGGCTAATAATCGGAATAAGAACGCATAGTGTTTTCAAAACTCGATATCATGGTTAGTAGAGGCCGATCTTTGATCGGGCGAGCGGGGGTGCTCACGAAGTGACCTATCCGAATCGTACCCAAGTTCTTGAGTCGAGGCAACTTTGGTGATAACGGACACGTGGCCTTAGGCAACGAGTCAGGGTTTCCTACAATTCCCAAAATAAAATATTTAGGTGGCGACTCTGTATCTGGCAAAGCAGTCCATGTTTGGCACTTCTTTCAAAAAATCTATTTTCAAAAACGATTTGCCGGATTTGGACTCTTTGATGATTTCATCGGTCTTGCATTGCACTCTGCGAGATTAGATACAGGACTGTGACATTGGGTCCTGAACTCTAGTGAGCCCAATGAACAAAACGGGGGGAATTTCCTCTCGGGACGTTCGGGGATGTCTACAACAAGCCTATAGGGCATTTTACTTGTTATTCATATTGTTGTAATAGTTTCTTCACATGCTATAGATTTAGGCTAAGAATGTTGTGAATGTATCAATGCATGTGAATCACTTGAAACTCTCATATTTTGAAACAATGAAATGAATAGAAAATTGAAGTCTATTTTGATTTTGATAAGACTTATTGAGTGTTGAGTATTATGTTGGCTTTTGCATTTGTAAATTGAAGGATTTTCTAATGAAGGGATGAAAATGGATTTAATCAATGTCAATTAGATTTATAGAAATTGGGGAGTTACTGTCCACAAGCCTTTTGTATTTGTTTGGATCCACTCGTGTCTATCTGTTCAAGTTAACATAATCAAACCCATTTCTCTCTCTCTCTCTCCCATCTTTCTTTTGCTTACCATGTATTCTTCAGATCCACTATCTCTCTCATCTTTTTCTTCTTCATTTTTGTCCTTTCTCACCCCTCCATCTCTCTCTCTCTACAAGTCATTAAGATCAATGGCTGAAAACAAAGGATTATTGCCCAGAGCTTCATCAACTCCTCTCCGCCCTACGATCATGCTACCTCATCGTAGTTCTATGAAAAATCTTTTCACTAGTAGTCTAAGGTACGAGCCTTAGTTTGATAACTCTTGTTTCTAACTACTTCTTCAAGAACGATTCGAACTCTGACTGCCATTCCTTTTCTTACCTCTTTGCCGGAGCTATATCCTCACTCGTAGCCGAGAAAGAAAGACAGAACTAGCAAGTCTAGAGAGAAAAAGAGACTAACATATATTTAGGGGAGAGAGAGAGAGAGAGAGAGAGAGAGAAGAAGAAAATTAAAGGGCGTGAAGCTCATCATATGGTGATATGTACCTCAAAAGAAGGAAAAAAGGTTGTAAAAAAGACAAAGTAAGCTTTTTGGATAAATGGTTCACTTCTTAGATTCATGGCCTTGAAGTTGTTTGAAGCTTAAATCTTTCAAAACCTATTAAACAACTCCTAACCCTTCAAATCTGAAACATCCAAATCCATTTTTACCCCTTTTGTACCCTTCAAATCTTCATTTTCTTGGGTGTTCCTAAGTTTAGATGATAGGAATGCAATTTAATTTGTTGGATAAGGGTTTGTTGGAAATTACAGGTTTCAATACTTTGGAAGCAAAGTGGAAGAAAGATATCAGTTGTGCGAGCAATTAACCAATCTTTGTTCTTGACACTAGGAGGAGTCTGAGTCTTTCTACTTCTATATCCACCATCTCTTTTTCTTCTAACAGTGGTACAATCGCCGTATGTGGCAGTTTCGGTGACAACACAACAAGGAGCTAAGAAAAGGAAAAATAGACTTGGTGAATTTCAATAGATAGAAAAAATAGGCTTGGCGAATTTCAGTAGATAGGGGAAATACGCTTAGTGAATTTTAATAGCTAGGTTTTTTTGAACGGATCTGTTTGTGTGTATACATGTATGGTGTTGATGTTGTTGTTGATGGTGTCGTTGAACAAAACAGATTTGTGCCGGCGAAATTTCACGGTCGATCCCCGTTAGGGGATGGGGAGGGTGATAGGTTTCACATCGGAGATCGAGGCCGGGGAGATTTTCACAATTGGGGATCGGGGACGGGGAGTGTAATCCCCGACCCTGCCCCGCCCCGTTGCCATTCCTAAAGATGTACACCCATCAGACACACCCACTAGTCCTTTATAAAAGACCTCTTCTTGATGCCCAAAAACTCTACCACAGAAAAATATATTTCTTCCATTTCTTCAGCAGCACTTAAACACTCTCATAATTTTAGAGAGAGAGAAGGAGAGAGAGAGAGAATGGGTTGGTGTGGTGGTGTTCTGAAGAGCAGTTTCGTGCCATTGGTCCATTGTGAAGAAGGGTGTTCATCTTGTTCGAGTCCGTTAAAAGCAATCAGGACTTCTCTTCCGATAAACATGCTAAAGGTGTTGCACCTTTTGTCTCTCTCTCACATATTCACACATTGCAAATCACGAATAATTTTGAGGACTAAAATGACAAAATTAAAATTTAAGAGACTAAAATGAACATGATGCTTTTGGCGTTGGCCATAGTTTCTAATAGCATTTCTACTGCCTGAGGTAATGCCCTTCCTTTTTTTTCACTTTCATTCTTTATTCTTCTTTTTTATTATTATTAAATATTTAAAAAGATTTTCTAAGTTTAGATAATTGGATTAATCGTTGACTAGTTCATATGTTATTTTGTTCAAGATTTAATTTTTTTTAGTAATAAGAGCACGAGTTGAAAAATCGCCGGTGCTAGAAAAATCATTGAAAAATTGGTTAGAAAGTCGTTGGCGGTGGCTGGCGGCAGCGACTAGTGGCAGTGAGGTGAATAAATATGTGATGTTGAATATATAAGTGAATAGATAACTGACATGTGTACAGAAAGGTAACATTTTTAATAGATAGTTAACATTTGAACAGAGAGACAAATAGGTAAATTTTGAACAGATAAGTGTCTTTCAAAATAAATAATATTATTTTTTGGCCCCAAAAGATTTAAACTTGGATCTACTGATCCACAAGTTTCAGAAATTGTTCTCTAGCCTAAGTGCCCTAAATAATACTCTAGTAAAGGTTGGCACCATGGTCCTTTATTTGGTTTTTAAAATATACATTTCATCTCATTTTGCCTCTCAAAAAATTTAATTTTGTCAATTTTATCCATACAACATTAAGATATTATTTGTCATTTTCATTAGTGTTTGGGGACGGAAATTAAAAAAAAGAAAAGAGTTGAATTTGAAGACTAGATGGACTCAAAACACATCCTTTAGGAAATATTTGCGAATTTTATTTTTATTTTGTTAATGATTTAAATGTACGGTTTGAAATTATACTTATTTGATTTAAATTTTAATTTTTATAATAAAAAAATTAATTTTATAATAAAAATTTTTAAAAAATTTATTTTAAAAAAAATTTAAAAATTAAAAAAATAATTAATTTAAAAAATTTTAATAAAAATTAAAAAAAAAATTAATTTTGATTTTATTTTTAAAAAAAATTAATTTTATTTTAAAAATAAAAATTTAAAGGATCAAAATGAACCCAAAAAAAAAAAAAAAAAATCTGTACTCTAAGTATCGTTAGTGTATTTTATCCTCTTCTTTATTGCTATAAATTTGTTGGGCCTGGTCCTGCTGAAAACTGGTCTAGATTGAAAAAAGGGGAAAACGAACCACCCAATTGGCTTAAAGGATTTGAATTTTTTTTTCCTCTCCTTTTGCTTTTATTTTAGGTTTTGTTTTTAGGTTGGAAAAAGTAATTGCATCGCACATCATTAAAATTTAAGAAGGCTCCATTATTTACGCCCACAAAATTAGGTGGACACCTGTTGCCTTTTTGGCTTTCGAAAATTAAAAATGTAATTAGAGCGTATCAAGAAGGATCAATAAGTTCTTACAAAAATAGTAAATGCCAACCAATTAATCAGACAATTGTTTCGAAGTTCTTTTAGCGTCAATGAAGATGGCTTTTACTAGTGGCTTGTATTAGGAGAAAATTCAGAAGAATTAATCAAAAAGTAAAAGAAGGAGGAAGAGAACAATGTTAGAATTTAAATTTCATTAAGTAAGCAAATGTTTACAATAGTACCTTCACACTTCCATAGCCTCTAAAGGGATTACAACAATGAACAAACTAACTTAGAGCTACTCCTAAGAAACTAATATTGCAGTGTGGGAAAGTAAAAAATTGGAAAACAAAGAATTGGAAAAATAAAGTAAAATAAATAGGTTTCTGGACCTGGTTCTGGTCCCCTCCACTAATAGCTTTCCTCTTCTATTTATTGGCCTTGGTAGTAACCATCGAAGTGGTTGATAATTGTCAAAGTGAATGATAACCGTCGCAGCAACCTTCGTGATCACGGGACATGGTTTCAAACATTTCATCTCCACTAAACCATTTCTTGTAGTTGGGCTTACCTCTTGAATTTGAATTTAAATCTTCAAGAACCATTTAGCTATGTCATCTTGCCCTTTTCGATTGTTCCAGTACTTCGCAGATCCATTACTATTGATGTAATTTTGTCACGTGTCCTCTGATGACTGGAGACCTTTACTAATTTTTAAAGTTACCCTTGATGGACCACGTGTCATGCTGTGATTGGTTGATACAAAATATATGGCCAACATTACCCCCCGCACTAATATAACTAATACTTGGTAATATTGGTGGATCGATGCACTACTGCCCGTGTTCTAGGACGTGCATGGTAATTAATTGTTTTGGAAGTATAACTGTCTTCAAGCGATGTTTAAAACTCTGAACTTCCCCTTGTGCTTGAACCTTACTTCCACTATCTATGCAAACGAAGAGACTTGATACATCCTTGATGGCCAATCAAACCTTTTCCTTCATTAATCAAGCATATGAAGAGGTTTTGGACAATGATGGCCGATCTCGAAAGAGTTCTCATGCATTTATTAGCCATACTTATTGTGCTCTGTAACACCCCGAAATAAATACAACCTACCCATCTCATAATAACCAATAAATAGCAACATACGGGAAAATATATGCTTTCATTAATTAGAGTTTGATATACAAAAGGTGATACATGTGATATACATTCATAAACTGTACATCCTGAATCTACAACATATATTACAAGATTTAGAAAGAAACGAAAGCTAAACAGATAATTATATGCCCTAAAGGCTTACAACTTTCCAAGACTATACTTGGTTACATCAAAGTGGATTTAAATCTGATACATATAAAGCCCTAGGCTTGTACAAAATATTAACAAGTAAACAAAATGAAGCCTTTGCTCCAATCCTCCTAAGCTACTGCCTTGGCGGAGGCATCTCACCAACACCTGAAAATGATTTTTCCATATAAAGTGAGCCAAAACCTAGTAGAAATAATCCAACACAATATATGAATCTTAACGAAGATACAAGGTTTTATGCACATGCAATGCCCATATCAAAACATTTTACATTATCTTTTTAAAAACAATGCCATGCTCAGTCTATATCACAATTCTCAAAGTCATGTTCTTTAGAATAGAAAACAAATGGGGAAAATCTCAAACCAGTACAACCTTTCACGGATATTTTGTCCACGAGAAACCGTCAAACGTTATCCTTGTAAACGTAGTCTATACAAGTACAACTATTTCCATTTTACGGATATTTCGTCTGCGGGAATCGACACCCATGTATACGTGTGTTTTTCATGATTTTCACCCTTGACACACAGGCCAACTTAATTTGGTGATACACACCTCTTTCCAACATTTACCTCTTTTTCTCAACTTCACATACATATGTAATGTATTAGATGAGCAACAATGTTCAATGCACATGGATGAGAAATTAGTTTCAATTCACCTAATTCTCATGCAATTTTCACAACAATCATAACTATTCTCCACCGATAGCCCAAAATAAATATTCCTACACAGATATAAAATCTCCAATACAGATAAACTTTACAAATTTCAAGGTGAATGATAATACATATCCAACTCCACCATCTATATCAATATCCATCCAATTTGACATTTCCAACTTTAATTCCGTTTATTTATACAAATAAATTATTTGAAACATTTAGGGCAAAACCCCTTATTCTTCCAAAATCCAATTCAAGTATCAAAATCAAAAATTTTATCACAACTCAACCTCATTTCCACTCCCACAACCATTTTCCATACATCCATTTGAAAAACCCCTCTTTTGATTTTAAACCAAAACCCTAGGTTTGTTTAAAATCCTCCAAAATCACAAGATTGTTTATGAAAAACAAATAGCTAAGTTGAAAATTATAAAAGATTGTAAAAAATCCCTACCTCGAAGCTAGAAGACCAAGGAAAGAGTGAAGAAACCTCAAGTAAGCCGAAATTCAACTCTATTCGGATGAGAACAAAGTTCTAGGTGTGCTCTTCCTTTTTAACAAAGGGAATAGGGTGGAGAAATGGATAGATCTTGGTGTATTTATAAAGAGAGAGTAAGTTCTAGAGAGAGGAGCTCTAGATTTAGGGTTTTGAAATGTTTAGAGAGAAAAAGAGATGAAAAAGTGATTTTTACAAACTGATATACTTGCGTTCGTTCGAGCACAAGAAGTGATGCTCGAGCACCCAGACTCAATAAGTTTCACAGCTTAAGCGCAAGAAGTGACGTTTGAGCATAGAATACACACTCCCAGTAGTTTTACAAACAGAAGACCATCGCTCAAAGGCAAGAATGGCCACTCGAGCGCATAACCACTCGAGTGTAGGAAACACCGCTCGAGCGTGGAATACACTCTCCCAGTAGTTTTTTAGGCCTACAAAAGTACTGAGAGTTCACAAAGACCGCTCGAGCGCAAGAAGTGACACTCGAGCATAAGAGTAAAATTCTGAGCAACAAGGTTTTTAAAAAATGATGCACTAACCTGTTCCAAACACAACCAACACATCCCGATAGCCAAACTCAAGGAGGGAAAAGAGGAATAAGACAAGAACAATAATACAAAACCAAGAAACTTGAATCCAAAATGTCAAATGAGTCGGGTCTTAAACCAGAATCACTATATCCTCAATTTATACAAGTTACGGAGGCTTTTGCAGAATATACATCTTTAGAACAAAATTTTTTTCATATGGACTTTGAAGGCTCTTCATCTGCCCCAAAGGTCTCTGCTTGGGATGAGGCTGCCTCATCTTCTACCAAAACTACTAGTTGTAATGCCTGGCCAAAACCAACTCAACCTCAGACAAGGGAGCGAATTCACCATAGATTTGTTGAATTCAATGACCCTATTTTGGTTCTTCATTCTTCTCACAGCTCAGTGGTATACCTCTATGTACCATTTGACTGCATTCGTTGCCTCGAAGACAATTTACTTTTGGCATGGTACACCTTTACCTTACCAACCAAAATAGTGCGGAAGACTTCCCACCGAATCGAAGCTCTAGGGCTGAGTCCTTCACACTTGGCCAAGAAGGCAAAAATTTGCTCTTCTGACTGGCTAGAGTGTGTGAATGAGCCCTAGTTTCCTCCTA
Source organism: Camellia sinensis (assembly GCF_055761805.1). NCBI lineage: Eukaryota > Viridiplantae > Streptophyta > Magnoliopsida > Ericales > Theaceae > Camellia > Camellia sinensis. The sequence goes on along the minus strand of NC_138963.1, from coordinate 113,781,411 downwards.
CCTTTGGAGTGCACCCAACTGCACCTCCCATTCCTCAAAATCCTAACTGGATTGAGGAATTGAAGCTCACTTTTTTCGAGGACTGGCTTTTCGCCCCCTATTAAGCCCCAGTTCTTCCCACTGCCTACTAGTAGTTCAAAGCCCAAACTTCGCTTGCTACCTTTTCCTACATATCCTTCGAAGTGCTTCGAGATGACACCCCTCACAAGAACCTTCTATGGACTTGTGATATAGTCTCTCAAAGCCATACCCTTAATTCAGTGGCCCAGATAGAACTCTATACCTCCCTGGACCAATTCCCTCTCCTTCTCAACTGGCATAAAAATGCCTTGGCCACCAGTGAATTGTTGGAAGAGATCTCTACCACTTGTATTCTAACCCAATACGAAGCAGAGAATCTTTTTGAAGAATATGAAGACTTCAAGAACCATGATTCAATATATGAAGGGGATGCTGATATGGATGGAATGGATGGGATAGATGAAGTGGAAAAGGCACTGAAGCAAACAAAATTTGAAATGAAAGCCTAACAGCTTTTTTACCAAATAAGGGCGCACCAACTAGAGAGGCCCGAATTAGATATGATAGAGAAAAGGTTAGAGACAGAACATTTATTCATTGAGTTTTGCTAGACAAAGTTCCATGACCTCGTAACCTTTTCCATTCCTTAGATTTACGAAATTGAGAATGTAACCAACTAGGCCCCTCAATGTAATCATTTATTTATTCAATAAAATATGGATTTCTGTAGCTCGACTTTTTCGCGCCCCCTTTCGGAGAGCTCGAATTGGTCCTACAGTTTGGACTCTTGTCACGGTTCGGAATCTAATATCACAAAGTGCAATGTGAAACTGATAAACACCAAAGAGTCCAATCCGGTAAATCATTTTGAAAAATTAGATTTTAGATCAAATAATGCCAAAATTGGACTGCTTTGCCAGATTACAGAGTCGCCACCTAAATATTTTGTTTTGGAAAAATTTAGGAAACTCAGACTTGTGCCAATGGCCACATGTCCGTCATCACCAAAGTTGCCTCGGCTCGGGAACTTGGGTACGAGAGGGGAAGGTCCTGAAATGAGCACCCCCGCTTGCCCGATCAAAGATCGACCTCTACTATCATGATATGTTGTTTTATAAACCTCATGTGTTCTTATTCCGGTTATTAAACTAACTTTACTATGTGATGCACACACAATCAAGTATAGACTAAAATCGCAAGAATCAAAACGAATTCAACTCATGTTTTCTTTCGAAAATGGTTTGAATTTGCCACCCTCAAGTGGGCTTAGAAATGCGGTTTTGCCATCAAACATGATGGGCTTAAAACATGATTTGCCACTTCGCAAAGTGGGCTTTAAAACATATATTCGTTGAATTCTTCCAATTCAAGCAACAAAGCCTTCATCCACAGGCATTCATACAGTTAATCACTTAAGCAAATAGCTTCATGGCAAGCATGCGAAACATGGAATCACTCACACTCATGCAAGTATGCTAATGCGCAAAGACTTATCGAATACTCTAAGCCAAAACAAAAGCTAGTCAGAAATATGCATGATCCTAACTATACAAGATGCCTAATGTAACACATGCAACAATGCGATTAATAGGCTCGACTACTAATATGACATATGTTACAATTTGATAACATGCTTTGAAACACGTATTCAAATAAGTATTGAAATACAATGCAGTTTGAATGATGCGCCGAGCCTCGGTGCATGTAAGACAAGTGAATGATGCAAACATGCAAGCATAAGGTATGCTAATTGAAATATGACCCTAAACTAACCATCGAAAGCGGTTAAATAAAAGGGAGAAAGATGCGGGGTTGGAAGACATGCACACACGCACGCGCACTTATTACAACATTGCACCCTCTCGAAGGAGGGTCCGAATGAATAAGCTAACTAGCTACGCTAAGCTAAGCTAATTATTACAAACCAAAAACTAATTAACTATTCGAGGTAATTATCACAAACCGAATTGAATAACTAGCTACGCTAAGCTAATTAAGTACAACACTGGAAATGAATAATTAGCTACGCTAACTAACTAAAGCAATTTAAACAAAGCAAGTAAATGGCCTCGAAGGCAAGGGATGCATGCATGCTCAGTTGCTCTGCTCAAAAATGCCCTTGCCTTGCCATCAGATGCCTCTGTTTGGACTCGTTTGATCGCCGAAAATTGTACCAACTTCCAGATTGCCACTGTTTCAACATAGGAACACATTTGCACAAAAATTAACTGGTGGCCGGTCGGCTACAAAAGTGGCTATCGGCCACCTTAACTGGCCGGTCGGCTAGATCAAGTGGCCGGTTGGCTACTTCAAGTGGCCAGTCGGCCACTCCCTTTTCTAGACTTCTTAGGAACACATTTGCACAAAAATTGACTGGTGGCCGGTCGGCTACAAAAAGTGGCTGTCGGCCACCTTAACTGGCCGGTCGGCTAGATCAAGTCGCCGGTTGGCTACTTCAAGTGGCCAGTCGGCCACTCTCTTTTCTAGACTTCTTCTTTTGCTGCAACAGAGAGCAACAAAGGCAAAGCAATGTATTTTCAAGAAATGTATGTACCACTACCCTCATTATCATCTCTCAAGCTCAAAAGAGTGTAGCTCTTGGCTCCCAAGCTACTAACCAAGTAGTTTCAATGCATGATAGCTAGAGAACCAAGCTTGTACAAGTTTAATGAATGCACAAACAAGACCCGAACAACCACCACCTATCATGCATGATCAAGGGTAATGGCGACTAAGAAAAGTGGCACGTTTCATCACTTTGAGTATGAAACGTCCCATTTTTCTTGGGTTCGAAGTGACGTCCGATCCAAACACATGCAATGCAACACAACATGCTTAACTTGCTCAAGTTTTACTTGTCATGTTTTATTTACTCAGTTTACATTACCGATTAGTCCTTTAATCGATTAAGTCCAAAAAGTGAACGTCCACTAATGGAAAAAGGGCTTAAACCTCAAGTACTTTGAGCATGAAAGAGGCCTCATGTTGTTGGTAATGAACTCTCGAAGGAATTAAACCATTAGGCATGAGGGTCTCAATTCCACACTCAAGCCAACAAGAGGCTCAAAGCCACTTTCAAAACAAAGTAAAGAGTGAAGAATAGAGAGAGGTTGCAGACATTTCAATGCTGACATGGCATGCAAAATGACACTGAATCATGCAAGCAACACATTCAAGTCATGTTTAAGAGCCTAACTCATTAAGCTAGTGAAAGACCATTACACTATAGCCATGCAATACAAGCCTCAACTGAGCAAACCAGCTCAAAACAAAGTTAAAACATGCCAAAACAGTGGCTGAAACATGCTGAGATTGAAGCACAAAAGGCTAGAAAAACATGCTCACATGTTAGCTTGCAAACAAGACTCAAGGACAACTCTCAAAAGCAATGAAAGAGTGACATAAATGAGTATGTGACAGAACTATATACACTAAAATTACATGTTAAAAGACACTACAATATGCAATCATTCCATGCAAATTAAGTTAGAGGCCTAAAACACTAAGCTAGTGAAGGCCATTTGCACTACAACTATGCAAAACAAAGTCCACATGACCAAAGCAACCCAAAACAGAGCTAAATCATGCCAAATCAGAGGCAAACACATGCTGGAAATAAGCTAAGTTAAGCCACAAAAACATGCTATCATGTGATGCTAATTAGGCATGCAAGTGAGACACAAGGAGGGGAGGCTAACCCTTTCAATTTTGGACTTCAAAACATACTTTTTACCATTGAAATAACTCTAAATTTCAGTGGTTTAAAGGCCCAAAAATTTTGATTTTAGCATGCTAAAAGATGGTGCAAAGGCTCATACAAACAAGCAATAAGAAGGGTAGACAACCCCTTAGCACAAAATGGCTTTAAGCCAACATGTTAAGGCCCAAAAATCAGAACTTTTTGTAGTTGAAAATTAGGCTCAAAACAACATAGAAAGATGGCAAAACAAGTATGTACAAAGAGCTTAAATAAGGTAAGTCTTACACCTTTGAAGCACAACACTAAATAGCCACTCTCTTAGGCTCAAACAAGCTTCCAACAGCCTAAAATAGGTTCTAAGAGGCCTCAGCTCCAAGGTAGTCCAATTTGGTTAAGGGCTAGTGTGCAAATGTGTAGAGAACTCTAACTTTCAAGCACAAAACAAGAGGAGAGAGAGAGAGAGAATTCTAGAGAGAGAGGGAGCAACTTTGCTCAAAATTTTTTAACTCCTCAAATGGGGGAGAGACCCCCCTATATATAGAAATTCAAGCCAAAGGCTTGTATTCATCCCTCCATACACGTGTATGGAGATGGCCTTTAGTGAACAACAGCTGGCAAAGAAATATCTGAAAAAGGAGAAAAAAGGTTGTCGGCCACTTTAGGTGGCCGATCGGCCACCTTACCTAGCAGACCGGCCACTTCAAGTGGTCGACAAAGAGGACAAGTGGCTGACATGGCCAAAAAGTGGCTAACAAGGCCCCTCCTCCTTCCAGGCAAAAGGCACCAAGGTTTGGCCTAAAAACAAGCACAAAACAAAAAGGGTTTAGATTCTCAAAGACAAGGCGTTCCGCTGAGGACTTCGGCCGCTCAAAACAAGCACAAACAAGCACAAACAAGCACAATCATCGATTGCACAAACGATGATGTCTAAGTCTTGAGGTCAGTCAAAAATGGGGTGCCTATAGTTGCCCCTCTTTGACAGAACTCGGAAGTCATGAAATGATGGGAGTGAATGTCAAAGTTGAGAGATGACCCATTTTTGACAAGGCCAAAGACTGAGACAAACAAGGAAACAAAGCAAAGAATGGTTGCGTCCGCAGGCTACCTATTTATCCCTTTGCAGGGAATCAAATCAGCGTAGTTCTGGGGCAAGATGTAGAACATAACTTATGAACATGCAATGAGGGTTGTAATGAAGCTTCTAGATGTAAATGTTAGGCAAAGAAATGCTACAGCAAACTCGTACATAAGCAGATTAACATGAACCAAACCACATTTCATACAAAAAGGATGTACGAAAATTATGCAAGCTTAACTACGCATCACGCAGGAAAGGTAAAGAACCATAACCGTCGGGCGCACTCAAGGCGGAAAACAAGATCCCAATGTGTGGCACACACGAGGAATGAGAAATGGTGTGAACCGAGGGACACACCCTAAGGCTCCGAACCATAGAGAACAGTGATAACAAGTGAAACACATGCAATCATTATGCAACCAAAACAAAGAGCGGTATAAGTAGATGCATTTAACCAAAGCATCCTAACGCGCTGCACGCGAGAGGGAAAAGAGAGCGGTGCAAACACTGGAGGGTGGTATAAACGTCAGAGCATGTTCCAATGTTTCTAACCAAAACAGAGTGGTATAAGCGTCGAAACACGTTCCAAACGTTTCCAACCGGAAGGGTGGTATAAACATCGGGCACACGCCCCAATGTTTGTAACCAAAGCAAAGTGGTATAAGCGTCGAAACACGTTCCAAACGCTTCTAACCGGAAGGGCGGTATAAACATCGGGCACACACCCCAATGTTTCTAACCAAAGCAAAGTGGTATAAACATCGGAATACGTCCCAATGCTTATAACCGACGAGGTGGTATAAACATTAGGCAAATGACCCAACATTTCTAACCGAAACAGAAAGTGGTCTAAACACCGGGCGTACTCAAGTGTTTCTAACCAAAACAAGGGAGTGGTATAAACATCGGGCACACGACCCAAGTGTTTCTAACTAAAGCAAGGTATAAACATCGGGCACACGACCCAATGTTTCTAACCGAAAACAAGGAGTGGTATAAACATCGGGCGCATAACCCAAGTGTTTCTAACCAAAACGGGGTATAAACATCGGGCACACGACCCAACGTTTCTAACCAAAGTAAGGAAGTCAAAGGACATGAATGATCTTACTTGGAGTTCCTCTGAATGAACCGTACATACAATATCGCCTGGTTGCACCGGCTTTGAATGAATCGTACACACAATATCGTGCCTGCATAAGAAAGAAACTTGACAGATACGATGTAATAAGAATGCATGTTCTATGCAAGATTAACAGCATGTTCTATGCTTAATACCAAATACATGTTCTATGCGAATGTGAGAAGCGCATATTCTATGCGAGCGTGAGAAGTGCATATTCTATGCTCAATAATAACAATGCATGTTCAATGCAACATCGATAGCACGTTTGATGCAAAACACTGAATAAAGAAACACGCGTCTCAACAAGAATGATTCAGTTGTAACCTCCGATTTACCTCTCGGAGGAATTACAATATATTTCAAAAGGATACACCTCGTTCATGCTGGTTGACGATGAGTTATGCATCGAAGACACGGTTCAAAACTTCCGCAGAGACACTTTTGAGTCAAAAAGTGAACCTTTCTTGCACTTTCTCAAGAACCAAGGACACAAAACACCATAAAAACACACAGGGAGAACACAGGACACCTGCCAGCCACCCTGAAGCTATGTCGGTCACTTGCCATTGTTGTCGGCCACCTAAGTGGCCGGTCGGCCACAAAAACTGGCCGGTCGGCCAATTATGGCAAATCTGGGCCATTTCGGTCTTTTTGCATGGAGATCTTTAAAAACACATTTCCAACTCACATTTCCTCACACCTACAGTGCCGAAATTGCCTCCTTTTCATCCCTAGACACTTTTTCCTACTAGATCCGTGCTTTACACTCGTTTTCCAATGCCCCACGCGAAGTTCATTCGCTAAAACCTTTCGATTTCCTCCGTTTTCAACAGATTAAAATTTGTTTTCGGAGCTTTTTTCTCCATTTTCGCCACTTGAGGTTTGTTTCCCTCAAGTTTCTCTTGAGTTTGACGCCTTTTCCCAGGCTTTGACTTTTTCTCCCATTTTCTCTCTCCAAGAGTTGACTTTTGTTGACTTTTAGCACTTTCTACATATTTTGCTCATTTTTGCCTACTTTCTCTCCTTCTTTCCAGATGGCAGACGATGTTCCCCATGATGGAGGTTCACTAGGTATGGAGGAAGAGCCTGACTACATACCATTACTGACTAGAGTCTGACTTTTTGACCCGGAGAGGTACTGGCCCGAGGCGCATGCACTACCAACCAGTACAGTCCGTCACTTCAGCGGATTCGCTCGAGGCACACCAGCAGATCTCCTGTTGTGAGAGCCAGAGTCTCACCTGTCTCATGGTGCCTCCGAGGTATGCACTGTATTCTTACATTTTCTGCGATGTACTTTACATTTCTTTCATAGCTCACACTTTTGCACTATATTTCATTTGCTCATTCTGAACACACTCACACTGTATATTTGCTCATTCTGAACACATTCACACACTGTATTTCTTCTGCTCATTCTGAACACAGGTAAACTCCAGTTTTACCTATGAATACGGGTCCACCGCAATAAGGGAGTAGTACATGGACCTCCCCGACAGTGTCCGGCAGATTATCGATGAGGCGGGGTTCGATTTGTTCTGCATGGGGCTGTCGTACCTCATGGTGAGCAGGACCCTTCTGAGCGCGCTAGTAGAGAGATGGTGGGATACCACCAACTTCTTCCATTTCTCTACCACCGGAGATATGACGATGACCCCTTTTGACTTTGCCATGTTGACGGGTCTCGAGGTAGGAGGCTGGCCGATCCTATATGATACTGATATGGGCGAGTGGGAGGCAGCCTGGACCTATTTGCTGGGAGCACACCCACCTATCTTCCGAGCAGGGATGGTCCGATACACCTAGTTCGCAGACCACTACAGAGGGCTAGCCCTAGCGACTATAGAGGAGACCGAACAGTATGCCCGAGGTTTCCTGATGTTCCTCTTCGGCTCTACCTTGTTTGCTGACAGGGCGAACACAGTTGGTCTATATCTTTTGAGCACCTTGGTGGACTTATCTCAGGTTCGACATTATGTTTGGGGCAGTGCAGGCCTCGCTACCCTGTTTTTCTATATAAGCTCGACCTCCCGCAGGAGCGGGAATAGAGTCGGCGACTATTGGACAGCCTGGGAGGTATGCTTTACTTTTTTTCTTTGCATTCTCTGCCGTGCTTTCTGCTTTGCACTTTATGTACACTACACGCATCGCACACCACATATAGTCTAATTCTTGCACTTGTACTTTCTACATACTGTATTACATATCTTGCTTTCCGCATTTTCTCTATATTCTGTGTTCTCTGAATTCTGCATTTTCTGGACATTGCACACATTCTCTTCTTCCCACATTATTTGTATTTATCTGTATTCTCACTATCGCCTTCTTACTTTCTGGCAGCTATGGGTGTATGCTTATTTCCTGACGCTTGCTCCAGAGCCGAAGGTCGAGATGCCTCTTGGGGTGCCATATTCTCATCGATACGACGGGAGATGTCAGCCGAGGACCCAGGAGACCCTCTCATTCCTTCCCCAATATTTCAATACAGTGAGGGCGGTAGAGGTAACTCAAAACTCACAGTTCTTTTTGTTTTCAGCTCCACTTCATTTTGCATATCTAATGGCAACTTGTCAATCTATGCACTTGTTGTCTGCAGGTCACGTGGCAACCCTGGGAGATGATGCCAGAGGGTGTCAGATTTCAGTTCGACGGAGCTTGGGGCGCTTCTCGGTATCGACTCGTGCTAGAGGGACTAGTAGGCCGAGCCTGGTTCCTAGGTGAGCGCTTCATGCGCCAGTCACTAGGTTTGCCATTTCTGTTGGTTCCCTTACCACCTTCGCTTTCCATGCGAGCCACAGAGAGTCTCTCCCCTCAGGAGATCATTGACTTCATGCGGGGTGGAGATACAGACCTTTTTATTGAGGAAGAGGACTATACGACTAATATCCAGACGTACCTCATGCCTTCTTTGACAGGTGTTTGCACTCATACAGGGAGGACAACTGATGTCCCTTCGTCGAGTAGGGCCCGAATAGCAGACGCCCCTTCGACGAGCAGGGCCCGAGCACTAAAGGACAGGGCTAGGGGGATACCTCCTACTAGACAGAGTCTTGGATGGCCAGATCTTCTGACCAAGCTGACAGGTTGGTGGTACTCTGGAGTGCCTTATTAGATCCCGATTGAGCCTCCGTTGCCGAGTCACCCATATGTCAGGACACCCGATTCACCACCGGTATGTATTACAGCTTTTATTTTTTCATTCTCGCTCAGATACTCAGACATTCATTTATTCCAGATACTGATCATTTTAACTTGCATTTGCAGCCCTCCATAGAGTACATCGAGGGGTTACTTGAGATGTTGGCCTCATTCAAGGGCATGATCTTGAGAAGGGAGTCGATCATCGGCTCCTATGGTATTCAGGTACTTTTCAATTTTCTTACATTTCGGTTATCATATTTCTGCTGATATACTAAAACTGACATCTTAATTGCACACTTACACACACTGCACTAACACACTGTATATATAGATCACATCTAGCACATAACATTCACTTCCTATATGTAACTTTTGCATGTACTCATTCTGCACACCATACTTGCATCTGATACACATACTCTGGCTGACATATTCAGACTGCCTTTTCAGGTCACACCTCTACAGACAAGACCGACGACGACAAAAACAGGGCCATCAGCGCCCCCTACAGTAGCAGGGAGAGAGAGAGAGAGGCTCCGGCATGCGGCCGAGGTAGACGTCGGGAGCATATCATGCACGATGATGATGAGACCAGCAAGGCCGAGACTGAGGAGGCCGGGGACCAGCACACCGAGTCGTCTGAGAGTGGAGATGATGATACCGGCTAGGGTTTCGCTAGTGGAGATGAGGCTGAGCCAGGTTCAGACGCAGAGGATGACGACTTCGGTTCCAGTTTTGCATCGGATTCAGACAGTGGCGCAGATGGAGATAGCTCTGCAGAGTCCACTCCGCTGAGGAAGAGGACGAAGAGGGCCTCTAGAGCTTGAGCTACCCGGCTCTGATTCATATTCTTTTGCTTTGTTTCTTTTTGCTAGTAGTGTTAGCACATTGTACAGCCTTAGGCAATTTTATTTTCTCAAAAACTTGTACTCTTTGTAAAAAAAAGAAACCATGATTGGAATGAAAACAACTTTTTTGATGAAAACGTGTTGCATTTTATATTCTGAGCATCACATTGCAACCATTTTGCACAAAAACAGGATTGATTGAAAAATTGAACATTGTATATTGTCTTGACAATTGCTTAGTCAGATAGTGAACCGACCAAAACGTAACAAACAAAATAAGACAATTCAACGGACAATGCAACAACTCAATAAACAAAACAACTGCAACTCGATAAACAAAATAACTTGATAAGCAAATTGCAACAACTCGATAAACAAATTGAAACAATCTTGAGAGCAACCCAACAAGACTACTAAAAAAAAAACAACAGAATGCATCCAGAGTAGAACAAAACACAAGTTCTCAGCATTCTCAACACACAGGAAGACCAAAGGCAGTCTGCTGGACAAAAAATAGGGGCTGCCGGCCACTTAGTGGTGACTGTCGGCCATTAAAGTGGCTTAAAAAAGCTGAATTTTTGGGGTTTCGGGATAAATGCACTATTCCCTCTATGTCGTACTCCACTGTGTTTTCTGTTCCTTTATGCCACGGCTAGATGTTGGAACCCGGTTACACATGTTTTTAGCTTTGGAAGATAAGAGATATGCCCTACAATTGAAGAATTCCAAGTTTTGATGAAATCGCAGCGTGATGAGGAAATCCTGCCCCAGTCCCATTTTAGTCACATCCAAGCTTTAGGAAGAATGTGTGGGCTCACCTTACACGATGCTCAATCCCTAGTTCACAATGGGGAGTTGGATATTCCCAGCTTGATTCATCGGTTTTCTGATGTCGGCGATCGCGACGATCATCGCTGGCAAAGTTTTCAACAACATGCCCTCTGCTTGTGTATGTTAGCTCATTTTTTGCTTGCCCCTGGTTTCGGAGGGTCAAGCATTCGCTTGATCGGAGTTGCCCAAGGCTTGAAAGAGGGCAAGAGCTGTATTGGCTTGACACTAGCCGAGGCTTTGATGGGCTTGGATGCTTTTCATCGCCGGGAGACAGCCAAGTTTGCAGGAAGCCCACGACTCTTGCAGGTAATGTTTCCCACCCTTCTCACATGTGTTTCTCATATCACTCGGCCCTCAGGCTCTGTTTTTCTCTCAAAATCTTTTCTCACTTTTCTCTCCACATACACCTCTCTATTTTTTTAATCTCTCTTATTTTTTATCCCTCCCCAGATATGGCTCATGGACAGGTTGAAAGTAGTAGACTCTTGCCCCGCATATTCGGCATGCGGCTATTTCTTTCGCTAATAACTAGTTAATTTCCTGAACGAGGAGTGGTGGTGCCAATGGATGTGCAACCGTTCTGCTACCGACCTTGCGTGGTGTTGCCCTTGGTTTGATCTGCCTGAGATGAGCTACAACATGTCTTGATAACCTGGCATTTAGTTGATTGGCTTGACACACTGTGTCTTCTATTTTCCATTCTGATTCAGGCGTCAGTTTAGGCATGACCAGACTTTCCTAGAAGAGGGGGTAGAGTAGCCGACTTCATTTCCAATCCGAGGCTCATAGCTAGCTCGATATTCCACTGCATAGAGGACAAGAGAACTTCTGGCTCCCGCTCCCAATTTCAGTTGCACCCTTTTGGGCGAATGCATAGCTTGGCTTGAAGATGAGGCACAAACTGGGCCTACTTTAGCATCTGAAGCTTCCACAAGCTCAAGAAGGGAATGCAAGAACACCTGACTTATCGATGCCCCAAGTTTATTGCTTTGATCTGTACTTTCAAGTTTTCCTTTTGAATGTAATCAAAAACAACTTCAGTTTGTATCAAGAATCGGAGAACTCTATATTGAAATCAATGAAATTGAAGGTTGTGGGTACTGAAAATTTTCCTTTTGGTCCAAAAATGGTCTAAGTTCTAAAAAGATTAATTTGAACAAAATCAACTTTTATTAAAACTTTTCAAAACCATTTTCGATAAAGATCACAACTGGACACACCTGAAATCTATCCTCGAGATGCACAACCTCGAAGCCAATAACTGGAAAGGTGCCCCTTGTCTGAATAGCACTGCACTGCACTATGACTAGCTCTCAGAGTAAAGATCACAACTGAACTCTTGGATGTAGAAAAGACAAAGATGACCAAAACAATCTTATGGACACAGTTGATCTAGAAGTGTTTATGGCTGGACTTCAGAATGAAGTTGCCTACGTATCCCAAAGATGGGAATCAAGCCTTACGTAGATCGGTTCGGGTTCACTCGGGTATTAACACTTTCCTTTTGCGCTCTAACTTTTTCCAAGGCTGCCCTTTCTGGGTTTTCAACCTTGCGAGCTTAGTTTTTCTTTTTTCTAATTTTTTGTGCTCTAACTTTTGCCTAGGTTGCCGTTTTGGGTTTTCGGCCTAGCGAGCCTCTCAAGGGTAGTATTTCTTCAACTTGTCCATGTTGATTGGGTGGGAGAATTCAAGGCCATCCAAGTCCATAAGCATAACAGCTCCACCCGACCAAAGTGATTTGATGATGTAAGGACCAGCCCAGTTAAGTCTGAACTTGCCCCTAGGGTCTTGGATGTGAGCTCGATTGTCTTTGAGTACCAAATCCCCTTCTTTCAGATTCTTGGACTTAACTTTCTTATTGAAATCCCTGGCAATTCTGCGTTGATAACCTTGGACGTGATACAGTGCTTTCAGCCTCCTCTCGTCGAACAACATTAGTTCTTCAAACCTGCTCTGCTGTCAATCCGCTTCTGCTATTTGGCACTCAGCCATAACCCACAATGACAGAACTTCAACTTCGATCAGTAGGACAGCTTCCATCCCATAAACCAGAGAATACGGAGTTACCCCAGTAGATGTCCAAATTGATGTCCGGTAGCCCCAAAGAGCAAATGGTAGTTTATCTGGCCAGTCCCTATAGGTTTCCACCATCTTCTATTGAATGTGCTTGATGTTCTTGTTGGTGGCCTTAACAACTCCGTTGGTTTGCGGCCGATGTGTCGATCACTTCTTTCTTGAAGTGGGAACCATTATCCGAGATGATCTTATTCGGGACCCCATAATGACAGATGATATTATTCCTGATGAACTTGGCTACGTGTGACACTTTCAGCACTGCATAGGATTGGGCCTCGACCCACTTTGTAAAGTAGTCTATCGCCACCAGGATGTACTCATGCCCGTTTGACCCCTTTAGAGTAACTGCACCAATAGCATCAATTCCCCAGACTGAAAATGGCCATGGTGAAGTCATGTTGTACAGCTTCGACAGCGGGATATTCATGCGATTTGCATGGATCTGGCATTTGTGGCATTGCCGAACAAAACCAATACAATCCTATTCCATGGTTCACCAATAGTAACCCTGCCTGAGAATTTTCCGAGCTAGCATTACCCCGCTTATGTGCAACCCACACTCTCTTTCGTGGATGGCCTCCATTAAGCGCTTTGACTCTTCTGCATCAACACACAGCTTGTGCATTCCTAGATGGCCTCTTTTGTACAATTTACCCCCACAGATGATAAATTGAGCAACCATTCGTCGTATTGCCCTTTTATCTTTGGCATTTGCCCCTGGTGGATAAACCTCTTTTTCCAAGAAGTTCCAGATATCATGATACCGGGGGTTCTGATCTTGTACTTCGTCTATTGCGGTGATCAATTCATAGGCCAACACATATCTCTATTCAATAATGATCGGACTCATCCGGACTCCTAAAGGGATGTCTATCATGGAAGATAGAGTTGATAAAGCATCAGCGAACCTATTGCTCTCTCTTAACAGATGCGTGAAGGTTAGTTTCTCAAACCTAGGAATCAGAACGTCTAAGGTTTGGTGATAGGTTTTCATCATTTCTTTCTTAACCTTCTAGTCTCCTTTTGCTTGAAACACAACCAGGTTCGAGTCCCTAATGACGTCCAACCGTTTTGCCCCTAATTCCAGGGCAACTTCCAAGCCAGAGATACATGCCTCGTATTCTGCTTCATTGTTTGATACATTGAACCGGAGTTTGAAAGCTAAATGTATGTGGGAATTGTTGGGTGCTATCAGCAACACTCCTATCCCATACCCGTACTGGTTAGACACTCCATCAAAGTACATGGTCCAAATCTCTTCTTTGACTTGCAGAATGGCCTCATCTGGGAACAAATACTCTACTGCTTCATCCCCTTCCACTGGGAGATCGACTAGGAACTCCGCTACTGCTCTCCCCTTCACAGACTTACGAGTCATGTACTTCAAATTAAATTCAAAGAGAAGAAGCAGCCAACGAGCTAGCCTACCCGTAAGTGCTGGGTTTTCGAAGAGATATTTGATGGGATCCAATCTCGAAACCAGAATTATAGAGTGAGCTAACAGGTAGTGCCTCAACATCCTGGTAGCCGATACCAAGGCTAAGCAAGCCTTCTCAAGCGGAGTGTAACAGGTCTCATATTTCAGCATCTTCTTGCTCAAGTAATAGATGGCCTTCTCCACTCTATCCTCAGATTCTTGTGCAAGCATGTAGCCCATTTTCATGTCGGTTACTGACGAATACAAAATCAACGGCTTCTCCAACTCTGGCAGTGACAACACGGGTGGGTACTGAAGGTACTATTTGATCTGCTCAAAAGCAACCTGGCATCGGTCATCCAATTGAAATTTCTTTCCTTTCTTCAGGAGACCAAATAGTGGTTTACAAGTCAACGTTAATTTTGCAATAAATCATCTAATGAATTGCACTTTACCAAGAAAGCCTCGCACCTCCTTTTCAATCCTTGGTGGTGCCATTTCTAGTATGGCCTTGATTTTGGAAAGATCGACTATATGCCCCTTTGTGTAATCAAGAACCCCAGCATTTTCCCTGCTGTGATAGCAAAAGTACATTTATGAGGATTCAGTCACAACCGATATTCTCTAATCCATTGGAAAAATTTCTTCAAGGCGGTGTAATGGCTCTCTCTTTCCTTGGACTTAACAATCTTGTCGTCCACATACACCTCCACCTCTTTGTGGATCATATCGTGCAAGATAGTGGTTGCAGCTCATTGATAAGTAGCCCCAGCATTCTTTAAACCGAATGGCATTACCCTATAGCAGTTGGTTCCCTACGGCGTGGTGAAGGTAGTCTTCTCCCTATCCTCGGGTGCCATCAAGATCTGGTTGTACTCGGAAAACCTATCCATAAAGGAGAGCAACGCATGGCCTGTGGTGAGGTCCATCCATTCGTCGATGTGCGGTAGAGGAAAGTCGTCCTTTGGACTAGCTTTGTTCAGATCTCTGAAATCTACACACACTCGAATTCTGCCATATTTCTTCAGCACCGGAACAATGTTGGCCAACCAAGTAGGATACTCAGCTACTAGCAAGAACCCTGAATCTATCTGCTTGGTGACCTCTTTCTTGATCTTCAAAGCCCAATCCAGGCGTATTCTCTGAAACTTCTGCTTGACGGGTCGGGCCACTAGGTCAAGAGGGATCCGGTGCTGTACAATCTCAGGATCGATTCCAAGCATGTCTTCGTAGGACCATGCGAAAATATCTTTGAAATCTTTTAATAAAGCGACTAAGCGCTCGCGTTCCTCTGAAGACAACGGGGACCCGATCTGGACTAGACGCAGATCCTTCTCAGGCCTCGTTTGGGAACCAGCCCATTTCGCCAAAAAGCCAAAAAGTTACTAAAAAAGCCAAAAAGCCAATAACCAATACCAAAAAGTCAAAGATTCTCTTTTTTGTCTACTTTTTGCACACTTTTCGTAGAAAGCCAAAAAGTCATCCCAAACATACTAGTTTTTTTTAGCTCATATTTTAGCCAAATAACAAAAAAGTTACTAAATTAGTTTATTCCCAAACGAGGCCTCAGTACCCACATTAATTGAAGTGATTTCATCAACCAGGGGTTTTACAAACCTTTCATCCTCTTGATTAATCAAATGTTTTAAAACTAGAGGAATTCCTTCCTCATCGTTTTTATCAAAATTTTGAAAGTCAAGATCCATGCAATACAAAAGTGGCATAGAAAAGTACTCGAAAACAGCAGTGATACCATTCTCATTCACAACTTCCAGTTCGTCCAAATTCTCGGTTACAATTGACTCAAGAGAAAAGGAAAAAGACGACCTAGACAAAATAACGGCATCCTGGTTATCAACTCCAGGAATACCAGACTCTGACTCAGAAGAACTAGAATCTGATTCCGACTCCACAGACTCTGTGGAATCACATTCCGGTTCACTACCTAATTCAGAATTGCTGGACATAAAGCCCTCCTCGAACTGCCAAATGAGGGAGGGTGCGATAGATGCATCCAGAATGCAGGAAGAAGGGCCCACAGTCGGTTGATCTCCAATCATAGAAATAGAGAAGTCATCCTCCGAGCTCTTTGGTGTGATCTGAGGATCCGAGAGGAGATAAACCAGTGCTGCTCGTATCTCGAGTTCTATGCCATCGGACTTATCCTCTATACATTGTTCAGCCTTAGCTGGTAGCTCAGTTTGCTTTTCTGCAACTTCATCCCCTTGCAACTGCAGGTCGAAATAGATCTCAAAGTCGGGCAAATGCCGCTTTTATGAGTTTAGCCATGGCTCGGGAAAGCCGCAAAATGAAAAATCTTCCCCCTCCTAGACAAAGCGACCGTTCAAGGTTCCTTGAATGGGTCTATGCACCAGCTAGTAGGGCTTCCCACTTTGCTTAGCCCTGGCTCTTCCTACCATTTCCTTTCCCTTTCTTATCCATCCTTTTTGGTAGGGGTGTAGCCTAGACCAAAGGTATGAGGCTTGTGTGGCACTTCGACCAACACAACGACGCCCTTCAACTGTTCCTTCCTAATCCCATTTCGGGTACATGTTACAGCTTATTCATGAGGTAGATGGGTTGAGCACTGACATACAGTCCCTCATCAATTGCCAGAATATCTTGTACTACCCGGGCCTCAGCCAAGGTAAACCCAAACAAAAAGACATCCTCCTTGCCGTGCACAATTCCTAGTACTGGTGTAGTAACCTCCAGCGGAGGATGTATGGAAGAGTTCCCAAAAACAATAGCTACCCCTTTTCTGTGGGGGTACTTCAGCATCTGATGTAGAGTGGAAGAGACAGCCTTCACTTGATGTAGCCATGGCCATCCAAGGAGTAAATTAAAGGTGGCTGGAACATCCAAGACGTGGAACTCATTGCCTTGTCGTGTCGGGCCAACCTGAGTTCTAATCCGAACTGTCCCCCATCACTTCCGGACTTGTGTTGTCATAAGCTCAAATCACCTGGGCCGTCGGTGCGAAATCTGCTGGCTTCAAATCAATAGCATAGGCCGTGTGCGACGGGCACACATTAATTACAGACCCGGTATCAACCAACACGACTGGTATCTACTTCTCTTTACATTCAACAGAGATGTATAATGGCTTGTTGTGCTCAGAGCCCTTAGGCAGTAATTCCTTATCCGTAAAGTCAAAGTTGGTGAAGTGCCACCTGGGAAAACTAGTCCCACTAACTGCTCAGGAGTCGTATCAATAGAGAGCTTAGCCTTATCCGTTGCTGATAGGACGACTTGTCTATGCACCTGTGAAGCCATGAGCAATCCTTAGATGGAGATGTTTGCTTGAATCTTCTTCAGTACAGTTTCTTCTTCTAATAATTTATTTTTCTGTTTCTCAGCTTCCTTATCCTTCCCTGATGCTTCTAGTTGGTCCAAGTATGGGGGCTTAAAGTACCGCCCACTCCAAGTCATGTGATCAACTTCCTCAGCATACCATGTATCATCTGGCAAATTCTGTCCCCAATCTTCATCCGTGTGGGCCAGATGTAAATCTTCATATTCCCACCACATTCCCTCGACAACCGACAAATACACATCCGGTTCCGCTGTAACTATTTCCATGTTCACAACACAATCAGTCCCCGCAGGGCCTTTGGCTTTTCTAGCCTTCTGATCATTCTCAATCTTTTCATGCTCAAACCGCTTCAGCGCGGCCTCCTATTCTGTGTCGGCTGTACAAATACTACCCAGTTCTTTTGCAAAATTCTTAGTACCGGTGCTCTCCGGCAACCTCCCCTTGTTGTTGACCATTTCGACCGTTGTAGACGCTCTTGTTTCCAATTGTTCTTGCTTCGATTGAGATCTCTTATCAACATCCGACTCATCATTAAGCCACCCTGAATTATCCATTGATCCGTTCATATCAAACCAACCAATCTGTGCATTCCCCAGATCCTGTTCATCGAAGAGCTACAGGTTACTGATGTCCTCCTCAAGCTCAGCTACATCATCCAGTTCTTGGCTTGGCCCGTCCTCTCGGACTATATTAACCTCCATCCCCGTCGGCAACTCCACCCCTGGTCTGGCCTGGCTAGTTGGCACAATGTAACGGTAGGGGTTGTACTCTTCTTTAGTTAAGCTCACATGGCCCTCAAGCATGCCTTCTTCTACCACAACCACCACCACAGGTTCAGGTTGGGACATGGACGCGCTCATCATGCACAAGTCTGTGCTTTCTGAGATGAACAACGTCAGCTTGGGCAGGTGGGAGGGGGTGATGTATATGCTGGGGTTGTGTGGGATGGCCATTTTTTGGATAAGGTTTACTTGCCCGGGTGGTGGGGGTTGGTTATGTGATGGGAGAGGATTTGTAGTGACATTAGGCTTCTCAGGAGGCGCTATCACTTTGCTGTCAATGAGATCCTGAATCTCATGACGGAGTCTAAAGCATAGGTCGGTATCATAATCATGCTGCTGATGAAAGGCGCAATACTTGGCCAGGTTGTGTGTAGGAGGGAGGGCATTAGGCAATGGGCACGGTTCCAGGGGCTTCAGATGCCCCTTTCTGATCAGGACCCTCAAGGGCACAGATAAAGACATGTAAAGTGGGGTGAAAACCTTCTGGCCTCGGGGTGGGTACTTTGCAGGTTGTGGGGTAGTTCCGGATGTACCGGTGAAAGGGGTGGCTATTTTCAGTGTGGTGGTGACCATACCAACATCAGAAGTCCTTGCAGCTACATTGCTACTCGTAGCCGCATTTGAACTACGTGTAAAAGCCCTCTTGGGCTGCTATTTTTCATGGTCAATCAGACCCTATTTCATTGCATCCTCTATCTGTACCCCTATCTCATGAAGGTCAGCAAATGTAGGTAGGGGTAAGATAATCATCTTCTGTAGTAGCTTCGGTTGCAAATTACGAACGACCATTCTTATCTGGTTCTTTTCAGCTGGCCAGGTGGTCATCATGGAGGCCTTGGCCCTCCACCGAGTGATGAAATCGGAGAATCCCTCCTTCGATTTTTGACGAGTAGCCTTGCGATTACGAGTTGTGACCTCGATTTGAGTGTTATAAGAATATTGGGTGACAAAGGCCTCGCCATCTCTTCCCAGCTCCTCTTCATAGAATTTTCTAGTTTAGCATACCAAATAGCCACGATACTCGATAGGGTCCGGCTAAAGAGGGATAGCTTCTGCAATCTAGTCAGACCTATTGGCTGCAGAATATTTGAAAATAGCCGCAAGTGGACTATGGGGTCACTTGAACCATTGAAGCGGACTATATGTGGCATTTTAAATATATCCGGCAATGTCACCGCCGAATCTATATAGCCGTCCTCTATATCTGGGATCGAATTGACACCCTGAGTTCATTTGAAAAGCTTCTCAAGCTTACTCACTTTCAGAGCGGTAGGGTCGACCTCAAATCAAATGGCACCTCTATTGGGTAGACCGGTGCTTTGGAAGTCTGAGGTTGGACTGGCCCTGTCGGAATGTCCGCATTCTCCTGGACATTAGTTGTATCCCTGGGTATTGGAACCCTGACTGGGGGTGCGTGCAAAGCAGAAGTTACTGCTTGTTGCGGTTACTGTTACTGTTGCTGTTGAAGCCTAGCAATTAGTTTAGCCTGCTGGGCTGCAATCTCTAGTTGGCAAGTGGCAACTTCCGCTTGGCGAGCAGCGTCCAGCTGCATGGCCTCGATGGTTTGTTGAAGTTGGCGCATCATATCCTCCATATTGTCTGAGGGGTGTTGATCTATCAAAATCAGTGTATACTCTCTTTCTGAGGTAGAAGTAGAAAACTAGGCCCGACTGTGCACAGGTGACGTAGATAGTGACCGCTGAATTGGCGACTGCTAAACCAGTGATCTATGCCTGACTGTCCTCTGTCTCGTAACCGAGGGTAGCAAAGAAAACACTGGTTATCCTCCAATAAGATCCTCAGATCGGTAAATCCTCTTGACTTCAGTCCAGAGTGGTTGGGGGGTAGCTGCCTCGTCGGAAGCAATTGTGAAATACTACCTTGCAAAAAGAAAATAAAGCAAAAAAAGAAAGAAACAACAATCAGCAAACGCACAGTACCTCGGCTTAGACAGAGACAACCCACAGTTGAAATCATAAGCTGGACAATTTGTACTCAATGACTGATTTCTATCCCAAATTTCTGCCTCAAAACTGATACCCGAGCTTGCAACTGATACATACATTCCTACAGAGTCACACTCTAAAAGCACATATCAAGCAAGTGAGAGCCAAAACACCCTTATGGTGGGGTAGGGTTTCCCTGTCCTAGTTTTGTCAGGAACTAGGGATTCGCTATGCAAGCAAGCAGTTTCATACAGTCCTACATTCGGGTGAGCAACTTGTCCTAGTTTGGAATAGTCTCTAAGGCTTCCGATATGCAACAAGTTTGATTGGTTAAAAAATAGTACCTCAACAAGACCACCTAATATACCTCTCGCTCCTAACACCGAAAAGTGGAAGGAGGATCAAACGGTACAGCAGTGATCCAGATCCAAGGTTTGTGTTCCCATCGTGGCAGAGCCCGCAACTGGTCAGCCTTATGGCATGCTTTTCCAAACAAGCCTCTAGCAAACCACTCAGGAATAGCAGATAGCAAACACTATGACTTAAGCGCACCAATGCAAATGCAAATGAAAATGAAAATGCAAAGGCAAAGAAACACATAAGCGTAGATAAAACAACATATCATGAGTTCGAGTCAAGTTCTCTAAATTCCCAGCAGAGTCGCCAGAAACTGTAGCTCGACTTTTTCGCGCCCCCTTTCGGAGAGCTCGAATTGGTCCTATAGTTCAGACTCCTGTCACGGTTTTGAATCAAATCTCACAAAGTGAAATGTGAAATTGATAAACACCAAAGAGTCCAATCCGGCAAATCATTTTGGAAAATCAGATTTTAGATCAAATAATGCCAAAACTGGACTGCTTTGCCAGATTACAGAGTTGTCACCTAAATATTTTGTTTTGGGGAAATTTAGGAAATCCTGACTCGTGCCAAAGGCCACATGTTTGTTATCACCAAAGTTGTCTCGGCTCGGGAACTTGGGTACGAGAGGGGAAGGTCCTGAAATGAGCACCCCTGCTCGCCCGATCAAAGATCGACCTCTACTATCATGATATGTATTTTTATAAACCTCACGTGTTCTTATTCCAGTTATTAAACTAACTTTACTATGTGATGTACACACAATCAAGTATAGACTAAAATCGCAAGAATCAGAACGAATTCAACTCATGTTTGCTTTCGAAAATGGTTTGAATTTGCCACCCTCAAGTGGGCTTAGAAATGCGGTTTTTCCATCAAACATGATGGGCTTAAAACATGATTTGCCACTTCACAAAGTGGGCTTTAAAACATACATTCGTTGAATTGTTTCAATTTAAGCAACAAAGCCTTCATCCACAGACATTGATGCATTAATCACTTAAGCAAATAGCCTCATGGCAAGCATGCAAAACATGGCATCACTCACACTCATGCAAGTATGCTAATGCGTAAAGACTTACCGAGTACTCCAAGCCAAAACAAAAGCTAGTTAGAAATATGCATGATCCTAACTATACAAGATGCCTAATGCAACAATGTTATCAATAGGCTCGGCTACTAATATGGCATATGCTACAATTTGATAACATGCTTTGAAACACGTATTCAAATAAGTATTGAAATACAATGCAATTTGAATGATGCGCCGAGCCTCGGTGCATGTAAGACAAATGAATGATGAAAACATGCAAGCATAAGGTATGCTAATTGAAATATGACCCTAAACTAAACATCAAAAGTGGTTAAATAAAAGAGAGAAAGACGTGGGGTTGGAAGACGTGCACACACGCACGCACACTTATTACAACATTGCGCCCTCTTGAAGGAGGGTCCGAATGAATAAGCTAACTAGCAACGCTAAGCTAAGATGATTATTACAAAACAAAAACTAATTAACTATTCTAGCTAATTATTACAAACCAAATTAAATAACTAGCTACGCTAAGCTAATTAAGTACAACACTTGAAATGAATAATTAGCTACGCTAACTAACTAAAGCAATTTAAACAAAGCAAGTAAATGGCCTCGAAGGCGAGGGACGCATGCATGCTCAGTTGCTCCGCTTGAAAATGCCCTTACCTTGCCATCGGATGCTTCTGTTTGCACTCGTTTGATCCCTGAAAATTGTACCAACTTCCAGATTACCACTATTTCAACACAGGAACACATTTGCACAAAAATTGACTGGTGGCCGGTCGGCCGGCCACCTTAACTGGCCGGTTGGCTAGATCAAGTGGCCGGTCGGCCACTCCCTTTTCTGGACTTCTTCTTTTGCTGCAACAGAGAGCAACAGAGGCAAAACAATGCATTTTCAAGAAATGTATGTACTGCTACCCTCCTTATCATCTCTCAAGCTCAAAGGAGTGTAGCTCTTGGCTCGCAAGCCACCAACCAAGCATTTTCAATGCATGATAGCTGAAGAACCAAGCTTGTACAAGCTTAATGAATGCACAAACAAGACCAAAACAACCACCACCCTATCATGCATGATCAAGGGAAATGGCGACTAAGAAAAGTGGCACGTTTCATCACTTTGAGTATGAAACGTCAAATTTTTTCGTGTTCGGATTAACGTCTGATCCAAACACATGCAATGCAACACAACATGCTTAACTTGCTCAAGTTTTACTTGTCATGTTTTATTTATTCATTTTACATTACTGATTAGTCCTTTAATCGATTAAGTCCAAAAGGTGAACGTCCACTAATGGAAAGAGGGCTTAAACCTCAAGTACCTTGAGCATGAAAGAGGCCTCATGCTATTGGTAATGAACTCCCAAAGGAATTAAACCATTAGGCATGAAGGTCTCAAAAGGCTAGAAAAACATGCCGAGATTGAAGCACAAAATGCTAGAAAAACATGCTTATATGTTGGCTTGCAAACAAGACTCAAGGACAACTCTAAAAAACAATGAAAGAGTGACATAAATGAGTATGTCACAGAGCTATATACACTAAAATTACATGTTAAAAGACACCATAATATGCAATCATTCCATGCAGATTAAGTTAGAGGCCTAAAACACTAAGCTAGTGAAGGCCATTTGCACTACAACTATGCAAAACAAAGTCCACATGACCAAAACTGCCCAAAACAAAGCTAAATCATTCCAAATCAGAGGCAAACACATGCTGAAAATAAGCTAAGTTAAACCACAAAAACATGCTATCATGTGATGCTAACTAGGCATGCAAGTGAGACACAAGGAAGGGAGGCTAACCCCTCCAATTTTGGACTTCAAAACATGCTTTTTACCATTGAAATAACTCTGAATTTCAGTGGTTTAAAAGCCCAAAAAGTTTGATTTTAGCATGCTAAAAGATGGTGCAAAGGCTCATACAAACAAGCAATAAGAAGGGTAGATAACCCCTTAGCACAAAATGGCTTCAAACCAACATGTAAAGGCCCAAAAATCAGAACTTTTTGTAGTTGAAAACTAGGCTCAAAACAGTATAGAAAGATGGCAAAACAAGTATGTACAAAGTGCTTAAATGAGGTAAGTCTTATACCTTTGAAGCATAACACGAAACAGCCACTCTCTTAGGCTCAAACAAGCTTTCAATAGCCCAAAATAGGTTCCAAGAGGTCTCAGCTCCAAGGTAGTCCAATTTGGTTAAGGGCTAGTGTGCAAATGTGTAGAGAACTCTAACTTTCAAGTATAAAACAAGAGGAGAGAGAGAGAATTCTATAGAGAGAGGGAGAAACTTTGCTCAAAATTTTTGAACCCCTCAAATGGGGGAGAGACCCCCCTATATATAGAAATTCAAGCCAAAGGCTTGTATTCATTCCTTCATACACGTGTATGGAGATGGCCTTCAGTGAACAACAGCTGGCACAGTTGGCAAAGAAATATCTGAAAAAGGAGAAAAATGGCCGTCGACCACCTCACCTAGCCAACCGACCACTTCAAGTGGTTGACAAAGAGGACAAGTGGCCGACAAGGCCAAAAAGTTGTCGACAAGGCCCCTCCTCATTCCAGGCAAAAGGCACCAAGGTTTGGCCCAAAAAGAAGCACAAAACAAAAAAAGGTTTAGAGGCTCAAAGACAAGGTATTCTGCCGAGGACTTCGGGTGCTCAAAACAAGCACAATCATCGAGTGCACAAACGATGACGTTTAAGTCTTAAGGTCGGTCAAAAATGGGGTGTCTACA
The DNA here is from genome assembly GCF_055761805.1 of Camellia sinensis. Lineage (NCBI taxonomy): Eukaryota > Viridiplantae > Streptophyta > Magnoliopsida > Ericales > Theaceae > Camellia > Camellia sinensis. The sequence continues at coordinate 113,756,997 of NC_138963.1, read as the reverse complement.
GTTTCTTGCTTCCAATTACATGGTTTGTATTTGGCAATATGCATGACCTCAAACTCATTCACATACTAGCAAATACGAGTTTTGAAGTAACCCATTTACCCGAAGCATAGTCAAGTATTTTGAAAACAATTTCCTTCCTCAAAAGGTAGTAGAGTATTCCTTTGAAGGAAATTTTCCTGGAAGGAAGTAAAAAAATATGCTTCCAAAACCTTTGAAATTAAATTATGGGTTTCTCTTTGCCAATTTCATGGCTTGTATTTGCTAATATGCAAGCCTTTAATCTGAAAATTCATTAACATATTAGCAAATACTCGCTTCAAAGTAACCCATTCATTTTGAAGCCAAATTAAGCACTTCGAAGCACACTTTCCTTCCTCAAAAGGTAGTAAAATATTCCTTCGAAGGAAATTTTCTTGGTAGAAAGTCCAAAAATGTGCTTTCAAAACCTTTGAAGTTAAAATGTGGGTTTCTCTTTGCCAATTTCATGGTTTGTATGTTGCAAATATGCAGGTCTTTAATCTCAAAACTCATTAATATATTAGCAAATACTGGCTTCAATGTAACCCATCCATTTCGAAGCTAAGTCAAGCACTTTGAAGCACACTTTCTTTCCTCAAAAGGTAGTACAATATTCTTTTGAAGGAAATTTTCTTGGAAGAAAGCCCAATAGTGTGCTTTTAGGACTTTTGAAATTTAAAATAAAGGCCTTAACCCCACATAGGTCAAATGAAACCCAAATAGCTTAGATCTACTTGACTCGTTACGTTAAATGGGCAACTTAGACAAGAAGGTACAAAGCCCTAATTCTCGCGCTCTTACCTACTCACTTGTCAATTCCTACCTCTTACTCTCACTCTTACTTGCCTCTATGCTTACTTTAGCTCTTGTTCATCCTACCATTGTTTTTGCTTCTTCAATCCTTCCTTCAACTTTCACCAATGGCTATTTCTTTCTCTACAAACCTACCAATCATTGAATGTCTTTGTCTCTCGATGGCCCTGAGGAAATGCATAAATGAAGAGATAGCCAAATATAATGAACCTAAAGGTCATAGTGCAGTCGATGGGAGGTACTTTATTCTTCGCCATCATGCAAAAGGGGAATATACCCTTGGTCCTATTTTTACAAAGGCTTCTGCTCCACTTCCCCCTTTGTGCCCACACTTGGAGGATCACTACCTTCTTTACGAAGGAAAATTCATTTGGGGGGTTGGAGGGCCACTCAACCTCATCGCTGTTGGCCTACATTGAAGACAGAATGAGACGAATGGTATGACAGAGTCGTTGGGGCTAGTGAACACGATTTAGAGGACCTTTGCATCCTTTATGTCCTTCAACTTTCCAGGTTTATAATTCTTGAGGATCCCTTTCTTATCCCTACTGCTCTTTGCTTTTGGAATCTTGCTTTTAATTTCTTTCAATTTCGGTGTGGTATGATGGCTCCACCATTCTTGATATGTGCCATCTTATAGGGCTGTCACCCATTGGTGACCCCTTCAATCCTGCTTACCCAAACCTTGTGGTTTTCTTCTCTACTCCTGCTTCGAATCCTTCTTACAGTGAGTTCATAGAAGCTAAAAATAACAAGGATGGTCTTGTGATCAACTGATAATTCTTTTCTTTTATTCTTTATTGGCTTTGCAAATTTCTTTTTTGTACTTTGTCCTAAAAAATAATGCCTGGGTTCATTCCTTTTGCAAGGCTCTGGCTTTGAAGAATAGGATAGCCTTGGCTCCTTATGTTCTAGGCTTTGTATAGAGGGTTTGTTCCCAGTTTTGTGAAAAGCCTCTAGAACCCAACCAAGGAGTCCTTATTTGGGTTCTCCAACTCTGGATTTTTGCTTATTTTACTGATCCATTCCTGTTGCTTAAAATTTTTGGTGCAAGAGCCCATCATTCGTTCTTCATTCTTTTGCCCTTCAATGCTAATGTGGGGCCAGCATGGTTGAGGGCTTTTTTGGCTGATGTGACCTATTCCAGGCTTGTCCACAAGGAAATGTGGGCTTCTATATTGATCCCAAGGGAGCTCTACATTGGCACTCTCAACCCCAGGGCCTACAAGTATATCGCTGAGGCTTATTGTCCTGCCCAATTTGCAATGTAGTTTGGGCTTACTCAAAGGATCTTAGTCCCTCTCAGTAGCCACTCCAACTCAAATCTTGATGCTAGAATCTTGAATGTGCCAAAATCCATCCTAGATGAAGCAACGACCAAGTTTGCAAAAGACTTTTCTAGCTTCAAATTCGTGCCCTTCATTGGCCATGATAAGGTTATGAAGGGATTTCAAAACTGATGGACAACTAACAAGGAAGTACAACTTGCTACCCCATATCTTGGATTTATTAAAAGAGCTAGATGTGCCACCTCAGGGTGGGTAAGCCAAAACTAAGGAGGTTGGTATCACCATTACTTCCACCCCTGCTGTTTCAACCCCTTTACTTAGAATTACTAAGGGTGCCACCAAGAAGGATACATGCTTTATTTCTTCCTTAGCCTTTGCTTTCTTCCTTTTATATTTTCTTTAACCTCAGTGCTTCGTTTTACTGGTACAGTGGCTTCACAGGAGGTCTCACCTCAGCGAGCACGAGCCCTCGTCACTCTGAATGGAAAATAGCAAGAATCAAAGAAAAGAAAGGCCCAAGACAAGCTTGAGCTTGCAGAAGAGGTACCTGGGGTTCCTACAGAAGACGAAGAGGAAGAGAAAGAAGAGTTTTCCCTCAAAAGAAGACAAAGGCCAGCCTCATCTACTGCCAAACTCATCATGGATTTTGCTTATGAAGCAGTAGCCAAGGCAGTAGAGAAGGAGCAGGCCAAATAGATGATTGTGTTCCAGAGATTAGAGAAAAAGAGGCAACATAGAATCTCAAGTGAGGAGGCTGCTATTGCTGAGGCAGCACAAAAAAAAGCTACAAGGAAAAGTAGAGCTGTTGAGCATTATACTCTTCACAGCTCTCCAGCCGCCATCACTGCAACTGCTAGTAATTCTCTTCAGCCCTTTATGATGTTCTTTGTCTCTTAAATCCTTTATGTTAGCGTTGCCCTTAAACTTCTTTCTTTTTGAAATACAACAATAATTAGCTTTCCCAATTAGCTTGCCCCTCTCCTACCCGATGCTAGAATCTTTTCCTTTAGGGAGGATTGAAAGGCCACCCCTGAGCCCCACAAAATTAGAAACCTTGAAGGGAAAGGGAAAACTAGACATCTGTTTCCCAATGAGTGTGGAGCCTTTACAAGTAATATTTCTAATCCATGCCTCTACACTCCCTACAGCTTCTTCCTCAATTCCTTCGAGGCTTGACACGCCAATCTTTCTCTCCTCCCTATTTCCTAGCATTGTTGAGTCTCTTAGCTTGCCCCTAATGTCCATTGCCTTACCTCTGTGTGCTTCCCTATCCTCCAAGGTCCTGGCTACCCCTTTGCCTTCTGAGAGTACCCTTGTTGCCACTCCTCCTTCAGTGGCAACTAATACTTCTAGGGGTAGCACTGGTGGCACACCGATACTTTTCTATTGCCCAGCTCCAGTCCTACTTCCTTGGACTTGCTGGTGGCTAGGACCATGGATGCTGTCGAGGCATCTTCCACCCCTTCTCTTGTACCAATTCTTCCCACACTTCCTTCTACAAGTGGCCCTTCTGCAATGCCCTTTTTAGAAGAGGAAATAAACAGCTTTGAAGCCTAGCTGGTGAGTCTATTTGATATATCTACACCAGCCCATCAACTGGCAGTGACACTGAGCCACTAGACTTAGCTGACTCCTTACTAGAGATAATGAAAAGCTTATCTGTTGTTGAGTCCATTCCCCTTCCTCAAATTGGGCACTTGTTTAGAGCTCTTGAGGATATTCTCAAGGATTCAATTCGAGGCTTTGCAGAAACCAAACATCAAGAATGGATTCCTCAAGTGCTACTGTAGGCGTGCCCGAACGTCTCGGGGGGGGGGGGGATCCCGTTTTGTTCATTTGGGCTTACTACAGTTCAGACACACATGTCACGGTTCTTAATCTGATCTCGCAAAGTGCAATGCAAGACTGATAAATCACCAAAGAGTCCAAATCCGGCAAATCGTTTTGAAAAGCTGATTTTAAGAAAGAAGTGCCAAACATGGACTACTTTGCCAAATACAGAGTCGCCACCTAAATATTTTATTTTGGGGGAATTTAGGAAACCACGACTCGTTGCTATAGACGCGCCCGTGGGCCTCACTACAGTTCAGACTCAATTTGTGTTACGGTTCTTAATCTGAACCAAAGAGTCCAAATCCGGCAAATCGTTTTGAGAAAACAGATTTTTGAAAGAAGTGCCAAACATGGACTGCTTTGCCAGATACAGAGTCGCCACCTAAATATTTTGTTTTGGGAGAATATAGGAAACCCTGACTCGGTGCCAAAGGCCACGTGTCCGTCATCACCAAAGTTGCCTCGGCTCGGGAACTTGGGTACGATTGGGGAAGGTCAGCTATGAGCACCCCCTCTCGCCCGATCCGAAGATTGGCCTCTACTAACCATGATATCCAGTTTTGAAAACATTATGTGTTCTTATTCCATTTATTAGCCTAGAATTACTATGTTATGCGCGCAGCAAACAAGTATAAATCAAATCGCCTAAATTGGAACAAAATATTGCATGTTCGTTTTGAAGATGGTTTGCTATTCGCAAGTAGGCTAAAATGCAGGTTTTGCCACCCTCGAGTGGGCTTTAGAAAAGATGATTTTGCCACTATCTAGTGGGCTTGAAACTCACAGTTTTAATGCATTATTCCAATTTAGGTAATTCAACCTCCATCCACAGGCATTCAAGCAGTTATATCACATAAGCAGCTAGCCTCATGGTAATCATGCTGTTATGGCAACACTCACACGCATGCGGTATGCTAAAGCATAAATACTTACCAAGTACTCCAAGCCAAAACAAGAACATGTTAGAAACCATGCATGATCCTAATTATACAAAGATGCCTAATGCAACACATGCAAAAGTGCAACTATGTCAGGCTCGGCTATTCTGGACATGGCATATGAAATGTTGCAGCTAACACGTATTCAATTTGGAATTGAAACAAAATGCAGTTAGTATGATGTGCCGAGCTTGGTGCATGCAAGACAAATGTATGAATGCACGCATGCATAGCATAAGGTATGCTAATTTAAATATGCCCTAGTCTACCATCATAAGCGGGTAAATAAAAGGGAAGAAAGACGTGGGGTTGGAAAATATACACATACTTACGCACACTTATTACACAATTGCCCTTGCTCGGAGGGTCCAAAAGAATAATACAGTCCGAATAATGAATCAACTATCTTAGCTAATTAATTATTACAGACCCTCTAATTAATTAACAAATTAATAACAAAAGAGGGTGGCCACAACCTCGCCTCGGGATGCGTGAATGATGCATTCTTGACTCGTCTCGCCCAGAAACTCGCTGCTATAGCACTGCTGCCTCTGTTTTTCACTGCCCTGCTCTTCTGAGGACTGCCAAAGTCCAAGGGCATGCTCTCTGGATGTTAGGGAATACCACCGACCAAGTAGAAACACCACCGGCCTAACAGGATGATCACTGGCCGCCTTTTAACCTGTCGGCCACAGATTACTGGCCGGTCGGCACTGTATTTAGACGACCGGCCAAAGCTTCCAGCAGAACCTACAATTGACAACAGCAGAGGGCAAGCAGTGTATGGCATGGAATTTTCAGGCAAATGTATGCATGGCCACACCCCCTATCATGCAATGGACTCAAGGGAGCATGGCCCTCGACCCTCGGGCCATCAATTGTGCATTTTGATGCATGATGGCCTAAGAGGCCAAGTTTGCAACTTGATGTAAATGCATGCAACCAAAAGAGATGAAGGCCAACACCCTATCATGTTGAGGTCAAGGGGATTGACGACCGAGGGTTGAGACGTGTTACATCACTTGGAGTATGAACACTTCTCAATCCTCATACTTGGTTTGACATCCCAAACCAAGCAAAATGTAATGCATGGATGCAATATACAATGCAAAGTGATGCAACTCATGCAAGGTAACATGAACATGCTAAGCTAATGCAACATGACACTATCTAATCCTACATGCTAGACTAATGCAATATGGACATATCAAGCATACCACAAGACTATGTAATGCCATTAACTAAACAACATGCAAACATGTGAAAATGATACGATGTAAACATGCAACCAATGCAATGCAACATGCAAGCATGCAAAATATGCAAAGATGGACTTATACTGAAACGAGAGGACCTCACCCCACCCCCAAAACAGTGGCCTAAGAGGATACACAAGAGCACAAATGATGCATGCAAGCATGCACACATCAAGGTACATCACGTAAGCATAAAAGGGGACAACTCTAAGCATACTTAAAGGCGATATATATGGGCATTAAACCAGCATGCTAAGCTTTGAAAATGAATAGAGAATGATGCCAAATCAAACAAAACATGCAAGCAAGGCATGCGACAATGACCAACACTTGAAGCCAAAAAGGGGGAGGGGGGGTCAAACCAAAGCTATGTCAACCAAACCTTAAAGGACCAAAATGACCTAAAACAGTCCCAAGGGACTCCAAAACAAGACTAAAGCATACATAGATCATAGTCAAAACACGCCAAGGAATGAGTCCAAAACAAGGGCATTCGAGGCCACAAAAGGGAGCATTACTCAACACCTCCCCTAAGCAAACATGGCATGAATTTTTCAATACAAAACAGAGTTTTAGCATGCAAAAAGGGCCCTCAAAACCCACTGATATGGCAGCCTAATGTCTTAACACATAGGCATGCACAATGACCATTTCCAAGGCACAAAAGAACAACCCTTCAAAGCATGAAAGAGATGATGAATGCAAGCATACAAGCATGGATTGGGGACTGAAATGGCATGTGAAATGACTCCAAATCAACTGAAACAACCCAACTCAAGCATGCTTATGACTCACACACCCGATGCCAACATGCTAGAATGCAAAGGGGCTATGTAAAACATATCAAATACGACCAAACCAGCACCCAACAGACCTCAAACATGATAAATCATGACCGAGAGCTTCACAAAGCTAGGCAGGAATATGCAAGCATGATGGTCTAATGGCTAGATGCATTTCTAGGCAAAATAGGGGAATACAAAGCAAGTGTATTAAGCATGAGAGGGGCCAACAAACCAACATGGGACAGAGGTAAAACATGCTAAATAAACACCAAATAACCTCTGAAATTAAGCCAAACAAAGCTAGGCATACATGCTACCCTTATGAGCCAAAACACAAGCAAATGAGACAATGAAGGGAGAGGGGTGTCCCTCCCCTATACAAGACCTCAAAACCACTTCATCACCACTGAAAATCCAGTCCTCTAGATTTTAGTGGTGAGAAGGCCAATATATGAAAGTTCCAAAGCTCAACCAATAAGGCTCAAACTGAGGCCAAACAAGGCCTAAGAGGGGGTGGACGACCCCCAACACCAAAATGACCTTAAACAAACATGTTAAGCATGCAAATACAAAATTTTTTTCAGTTTATGGCTAAGCTCGAATCAATATGCAAGATAGTTTAAAAGCTTGTACAAAAAAAAAGAAGGAATAAGAGGGTAAGTGTCTCACCCTTGAAGACCTCTTTGAAAACACCAAACCAGCAACCCTCTTGGATCAAAACCAGCTCCAAGACTCTTCAAACAACTCCCTAACACTTCAACAACTCAAAGGTGGTGTGCTACAAGGTGTTCTAGTGTAAGAAAGTGGATGAATCCTCCCTTTAGGGCACTCTAACACACGTAAATATAGAGAGAGAGGCAGAAAAATGTAGAGAGAGAGAGATTTTTTTGTATATCTCCTCCTCTTCCTCTTGTATCTCTCCTTGTGTCAAGAAGCTTGATTGATATAGAGATATATCAATCTGCAGCTCCTCAGAGCTCCCACGTCCAGGTATGGGCTGGGGTATGGCCTAGAATGACAGCTGCCAGCTGTCTACAGAAATATTTGTTGAAAACCACATTTGGCCGGCCGGCCATCAAAGTGGCCGACCGGCAGTCAAATTGGCCGGCCGGCCATCACTTTTGGCCGATGGCAACAAGACACAGCCGGTGGCCTCAAGCCACGGCCGGTGGAGTATAGGGATGTCCCAAAAGCCATTCCCTGCCCTCCAAAGCAAAAATACAAGTTTTTGGTGCAAAACCAGACACAAAACGGTCGAGTCGAGAGATTCTGAGGCAAGGCGCATAGCCGAGGCCTCCGGGAACTCAAGACGAACACAAACATGGATGATCACCGAGTGTTCAAGCGGTGACGTCCAAGTCTTAAGGACAGTCAAAAATGGGGTGTCTACAGTTGCCCCTCTTTGACAGAAGTCGAAAGTCATAACAATGACGGGAGTGAATGTCAAAGCCCAGAGACGACCCATTTTTGACAAGGCCGAAGACTTAGACAAACATGCAAGGCAAACAAGATATGCGCCCGAAGGCAGGGGCAAAATGCAAGACAATGCACAAAGACGAACATAACTTATGATCATGTAAAGAAAGATGTAACGAAGCATAACATGCGACAGTTTTAAGCTAGCATATACCAAACTACACTACGATGCTGAAAGGAAGTAAAAGAATTATGTAATTCTTGATACGTCTCACTCGGAGAATACAATACCTGCGCGGTTCGTCTGGTTGCACCAGCCTCAAATGAACTGTACATACAATATCGTGCCTGGAAAGAAAGCAAACTTAACAGGTACATATATCATTAGCAATATGCATAACATGCAATCGAAAGTGCGTGACAACGCAAGTTGAGTGGGACGCATAACAATGCTGTGAAAGCACAAACATATGTAAGTAACGAACACGTGACAACGTGCACAATGTGTATGAAGAAATTTGAACACATGTAAGTAAAGCATGCGGTTTACGCAAGCAATGTGTATAGAAACTTGAAATTGAACACATGTAAGTAAAGCATGCGGTCTACGCAAGCAATGTGTAGTGAAAGAAACTTGAAATTGAGCACATGTAAGTAAAGCATGCGGTCTACGCAAGCAATATGTATAAAAAGGAACTTGAACACATGTAAGTAAAGCATGCAGTCTACGCAAGCAATGTGTATAAAAAGGAACTTGAACACATGTAAGTAAAGCATGTGGTCTACGCAAGCAATGTGTATAAAAAGGAACTTGAACACATGTAAGTAAAGCATGTGGTTTACGCAAGCAATGTGTATAAAAAGGAACTTGAACACATGTAAGTAAAGCATACGGTCTACGCAAGCAATGTGTATAAAAACTTGAAATATGGTAAGGACCAGTTATTCATGATGTTGAAATGCCAAGCACTGTAACATGGTATAATTGAAGTGATTTGTGAAATTCACAAGATACGAAAAGGATACGGGAAGGGACGTTCCTTGCGCGTACCGAGCATCGCTCATAGAAGACACGGCTTGAGGTCAACTCGAAGGCCTACTAATGTTCCGAAAGTGTACTTTCTTGCACTGTCTCGAGTAATGAAGGCGCCAAACCACATAGTTGACCCGAACAAGGGCGCGGGAGGTGCGTTGACCACAAGGGGAGGTTACCAGTATCAATTCCGATACTTTGCTGCCCTGCTCTTCTTTTTGCTTTACTTTCCTTTTTACTAGTAGTTTGAACACATTGCACTGCCTTAAGCAGGTTTTACCTTTTCAAAAATGTGTATTTTGCAAAACACATGAGGGAAATGAAACAACCATTTTAATCAAAATGATGTTACATTTGTGCTTTCCTAAGAATCGCATCACATGGTATCACATAACAATGTGAATGAAATTGAACTCGGTTTGAAAATTGAGCATTCGCATCATAATAATCAGGTAGTGAACTGACTTACAACTCGACAAGCAAAGCAAGGAAACTTAATAAGCTAGCCACGTGCGAGTACAGCTCGACAAGCAATGAAGACTTGAAAAGAGTGAAATACAACTCGATAAGCAAATTTACAACAACTTGATAAGCAAGTGGGCGTGATGCCGCAAAATCCATCATCGGAGGGCCTTGGAAGTGGTGGCATTCCCCAAATTCTCAGCATAAACAGTTCATAGAACAAGGAGGAAGACCATCGGCCAGGGGTGGAGGCCATCGGCCATGATAACTTGTCACCGGCCAAAAGTGGTGGTCGGTCGGCACTATATTTGGCCGGCCGGCCGTGAATGAAAGAATCACCAGAATGTTGACACCTGTCCTCCACTCAATCTTATCCCCTACAAAAGGCCTCAGCTTCGTAGTTCTACTCAATTCAACACTGATTTGCTCGAAATGGAGGGATTTCTTGCCCAGAATCTCTCGTCCTGGATTAACAACTTGGATGGCTCAGAAAAGCTGAATTTCTGGGGTTTCGGCATAAATGCACTATTCACTCTGAGTCGCACTCCGCTGCACTTTCCGTTTCTTCATGCCGCAGCGAGGTTTTGGAACCCGGTGACTCATGTCTTTAGCTTTAGCGGGCAAGAGGTATGCCCTACCTTCGAAGATTTTCAAGCTTTAATGGAATCCGAGCGTGATGAGGAGATCTTACCCCAGCTTAACTTTGGTCATGTTCAAAGCTTAGGGCGAATGTGTGGACTCACTATGTATGACGCTCGATCTCTGATTTGTGACGGAATGCTAGATATTCCGAGTTTGATTCATCGGTTTTCGGATACTGGTGACCGCGGCGACCATCAATGGCAAGGCTTCCGGCGACATGCCCTTTGTTTGTGCATGCTATCTCATTTTCTGTTTTCCTCAGGTTCCGGGGGATCTAGCATTCAATTGATCGAGGTTGCCCTAGGTTTAAAGGAGGGCAAGAGCTCCATCGCCATGACTCTGGCAGAGATGTTGATGGGCTTAGACGCCTTTTATCATCGAGAGACGACCAGATTTGCGGGGAGTCCACTGCTACTACAGGTAATGTTTCCCACCCAATCTTATACATGTATTGCTCACATCACTCGACCCTCAAGCTCGATTTTTCTCACAAAACCCTTTTCTCACTTTTCTCTCATCGTACATCTCTCTATTCTTTAATCTCTCATTTTTCATCCCTTCCCAGGTGTGGTTGATGGATAAGTTGCAGGTTGTGGACTCTTGCCCAGCATACTCAGCTCGCAGCTACTTCTTCAGGCAACGTCTAGTTAATGCCCTTGACGAGGGATGGTGGTTTGATTGGATGTGCAGCCTGTCCGCAGACCACATTGCTTAGCGGTGCCCTTGGCTCAATCTACCGACAATGGGCTATGGCATGTCCCGACAGATTAGGATTCAGTTGATTGGCTTGACCCATTGCGTATTCTATTTCCCGTTCCGGTTCCAGCGCCAGTTTGGCCATGACCAGATTTGCCCCGCAGAGGGGATAGAATATCCAGCTGCCTTTCCATTTCGAGGTGCGCAACTTGCTCGGCAGGCCGTAGCGTGGAGGACTAGAGAACTCCTGGCCTCCGCTCCTACTTTCAGTTGTACTTTGTCTGATGAGTGCATAGATTGGCTTAATGAGGAGGCACAGATCGGGCCCAGCTTGGCACCGAGGGTTTCGACCAGCTCTTGAAGGAGGCACAGGAACACCTGACTTGGCTATGCCCCGGATTTATTGCTTTATTAGTACTTTCAAGTTTTCCTTATGAATGCAATAAACAACGACTTTAATTTATATGCAAGAGCAGGAGGACTTTCTACTGAAATCAATGAAATTTGAACGTTGTGGTACTAAAAATTTCCCGTTTTGGTCTAGAGATGGTCTTAGTTGTAAAAAGATTAATTTGAACAAAGTCAACTTTTATCAAAACTTTTCAAAACTATTTTCAATATGGATCAGAACTGGACACGCCTGAAATCTGTCACTACGATACACAACCCCGGATCCCTACAACTGGAAAGTTGCCCCTAGTCTGAATAGTACTACAGCACTGCATGGCAACGGAAAGTTGCCTCTAGTCTAAAAAGCACTGCACCGGAGATTCCGATGGATGCTGGTAGACGAAGATGACTGAGATTTTCAAATTGACAAAGTTGATCGGGGAAAAGCTTATGGCTGAACTTCAGGGTTGTAGACGTCCCCGAACGCCCCGGGAGGATGAGTCCCGTTCTGTTCATTTGGGGTTACTACAGTTCAGACTCGACTTGTGTCACGGTTCTTAATCTGAACCAAAGAGTCCAAATCTGGCAAATCGTTTTGAGAAACAGATTTTTGAAAAAGTAGTGCCAAACATGGACTGCTTTGCCAGATACAGAGTCGCCACCTAAATATTTTTAAAATGAGGAAATTTAGGAAACCCTGACTCGGTGCCGAAGGCCACATGTCCGTCATCACCGGAGTTGTCTCGGCTCGGGAGCTTGGGTACGATCGGGGAAGGTCAGCTATGAGCACCCCCTTTCGCCCGGTCCGAAGACCGGCCTCTACTAACCGTGATATCCAATTTTGAAAACGCTATGTGTTCTTAAACCAATTATTAGCCTAGAATTACTATGTTATGCGCGCAGCAAACAAGTATAGACTAGATTGCCTAATTTGGAAAGAGACATTGCATATCCGTTCGTTTTGAAAATGCTTTGGAATTTGCTACTCGCAAGTAGGCTAAAACACGGATTTCAATGAGTTCTTCCAACTCAAACAATCCAACCTTCACCCACAGGCATTCAAAACAGTTTAACACATAAGCATCTAGCCGCATGGCAAGCATACTGTCATGTTAACATTCACACACATGCGAGATGCTAAAGCGGAAATACTTACATCATACTCCGTGCCAAAACAAAGAACTTGTTAGCAAACATGCATGATCCAAGTCCATGTTAAGTGCCTAATGCATCGCATACAAAGTGTTGTTAGAATAGGCTCGGCTATCCTAAACATGTCATGTGAAAATGCACAATTATCACGTATTCAGTTTGGGAATTGAAGTATTGATGCAATTAGCGTGATGTACCGAGCCTAATGCATGCAATACAAATGCATGGATGCACACATGCATAGCATGAGGTATGCTAAATTAAACATGCCCTAATACTAACCATTAAAGCGGGTAAGTAAAAGGGAAGAAAGAAGTGAGGTTGGAAGACATACACACCACCCACACACACTTATTACAGACTTGCCGTCGCTCGGAGGGACCGAATAAATATTACAAATTAATTAACTACGCAAGCTAATTAATATTACAAATTAACTAATTTAATTAACAAATTAAATAAATTAATTAAAACAGGAAAACGCCTCGGGAAGCGCGCCACCATGCATGGGCTGCCTCTGTTTTCCTTCCTTTCCTCCTCTGGAGGCTGTCAAAGCCTCAGGACTGATCCCTTGGACAGAGAGGATCACCACCGGCTGATTGAGATTGCCACCGGCAGTGTGGTATGGCCATCGGCACAAAATTGAATCTGTCGGCAGAGAAATTGTTGCCGGTCGGCACATTACACTGCCAGTCGGCAGAGTATTCCTGCAGAACCTGCAACTCACAGCAACAGAGGGCAAGGCAAAGCATGGCAGCACAATTCAAAGCATGTATGCACCAACCATGTCTCTTATCATTGTAATGACTCAAAGGGACATGTGCCTCGGTTCCCGGACCACCAATCACGCATTTCCATGCATGATGGCCCAAAGAACCAAGTATGCAACTTTGATTTCAAATGTATGCAAACCAATCAAACAAAACTCCCAATCCCTATCACCCAAGTCAAGGGACAAGGAATGCATGCAAGATGCAATGCAACCTAGGCATACAAGCTAAGGATGCAACATGGCATGGTGACAAGCTTATGCAAGCATACAAGCATACATATGGCAATGTAAATAGATGGAAAGATGGACTTATACATGGATTAGGCAGCTCTAATAAGGCCTAAAACAGTGGCCATAATGACCAAAACAAGAAGCCAAAACACATGCACACATACATATGATGGAAGGCCTACACTTAGGCACAATTTAAACAACCCTTAAGCACACTTGAAAGGGATAAACAAGAGCAATTAGCATGCAACATAAGCATTGAAATCATGCTAATACAACCCTCAAGGATCATTTAAATGGCATTCAAATGACTTAAAACGAAAGCATGAATAAGCACCAAAACATGGAGCATTGCTACACAAGCTTATGAGGCATTAAAGAGGCATGCAAGGCAATCAAACAAGCATGGGAATGGGACTGAAATGGCATATAGAATGGTCCCAAATCACCAAAACAATGCAAAGATGCCATGCTACACACGCACATACTCAAGGCCAACAAGCCCAAATACAAAGGAGCTATATAATGCATGTTAAAATCAACCCAAACGACTATGGACAGAGCTAAAACATGGCAAGATATGCACAAAATCTTCACAAGACTAAGCCTAAAACATGCTCCAACAAAGGCTAACAACCTAAGGCACATTAAGGCATAAACAAGGCATTACATGGCAACTATGCTAAGCATGCATGGAGTTCCAAAACCAACCTAAGATCATGTTATATTATGGATATATAAGCATGAAAAACAAACCAAACATGCTCAACACACACTCAAGCATAGGCTTCCTTAAGAGGCCAAAACATGCCCTTTTCAAGGACAACAAGGAGAGGGGGTGGCCCTCTCCTTCTTGGGACTTCAAGGCATCATCTTCACCACTGAAATCCCTCAAGATTTCAGTGGTGAAGAGACCTCAACACCAAAATCCCGGAGCTAGCACAAAATGGCTCAAAATGAGGCCTTTTGAGGCCTAAGGGTGGTCAACAACCCTCAAACAACAAAACACTCTTAATAAACAATAAAGAGGGCCTAAAAATAGAACTTTTTTATGTTATACAATAATCACAAAAACGGCTCTAAGATAGGTATAAAATCAATGCAAAAAAGGGGAAAAAAGGGACTAGAATCTCACCCTTGAAGACCCCTTCACAAATGGTGCTCCAATGGCCTCCTTTAGCTTGAATCCAACACCAAAACTTCAAAATCAGTCCCTTAGAACCTCAGTTCCAAGAGGAAGGTGAAACACTAGGTGTTTGTGTGCAATAGTAAGACACAAAGCACCTAGTGAACAAAAGAGAGGGAAAGAGAGATAGAGTGTGTATCCAACTCTAACCCTAGAACTCAAACCCTAACAATGGCTGTTCTTTGCTCTAAAAAATATCTAAACTCTCTAACCAAGCCTCTCCTTTTGCCTTAGAGAGAGCTTCCCTCTATATTGTCTTGTAAAGCTTACAAGACAAGCTTTGCAAGAGGGAGATCCCTCCATACACGTGTATGGAGGGGAGCAAAAGCAAGACAGCTGTCTAAAAATATCTGCAAAAGCAGATGAACAGCAATCGGCCGGCCAAAAATGCCATCTTGGCCAAAAAGAGTGCCGGTCGGCAACAAATAATGCTGACCGGCAACAAATAGTGCCGGCCGGCAAACTACATTGCCGGTGGCAGCAAACACCAGCCGGTGGCCTCTAGCCACTGCCGGTGGTGGGTGGAGATGGTCTACAAGCCCCACCCTGCCTCTTAAGGGCAAAACAAAAGTGTTTGGTGCAAAACCAGACACTAAACGGTCGAGTTCGGGGATCCTGAAGCAGGGCGCGCGAGCCGAGACTTCCGGGAACTCCAAACGAACACAAACATGGATAATCACCGAGTGTTCAAACGGTGACGTCCAGGTCTTGAGGATGGTCAAAAATGGGGTGTCTACAAGGGTGAAGCTGCCTACGTATCCCAAAGATGGGAATCAAGCCTTATGTAGTTCAGGCTTAGGTTCACTCGAGTATTTTCACTCTCCTTTTACGCTCTAACTTTTGCCAAGGCCGCCCTTTGCGGGTTTTCAACCTTGCGAGCTCAGTTTTTATGTTTTCCAATTTTCTATGCTCTAACTTTTGCCTAGGTCGCCCTTTCAGGTTTTCGGCCTAGCGAGCCTCTCAGGGATAATATTTCTTCAACTTGTCCATGTTGATCGGTTGGGAGAACTCTAGGCCATCTAGATCCATTAGAACCACAGCTCCACCTGACTAGATAGCTTTGATGATGTAGGGACCAGTCCAATTGGGTCTAAACTTGCCCCTTGGGTCGTGGATGGGAGCTCGGTTGTCCTTGAGCACCAAATCTTCTTCCCTTAGATTCCTGGACTTGACTTTCTTGTTGAAAGCCCGGGTAATTCTGCGCTGATAACCTTGGACATGGTACAGTGCTTTCAGTCTTCTCTCATCAAAGAGCATGAGTTCCTCAAACCTGCTCTGCTGCCAATCTGCTTCGGCTATTTGACACTCAGCCAATACTCGTAATGACAGAACCTCAATCTCGATAGGTAGAACGGCCTCCATCCCATAAACCAATGAATACGGAGTCGCTCCGGTCTGTAGCCCCATAGAGCAAACGGCAGCTTATCTGGCCAATCCCGGTAGGTTTCCACCATCTTCTGTAGTATGTGCTTGATGTTCTTGTTGGCAGCCTCAACCGCTCCGTTGGTTTGCGGCCGGTATGTGGATGACTTATGGAAAGCCACATTGTATTTCCTTAACAAATCAATTACCTCCTTCTTGAAATGGGAACCATTGTCTGAAATAATCTCGTTTGGGACCCCATAACGGCAGATGATGTTGTTTCTGATGAATTTCGCAACATGTGAAGCCTTCAACACCGCATAAGATTGGGCCTCGACTTACTTCGTAAAGTAATCTATCGCGACCAGGATGAACTCGTGCCCATTCGACCCCTTCGGAGTAACAGCCCTGATCACATCGATTTCCCAAACTGAAAATGGCCATGGCGAAGTCATATTGTACAGCTTTGACGGCGGAATGTTCACGCGATTCACATGGATCTGGCATTTGTGGCATCGCCGAACAAAGCCGATACAATCCTCCTCCATGGTGGACCAGTAGTAACCCTGTCTGAGGATCTTCTGCGCTAGCATTAGCCCATTCATATGTGCTCCACATTCTCCTCCATGGATGGCCTCCATCAGGCGTTTTGATTCTTCAGCTTCAACGCATAGCTTATGCATTCCCAGATGACCTCTCTCGTACAATTTACCTCCGCAGATGATGAACTGAACGGCCATTCTTCTGATTGCCCTTTTATCCTTGGCATTTACCCCTGGCGGGTATACTTCCTTCTCCAAGAAATTCCAAATGTCGTAATACCAGGGGTTTTCATCTTGAACTTCATCTATGGAAGCAATTGACTCGTATGCTGGCGCGAATTTCTGGTCAATGATGACGGGACGCATCCGGACTCCGGACGGGATGTCTATCATGGAAGATAGAGTTGCTAAAGAATCTGCGAACCTGTTGTTCTCTCTTAGTAGATGAGAAAAATTTAGCTTCTCAAACCGAGGGATTAACAAGTCCAGGGTCCGGTGATACATCATCATCTTTTCTTCTTTGACTTTCCAGTCTCCTTTTGCTTGAGACACAACAAGGTTCGAGTCCCCGATGACATCCAACCATCTTGCCCCTAGTTCCAGGGCTGCTTCTAGATCGGCAATGCATGCCTCATATTCTGCTTCGTTGTTCGAGACTTTGAACCAGAGTTTGAAGGCTAGAGGGATACGGGAATTGTCGGGTGCTATCAGCAACACTCCTATCCCATACCCGTATTGATTTGACGCTTCGTCAAAGTACATCGTCCAATATTCGTCGTCGATGTGCAAAATGGCTTCATTTGGGAATAAGTACTCAACTGCTTCACCTCGTTCGACTGGATGATCGGCTAAGAATTCTGCCACTGCTCTTCTCTTGACTGACTTGCGTGTTACATATTTCAGGTCGAATTCAGAGAGCAACAACAACCAACGAGCTAGCCTACCCGTAAGTGCTGGTTTCTCGAAAAGATATTTGATGGGATCGAGTCGTGAAACCAACATTACGGAGTGAGCTAACAGGTAGTGCCGCAGCTTCCTGGTAGCCCATACCAAATCTAAGCAAGCCTTCTCCAACGGTGTGTAGCGAGTCTTATACTCTAGCATCTTCTTGCTCAGATAGTAGATGGCTCTTTCCACTTTGTCTTCTGATTCTTGCGCGAGCATGCAGCCCATTGTGGTCTAAGTCACTGAGAGGTACAATATCAACGGTTTTCCCGGCTCTGGCAGTGACAACATGGGCGGGTTCTATAAATATTCCTTGATCTGTTCAAAAGTAGCTTGGCATCGATCGTCCCATTAGAATTTCTTTCCTTTCTTCAGGAGACCAAAAAGTGGTTCACAAGTCAAGGTTAATTTTGAAATAAACCGTCTTATGAATTGCACTTTACCCAGAAAGCCTCGCACCTCCTTTTCAGTCCTTGGTGGTGGCATTTCTAGGATAGCCTTGATTTTGGAAGGGTCGACTTCGATGCCCCTTTGTGTAATCAGAAATCCTAGCATTTTTCCCGCCGTAACACCGAACGTACACTTCTGAGGATTCAGCCGCAGTCGAAATTCTCTGATCCTTTGGAAGAACTTTTGCAAGACGGTGTAGTGGCCTTCTCTTTCTTTGGACTTGACAATCATGTCGTCCATGTACACCTCCACCTCTTTGTGGATCATGTCATGCAATATCGTGGTCGCAGCCCGTTGATATGTAGCTCCAGCATTCTTCAACCCAAACGGCATCACTCTGTAGCAGTATGTCCCCCACGGGGTGGTGAAAGCAGTTTTCTTCCGGTATTCGGGTGCCATCACTATCTAATTGTAACCTGAGAAGCCATCCATGAACGAAAGCAAAGCATGCCTTGCTGTAAAATCCACCAACTCATCAATATGTGGCAAAGAGAAGTCGTCCTTCGGACTAGCTCTGTTCAAATCCCTGAAGTCCATGCATACTCGGATCCTGCCATCTTTCTTTGGTACTGGAACAATGTTGGCCAACCAAGTCGGGTATTCGGATACCAGCAAGAAGCCTGCATCGATTTGCTTGGTGACTTCTTCCTTAATTTTGATGGCCCAGTCTGGACAAATCCTTCTGAGTTTCTGTTTGACAGGTCGGGCCTCGGGGTCAAGAAGGATCCGGTGCTGTACAATCTCAAGATCGATTCCTGGCATGTCTTCGTAGGACCACGCAAAACCATTTTTGAAATCTTTTAATAAAGCGACTAAGTGCTCGCATTCCTCCGAAGACAACGTGGACCCGATCTGGACCAGCCGCGGGTCCTTCTCAGTACCAATATTCACAGTAGTGATTTCATCAACTAAAGGTTTAACAAATCTTTCCTGCTTTTGATCAATTAATCGTTGCAAAACCGGAGGAATTTCTTCCTCGTCGTTTTCGTCAAAATTTTGAAAGTCCTGATTTAAGCAATATATCAAAGGCACAGAAAAGTACTCGGAAACCACATCCACATTATTCTCATTAAGTACTTCCAAACCGTCCGATTCTTCTATTACAACAGACTCAAAGGAGAAAGAAAAAGACAACTTGGACAGGACTGTGGCATCCGGGTTATCACCCCCAGGAATACCAGACTCAGACTTAGTTGAGCTGGAACCTGATTCCAACTCACAAGACTCAGTGGAATCAGATTCCGGCTCACTACCTGACCCGGTGTTGCTTGATAAAAATCCCTCTTCGTATTGCCAAACGAGAGAGGGTGCGATGGATGCATCCAAAATAGTTGCTGGTAGGCCCGCAACCGTTCCATTCCTGATCATGCATACCGAGAAGTTATCCCCCGAGCACTTCTGTTCGATCGGAGAATCTGAAAGTAGACATGCCAGTGCTACCCCCATTTCATTTTCAGCGTCCTCAGACTACATTTCCTTACTCTGCTCAGCCTCAGCAAACGGGTCTGTCTGCTCTCCGGCAACGTGATCCCTAGGTAACTGCAGGTCAAAGAAAATCTGAAACCCTGGCACGTGCTTCCTCTTTGCGTTCAGCCACAGCTCTGGGAAGCCACAGAACGGAAAGTCTTCCCCCTCTTGGACGAAGCGTCCGTTTAGGGTACCCTGAATGGGCCGGTGCATTAAGTCAAAAGGCTTCCCCATCTGTTTCGCTCTGGCTCTTACGGCCATTTCCTTTCCTTTCCTTACCCAATCCTCTTTGGTGGGCAGATAACCCAAGCCAAAGGTATGTGGGTTATGTGGCACCTCGGCCAATGCTGCGACGCCCTTCCGGCCGCTCTTTCCCAATCCCATCCCGGGGATATGTTGAAGCTTGTTCATGAGGTATACCGCTTGAGCACTGACATATACCCCCTCGTTAGCAGCCATGACGTTTTGTACAGCCCAAGCCTCAACAAGGGTGACACCTGACATAAACACGTCCTCCATGCCGTGCTCAATTTCCAAAACTGGTGTAGATACTTCCGGCGGGGGGTGGATCGATGAATTCCCAAAAACAATGGCTACTCCCTTTCCATAGGGGTATTTCACCATTTGATGCAAGGTAGAAGAAACTGCCTTGACTTGATGCAGCCACGGTCGCCCCAAGAGTAGATTGAAAGTGGCGGGAACCTCTAGGATGTGAAAGTCAATTTCATGCTGCCCTGGCCCAACCTTGGTCTGGATCTTCACTGTTCCCATGACTTCTCGGCTTGTATTGTCGTATGACGGAATCACCTAGGCTGTTGGTACGAAGTCCGCGATCTTCAAGCCAATTGCATAGGTAGTCCTTCCTGGACATACATTGATGGCGGACCCTGTGTCGACAAGCACCACGGGTATCCATTTGTTTCTGCACTCCACGGAGATGTAGAGTGGCTTGTTGTGGTTCGCACCCTCAGGTGGCAGTTCTTTGTCAGAAAAGGTCAACATCGGGGTAGCTCCTCTCGGAAAAACTAAGCCTACTAGCTGTTCCGGCGTAGTTTTATCGAAAGCTTTGCCTTGTCCATGGCTGATAGGACAGCCTGTCTGTGCACTCGTGATGTTATAAGCAGTCCCCAGATGGAGATGTTTGCTTCTATCTTTTATAACTGTTTCAGTACAGCCTCTTCTTCGACTTGCTTCTCTTTCTGTCTCTCTGCTTCCTTATCTTTCCCAGATGCCTCCGGCTGGTCTAGGTGCTGGGGCTTGAAATACCGTCCACTTCTCGTCATGTGGTCGACTTCTCCAAGGTATCAGGTGTCATCGGGTTGATTGTTTCCCCAATCTTCGTCCGTATGGGCTAGACATAAATCCTCATCTTCCCACCACATTCCATCAGCAGCCGACAGACACCTGTCCGGTTCTGGTATGATTGTTCTCATACTCGCGGTACCTTCCACCCCTATGCTCGCAGCATTCTCTGTTCCTGCGTGCACAGCAATTTCAGTCCCTACATGGGCCTTTGCCTTTTTGATTCTCGTGGGATCTTCAAATCTTTCTTGTTCCGACCGTATCAACACAGCTGGCTGCTCAATAATTCCAGCATTCAGAATGCTCCAATCCCGAGCGAAATTCTTAACACCGGTGCTCTCCGGCGATGTATTCTGTTCTCTGACTCTTTCGACTATCATCGACATTCGTGCCCTGCCGGACTCTGTCCTGGTTGGAACTCTTTCACCATATCTGGTTGATCATCTAACCACCTAGTAGCCTCTGCTGATTCCTCATAATCAAACCAGTTGACTGCTGCGTCCCCTGGATCTTGGTCATTGTAAAACTGGAGATTGGCAAGGTCCTCTTCCACAGCCCTTAAATCATCTGTTCCCTGTCCCAGACTATCCCCTTGGATCACATACAGTTCTCCCCCTGTTGTCAATTCCACATCTGGCCCATCCTGGCCTATTGATGAAATGTAGTCACCCGGGCCATATGTCTTCTCAACACGACTCCCAGATTCTGCAGACTCTGACTCAACAACCTTCTTCTCCTTTTGGATCTCCTCTCTCTTGTTCTCGATAGTCACCACCGTTGGCTTAGGTCGGGTCATAGAGATGTCTATTATGCACAAGTCGGTGCAGTCGGGAAGGAATACATCTGGCTTAGGCAGGTGGGAAGGAGTGATACAGATGCTAGGATCGTAAGGCACGACCCCAGTTTGGATGAAGTTGATCCTTTTAGGCGGTGGAGCTTGGTTATGTGTGGGGAGAGGGTTTGTTGTAACATTGGGTTTCTCAGGAGGCAAAATCACCCCATTATCAATGAGATCTTGAATCTCATGACGTAGTCAGAAGCACAGATCGGTGTCATGACCGTGCTGTTGGCGAAATGCGCAATATTTGGCTGGGTTGTGGGTAGGGGGAAGTCTTTCTGGTAAGGGCCGCGGTTCTAAGGGCTTCAAATGCCCTTTTCTGATTAAAACCCCCAGAGCTTTGGATAAGGGCATATATAGTGGAGCGAAGGTTCTTGTGTTTTTGGGTGGGTATTTGGCTGTTTGGGTATGGCTTCCGGACGCGCCGGAGAATGGCGCAGCTGCCATGGTTCTTGGAGGGGGGTTGGTGTTCGGAGGCTCTTGTAGTTGTAGTTCCGCTCGGGCCTGCATTAGTGTTGCGGTTGAAAGTTCTTCGGGGTTGCTCCTAGTCATTATCAATTAAGCCTTGCTTCAAGGCATCCTCAATCTGCACCCCCATTTTATGTAGATCAGAAAAGGTAAGGAAGGGGAGTACAATTATCTTTTGCATCAACTTCAGCTGAAGATTGCGCACAATCATCCGAATCTGGTCTTTGTCTGTAGGCCTTAGGGTCATCATCGAAGCCTTGGCTCTCCATCTAGTCACGAATTCTGAGAAGCTCTCTTTAGGCTCTTGCTTTGTTGTCTCGAGATCACGGGTTGTAATCTTGATTTGTGTATTGTATGAGTATTGTGTAATGAAGGCCTCGGCCATCTCGTCCCAGTTTCTCTTGACATCATCTTCTAATTTAGCATACCATATAGCCGCCACACCCGATAGGGTTCGGCCGAATAGAGACAGCTTTTGAAGTCTGCTAAGACCCATTGGCCTTAAGATATCTGAAAACAACCTCAGGTGCACCATGGGGTCCCCGGACCCATCAAATCGATCAATGTGCGGCATTTTGAATCTGTCAGGCAGCGTCACAGCTGCATCGGTATATCCATCTTCGATGTCAGGGATGGTCTTGACTCCTTGGGATCTTTTGAACAGCTTTTCGAGCTTGCTCAACTTCAATGCTGTGGGATCTGTCTCGAACTCAAAGGGAGAGGCCGGTAGGTTGGTGGGTGTTTTGGATAACTGGGGTTGGATTTGGGGTAGGATCGGGGGTGGAGGTGGTCCCGTGGGAATGTCCGTGTCATTCTGAACATTAGTTGTCTCCCCGGGGGTGGGAATTCCTGGCGGGGAAGGAACTTGTTGCGAAGCAGATGCTCCGGTTTGCTGTTGTAACCTTACAATTAACTCTGCTTGTTCATTCATAACCGTGGCTAGCTGCTTGGCGAACTCTGCCTGTCGGACAGCATCCTGCTGCATCATTTTCATACTCTCTTGGAGCTGGCGCACCATCTCCTTTAAATTGGCCATACTGTTCTGATCTGATTGTATTACCGGTATATATTCCCTTTCTGTGGGAGAAACAGAACCCTGATCCCTACTGTACTCAGGTGGGGTAGACAAAGCCCTATGTACTGACTGCTGAACTAATATCCTCTGCCTAACTACCCTCCGTCTAGTAACTGGGGGTAGAGAGTGGTACACTGGTTGTCCGTCTACCAGATCCTCAGATCGATGGAGCCGACGACCTCTAATCCAGAGTGCTTGGGGAATATCTACTGGGTCAGAAGCAATTGTGCTCGACTACCTAGTAAAAAGATAAGTAAAGCAAATAAATAAACGGGCAATTGGACAGCGTAACAACATAAAATAAACACAACACGCAGTTGGGTATCATAACAAATTGCCCACAAGCTGAATGTACTGTTCCTTAATCACTGATCACCGTTTCCAAATCGCTGTCCCAAAGTCTAAATCTGATACCCATAGATGACTGATTCCCAAAAAACGCTGATGCCCGCAGGCCTGACACTCAAACTTGTGAACTCATATGTGTGTTCCCCTGCATAGATGCACTTTAAAAACACATAGCAAGTAAAGAAAGCCAAAACACCCCTATGGAGGGGGTAGGGTTTCCCTGTCCTATTTTTGTCAAGAGCTAGAGTCTCACTATGCACGCAGCAGTTTTCAAACAACCTAACATCGGGTAAGCAACCTATCCTAGTTTGGAATAGTCACTATGGATTTCGATATGCACAAGGTCGAATGGTCGAAAAGGGTGCCCCGGTAAAACCGGGGTTTGTGTTCCCATACTGTCAGAGCCCACAATCGGTCAGCCTTATGGCATGCTTTGACAAAGTCAAGCCTCCGGCAAACCGTTCAGGAATGGCAGATGGCAAACACGGTGTCCTAGGCGCACCAATGCACATGCAATGCAAAGAGATGCATAAATGAAATCAAAACAGGATATCACGAGTTCGAGTCAAGCTCTCTAAATCCCCAGCAGAGTCACCAGAAACTGTAGACACGCCTGTGGGCCTCGTTACAGTTCGGACTCAATTTGTGTTACGGTTCTTAATCTGAACCAAAGAGTCCAAATCCGGCAAATCGTTTTGAGAAAACAGATTTTTGAAAGAAGTGCCAAACATGGACTGCTTTGCCAGATACAGAGTCGCCACCTAAATATTTTGTTTTGGGGGAATTTAGGAAACCCTGACTCGGTGCCAAAGGCCACGTGTCCGTCATCACCAAAGTTGCCTCGTCTCGGGAACTTGGGTATGATTGGGGAAGGTCAGCTATGAGCACCCCCTCTCACCCGATCTGAAGATTGGCCTCTACTAACCATGATATCCAGTTTTGAAAACATTATGTGTTCTTATTCCATTTATTAGCCTAGAATTACTATGTTATGCGCGCAGCAAACAAGTATAGACCAAATCGCCTAAATTGGAACAAAATATTGCATGTTCGTTTTGAAGATGGTTTGCTACTCGCAAGTAGGCTAAAATGCAGGTTTTGCCACCCTCGAGTGGGCTTTAGAAAAGATGATTTTGCCACTATCTAGTGGGCTTGAAACTCACAGTTTTAATGCAATATTCCAATTTAGGTAATTCAACCTCCATCCACAGGCATTCAAGCAGTTATATCACATAAGAAGCTAGCCTCATGGTAATCATGTTGTTATGGCAACACTCACACGCATGCGGTATGCTAAAGCATAAATACTTACCAAGTACTCCAAGAAAAAACAAGAACATGTTAGAAACCACGCATGATCCTAATTATACAGAGATGCCTAATGCAACGCATGCAAAAGTGCAACTATAGCAGGCTCGGCTATTCTAGACATGGCATATGAAATGCTGCAGCTAACACGTATTCAATTTGGAATTGAAACAAAATGCAGTTAGTATGATGTGCCGAGCTTGGTGCATGCAAGACAAATGTATGAATGCACGCATGCATAGCATAAGGTATGCTAATTTAAATATGCCCTAGTCTACCATCATAAGCGGGTAAATAAAACGGAAGAACGACGTGGGGTTGGAAAACATACACATACTTGCGCACACTTATTACACAATTGCCCTTGCTCGGAGGGTCCAAAAGAATAATACAGTCCGAATAATGAATCAACTATCCTAGCTAATTAATTATTACACACCCTCTAATTAATTAACAAATTAATAACAAAAGAGAGTGGCCACAACCCTGCCTCGGGATGTGTGAATGATGCATTCTTGACTCGTCTCGCCCGGAAACTCACGGCCATAGCACTGCTGCCTCTGTTTTTCACTGCCCTGCTCCTCTGAGGACTGCCAAAGTCCAAGGGCATGCTCTCTGGATGTTGGGGAATACCACCGACCAAGTAGAAACACCACCGGCCTAACAGGATGATCACCGGCCGCCTTTTAACCTGTCGGCCACAGATTACTGGCCGGTCGGCACTGTATATAGACGACCGGCCAAAGCTTCCTGCAGAACCTGCAATTGACAACAGCAGAGGGCAAGCAGTGTATGACATGGAATTTTTAGGCAAATGTATGCATGGCCACACCCCCTATCATGCAATGGACTCAAGGGAGCATGGCCCTCGACCCTCGGGCCATCAATTGTGCATTTTGATGCATGATGGCCTAAGAGGCCAAGTTTGCAACTTGATGTAAATGCATGCAACCAAAAGAGATGAATGCCAACACCCTATCATGTTGAGGTCAAGGGGATTGACGACCGAGGGTTGAGACGTGTTACATCACTTGGAGTATGAACACTTCTCAATCCTCATACTTGGTTTGACATCCCAAACCAAGCAAAATGTAATGCATGGATGCAATATACAATGCAAAGTGATGCAACTCATGCAAGGTAACATGAACATGCTAAGCTAATGCAACATGACACTATCTAATCCTACATGCTAGACTAATGCAATATGGACATATCAAGCATACCACAAGACTATGTAATGCCATTAACTAAACAACATGCAAACATGCGAAAATGATACGATGTAAACATACAACCAATACAGTGCAACATGCAAGCATGCAAAATATGCAAAGATGGACTTATACTGAAACGAGAGGACCTCAGCCCACCCCCAAAACAGTGGCCTAAGAGGATACACAATAGCACAAATGATGCATGCAAGCATGCACACATCAAGGTCCATCACCTAAGCATAAAAGGGGACAACTCTAAGCATACTTAAAGGCGATATATATGGGCATTAAACCAGCATGCTAAGCTTTGAAAATGAATAGAGAATGATGCCAAATCAAACAAAACATGCAAGCAAGGCATGCGACAATGACCAACACTTGAAGCCAAAAAGGGGGAGGGGGGGTCAAACCAAAGCTATGTCAACCAAACCTTAAAGGACCAAAATGACCTAAAACAGTCCCAAGGGACTCCAAAACAAGACTAAAGCATACATAGATCATAGTCAAAACACGCCAAGGAATGAGTCCAAAACAAGGGCATTCGAGGCCACAAAAGGGAGCATTACTCAACACCTCCCCTAAGCAAACATGGCATGAATTTTTCAATACAAAACAGAGTTTTAGCATGCAAAAAGGGCCCTCAAAACCCACTGATATGGCAGCCTAATGTCTAAACACATAGGCATGCACAATGACCATTTCCAAGGCACAAAAGAACAACCCTTCAAAGCATGAAAGAGATGATGAATGCAAACATACAAGCATGGATTGGGGACTGAAATGGCATGTGAAATGACTCCAAATCAACTGAAACAACCCAACTCAAGCATGCTCATGACTCACACACTCGATGCCAACATGCTAGAATGCAAAGGGGCTATGCAAAACATATCAAATACGACCAAATTAGCACCCAACAGACCTCAAACATGATAAATCATGACCGAGAGCTTCACAAAGCTAGGCAAGAATATGCAAGCATGATAGTCTAATGGCTAGATGCATTTCTAGGCAAAATAGGGGAATACAAAGCAAGTGTATTATGCATGAGAGGGGCCAACAAACCAACATGGGACAGAGGTAAAACATGCTAAATAAACACCAAATAACCTCTGAAATTAAGCCAAACAAAGCTAGGCATACATGCTACCCTTATGAGCTAAAACACAAGCAAATGAGACAATGAAGGGAGAGGGGTGTCCCTCTCCTATACAAGACCTCAAAACCACTTCATCACCACTGAAAATCCAATCCTCTAGATTTCAGTGGTGAGAAGGCCAATATATGAAAGTTCCAAAGCTCAACCGATAAGGCTCAAAATGAGGCCAAACAAGGCCTAAGAGGGGGTGGACGACCCCCAACACCAAAATGACCTTAAACAAACATGTTAAGCATGCAAATACAAAACTTTTTTCAGTTTATGGCTAAGCTCGAATCAATATGCAAGATAGTTTAAAAGCTTGTACAAAAAAAAGAAGGAATAAGAGGGTAAGTGTCTCACCCTTGAAGACCTCTTTGAAAACACCAAACCAGCAACCCTCTTGGATCAAAACCAGCTCCAAGACTCTTCAAACAACTCCCTAACACTTCAACAACTCAAAGGTGGTGTGCTACAAGGTGTTCTAGTGTAAGAAAGTGGATGAATCCTCCCTTTAGGGCACTCTAACACACGTAAATATAGAGAGAGAGGCAGAAAAATGTAGAGAGAGAGATTTTTTTGTATATCTCCTCCTCTTCCTCTTGTATCTCTCCTTGTGTCAAGAAGCTTGATTGATATAGAGATATATCAATCTGCAGCTCCTCAGAGCTCCCACGTCCAGGTATGGGCTGGGGTATGGCCTAGAATGACAGCTGCCAGCTGTCTACATAAATATTTGTTGAAAACCACATTTGGCCGGCCGGCCATCAAAGTGGCCGATCGGCAGTCAAATTGGCCGGCCGGCCATCACTTTTGGCCGATGGCAACAAGACACAGCCGGTGGCCTCAAGCCACGGCCGGTGGAGTGTAGGGATGTCCCAAAAGCCATTCCCTGCCCTCCAAAGCAAAAACACAAGTGTTTGGTGCAAAACCAGACACAAAACGGTCGAGTCGAGAGATTCTGAGGCAAGACGAACACAAACATGGATGATCACCGAGTGTTCAAGCAGTGACGTCCAAGTCTTAAGGGCGGTCAAAAATGGGGTGTCTACAGTTGCCTAAGGTCACGTGTCCGTCATCACCAAAGTTGCTTCGGCTTGGGAACTTGGGTACGAGAGGGGAAGGTCATGCAATGAGCACCGTCGCTCGCCCGATTGAAGATCGGCCTGTACTAAGCATGGTATTTTGTTTTGAAAACTTATGCATTCTTATTCTGGTTATTAGCCTAAAATTACTATGTGATGCGCACAACACACAAGTATATACGGATCGCCTAAATCGGAACAAAATATTTCATGTTTGTTTATTTGAAAATGGTTTGATGGTGCTACTCGCAAGTAGGCTAAGACGTGGATTTGCCACCCTCGGGTGGGCTTAGAAAACATGATTTTTGCCACCCCGTAGAATGGGCTTAAAACTCGCATTCAATGAATTATTCCAATTCAGGCAGTACAACCTTCACCCACAGGCATTCAGGCAGTTATATCACATAAGCAAATAGCCTCATGGCAACACTTACACACATGCGGTATCCTAAAGCATAAACGCTTACCTAGTACTCCGAGCCAAAACAATAGCTAGTTAGAAATCAAATGCATGATCCTAGTTCATGTTAAGATGGCTAATGCAACACATGCAAAAATGCAACTAGAATAGGCTCGGCCAATCTAAGAATGGCATGTGAAATGCGAAAACTCGATACACGTATTCAAGTTGGATTTGAAATACTATGCAGTTAGTATGATGCGCCGAGCCCGGTGCATGCAATACAAATGAATGATGCAAACATGCGAGCATAAGGATGCTAATTGAAACATGACCTAAAACTAACCATTGAAAGCAGGTAAGTAAAAGGGAGAAAGACGTGGGGTTGGAAGACATTCACACACTCACGCACACTTATTACAAAATTCGCCCTCTCGACGGAGGGTCCGAATAAATAATACAAATCGAATAATTAATCAACTACTCTAGCTAATTAAATATTACAAAACCCTTAACTAATTTAAACAAATTAACTAAGCTATGAAACTAAAGAGGCCGCCACAGCTTTGTCTCGAAATAATTGAATGATGCATGCTCGATCGCCTCGCTCGGAAACTCGTTGCCATGCCACATGTTACCTCTGTTTGCACTGTTTTACACCTCTGCAAACTGCACAAGTCCCAAGGATGCTTCCGATCCACTCCCTGAGCACTGTGGGATGTTACCGGCCAAAATATAGGAACATCGGCTATGTGGAATTGGTCATCGACCATTTGTGAGGATCTCGGCCAACAATGTTTAGTCGATCGGCACTGAAGATGGCCAGTCGGCCATATCTTCCTGCAGAATGCTGTCTTGCTGCAGCAGAGGACAAACAGAGCATGGCAATGCATTTTCAAGGCAATGTGTGCTCAACCACCCTTTCTATCATGTCATGAACTCAAGGGAGTATGGTTCTCGACCCTCGAACCATCAATCGCGCATTTTAATGCATGATGGCCAAAGGAGCCAAGTGTGCAAATCAATGTGGAATAAATGCAACAAAAACATATGAATGCCTAGAACTCTATCATGCTTGATCAAGAGCGTTGATGACCGAGGATTGAGACACGTTTCATCACTTCAAGTACGAATGTTCCTTGTTCCTCGTGTTTGGTTTGATACCCCAAACCAAACACACTGCAATGCATGCAACCAAGTACAATGCAACATGGAAATGCAAGGCAATGTAACATGAGTGTGACAAATGCAATGCAATGCAACCTAACATATAAACAACATGATATACAATAAGTATGCAATACGACTATGCAACCTAGATATGCAAACATACAATGTGATAGGCATGCAACAATGATACCAACAACAAGTATGCAACAACATGCAATGCGATAAGCATACAACAATACACAAACCGCATGATTCATGGACTTATACTGAAAATGGATAGGCCTCAGCCATACCAAAACAGTGGCCAAAGTGCCAAGAATTGATGGAATGAGATGCACAACAAGCATGCGAATGTAGTGGCCTATCACCTAGGCATAAGGATACAACTCTCAAACATGAGCAAGAAATGACAAACACGATAATGCAGCAATGAGATGAGCTCTGAAATGATATTAGGAATGATGCCAAATCAACGAAACAACGCAAGCATAGCATGCAATAAAGCTCAAGGCTTAAGGCTAGCAAAGTGGTTTACACTATGGCCATAACAAGTGAGCCCCAAACGACCAAGGTGACTGAAACAGTCCCAAGGCAGACCAAGACAAGGCTAGAACATGCATGGAGTGAGGCCAAAACATGTTAGAAAGATGAGCACAAAACATGAAGCATGAAAGGCTACAAAGGGGTGTTACACTACACCTATTACAACCAAGCATGACATGACTTAAACAATGAAAAACAGAGTTACATTATGTTAAAATAAGCTCGAAAATCCACTGAGATGGCATCTTAAAGACCTAAATATGATGGCATGCACAATGATCCAATCATGAGACATAAAACATCAACTCTTCAAGGCTTTGAAAGGACGACAAATGCAAGTGTATGGCTACACTACATGGACTGAAATCACATGTGGGATGATGCCAAATCATGAAAAAGGTCTAAGTAGTACATGCTAATGGCTTGGACACTCGAAGCTAACAAGCTAGGATGTATGGTAGCTATACAAAGCAATGTATGTATGATCAAAACAACATAAAACAGAGCTTTAGCATGCTGAAATATGACTAAAAGTTCCTTTGAGTTGAGCCAAAGTGTGCAAGTATGATGGTCTAAATGCAAGGTGCATGTTAAGGCAAATAAGAGGATTGCTGAACAAGTGCATGATGCATGTAAGAGGCTATCAAACCAACTTAAAACAGAGGTATAGCATGACCAAATAACACCAAATACTTGCTGAAATGAAGCAAAAACATGTTAAGCAAACATGCTACCATTACAAGCCATTAACACAAGCAAATGAGACACAAGGAGAGAGGGGTGTCCCTCTCCTATACAAGACTCTAAAACCACCTTTCCACCACTGAAAATCCTCTGGATTTCAGTAGTAGAAAGGTCAAGCCAAAGCAAGAACAAAGGCAAAAAAAGATGACCCAAAATAATGCCAAACAAGGCCTAAGAGGGGGTAGACAACCCCCAACCCAAAAGAGACCTTAAACAATCATCTTAAGCATATAAAAACAAAACTTTTTTCAGTTTATAGTTAAGCTTGAAACAATATGCAAATAGGTCTAAAAGCTTAAGCCAAAATGGGGAAACAAAAGGTTAGTTGCTCACCCTTGAAGAACACCTTCAAGAACACAACTCCAGCCACTCCCTTGGATCAAAACCAACCCAAGAACTCTGAAACCAACTTCCTAGTGCCTCAGCAACCAAAGGAAGGTATTTTACTAGGTGCTCTAGTGCAAAAGTATGAACAAAAACACACTTTAGGTCACAAACACACACACAAATATATAGAGAGAGGGAGATATATAGAGAGAGATACATATATCTTCTATATGAATTTTGCTGAACCTCTGGAAAGGGAGGGGAGGCTCCCCTCTTATAGGAAATCAAATTCAAAGTTTCTTAGAGAAGCTAAGTTTTGGTTCAAATTCCTCTATACACGTGTATAGAGGGGAGAGTCTATGCTCACCAACTGGCACAGCTGGCATGCACAATGCCTGAAAAAGGCAAAGAAAAGTCCTCGGCCAGAAAATATGGCCGATCGACCAAAATAAGTGCCGACCGACCAACAAAAGTGCCGACCGGCCAACATTTATGGCCGATGGAAAGGAAACAAGGCCGATGGCATCATGTCATAGCCGATGGGGTGTGGGGATGGCCAACAAGCCACCACCCCTTTTCTCAGAAGTAAAAACACAAGTCCTTGGTCCACAACCAAGCACAAAACAGATGAGTTAAGAGATCTTAAGGCGAGGCGCGCAGCCGAGACCTTCGCGAACTCAAAACGAACACGAGCATGGATGATCATCGAGTGTTCAAATGATGACGTCCAAGTCTTAAGGATGGTCAAAAATGGGGTGTCTACAGTTGCCCCTCTTTGATAGAACTCGAAAGTCATAAGATGACGGGAGTGAATGTCAAAGCCCAGTGAATGTCAAAGCCCAGAGACGACCCATTTTCGACAAGGCCGAAGACTTAGACAAACATACAAGATAACAAAGAGATGCGCCCGCAGGCAGGGGCAAGATGCAAATAACACGCCGAGCATAACTTATGATCATGCAAAGAGAGTTGTAATGAAGCATAACATGCAACAATTTAAGCAAGCGAATAAGAATCAAACTACATTTCATGCAGAAAGGACGTGAGAAAATTATGCAATTCTCGCCGCGTCTCGCGCGGAGAATACTAAAAGCGACTACCGAGAAAGCCCGAAGTCTCAAACATAATATTTCTTAGCGTATCGCACGCAAGAGAAGGGAGGCAATTTTCAGCGTATCACGCGCAAGAGAAGGGAAACAATTCTCAACGTATCACATGCAAGGGAAGGAAGGCAATTCTCAGCGTGTCACACGCAAGAGAAGGGAGGCAATTCTCAGCGTATTACACGCAAGAGAAGGGAGGCAATTCTCAACGTGTCACACACAGGAGAAGGGAAAGCAATTCTCAGCGTATAACATGCAAGAGAAAGGAGGCAATTCTCAGCATATCGCGCGCAAGAGAAGGGAAACAATTCTCAGCGTATCACATGTAAGGGAAGGAAGGCAATTCTTAGTGTGTCACACGCAAGAGAAGGGAGGCAATTCTCAGCGTATCACACGCAAGAGAAGGGAGGCAATTCTCAGTGTGTCACACGCAAGAGAAGGGAAAGCGATTCTCAGCGTATAACACGCAAGAGAAGGGAAACAATTCTCAACGTATCACACGCAAGAGAAGGGAAAGCAATTCTCAGCGTATAACACGCAAGAGAAGGGAAACAATTCTCAACGTATCACACGCAAGAAAGGGTAGGCAATTCTCAGCGTATCACAAGCAAGAGAAGGAAGGCAATTCTTAGCGTATTCTCAACGTATCATACGCAAGAGAAGGGAGGCAATTCTCAACATATCACATGCAAGAGAAGGAAGACAATTCTCAGTGTATCACACGCAAGAGAAGGGAGGCAATTCTCAACGTATCACACGCAAAAGAAGGAAGGAAATTCTCAACGTATCACACGCAAAAGAAGGAAGGCAATTCTCAGCGTATCACACGCAAGAGAAGGGAGACAATTCTCAGCGTATCACACGCAAGAGAAGGGAGGCACAACACTCAACAAATCACATCGAGCGCGCCGGGGTGTTTCTAACTGAAACAAAACGAACTCAAAGGACAAGAAGGGTCTTACCTGGAATTCCTCTGAATAAACTGCACATACAGTGCTGTCTGGTTGCACCAGCCTCAAATGAACCGTACATACAATATCGTGCCCTGCATAAGAAAAAAACTTGACAGGTACAATATAGTAACAACACGTATCCAACGTCACGTCAAGATACAATTCTAATACGTATAGCAATGCAAGTTGAAAGACGCGTAGCAACGTGGGTGAAAAGTTCGTAACGATGTAAGTGAAAAGTGCATAACAATGCAAGTGATGGTGTGCACTACAACGCATATGAACAGTGCACAACAATGCAAGTGAACAGTGCATAACAATGCAAGAATGCTGTGCGTGAGAACGCATGTAGTACGTGCATAACAATGCGAGAGATGCACGATTATCATAAACAAGACAAAACATTGTAATGCAACGCAGTTAAAGCAGTTTCTAAATCTCGCAAGATACAAAAGGATATGAAAAAGGATACACCTTGTGCGTACCAAGCATCGCACTTGGAAGGCCCGATTCGAGGTCAACACAAAGGCCAGTTGAGCTTCAAAGTCTACTTTCTTGCACCGTCTTGAGGAATGAAGGTCTCAAACAACCTAACTGACCCAGACAAGGGTGTGGGAGGTGCATCGACCACAAGGGGAGGCCACCAGCCATCCATTGGCCATAAAAGGATCTCATCGGCCAAATATTTGGCCGATCGGCTAACAATTTGGTGGCCGGCCAAAAATGGCAGTTTCGGGGTAAGTTTTGTCCTTTGGCCACGGGTCTTTAAATATGGGGTTCCAAACCCCATATTTTCACTTCTCCAAGCTCGAAAATCCTTCCTTTTTTTCTCCAGGTGATTTTCCCGCCTTCGATCCTCGTTTTTCTCTTGTTTTTGAGCCTTTTTTGTTGTTCGATTCGCAAAACCTTTCCCGTTTCGCATACTTTAAACCGAAGAAAACTAGGTTTTCGGTGTTCCTTTCTTGGTTTCGACTACTTGGGGTTTGTTTCCCCTCGAGTTTACTTGGTTTTCGTGCCTTTTCCACACTCCGACCTTTTCTTCTATTTTTCATCCTCTCAGGGTTAACCTTTGGGTTGACCTTTCGTATTCTTGCCCCTTTTTCACATTCTCAACCATTTTTACGCTCCTTTTGAGATGGCAGACGACATTCCACGTAGTGGGACTCCCTCGAAGATGGATGTGGACCCCGTGGTCGAGCTCCTACCTCTTCGCATCCAGCTGTTCGATCTGGCGACTTACAGGCTGGCGATACACATGTTGCCTCTCGATGGCATCCGCCACTTCAGGAGCTATGAGCGGGGCGGGCGGGGCGGGCTACTGGAGCTTTTGTTGCGCCAGCCAGAGTCACATCTGTCTTACGGTGTCGCTGAGGTATATTCTTCCTCTGTTTCATTTTCTGCAATGTAGAACATATAATTGCGATAGTCGATTCTGTTCTTTAACTACTTAACTCAGACACATTGATACATCACATGTTGTAGTTCACTGTGGGCACACCCACACCCGATATCTGTTTAAATCTGAACATATGCACTCACACTGTATTTTTTCCAATTCTGAAGGCATTCAAACACTATACATCTGACACTGCATCGCATCTGTTTGTCTTTGAACATAGGGAGATTCCCATGCCTTCCAGGGGTATGTGAATATCGTTGCTCGAGGATGGTACATGGAGCTACCCGATGTGGTTCGCCATATTGTCGACCAGGCTGTCTTTGGGACCTTCTACATGGGACTCTCACGCCTCACTGCGAGCAGGCCTCTTCTTGCTGCTTTGGTGGAGAGGTGGTGGGACACCACCGACTTCTTCCACCTTTCTGCCACCGGGGAGATGACGATGACTCCCTTTGACTTCTCCATGATCACAGGCATCGGAGTAGGGGTGATCCGATCCCCTTTGATACAGACATGGATGAGTGGGACGCCGCTCAGCTATACTTGCTTGGCACTCAGCCACCTTTTGCCCGGCTAGGGTTTGTGAGGTACTCATGGTTCGAGGATCACTTCCGGATCCAGACGCCTACTACTCGGGAGGAAGAGGAGTTGTATGCTCGTGGCTTCATCATGTTCCTGCTACGGACCACACTCTTCGCCGACCGGGCGAACACTGTCGCCCTTTACCTACTGAGCACACTTGTGGACGTGACGCGGATCTGTGACTATGACTGGGGTGGTGCGGGCTTGGCCACCCTTTACGGATATATGAGTTCATTCTCTCGCCACAGCGGGCAGTTGCTTGGAGGCTACTGGCGAGCCTGGGAGGTACACGTTCCCTTTTCTGTCTTTTCAATTCTGTTTTTCATTATCTGTACATCACACACACTGCGTGTACACAATCTGCTTTACACTGGTTGTACATTGCACACATTGCACAATACACTGCACAAACTGCAATCTACTTTATCTGTATACTACTTTATCTGATAAGCATACTCATATCTACTCTGTTACATTCTGTAGTTGTGCGTGTATGCTTACTTTCCTAGGCTCGCCCCAGTGCTAGATGTGGAGACGCCCCCCATGGTTCCATTTTCCCACCGCTTCGATGTGAGATACGAGCGGAGGCCACGGGAGTCCTTCATGTTCTTCTGCCGCTACTTTGACACCATCACCACAGCCTATGTATGTCAAACATTACAGTTTATTTAAGCTTCGCTTTATATTGTACTCTCAATAACAGTAGATAACAAACTGTGTATTATTTGCAGATCACCTGGCAGCCTTGGGCCTCGTTGCCAGACGCAGTTCGGGAGTGGTATGCCGGTGCTCGAGAGACTGCCCGGTTCAGGGTCTTGTTAGAGAGACCGGTCTACCGCGCTTGGTACTTTGGGGAGTGCTTCCTATGGCAGACCTTGGGCGTGCTAGAGAAGACAGTTCCAGCACCTCCTCCTACCCACACGAGTCACACTGAGAGGTACACCTCAGAGGAAATGATAGACTATATGATTGGTTGGAGCTATGAACGCTTTAGAGACGAGGGCGATTATGCCGAGTACATCCAGGCTTATCTCATACGGCCTCTGATTGGTGCGCACTGAGTCGAGAGAGAGAGGTCAGCGGTGCCAGCATCAGAAGTAGGGGCACTGAGGGCACCTCCGGCCCGAGGCAGGAGTGGGTCCCGGAGAGGGTAGGGAGCTGGATGGCCAGAGCTGCCTATGACGATGACATGCCGAGGACAGGGTGGGGAGACTTACCAGATACCCATCGTTCCTCCTCCGGCTGATCATGAGCTTGTCAGAGTCTATGGCTCGACCCCGGTATGTACTACCACACTTTGCATTCTGTACAGCCATTTCATTTCATTTCTCTTGATATTCCGTAGAATACTGATGCTTTTAACCCTTTTACAGGCTTCCGTGGAGTACACTCGCCAGTCTCTGGAATTGACTGCCTCTGTGATGGGGATGCTGTAGCGGAGCATCGACCTGTTGACCATCTGTGGCATCCTGGTAAATTCTTTCAACCACAGTCTCAAACTCTGCATAATCTGTTTCATACATAATCTGATGCATCACACTATCAATATGACACTTGATACACAACACTCACGACACTGATACACTATAACTCAAATACTGCTCACAACGTTGCTCACGACATTCATACATTGTACTCATACACTACATTCTATATTGATACACTGCTCACAGCATTCATACACTGTACTCATACACTGTATTCGGTATTCATACTCTGCTTTGTGCAGCATAATTGATGCATTTGCCATTTGTCCTTTTCAGGCCCCA
Organism: Camellia sinensis; assembly: GCF_055761805.1. Classification (NCBI taxonomy): domain Eukaryota; kingdom Viridiplantae; phylum Streptophyta; class Magnoliopsida; order Ericales; family Theaceae; genus Camellia; species Camellia sinensis. Next base: position 113,719,550 of record NC_138963.1, on the reverse strand, counting down.
TTCCAGATTCTGGTCGGGGGAGGTGCTCCAGCTGGACCATCTGTTCCTGCTCGAGGAGGAGGGGGAGCCAGGCGGGGGATGACATTCCATAGCCGGGGCAGACATAGGCATGCTCATGCTGAGAGCAATTCACGAGAGCCTTCCCCCGATGATTCTGACGAGGACGCGGTGTCGTCCCAGGGCGAGGCCGGAGACAGCTCATATTCTGACTATAGATATAGCGATGGTGACCCTGGACCCTCGTCCAGGAAGAGGACTAGGACCAACTCCCATACTTGAGGCCATCGATATTGATCCAGACATTCTGTTGCCTTTTCTTTTCTTTGCTCTGTTCAGACATTTTGTTGTTTTTCTCCTCTTTTTTTTTTTTTTGCTTTACTTTTCTTTTTACTGGTAGTTTGAGCACATTGTACTGGCTCAGGTAGGTTTTACTTTCCACAAAATTATGTACTTTTTGCAAAAGACATGATAGAAATGAAATAGCTATTTTGTTCAAAAAGTGTTGCATTTATACATTCTATGCATCGCATCGCATTACATAATAATGTAAATGAGATTGAACTTTTGTTTGAAAATTAAACACTTGCATCGTAATAACCAGTTAGTGAACCGTCTAATGACAAAAATAACTCGATAATCAAAACAAAGAACTAGATAAGCTAACCAAGTGTAAATACAACTCGATAAGCAAAGCAAAGACTTAAAGAATGTGAAATACAACTCGATAAGAAAATGTACAACAACTCGATAAACAAATCGAAGTAACGCAGGTGCGACTTCGCAAAATCATCACCAGAAGGCATTGAAAGAGGTGCCAATCACAAATTCTCAGCATGTTCAATACATAAACAGCTCAGGGAACAAGAAGGAAGGCCATCGGCCAAAGGGAAAGGCCACCGGCCACAAGAAATGGCCATCGGCCAAAAAGGATGGTCGGTCGGTACTATTTTTGGCCGATCGGCCAAAAATGGCAAGCACCTCCAGAATGTTGACACCTGTCTTCCACTCAACCCCTTATCTTCTATAAAAGCCCTAGGTTCGTAGTTTTCCTCATTTTAGCACTGATTTGCACCAAATGGAAGAGTTTCTTGCCTAAAATCTCACAACTTGGATTGCCAACTTGGATAGCTCGGAAAGGCTGAGTTTCCGGGGTTTCGGCATAAATGCACTATTCATGCTAGGTCGCACCCCGCTGCATTTTTCGTTCCTCCATGCTGCGGCAAGGTTTTGGAATCCGGTAACACACATCTTTAGTTTTGGCGGTCAAGAGATGTGTCCCACTTTTGAGGATTTCCAAGCTTTAATGGAATCCGAGCACGACGAGGAAATGTTGCCTCAGTTCCGGTTCGGCCACATTCAAGCCTTAGGACGGATGTGTGTCCTTACTGTACATGACGCTCGATCATTGATTCATGATGGAGAGTTGGAAACTCCTAGCTTGGTTTGCGGTTTTCTGATGCTGGTGACTGCGGCGACCATCATTGACAGGGTTATCGACGATATGCGCTCTGGTTATGCATGCTATCTCATTTCTTACTAGCCCCGGGCTCCGGCGGGTTTAGCACTCGTTTGATTGAGGTCACCGAGGGCTTGAAAGAGGGAAAAAGCTGCATCGCCATGACATTGGTCGAGACATTGATGGGCTTAGAGGCTTTTCATCGTCGGGAGATGACTAGTTTTGCAGGGAGTCCACTACTATTGCAAGTAATTTTTCCCACCCCATCTCACATATATTGCTCACATCAATCGGCCCTCAGGCTCGATTTTTCTCTCAAAACCTTCTGCTCACTTTTTCTCTCAACTTACATCTCTCTATTTTTTATTCTCTCATTTTTCATCCCTCCCCAGGTGTGGTTGATGGACAAGTTGAGAGTTGTGGACTCGTGTCCGGCATATTTAGTTCACAGTTATTTCTCCCGCCGACGTCTAGTCGATGCTCCGGATGAAGGATGGTGGTACAGTTGGATGTGCAATTTGTCCATGGATCGCATTGCTTGGCGCTGCCCTTGGCTCAATTTACCGGCAATGAGCTATAGCATGACCCATCAGCCTGGGATCCAGTTGATTGGCTTGACACACTGCGTGTTTTACTTTTTGTTCCAATTCTGGTGCTAGTTCGGACATGATCAGACTTGCCCAGAGGAGGGGATTGAGTACCCCGTTACATTTTCGGTCCGAGGCGCGCAGCTAGCTCGGTATACCACAGCATGGAGGACGAGAAAGCTTCTAGCCCCCACTTCTACTTTCAGCTACACCCTCTCTGATGAGTGCTTAGATTGGCCCAATGAAGAGGCACAGATCGGGCCCAGCTTGGCATCAGAGGCTTCGACCAGCTCTGGGAGAGGACGCGGGAACACCTAACTACGTCACGAATTTATTTTCTTTAATCAGAACTTTCAAGTTTTCTTTATGAATGTAATGAAAAGCAACTTCAATTTGTATTAAAGAGCAGGAGAACTCTGTATTGAAATCAATAAAATTGAAGGTTGTGGTACTGAAATTTTTTCAATTGGTCCAAAAATGGTCTAAGTTGTAAAAAAAGATTAATTTGAGCAAAATTAACTTTTATTAAAACTTGTCAAAATCATTTTCGATATGGATCAGAACTGGACACGCCTGAGATCTGTCGCTGAGATGCACAACCTCGGATTCCAGCAACTGGAAAGTTGCCCCTAGCTTGAATAGCACTATACCGGAGATCACAACCGAACTCTTGAATGCTGAATAGACAAAGATGACCGAGATGATCAAATGGACAAAGTTGATCGGGGAAGTGATTATGGCTGGACTTCAGGACGAAGTTGCCTACGTATCCCAAACAAGAGAATCAAGCCTTACGTAGTTCGGCTCAGGGTCACTCGTGTATTAACCCTCACCTTTTATGCTCTAACTTTTGCCTAGGCCGCCCTTTGCGGGTTTTCAACCTTGCGAGCTCAGTTTTTATAATTTCAAATTTTCTGTGCTCTAACTTTTGCCTAGGTTGCCCTTTCGGGTTTTCGGCCTAGCGAGCCTCTCAGGGAAAATATTTCTTCAACTTGTCCATGTTGATCGGTTGGGAGAACTCTAGGCCATCTAGGTCCATTAGAACCACAACTCCACCTAACCAGATAGGCTTGATGATGTAAGGACCAATCCAATTAGGTCTGAACTTGCCCCTAGGGTCATGGATGGGAGCTCAGTTGTCTTTGAGCACCAAATCTCCTTCTTTAAAATTCATGGACTAAACCTTCTTGTTGAAAGCCTTGGCAATTCTGCGTTGATAACCCTGAACATGGTACAGTGCTTTCAGTCTTCGCTCATCAAAGAGCATGAGTTCTTCAAACCTGCTCTGCTGCCAATCTGCCTCAGCTATCTGACACTCAGCCAGTTCCCGTAATGACGGAACTTCAATTTCGATCGGTAGAACGACCTCCATCCCATAAACCAATGAATACGGACTCGCCCCAGTAGAAGTTCTAATTGACATCCAGTAGCCCCACAGAGGAAATGCAACTTATCTGGCCAGTCCTGGTAGGTTTTCACCATCTTCTGCAAAATGTGTTTGATGTTCTTGTTGGTGGCCTCGACTACTCCGTTGGTTTGTGTCCGATATGTAGATGACTTGTGAAAAGCCACGTTGTATTTTTCCAACAAGTCGATCACTTCCTTCTTGAAGTGGGAACCATTATCAGAAATGATCTCGTTCGGGACCCCATAGTGACAGATGATGTTGTTCCTGATGAATTTCGCAACATGCGATGCCTTCAACACCGCATAAGATTAGGCCTCAACCCACTTTGTGAAATAGTCTATGTAGACGCGCCCGAACGTCCTGAGAGAATCCCGTTTTGTTCATTGGGCTTACTACAGTTCGGACTTAATGTCATGGTTCTTAATCTGATCTCGCAAAGTGCAATACGAGATTGATAAATCACCAAAGAGTCCAAATCCGACAAATCATTTTGAAAAACTGATTTTTAGAAAGAAGTGCCAAACATGGACTGCTTTGCTTGATACAGAGTCGTCACTTAAATCTTTTATTTTGGGGGAATTTAGGAAACCCTGACTCGTGCCTAAGGCCACGTGTCCATCATCACCAAAGTTGCCTCGGCTCGGGAACTTGGGTACGATTGGGGAAGGTCATGCAATGAGCACCCCCGCTCGCCCGATCAAAGATCAGCCACTACTAAACATGATATCTTGTTTTTGAAAACATATGTGCTCTTATTCTGGTTATTATCCTAGAATTACTATGTGATGCGCACATCATACAAGTATAGACTGGATTGCCCGAGTTGGAACAAAACACCGCATATCTGTTTGTTTTGGAAATGATTCGAAGTTTGCTACTCACAAGTAGGCTAAAACACAGATTTCAATGAATCGTTCCAATTCAAGTAATCCAACCTCCACCCACAGGCATTTAGACAAGTTTATCACATAATCAGTTAGCCTCATGGAAAGCATGCTATCATGGCAGACACTCATACACATGCAAGGATGCTAAAGCATAAACACTCACCGAGTACTCCGAGCCAAAGAAAGAAGCTAATTAGAAATCATGCATGAATCCTAACTATGCTGAGATGCCTAATGCAACACATGCAGAATGCAACAAAGATAGGCTCGACTATTCTAAAATGGCATATGAGATGTTACATATAACATGTATTCAACTTGGAATTGAAATACAATGTAGTTAGTATGATGCACCGAGCCCGGTGCGTGCAAGACAGATGAATGGATGCAATCATGCGAGCATAAGGATGCTAATTGAAACATGCCCTAAAACTAACCATCATAAGCTGGTAAATAAAAGGGAGAAAGACGTGGGGTTGGAAGACATGCATCACACACACGCACACTTATTACAACAGTTCGCCCTCTCGACGGAGGGTCCGAATAAATAATACAACACCAACTAGCTAATCTAAGCCAATCTAATTAAGCTAGTTATTACACAACCAAAATGAATAATAAATTACAGCTAATTATTACACAACTCTAATTAATTAACAAACTAACTAAGTAAGCAATTAAACTAGCATGCAAACTACATGAATGTGGACTGCCTCAGCTCTGCCTTGAATGATAAAGGATGCATGCATGCTCGAGTTGCCTTGCCGGGAAATCCATCGCGATGCCCCGGCTTGCCTTTGTCTGCAATTGACCTCAGAACACTGCTAAAAGGCTCCAGAAGGCTGAAACTCCACCCTGGGGATCTGTAGGAAGGCTGCCGACTAGCTATTGGCCTTGGAGACCACCTGCCGACCACCTCCTGTGGGAGAAACCAAAAGGGGTGGTCGGCCTGCCAGAAAAGCTGGTCGGCCGACCAGTTTCTGCCTCTGGTTTTTGGTTTTCTGCAACAAGGAGCAAGAGAGAGGCATGGCAAGGTATTTGCAACACATGTGTGCATGACCACTCTCCCCGTCATTGCATAAGCTCTAGGGAGTGTAGTCCTTGACCCTCGGGCCACCAATCACGCATTTTGATGCATGATGGCCGAGGAGACGAACTGCACGACTCAATGTGAAATGAATGCACATATTAACACCTAAAGCCAACAACTCCATCATGGGTAGTCAAGAATGTTAGCGACCGAGAATCGAAGCACGTTTCATCACTTTGAGTATGAAACATCCCTCGTTTCCCGTGTTCGGACTAACTCCTATTCCGAACACTATGCAACACATAACATGGCATGCACAAATGCTGCTCTTGCATGCAACCTAAATGCTATGCAACTAAGTGATGCAAATATGCAAAGGATGACATGAAAACATGCTACTAGCATACATAATGCTATGAACTAACAATGACATACTCAATGCACATGGTACTTAGCATACACATTGCACCTAAGAACTAACATACGCAATGAGATGAACAAGGCATGTACAATGCAATGATCAATCATGCGACAATGTGGCATACTCAATGCTATAGAATACAATGGCATACTCAATGCAAAGATGGACTTAAACCAAAATGAATGGGCCTCAGCCACACCCAAATCAGTGGCCAAACATGATGAAAACAAGACTCCAAAACTCATGCTAGCATATACAATGCAATGGCCCCGAGCCTAAGGCACAAAAACAAAACTTTGCACATGCAATGAAAGGACTAAACATGGAGTACAATGGCATATATTCCAGCTCTAAAATATAACATGACTCCAAAACGACTCCGAATCATGCAAACAACTCACACAACGCATGTTGAATGGCTCAAGCATTGAAACTAGTGAAATGCATTACGCTATAGGCATGCAAAGCGATGCTCAAATGATGAAACTGACCCCAAATAGACCCTATGCAGGCCCAAAACAGTAGCAAAATGGGTTGGGATGATGGCTTGAAAGGCACAAAAGTGAAGCTCATGCAATGGCTCGCAAATAGGGCATAAATGTACAACTCTAAAGAGCACTTAAAGCATGGAAAATATGGAAGTGTAGCACCCCTATAAGCTCTGAAATATCATGCCTAATGATGCCAAAACATGTAAATAACTCAAGTTAAGCATGCAAGGGACCTCCAAACTCAAAGCTAGTCAAAGCTATTACATTCAACCAAGGGACCTCAAAAAAGAGCTAAGGCAGCCCAAAATATGAACAAAATCAATTTGAAATATGGCCAAAATATGCTAGAATAGAGGGCCAAAACAACATGCATTGTGAGCTAGTGAACATGAGTTACACTACAAGCATATGAAGCATGTGAAGGACTACCAAACCAAGAAAAAACAGAGTCATGGCATACCAAATGATGGCCAAAAACCCACTGAAACAAGACCAATACATGCAAGAATAACATACTCCTTTGATAAGCCATGAAAGGGATTACTCTACACATGCAAGAGGCAAGCAAAAGGGGACCAAACCAGCCATGGTCAGGGCCTAGGCAGGACTTAGAAGTCACCAAAAAGTGCTTGAACTAGGCCTCCAAATGGTATAAACATATGCTCCTTTGGTAGGCCAAAAATGCTAGTAAACAAGACTACAAGAGAGAGGGTCACCCCCCTCTGATCTAGGCCATAAAAACCACATTCTCATCACTAAAAATCCACTGGATTTTAGTGGTAGGAAGGCCAAGCAAAGACTAGTTCGAATGCCTTATGGCATGGCACAAAACAAGGCTAAATAGAGCATGCAAGAGGGTAGATGACCCTCAACACCAAAAGAGCCTTAAACAAACATGAAAAAAACTTAAATATGAACCTTTTTTCAGTTGGAAACAAAGCTCAAATAAGCATGCAAATGAGGCTAGGAGAAGGATCAAAATAATGCTAAAAAGAGGGAAAAGTGATTACCCTTGAAGCTCAGCAAAACCAGCCAACTTTGGGACCAAAAACCAGCTCTTCAACCTCTGAAAATCCCCTCCAAGAACCTTAGACCAATGGTGGAAGTGTATGGCTATGAGGTGTAGTGTAAAAGGGTCAAGAACAACACACTTTTGGCCCCAAAATGTAGAAATATAGAGAGAGATATAACTTTTTCCTTTAACCAAAATCTGAACCTGGTATAAGGAGAGGGAGGGTCTCTCTTACAGACAAACAAAGCCAAAGCTTCTTCAAGAAGCTAAAAACAAGGCTCAAGATCCTCCATACACATGTATGGAGGATACAGTCTGTGCCTTTTAGCTAGCACAGTTGGCATGCACTCAGACAGACAAAGTAGGAGGGAGCTGGCCGACCAGATAAGGTGGTCGGCCGACCACTTCCCCTGGTCGGCCGACCAACGTAAGTGGTCTCCCATAAAAAAGGTGGTCGGCCAGTGCAATTGGTGGTCTCCACACTGAAAGCAAGTCAGTGGTATGGTGGGAGACCAGCAAATGTGGCCCAAAGATCAAGAAAACCAGCTTCCCGACAAGAAAACCGACTGGCAGGGAGAAAGTGGTCTCCAAGGAGAAAAGGTGGTCTCCCACCCTTGTACCACCTCCCAAGCAAGGAAAACAAGGTTCATGCCAAAAATGAACCAACACGGATGCAAACCGAGAGTCCGGGGGGCAAAGCGCGCGGCCGGGTGCACCGAAAACTGGTTGTTGAGCACAAAAAGTGGCGTACGGCCACAAAGGTGGTCTCCCGGACCACAGTGTCCCTCTAGATAGAGGAAACAAGGTGTGTTCCAAAAAACCGTGCCAAACGGAGGATGTTAAGGTGTCCCGAACCGAGGCGTACAACCGACGACTCCGAAAATTGAAAACTAGTCTCCAAACGGGAACAGTGGCCTATGACCACGAAAAGTAGTCTACCACCACTGAGAGATAGTCTACAAGACCTCTCCCTCACACCGAGAAAAGAAAACAAGACTTAGTCCACAGACCGAGTCAAAGTACAAAGGGTCCTGAGGTCTGGGGGTGATGCTCTCAGCCAACTCCGAAACTTCAGAACGAGCACAACATGCACTATCACCGAGCGCTCAATCGATGACGTCTGAGTCTTAAGGTTGGTCAAAAATGAGGTGTCTACAGTCTATCGCGACCAGAATGAACTCATGCCCATTGGACCCCTTTGGAGTGATAGCCCCGATCACATCAATCCCCCAGACTTAAAATGGGCATGGCGAAGTCATGTTGTATAGCTTCAACGGCGGAATATTCATGTGGTTTGCATGGATCTGACATTTGTGGCATCGCCGAACAAAGACAATACAATCCTCCTCCATGGTGGACTAGTAATAACCCTGTCTGAGGATCTTTCGGGCTAGCATCGCCCTGTTCATGTGCGCTCCGCACTCTCCTCCATGGATGGCCTCCATCTGGCACTTCGATTCTTCAGCATCAACACACAACTTATGCATCCCGAAATGACCTCTCTTATACAGTTTTCCCCCGCAGACAATGAATTGAGCATCCATTCTTCTAATTGCCCTTTTGTCCTTGGCATTTGCCCCTGGTGGATACGTCTCTTTTTTCAAGAAGTTCCAAACATCGTAATACCAAGGATTCTCATCTTGTACCTCATCTATGGTAGCAATTAGCTCGTAGGCCGGCGTGAATTTCTGTTCGATGATGATCGGACGCATCCGGACTCCGAAAGGAATATTTATCATAGAAGATAGAGTTACTAGTGAACCTGCGAACCTGTTGTTCTCTCTCAGTAGATGAGTGAAGTTCAGCTTCTCAAACCGAGGAATCAGCAAGTCCAAGGTCTGGTGGTATATTCTCATCTTTTCTTCTTTGACTTTCCAATCTCCTTTTGCTTGAGATACAACAAGGTTCGAGTCCCCGATGACGTCCAACCGTTTTGCCCTTAGTTCCAGAGCTGCTTCTAGTCCAGCAATACAAGCTTCATACTCTGCCTCATTGTTCGAGACTTTGAACCGGAGTTTGAATGCTAGAGGAACACGAGAATTATCGGGTCCTATCAGCAACACCCTTATCCCATACCCGTATTGGTTTGACGCTCTATCAAAGTACATTGTCCAAAATTCTTCTTCGACATGCAGAATGGCCTCATCTGGGAATAGGTACTTAAATGCTTCATCCTCTTCAACTAGGTGATCGGCTAGGAACTCTGCTACTGCTCTCCCCTTCACTGACTTGCGCATCATATACATCAGATCGAATTCGGAAAGCAGAAGCAACCAACGAGCTAGCCTACCCGTAAGTGCCAGTTTCTCGAAGAGATATTTGATGGGATCTAATCTTGAAACCAACATTACAGAGTGAGCTAACAGGTAGTGCCGCAGCTTCCTGGTAGCCTATACCAAGGCTAAGCAAGTCTTTTCCAGTGGAGTGTAACGGGTCTCGTAATCTAGCATCTTCTTGCTCAGGCAGTAGATAACTCTCTCCACCTTGTCCTCAGACTCCTGTGCAAGCATGCAGCCCATTGTAGTTTTAGTTACTAAAAGGTACAAAATCAACGGTTTCCTCGGCTCAAGTGGTGATAACACGAGTGGGTTCTGCAAGTATTGCTTGATCTGTTCAAAAGCAGCATGGCATCGGCCGTCCCATTGGAACTTCGTTCCTTTCTTTAGGAGACCAAAGAGTGGTTCACAAGTCAAGGTTAATTTAGCAATACACCGTCTTATGAATTGCTCTTTACCCAGAAAGCCTCACACCTCCTTTTCAGTCTTTGGTGGTGGCATTTCTAAGATGGCCTTGATTTTGGAAGGGTCAACTTCGATACCTCTCTGTGTCACGACCCGAAACCCGCTCCCGTGGGTTGAGGACATAACCGGCCAGTAATCATGAGATTACCTACGGCCTCAAACCAAACCAAACCAAACCACATGTATGTTAACACAGTTAATGGGGGCCAAACAGAAGTAGTTTAAAATTTTGTCCATAGAGCTGTGCTTACATGGCACATCGGAACAAACCATACATATGCATATTAATAACTCACAAGAAAATAAGTACTACATAAGGTTCTGTACATACAGGATCATATAAGTCTAAGTCAACCCAAGAAAACTATATACAACATATTCAAAGCCTTCGCCCATATGACAAAATAAAACAGAATGACAAAAAGGCGAAGACGGGTCTTGTGCATGAGACACAAGGGCTGACTCTTCAAAACCTTTGTTGTTCCTCACAGACTTCACTGGGGCTGGGTTTGGACTCCTCTTGGTTCACCTACAAACACATGAATGAGTGTGAGCAAAGGCCTAGTGAATAATATCAAATAAAGGAGTTATACAAACGGTATGTAGAACAACATGCTTCAAATGACCTTGGGCCCAATTCATATTTTTGTTTATGTCAAACTGGCCTTTGGCCCATTCGTTTATTCGTATCAAGCTGGCCTTTGGCCCATTCATTTATTCATGTCGAAATAGCCTCTGGCCCATTTATTCGTGTCAAAACGGCCTCTGGCCCATTTATTCATGTCAAAACGGCCTCTGGCCCATTCATTTGTGTCAAAACGGCCTCTGGCCCATTCATTCGTGTCAAAACGGCCTCTGGCCCATTCATTCATGTCAAAATGCCTCTGGCCCATTCATTCAAAATGGCCTCTGGCCCATTCATTCGTGTCAAAATGGCCTTTGGCCCATTCATTCGTGTCAAAATTGCTTCTGGCCCATCCATTCATTCTTGTCAAAATGGCCTCTGGCCCATTCACTCTATCATTCAGATCAAACTGGCCTCTGGCCCATTCATTTGGCATAGTAACATTGTCCACCAATCGAATCAACGAACTTATAAAACTTACATAGAAGTAAATAATTTGGACAACAACATATTTTAGATATCTTTGTTAAGATATTACTCACAGTGATCAGTTGGTTGGTTTGCCCTGGAGCTCGACCCTATACATTCCACGAACACAAAAGGGTCACAAACAATTCAATCCATTCTAAATTCACATTTTCCTCTTTAGGCTTCATTCTTATCTCTTTAACTCAATTACAATGCTCAATGCATACCTAAGAGTACTTAGAAGTGAAAGAGGAAGGAAAATGAAACTCAGAATGCCTTTTCAAAATTTCAGAAAACAGGGTCTTCGCTTGAGCGGACCCATGAGGTCTGCAAAAGTGTTGGATGCATCAAAATTACGCTCGAGCATGAAGTCTGGTGCTCGAGCTGAAGGTCTGTCTACATAGCTCCCTGCTTGAGCGTGAACTTCCCCGCTTGAGCGGACATCCAAGTCTAGAAAAATACTGGGAGCACGAAATTCACGCTCGAGCGGCGGTTTCCCCGCTCGAGCGGACATCAAATTTTCTGGGTTTTCAAGAACATGTTCTTGAGCTCCAATTCGACATTCAATGGTTCTAGATGCATGTTTTTGGCTCAAACTTCACATAATCATATACTAACATGGTACCAACACCAAATTACAACACAATGGAGCTCAATTTCACAAATTAATCACATGCATGTCCCAATCTACACCAAATTCACTTTCAACATAACAATTTCATGCATTCAAGCTCATACTTCTCATGAATGGTACATGCATGTGAGATATAACTTCCATTTCAACTCAAATTGTACAAATGGTGGTCACAAGCATGGATTCTAGCCACAATTCTACATGGATCATATTTTTCATGCTCAACTATACAAATTCATGGCTATTATGCACATGCATGCATTGCATGACTTCAAATTCAACAAAACCAACTCATTTCTTGCTCTAGATCACTATTAGTCTTCAATTCACAAAATCACAACTCTAATTCATATGTTAAGGGTTGATTACTCACCTAGGAGCTTTAATCTCCCAAACTTATGCTTAGTTCTTGAGTTACACTCCAAAATCTTCAAGCTTCTTGAGAAATCTTCAATCTCCTACACTCTCTCTCTCTAATTCGGTTCTCTCACTCTCTAAGGAGCCCAAAATCAGTCAAATGAAATAAAAGAGAGATATTGAGTGTATAGTGCCCTTAAGGTAAGTCCCACTAATCAAAAATATCAATATAAAATAATTGGGCACTTAATTAATCGTTCTGAATCTAATTATTTTGAGCCGAATCAATTTCTAATTAAATTTCACTGTAGGCTCTAAAAATTATGCCAATCACAATGGCGCGACCAATTTGGTTTCGGTGGCCGATAGGGCCTTCAATTTAATTTTCAAAGTAGACAATCAAACAGATATTTCTATGGTGAACAGATAGAAATTCAAAACCACATATTTTCACATAATGGCACACAAAATCATATCAAATACATAATCATTTCATGTTAAGGACCAATTAGCATACTACAGAACAAGGATATTACAGTCTTCCCCCCTTTAGGAAGTTTGGTCCTCCAAACATAATTTACCTTCGTCAGGAAACAAATGTGGATAGCGTAGTCGCATTTCATCCTCCTTTTCCCACGTGGAATCCATCCCATAGTGTTCTTTCCATGCCACTTTCACCATTGGGATGAACTTGCTTCTCAGTTGTTTCACTTGTCAGTCAACGATTCGTTCCAGCCATTCGGCGTATTCCATATTTTCATCAATAGTTACCCGGTGATAATCAACCACATGAAATGGGTCTCAGAGGTAACCCCTCAACATCGACACGTGAAACACATTATGGATTTGTTCGAATCCTGGTGGCAAAGCAACTCTATAAGCAGCTGGACCAAGCCTTTCCAGAATCTGGAACGACCCAATGTAACGGGGCGACAACTTGCCCTTCTTTCCAAACCTGACTTGGCCTTTCATTGGGGGCACGCAGATAAACACGTGGTCACCGACCTCATACTCAAGAGGTCTTCTTCGAACGTCTGCATAGTTCTTTTGTCGGTCTTGAGCTGTTTTGAGCCTTTGTCGAATAGTTTTGATTTTCTTAGAAGTATCTTGCTCAATTTCAGGCCCAAGTAAAGCTCTATCCCCGACCTCTGTCCAACAATTTGGTGATCTTCACCTTCTACGATACAAAGCCTCGTATGGTGCCATACTGATGCTGGAGTAGAAGTTGTTATTATAAGCAAATTTCGTAAGTGGCAAATAGTCTTCCCAACTTTCTTGAAAATCCAAAGAACACATCCGAAGCATATCTTCCAAAGTCTGTATTGTTCATTCTGATTGCCCATCTGTCTGTGGGTGGAATGCAGTACTGAACCTTAGTTCTGTTCCCATGGCTTCCTGCAAACATTTCCACAATCTAGATACAAATTTTGGATCTCTCGACACAATAGATATCGGAACTCCGTGTAAACGGACGATCTCATCAACATAAATAGTAGCCAATCTATAAGCATTAAATGTAGTTTTGACAGGCAGAAAATGTGCAGATTTATTCAGTCTATCAACTACAACCCAAATAGAATCCATACCTCGAGAAGTTCGAGGTAGGCCAACAATAAAATCCATAGTCACATGCTCCCACTTCCATTCAGAAATAGGGAGAGGTTGCAGTAGATTGCCTGGTTTCTGATGTTCACACTGAAAACATTTGGACACATATTCTGCAATCTCTTTCTTCATCTTAGGCCACCAATAGGTCTGTTTCAAATCCCGATATAGTTTATTGTTACCCGGATGCATAGCAAACGCTGATTTGTGGGCTTCATCTAAAACCCTGTTCTTTAGTTCCGGAATGTCTGGGACACACATTTGGTTTCAAAATCTCAACCCTTCATTTACAACGCTAAACTCTACTTTCAGGCTTGTCTCAAATTCATCTATCACCTTCTTGAGGAATTCATCCTCTTTCTGTTTCTGTTTGATTTCATCAATGATTGCTGGCTCGGCTGTAATAGCGGCTATCAATCCGCCCTGTTCACACATTACCACTTCAATTCAAACTTCTCAAAATCTTGCAAGATCTATTTCTGTTCAGTAAGCAAACAAGCCATACTCCCCATTGATTTTCTGCCCAAGGCATCAACAACTGTGTTAGCTTTCCCGGGGTGATACTGAATCTCTAAATCATAATCCTTTATCAGTTCCAGCCATCTCCGTTGTCGCATACTCAACTCTTTCTACGTGAAGAAGTATTTCAGACTTTTGTGATCCGTGTAGACTTCACACTTTGCTCCATACAGATAATGTCGCCAGATTTTCAAAGCAAAAACAACTGCGGCCAATTCTAGGTCATGTGTTGGATAATTCTTCTCGTGTGGCCTCAACTGTCGGGAGGCGTAAACAATAACCTTTCCATTCTGCATTAACACACAACCCAAACCTTTATAAGACGCATCACTGAAAATTACAAAATTCTCCGTACCTGAAGGTAGTGTCAAAATTGGTGCAGTGGTCAATCTTGTTTTCAGTTCATAAAAGGCAACTTCTTTTTCGTCATTCCATTCAAACGGTTTCCCTTTTCGTGTCAATTGGGTAAGAGGCACAACTAATTTCGAAAAGTCCTTCACAAACCTCTTGTAGTACCCTGCCAAGCCCACGAAACTGCGAACCTCTGTTATATTTGTCGGTGTGGGCCAATTGACAATTGCTTCTATTTTTTGTGGGTCCACTGAAATCCCTTCTTTGTTGATAACATGCCCTAAGAAAACAACTTCATCCAACCAAAACTCATATTTCTTTAGCTTAGCAAATAATTTCCTTTCCTAAAGTATTTGTAGGATAGTTCTCAAATGATGTTCATGTTTAAGTCTATCCTTAGAATATATCAAAATCTCGTTAATAAAAACCACAACAAATTCGTCAAGGTAGGTTTTAAAAATTCGGTTCATTAAGTCCATAAATGCTGCCGGAGCATTACTCACTCCAAATGGCATAACAAAAAACTCAAAATGTCCATACCTCGTTCTGAATGCGGTTTTCTCAACATCTTCTGCCTTGACTTTCAACTGATGATACCCGGACCTCAAATCAATCTTAGAAAACACCTATGATCCTTGCAACTGGTCAAATAAGTCATCAATGCAGGGTAGGGGATATTTGTTCTTTATTGTTACCTTGTTCAATTCTCGGTAATCGATACACAAATGTAGGGTTCCATCTTTCTTTTTCACAAACAGCACAGGTGCACCCCATGGCGAAGTGCTAGGTTGGATAAACCCTTTGTCAAGCAGGTCTTGCAACTGTTCTTTCAATTCTTTCATTTTAGTAGCGGCCATTCTGTAGGGAGTTTTGGAAATAGGTTGGGTGCCTGGCATAGTCTTAATTGTAAACTCTATCTCCCTGTCTACCAATTCCCCTGGTAATTCACTTGGAAACACATCCGGAAATTCTCTAACAATAGGGATACTGTTCGATTCAACATTCACAGATTGTTCAGACAACACATAGCACAAATAACATTGACACCCTTTCCTGATCAGTTTGCATGCTTTCATTGCAGATATCACATAAGGTGGAGGCACTACCCCATTACCCACAAACACAATCTCTTTATGTTCTGGTGATTTAAACACAACTCGTTTTGTCACACAATCAATGGTGGCACAATTCTTGGTCAACCAATCCGTGCCCAAAATTACATTGAAATGCCTAAAGTTCAAGGATAACAAATCTACGTATAGGATAGCATCCTCAACACGCATATCACAAAACCGGTATATAGATTCACACAATACAGATTCCCCCCCAAATGGAGCAGACACACATAGCAAATATGGCAGTAATTCTAAAGGTCTATTTAGTCTAGATGCAAATGCACATGTTACAAATGAGTGTGTTGACCCAGAGTCAATTAACACAAAGGCATCCTGATTACATATAGAAATGGTACCTGAGACAACTGCGTTGGCATTCCGTGTATCGCCCGGAACAAGCGCAAAAACTCTCCCCTGTCTCACGGTATCCCCGGTGGTAGCAGACTTCAAAGTATTTCCCGGCTTCGAGATCGATGCAGTTGAGCTAGTAGCTAGCTTTCCACCATTCTGATTACAATCTCGGGCCATATGCCCTTGTTTCCGACATTTGAAGCAGGCTCCTGATACACGGTAACAAACTCCACGGTGCTTTCTGCTACAAATATTGCACATGAGAGCTGTGTCTCGGGAAGAATTTGAAGTATTTGAGGAGCCCATATTTTGCTTTTTCGAAACTTTCTTCTTTAAGAAGAAGCCTTGCCTTTTGTTACTTTTCCAATCAATTGTTGACTTAGTCTATCTAGCTATGTTAGCCTCTGATATGATGGCCCTGTCTAGCACCCCAATGTAGGACTCTAGCTTCAAGACATTCGCTCTTTCTAAAATGTCACTTCGAAGCCCACCTTCAAAATGTCTCGCCTTCTTATAGTCAGCATCAATTACATGTGGTGCAAACCTGGCCAATTCAGTGAATTTGGCCTCATACTCAGCTACAGTCATGTTGTCTTGCCTAAGTTCCATGAACTTTGCTACTTTCCTATCCTGAACACATTGTGGAAAGTACTTGTCGTAGAAAATCTCCAGAAATTTCACCCAGTCAACATCTTTATGATTTTCTCGCATTAACATCCACCATCTTCTTGTCTCGTCTTCTACCATAAAAGTGGCTAGAAGTACTTTCTGTGTCTCTGAACATGGGAACACTTCAAACGGTTTCTCAATGTCGAGGACCCATGCTTCGGCTTTCAACAGATCTAGTCCCCCGTGGAACTGTAGTGGTTTCATTTTCTTGAATTCTTTGGTGAGTGCTATTATCCAATCATCATTATGATTATCTGGCATAGGAGGTGCCGGGGGTAGAGGTGGAGGGTGTGGTTGTTGCTACTGTTGTTGCCACTCCTACTGTTGCCTCAACGTTTCTGCCATTTTCTAAATCAATCTTTCCATTTTGTCTATTTTGGCAGTAGAGGACTCCTCTATCTCATCACCTCTTGTGCTCACCATCTGATTAAACTTACATTATTCTTTGTACAAAAGATTCACAGGTATGCATATATTAAAGAGCATATAGATTCAATTAATTTGCAAAGCAAGCAAATCACAACTTATAGCACATAATTGTTCATATCAAAACATTTAAGCATATTCTTGACGCTTCCAAATTCATACTCATCACATGAATGCATCCTAGATCTTTTCTAGATGCTTATTGCTCTTTTGGACAACTGTGTGAGTTATTAACTCGTGCCCTGATACCACTCTGTCATGACCCCAAACCCGTCCCCGTGGGTTGAGGACATAACTGGCCAGTAATCATGAGATTACATACGGCCTCAAACCAAACCAAACCAAACCAAATGTATGTTAACAGAGTTAATGGGGGCCAAACGGAAGCAGTTTAAAACTTTGTCCATAGAGTTGTGCTTACATGGCACATCGTAACAAACCATACATATGCATATTAATAACTCACAAGAAAATATGTACTACACAAGGCTCTTTACATACAGGATCATATAAGTCTAAGTCAACGCAAGAAAATTATATATAACATATTTAAAGACTTCGCCCACATGACAAAATAAAACAAAATGACAAAAAGGCAAAGACGGGTCTCGTGCATGAGACGCAAGGGCTGACTCTTCAAAACCTTTATTGTTCCTCACAGACTTCACTGGGCTAGGTTTGGACTCCTCTTGGCTCACCTACAAACACATCAATGAGCGTGAGCGAAGGCCCAGTGAATAATATCAAATAAAGGAGTTATACAAACGGTATGTAGAACAACATGCTTCAAACGGCCTTGGGCCCAATTCATATTTTCGTTTATGTCAAACTGGCCTTCGGCCCATTCATTTATTCATGTCGAAACGGCCTCTGCTCCATTCATTTATTCGTGTCAAAACGGCCTCTAGTCCATTCATTCGTGTCAAAACAGCCTCTGGCCCATTTATTCGTGTCAAAACGGCCTCTGGCCCATTCATTCATGTCAAAATGGCCTCTGGCCCATTCATTCGTATCAAACGGCCTTTGGCCCATCCATTCATTCTTGTCAAAATGGTCTTTGGCCCATTCACTCTATCATTCAGATCAAACTGGCCTCTGGCCCATTTACTCTATCATTCAGATCACACTGGCCTCTGGCCCATTCATTTGGCATAGTAACATTGTCCACCAATCGAATCAACGAACTTATAAAACTTACATAGAAGTAAGTAATTTGGACAACAACATATTTCAGATATCTCTGTTAAGATATTACTCACAGTGATCGGTTGGTTGGTTTGCCTTGGAGCTCGACCCTACACATTCCATGAACACAAAAGGGTCACAAACAATTTAATCCGTTCTAAATTCACATTTTTCTCTTTAGGCTTCATTCTTATCTCTTTAACTCAATTACAATGCTCAATGCATGCCTAAGAGTACTTAGAAGTGAAAGAGGAGGAAAAACGAAACTCAGAATGCCTTTTCAAAATTTTAGAAAACAGGGCCCCCACTCGAGCGGACCCATGAGGTCTGCAAAAGTGTTGGATGCATCAAAATTACGCTCGAGCGTGCAGTCTGGCGCTCTAGATGAGGGTCTGTCTACATAGCTCCCCGCTCGAGCGTCAACTTCCCTGCTCGAGCAGACATCCAAGTCTGCAAAAATACTGGGAGCACGAAATTCACGCTCGAGCGGCGGTTTCCCCGCTCGAGCGGACATTAAATTTTCTGGGTTTTCCAGAACATGTTCTTGAGCTCCAATTCGACATTCAATGGTTCTAGGTGCATGTTTTTGGCTCAAACTTCACATAATCATATACTAACATGGTACCAACACCAAATTACAACACAATGGAGCTCAATTTCACAAATTAATCACATGCATGTCCCAATCTACACCAAATTCACTTTCAACATAACAATTTCATGCATTCAAGCTCATACTTCTCATGAATGGTACATACATGTGAGATATAACTTTCATTTCAACTCAAATTGTACAAATGGTGGTCACAAGCATGGATTCTAGCCACAATTCTACATGGATCATATTTTTCATGCTCAACTATACAAATTCATGGCTATTATGCACATGCATGCATTGCATGACTTCAAATTCAACAAAACCAACTCATTTCTTGCTCTAGATCACTATTAGTTTTCAATTCGCAAAATCACAACTCTAATTCATATGTTAAGGGTTGATTACTCACCTAGGAGCTTTAATCTTCCCATTTCAAAATCTTCAAGCTTCTTGAGAAATCTTCAATCTCCTAAATTCTCTCTCTAATTCGGTTCTCTCACTCTCTAAGGAGCCCAAAATCAGTCAAATGAAATAAAAGAGAGATATTGAGTGTATAGTGCCCTTAAGGTAAGTCCCACTAATAAAAAATATCAATATAAAATAATTGGGCACTTAATTAATCGTTCTGAATCTAATTATTCTGATTCGAATCAATTTCTAATTAAATTTCACCGTAGGCTCTAAAAATTAGGCCAATCACAATGGCGTGACCAATTTCGGTTTCGGTGGCCGATAGGGCCTTCAATTTAATTTCCAAAGCAGACAATCAAACAGATATTCTAACGGTGAACAAATAGAAATTCAAAACCACATATTTTCACATAATGGCACATAAAATCATATCAAACACATAATCATATTCACCTGTATATCAGGTATTTTCGATTTATAAGTTAGAAATCGATATGTACTACTATTATGCACATAACTAATAAGCACACAATCTACTGTTTTTGATCCTATCTTAGTCTTTTTTAGAATAGGAACTTTTATATTTGCCAAACACCCCTACACTTTTAAGTATTTGTAGGAAGGTAGTTGACCTTTCCATAATTCATAAGGAGTGCTATTAGTTTTCTTGTGAGGTATCCTATTAAGGACATAATTAGAAGACAAAATTGCTTCCCCCCACAAGTTTTGCAGTAAGCCTGAACTTAGTAACATGACATTCATCATTTTTTTAAGGGTTTCATTCTTCCTTTCAGCAATTTCATTTTGCTGTGGGGAATAGGGTGCTGTAGTTTAGTGAATAATGCCATGTTGTGTACAAAATTCATTTAAAGGTGCATCATATTCACTACCCATATCTCTTCTAACCATTTTAATGATTTTACGAAGTTGATTTTCAACTTTAGTTTTGTAGAGCTCAAACATTGCCATGGCTTCATCTTTACTTCTAAGTCAATATACATAACTATATCTTGTGCAATTATCAATAAATATTATGAAATACTTTTTGCCTCCTCTAGTTTGAACAAATTTAAGATCACACATATCAGTATGAATTAATTCTAGAGGTTCGGTTTTTCTTTTAACCGATTTGAACGGAGTCTTAGTTTTGCTTCTACACATATCACATTTGTGATTAGAATCAATTGCAAACTTTGGTATATAATCCAAACCAATTAGTCTACGCAAAATATCAAAATTGACATCTCCTAATCTACCATGCCATAAATTTGACTTAAGAATATAAGCAAAAGATGTGTTACTCTTATTAATAACAGATTTTGGTACAACAGTCATTACATTCAACTTGAAGAGACCATCGCTCATGTATCCCTTACACACATACATACCACTCTTTGTTAATACAAACTTATTAGATTCAAATGCAAGTCTAAAACCAGTTTTACTTAACAAAAAACCAAAAACTAAATTCTTCTGAATGTCTGGTACATGCAGTACGTTGTTGAGGTTAAGTTCCTTCCCCGATGTCATCTTCAAGATAACTTTCCCTTGTCTAGCCACAACAGAAGTAGATGAATTTTCCATGAATAGTTGTTCACCATTTGCAGCCTCATTATAAGTAGTGAATATCTTTTCGTCCGCGAAAATGTGTTGAGTTGCCTCAGTATCGACCCACCACTCCTTGACATTTCCAACGAAATTAGCCTCAGACACCACAACAGAGAGATTTATATATCATTTACCCCATCATTGATGTATTCTAGTCCTGTCACATTGGCGTGATTGGTAGTCTTCTTGCTTGTACTTCCGCGATCCTTCTTAGGACGTCAGCAATCAGAGGCACGATGTCCAGTCTTGCCACATTTATAGCATTTTCCTTTGAACTTTTTATTTCCATTGTTATCGCCTTGTTTAGGACAATCTCCAGCAAACTTCCTCTTCTTGTTAAATAGTTTGGGCACTTGTTCTACTGCATTAACCTTGGACTCAATGAAATTTTTACCATTTCTCTTTTTCAGCTTCACAGTTATCTTCCTCAATTCTCAGTCTCACAATAAGTTCGTCCATGGTCATCTCTTTGCGTTTATGTTTAAATAATTTTTGAAATCTTTCCAAGCTAGTGGTAATTTTTCCACTATAGCAGTGACTTGGAAAGACTCATTAAGAGACATACCCTCAGCATGAATATCATGCAAAATTAATTGAAGACTTTGAATTTGAGAAATAATTACCGACAACAAATTTCTTTGTGCCTGCATCCTTTGTTTTATATTTCTTTTCTAAGGACTCCCAAAACTCTTTGGCTGTTTCAGAGGACTGTAAACATTATACAACATGTTGTCTAGGCCATTAAGGATGTAATTTCTACAAACAAAATCAGAATGCTTCTACGCATCCACCACGACAACAATTTACTAATCACTTTCATCCTCTTTTAGTACTGGAGTATCTTTATGGAGAAATCGGGCAAGATTAAGAGTTGTAAGATAGAACAATATTTTTTGTTGTCATCTCTTAAACTCGGTGCCATTAAATTTTTCTGATTTCTCTCCATGGTTCACAGGTACCACAGGCATTTGAACAGGGTCTGGGCAATCGCCGGTGTTGGTGTCAGAAGCAGATTTGGTGTACTAGTTTCAATAGCCATCAATTCTGATTACAAAAATCAAAAAACAAATTAGAAGCAATATAATTTTCTAGTTACAGAAACTAGAAACAAAAATTAGAATTGTGAATATAATGAAGAAGCAATTTTGTCTTAAGATTGTTTGACAATCTTTGGAGAGAGTTTGTTTGATTACAAAAATCAAAATAGTATATATGTATAAAATAAATAAAAAAAGAAAAACATATTCTTAGTTTGTTACAAAAACAAAACCAGAATCTGGGAAAAAAGGAAAGGAAAAAAACAAAAAAAAAAAAAAAAACCAAAACCAACCGCTTACAGTATTATTTTCTCGAACAAAACTTGATTAAGTCCAGTGTTCAACACTATGTTTTTAAGACAAAGTCGTCCTCTTTACGGTGCTTTTAGATTATGGACGTCTATCTCTTAGGATAAAATGATCAATGACAATTTAGTAGCAGCACTACAAACTAAATATCCAATGGACACACTTTGTGTTTATACTTTTTCTCACAAGAAATTTATGCAGCAAAATGCAAGAAGTAAAAGCAAACAAGAAGAACGAAAATTGGATGAAAAGTCAAATAGAGAACTTGTCTATTTATAGGTGAACTGGTGGCTTTTCAGAATAGACTTCAACAGGTAACGAACCTGTTCGGATAGATTTGAACAGGTAAAGTACCTGCTTGGGTTAAATTTGAACATATAATGAATCGGTTTGGTTGGAGGACAAATCTGGACAGGTGTGCTGGACCAAAGTGCTAGCGTTTCAATATGTTGGGGTGATTTCAAAATTAAGTTTGAATTTCAAACCGAAATTCAAATATGAATTTAATTTAAAAAATAATAAAATTCAAATGTTTTTGGTTCAAAGAGAGAAGTATTGGGTCGGACAAGCCCAACACAACCTCACACACGCACCCAAACCCAGCCTGCCCGACGGCGGTGCGCATGTGTTTGTTTTGGGTCTAATGAGTTTAGCCCATAACTGCCCTTTCTACAATACTTGAGTGCCCCTTAAGGCCTACCCCAAGGTCCAAACTCAAAACTTATAAACCCATACAATGTTAGCCTTGTCAAGCAATGTGGGACAAACTTTCATTCCTTCAATTTGGGAAACCCACCAAAACATAATTTTCATGGAGCTTACTTTGGTATCAATTTCTCATTCACCCAATAATGGTTTTGAATAATCAAATATACTACGTGAATTACAACGCGACATAAAACGCGTTACTACTAATACCCGCCAACCTCAGTGAATGAGTCCCACTTAAAAAATAAATCAAAGTTTAAGAAAACCTATTTTTTCAAAACCATTCTTACAAAAAGAACGTACTTATCAGTGGGAAGAAAAAAAGTTAAAAAAAAGAAAAGCCAAATCTGATAATGGTTTAAAGAAAATAATACAGAACCCAAACATACAGTAATACAAATACGAATATAAATTCATTAGTTCAACGCTGTCAATATACGCATGTAAATGTACATGATTTATTTACTTATTTATTTACTTATTGCAAATATGCATGTTGAATAGATATATTACTTTTTGAGTGTGGCATGGCATGAAAATTGTGGGTATTACGCACAGGTAGAAGAGCACATTGAGTTTTGAAGCCACAAAACAATGAGTGTTTATGGGATTGTGAAGTTGAGATAATAAGGCTAAAAAAAATAAAAAGTTGAATAATTAATGGGTTCTAAATACTCCTTGAATAATATGAAATACTCAAAATCTTTACTCATTGAATAATTTACAATAAAACTAAATACTCAAAATTTTTATCCATAATTTTACCCAAAAATATGAATGTGTAATTTACATTTTTTTTACATAAATACTTAATATTAATTTTAGTTCCCAATAATTCTATTAAAAAATAAGCAGACAATAATTTAACTATTATTGTTTCAGCTATTCTAATCTAGGGTTGATTAGTATTTATTTTCGCCCAATTATCTCTCAATTTCTCTTTTTATTTCTTTATCGTAGATGAACCAATCCGCTCTCAATTGTAACTGAAACTCTTTTTCTCAGTTCTCACTCAAATTTTTATTTGATTTTATTATGATATATCAATATCAATTGTGAAGAACTAATACTCTATTTCTCAAACTATATTTTTTTCCCCTGCAAAACTGAAACTCTTTTTATTATGAAAAAATTATTTTTTTATTTTCCAACTTATGGTTATTACCGTTTCTTCTTACCCAATTCTCTCTCTCTCTCAATTTCAACTTATTTATTTATTATAGTATATCACTTATTTATTTTAATTTTGTAGCAAAAAATATTTTAAAAAATAAATCAGTGATATGACGCCTTGATAAATTGTATATGAATAGAAAATAATTTTAAATATGATTAAGAAAAAAATGCTACAATTCTCTCTCTCACAATATTTATTTATTTATTATATTCTATCAATTATTTATTTTAACTTTTAGCAAAAAATATTTTAAAAAAAGTGATATGACACCTTGACAAATTGTATATGAATGGAAAATAATTTTAAATATGATTAAGTTAAATTTTCATCAATAACAGAAATGGGATAAAATACCTATAAGATTATGCATGAATAATGAATAATTTAAAATTTGTTTGTTACATTTGGTAAGGCTGAATAATGCAGAATAGTTCTTTTTAAAAAAGGGGGGGGGGGGGGGGGGGGGGGGGGGGGAAATGAACCTGGATAGAAAAATCTAAAAATTGTGTGATGTTGAACTTTGGTTGAGACTTCCCTTTATATAAAAAGTCCAACCTGTATATCAAACAATAATTCCCATCATTCGATGATTATTATACAATATGTAATTCATTGTAGAAAAAAATTAAAAATTGACCAAAAATAGTTAATAGGTATTAAAATTAACTAATTTATGACGCTTATTTTGGGAAAGAAAAAATTGAGACAAAAAAAATATAAACACCACCAATAGCTTTCACTTTGTGTATTAGAATGGATATAATACATATTCATCATTGTTAGTATACTGTCAGCATGACTTATACATACATATTATATATATATATATATCAACTTTTAATACATTACATTGGGCCATGAATTATATATATATATATATATATATATCAACTTTTAATACATTACATTGGGCCATGAACAATAAACAAACAGAAAGGATTCAAACAATTGCAAATAAATACATAAATAAATAATAATGAAGAAGAAGAAGAAATCTGTCAACATCCATGTGCAATGCATCAAAGAAAGCAACCAAAGTTCCAAAAAAAAAAAAAAAAAAAAAAAAGAAATGCTAAAAATTAGGACTCACCATAATCGGGTAGTTCATCTTGGAGGCTGTC
The DNA here is from genome assembly GCF_055761805.1 of Camellia sinensis. Classification (NCBI taxonomy): domain Eukaryota; kingdom Viridiplantae; phylum Streptophyta; class Magnoliopsida; order Ericales; family Theaceae; genus Camellia; species Camellia sinensis. The sequence goes on along the minus strand of NC_138963.1, from coordinate 113,694,243 downwards.
ATTCATCGGGTTAGGTCAGACCAACACTACTTAATAAGAGATTTTGTATTTACTCAAACCTGCACAGCCAGAACATCGGGTCTATATAATTAACCGAAGTCCAGTCTTAAATAAATTATAATTCTCAAGTCTGTCCATCAGTCTTATACATAAGTTATAAAAATAAATAAACATCATAATACTTGTTATTTTTTCATAAATAAAAAAAATGCCTATAAAGCAACTAACCATTACAACATGGGAAAGTCTATGGTACATTTTGTTCAAAAAATGTACGATACACAAAAAATCAATGGCTAGGATTGAGCCACATCATTAAAAGTGACCTGCTAAAGATGTCACTTTTTATAATTATGAGTTAAAATCATATTTCTTCATAACTATAATCAAATTGATCATAACTTAGTTATAACCACATCTCATAACTAATACCATTTTGTTCATAACTGATATCACATATTTCATAACCACATCTCATAACCAACACCATTTTGTTCATAACTAATATCACATATTTCATAATCATAATGGCATATCTCATAACCAACACCACTTTGATCATAACAAATATCACATTTCTCATAACCATTGATCACATATCTCATAACTACTACCCACATAAATTATAACCACATCTCATAACTAGTCCCTTTGAGTCATAACCAATATCACATATCTCATAACTATTGATCACATATCTCATAACTACTACCCACATAAATCATAACCACATCTCATAACTAGTCCCTTTGAGTCATAACCAACATCATATATTTCATAACCACTATTCTCATATCTCGTAACCAACACCTTTTTGTCGTAACCAACATTACATATCTTATAACCACTAATCACATATCTTATAATTAACACATTTTTGCTCATAACCACACCACTTTGATCATAACCAACATCACATATCTCATAACTACTAATCACATATCTAATAACCAACATCACATATCTCATAACCACTAGTCACATAACTCATAACCATTAATACATATAGCATAACCACACCCTTTGACACCACTTTGCTGATAACCATTACCCACATATCTCATAACCACTAAGACATATAGCATAACCAAACACCTTTTGACATCACTTTGCTCATAACAATTACCCATATATCTCATAACCACTAACACACATAGTATAACCAAACACCTTTTGACATCACTTTGCTCATAACAATTACCCACATATCTCATAACCACTAACACATATAGCATAACCAAACACCCTTTGACACCACTTTGATCATAACCATTACCCACATATCTCATAACCACTAACACGTATGGCATAACCAAACACCCATTGACACCACTTTGCTCATAACCATTACCCACATATCTCATAACCACTAACACATATGGCATAACCAAACACCCTTTGACACTACTTTGCTCATAACCATTACCCACATATCGCATAACCACTAACACATATAGCACAACCAAACACCCTTTGACACCACTTTACTCATAATCATTACTCACATATCTCATAACGGCTAACACATATAGCATAACCAAATACCCTTTGACACCACTTTGCTCATAGCCATTACCCACATATCTTATAACGACTAACACATATAGCATAACCAAACACCTTTGACACCACTTTGCTCATAACCATTACCCACATATCTCATAACCAACATCACATATATCATAACTACTAATCACATATCTCATAACCAAACACTCTTTGACTTATAACTATACCACTCTGGTCATAACCAAAATCACATATCTCATAATCACTAATCATATATCTCATTACCTTTACCCACATATGTTATAACCACATCTCATAACCAGTACCCTTTGTTTCATAATCAATATCACATATATCATAACCACTAATCGTATATCTCATAACCACTACCCACATGTAGGGGTGTAAATTTAGCCCACGAGCTCGCGGCACACCCCAAGTCCGCTCGTGCCCTAGGTAGGCCCAACTAGACTCGAGCCTAAACCCAACCTAAGATACGTGTTCTAGAGCCTAGCCCGACCCTGGTGTTATGGAGTGTGACCCATCTCATGAGCTCGCCCCGAAATTTTCTTCCCCATCTGGTTTGACTCGACCCCAATGGCTCCCTGCCCCCTTTGTAAGTGCAATGGTCAAAAATTTAAATCAAAACAATTTGAAATAGTCATATAATCGTTAATTCCACCAACAATCAATTTTTATTTTGTTTTATTTTTATATATATATAAATTAACTCCTCCCTCCCAAGTCCTATAAATACCACCCCTCTCACATTTTATTTCTCACAAACAAATCTGTCTCTCAAACTCTCATTCTCTCTAAACTCTCAACTCTCTCAATTAATTTTGAATTGTTATCCCTAAGTGACAATTGCAATTGATCACCTATCTCTATTTTAGCTTTATTTTTAGTCACGGTATCTTCATTAAAGATAATAGAAATAATAATATACAAACGATATACTTTTTAAAATATCTATATACACTTATAAACATATATATATATATATGTATATATAATTTAACTAAATTTTAATAAAAATATGCTGGAAAAAATTATCTATGACTTGATTTTTAATTTTTTTCCTAAATTTTTTTCCCAACTATTCTTCATTTTTTCTCTACTCAATTTTCTTTCCCTTGATTTGTCCTAGTTGTGCCTGAGTTCTCTCTACTTCTTAATCAGACTTCTCTATTTCGCTGAAATCATCGAACGACCATCGTTGATAGTTCTTCCTCACTGGATTCTTCTTCTCTATACTCTTGTGTCTCTACAATAGATCCTTGAACTGATCACTATTTTCTCTGTCTATTTCAACATTATTCATTCTGGTGATATTTCTGTATCTCGTAAATGCATTTATCTCGAAACTCTAGCTCTTTCACATTAATATGTCACACATATACAAACCTTTGGCTGTAGTTATGATTTTATCAATTTATACATATGTTATAGAATTGTTGAAAAATGAATATTACGCATTTTGTTGTACTGTTCTATTATCTCAGCTCTCTTCATCCATCAAACATCTCTCTCATTCCTTACTGTCACTGTAGATATCTTCGATGTTCCTTATCGGAAACAACACCATCTTTAACATTATTTTCACAGGCGATAAGTCCGTTCAGTCTCTCTCTCTCATATTCCCTTTCCTTTCGCTCTATTGGTTAATCTTCTCTAACTCTCATTTTTTGTTCCATGGCTTAAGTCGTGGATTAAATTATTTAATTATTGTCATTACATTCGGTGTTTATCTATTCCATGGCTTAAGTCATGGTTTATAAATGGTTGTCTCAGTGTATAAATTTGAGGAAAAAATGTAAACTCAAAAAATGAGTTTACGTTTTCAGTTTTCAATTTTTTTTTTCAAATAATTTTTTTAATTAATCTTTTTTTTCAATTAATTTTTTTTCAAATATTTTTTCCCCAATTAAATTTTTTTTCAATTAATTTTTTAATTAACTTTTTTTTTTCATTTTTTTCAATTAATTTTTTTTAGTTAATTTTTTTTCAAATAATTTGTTTTTCAATTATTATTTTTTAATTAAATTTTTTTTTCAATTATAATGTGTGTGATCCTATTGTCATAAATAATAAATATAAATATAAATATTTTAGGCCGGAACATACATATTTTTTAGTTTATGTTTTTAAAATTTTTTAAACATTTTGTTCAACCAAATGCGTTTGTAATTTATGTTTTTCTAAAAATAAACAAAAACCAGTTTATAAAATTTTTGTAAACATAAACCAAAAACGTAAAAGTTACCAAACGCTACCTAAAATTTTGTCTATTATGTTTATGCCAATTTATGGTGTAATTATACATTTTGTAGTTGATGAGTAAAATATTTTTTTTATTATTATTAATTTTACTTAATAAAAATAGATGAGGATTTATATTAAAAATAAATAAAAAAATTTTGAGTGTAAATTGATAAAATTATAAATTAATTATTTATTTTATTATAAGACTCTAAATTAATTGATTTTTTTATTATGATTATTACATAATTTCCTCCAAATAATTTCCTCCAAAAATTTGGAAGTGAAAATCAAAATTCCCTCCTTCCATGACAAATCCCTCATACTTCCAAACGTCTTCAAAAATTTTTTTTTTTCTCTCTCTCTCTCTCTCTCTCTCTCTTGGTCGTTGCCACTGCCCTTGCCACCGCCAAGACCTGTTTTGCTTTCGCCGCTGCATCCTCCACCACGGAGAAAAGCTCCCAAAGCTGTTGACGAAGATCTCTATAGGATCTCGCCGGAGCTCCTCCTCGCCAAGCACCGAAGAGTGAGTTTATTCCTCTGCCCTTTTCTTTTCCTCGTTTTAGCAAGCTAAATGCCTCAATGTATGTCTCTCTCTCTCTCACTCGCTCTGCAACTTGTTTCTCTCCCTTTCTCCATCTCCATTCTATGAAACCCCAGACCGAAATCTCCTTCTTCGAAACTGCCCCTTTCACCTTTGTGAACTCACTGGGTTGGTTTATAAAATTAGAAAAATATGATTTGAATAGGTTTAGGCTTTTTATGTTAGTTAGTTGTGTTGATTCCATATATATATATATATACTTAAAATTTGGCTTGTGTGTGAGATCTGATTTGTGGGTAATTGAATTTTGTACTCATGTAACTGATATGAGACTAATTTTTTATTTGAAATCTGTTTATTTGATCCATTTGAGTGTAAAGTCCATTTTTTTAACTAGTTAAATAAGCCTTTTGATCCATTTGTTCTTTCTGTTTTAAAAAAATGGTATTGGATGGAGGTCTCGAATAATTTTGTTTATCTAGCTTTCTCAAATTATATTTAACTCTTTGTATCGGCTTGATGCTTTTTTAATAAAGTTTGATTATTTATCCAAAAAAAAAAACATTATATTTAACTCTTTACTTCCAAACAAAAATTCTTCTAATGATACTGATTTTAATCCGTGCAGATCAAGGATAAAACTGGTGAGCAAATAGGTGAAACTGAAGGTATGATGTGTGATTAAAAAGAAGTTTTTCTTAATGTCAGATGGCATTTATGAAAATTTGCTTCTGATCTGTTACTGCTGCATGCTGTTTCAATGGTGATTTTATTTTGATGAGAAAACATGACAACCATCTGAACAATATGATAGCTGATATGGAATTATCATGAAGAAAAAATTATCTAAATTGATAGTGTTTTCCTATTTCAAGCTAATAAACTACCATAACTACATTTAATCCCAAACAATTGCCCGATTTTGAGTAGTAGTCCCTCCATTCACATATATAAATAAAAATCTCATGAACAAGGTAAGTTGTTCTAACGTATTGAACTTAACTTATAGAGAAGTGTAGTGTTAAGAGCTATATCATTTCAAAAAATGTGGTATGGACATATAATTTCATGATCCTTTTGGCTATTATGGAGTTTCAGTGTTTCATTTGTCTTTGGAATTTCAGAATGATGTGGTGAAGAGCCTAGTGACTAAGTTACACTCTGCAAAATAATATTTTTCGTACATAGATTCTTTCTTTTCTCCCCACAATCATTAATTTCCTTACGTATTGTCTTCTTTACTAACTCTATTTCAATGTTCTGTTTTTGTTTGTTATAGGTCCTCAATTTCTCCATCTTAACGTAGAAGTAAAGCTATACCTCCTCCATCCCTTCCTCTCTAGCGGTTGCATTAGCAGGTGTGTTTTTTAATTTATTTGCTTTTAATTAATAGCAGGGCACTGGCATGTGTGCTATTTTATTTATTTGTGTTGTCTTTTTTTATTTATTTGTTTATTTTAATTGATAGCAAGGCGGGTGTGCTATTTTATTTATTTGTTTATTTTAATTGATAGCAGGCACCGGCGGGTGTGCTACGTTATTTATTTGTGCTGTCTTTTTTTTATTTATTTGTTTATTTTAATTGATAGCAGGGCACTGGCAGGTGTGCTACGTTATTTATTTGTGCTGTCTTTTTTTATTTATTTGTTTATTTTAATTGATAGCAGGGCACTGGCGGGTGTGCTATTTTATTTATTTGTGCTGTCTTTTTTTTATTTATTTGTTTATTTTAATTGATAGTTATTTGTTTCATGTTAATTGATAGTAGGCTAATTGCTTCTATTTTTTTGAATTTATTTGCTTTGAATTGATAGTAGGGCATTGGCAGGTGTGCTTTTATTTTGTTTGTTTATTTTAATTGATAGTAGGATACTTGCGGGTGTACTGTCTATTTTTTAGAGGGAGATGATGTCACAAGAGAAAGATTGAATTCATTTTTGGTTGAACTCAAATTTGTTGAATGACATGTAAATGTCTGGAAATTCTGGACTGATACTTTTGCTTCCCACCCACGACAAAAATAAACATAATTTTGAGGGAGTAGAGAAATGTACATGTTTGAAAAGAAAGAACTCTAGGGCAAATACATCACAAGAGAGTCTGGTTCAAGTAAATTCATTAATTTTGATAGACATTTGAAAATTCTATACTGAGATTTTTACCTTCAACCACCCATCACAGACGAAGCATGAATCCTCTAGAGTGTTTATTTTATTTTATTTTCAAGTGATTCTACATATATAATAATTGCTTCCAAAATTGTGTTGTAAGTAGTAGAGACAATAAGGTATGGAGGGGATGTAAAATGAGAAAGACAAATAGTTGTAGCCCTATTTAAACCCTCTTTAGGGATAATAAACGAGCTGAACAGTTGATTGTTATAACTTGCTTTGATAACTTTAGCGAATTTTAAAATTTGTTCAACTTTGGTTCGTTAAATTTTCTCGTCGATATCAAATGAGTTTTTCTCAAGCTGACCTGAAGTAGTTTGGTAGTTTTAGATTCATCAAACAGAGCCGAACAAGCAATTGACTATTCAAGTTTGGCTTATTTACTTAACGAACTGAGCTCAAACGAGTTTTTAATGAGCTGAACATAAGTCGAGCTCAAGTTGTTTGGTTCGTTTATCACTCCTAAAGTTGAAAAAGTTGCCAATGGCAGGCGGATGGCGGTAGCCGGCAACAATGGTTGGTAGCGGTAAGGTGGGACAAGTAGGTGACACGTGTATAATTAGGTGATATTTGGACAAATAATTAGAAAAGTACGTGACATGTGTGCAGATAAATAACATTTGAACATATAGATAAATTTTTGGACAGATAACCTCCTTTTCATTTGAGCACGTGTATAATTTTTTTTTTCATTCGAGAGTATAACCTGCTTTTGCTTTCTATTGATGTTTTTATTTTCACTACCATTTTCATTTATATTAAAAAAAAAGTAATTTGCTTGGTATAAACCAGGGTTTTATTTTATTGGGTGAATTGATTTCTTGATCTTGAGGAATCGTAAGATAAAAAAGATATTTTTTTTTATCAATTTTATCAATTATTTGATAATTATTAGTCCCGGTTTTAGTATTTTTATTATTGTTGGTATCGATCATGATCCAGGCCTCAATATCGATTTTCTTTTTAAGACAAAAATGGAAAATTTTCCAATCAAAATATTTTCGATCCGGATTTTTTTCCATATACATAATATCACTTTTTCTTGAATAATTTTTGATAGGGATATCCCCTAGTATATCAAAAAATTTTCCCCTATGTTTATGTGTGTTGTAATTATAGGAACTCTCTCGATTCTTATTTACTTGGAATGGTGATCCATAAGTATATGGATCCCTCTTATTTTCATAATTAATAGATCTATAAGATGAAAGATTATATCTATAGTATTTTTGAAAATTCTCATTTTGATTTGGTAATGAATATACTTCGTAATCGTTTTGTTTTTTGTAATGAATTAATAGGTCTTTTTCATATGAATTCTCTTTGTTTAAATATTGATTTTGAATTGTACGACATTGATTGATTCTATTTTTCCATTTTGCTGCTATTAATCTAGACCATCTAATCTGAGATAAATGGTATTGATAATGACTTTTTAACCAGTTTTCCCATTGATTTAGTCTAGAATTCCGAAGTTTCTTAGGTCTTAATTCATAATGAATTATTCCTTATTTTCCAAAATAATCTTTTATTGAAGTCTTAAGAAAAAAAGACGTTCTGTGATATTGAAGAATAGATCTTAACTTATACAAGGAGGATAAGTCAAAAAAATTCTGTGAATTCTAATTACTAATATTATATATAGTCGAAATAAAATTCATTTTATTTTTATTTATTTTCATTAATTCTTTGCTATAAAGTTATAAAGTTATAAGTTTGATTAATTATTTGCTATAAGTTGGACAGTGTATAAAGTTATACTTGTGGGTGTGTTTTAGAGCAATCCAAATACCTAAAAATAACCCAAGTCAATTAAGAAAAATACCAAAGAACCCAAATGAATTGCCTTAATGAGTCTCCATATATTTTTATTTATTTACTTTTTCCTTTTCTTTGTTTCTATTTTATTGTGTTTCTATTGATCAACCAATATTCTGATTGTTGATTACAGAGTCATTCTCTATTTATTTTGATTTTCAATAACTATGTCATTAATGGCAAGTTAGGCTATGTTTTCAATAACTATGTCATTAAATCTATGTACATTATTCTATTATTGTTTTTGTCTGTTATTTGCTCTTTTAGAAAATTCTCTTATGTGATTTTAGGAATTTTCATTCATTTTATAAGATAATGTTATTCTTTTCGTATTGTTTTTGATGTAGTTATCATGGATCCTTTTGGATGTACTAAATTTGAGCTTAAGCTTGAAGATGACGAAGTTTGTGGGAATAAAGAAGAATTAGGTTCCCATGCAAATGACCCTATTCAAAGTTTAACCAAGAATGATGTTCTTGAAATGCAATTCAATTCAGAAGAGGATGCCAATGATTTCTATAATCAATATGCTAAATTTGTGGGATTTAGCATTAGGAAAGACACACGAACAATGCAGGCAACAAAGGTTCTTAGTAGAAAATGGGTATGCTCAAGGCAAGGCCAAAGAGCAAAGCAACACTTGGCCCGTATTGATCGAAAAAGAGTTGCCAGGGCATTGACTAGAGTTGGTTGTGATGCTCATTTCTGCATAAGGTGCAATATGGATGTAGGCAAATAAATTGTCACTCACTTTAACATGGAACATAACCATCCATTGGCAACATCACCATGTGTGCCATTTCTTCGGTCGCATAGGTTTGTAAAGATCCTCGACAAAGCTCAAGTAAAGACTTTGCATGATGTTGGTGTCATGACAAGCCAGATAATGGATTTGTTGGTGCAACAATCTGGGTCTTTCGCGAATGTGGGCTTTATTCACAAGGATTTGTACAATTATATTAAAGCCGAGCGCAAAGTAGAAATGAAGGATGGTGATGCGGAGTGTGCTTTGGCTTACTTATGTGCAAAAGCTAATGCTGGCCCTTGCTTCTTTTACAAGTATGACAAGGATCAAGAGAATCGGCTTAACAAATTGTTTTGGGCAGATTCAAGGTCTCGCCTAGACTATGCTGCATTTGGTGACGTGTTGGTCTTCGATACAACTTATAAAACGAATGCATATAACAAACCTTTTGTTATTTTCACTGGGGTCAATAACCATTTTGAAACCACCATATTTGCATGCAGCTTGCTTGTTAATGAGACAATTGCAACATACACATGGGTTTTGCAGAAGTTGTTAGAGGCCATGGATAACAAAAGACCGGTGTCAGTGTTGATAGATGGGGATATGGCCATGTGCGAGGCAATACAAAAAGTCTTCCCGAGTGCCAAGCATCGTCTATGTAACTGGCATATGCACAGAAATGCCAAGCGAAATATTCGAGTCGATGGATTCGAGGGACATTTCAAGCATTTCATGGATCTTGATGCGAATGAGGTTGTATTTGAGGAAGCTTGGAGTAAGATGGTCAGAAAATATGGCCTTCAAAATAACAAGTGGGTATCAGACACCTACAACAACAAAGGCATGTGGGCTCAGTCATATTTGCGTGGTCATTTTTTTGTTGGAATGAGGAGCAGTCAGCGTTATGAGGGTATGCATGCTTTTTTCAATGAGCGCCTCAAACGAAAATTGAAACTATTCGAATTTGTTAGATGTTTTGACATGGCCCTTTATCGATTACGGAACAAAGAAGCGGATGCCGAGGCAAAAACTGACAACAGTGATCCTTGTCTTACCACAGCACTTCAGCCTCTAGAGAAACATGCAGTAACCATCTTTACCAGACGTTTGTTCTTAATGTTCCGTAATGAAATAATTGAGGAAGCATTGTTGATTTTTGATGGAAGGAAAGAGGAGTTCGATCATCGCATATACAAATTTTCAAAGTACAATGAATTTGGTTCCACATGGGAAGTGTCATACCATCCCGTAACTAGCATAATGAAATGTAGTTGCAAAAAGTTTGAGTTCTTTGGACTTCCTTGCAGCCACATGATTTTTGTGATGAAATGTGAACACATGACTGAAATTCCCCCAAGTTGTGTGATGCATCGTTGGACAAAGCAAGCAAGAAAGGTTGGTGAACAACAATGCGAAGCTCAATTCTTTAGCACTCTCACACAGGAGACACGTTTTGGGGTTCTTTGCTCTTCTTTTACTGAAATGTGTTACTATGCCTCACAAACATCTGAAGGATTTGAAGAGGCTAGGAATGCATTTTTCACTATGACATGTCGGATGAAGTAGCTTTGCATGGCCAAGGGAACTAATGTTGATGAAGGAAAAAGTTCATTGCCGCCATTTGGGGTGGGGATCCAAAAGTAGTGAACACGAAGGGGAATACTGGGGGATCCTAATTGGCTAAACCTCAAAAGCCAAGGCAATGCCAATGTTGCAGGTATACATTATATTGTGCTTTGTGTCTTAATTGTGTTATTGTGAGGTAGTATTGGCATTTTTGTCCTCTTTAATGATTGGTGATTTACTTGACAATGTAGGGTCGTCGGCCACACAAGGAGAACTTGCCCCCAAAACGATCATAAAATGGGACAAGTGGGTAGCAATTTGTTTGAGGAATACGATGATTATGATCCAATTGGTACTCCCACCCCTTTTACACCGAAGCGTCCCAAGAATAATATAAGGCCATGTAAGACCCACCCTATGAAGAGACGACTTTTTGTCACTAAAGTGGATACGTCTCCAGTGCAGTTGAGCAAGGATGCTAATGACTTGCATAGTTGCGATGCACAAGTCGTCCAAAACTCAGCGTTCACTGATGCGGATAATTCTCTAAGTGATTACTTTTATGGCATCTTTTCAGTTCAAATTATGTTCATTTTGCTTACATTTGCTTTGCAAATTTTATGTGTGGCTGCTTAATTCTAATTTCTTGATATGCCAAGATAGATTTTAGCTAGAACATTGATATGTCATAAGTAATTATGATGTTTACAACTTGATTATGAAAATAAATAATTTACGAACAAAAAATGACAAAAGAGTGTGTAATGACCAATATATCAAAATTCAATTTGTTATGACCTGAATCATAGATTTGAAGTGAACTAACCTTAACGACAATATAATTTGTTTTTGCAGGTGTTGCTGTGGGTAATAGTTGATATGATCGAGCGGGTGATATTAGGAGCTAAACTAATATTTTTTTTTTAAATTTTTTTTGAGGACTTAAATCTATTAGTATTTTGTATAAATACTCTTAAATGATGGTTGATGGATATTTGTTTTGCTGTATGGAAGTTTATATTTTGTATGCACACTTCTTTTTTTTCTTGAAGAAAGAATTTTGTTAAGGGAAGCGATGGAAAATAATGCATGACTGATTTTGTAAGGAATTATCATTCACCAAACGAGGTTGTAAGAAATCGTACACTACCTTGCAGTAGTAACTCGCTTTTCAATATTGTTGATCTTCCGTCCAGGTTCATCAAAAGACACTTCAAGATGTATATATGTGTGTGGTTTTAATATCGTTGATGGATCAATTCTTTAAGATGTATATATGTGTGAGGTTTTAATATAAAATTTAGACCACAGTTGCACTAGCAAAGGCTATGAAGCCATTTTATTTAGTGTTTTTGCTCATTTTCGAAGCAAATGCGCAACAGCAAGTGCATATAGAAAATTGAATGCCATTATTCGATTGTTTTTTCCCATAAAATATTCTCTTGAAAATGGCCAAACTGTCATTTTAGCCACCACAACCATTATGGTAATGCCACAAAGTGGCTACTGAATAATTTTTGCCTTTTATCCTACATTGATGATATGTAAAGTGAAGTCAAGAATTACTAAATGTTTAGAAAGTGGCCATATTTTACAACAATGAAAAGGATAGAGAAAGGTGACAGGCCCTCTTTCTTTTCTTTATTTCTTTCATCTTCTGTTTTTGTGCTTTGGATGGGCAGACAGAAGCCCTTTTTTAGGCCACGATTGTGACCAATGCTATCACGTGATGCCTTGGAGTTTTTCTTAGTGGGGTGGTGGTGGAGGCTTGGACAGTGTTTTGGTGCAATGTCCAACTTTATTCACCCACGCAAACAACCCTCTCCCACCTAAGTTGAATAAATTTATATTTTTATTATAAAAACATGACAGATGTATTCATTTTCTATCAAAACAAATTAAAAATTATAATTAATTGGATCAAATTAAAATAAAATTATAAATTTATGGTCAAAATGTATCCAATTGATTTTATGGTCAAAATCAACCATTTATCTGCTATGGCCATATGCAGGCGATAGTCAAAACCAATGCCACCATCTTGAACAGGAATACCAAACGTTGGCATTCCACTAACCTGTAAAGCAATAAACATGTCTTAATGAAGAAAATGGTCAATACAAGCACAACTCTTTTATCTTATAAATAGTGGTTAGCACTATCTTAATAAAATGACCAACAAAGTCAGTATGAAGTTGGTAATGATGTATTGATAATGCCTCCATCCATTCCAAACATCAATAAGATCTGCAAAACTCATGCTAGTTTAAGTATTTCAAAACAAATATACCATCATAGGTCTCACTAACAAAATCTAATTTCTAGCCCATGTTAGCCAATATATATGCTATTCAGGAAAGTTAACGTGCTATTCATAGAGAGGGTGATGGGAGATGAAAGGATGAAAAAAGGAATCTATTCCATTTGAATAAGCTCCTATTTCAATGGTAGCAACTCGTCTTTGTTCGCTTCCACAACCTTATCCACTATCTTTCCTTCTTTCAAGATCACAAAAGTCGTATGGCCTCTACTTCCGTTTCAATTCACCCCTAGCTTTGAGTTCTGCACAAGATAGCACACTTGAGAATATAATTTTATAACAAAGGTTGAGTTATAAACTCAAAGTTCATGAGTTTAAGAAATGCGATAGCGTCATTGATTGTACAAACTTATGAAAAATAAAAAAGAATAGAGCATCACCAGCTTTATATTGCGCGATATCAGCAACAATATCAGCTGAATTATGCTTGTATATCACAAGATCAAGTAACAAGCGAGCCCTATGCAAATAGTCAAACTACATGCCAAAAGTAGTGAGTACGTAAAAACATCACACATTATAAAATTAGTCTTCATAAAACATAAGATACTGATAAGTGGACAGTTGGGTATAAATGTAAGTACCTTGATTACACCCGAAGGCAAAGGTTTCCCTTGCATATATTTGATGACGAAAAGACCACAATCATAGCTATAGGAATGAGTGTAGTTGTAACAATAGAGTCAACGAACTTAGAGATTATAACATTAATGCTTATTTAAAAATTAAGAACGATAATGTAGTGTATTACCTGTTGTCTTGGCGTGGCATGTCTTCCAACCATTGAAATGCAAACGAACTAACATTTTGAACATAATCTTCTCCATGCGCATATTGAAGTAGCTTATGCAATGATTGTACCTGTTGGTGGTAGGTAGTAAGGTACATAGATCAAGAAACAAAAAAGTGGATACAAGTGGTATCATAATGGTTATTTTATTACCAATAATGTAGCTTGATTTTTTCGATCCTCATCAGTGTCAATACATCTGCTGGAGTCGAATAGATAGGCAACCCATTTTTCCATGTTTACATTCAAGCACAACCAGTGGTTTTCCCTATGGTTGAAGGGCATGTAAATCAAAAAATATAACGTCGAATGTACATGCAAAAAATAAATAAATACATAACATGGATCAAATGTTATTGCGCATGGTAAATTTGGAAATTGGGTAATAGTAGTATTTTATCATATTACCTCCTCACAAGCATGAAGGGGGCTAGTGTATCTATAAATTCCAAAATAATCTTCTACTATATCTTTCATTGTGTCATCAGAAGGTTGACACAAAATCTTTTGCTGTATATTCAATTTTAACATATAAATAACTTGTGCCTAAATGAAAAAAGTCTTTAGGTATGGCTAATACTTACCGATACATGGGTCGGAAACTACCAAACCATGTGATCCTTATTTGGAAACTTTTTCCTTTGTTTATTTGTCAATTTCACAACAATGAGATTTATAATCTGCAGTGCAAAATATATGAGATTTATGAATAGGCAAAGTAAAGTAACTTGGATGATGGAATGGTAGCAAATAAAATAGGAGAAGGAGAAAAGTCTTACACATGAGGATATCAACTGATATGGTTTCAAGGACCACAATTCCTTCCGCGTTGCAGATTGTGCTTCCACGTAGTGTAGTTTCATCCGTACAAGTATTCCCTAGCACATGGATAACTATGTGAGTTAGAAGGTATAGTACTTTATACATAACAAGTTAAAGGTAGTCAAATTGTACCCTTCTGAAAGAGATTCATCAAATGCATATCGTAGAACGAGACTGTCATAGTCATTTAATGGGTCTGGCAAAGGCACGAATGACTTGTAAAGGTATTGAGAAGAATAGTGCATAAAACAAATCAAGCTTGGTTAGTGTATGTTCATGAAGATGGAGTTAGCATAAAATAACCAGATATACAAAAGATACTATAATAGTTAGTTCCAAGCCTTTGGGGTTTTAGGAACAACATTACCCCCAAGTTGATCAAGTAAATTATCAAATGGCTGATACAAGTAAAAGAAAAGTAAGAAACAAACACTATTTGTTACATACAAATCAAATATGTTTTTGAGACACAATCATTTAGTTTACTTGATCGAGATTGTCATGAATATTATTGTCAATGTTGTTGTCGTTTGACAATGGCTTCAACTGTGGTCTTTTCTTCATTACATCGAATTTCGCAAAAGGTGTACGCAACCATTGACTGGCTTTGCAATTCTGGGTCCCTCGAGTCTGAGGACCACAAACAACACTACATGATGATGACATTGTTATAGTATTCACTTCAACTGCCTTTGTATCGCTCTTTTTCACACGCGATCGCCCTTTTTGTGGAATAGAAAGTTGTTCATTATTTAATGCTTTCCCACCAACCAATTTGGCTTGTTTCTTTGCAACTGCCTTTGCATTTGGTGGTGTGAGGATTGATTTTTTTTTTCTCAAACGCAAAGTTTCCATTGGTTCTTTGTCATTCATATTCCTTATCTCATCCTCATCTACAAACTTCGGGGAATTGGCTGCAACCTTTTTGATACCGCTAACATCGAGACCAACCATTTCAATATCAATTCGATGCTCCTCATGTAGTTTGCTTGGTGGTGTTTTAACATGTCCAACATCAAATGGAATGCGTCATTCTAACAACTCAAGAATTTGAGCAACTTGGTTCTCCATTTTGACCAGTCGTTGCTCCGCAAGTAGTTTGCTTGGTGGTGTTTTAACTTGTTCTCCATCAACTGGCATGTGTTTTTCTAACAGCTCAAGAATTTTTCCAACTTGATTCTCCACTTTGATTAGACGTTTCTCATCCTCATCTTGCTTTGTGTCCTTGTGGCCTTAGACAAAAAGGGCATGAATTTCAATGACTTGTTTCTCAACTTTAGCCAATCGGGAGTCATCATTGTTTTCAATTCTTCCTTGGCTAAGAGTTACTGCATTTGACTTTTGAACAATGTTAGGCACAACCACCTGTTCACACATATACAATAACTTGTTAATGTCACAGGTGTAATGTAAATTGAGCTATAATTATAAAAAGTCATGTGTTGTAAATATTTACCTCAACATTTAAATATCCTCCCAAAGCTTTAATTTGATTCAAACCCTGCTTAATTTCTGAATTGCCCCAATAGGATAAGTGAGGAATGGGGTTGGAAGTAGCCACCAACTCCCTTTTGCGAGCAAATTGTTCCAAGTAAAATAAGTACATGGGAAAAAAAAAAGAAGTCATTTTAATGTGTGTTAGACAATATGCAATAAAAAATAATAGATGAAATAATTACACATCAAGGGGAAGTACCATTAGAAGAAGCAAACAGCCACACACAGCAGACCGCTCTTTGACCTTGGCAATAGCAATGCGGTCGACAAGAAAATCAAGTGTGTGCTTTGCCCAATTGAATTGACAGATGGACTTAACATTTTTAACCATTTGAATGAATGATTGGTGTACGCCTTCCATTGTGGTGGGGCACAAGAGGGCTCCAATGATGTATAAGACAAATTTCCTTTTAAATTCAGTTTTAGCATATTTTGTTTCAATCAGATAAGATTTCAGAGATGTGAACAGAACAAATTTATTCTTCATTGCAAGTTGATCACATAGGTTTGTAATTTCATCTACGGACTCTGTTAACTTCATAGGCAGACCATTGGAAGGTAATCCCATCAACTCATGAACATCTTCTACGGTGAGAAGCGTTCGAAGACCGTGGACATTCAATGAATGAGTTGAAGGATCAAAGTTCTAAACTAACCAATGGCATAAGTCATGATCTATGTGCGTGCACCTAAGGCTTAGGATGCCATGAAACCCCATATCAGTCACTGCTTGTTGTTGTGCTTTGTCCAGCCTTCTAATAATCTTACAAATCGATGTAAGCACAATCCGGGGTTGAATTTTTACTTTTGGAGGCTTTTGTTGGACCATAGTTTTTAATTCGGCATATCATTCAGATTGTAGCTTTCCTATTTGTATATACTTATTTTTTTCTTCTTCGGGAAGTTGATTCCATTTGTCCCCAATATCCTACATTACGTGCATAAAATAATATGAACAATTACATACAAGTTTACAAGTACAAGAGGAATACTACAAACAACATGAATGCGTTGCACTTACCTTCATGTCTACTTTCTTTTGTGTTTTTTTAACTCCATTGATTGCTCTTCGCTATAAACATATGAAAATGAATATAAGAATTCGTATAACGGAAAATATATAACTACATACAAATAGATATTAACGAATTACCAAAAGAAAATGAATGGAGTGATCGGGCGCTTTGGAGGATCAGTCGGTTTATCCATCAGGCTTCAATCAGAATTCCTTGTAAAGAAAGACAAGAAAAATAAACTCATAATATCTTTGATTAGGAAAAAAAACAAACAAACAAAAATCTTAAAGGTTACAACACATTCATCAAATGCACGACATGCACACATGAATGGATTTGTTTTATAATAATGTAGTTAACAAAGACTATGTTTCCAATGTAAAAAGAAAAGACACTAAAAAAAATTCTAATCATAAACAAAAAATGATACCCCAGTAGCTTAGGTCACATTACCGTAAAAAACACACTAAAGAAGTTAATTTTTTTGGACAAAATTTGTAATTTGGTAAGGAAATTTCTTTGTCGCAAAAAGGAGCCAAATATTTTGGCACCATACGAATTGATAATAAAAACGACATTGTTTTTTATTTTATTTTTGGGACTATTGTAGAAAAAAATAAAAAACGATGTCATGGTTATGTATAGCTCCTTTGCTGCTTCAAATCTCACTTTAGGTATATAGTCAGAAGGTTGAATATCTTTATTAATTGGTTTTACTTGCTTTGGTTTTAGCTATGTTGTGGTTCACTTTCCCATATTTTATCTTGCTAATTTTTTTTTTATTCTCTGCATGGGTTTGGGGATGGCTTGAACCACATAAAGCACTTGAAAATTATAAATGTTTAGGGAAGCAATTTGTTTTTTAGAATACAAAATACAAGAAATTAGAAAATGGGAGAATGATTTGATACAGTTGTATTCAGTAATATACATACACTAACTAAAGATTTGATGCACTAAGGGCCCTTGCATACTGCTATAACCCACTGCCACTCACAATTGAATCTTGGGTTGCGAATAGAGCTTCTCTTGTATTAATGCTATGCTTATTATTTGATTTTATTATTTACATTTATTCTATCATTGATACTTTAGATTCATAATAAATAATACTAATATATGAGCACTACTACAAAATTGGTTAAAGGTCACAATTTTTAACTTTGACCATATACTTTTAGTCTTAGTTTTTTTTTAATACAAAAACTGTGATGAATGAGGGTGTGACTGTACAAGTTATATCATAAATATTTTGCTTTTTAATTTGGCCATCACGCATACCATATAATTTAAATATATTGAAGCATAGAGGACCTTGTAGGAAAAAATATGTACCTGTCCAAGAAGTAGTTCAGCAACAACACAACCAGCAAACCAGAAGTCAATAGCTGTAGTGTACTCCGTCGATCGAAATATAAGCACAGATGTAAGAGGTATTGGGCTCTCCTTTTACCTACCAAAAATAAGGAATGAAGCATTTCAACCAAAACACAAAACTAAGAGAGAGGGGAAAAAATTAAAAGACATAAACCAACATGCCAAAACTTTAAAAATTCCAAAATGAAGTTGTTATTTGTAAAAGAGTTAATGAGGTGGTGGGAAAATAGCATATATGAAAGGGCATCATTAGTGATGGAAAAATGTAAAATAATTACAATTACACATGAGGGTTTATAGAACTCTAATAAGTATATAGCATATTAATTAGGATACATGTTAGAGTGTAAATCCTTTGGAAATTAGGCCAAATGTTATAATTTGCATATTTTACACATCTCAAAAGGGGTGTAGTAGCATGACCATACATACCACACATAAACCCATATAAACTCTAGTTTGGAATGAATCAAGAAATCAAAGACCCCAAAAATCGAAGAACAATAATTTTTTAAAGGCATTTTTCTGTTTCATGTATCTTCATGCTCTTGTAGAAAAAGCAATAAACAACAAAGAAAGGGGGGGAGGGGGGGGAAGAAAAGAAAAAGAAAAATAAGAAGTAAATTAATAATTTAGTGTCTTTGAAGTTTGAGGGTTTTGAATGAAAATAGGTTTTTCTCGAATCAAGTAATTTTGATATTTTTTTTTATTATTTAATGGAAAATCAAGATGTGTGTATTTGCTAGTTCGATATGCGGTCAGATGTGTTATTTGACATGAATGTTGGAGGTAATCCTATCATCACTCTATTTCAACCCAGATGATTTTTTATTTTTTTATATTTTCTTTATTAATTTTCTTGTGTTTATCATTGTTACTTACCTTCTATTGAAGCAAAAAAAAAAAAAAAAAAAAAAAAAAAAAGAAGAAGAAGAAGAAAGAAAAAGAAAGAAAGAAAAAGAAAAAGAAGCCGAGGATGGTTGCTAATCCTGCTAGGAAGAGTGGGAGTAACTAAGTTGGAAGTGGGAGGGGTTTATTGAAGGTCATTATCTTTTGTTGTGCTTTTTGTTCCTCTTTCGTCCCTTGTGGTCACCTTGGAGGATTAAGCTATCTCTCTCTCTCTCTCTCTCTCTCTCTCTCTCTCTCTACTTGGGTGATAAAAAAAATAAATTAGACCATGTAATGCCAAAGGGATGGCAATGAGGGGAAGTAATGAAGGCGACAGTGGTGGAGGTGGCAATGATGGGTTGACTAGGGATTTCTTACGTATTAGAACAATCTCTCATAGGGGGTTTCCAAACATGGCTGGGCTTGATCATATGAACTCACCATCATCTTCATATGATCAGCAGAACCAAAATCAAACACCATGGCAAGGTTAGATTAATATATATTATAGGTGAAGTTTCTATTTACATTTGATTTATTGTCATGAGTTTGTTCTTGTTGTAATTCATCATTTATCTGTTCTTCTACATAATAAGAACACAAGCAATTGCAATTTGTTCTTTTCATTTAGGACTGTTTTTGGTTTCTTTGCATTTTTAATATATTCAATGTTGCCTTCTTGATCATTCTTTTCTACTTGCTGTAAGTAATTAAATTATAGAAATTAATATAGAACTGAGCACAAATTATATGAATGAATAAGATTTTACAAAATTTGTTTGTACAATTTCACTTTAAAAAAGCTTATCTATTCATATATATTGTAATAATCAATTATGCAATCACTTTTTTTACAAACTTAATCTAAATCAGTTTCTCTATTGTTGTTTTTTTTTCTTTTAGAATTTTTAATAATCTTTGGACTTCATGCTGCGTTGTTCTATCTGGGGCATATAATCAATATAGACATGTCCTATTAACAAATCAAACCAAGGTTGAAGCAATTGATTGTAAAACTCCATTTCCCTAAGGAAAATAAAGGGAGAAAAAATTCTCCCAGAAAAAAAAACCTGTACGGGTGCTGTTTGTGTGTTGGGTTGTTCTTGAAATGAGACACGAGACATGGAATGTGTACAGGTGATGGCAGTATAGCTTTGGATATGCTGACAAGAAAAATTCTTGAAATGGGCATGGAATCAAAGAGAGGATGATTTGGGAATGTGATCAATGACATTGTTGATTCTAGATACAATCAAAGAGAGATAGAGAAAGAGCCAATAGTTGGATTACAAATTTTGAACTTTTTCAGGGGAAAAAGCTGATAAAATAAAAATTAATATCAGATATTCATTCTTCAGTTCTGAAATCAAAGTGGCACAGCTATTGGATACAGATGTTAATTTTCATTGAGAACCAAACTTAATATCAGATATTCAATAAGGGTTAGGGTTTTCAAATCAAAAGCCCTAATGTAAATGAAGTTTAGAGTTAGAAACAAACCTGAGCTACAGAAAATATCGCTTGGAAATATTTGATTAGAATGGAAGAAACTCTAGTTCTTGACGTCAAGAGAGTGAGAGGTTATGAAGAAAAATGTCTACACTGAGAGTATGGTGGCCCCGACGCCGACAGGCCTGGTGGTCTTCGGCAATGGCTGAAGCTTCGGCTATGGTGGAAGAGAGGAGGGAGGAGAAAAGAAGAGCAAGAGCACGAGCCAGAGAGGGAGGCTAACTGACTTCAGACTATTGGACTACTCTGATACTTTGCTCTATTTGGTAACCGGTTACACCGGTTGCCTAATTTGAGAGTCAAATTATTTAAATAACTTAGTTATGACCTGGTTATGAAGTAATATGGTATAAGTAAATAATTGAATATACCTAAGTTATGAGTTAATATGATAGTAGTTATGACTAATATGGTGTTGGTTATGATATAAAATCATATAAGTTCATAACTAAATGTATGGTACATCTAAATGTACCATAGAATCACCCTTACAACATTACAAATTTTTTTTAACCAAACACTCTCGTAATTCCAAAAGTTCAAAGTTTTTTTAAACGAAACGGTTAGTAATGCATCAATCTAAAACAAAAAATAATAATTCAAACTTCAAATTTCTTCAAACATTTTTTTTTTTGTGTGTGAATGTCTTCAGCAAAACAATGACCACTTGAACATCTTACAAATCACATGGCCAACAATAAAAATGTATATATATTTTCAATATATTAAATAAATTAATTATATTAAATATGTAGCGGGCTGGGCTAGGTAGAGTTAAAAATATAATTCCCAAACCTAAGCCATTAATCATTCAAGCTGAAAAAATCAACTCAGCATAGCCTTATGAACTAAAATAATATTCCCAAATCCTAAAAAAATAAGGTAAGGTTGGGTTGGGTTGGGTTGGGCTGGGTGGACTGGCGGGCCAATACCCACGCCTAGTTCATTTCCATTGTCACCCATTGCCATGTTGAAGGGTCTCGTTCGATTGAATCAATTTTTAAGTCGATTCTCATTTTCCCTTCAGCTAGAACTCAAATCTGTTGACTTTTGATATTAATTTCTCATATCTATTATTTTGGGAACCCTAATCGCATTTTGTTGAGTTAGGGCTGGTGTTAGTGTCAGGAAAGGGGTAAATTGACCACTTTATCCTTGAATCATGTGCATGTGTGTGACACATGGCTATTTTTTGGGTGGCAAAGGTGATTGTTGTTACCAATTGGCATTTTGTGAGACAACTTCTTAACTTGGAGGGCTAATGTGTCTAATTTAAAAGTCCAGAGACCAAATTGAAACACACATGATGTTGAAAAAAAATGGTTTTATGGTGACTTTAATATGAAATTAAAGTAGATCTGAACTATTGGTTGAGGTGGGATCAAATGGGTTTAGATTCTTTGTAACAAGATCTTTACACCATAGAAAGCATGACCAAAAACTATTGGAAATTGAATGAGAAATTGTCTCATACAGTTGGTCTCATGAATGAGGTTTTGGGAATAGTGTATAACTACCTATCCTACATTGATTGTAGATGATAGCATTGATGGGTATTTAAATCCTAAGTTTTGGATAAGTGCATAAGCCGTTTGGGGCATCCAAATTTTCTGAAGAAATGAAGTTTTGGATGCTTCAATGATGGGCTTGAGCCAAAACTATGGTCCAAGTTGGTTATGCAAAAATTTCCACAAGCACGCACGCGCGGCGCCGCCTGGACCGGGTCCGAGTCCGGGTCCGGGGATCTTGAGGCTTAAGGCTTGCTGGAATGGGTTAGGTTTGGGCTGGGCTGGATTGGTGGCCCATCAACCTAATCTTTTTCTGACCAGGTCTGTTTGGTGGTTGCAGTTATACACACATGTTTATATAGAGTGTATAACTTATACACTAATTATCCATCAGTTTTGCAGAAGTAATTGGGCAGTTTTGACTGCATTTGTTGCCAACCTCCATGGCTAGGAGACTCCTCCTCCCTTCCCCATTGTGTATAAAAGGAGAACAATTTCTTTGAGTTTCAACACAAAAATTCTCACGACAACAATTTACACTTTTGGGACCAAATTTGGCGACTAAAAGAATATAAGTCGCCAAAAATGCAATTTTTGGTGACTAAAAATTATTTTGGTTGGCATTGGTGTAGGGTTTAGCTACTAAATTTTTTTAACCGAGGTATGTTATCTATTGGCAACTAAAAAAAAGAAATTAGTAGACAAATATGCCATAATTGGCGACTAAAAAAAATAATAGTCAACGTTAGTCTAGTTTTCTGTCTAGTAAAATTTATTTTAGTGGTGGTACGCTAATTTTTGCCAGACTAAAAGAAATTTAGTCGCCAAATAATAGCCATAATTTTATTTTAACTATTTGGCGACCAAAATATTAGTCGGCGAATATGCAGTTTTGGTGACTAAAATAGATTTAGTTGTGATATACTAAACTTTTCCGACGAAAACAAAATTAGTCGGCAAATATGAACTTTTGGCGACTAAAATTGTAGTCACCGTTAGTTAAGTGTTTGGCTACTAAATATATTAGTCATTACAAATTAACCTTTGGCAACAAACAACGAATTTGGTCACCAAAGATATATAAAATTTTAGTGGGAAACAATTGAGATTGGCATCTAGGAATTCTTCTCTCTCTCTCTCTCTCTCTCTCTCTCTCTCTCACACACACACACACACACACACACACACACACAATCAGTCACCACAAAACCTCACCGCACCGTGGTCGCTCACCACCGTTGCTCATCGTACGTCGCACAGCGCCACCACTACCGCTGCGAGTCACCACAACCATGGCCTCAATAAAAACAAGTTCGGATCTCTCTCTCTCTCTCTCTCTCTCACTCTATTTCCCCATTTCTTACTCTTGCTCTTGCTCTAGTGTTTATATGATTTATTCAGTTTAATTTTTCTATTTAGCTTTAATAAGGTTTAATTTCTTCAAATTGCAGTAAACACATACATGAATTCTTTCTCTCTCTCGCTCTCTCTCTCTCTCTCTCTCTATATATATATATATATATCTATGCTTTTCTTAATTATGATCCACATAATTTGTACTTGATTGGGTTCACCGATCATGTTAGGTTTCTCAAAGGTCTTCGCTTCTGGGTTTCAGTTCATTGAGCTCATGAGTTGAAAACTTCGATTTTTCTTTATGGGTTTTGTGTTCTTGATTTATCTGTCTTTTGATTTTTGGGTTTTCTTATTCATCAAGTGAATTTTTTGGGTTATTTAGCTCATTAATTTTTCTTGTACATGAACTCATATATTACTTCTATGAAATTTCTTCTTAAAGTAGTCTTTTTGTGGTTCATTATTTGAAATAATTGATTTTTTTCTTCTTTTAATTAGTTTAATTGTATAAAAGCCTAGGAATTGGTTGGAGCACTTCATTAAATTTCCAGTGATGTTTGTGTGAAAACTTTGGTGACATTATTGGGTTGTGACTTGTATCTATTTCTACTAAATTTTAATGCACCAAGTTATAGGGTAAAATCTAATGGGCCAAACCTAACATTACAAGTCTATAAATATCAATTTCGGTCAAATTTATGAATTGGGTTTATGTGTAAAATCATGGGTTTCTGCTAATTTTGCCTATGTTGACTGCTAAAATTGATATATACTTGTGCTCTTTCTTTATTTATGTTTTAATTTTTTCTTGGATTGAATTGATTGATTTATTGCATTGTGATTGTAAAAACTAACCTTGATGTTGATGTAAAATTTATGAGTTGGGTTTCTGTTGTAATTACTTGTTCTTCAATCAAATTTATGAATTGGGTTTATGTGTAAAATCATGGGTTTCTACCAATTTTGCCTATTTTGTTTATTGAAATTGATATATGCTTGTTTGTACTCTTTTTTCTATTTTTGCTATAATTTTTTCTTGGATTGAATTGATTGATATGTTGCCTCTTGATTGAAAAAACTAACCTGGATGTCGATGTAATGATTGATTTGCTTCAACTTTATGTTCTCTCATGGAATTACTAGTTCTTAGTCAAATTTATGAAATAGGTTTTTGTGCAACATCATGGGTTTCTATTAATTTTGCCTATTTTGATTGTTGAATTGATATATACCTGCTTGTGCTCTTTTTCTGTTTCTATTGTAATTTGTATTAGATTGAATTGATTAATATTTTGATTGGAAAAACTAACCTTGATGTCAATGTTATGATTGATTTGATTCAGTTTTATGTTTTTTAGTTGCGATTTATTGTGTTTGTTTGCTTTACTTGCTAGGTAATTTGAGTGACTATGATCTATTTTGCATACATAGTTCATTTTCAATATGTATCCCAATCAAAAGCTATTCAATTACTTCAGTTGGGATTGGTTTTTAATAACCCTACTTTTTTTTTTATTTTAATGTAAATGATTAGGCTTTAACATCAACTTAAAGAACTAATTGGAGACAAAGTCATTTGGTATTGTCAATTGAATCAATGAAATCTTTAGTATACAGAAGTTGAGGACTTGATATTATTTTCATCTTGACCAAGCACTGCGTTAGTGTGCTTTCATTCCTGACTTTGACCCAAATTCATTTGTCTTACCAATTTATATGAGTTACCCTTTCTCCATTTCACAATCTAGAATTTGAATAATTTTGTGTCCCCAAGTCCAAGGGCTGTTGTGTGGAGACTCTCTAAATTATTACATCTTGATTAAGAGAAAGTGATGTGTAGGTCATATTTCAAAATTTTCTGCTAGAAACCATTTTTTAAGGTATTCTCCACCGACATCAAAATCGCATGATTAATAGTATTAGATTCTATCCTTCAATGCATCGCAACAATTTAAACACTCTAGGAGTTTGGAGCATGTTTCTGGTGTATATATATATATTCCAAATCAAGGAAATTACTGTGAATGTTTTGAGTTAATAATGCAGTAGTGCTTTTTGTTTGTTTTGCTGCATTTGTAATCTTTAATATTGTCTTTATTAAGCTTTGGGCCTTTTGGTACATGTTTGAAACATTCATTTACGAATTGAGACACACATCAAATGGAATTTTATACTTGTCAATAAGTTTGAAAATTAGTTGGCCAAATACCAAATTTAATATATGCAGATTTGTAGATTCATTAGTAGAATGGTTCTCACTTAAAGAAAATGGGTGTTGTCATGGAATTTCACTTGTTCAAGATGCTCATGTTCACACAAAATTGAGTTCAACTAGTTGTGATTTTCTTTTTTTGGATATTTGCAGGCTGTAGGGGATTTAAAGAGAACTTATGATCTTTAGTTACAATTGCATCATGACATTGAACTTTGATCTTACAAATTTCCTTAGGACATTTTTTATTCAGGAGATCTATCTCTTTAAATATAACATGTGAGATTATTGCATGATTTTCCACTCAAGAAAAATGAGTAATGAATGCTTAAAATGCATCTCAATTTGATACTAGTCTATCTTTATGGCTACACATATTGTCATATGTATCGAAAAAGGGCATTTAGAGGGTGAAAATGTAAAACAACCCCCAAAACACACTATGGATGTCATGGGTAGCTTCCTTATGACAAATAGGATTTGTGGGGACAAACGACATCTAATTAGCACACGTAGGTTAGGAGTTAGAGCCAAAAACACCTTAAACTTAGTTGAAAAATATCGTTCGGGGGGTAAAAATGAAAAATAGCCCCCGAACCACTCTACAAATGTGACAAACATCTTTATTGTTACAAATAGGACATGTGTAGATAGACAGCATGTAATTAGCACACGTAGGTTGGGAGTTATAGTCGAAAATGCCTTAAACTTAGTTGAAAAAGGGCGTTCAGGGGCTAAAAATGCAAAATAGCTCTCGAACGACTCTATGGACGTGTTGGCAGCTTCCTCATGAAAAATAGGACTTATGAGAATAGACGGCATCTAATTAGCACACGTAGGTTGGGAGTTAGAGTTGAAAACGCCTTAAACATAGTTGAAAAAGGGTGTTCAGGGGACAAAAATGCAAAACATCCCCTGAACCACTCTATGGATGTCATGGGTAGCTTCTTCATGAAAAATGGGACTTGGTGGAATAGAAGGCATCTAATTAGCACACATAGGTTGGGAGTTAGAGTTGAAAACGTTTTAAACTTAGTCGAAAAAAGGCGTTCAGGGGGGGTGAAAATGTAAAACAGTCCCTGAACCACTCTACAGATGTCATAGGAAACTTCCTCATCACAAACAGGTCCTTTGGGGACTGACAACATCTAATTAGCGTATGTAGGTTGGGAGTTAGAGTTGAAAACGTCTTAAATTTATTCGAAAAAAGGCATTTGGGGGATGAAAATGCAAAACAGCCCTCAAACCTCTCTATGGATGTCACGGGCAGCTTTATCAAGACAAATAGGACCTATGGGGATCGATGGCATGTAAAATAGCAGACGCAGATTGGGAGTTAGAGTCGAAAACATCTTGTACTTAGCGAAAAAACATCATTTGGGGGTTGAAAATGCAAAATATCCCCCAAACCACTCTATGGAAGTCATGGGCAGATTCTTCATGAAAAATAGGACCCGTGGGAACAGAAGAAATCTAATTAGCACACATAGGTTGGTAGTTAGAGTCGAAAATGTCTTAAACTTGGTCGAAAAAGGGAGTTCGATGGGGCAAAAATGCAAAATAGCCACTAAAGCACTCTACGGATGTCACGGGTAGCTTCCTCATGAAATATAGGACCTTTGAGGACAGACGACATGTAATTAGCACACGTAGAGTGGGAGTTAACGTCGAAAAAACCTTTAAACTTAGTCGAAAAGAGTCGTTCAGGGAGCAAAAATGCAAAACCGCCCTTAAACCACTCGATGGATGTCATGGACAGCTTCTTCATAACAATAGAACCTGGCGGGATAGAAGGCATCTAATTAGCATACGTAGGTTAAGAGTTAGAGTCAAAAACTCCTTAAACTTAGTCGAAATAAGGCGTTCGGGGGGGGGGGGAAATGCAAAACAGTCCTCGTTCCACTCTACGGATGTCATGGGCAACTTGCTCATGACAAATATAGGACCTGTGGGGATGGACTGCATCCAATTAGCACACGTAGGTTGGGAGTTAGAGTCGAAAATGCCTTCAACTTAGTCGAAAAAGGGCGTTGGGGGGGTGAAAATGCAAAACAATTCTTGAACCACTCTATAGATGTCACGAGCAGCTTCCTTGTTACAAATAGGACCTATGTAGACAGACGACATATAATTAGCACACGTAGATTGGGAGTTAGATTTGAAAATGCCTTAAAATTTAGGTACCTCTTCTCATACCTTAAGAGAAAGAAAAGATAAAAAAGAGAAAGGATATGCATCTCATTGGAAGATAAAATTTGGCAAAATGAATACAACAATTTAAAATGGAGATAGTTTTGTCAAACAATAATGACTCTCATCATCTTGGCACTATGGCATGTACCTGGTAGGATGTGGCCTTCGATGGATACAATGCCAGTGAAGAGGCATTTCTTGTCAATGTATGCTCCTGTAATCAAAATGTAAAACAAGACTTAGATCAACAATGTTTTTAATATATTATGAACAAATTGTTAGAAAAAGTATCTATTTCATGTTCTAATAATACCATGGAGAACTAGAAGCATGAATGAGTAAATTTATAAACAAAATTGGACCTTGATCAAGTAAAAAGAAAAAAATGACATAACTTGCTAATATGTTTACTTTTGTTTCCATTGACAAGATAGAGGAAGTCTTATGAAATAATATTCATGAGTATGAACTGGCTTTAGGGAAAATTGGTTGCTATAAACATAGGCTATTCACAAGAATTATAACCTTCTGTATCACAATAATCCCATGGCCTAAAACTCTCTTAAGTGTAAGATGGATATTCATCCACACTAATTCCTTAAACTTAGTTGAAAATGGACATTCGGGGGGTGAAAATGTAAAACAGCCCCCAAACCACTCTACGGATGTTCTGTGATTCGCCTGCCAACACGTGTTCGGTTGGATCACTGTCTTGTTCGGATGGAGTCTGACTTGTGCCTGACCTCATGGATGCATCATCATCCTGGCTGACTGATTGAAGGAACTGGTCTTTCAGATAATCCATACTTTTAACAATTAATTCATTATCGGAAAGATGGGGAGATTTCTGTTTTAATTCCTTCTAAATTTGTACAAAAGGATTAATGGCCATTGCCGGAGGTGGTGCTAGTAAGGCTGGCTGTTTAACGGATTCCCAACAAGCTTGGGTATGCTGTTGAATTTTCTGAAGGAGTTCTTTTATATCCATTTTATGCCACCATTTAACAAAAAAGATTCTTTTAAGTCGCGGGACTTTGTTCTGGTAATCACAAGCAAAATCCCATTTCCATATCCAAGGTATTCCAAAACGGATAGAGAAGTGGACAACAGACATACTGATGGAGAGTTCTCTGTTTTTATTTACCTTTTACAGAAGATGCAGACATTAAATGTCCGCCCTCCAGAACCCATGCCAACACCATCAGGACAATCTAGTGGCTCAATCCAGATGCTACGTGCTGAGTCCACACCTGACGACAACCTCTCACCAGACCAAATTTATGAAATTCAAATGAATTTCCAAGAACCTTCAACTGTTAATAAACTGCATTCGTATAGCTTCTCTAGACCTGCTATATTACCACCCAGTAGGAACTATTATGCTCGACCGACTCCTCCTGATGTTCTCTATGAAGAAACCTACATCAATGATCAGGGAAGCTATCATGGCAAGACCATCTATGAATGGAATATAGATGGTGAATCCGAATACGACATCTATAAGAAATTACATCAGATGCTGATGTATGCAACCGTTTGTTGCCAATATAGTAACCATGATCAAGCCATTGCTAAATTTATTATTAATGGTTTTACCGGACAACTCAAAGGATGGTGGGATAATATTCGCACTCTAACCCAACAGTTAGAAATCCTTAATTCAGTTAAAGTCGAAGTTGATCCAACTACCCATCAACTTGTCCAACAGCAGGATGCTGTTCATACTCTCATCCAGACCATCATTCTTCATTTTGTCGGCACCAGTACTTCTTCTCAGGATCGTGGCCGCGAATTACTCCAGAACCTTCGCTGCCCTTCTCTTACCCATTTCCGTTGGTATAAGGATGTTTTCCTCATCAAGGTTCTACAACGCCCTGATGGTAACAGTACCCATTTGCCACTAGATTGTCCTGATGGTGTTGGCATGGGTTCTGGAGGGCGGACATTTAATGTCTGCATCTTCTGTAAAAGGGTGTCCATAAATTCTGTATTAGAGGCTTTGAGCTTAAAGTTCGTAACCTCTAAAGGTGGTTTGATGGATACTGGATGTAAGATAGAAGAACCGGTTACTGGTAAAGCTAAACTTCTATCTTTGAAAGTGGAAATAGCCTCTTCAATTTTGGTTAATTGTTTACTCATAGTTTGACAAATTAAATTTGTATAATTATGTTGTTTAACTGTTAAGCCTAAATCGACTAGTTTAATATACTCGTTTTTGGCAAATTTTCCTGATTCGGCATCTATATATGCGGTAGCTAATAAGGGTTGACGAGTAGTCTCACCGTTAGGAGCTAACTCTAATGCTTGAGGTGGTGGACGGATAGCATTAATAGCTTGTCCTTCAGTAGTGGTCCAGGTTTTATATTGATCTTCTATAGCATCTAATTGAGGTTGATTAACTGTTTGGTACCATTCGACAAAAGGTATTAACTTCTGGTTTAACTCAAGATGTTGGTAGTATTGAGTTTTATATTCTACTAACTGGTCAGGAGTGTGATTGGAAAAATACCAATCTCTAAAGTCTTTATATTTTTCCTGATTAAATTCCTGGTTTAATAGTTTTCTATTTTCACTTCCTGGTTTAAAATCCATTAAATTTCAAATTCATATCACTGGCCGTTGGGCTGCCTGGTGATGGTGCTGTATAGACACCATGAGGAATTCTGTTTTGGGATAATCTGATCCCTTGGATTTCTGAACTCATTGGATCTTCCTGTGGATCACTAGATGGTCTACTAGGCGGTCTATCGGGGATATCCTGGACAACTGCGTCAACGGAATGACGACTTGATTCGGGAAGGTCTACTCGATAAGGAGGAATGGATCGGAAACTTTGATTAGAAGACAAACTTCGAGGTGCTATTCTAAAACTCGCATTAGAGGAATTACTTCGTATGAGAAGTGGGGGAGGTTTCTGGAATTGGAGATAAACATTACCTCCTTGTGTCTGGATTACGTCATCAAGATTCTGGCGGATAATTGGCCTAGGAGGCACAACATTTGGGATATGCCAGCGGGCTGGAAAAGTGATATCTTTCCAAGGGATTAACATGGGAACAGCTACTTGGCTACTGTATAAGTTGGTCTCAATTAATACTGTTTGACCTGTTTCAGTTTTCTTCCTAACATAAGGATTTAACGTTGTTAAAACCTTTAAATATATTCGGGAATGAACTGAAAAAGGTGGGGATCCTGCTTTATACTCATAACCATGAGTAAGAACTCTAAGTTCTAATACATCAGATAAGTTAGCATCAGTCATAGCTATGCTAAGGTTCGGATATATGTCAAAATAGACTGGTCCATGAGACAAACTTGTCTCAATAGCGCCCATTAAGGAAGCTTTCCAGTTTAAGCATCTACCATCACGGAGGGTACATTGGATACTGGTATTTTGACCTAGAAGGGTCAAAGGTTTGAATGCAATTTGTACAAACCCTATGTGTATGTACTTATAGTCTCGGATAAACGGGATGAAATCACTTATATGAATTAATCTAATTATCTCATCATTTGTCTGGATACAAGATGCATGTTCAAATGTCTTGATTACTGTTTTACTAAAGAAATTAAAACGTCCAATTTTATAAATTGTTTTTGGATCTACTGTTGAGATGGTCCATTTATCTAAGGCATCCTTAACATCCTGATAGGCTACTAATTCAGCTGCTTCAGCTATAGAGGTGACTGGATTAGCTACAGTAGTTACTGTATTATTACCTGTTGGTTCTACGGGTACATCATTCGTATTTTCTGCCATGGATGTAGAGTGATCATATATGTCTAATTTATTTAATTTATATTCATATTATGTGATAATTAAAACTTGGCTCTGATACCATGAACGGTGCTCACTAAAGGTTATGGCTAGCACGTCTGTCAACGGCTTACGGGCATCAAACGGTCAAATGCACTCTCTGCTCAACGACCTAATCCCTACGCGACTTGGGTGACGTCCCACTAACCCTAACAATTAATTAACCTTACAATAGCACAAACTCAGGAATTAATATACACATAATATAATTATAAAGAAAACAAATTACAACATATATGATCTCATTACCTTACTGTTGAGGTGGTGGAGGCCTACTGGCCGCCCACGCAATGATCTGTTCGTGAATCAACGTCTGCAAATCTGCTATCCGCTGATCACACTCAGCTAAACGCTCTGCAATATACTGTTGTGTATACTGGTCTACACGAGTGTTAAGATAATGCTCTTTCTGGTTTTGCCAAAATTGTAATAACCACAAATACTGTTCTAAGGCATTAACTGAGGGCATACACCATAAATACAAAAGAAAATTTTTATTGAGGAAGTAAAAATATTTTACACAGAGAGGTTGCAAGAGAAATTGAAAATAAAAACTGACTCTGAATGACTCTCCGACTCTGCCTCAACAAGGGTGAGGAATGTCCCTTTTATACTACAAAAGAAGATAAGCAAATTATTACAGAGGGACAGGTGTTCTTCTTCGACTGGACCGACAGATTCCACCTTATCATCTTATCTTCAACTTTTGACGGAGTGGAGAGCAGCATCTCCTTTTACTGTTGGCGTGCATCTCCTTTGCAAAAGTTCTTTGTCTGGTTCTACCGACGCCTAATGCTCGGGTCCCTTGCCTTTATTGCTTTTGTCTTTGGCGACTTTTTCTGCGATAACAGCTGTAAGAGAATCCCAAAAATCTCCAAGATTGGGCTCAGCATCTTCGGGTATCTGTGATTCACCTGCCAACACGTGTTCGGCTGGATCACTGTCTTGTTCGGATGGAGTCTGACTTGTGCCTGACCTCATGGATGCATCATCATCCTGGCTGACTGATTGAAGGAACTGGTCTTTCAGATAATCCATACTTTTAACAATTAATTCATTATCGAAAAGATGGGGATATTTCTGTTTTAATTCCTTCTGAATTTGTACAAAAGGATTAATGGCCATTGCCAGAGGTGGTGCTGGTAAGGCTGGCTGTTTAACGGATTCCCAACAAGCTTGGGTATGCTGTTGAATTTTCTGAAGGAGTTCTTTTGTATCCCCGATATGCCATTCATTAAATGCTGTTCGAACTGATTCTGGTAATATTTCCAAGGAGAGTCCAAATTTTTTAGAACAGCACCTCGAAGTTTGTCTTCTAATCAAAGTATCCGATCCATTCCTCCTTATCGAGTAGACCTTCCCGAATCAAGTCGTCATTCCGTTGACGCAGTTGTCCAGGATATCCCCGATAGACCGCCTAGTAGACCATCTAGTGATCCACAGGAAGATCCAATGAGTTCAGAAATCCAAGGGATCAGATTATCGTCCAATTTTATAAATTGTATTGAATATATCAAAGGTGAAACTAACTCTTTGCCTGATTTCTTAACCCATGAATATTTGCAGAAATCTGTAAATGGGCTTTTACCCAAGTATTTTATTACCAGAATCCAATCAAGAATCATTCTTGGTTTATCCGTGTTGCAAAGTTGTCCATAAGTATACTGTTCATAAGGAATTTAATCAGGAAAAATATAAAGACTTTAGAGAATGGTACCATTCTGGACATTGGAATCAAGCCGCTTTTCAGAATGGAATCGCAATAATTCCTCTTTCTGGGTTTTGGGATTAAGCTGTTTTAAAATACCACCAAATCCTTCATTGGAAGCATCAGTCTCGACAATCTTCTTCCAATTCGGATTAGGTAACTGTAAGCAAGGTAACTGTTGGACTTTAGCCTTAATCCGACAAACAGCTAAAGTATGTTCAGGTGACCAGGGGGGTGGATTTTTTCTTAACCTGGTATAAAGAATATTAGCATCGGCAGATAAATTATGATAATAGCCTCTAACATAGTTAAGACTGCCTAAAAATCTCTGTAACTGAGTTTTATCTTTAATTTCGTCGGGAAATTTAGAAGCAAACTCCATACTACGATTGATAGGTATAATACTACCATTGGAAATATTATGACCTAAATATCGGATAGTGGTTTGGAATAACTGCATTTTAGGGGCAGAAATAACTAAATCATTTCGGATAATAACATTCTTAAAAATATTAAGATGTTTAATATGCTGGTCAATTGATGAGGAAAAAATTAAGACATCATCAATATAGGATAAAGTAAATTCGGTATACGGATTAAAAATATCATTCATGATATGTTGGAATTCTGATGGAGCATTTTTTAAACCAAATGGCATGACATTCCATTCGTAATGCTCGAAGGGTACTGTAAAAGCTGTTTTATAACGATCCTGTTCTGCAATTTGAACTTGCCAATATCCTGATTTAAGATCAAATTTAGAAAAAATAATTGCATCCTGGAGGCGATCTAAAAGATCTTTTTTATTCGGAATAGGATAACGAATCCATTTTAATTTGTCATTTAATGGTTTATAATTTATTACAAGGCGTGGAACTCCTCGTTCAATTTCAGCATTTTTGTTTACATAAAAAGCGGTACAACTCCACGGGGAATGACTAGGTCAGATTAATTTTTTGCTAAGAAGATTGCTTATTTCTGTTTTGCATAATTCCATATATTCCTTTTTCATTTGGCTAGGACGAGCTCTAGTGGGAATATATTTTTCATCAAAGTCTGGTTCATATGGTAATGTGACTGTATGTTTTTTGCGTTCCCAAAAAGCATTTGGAACATCATTACAAACTTCTGTTTGAAATTCTTTTTCAATTAATTTAATTTTCTGTTGTAAAGAGGGTTGTTGTAACCTTTGTTCTGTTGTTAAAAATTGAACTTCCTGTTGGAGAAAATTTATCTGGTTTTCTTTAAAAGCAACTAAATCACGGATCTGATCTAATTCTTTTGTGTAAGGTTCTGTTATAAATTCAAAAAGTACCGATTTTCCCTGTATTTGAGAATAAATACATGTTTGATCAATTTTCTGGATAGGCATGAAAAAACATAAAAAAGGTGTGCCTAGAATTATATTCTGAGCAAGATTTTTGACTAACACAAATGATGTGGGTAGACATAAATCTTGATTACAGATATAAGTTTCTGGAATTTTGTACCTGATCTGTAAGGAATTACCACTTGCACTGGTTAGACTCTGGGTAGTCTTTTCAAAATACCTGGTAGGAACTATACCTTCTTGGATACAGTTCATATTTGCACCACTATTGACTAAAGCAATAGCATCTTTAATCATAAAATCGGGTTTTATTAAAAATGAAATTTTAATATACCATTTCTGAAAAGTTACTTGATTAACAAGTAATAAGTACGGGGTAGAAGATTCAGGTTCAGATTTTTGTTCAATTTTTTCGGTGGCTTTTTCAGCGACTTTCCCTGTTTGTTGTTTTAACTGGTTGTGAAGATATTTAATATCTTTAGTGGCGGCTTCACTTGCAGTCTGTAAGTGTTTTACTTCTGTTTTTAGGATATTAATTTCCATCTTTAGATCCTGAAGTGTAGTTGGTTGTTCTAATACAGGTTTTGTATGAATTCTGTTAATTACTTTTTGGAGATTGTAAGAGTAGTCGGGTATAGGAGGAGTTTCCTGTATGGTCTGTTGATGTTCATAACACATTTTTAAATATTTCATCTTTATTTCTGGATCTTGGATCTGGTCTGCAACAGCAAGCATATCCTTTTGTGTATCT
Organism: Camellia sinensis; assembly: GCF_055761805.1. Taxonomy (NCBI): domain Eukaryota; kingdom Viridiplantae; phylum Streptophyta; class Magnoliopsida; order Ericales; family Theaceae; genus Camellia; species Camellia sinensis. The sequence continues at coordinate 113,658,531 of NC_138963.1, read as the reverse complement.
GTTAATACATTAATACTGCTGGGTTCACCTAAGTGTAGACCATTCATTTCTACAATTGATTTCCAATAATTGATTTCGGATATATGTTCCTGGTTATTATTACAAGGGCAAGATTCTTCTGGTTCTTCTTCACTAGTTGAAGAGGAATATAACTGATTAAGTTCATTTTCAGAAGGGGTTTCTTCGTTAGTTGAATTTTCTTCAGCTTCTAAAGCTTGAATTATCTGTTCTTTAATGCCTAAATCAATGTTTAATTCATTAACCTTAGATTTGGCTTTTGATTTACAACGGTTTGCATAATGTCCTGTTTGGCTACATTTGTAGCACTTTACTTCTGATTTATTTTTACCTTTATGTTTACTGGTTGATTTTTTGGGATAAAACTTCTTAGTTGTTTGCGGATGGCTAGTCTTGTGTGACTTTTTTCTGAAGGGTTTTGGGGATTTCTTATGGGAAATCTTACGAGGTTTTCCTGGATATTTAATGACGGGTTCATAGGCAAACTGTTCACAAAATTCACCTAATTCTTTTCGTACGGTAAGATTCTGCTGTTTCATTTGGTGATGTAAGTTAAGGTCATTACAGAGAGAAAGACCTTCATCGGTAATGATGGAGCAAAGTTGTCCATAAGTATACTGTTCATAAGGACTAGACATCCGGTCATGGCGGTCCCGAAGTTTTTTCCTAACACGTTCGGCAAAAAAGGTTGGAAGGTCATCAATAAACTTGGCTTTCCAATGAGTACTGTTACCATCAGGGCGTTGTAGAACCTTGATGAGGAAAACATCCTTATACCAACGGAAATGGGTAAGAGAAGGGCAGCGAAGGTTCTGGAGTAATTCGCGGCCACGATCCTGAGAAGAAGTACTGGTGCCGACAAAATGAAGAATGATGGTCTGGATGAGAGTATAAACAGCATCCTGCTGTTGGACAGGTTGATGGGTAGTTGGATCAACTTCGACTTTAACTGAATTAAGGATTTCTAACTGTTGGGTTAGAGTGAGAATATTATCCCACCATCCTTTGAGTTGTCCGGTAAAACCATTAATAATAAATTTAGCAATGGCTTGATCCTGGTTACTATATTGGCGACAGACGGTTGCATACATCAGCATCTGATGTAATTTCTTATAGATGCCGTATTCGGATTCACCATCTATATTCCATTCATAGATGGTCTTGCCATGATAGCTTCCCTGATCATTGATGTAGGTTTCTTCATAGAGAACATCAGGAGGAGTCAATCGAGCGTAATAGTTCCTACTGGGTGGTAATATAGCAGGTCTAGAGGAGCTATACGAATGCAGTTTATTAACAGTTGAAGGTTCTTGGAAATTCAATTGAATTTCATAAATTTGGTCTGGTGAGAGGTTGTCGTCAGGTGTGGACTCAGCATGTAGCATCTGGACTGAGCCACTAGATTGTCCTGATGGTGTTGGTATGGGTTCTAGAGGGCGGACATTTAATGTCTGCATCTTCTGTAAAAGGGTGTCCATAAATTCTGTATTAGAGGCTTTGAGCTTAAAGTTCGTAACCTCTAAAGGTGGTTTGATGGATACTGGATGTAAGATAGAAGAACCGGTTACTGGTAAAGCTAAACTTCTATCTTTGAAAGTGGAAATAGCCTCTTCAATTCTGGTTAATTGTTTACTCATAGTTTGACAAATTAAATTTGTATAATTATGTTGTTTAACTGTTAAGCCTAAATCGACTAGTTTAATATACTCGTTTTTGGCAAATTTTCCTGATTGGGCATCTATATCTGCGGTAGCTAATAAGGTGTCACGACCCGAACCCGCCCCCATGGGTTAAGGACGTAACCGGCCAGTAGTCATGAGATAACCTACGACCTCAAACCAAACCAAATGTATTTTAACAGAGTTAATGGGGGCCAAACAGAAGCAATTTAAAACTTTGTCCATAGAGCCGTGCTTATATGCACTTTAAAACAAACCATACGCATATACGTTAATAACCCACAACGAAATACAGTACCAGAAAATCCTTTACAGACAGGATCATCTAAACTGAGTCAACCCATATCACAACTACATACCGATATACACAAGATCCTTGCCAACAAGACAAAATGGAAATACATAACAGAATGGCAAGGTTGAGTCTCGTGCGTGAGACACAAGGCTGACTCTCCAAACTCATGTTGTTCCTGGCAGACTTCACTGGGGCTGGGTTTGGACTTCTCTTGGCTCACCTACAAATACATGAATGAGTGTGAGCGATAGCCCAGTGAATAATGTCAAATACAGAAGTCATATAAATAATATGTAGAACAACATACTCCAAACGGCCTTGGGCCCAATTCATTTTCCTACTTAACAGATATATAGCTAAATATAGATCAAGTGGCTATAACTCCAAACATTCTGGCCTTTGGCCCATTCAGATCTCCATTCTTGTCAAAGCGGCCTTCGGTCCATTCGATTATGCCAAAACGGCCTTCGGCCCAATCATTTATGTCAAAACGGCCTTTGGCCCAATCATTTATGTCAAAACGGCCTTTGGCCCAATTATGTATGTCAAAACGGCCTTCGGCCCATTCGATTATGACAAAACGGCCTTCAGCCCAATCATTTATGTCAAAACGGCCTTCGACCCATACATTCATATCAAAACGGCCTTCGGCCCATACATTCGTGTCAAAACGGCCTTTGGCCCATTCATTTATGTCAGAACGGCCTTCGGCCCACTCATTCATTTCAAAACGGCCTTTGGCCCACTCGATTATGACAAAACGGCCTTCAGCCCAATCATTTATGTCAAAACGGCCTTTGGCCCATACATTCATATCAAAACGGCCTTCGGCCCATACATTCGTGTCAAAACGGCCTTTGGCCCATTCATTTATGTCAGAATGGCCTTCGGCCCACTCATTCATTTCAAAACGGCCTTTGGCCCACTCGATTACGACAAAACGGCCTTCAGCCCAATCATTTATGTCAAAACGGCCTTCGGCCCATACATTCGTATCAAAACGGCCTTCGGCCCATACATTCGTGTCAAAACGGCCTTTGGCCCATTCATTTATGTCAGAACGGCCTTCAGCCCACTCATTCATTTCAAAACGGCCTTCGACCCACTCATTTATGTCAAAACGACCTTGGGTCCATTTATGTTTATCAAAGCGACCTTGGGTCTGTTTATGTTTATCAAAACGACCTTTGGGTCCATTCATGTTTATCAAAACGACCTTGGGTCCACTTATGTTTATCAAAACGACCTTGGGTCCATTTATGTTTATTCATATCAGACTTACGTCCATAATCCCAATTAGCAATTCATAAAGCTTATCAGGGAATGGACAATTGGACATTCACAAGCATTCAAATATCGATATTACTCACAGTGATCGACTTGTGGATTTGCCCTGGAGCTTGACCCTACACGTTTCATGAACACAAAAGGGTCATTAACAGTTCAATCCGTTCTTTAATTGACATATTTCTCTTTAGGCTTTATTATTATCTCATTAACTCATTTACAATGCTTAACATATGCCTAAGAGTGCTTGCAAGTTAAAAAGAACAAAAAACAGAACACAAAATGCAAAAACAGGATTTCAGAAAATGGGGTCCCCGCTCGAGCAGACCCTTAGGTCTGCGAAAGTACTGGTTGCCTTCAGTTCTAGCTCGAGCGTGAACTCGGCCGCTCGAGCGGACTACCTGTCTACATAGCTCCCCGCTCGAGCGTCAACTTCCCCGCTCGAGCGGGAACCATGTCTGCAGAAAGTGCAGGGAGCTCGATTTCTCCGCTCGAGCGGCACTTCACCCGCTCGAGCGGACATCGAAAATCTGGGTTTTCCAGATTGAGTTCTTGAGCTTCATCTCGACATTCAAAGGCTCTAAATGCATGATTTCGGTCCAAACTTCACATAATCAAGTACTAACATGGTACAAACATAGAATTACAACATATTGAAGCTTAATTTCATAATTTATCTACATGCATGGTTCATTTTCCACCAACTCATTACCAATGTAACCATTTCATGCATTCAAAGCTTCTACTTCCATGGATTGTACATGCATGTGACATATAACCTTCATTCTCGTCTCATATGATGAAAAGATGGTCAAATACATGGATTTCAACCAAAATTGCAACACGAGTCACGTAATTCAAGCTCAAATATGCAAATTCAAAACAATACATACATGCATGCATGTATAGTCTTCAAATTCATCAAAACCAACTCCTTTCATGTTCTAGATCACAAATTAATCTTCAATTCACGAAATCACAACTCAAATTCATGAGTTAGGGGTTGGTTACTCACCTAGGAGCTTTAATCTTCCAAACTCTAGTCAATTCTTGAGTTAAATCTTCAAATTCCCAAGCTAGAGCCAAAAATTGCTCAAGTCTCTTCCTTTCTCTCTCTATAGCCGGCCTCTCTCTCACTCTCAACTGTCTAACTCAGATTTTGAGTTTTAAGAGAGCTAAAGGAGAGTGCAATGCAAATATACAACAAGCCCCACTAACAAATATTTTAATATAAAATAATGGGGTACTTAATTTATCAATTTAATCAGTTTAAATTGACCAGAATCAATTTTCAATTAAATTTCAGCGTACACTCTAAAAATTATGCCAACCACAATGGCGTAATCAATTTTGAGTTCTGTGGCTGATAAGGCCCTCCATTTAATTCCAAAGCAGATTATTCAAATAGATATTCCTACGGTGGACAGATAGAATTCTAGAATCACATATATCACATAATGGCACACCAAATCATATCAAACATATAATCAAATTCATATTAAGGGCCAATTAACACATTACGGAACAGGGGTATCACAGTCTTCCCCCCTTTAGGAAGTTTGGTCCCTCAAACTTATTTCACCCTTAGTCGAACACAATTCGGAACACCTTTCATTCAACGGTTCTAATCCTTTTTGATAGCCATTTACTTAGTCTCAAAAGCAAGCAACACTCTGTTCTCAATCAGTTAGGGACTTACATTTTCTTCCATACAAGGCTTGTATGGTGTCACACCAATCTAGAGTGTAGGTTGTGGTTGTAAGCAAAGTCTGCCAACAATGAATAGATCTTTCAAATTCCCTGAAAAATCTACTGCATAAATTTGGAGTATTTTTCCCAAAAATCTAACAAGTTCTTTCTGATCATACATCAATTTGCGGATGGAAAAGAGTGCCGAATCATAATTCAGTTTCGTATCAAATTCATAATTTGTCTAGATCATATACAGGAGTCATAAGTCATGATTAAGTTTACGTAATACATTCATTAGCATTAACAGAACAGAACAGAACAGAACAAAACAGAACATATACACGTGAGGTTACGAATAACCAGTTCCATAAGGGAACCTCCGGGTCCGGGTAACATAACAGAACAGAAGCTGAGCCCCCATTGCCTCTTGAAGGCTTTTCAGAATTCAAACACATTTTAGAATTTCTGTCTAAACAATAGATATTGGGACCCCATGCAAACGAGCGATCTTATCGATGTAAACAGTGGCTAGTCTACAAGCATCATACAAAATTTTATAGGGAGAAATGGGCAACTTCAATAATTTTACCTACAATAGCCCAAATGGGACTTATACCTTGGGTGCTCAAGGTAGCCCGACAACGAAATTCGTAGCCACATATTCCCATTTCCATTCCAAAGTGGAGAGAGGTTGAAGTAGTCCCGCCACTATCTGAAATTCAACTTCGACCTGTTGGCACCGAAAAATATTTAGACATATTCACCAACTGACCTCTTCAAGGTAGGTCACCAACATATTTATTTCAATGTCAGCTAACTTTATCACAGAAGTTCGGTCTATTCCGTGTCACAAAAGTTCAATTCATTCTTCAATAATTCCCCAATTCACGATCCGATTCGGTATTTAGTCCAGTGACTCATCACAATTATCCAAGGTCAATTAAAAGTCTTCAGGAATATAAGGTGGATCCAGATACTGATTCCTGAAACAACAAAGGTAACATCGAAGTAATTACCCACACAATACACATAGTCCAGACATCCCCATAATACTGATTGTAAAGTACAATAACATCGAAGCAGGCAATTTCTGACATAATACACGTGTTCTTAATTCATTCAATAGTTTACAGTTCACAATTCAGTTCAATATTCAATTCCCTATTCTATCGAGTCTTTCCACATTATCTGATAGTCATCAAAAGCATAAGGCAATTCATATATAAACCTCCATAATGGCAAAGGTAGTATCAAAGGAGTCAATCACATGTTAAGCACAATTTACACATCCTCAGGGCCCCAATTACCGAATATAATGGTGCTGGGCAGACGTTCACAAGGTGTACTGAATTCGCACACTTATGGATAATCAGGATTTTTCAAAGCTTCTTGGATGTCTATAACATCTGCGTAATACCAAAGGATGACATTCTGGACAAAACAAAGGAATAATCGTCTCGGAATCAAGCACACCCGTTCACAACCGTCGGTGGCCGACTCGAGATCGATTAGTCAAACCCACCCGTACGAAACCGTCGGTGGCAAAAGGTATCTCGATCAAAGGTGCTACATAGGCTTAACGTCCCCTAGCACGAAAGGACGCCCCAAGAATGTCATCAAAACAAACATAATACCACTCACCGTAACCTGATCTTCCAAGATCCGATAACACTGAAGCAACCACTCTCCCATACACCACATATTCTGATCAGTCAAGGACAACTGTTTAGTACTGCTTATAGTCAAATCAATCTGTCATCATCAGTCCCCATAGCATCAAACCAACCAGGATGGGACAATACACAAGCATCGTTCCTTAAGACACCCAATCACGGGATTTGTACAATTCAGTTCACCTATAACACATATGTCCTCAATAGTTGAAGGTTGGTTCTCAATGGTGTTCATAGGTAAATCAATCTATTGATAGCCCACAAAAGGTCTTTCAAATAAGTCAAGCACTCCAAACGGATTCAAGTTTTGGGTCCATCAGTTTTCCTGCCAATAATAATCTGGTCATTTATTTATAGATAATTCTTAACCCCCTTTTACAAAATCAACTTAGATAGAGGTTCTTATCAATCAATCCAAGCAAAGGTCTTGTCAGATTAAATCAAACAAAGGTCCCGTCAAGTTATATCCAATGAGGGTTCTATCGGGTCAATTCAGACAAAGGTTCTATTGGATTAAGTTAGATAGAAGTTTTCTCAAATAGGGTACATTTGATTCTGTAAAGCTCACTTCGTTTGTTTAGGCACATGGCTGATAGTTTCACAACTACGCTAAATTTATCAGTTCTCAAGGTCGTATCAGAGTCATTCATCACAACTGTTCATATCAAAGTGTTTCAAATCACGTACAATACGGTATTGTCCACATAAGTTCAGGTATAGTTACATATGCATGCAAGTGTTCATATCAGGAGGTACGTATCATAATCAGTATAGCAGTTCCCAAATAAGCCTTATATGCAAGAACATGGTGCACAGTAATACATTATACAAAGTTCCTCGGGTACACATAGTATGGGATTGTTATGCAAAAGTTCCAAATTAGTCACATCACCCAGTCAACTTTCTACCAATCAAAATATATGGTCTCACAATTATAGAGTTCATCATTTAGGGCGCTCAACTTGGTCACACGATTACAGAGTCATAATTCCAGTGGTTTAGTCATTGAAGACGGTAACATAATAACTCACCCTGAGCATAGGTGTAGATATATATGTGCATGTGCAGAGTCAATCAATATCCCAAAACGTATTTCACAAATTTTCCAAACGGGGCATATACCTCCAATGAATACAGTCTCGATCATGTGGGTCTAACCAATCTAGATACACATGCAGCAGATATGAAATATATGCCGATCCGAATCAAATAATATCCCAAGCGAAGATGTACAAACGTACTAATTCAGAATCAATCAACACATAAGCATTCATTTGTAAACAGTATACATACCTGGGATAATGGTTACAACATTCTGAGTGCTTTCTGGGATGAGTGTGATTACTCCATCCTGAGTAGCAATTCCTACCACTGGTACGGATTTAGCCAAGGCAGAGGATTCATTCACATTTCGTTCAATCCGGGGACAGTTCCTTGCCGTATGGTCCATTTTACCATATCTATAACGAGCCCCAAAAGTCTGATAACAAACTCCTCGGTGTTTCTCACACTGGTGGTGGCAAAGGTTCTTGCCATAGCGGCAATTGATGCTGTTGTCTCAAGATCTCTGCCAATTCTTGTACTACTCTTTCCGGACTATCAAGTCGGGCTGTGGAAGAACCTTCCAACCCGTATGCCCTTAATTTGCTCATACTCTACACAAATTCTTATCAAACTTTACCAAATACTGGGATGCCCAATACGAAATTAAACACAAAATCACATGAGTACATTCGTACATAGGCACATTGTTATATTCTCCTTTCACATATCGTACGCAATTAATCACTTACGTAACAGATAATTGCATATTTATCAAATATCGCATGCTGAACATTTACTAAGTAATTATATACTCAAATCATGTTCATATTTCAAATAGACACCCGTAGGTAGAATTAAATGCACATAAACAACTTTTCATGTATGTGCATTATAACAAAACAAACTTGTTGTACACATTAGTATAACAATTTATATCTCATATTCGAATCATGTATGGTACTTCTTTTAGTGTGACATATCATGTTGGTCAAGCATATCAACATATCTCATACATAGGCCACGGTATTATTTCCCCCGGGCGAGGGCCTGTGCCACGATAGTATTTCCCCCGAGCTAGGGCTTCATGACCATAAGCCACAGTATTATATCCCCTGGGCGAGGGCCTCCGCTAAGGATACCACAATTATGTTCAAGGAGAATTTAGGAAATCATTCATTTATACCAAACATAGCATTATACTTAATACAGAGATTCACAAGTATGCATATACCAGAGAGCATGCATATTCCAAAGGTTACCATGCAAGCAATTTACAAATTATAGCACATGACTGTTCATACCGAAACACTTAAGCATATTCTTGATGCTTTCAGATTTATATTTATCACGTGAATGCATCCTAGATCTTTTCTAGACGCTTATTGCTCTTTTGGACAAGTGTGTGAGTTATTAACTCGTGCTCTGATACCACTCTGTCACGACCCGAACCCGCCCCCATGGGTTAAGGACGTAACCGGCCAGTAGTCATGAGATTACCTACGACCTCAAACCAAATCAAATGTATTTTAACAGAGTTAATGGGGGCCAAACGGAAGCAATTTAAAACTTTGTCCATAGAGCCGTGCTTATATGCACTTTAAAACAAACCATACGCATATACGTTAATAACCCACAACGAAATACAGTACCAGAAAATCCTTTATAGACAGGATCATCTAAACTGAGTCAACCCATATCACAACTACATACCGGTATACACAAGATCCTTGCCAACAAGACAAAATGGAAATACATAACAGAATGGCAAGGTTGAGTCTCGTGCGTGAGACACAAGGCTGACTCTCCAAACTCATGTTGTTCCTGGCAGACTTCACTGGGGCTGGGTTTGGACTTCTCTTGGCTCACCTACAAACACATGAATGAGTGTGAGCGATAGCCCAGTGAATAATGTCAAATACAGAAGTCATATAAATAATATGTAGAACAACATACTCCAAACGGCCTTGGGCCCAATTCATTTTCCTACTTAACAGATATATAGCTAAATATAGATCAAGTGACTGTAACTCCAAACATTCTGGCCTTTGGCCCATTCAGATCTCCATTCTTGTCAAAGCGGCCTTCGGCCCATTCGATTATGTCAAAACGGCCTTTGGCCCAATCATTTATGTCAAAACGGCCTTTGGCCCAATTATGTATGTCAAAACGGCCTTCGGTCCATTCGATTATGACAAAACGGCCTTCAGCCCAATCATTTATGTCAAAACGGCCTTCGGCCCATACATTCGTATCAAAACAGCCTTCGGTCCATACATTCATGTCAAAACAGCCTTTGGCCCATTCATTTATGTCAGAACGGCCTTCGACCCACTCATTCATTTCAAAACGGCCTTCGGCCCACTCGATTATGACAAAACGGCCTTCAGCCCAATCATTTATGTCAAAACGGCCTTCGGCCCATACATTCGTATCAAAACGGCCTTCGGCCCATACATTCGTGTCAAAACGGCCTTTGGCCCATTCATTTATGTCAGAACGGCCTTCGGCCCACTCATTCATTTCAAAACGGCCTTCAGCCCACTCATTCATGTCAAAAAGACCTTGGGTCCATTTATGTTTATCAAAGCGACCTTGGGTCTGTTTATATTTATCAAAACGACCTTTGGGTCCATTCATGTTTATCAAAACGACCTTGGGTCCACTTATGTTTATCAAAACGACTTTGGGTCCATTTATGTTTATTCATATCAGACTTACGTCCATAATCCCAATTAGCAATTCATAAAGCTTATCAGGGAATGGACAATTGGACATTCATAAGTATTCAAATATCGATATTACTCACAGTGATCGGCTTGTGGATTTGCCCTGGAGCTTGACCCTACACGTTTCATGAACACAAAAGGGTCATTAACAGTTCAACCCGTTCTTTAATTCACATATTCCTCTTTAGGCTTTATTATTATCTCATTAACTCATTTACAATGCTTAACATATGCCTAAGAGTGCTTGCAAGTGAAAAAGAACGGAAAACAGAACACAAAATGCAAAACAGGATTTCAGAAAATGGGGTCCCCGCTCGAGCGGACCCTTAGGTCTGCGAAAGTACCGGTTGCCTTCAGTTCCAGCTCGAGCGTGAACTCGGCCGCTCGAGCGGACTACCTGTCTGCATAGCTCCCCGCTCGAGCGTCAACTTCCCCGCTCGAGCGGGAACCATGTTTGCAGAAAATGCTGGGAGCTCGATTTCTCTGCTCGAGCGGTACTTCACCCGCTTGAGCGGACATCGAAAATCTGGGTTTTCCAGATTGAGTTCTTGAGCTTCATCTCGACATTCTAAGGCTCTAAATGCATGATTTCGGTCCAAACTTCACATAATCATGTACTAACATGGTACAAACATAGAATTACAACATATTGAAGCTCAATTTCATAATTTATCTACATGCATGGCTCATTTTCCACCAACTCATTACCAATGTAACCATTTCATGCATTCAAAGCTTCTACTTCCATGGATTGTACATGCATGTGACATATAACCTTCATTCTCGTCTCATATGATGAAAAGATGGTCAAATACATGGATTTCAACCAAAATTGCAACACGAGTCACGTAATTCAAGCTCAAATATGCAAATTCAAAACAATACATACATGCATGCATGTATAGTCTTCAAATTCATCAAAACCAACTCCTTTCATGTTCTAGATCACAAATTAATCTTCAATTCACGAAATCACAACTCAAATTCATGAGTTAGGGGTTGGTTACTCACCTAGGAGCTTTAATCTTCCAAACTCTAGTCAATTCTTGAGTTAAATCTTCAAATTCCCAAGCTAGAGCCAAAAATTGCTCAAGTCTCTTCCTTTCTCTCTATATAGCCGGCCTCTCTCTCACTCTCAACTGGCTAACTCAGATTTTGAGTTTTAAGAGAGCTAAAGGAGAGTGCAATGCAAATATACAAGCAGCCCCACTAACAAATATTTTAATATAAAATAATGGGGTACTTAATTTATCAATTTAATCAGTTTAAATTGACCAGAATCAATTTTCAATTAAATTTCACCGTAGGCTCTAAAAATTATGCCAACCACAATGGCGTAATCAATTTTGAGTTCTGTGGCCGATAAGGCCCTCAATTTAATTCCAAAGTAGATTATTCAAATAGATATTCCTACGGTGGACAGATAGAATTCTAGAATCACATATATCACTTAATGGCACACCAAATCATATCAAACATATAATCAAATTCATATTAAGGGCCAATTAACGCATTACGGAACAAGGGTATCACATAAGGGTTGACGAGTAGTCTCACCGTTAGGAGCTAACTCTAATGCTTGAGGTGGCGGATGGATAGCATTAATAGCTTGTCCTTCAGTAGTGGTCCAGGTTTTATATTGATCTTCTATAGCATCTAATTGAGGTTGATTAACAGTTTGGTACCATTCGACAAAAGGTATTAACTTATGGTTTAACTCAAGATGTTGGTAGTATTGAGTTTTATATTCTACTAACTGGTCAGGAGTGTGATTGGAAAAATACCATTCTCTAAAGTCTTTATATTTTTCCTGATTAAATTCCTGGTTTAATATTTTTCTATTTTCACTTCCTGGTTTAAAATCCATTAAATTTCAAAATTCATATCACTGGCCGTTGGGCTGCCTGGTGATGGTGCTGTATAGACACCATGAGGAATTCTGTTTTGGGATAATCTGATCCCTTGGATTTCTGAACTCATTGGATCTTCCTGTGGATCACTAGATGGTCTACTAGGCGGTCTATCGGGGATATCCTGGACAACTGCGTCAACGGAATGACGACTTGATTCGGGAAGGTCTACTCGATAAGGAGGAATGGATCGGAAACTTTGATTAGAAGACAAACTTCAAGGTGCTGTTCTAAAACTCGCATTAGAGGAATTACTTCGTATGAGAAGTGGAGAAGGTTTCTGGAATTGGAGATAAACATTACCACCTTGTGTCTGGATTACGTCATCAAGATTCTGGCGGATAATTGGCCTAAGAGGCACAGCATTTGGGATATGCCGGCGGGCTGGAAAAGTGATATCTTTCCAAGGGATTAACTTGGGAACAACCACTTGGCTACTGTATAAATTGGTCTCAATTAATACTGTTTGACCTGTTTCAATTTTCTTCCTAACATAAGGATTTAACGTTGTTAAAACCTTTAAATATATTCGGGAATGAACTGAAAAAGGTGGGGATCCTGCTTTATACTCATAACTGTGAGTAAGAACTCTAAGTTCTAATACATCAGATAAATTAGCATCAATCATAGCTATGCTAAAGTTCGGATATATGTCAAAATAGACTGGTCCATGAGACAAACTTGTCTCAATAGCGCCCATTAAGGAAGCTTTCCAGTTTAAGCATCTACCATCACGGAGGGTACATTGGATACTGGTATTTTGACCTAGAAGGGTCAAAGGTTTGAACGCAATTTGTACTAACCCTATGTGGATGTACTTATAGTCTCGGATAAACGGGATGAAATCACTTATATGAATTAATCTAATTATTTCATAATTTGTCTGGATACAAGATGCATGTTCAAATGTCTTGATTACTGTTTTACTAAAGAAATTAAAACGTCCAATTTTATAAATTGTTTTTGGATCTACTGTTGGGATGGTCCATTTATCTAAGGCATCCTTAACATCCTGATAGGCTACTAATTCAGCTGCTTCAGCTATAGAGGTGACTGGATTAGCTACAGTAGTTACTGTATTATTACCTATTGGTTCTATGGGTACATCATTCGTATTTTCTGCCATGGATGTAGAGTGATCATATATGTCTAATTTATTTAATTTATATTCATATTATGTGATAATTAAAACTTGGCTCTGATACCATGAACGGTGCTCACTAAAGGTTATGGCTAGCATGTCTGTCAACGGCTTACGGGCATCAAACGGTCAAACGCACTCTCTGCTCAACGACCTAATCCCTACGCGACTTGGGTGACGTCCCACTAACCCTAACAATTAATTAACCTTACAATAGCACAAACTCAGGAATTAATATACACATAATATAATTATAAAGAAAACAAATTACAACATATATGATCTCATTACCTTACTGTTGAGGTGGTAGAGGCCTACTGGCCGCCCACGCAATGATCTGTTCGTGAATCAACGTCTGCAAATCTGCTATCCACTGATCACACTCGGCTAAACGTTCTGCAATATACTGTTGTGTATACTGGTCTACACGAGTGTTAAGATAATGCTCTTTCTGGTTTTGCCAAAATTGTAATAACCACAAATACTGTTCTAAGGCATTAACTGAGGGCATACACCATAAATACAAAAGAAAATTTTTATTGAGGAAGTAAAACTATTTTACACAGAGAGGTTGGAAGAGAAATTGAAAATAAAAACTGGCTCTGAATGACTCTCTGACTCTGTCTCAACAAGGGTGAGGAATGTCCCTTTTATACTACAAAAGAAGATAAGCAAATTATTTCAGAGGGACAGGTGTTCTTCTTTGACTGGACCGACAGATTCCACCTTATCATCTTATCTTCAATTTTTGACGGAGTGGGGAGCAGCATCTCCTTTTACTGTTGGCGTGCATCTCCTTTGCAAAAGTTCTTTGTCTGGTTCTACCGACGCCTAATGCTCGGGTCCCTTGCCTTTATTGCTTTTGTCTTTGGCGACTTTTTCTGCGATAACAGCTGTAAGAGAATCCCAAAAATCTCCAAGATTGGGCTCAGCATCTTCGGGTATCTGTGATTCGCCTGCCAACACGTGTTCGGTTGGATCACTGTCTTGTTCGGATGGAGTCTGACTTGTGCCTGACCTCATGGATGCATCATCATCCTGGCTGACTGATTGAAGGAACTGGTCTTTCAGATAATCTATACTTTTAACAATTAATTCATTATCGGAAAGATGGAGATATTTTTGTTTTAATTCCTTCTGAATTTGTACAAAAGGATTAATGGCCATTGCCGGAGGTGGTGCTGGTAAGGCTGGCTGTTTAATGGATCCCCAACAAGCTTGGGTATGCTGTTGAATTTTCTGAAGGAGTTCTTTTATATCCATTTTATCCCACCATTTAACAAAAAAGATTCTTTTAAGTCGGGGGACTTTGTTCTGGTAATCACAGGCAAAATCCCATTTCCATATCCAAGGTATTCCAAAACGGATAGAGAAATGGACAACAGACTTACTGATGGAGAGTTCTCTGTTTTTATTTAAAAATGAATAAGCACGGGAGTAAGCCATATGCCATTCATTAAATGCTGTTCGAACTGATTTTGGTAATATTTCCAAGGAGAGTCCAAATTTATCCCACCAAACGAGGAACCAATTGGGTACATCGTTTTTAAGGATTTCGGAAGCAACACGGATAAACCAAGAATGATTCTTGATTGGATTCTGGTAATAAAATACTTGGGTAAAAGCATCAATATAGTCCCAGTAAGTATATTTTGTCTGTTTATTCCGGAGATCAAGATCACAGGTTGTATGCGGATGAATGCCCCAAGTGGAAATGGGCATAATATTACGGATAACAATCTTACTGTACTGGATGGGGCTAGCGGCTTTGTTGACATCATGCAACGTATGCTTGATCTCAGCGGATGTCACGGGTAGCTTTCTTGTGACAAATAGGACTTGGAGGGAAGACAACATGTAGTTAGCACGCCTAGGTTGGGAGTTAGAATAAAAAACGCCTAAAACTAAGTTGAGCATATTTAGATAACTAATTATATCACATTTACTATTAATTATAGATAACTAATTTTTGAGTTTTCAAACATATTTTATCACTGCTCTGAATTTTTAAATGTTACAAGTGATTATTGTTATTCACATGCATTGTGTTGCTTGAGTCTATTTTATTGAATCTACTGATATTTTCTATGGTAATAAATGCTACTACTTGTTCCCATGCATCTGCTAACTTCTTTTTTTTTTTTTTTTTAAAAGCAAATAAAATGTCATCTTTTTAGTCAACACTTTATCCATGTCTAAGAGTATAATAGAAAAAGCACTGAAGAAGTTGAACAATTTAATTCACTTACCATAACCTTGATCTTTTCGCCTTAGGATATCAAGTTCTACATGCATTTCTGGTACTAATGGGTGCATATTATTATTATTATTATTATTATTATTATTATTATTATTATTATTATTATTATTATTATCATCATTATTATTATTATTTTTTTGTAGATGGTTTTTGGCGTGGACTTGTGGATATTCTATTTTTGTGTACGGAGGACAATTTACACTTTTGTATAATCCCGCTATTTTTCCGTCCTCTGCTTTTGTGTGAATTAGTATTAATCGTACAAATAACTTTTGGCATCAAACATATAATTTTTTGCGTGGTATATAAATTACATTTTGTCGTGGTATAGATTACCATGGTAACTTGTACCTGATGGGTCATCTTATATGTCAAAAATAAATACTAAACTGTAGCATATTCCTTAGAATAATAGCAAGTCCAAGTATCGATCCATAGGGACAAATGTGAAATTAAACTAATTTAATTGTTAAATTCCTAATTTAATTTGGATTAAAAAGATGATGATTCATAAACTAATTATAACTAAAATAAACTAAGAACTTAACCTAGCAATTAAAAGTGAAATTAATAATAAATAAAATAAACTAAAAACTTAACCTAGCAATTAAAAGTGACATTGGGATTACTGATTTTTTGGGAAAAACCTAGGGTAATGAATTCACCACTAGTTACATAAATAAGGTCTCAATTTGACAATCAATTATGTTACAGTTCGAACCAAATAACACGTTGCAACTACAAGTTTGAAGTATTGATCAAGAGAATTATCACATTCAATGTATAGGCACGAACCATCTCAAGTAGCACGAGTCATTTGCTTTAAACTAGGGTAGTAAAATGACTCGTCCCTCGTAGTATGGCTCCTCTCATACCTTGAATATGAAAGAATAGAAAACTATTGCATGGAAAGTATTCAACAATCACAGAAATAAGAATACTTGAAGAAATAATGAAAAATATATTTAAACACTTCTTGAATACCATACAACTTGTTTAAACCATTATAAAATCAAAAAAAAAAAAGACAACCCTATTTAGTTGGCTAGGGTTTCATCAAAACCCTAGAAATAGAACCCTAGCCACTCATGGAGGAGTGGGAAGAGGTAAAAGAAGAAGAAACCTCCATGGAAGATGTTCTTGAAGCTTGAGAACCCTTATTTCCAAACCCTAGCCCCTCATCTCTTTTGGAATTTTAGGAACCCTAGAGCAGCCTCTTTTTCTTCTTTTTATTCTTAATAGAACAAACTTGAAATTCTACGCACGCGTCCCTAGGTGGGCTGCTCGAGTGCCCATAATTTTAGCGCAAGCAGTGGTGGGCCGCACGTGCGGTGAGGTAGCAGGCTGAGCATTTTCACTTATTGCGCAGAGAATCTACTTTTGTGCCTCTTTTCGCCTGAATTTGAATGTTGCTTGCCAAATCTGTACAAGTACACAAAACACGTCATCTTTGACAAATAGACAAAATTCAAAGACTATAAATGTACTTTAAGCGGCCTCAATGTAGTACCTTTCGGCTTACATCACATCCCCCAACTTACATTTTGCTAGTCCTCAAGCAAAACAAAAGGAATAAGAAAAGTAAAATAACTCTAAGCCACTTTCATAAGGATCACGATTGTATTTAGCATATGGAACAAGCCTTTAAACCACAAGGTTACCCCAAGTGGACGAGTATAAGGGTTTCCAGAAATGATACCTACAAACATCAATATATTCATATATGCAAAACAACAATTAACCACACCACTCCATCTAACAATTAACTTATGTGCCAACTACAGTGCGATATTAAGACATGCTGAGTCATTGAAGGCACAATGAACAAGCATGAAGGAATCTATAAAGCGAGAACCATAATTCAGTATTACAAAAGTTAAGTCCCTTGCAGTTGTGAATGCTAGTAAACACATCATCAGTGCCCTTGGTGTAAAATACAGTCCCCATAACTAGTTAACTGTCCACTATAATAGCCCAGTATAACTCATAACAACACCCAACATATACAGAAAAACTAACCTTTTGCAACTAGGATTTTCAATTTTTTTCTCTCTCTCTCTCTCTCCCTCTTTTTGTTTGTTTGTTTGTTTTTTTTTTTTTTTTTGACTGTGCAATGTCCTAATCCATTAAGCTTTCTAATCAACCCATGTAGCAAGCATTGGGCCAATGGCTTCCAAACCAGACAGTTTTAGGGCACTAGGTGTGAAAACACCCCTACGGGCTTAATAACTCGTGTTGAAAAGGCTACGAATCTGAACAAGTCATTTTCATTATTTTTCCTTAACTATGAAATGTCTAAGTCCTTTAAGCTTTCTAATTAACCCATGTAGCAATTATTGAGCCAATGACTCCCAAGCCAGACAGTTTTAGGGCACTAGGTGTAGAGACACCCCTACGGGCTTAATAACTCAAGTTAAAGAGGCTACGAACCCAAACAAGTCAAGTTCTCTTCTTTTTTTTTGTCTTTTTTTTTTTGTGAGAATCAAAGCTACTCATTTATTCTTTTCTGCAACACTAACCATTATCAATGATGTACACCAGGGATTAAAATAGAGAGGTCACATCTATGATAATGTGTTCATGTGAATCAAGGCATACTCCTGATAAGTGTGTTAATACCACAAACACAAACAACTATCTTAGTGAAAATATCACATGCAAGTATTTACCCAATAAACCTTTTTTTATACAAGTCCACTATGTTTCCCAATTAACATATGCATATATCAGCACCATACTAGCAAAAAGTTAACATCAAGTGAAATGGTGCAATCAAGTGCAGCAAGTACAAACATGAATTGTGAAAACACCCTCACCCCCCAACTAGAATACAACATTGCCCTCAATGTAAGCAACTGTCAAACTGATAGTAAAATGAGAGAGAGAGAGAGAGAGAGAGAGAGAGAGGATATTACCATACAGCGGAGGCACAGATCTAGCAAGGCAGGGATGAACCACACACACATACTTTTTTTGTTTTGTTTTGTTTTTTTTTTTTTTTTTTTGGTAGAATACAACCCTAAATTGGCTTAAACTAAATTAGCATGAGTCAAGTGAGTTAAATTAGATGAGGTACATTAATGAACTAAAGGAAACAAAAATGAAGAAAGAAAGAACAGAAAATAAAATAAAAATAGAATAAATCAGTAAATAAAGAAAAACAGAGAAATGAAGATATGAAATAAAAGAAATAAATAAATAAAAATTTATAGAGAAAAAGAAAAGAAAAGAAAAGAAAAGAAAAGAAAATAAAGTAATAAAAACAAAAATAAAAAACTAAACCGCTAGCCAAACTAAACTGAATTAAATTAAAGTTAAAGAAATAAGAAACCTCCAAACTAAACAACTACATTAAACAAAAATAGGCAACCACAAATATATATATATATATATATATATTTGGTGGGCCGTAGGTGTGCCGGAGTGGGCCGTACGTGAGGCGGTTGTCTTCTTTGCTACGTATAATTTTTTATTTTATTTATTTATTTATTTATTTTTATGATGATGATGATGATGATGATGAACAAAGGTCAAGACTACATTAAACTACCAATGTATTTGTTGGAAATTGAGTCGGTTTAGAACCCGTACCCAATTGGGTTGCCCATGGTGGCATAACTCGATTAGGAGAGATTTAAATAAAATAATAAATTATATTTCAAGATATGAGATAATCTTGATATGGATAATTGTCAATATATTAGATGATAATTATTAATTAGATATTGTTGATATAGGATAGATATTATCTGGGATAATACGCCTATTCTATGGGTCTCCCAACTGTCCTATATAAACAGACCATGGGTTCTGTATTTCATACAACAAAAATGATACATTCTCTCTTCCCATAAACCATTCTGCCTTTGTACTGTGAATAGCGTAAGTAGTTCTCTAGTAGTTCTACTCCACTGCTGAGAATTATTCGAAGACATCAATGGAGCCATGTGACTCACCCACATGATTCATGGATTCGGTTTAAGCATAAAAGGTATGCCCGAATCTGTTTATTTCCGATTTGTATTATTTCTTATTTTTCCTACATTGGTATCAAAGCCATTGTTGGGTGTTTTCGTATTATTTATACATGAATATATGTATAGATATGATTTGTGCATAAAAATTGATGTTTTCCGAAGCATTCTGATCGTCCTGAATTTAATATATGTTGTAGTCTATATTATTTAGATCATATCTACAAAGTTTTGCAAAAATCAAACGGTTGGATTTTTAGAAAAATGGAGATTTATAATTGATTTTCGTAACTTTGACTACGTGCTTTGTTTTTATATTATGAAAATTATACATTTGTAATTTCTTATATCGAGACCTTTGAAACGGTATATCATGAGTCTGATTCCGACTTACGATTGAGGAGAAAACTTAAACTCTAATTTGGGTGAAAGTTAAGACATGGGAGGCGGACAACGTGGCTGCACTAGGTGCTTATGTCATCGTACATACATGCTGATGTAAGTGCTACAATACGTGATGACATGTGCACTGATGGCTGCTGAGGCATGCTGAAAGAGCTAGTTTGGCTGCTGATGATTTAAGGCCCTACTTGTTTTGGTTGTTAATTTAAAACTACGTTAATTGCTTCTATGTTTTTCTTTATAATTCTGATTAAAGCATGGCCTATATTGTTGGATTCGTGATTAAATTTTCTACAAGTTGTTAAGGTTTCAGAATTTTATGAAAAATAAAATATTTTTCAATAATGAAAAATTTAATATTTTTGTGTTAAATTGCTCTTAGGAGAGCATGACTTGGATTCTAGACTTGAAAATTTTGCAATAGACTACTGTTATGTAATCTTATTTACAGGTATAATATTTGTATTTTTTTAGATTCTATAATATTTATTTCTGATTTTCTGTGTAATTATTAATTACTTGTAATCCTAGAAAATTTCAAAAAATTATAGAAATTATAGAAATATGTCACGGCATTATTCAAATATTGTACGCAGCATGTGAAGTTCTTTTAAATGATTAGAACTTGTAGTATGTTTGTCACGACCCCAAACAGCCCCTAGTAGTTTAGTGCTGTGATGGCCAGTAATCCGAGGTTACCGAAGGCCAACTTACAAAAATTCACACACAATCAGAGTATAAATATATATAGGGCTCACAAGTACGGAAGCAATAATCCAAAATACAAGTGGTCCATAAGAGCAGTGCATAAGTCAAATGGAATGGCATACATCTTTACATAGCTTTACAACTTGAATACAATTAGAAATGAAGTACAAAAATACATTTTTACTTCTTGATCAAAAGGCTTCTCCAGCCGACGTGTGTAAATTACAAGCATTATAAGCCAAGAAGCATAATTTTCAAGACTACCGACATGAATACAAGTTAGGCCGACATAACAAAAACCCAAAACAAGCTTTGCGAGTCACACCTAGGCGTCACCGCCTTCCTGCTCATCACCTACATATATATATAGAGAGGGTGAGCTTGGATACTCAGTGAATGGTACAAGTAACAAAGGGTTTGCATGTATGACATTCGAGATCCTTAACAAACAATGCATAATCATAGCTTATGACAACTGTGGAATAAATCGAGTTCATCTAACAAATCTATCGAGCTTCATCAATCAAAGTCTTTCAGGTTTCATGGGTGACATTAACAAGGATTGTGCTACAAATGCTTATAGTCTCCTAGCACGTACGGACTTTCAAGAATTGTGCTACAAATGCTTATAGTCCCCTAGCACGTACGGACTTTCAAGATTGTGCTACAAATGCTTATAGTCCCCTAGCACGTACGGACTTTCAAGATTGTCATTCAAAACAAGGCTAGTACTTGATACACAAATAGGGATAATCATTCATGCTTAGCAAATACTTTTCAAAACAAGGCAAAGCTTTATCAAAATGTTATAACATAACTTTATTAAAAATACCACTCACCTAGTTCTTCAACGTCGGGGTCAAGCGAGAGTCCAAGTCCTACAAACACATGGCAAGGTCTATTGAATGCACTTTCAAACAAGCTTTACATGGATGCAAATGATCTCGGCATTCCTTCAAAACTAAGTCGAACCAAGGAAAAACACTGTTTCTCCTCTCGGGAAAAACATGCTAGGTACCAACCAGGCTATTGCCGAGGTCCCACACCTTCTTGCCGAGGTGTGTTCCCGATGGCCACGCTCAAGGAAGTGAAGTCGGGAAAATCTGGGTTTCCCCTTTCTTGAAGAACATGAAGAACATGGATGCAAAGATCATAACTTATCATACAAAATCTGAGATTTCATGCTATGAATTCAAAAACATGGACCTGGGTACCCATACTCGAAGATTTTATGAAAACAAATAGAAAAACATGAATTTTGATGCAAGCTTTCAGATCAAACAAGACTTTTATTCAAGAACACATGAATAACACTTTCTCTTTCTAAAACCAAACTTTAAATCGATGCATAGCTTACAAATTGTGCTCGATCATGCAATGCAGCTAGATGAACAATAAGAACAACAAGAGCAGATCAAGAATCTAACCTTAATACACGAATCTAACGGTTAGATCTCTAAGAATCAAGCTCGAAAGTCCACTCCTTCACGCTAAAACTCCCTCTAGAGCTTCTCTCTCTCAAGGCAAAAATATGATACAAAATGATAGGTTCTACTCACTGCCAGCTGATTTAACACTCAGCTCGGGCACGTGGCAACGGCTGGTTGGTTCTCCCCAAAAAGGTGGCTGATAGGCCAGACAGAGTATGGCGAAAGGGTGTTTAACAAGTAAAGTGGCATGGCATTCTGACAAGGTACTGACATCGGATGCAAACATCGGCTCCGGTAGGTGAGGTATCAATGATCCCGGCTAGGACGGACGACACTTGGCCTAGCTGTGCCACACCTCGGCCTAGATGTGCCACACCTCGGTCTAGATTGCACCAATCCGGAACAAGATCACTTGGGTTCAAGGATAACATCTCGACCCAAATGGTACACCTCTCGGCCTTGATGATACACCTCGGCCTAGAAGATGACATCTCGGCCAATATGCCAGGACGAAGGTAGAGGTCAACCAAAGCGGTTTCAAGGTGGTTCAGGCTTTAAGGTGACCTCGACTAGACTCACTAATGAAAAGAACAAGGCTCAACAAGTAAATTTCACATAAGTACAAACCAAGACAAAATCTCATTCTAGTTAAGACAAGTCAAGAAAATTCACTACTACAACTTAGCAAAACAAGATTATACAAATGCTCATGCCCGAGGCTAAGGTGAGTAATGAGGGTCACTACAATGTTGTTATTTTAAATAGCATGATTTACTTATATTAGTGAATTTTAATTCCATGATTAAATATTGTAGCATGTTTTCTTTTATGATTTTCATTGAGATGTTATCATGTGGAATTAAATATTTTATTATGCTTTAGACATGCCATAGTTAGTGGGAGGTTGTTCGGTTAAGATAAATCTCTGTAGATTTATTCCCGAAAACTAATATTTTGTGCATGAATTAAGTTAAATTTTGGATAATTGTCACTTGTGGCGTAAGAGATGATTACGAGCATAGCGGATTTTCGATCTTGCGACTTTGTAATATTGTCACTATTTAATTTAGATTTTTGTGGCAAAATTATATTATAATATGCTAATCAAATTAATTTCAATGCGCATTTTTCCCCCTCTAAATTGACATAGTGTATGAAAGTTAATTTGGCTGACCTAAATTTAGTAGAGATGTTCAAATATGAACAATGTAATCCTATTCTTTAGATGAGCAGAAAGCCTTAAAGACATTTGGTCAGACCTTAATTGAGCCAAAGTAAGGAAACACGACTCAAAGTCACTGTGGTTTTGTTGCCTTGTTTGGCATAATAAAAACTAATGTGTGCGCTATGGTTAGCGGCATGCTGAGTAGTTTTGATTGGCAAGTTTGGAGTTGTGAAATGAGTAAGCCCTCAATAGATCTAGATATGATCTTGACTATTGAGCTGCGTGGATTGACTTTGTAATTTGACTTGCAATAATGTTGCCTCATTGGACAAAACAACATTCAAGAGTTACGTCATCCAAGAAATGCGAGCTTAAATGATTTTTTCATTAAGTGTAAGACGAGTAGCCAGTATGAGCAGTGTTTTACTCTCTACCTAAATAATGGGAGTGGATGGAGCAAAAGTTCACGCACTATAATAGTGTGCGTTGAAGTATCACTTGAAGTTAAAACATTAGCACTTAGAAGCTGCAAAATCTATTAACACTAAGTGAAAAGATTAACGCCTAGTGAATGCAAAATCTGTTAGCATTGCCAACTTGTCTAAGTCTAGACACTTACTATTTCCACACTTGAGTGTGAGACATGAGGAGGTGCTTCTTTGTATGTTTCCTTAGCTAGGCTAATGCTTTTGAATGACGTTTACCACTAAGTGCAAAAGTTGCAGCATAGTAATGAAAAGGTCAAGGTCGACAAGGTTGTTATGACTCTAAGAATTTGACGCATCGCTTGTGAGAGCATTGCGTTGAATTAGACTCTTTAGCCTAATTCGTGCTTAAATTACTTCAGGAGCTGTCATAGATTAATAGTTTATTCTCTTCTTCTTGTGGATAGTAGAATTAACTGCAACTAAATACGATGCGAGAAACAAAGATGGCAAGAGAAGTATTGTCATGTTTCAACTAGATGCAGTAAAGTGTATGGAGAATAAAAATTGACTTGAAGGTGCAGGAGATTAGCACTTACTAGTTAAATTTGCGACTTAGGCACACTTGATATCTCCATGACATCCTTTTATGATCTAGTGAATATGAATTAGTCGAGAGTCATTCCCTAGTTGGGCCTAAACCTTTACACTTGTCTTTGAGGACTCACACATTAGGATGATTGGAATTAGTTTATGACATTGGTCATGAACTGGTGGCTTATTATACTTAATCACATTAATAAGAAGATGACATGGATGGTTTGAGTAGGCCCTCTCGGGCCCACTCGCTTGTGACATCATGCTCTCATGTGAATGTGTAACTTTGTTCATAATGGTTGCGCACAAGTAAGTAGGAAAGCCGCAGAAGGGCATCTGTATTGGCACATTTAGTCCACTATGATATTTGTGACTGGATATGTGTAAGGGTAAGATAGGTAACCCCAGTCTCGACACATTTATAGATTACAATACGCATCTTAGTTAAGATTATTTGATCTCCCATAAGTCAAAAGTTTTGAGATGATTTTTGACATTGCACATATGAGGTCGAGATCAATTATATAAGAGCTTTCGTGCTTTTAGTTTTGACCAAGGTGGTGAGTATCTATTTGAGTTTTTTAGAAAGCTCTGTGAAGAGAAATGGATGGTTAGAAAATTCATTATTCCTACTACTCAGCAACACAATGGTCTAGTAGAGATAAGGAATTACGTATTGTTTATGTTAGGTGGATGATGGCACACTTTGTTTGCCAATTTGGAATTGCACTTTAGTTTGTTGCCTATGTGTAGACACCCCATTTTTGACTGCCCTTAAGACTTGGGCACTACTGATGGTTTACTTGGTAGTGAAAGGTGTGCAGGGCAAAGGTTCAATTTCTTCGGTAAGGAGAGAGTCAAATCCTAACCTCACACCCCATTTTGGACCAAAGCTATTTTTGAATGTCTATTAGACCTCAAAACCCTCTCTTTCAAAACATTTTTGAAAATAGGTTCCTACGATGTTCTGACACTCACATTTTGTTAAATGTCGCATTTTTCGGTAAACCGAGCGAGGACAAAGTGGAAATGATTGAGGGAGAGGTGAAATGTTTGAAAAACCGTTCAAAACACGTTAATTAGGGGTTTGGAGTTGAAGAAAATGGGAAAGGAGAGAAGAAAACTAGTTTGGGAGAAATTCGGCATGAATCCGAGTAGGACCAAAATTGCGCGGCTTCACCAAAACAGGCATAACTTTTTTCACAGTTGGAATTTTGATGCAAGAATGCCACCATTGGAAATATTACTTCTGGGGCTTTAATTTTCACAAAAGAATGACCTGAAAAGGCATCCAGATGAAGGAGTTAGGCTTGCTTCAAGTCGGGGACTAGGACTAATTTTTACTGTCGGCCTCTGTGGGAATGTGCCGGCCATGAATGGCCAATGGCGTCCAAGAATGACCCCTGTCGGCCAATAATAGTGTGCTACCAGCCAACAATGGTAAAGGTGCCGGCCATTGATGAAAAGATCAGTTTTGGACAGATATTTTGCTCCAGCTTGCTCCAGTTGTCTCTCTTAAGATATTTTCGACCAAATGCTCCATTTTCTCTATATAATGAAGCCTTATATCTCATATTCAAGGGTTAGAAAATTTTGGGAGCTTCTCACACTAAAATCCCCCTCTCTCTCTCTAAAACTTTCAGAGCTTAACTTTTGCCTCTCTCCCTAGAGTTCACTCTCTCTTGCCCTTTTTTGCTTGAAGGCTTGCATACATCCATCTTCAACCTATCAACCCTTAAGAAGACTTGATCACCATTGGGTTGAGGTCCCTTGAAACTTGTTTTTGGCTATTAAAGCTTGGTTTTAACTCAAAAATCTTACTGTTTTGCTGTTTGGCTTCAAGGGTAAGCACTTGTCCTTCTAAAGCTTTGTTTTGCATGCTTGTTTGACCACATTTGCAAACTGTTTTTGGCTTGGTTTTGAACTAAAGAAAACTCTGTTTTTCAGTCCTAAAAATGATGGTTTAGGCCTATTTTGTGTTAGGGGGTTGTCTCTCTCTTTTGTTCCTTAGCTTGTGTAGCTTTTGAGCCATCTTTCAAGGCCTTTCAAAACAACTTTTTTTGCTCTTTTAGCCACTGAAATCCAGAGGATTTTCAGTGGTAAAAACCCTATTTTGAGGGCCCAAATAGGGGAGGGTAGTCCCCTCTCCTCTTGTCTTGCTTGCTAGTGTTGATGGCCAACCAAATGAGCATGTGTTTTTACTTCTTTATGACTTTGTTTAGGCTTATTTTTGTGACTTTTCAGACCGTCCATAACTCTATTTTTGGCTGTCTTGGTCACCTCTTGCATGCTTATTACACTTGTAGTGTAAATCCTCTTTGCTAGCCTTGTTAGCCTTACAAAGTGGCATGCTTTTGTTGTTTGAATTAGCTTAGTTCAAGCATGTTTTTGGTGTTATTTTGACATGTTATAACTCTA
Source organism: Camellia sinensis (assembly GCF_055761805.1). Taxonomy (NCBI): domain Eukaryota; kingdom Viridiplantae; phylum Streptophyta; class Magnoliopsida; order Ericales; family Theaceae; genus Camellia; species Camellia sinensis. The sequence goes on along the minus strand of NC_138963.1, from coordinate 113,631,687 downwards.
ATTTTGATTGGTGGATTCACTCCTTGCATGGTTGATACACTTGTAGTGTATTTCTCACAAACTAGTCTTGTATGCTTCATGAAGTAGCATGCCTTTCTAGCATGATTTGATTCTATTTCAACATGCTTTTGGTGATGTTTTTCCACGTCATACCTCTGTTAAGGTTAGGTTTGGTTTGGTTGGCCCTTGCATGCACCATGCACTTGAAGTGCAATTCCATGAATTAGCCTATTGTGTCTCATGCTTTAACATGTCATTCTAGCATGCTTTTGGCTTAACCTCGAGAAGCTTCTGTCCATGTTTTAACATGCTTTAGCTATGATTTGTGTTGTTTTGGCAATGCATGACTTGCTTTGTATAGCTATAATGCACTCTAGCTTGTTAGCTTTGTGCATCAAGTCCACTAGCATGCATTACTTGGACTATTTCAATGATTTGACATCATTTATAATGTGATTTCAGTCCATGTTTCATGGCCATGCACTTGCATCTGTCACTCATTCAATGCGTTGGGGGGTTAGTCCTTTATGCCTTAACATGAGTCATTGTGTATGCCATCATGCCTAAGCTTGCGAGCTATCATTTCAGTGCTTATTTGGGGTTATTTTTCCATGATATAACTCTGATTTTTTCTGGTTAAGTCATCCCATGCTTGGTCTTAATAGGTGTAGTGTAATCCACCTTATTTGCCTTGTATGCATCATGCCTTATGCCCTTCATGTTAGCTTATTTTGGCTTCCTTTCATGCATGTTTTAGACTCATTTTGACATGTTCTAGGACTATTTTGGGTTGCCTTTGCCATATCCTTCATGCTTTGTATAGCTGTAGTGCAATTGGCCTTACTAGCTTTGTGTTTTGTTGACTCATGCATGCTATCTTTGAGCTATTTAGATGATTTGGCATCATTTAATACTTCATTTCAGAGCTTATAGCATGACTATGTTCTCACTTCTTTCATGCTTTGAGTGCCTTTAAGTGTTGCGCATCATTGCCTAGCTTGTGGTCTAGCATGTATGCCATCTTGCCTAGGTCCTTGAGCCTTCATCTTAGCATATTTTGGTCTTTGTTTAGACCTAATTAAGCTCTGTCCATGGTTATTTAATGCACTTGTGCCATGTATTGCATGCCTCCTTTGTAGTCCTCTTTACTAGCTTCATGCTTTAAGGACCCTAGAATGCCATGCTTGTATTGATTGAATGATTTGGCATCATTCCATACCTTATTTCAATGCTTATAGGGTTGTTACACTCTTACATTTGTCACTCCTTGAGCACTTTTGAGAGCTATGCTTTTATGCTTAGTTGGTGGGCTAGAGCATGTACATGCTTGTCTTGTATTTCATGTCATCATTTCATCATTTTGGCCACTGATTTGGGCAAGATTGAGGTCTACCCATTTTAGTTTAAGTTAATTTTTGCATGTTGTTGTATGCTTATCTTTGCATGTTGTTGCATGCTTGTCCATCCTTGCATGTTGTCGCATGCTTGCTCTATTTTGTTGTTATTCCATGCTTGGTACATTGCATGTTTGCATGTCTAGGTTGCATTGCATTTTGCATGCTTGGATACATTGCATGTTTGCATGTCAAGAATAACATGATTGTTTGCATAAAATATTGTTTGTGTGCATTGCATTGTGTTCAATCGGGCATTACGTTGAACACAAGGTGGATTAGCTCATTTCATACTTCAAGTGATGAAGTGAGCCAATCACCCTTGGTCTCCATTTCCTTTGACTTCCCATGATAAGGAAATGGTCTTGGTGTCTTATTTGTCATGCATTTATTGAAATTTGTACATGTTGGACCTTTAGCCATCATGCATCGAGATGCACGATTGATGGTCTTGGATCCGATTATGCCTCTCCCTTGATGTTTTGAGGTGATATGGAGTGGCATAGTGTATACATACCCTTGGAAGACCCTTAATTTTCTTTATTTTGTGCTCTGCTGCAGCTTGGTGTCACAGCACACCAGTGGCCAGCACCCTCCCATCTTTGGCCAGCAAATCTTCATTTGTGGCCGGCAGTATACACTCTTGGTCGGCAGGAGCTCTTCATGGCCGGCAGGCCACTGGTGCACTCCTCAACATGTTTTTGGTAAGATCCAGCAGCTAGTTCTCAAGGACACCCTGCAGACAGAGCCTCTTGAGAGCATTTTGAGAGTTTTCGGGATGAGAATCGAGCATGCATCCTTCCTTGTTCAAGGCAAAGCTGAGGTAGCCTAGTTTGCATATTTTAATGCTTAGCATGAATTTGTAATTTACTTAATTCATTTGTTAATTAGTTAAAGTATTGTAATAATTAGTTGTAGCTAGTTATTCAATTTGGTTGTGTAATAATTAGTCTAATTAGATTATTAGATTAGTAGATTATCTTAACGTAGCTAGCTTAGCGTATTCATTTGGACCCTCCGTCGAGAGGGCGAATTTTGTAATAAGTGTGCGTGAGTGTGTGACTGTCTTCCAACCCCACGTCTTTCTCCCTTTTACTTAACCGCTTACGATGATTAGTTCTAGGTCATATTTTGATTAGCATCCTTATGCTATGCATGTTTGCATCATTCATCTGTATTGCATGCACCAGGCTCAACGCATCATACTAACCGCATTGTATTTCAATTCCAATTTGAATACATGTATCAATTGTTGCATTTCATATGCCATCTTAGAATAGTCAAGCCTATTTCTAGTTGCATTTTGCATGTGTTGCATCAGCCATCTTAACATAGCTAGGATCATGCATTGATTACTAACTAGCTATTGTTTTGGCTCGGAGTACTAGGTAAGCTTTTATGCTTTAGCATCTTGCATGAGTGTGAGTGTTGCCATGTTAGGATGATTGCCATGAGGCTAACTTCTTATGTGATTTAACTGCCTGAATGCTTGTGGGTGAAGGTTGGATTACATGAATTAGAACAATTCATAAAAATGCGAGTTTTAAGCCTACTTGAGAGTGGCAAAATCATGTTTTCTAAGCTCACTCGAGGGTGGCAAATCCACGCCTTAGCCTACTTGCGAGTAGCACCTTCAAACCATTTTCAAACAAACAAACATGAGATGTTTTGTTCCAACTTAGGCGATCTAGTCTATACTTGTATGCTTTGCGCATCACGTAGTAAGCTAGCTAATAAACTGGAATAAGAGCGCCGATCTTTGATCGGGCGAGCGGTGGTGCTCATCGCAGGACCTTCCCCTCTCGTACCCAAGTTCCCGAGCCGAGGCAACTTTGGTGATGACGGACACGTGGCCTTAGGCACAAATCAGGGTTTCCTAAATTTCCCAAAAAACAAAATATTTAGGTGGTGACTCTGTATCTGGAAAAGCAGTCCATGTTTGGCACTTCTCTATAAAAATCAGTTTTCCAAAAAGATTTTCTAGATTTGGACTCTTTGGTGATTTATTGGTCTTGCATTGCACTTTGCGAGATTAGATTCAGAACCATGACATTGAATCTGAACTATAGTAGTCCAATGAACAAAATGAATTTTGCGCCATTTCGTGCCCAGAGCTCGGGACGTTCGGGCACTTCTACGCTATGTCCCTAACTAAGTACCCTCCATATCAGAATTTACACTCTATTTGAGTAATGGGTTAGCGGAGAGCCATTTATGGGCGATCTGCAACCATCAAGCAGCTTATCTTTATTTTATCTCACATAAGGTTGCGAAGTTAAGACCTAGAGTTCTAGGACGCATTATTGTATGTTGTCTTGTAAACGCTTAGGGTCATGTGGAGTATTATTGTAAGCTGACATGTAAACCCTCTGGGTCATGTGCTTATAGGTGAGTAGCTTTGTGAGAGTGTAACTAAGTCGCATAAAGTTTTCTTAGTAAAGGTGACATGAATAGAGTTTTGGAACTCTATGAGATAGAGAATTCTAAAGTATGGCCCTTTATGTAGCGTAGTTGAGAATGGAAAGAAAATTTCAATATCATAGGGATAATGAGAGCGACGTGCCTACTAGTGGATTACTCCATTAGAGAAGAATACTCTACATTCTTAGTTACGAGGTTACGGATGTGAAATTTTTCCACATCATCACTGGGTGATTGAGAGGGAAACATTCATGATTGTTTCGTAAGATGATAAAGAGCCTAGGATAATGCCAAAGGCTCTCTAGTCCCCTACTTTTAGAAAAGTGGATCAATGTTGCGCATTTTAAGACAAAGTCTTTGAGGATTAACCATTTCTAGGATTTGGTTGACTTTCCATTATGACGCGAAACTATTTTACAATTATGCGTGATTTGGATAGTCACTTTTTGAGATAAGGCTCGTTAGATACCGAAAAAATCTTACCATTGAGAAAGGTGCAAACCATAAGAAGACTTCCTCTTGGGGAGTGAGGTTACTTCGACTTAGGCTATGATTAACATGAGTTCGGAACATTACTTTGTGGACATTATGACCCAATTTCTCGTTGGAGAATTGGATAAATAAATTCGTAAGGATTTACCTTATGCTTTTATGGCAAAAAGTTAGGATCGCAAAAGATTGCTAGTTTCAATAAATCTTTTATGGCCTAAAACAGTTATCCCAATAGTGGTTCTTAGGTTTCGTCAAGCCATGATAGGCCAATGATGATCGATGAAGACCACTGAGGCATGATCAATGGTCCAAAAGAATTATTTCCTTACTTAGTCATTATGAGCCAGAAATTTATAAGGTTTTTGCCACCTAGGGTTGGCAATCCTTTGTTTTAGACTTGATGGACATGGGTGATGTAATTTATATGCTCGGATATACGATCATTAGAGATTGGTCTGGGAGAATTCTCGGTTTGTCTTTGATGACTTATAAAAAGAATATCCTAGAATGATTCGAGATGAGAAATTACAAACCCATTGACTTACCTATCGGTAAAAGCTGGAGCCTTAGCTATTGAGTGAATCCTCAGATTGTCTTTGGAATAAAAAAATGACCCATATTCCTTGATTTTTTGTTGTGGGAGCTTGAAGTACACTATGTGGGCGTATTCGGCATGATGAGTGCTATCTTTTGTAAATGGTCAACTGAGTAGTTTAGACCTTGACCTTGCTCATTAGACTGTGGATAGGATGCTCTACTGGTAGTATATAAATTTGCCCCTTGTAAGATTCAGTACGCTTGTTGGATGCATCTTGAACGAAAGTAAATTGGTCACAAAAATATCTTTAGAGAGGTAATTGTGCAAGAGGTAGTGATCTTGAACCACTTCATGTAAGGTGCACAAAGTGGATTCTGTTGTATATGCTTGTCGCAAGAGGTGCTGATAAGGCTTATATTTGGAATCTAGAATTGCGCAAACTGCGATTGTGCTTTTTCAAGCAATCACTTATTTGTTGTGAGATTATGGGATATTGATACTATTATGCTTTGTGTCATAATGATTAGTAGATGATGATGTCAGTAAGCAAGATAGGCTTACTCACACGAGCAATAGCCCTTAGCACTTGGGAGCGAGCAAGGATGAGACTAGTGGTTTATTTTATTTAGAGCTAAGAGAGGCTTAAATTATCCACTATATATGTCGCTTTGGTTACAACTAAGATGAGGTCATGTTAAAGACCAAACATGGATGTTAGTACGCACTTTCCATGTTGCACCAGTTATGATTAGCCAAATACGAGATCTCATTTGGCACTTGGAAGGCGAGCAAATAGAGAATTCGGGTTAGGTGCTAGAAAGCGACTAGACTAAGAACTGTACGGTATATTGAGTATGACGTCACTCTTTGGAAGAGTTACTCCACCATAGCATGTATTCATACCACATGTGCTTAGCGACCGACTAATGAAGTGAGAGAATGGATCCCTATTTCCTCATCGTGTGAGTCTTACGTGTCATTATTGATATGACTTTCACTTATGTACCCTTTTCTGACCTTTAACTATGTCATAAGGTAAGGGATTGATGTTTTACTACTTTAGTATGTTGTCTGCAGTCATGTATGATTCGGCCTTAAGGGACATCATTGGGAAAGCGGTCAATCCTAAACTAAATGGTAGGAGGGCGAAATGAAGATCATCTAGTATTACACCACTGTTGTATATTCACTCCCGGCAACTCACATTGCTCTGTATGAGAGACAGATTGAGTGTGAATATATTACAAGAATTGAGAAATTCAAACATGCTCTTTTGAGGGATTAGAGATGTTTTTTGGACTAGTGTAATTAGATGGGTCTGGGGTATTTGAGACACTATTTTTACTTTTAGGTTGTAACGAGTTGAATCAAATTGAATTTTGCCCATCTTATTATTGTTGTGGTGTCATGAACCATTCTATTTAAATTGGTGAAAATAAATTGAATTACTTCTTGATTTTGACTTCGTAAGGCTTGCTTGGCAAAATTATTTTTTTTAGTTTTAGTTATAGTGATTCTTGGGTCTTGAGTAATAAATGCGATATAAATTCAATTTTTGGGTTTTATTTGATTAGCGCATACTTAATCATTTTGGTTCATATTGAATTATGTGAATGGTGGTGACCATCTAAAGTCTTTTAAAATTTATTTATATTTTAATCTCAGTTGGAGATTTATTTTAAATTATTAAACTCCATTTATTTTGGACCCAATTGATTGAATCACGATTCGTTTGTAACCTTGTATTATTGTTGTTGTTGTTGTTATTATTTATTTTATAATCTGGAAAGAGTTACAAATATTTATGGTGTGCACCATCAAATGAAATATATTTTGTGGTAAGAAAATATTATATCTTTTTTTGTCATTAATGATGTTAAAATATACTTTTCATTGATATATATATATATATAGATGTATATATATAGATAGATATTTGTATTGAAGAAAAATAAAATAAAATAAAAATAAAACAATTTTGAAAGCAATAACACGTGGGCCCTCTCTATTTCCTCTCTTATTTCCTTTCTTCTTCTTTTCTTCTTGGCAGGGAACACTTTCCCTATTTTTCTTCTTTCTCTCTCTTTGGTCTCTCTCTCAGCTCTTGGTTCTCTCTCTTTGAATTTTTTTTTTGGTTACATTTATTATATAAAATCTTTGATCTACCAAAATATATTAGCTTTTAGACCATAGTTCTTCAGATCAAAGTGAAGAGCTTGGGGAGAGCAACGTTTTGACCGGTGGAGATCGAAATCCAACAAAATCGAAAATTGGGGTTTTTGCTTGTTTCCTTTTTTAGCTTGTGGTAGTGATTTTTTATACACTTCTTTATGCACTTTTACTTTATTATAGCGAGTTTAGAGTTGTATCTAATTTAATTAGAATTTTTTAAAAAAATTGTGATTTATTTGCTTAAAATAGAAAGTTTGAGAAAAATAAAAAGTTGATGCCCAAATTGCAAAAGTGTAAACTTGGAATATGTTTGTAAGGTTATGAAAGAGTTATGTTTTAAATTTGAACAAAAGCGGATTTCGATTCGATTGGTTTTGAAATTTTTACCGGTTTGTGACCAAAAGAGCATTTTTAAAGAAAACAAAGGAATTACGTTTAATTTTTGGGGCTTTCGATCAAAATAGGATGTCATAACTGAATAATGCTGGGAGTATGAGTTTGGAAAGAAAATGATGTTTTCTTGGGCATTTACGATATTATTTTGTTTAATGTATCTGTTGGAATAAAACTGACACGATTAGAAATGGACCTTGAGAGGTTACCGGACGTGATTGTGATATGAAAACTAGTGTAGTTGTCCATATTTGATAAGATATGGAATAGATTGTATTCATTAGAATTTGTTTTGGAATTTAATTGTTTAAATATCTATTTAGAAATATCTATTTTGGGCTATCGGTGGAGGATAGCCATGTGTAGACACCCCATTTTTGACCGTCCTCAAGACTTGGACGTCATCATTTGAACACTCGATGATCATCCTTGTTCGTGTTCGTCTTGAGTTCTCGGAGGTTTCGGTCGTGCGCCTTGCCTCAAGACCTCTTGACTTGTTTGTTTTGTGCTTGGTTGAATACCAAACACTTGTGTTTTTGCTTCTGAGGGCAGGGAATGGCATGTTGGCCATCCCCACACCTCACCGGCCTTGGCTTGAGGCCATCGGCCTAGTTTTCTTGCTACCGGCCAAATATTTTGGTCGGTCGGCATTGTTTTTGGTCGATCGGCCATTTTTGTTGGTCAATCGGCCATATTTTTCAGCCGACCCCTGTTCATCTGCTTTATGCAGATATTTAGTGCCAGTAGCACGCACAATTCCCCCTCCATACACGTGTATCGAGGGATTTGTCTCTTGCTTAGCTTGTTTTGGAAGCTTTACAAGATTGGAATTCTATAAAAAGGGAGCTTCTCCTCACTCCTCAGGGGTTCCAGGGTTCCAGAATTAGGGTTAGAGGATTTTGTATCTATCTATCTATCTCTATTTCCCTCTCTTTGCCTTTAAGTGTGTGTAATAGTGTTCTAAAGGTGATTTTGTTCTTAGTTTTGCACTAAGACACCTAGTGTTACACCATACCTTGGAGTTGAGGTCCCTCGAGGCTAATCTTAGGGTTCTTGGGTTGATTTAAACTCAGAAAAAGTGTTGGAGTGGTGTTCTTGAAGAAAGTCAACAAGGATGAGAAACTTACCCTTTTATTCTCCATTTTTGCACAAGCTTTTAACCTACCTTGCATCTTTTTTTAAGCTTAGTGTATAATTGATAAAAGTTCTGTTTTTGCATGCTATTGAAGTTTTTTTAAGATCACTTTTGTGTTTGGGGTTGTTTCCCCCCTCTTAGGCCTTATTTGGCCACATTTTTGTGCCTTTTTGTGAGCTCCGGGACCATCTTGTATTAGCCTTCTCACCACTCCATAGGGATTTCAGTGGTGGGGATGGTGTTTTGAGGTCCTAAGAAGGAGAGGGCCATCCCCTCTCCTTATTGTCTTCAATAGTTGTCATATTTGCCTCATGTGTGAGCACCTTGTTTAAGTTCATGTTGGCCATGTCTTAGTTGATATTTGGTGTTATTTTTCCATGATTTACCTCTGTCCAAAGTTGGTTTAGACGTGCCATACATGCTACGTATACTTATCTTGTAATCCCTCGATTTTGCCTTAACATGCACCTAGCATTTAGACCACTATGCTTACTTGTTTTGGCTTAACTCCATGAAGCTTTTGGCCTTCTCTTGCCATGCTAAAGGTCTGATTTTGGTTGTTTGGGTCATCCATGACTTGCTTTGTTTAGCTACCATGCAACCTAGCTTGTATGCTTTGGGTGTTGGCTCCTCTACCATGCTCTATTTGCATCATTTCGGTGGTTTGGCACCATTAGTTATGATATTTTAGTCCTTGTTTCATGCTCACATGCTAGCATCTTATCACTCTTTTAATGCTTTAAAAGGTTGGTGTTTTATGCTCCATGATTGTGTCATTGTGTATGCCATCGTGTCTAGGCATTTGGGATGCCATCTAAGTGGGTTTTTGGGCTCATTTTAGCATGTCATATCTCTGATTTTGGTTGCCTAAATCATGCCATGTTTGGTTGTCTTAGGTGTAGTGTAACACCTCTTTGGTGGCCTTGTATGCCTCATGCCTTGCCCGTTTTGTTTTAGCCTGTTTTTGCTTTGGCCATTGCATGTTTTAGGCTTACTTTGGCATGATTTGGAACTGTTTTGGTCCATTTTGGTCATTTGCTTCATGTGTCACATGATCATGGTTTGAGCCTTTGGGCTAGTTTCAAGCTTTTTGTGCATAACTTGTTTGCATTATTAGGTTGGTTTGGCATCATCCTTTGCATGTTTTCAGAGCATTAAAATGCTTGCCATATGTCCATGTTTGTCCCTTTTAAGTGTCCGTAAAAGTTGCCCTTTCATGCTTAAGTGTTGGACCATTATACATGCATGCTTGTATGTGACTTTGTCCCTCATCCCTTATCATATTGGTCGCTGTTTTGGGCCTATTTGAGAGCTGTCCATATTGGTTTAAGATCATCCTTTGCATGTTGTTGCATGCTTGCCTTGTATGTTGTTGCATACTTGGCCCATTGCATATTGTTGTATGCTTAAGTTGCATTTTGCATGCTTGTCAGCTTGCATTTTGTCTTGAATTTAAGATGTTGTTACATGCTTGCATGTTTGCATGCTTGTTCACATGCTCATATTGCATTAGTTTGCTTGCATGTCTAGGTTGCATAGCATTGTGCATGTTTGCATCCCTTGCCTCTTGATCAATTATGATAGAGGTTAGGATCATTGTGTGTTTGTATGCATTTCATTTGATATCAAATTGCACACTTGGCACCTTGGGCCATCATGCATTGAAATGCGTGATTGATGGCCCGAGGGTCAAGGACCATACTCCTTTAAGTCTCAAACATGCTGAGGAGGGTGGTGGTGCATAAATTACTTTGAAAATGCATTGCCATGTCTTGTCTATCCTCTGTTGTAGCAAACTTGTATTCTGCAGGAAGAAATGGCCGGTCGGCAACTTTCAGTGCCGACCGACTATTAATACCCAGCCTGTGATCTAATTTTTGGTCGATGACCATAATTCCATGGCTAGTGGTGTTTCCTCTTGGTCGGTGACCTCCCACAGTGCTCAGAGAGTAGTCCAGAAGTAACCTTGAGACTTGTGCAGTCCTTAGAGGTGCAGAGCAATGTAAACAGAGGCAACATGTGACATGGTGGTGGGTTTCCGAGCGGAGCTGAGCGTGCATGCATTCCTCTCTCTTCCCGAGGCTGTTTTACTACTTTCAGTAATTTAATTAATTTGTTTAATTAATTAAGGGTCTGTAATATTTAATTAGCTTGTTAGTTAATTAATTTGTATTATTTATTCGGACCCTCTACAAGAGGGCAATGTTGTAATAAGTGTGTGTGCGTGTGATGCATGTTTTCCAACCTCTACTTCTTTCTCCCTTTTACTTAACCGCTTATGATGGTTAGTTCTAGGGCACGTTTCAATTAGCATCCTTATGCTATGCATGTTTGCATCATTCATCTGTATTGCATGCACCGGGCTCGGCGCATCATGCTAACTACATAGTATTTCAAATTCCAAGTTGAATACGTATATCGAGTTGTTGCATTTCACATGCCATCCTTAGATTAGCTGGGCCTATTCTAGTTGCATTTTGTATGTGATGCATTAGCCATCTCAACATGGACTTGGATCATACATTTGATTACTAACATGTTCCTTGTTTTGGCTCGGAGTACACTGCGAGTATTTGGGCTTTAGCCTACTTGCGAGTAGCAAAACTCAAAGCATTTTTTCGAACAAACGGATATATAATGCTGTGTTCCAAATTAGGCGATCTAGTCTATACTTGTTTTGCTGTGTGCACCACTGTAGACACCCCATTTTTGACCGACCCTAAGACTCAGACGTCACCGATTGAGCGCTGGGTGATATTGCATAATGTGCTTGTTCAGAAGTTCCAGAATCGCGGCCGTGAGCCCTGCCTCCAGACTTCCGAACCCTCTTCTGTGCCTTGTCTCGGTTTGCGAACCAGACTCGGTTTTCTCTGTTTCTTTTCCTAAGGGGAGGGAGAGGTCCCGTAGACCATCTCTCAATGTCCGTAGGCTACATTTGGTGGCCGTAGGCCATTTTTCCCATTTCGGAGCCCGGTTTCCGGTTTTCGGAGCCGTCAGGCCGTGTGCCTCAGTTCGGGACCGCCTAACCATCTCCGTTTGCTCTGATTTTTGGCATACATCTTATTTTCTCCCTTTTGAGGGACACTGGGGGTTGAGAAACCCACTTCGAGGTCGAATGCCATTTTTGATGCTTAACAGCCCATTTTCGGGACCCCGAACTGCGTGTTTTGGCCCCAGAACATTCGTTTTGCAACGGTTTTCGTTCATTTTTGGCAGGTACCTCTGTTTTATCACAGGGAAGGTCACTGAAGGGTGGGAGGCCAGCAATTGTTGCAGCAACCAGTTATCTCTCCTCCGGAGCCTCCCGGCGCCCGTTTTTCGCACTTCCGGGCTAATGTTGAACACCCTAGGGGTAGTGTTGCCAACTTTCAACCACATAATTGTGATCTACACACTTGGGAGGACCCTAAAAGTTTATGGCCGGCCATTAATTTTTCTTTCCATTTTTGCCCCTCCTCTTCAAATGCAATGTTGAACACCCTGGAGTCACTGTTGCCAACCCCAAACCACATATATGTGATCTACACACATGAGAGGACACCAAAAGTTGGTGGGAGGCTAGTAATTTTGCCGAAAAGCCAACTTCTTTTTGGTCAAAAGTGGTTCAGCATGAATCCGGGAAGGAGAAAAAGCTGCGCGGCTTCACCGAAACGGGCGTAACTCTTTGCACAAGAGGAATTAAGATATGAGGCCACCACCATTGGAAAGCTTACTTCCAGGGCTTCATTTTGCACTCAAGAATCTCCCAAGTCCAAGTCCGGGGGGGAGAGATGTGGTTGGTTGAAGTCCGCTTGGACTGAATCTGCGCGGCTTCACGGAAAAGGGCATAACTTTTTCTACAGGAGGAATTTTAATGCAAGGTTTGCGCCATTGGAAAGCTAACTTCTGGGGCTTCATCCTAGGGGGTGACCGGCCATTTTTTCTGGCCGGCCGGCCATTTTTTTCTTTGACCTAGCCGGCCGGCTATGTTAAGTGGCTGGCCGGCCATCTGCAGAAAAAGTAACAGGCCGGCCTGTTTCTTCAGGTTGAGTGCATTCCAGCTGTGCCTTGGTTTTCTCCCAAAAATATCTGCATCCGGGGGGGCCCTTTTGGGGAAATTTTGCTCTCCTTTATGCCCCACCTTTACAACCATCTTCTTGTCCATATAACCAGCTGCCATTGTTGGTTATAGAGGTTAGAAAAACTTTTCTTCAAAGCTCCATAGCCACCTCCATCTTCTTCTTCTTCAATTCTTCAAAAAACCCTAAGTCCATAACCTTCATTCCTTCTACACCACCAAGCTCTACCACCACCATCTCATTTCCAGCAGCAAGGAGGGATTCTTGAAGGCTAAAGAAGCTGCAAATCCATCCAAGAAGCAACAAAAATTCGAATCTTCAAGGGTAAGTTACACTTTTACCCTTTTGACCCTTTTTCTTGATCCATTTCTAAGCCTCACTTCCTTTTTGTTTCAAGCTCCGGCCCTAACTGAAAAGGGCCATCTTTTGAGCTCATCTTCACTTCTCATTAAGGGCTCAACCCTGTTTGAGCCCTCCATGATACACTTGCTTCATTGACCATCTTGTATGTCATAGTTTTGCATGCTATTTTTGACCCATGAGAAATTTATTTTCGAGCATGTTTTAAACTGATATAAGGCTTATTTTGAGCCCCTCTTCAACATTGGAGAAGGGCTCAACATTGTTTGGTGTCTCTATGTGTCACTTGTAGTTATATCCCTTATTTGGCCCCATTTTTGCATAAATTAGTAGCCCTCTTTGCTTCTGTTTTTGGACCTTGGTCCGAACTGAAAGTGGCCTTGTTTTGGCCTATACTTCATGTTTCATTCACACTTTTTTTCTGTTTGGTGATTATTTTGTATACTTCATGTTTTAGCACCTTTTGAGCTTCATTTTACATCACATTTTTAGAATATTTGTATACTGATTTTGAGACTGCCATATACTGTAAATGTTCATATTTTTGGTCCATCTTCAATGTTGTAGAAGGAAATTTTTCAGTTTGGGTTTTGCTTATACCACTTGCTTCTTTACCCCTCTTTTGGCCCCTATTCTTGCATGCTATGTTTCCCTTATCTATGCTTGCTGTTTGGCCATGTTCATAACTGTGAAAGTGCATCTCTTGGGACTGTCTAGCTTCTGTCTTTGCATTTCATGTCCATATTATGCATGTATGGCATGGCTATAGGCCATTTCGGGTGCTTAATGTTGCATTTCGGGACTTTTCCTTGCATTTCATGTCATTTCGCTTCATTTCGGGACTGTTTTCCCCCATATTTCGTTGCTGAAATTCCATTGGCATGCTTGCATATCATTTTGGCCATATTTCATCACATTTCATCATTGCCTCGGTTTGCGTGCCCGTGTGCACGCATTTCGAGGCACTCCATTTTTATCCGCTGGCATCCCATGTGAGTGTGGCTGAGGCTCACTCATGTTGGTATAAGCCCATTTGTCATTGCCATGTCATTTCATCATTGCCTCGGTTTGCGTGCCCGTGTGCACGCATTTCGAGGCACTCCATTTTTATCCGCTGGCATCCCATGTGAGTGTGGCTGAGGCTCACTCATGTTGGTATAAGCCCATTTGTCATTGCCATGTCATTTTAGCATCGCCTCGGTTTACGTGCCCGCGTACACGCATTTCGAGACATCGCATTTTCATTGTATCTGTCATCGCCTCGGTTTGCGTGCCCGTGTGCACGCATTTCGAGGTATCTCATTTTCATTGTATCTGCCATCGCCTCGGTTTGCGTGCCCGTGTGCACGCATTTCGAGGCATCTCATTTTCATTATATCTGCCATCGCCTCGGTTTGCGTGCCCGTGTGCACGCATTTCGAGGCATCTCATTTTCATTGTATCTGTCATCGCCTCGGTTTGCGTGCCCGCGTGCACGTACTTCGAGGCATCTCATTTTCATCGCATTTGTCATCGCCTCGGTTTGCGTGCCCGCGTGCACGTATTTCGAGGCATCTCATTTTCATTGTATCTGTCATCGCCTCGGTTTGCGTGCCCGCGTGCACGTACTTCGAGGCATCTCATTTTCATCGCATTTGTCATCGCCTCGATTTGCGTGCCTGCGTGCACGCATTTCGAGGCATCCTATTTTCATTACATTTGTCATCGCCTCGGTTTGCGTGCCCGCGTGCACGCATTTCGAGGCATCTCATTTTCATTGCACATATCATCGCCTCGGTTTGCGTGCCCGTGTGCACGCATTTCGAGGCACCTCATTTTCAGCATTCCGTCATTTTCTCGGTTTGCGTGCCCGCGTGCACATATTTCGAGGCACCTCATTTTCATAGCATTGAGTATGTTAGGATTATATATTAGTTGCATTTCATGCATATCATGCATATTGCATCATGTCCGGAATAGGAGTTAGCCCGGGCACGGGAAACGAGGTACATTTCGTACTCCGAGTGACGGAATGTGTCTCAATTCCCCAGTCACCGACACTCCGGATTATCCATGATGGAGTTAGGTTTTAGCTGTAGTTTCATGTGCATTCATCCTATATTGAGTTGTGCATTTCGACTCCTCTGCCATCATGCCTCGGTATGCGTGATTGGTGGCACGAGGATCGAGACATGCATATATTTGTGCAAATACATTGCTATGCCCCTTTCCTGCTCTCTGTTACAGCAAAACCAGGAATCAGCAAACTTTTGGGGCTTGGCACGCATTTCAAGAACAGGTGTAAACAGAGGCTAATTGGGGCATTCCGGTGGATTTCCGCGCAAGACAGTCCGGACATGCATCATCCACCAGAAGCAAGGCAGTCCCTGGCTTGCACGCCAGTTTATTTGCTTTCTAGTTAATTCATTAATTAATTAGAATTCTGTAATATTTTGGACTGTAATATTCTTTTATTTTGGGGACTGTAATATTTGGACTGTATTATTTATTCGGACCTTCTGCGCGAGGGCAATGTTGTAATAAGTGTGTGTGAGTGTGTTGTATGTCTTCCAACCCCACGTCTTTCTCCCTTTTATTTATCCGCTTTTGATGGTTAGATTAGGGCATGTTTAAATTAGCATACAGTATGACAGCATGTCTGCATCATTCGTATGTATTGCATGCACCGGGCTCGGCGCATCATACTAACTGCATTGTACTTTCAATTCCAAATTGAATATATGTTAGCTGTAGCATTTCATATGCCATGTTTAGAATAGCCGAGCCTGCTATAGTTGCATTTTGCATGTGTTGCATTAGGCATTTTTGTATACTTAGGATCATGCATGATTTCTAATGTAATTTCCATTTTGGCTTGGAGTACACGGTAAGTTTTATGCTTTAGCATCCTTGCATGCGTGTGAGTGACTGCAATGAATAGCTTGCTTACCATGAGGCTATATGCTTATGTGATATAACTGCCTGAATGCCTGTGGGTGAAGGTTGGGTTACTTGAATTGGGACAATTCATCAAATGTTTGTTTTAAGCCCACTAGATAGTGGCAAAACCATCTTTTCCAAAAGCCCACCTGGGGGTGGCAAATCCACGTCTTAGCCTACTTGCAAGTAGCATCATCAAACCATTTTCAAATAAACAAGCATGAAATGTTTTGTTCCAATTCGGGCGACCCGGTCTATACTTATATGCTGTGTGCATCACATAGTAACCTAGGCTAATAACCGGAATAAGAACATACAATGTTTTCAAAAATTGATATCATGGTTAGTAGAGGCCGGTCTATGACCGGGCGAGCGGGGGTGCTCACGAAGTGACCTTCCCCAATCGTACCCAAGTTCCCGAGCCGAGGCAACTTTGGTGATGACGGACACGTGGCCTTTTGGCACCGAGTCAGGGTTTCCTAAATTTCCCAAAATAAAATATTTAGGTGGCGACTCTGTATCTGGCAAAGCAGTCCATGTTTGGCCCTTCTTTCAAAAATCTGTTTTCTTAAAACGATTTGCCGGATTTGGACTCTTTGGTTCAGATTTAGAACCGTGACTGCGAAAAGTCGAGTCCGAGCTGTAGCGAGGGTCCCCCGCGGGCTTGTTACAGTTTCTGGCGACTCTGCTGGGGATTTAGAGAACTTGACTCGAACTCGTGATATCTGTTTTTGACTACACTTGTGTGTTTCTTTGCATTTGCATTTGCATTGGTGCGCCTAGGACACCGTGTTTGCCATCTGCTATTCCTGAACGGTTTGCCAGAGGCTTGTCTTGTCAAGGCATGACCATAAGGCTGACCGGTTGTGGGCTCTGCCAGTATGGGAACACAAACCCTGGTTTTACCGGGGCACCCTCTTTGACCATTCGACCTAGTGCATATTCGGATCCATAGTGACCATTCCAAATTAGGACAGGTTGCTTACCCGTTTATAGGTTGTTTGAAGCCGCTGTGTGCGTAATGAAACCCTAGCTCCTGACAAAATAGGACAGGGAAACCCTACCCCAACATAGGGGTGTTTTGGCTCTCACTTATCTGTTATGTGCTTTAGAGGGCGTCTCTACAGGAATGCATGTATCAGTATATGAGTTTGGGCATCAGGCCTGCGGGCACCAGTTTGCGAGTTTGGGCATCAGGCCTGCGGGCATTACTATCAGTATTTGGGAGTCAACTTTACCTGTGGGTATCAGACTCAGATTTTGAGGCCGAATTTTGGGCAGAATTCAGTAGAGGGCACACTCATTCAACTATGCTCGTATCTGTTCAGGTGAAATCAGGCTGAGGTGCTATCTGTTTTCTCTTTTGCTAGGTAGTCTTGGAACTGTCGCTTCAGAAGGCTCCGATATCCCCCGAGGTTCATCGAACTTGTACTGATAGACTTTGCCAGGTCAGAGATTCAGTTCAAGGGTAATCAGTGTTCTTTCGCTGAGGCAAGGTAAAGAAAAGCCGGTCAGGGCTCATCTGTTCATCTAATCCGTCAGTCGCCAGTCACATCACCTTTGTTCGGACTCAGCAGACTGTGATGGCACAAGGTTCGGACTCAGCGGCGCTAAGTCAGGGAACTGCCATGCAGGCTGAGACCAGTATTGAAACGCAGCGCCCATCTGGGGCATCTGCCTCACATCCAGCTTTGGGACCCCAGCCGAACTTTGACCCAATTCCGCCAGTTGAAGACTTGCAGTGTCTGAATCCTCGAGAAGGGTTGGCTCAAGCTCAGGTGCTCAGACCCCTGGTGCAGCCTAATGAGAAAACTCAACCCTTTCATGTTGATGAGTTCAATCCGACTGCAGTGAAAATTGCAAACCTTGAGAAGCAATTCAAAAGGGCACAGGGCCTTAACTCCATTCCTGGCATTGAGGATGGGCACACCGAGGCTTCCATCCGGCTCCCAGACAGATTCAAAATGCCATATATCGACCGTTTCGACGGGTCTGGAGATCCAATGGTACATATCCGAGTTTTCTTAGATGTCCTGAAGCCGATGGGTCTGACTAAGCCACAGAAACTCTCTTTGTATGGAAGAACCCTGTCGGGTGTGGCAGCCACCTGGTATACCAAATTGGAGGATACAGTGAAGCAAAACTGGGAAGAACTGGCTGAGGCCTTTGTCGATCAGTATTCCTACAATACCCAAGTTGAAATGACCATCCAAGAGCTTGAAGCAACCCGCCAGAACCCAACAGAGCCTTTTGTGGAATTCATTGCAAGGTGGAGAGCCAAGGCAGCACAAATGACAGATCGTCGCCCTTCTGAGAAGGATCAAGTGCAGATGATGGTCCGAAACCTCGAGCATGATATGTTGCAAAAGTTGATAGTCGTTCCACTATTCACTTTCAAAAATTTGCATGAACTGGGGGTTCAAGTCGAGAATGCGTTCAACAGCGGGATCATTCCCAGGACAAGGGAACTGACAAGGAAGGTAATTTCAAGGAGTACCAACGCTGGTAGTAGCATTCCCAAACCCACCGAAATCAATACGGTCACCACAGCCGACCCTTTTGCCAAACCGAGCCTACAAACAGCTGGCCCAGTCCAAACTCAGGGTAGAACTTTCACCCCCCTCTATATGAGCTTGACTAGCACACTAAAAGCCTTGATGGAAAAAGGGCATCTCAAACCCCTCGATCCTCAACCTCTTCCCAACCCACTCCCAGCCAGACATAACCCCGCCAAGGACTGTATGTACCATCAGCAGCGCGGTCATGGCACCGACCGTTGCTACCGCCTTCGTCATGAGGTCCAAAATCTCATCGACAACCGGACGATAGCTCCACTTTCAGACCCCAATGACCAAACATCTCCTGCCTACCTCAATCACATCCACATACTGCCATCCACCTTTGACCCCAGTATATACATCACCCCGGCCCATCTACCCAAGCCTGAGGTGTTTATCCCAGAAAGCATGGACTTATGCATGATGGGAACACCCGAACCTCAACCATCTCAAACCCATGAACCCACTACTTCTGAGTTGATGGGAATGATTAAAGATCTTCAAAAAACCGTGATGGATCTGGCCTCCGGGACATTGGCTCCATCATCGACCATACCACATACCGGGAACTTCATGTCAAAAGACTCCCCGATGTTGGGACGAGCTGCATTTGAGGAAGGCCAATCCCTTGGCAAAGTGGAAGCGACTGGTAAGAGCAAGGTAGGGGCAGGCATTGGTCCCCATGAACACCTTCGGTGGGATATTGAGGCTTTGAAAGCCGAAGGGCTGAACAAGCAGCAAGTACTCGCAGTTGTTGCAGAAATTGTAGATAACACTTTCGCCACTCAGCATGAGATTAGTCTGAATCAAGGGGCAATCCGGGAGAAGGGCCGCTGTACCAGGAATGTTCCTTTCAGCTCTAAACCCTTACTCGGAAGAGATCGGCAAACCAGGCCAGCACCTGCCAATCCCTTTGCTGGTGCACCCAGTAAAAATCCACAAACCTCAAAATACCCACCTCGAGGCCAGAGGGTGTTCGCACCACTATACATGTCTCTATCAGCGGCCTTTAGGATCTTGATTAGAGAGGGGGATTTGAAGCCCCTGGAGCCACAGCCATTACCAAAGAACCTCCCTCTCTCGCACAACCCAGTCGACTACTGTGCCTTCCATCAGCAAGCTGGCCATGACACTAACATGTGCTTTCGTCTCCATCACGAAATACAAGATCTGATCGACAATGGGGTCATCCCCGCACCAGGTCCTGCAAAGTCTATCGGCACTTGATCAGTGAACTTGTAGGGGATAATGTGATGTGATTGGAGGGATGAACCACCTGCGGGCAGCGCTCAGTTTACTCCAGATATGGTGGATGGCATGCACTGTTTTGAGCATTGGCGAATGCCGGTTTCCGACTCGGGTATTGGGTCAGTCTTGTTGTTTTGTTTTGAGTCTGTCCTTTTGTTTTGAGTCAGTCTCTTTTTGTTTCGGGTCTGTCTTGTTGTATCGAGTCAGTCCTGTTGTATAGGAGTCAGGTGGTCCCGGGGGGTGTTACCTCGGGCATCATCATTTTGTTTTGTGTTTGTCTTTTCGTTTTGTTTTGGGTCTGTTTCTGCCAGGGAGCCAGTTGTACCAACAGATTTTGAATGAAACAGCAGTGATTTCCACACTCTCATATTTGCTTCTGCCATGTGCCAGTTGTGCTAGAAAGTTTGAATGAAACAGCAGTACTTTTCGCCTACTCTTCTGCACCCCGAAATCATTGCATTGACCTAAGTTTTTCAAAACTTTTCGAACACTGCGGTGAAAACGAAGAGGAAGGAATTCCTCGGGATTTGCAAAACTTTGATCATTTGAGAGAAAGAGAGGCATGCTAAGCCCTTTATGATTGAGATCATGCTTGTTAGCGTGAATACTGAGAAGGATCCTGGCTTGATCCAGATTGGTTCTACACAATCTTCAGCGCGAACGATTTGTCGCTTTCTTAAAAATTTTCAAAAACAAAATATTTTGCGCGGTCCTGCGAAGACTTGTGTGGAATCGCTCTTGAGATTGTACAGCTTAGGATCGCTCTCAGCCTCGAGACTCGAGTCCTTGCTTTCAAACCTTGGGCCCATTCAGAACGTTCAACGGACAACTACAATGTGAGGCCTGTGTGGCCGGATTCAAAGCAGCCCTCAAACAAGAGGCAAGAAAGCCAGATCAAGAAGATCAGATGTCATCAAAAGAAGCTTGCGAAGCTAGAACAACAGCCATTCTCCTGGATTCAGATGACTCCAGGATCTCAAAACCATTTGGCATGGACTTGTTATACTTTTACCCTTGAGAGGCTCGCTGGGCCGAAAACCCGGAAGGGCGACCCAGGCAAAAGTTAGAGCAAGAGAAAAATACAAAAAAGAAGAAGCAAAAAATGCAAAAAGAAAAAAAGAGAACAAAAAAGAAAGATGCAAAGAAAAGAACGAAAAAAAATCAAAAAAAAAGGAAAAAGAAATGAAAAGAATTGAAAAGAAAAGAAGAACAAAGCTCGCAAGGTCGAAAACCCGCAACGGGCGCCTTGGCAAAAGTTAGAGCCTAAAAAGGAGAGGTTAATACCCGAGTGTACCTTAACCCCGAACTACGTAAGGCTTGATTCCCATCTTTGGGATACGTAGGCAACTTCATTCTGAAGTCCAGCCGTAAAACACTTCAAACTCAATCATGTCCATGTAATGGTTCTGATAATCTTTGCCTTCTCTATATCTGAGAGTCTGGTTGCCTTCGTCGCTCTGAGGACTGACTACAATACACTACGGTGCCATTCAGACAAAGGGCAACTTTCCGTTGCCATTCAATGCACCGCTGTGTCATTCAAACATGGGGCAACTTTCCGTTGCCATTCAATGCGCTGCGGTGCTATCCAAACAAGGGGCAACTTTCCGTTGCCATTCAGAACGCCGCGGTGCCACTTCAAACAAGGGGCAACATTCCGTTGCCATGCAGTGTCCTTCAGACAAGGGGCAATTTTCCATTGCCATGGATCCGGGGTTGCGCATCTCAAGAGTAGGTCCCATGCTCGTTGAGCAGTGGTCGTTTACGAAAATAGTTTTTGAGAATTTTTACTGAGGTTGACTAATCTTCTCGAAAAGTATTCCATTTTCAAAACTGGACCATTTCTTGGACCCAAAAAAGGAAAACTCTCAGTGCTCATAGCCTGACTTGCATGATTTTAAATCAGAAAATTGAACAAGTATATTAATCTAACTCTCATTTTGGTCAAATTTTTTTTAGGAGAAAACTAAAACAAAAAAATGGTCAAAATGATGAACTAGGGGCTCAGTTGAGTCAGGCTTCCTGTCTTTCCCATTGTCAGCATTCTTGCCAAGAAGGGCATTCTACCTGCCAGAAGAGGGCACAACTGAAGTTAACAACAAAGGGCTGAAAGCTCTCTCATCCTCCAAGCAACGAGGTATCAAGCTAAGTGCGAAGCACGAACTGGAATGGGACAAGACATTCCACTCCCTTATCTGGACAGATCTGATCATAACCCCTCTGTGAGAGAAACTCACTCTTGTGAACAAGAAGAAGAATCTAGCGGAATGCTAAGGGCACGAGCCCACAATTTGCTGTTTATCCATCAACCACCCAGGGGAGGGATGAAAAACGAGAGATTAAAGAATAGAGAGATGTGCGCTGAGAGAAAAAGCGAGAAAAGGGTTTTGAGAGAAAAAGAAAAAACGAGCTTGAGAGTCGAGTGATGTGAGAATCACAAATAAGAAAGGGTGGGAATAATACCCGGTGAAACAGGCTCCCTGTGCACGTCTGTGTGTCATGTCTTTTGTTTTGTCTGTCTCGATTCTTGTTTTAAGTTGCTTCGAGTGTTACTCAATGTGTTTAGGTTGTTTACCTTTGTTTTTTTTTCCTTGTCGAGTCGTTTTGGCTGTGGCCAGTCGTCGGCTCAATACCCGGTTAAGAACTCATTTCTCAATTTCCAAAAAAAAATCATCTTGTGCTTAGAGTGCTGTGCCATTCTCCACATTTGTGCAAAACAGTATTTGTTTTTTCATAAAACTGCAGGGTCCACCCCCAATAAGTGT
Organism: Camellia sinensis; assembly: GCF_055761805.1. Classification (NCBI taxonomy): domain Eukaryota; kingdom Viridiplantae; phylum Streptophyta; class Magnoliopsida; order Ericales; family Theaceae; genus Camellia; species Camellia sinensis. Next base: position 113,609,234 of record NC_138963.1, on the reverse strand, counting down.
GAACGGTAAAACAAGGACCTATCTGAAGCTATATAAGTTCCGGACTACGAGGCAAAAGAAAATAGGGAAAATTTTGAGCATCTGAGTGTGTTTCACCTTCAGAAAATTCTGAGATTACATTCCATATGTACCTCTTCAGGCCTTGCCAGTGCCCTGAAGAATGAGCGTGCCTCTACTCCAAGCTTAAGCATGCTTCAAGCCAGAACGGCAATTAAAGCAGCAGCAGCAGATGTTATCTCCAGCCAATATGAACAGGGTGTGCCCCTTTTAAGCTGAGTGTGTTGCAAAGTCCTCTAAGAGGTAAATCAGAGGCACCAGGGTACATGTTTGATGCTCCTCTACTACATAGAATGTGCACTTTCATATACACTTCTGTGACATGCCTGCCGCACATCGTTATGATTCATGCATAGAATATGCTTGCTTTCGATTCTGCATAGAATTTGCTTTCAATATTGCATAGAATATGCTCCTGTTTCTTGCATAGAATATGCTCGTATCTTTTGCATAGAAAATGCACTCTTCCATGCTTGCATAGAATATGCTCGTATCTTTTGCATAGAAAATGCACTCTTCCATACTTGCATAGAATATGCTCGTATCTTTTGCATAGAAAATGCACTCTTCCATACTTGCATAGAATATGCTCGTATCTTTTGCATAGAAAATGCACCTCATTTGCATAGAACATGCATTCACTCGTACTATCTTGTGCACTTACACTTTGTATCTCATCGCACAGTCTAGTGCATTTCAAATCAATCGCGCTGTTTAGCGCATCGCACTGTCTAGTGCATTTCGAATCAATCGCACTGTTTAGCGCATCGCACTGTCTAGTGCATTTCAAATCAATCGCGCTGTTTAGCGCATCGCACTGTCTAGTGCATTTCGAATCAATCGCACTGTCTAGTGCATTTCAAATCAATCGCGCTGTTTAGCGCATCGCACTGTCTAGTGCATTTCAAATCAATCGCGCTGTTTAGCGCATCGCACTGTCTAGTGCATTTCGAATCAATCGCACTGTCTAGTGCATTTCAAATCAATCGCGCTGTTTAGCGCATCGCACTGTCTAGTGCATTTCAAATCAATCGCGCTGTTTAGCGCATCGCACTGTCTAGTGCATTTCAAATCAATCGCGCTGTTTAGCGCATCGCACTGTCTAGTGCATTTCAAATCAATCGCGCTGTTTAGCGCATCGCACTGTCTAGTGCATTTCGAATCAATCGCACTGTCTAGTGCATTTCAAATCAATCACGCTATTTAGCGCATCGCACTGTCTAGTGCATTTCAAATCAATCGCGCTGTTTAGCGCATCGCACTGTCTAGTGCATTTCGAATCAATCGCACTGTTTAGTGTATTTCAATCGCGCTGTTTAGCGTATCGCACTGTCCTGTGCATTTCAAATCACTCGCGCTTTCTTGCGCATTGCACTGTTTTGTGCACTTTGCTTGCATTTTGCATGCATTCCATCGCGCTATCTTGCGCATCTCACCTGTACTTGTTAGTGCATTGTATCGCGCTATCTTGCGCACCTTATTGGTATCGCACTGTTTTGTGCATTCACCTTGCTCGTACTGTTTTGTACACCTTTAGCATCGCACTATTTTGTGCATATGTTTAGCACTGTTTTGTGCATTCACTCTGCATCGCACTGTCTTGTGCACCCCCTGGTCTAGGAGACCTTAAATCCTCCGGTCTGCGGAGACCTTAAATCCTGCATCTTTATTCGCACTGTCTTGAGCACCCCTGGTCTAGGAGACCTTAAATCCTCTAAAGGTGTAATTCCTTTGGTGTTTGTCGTGCCCAAACGACTTCCGGTGGTCCGGTATAGCCACCTGCCTGTGTTTGCAGTGAGTTCCTAGGAGACCAACTGCGACGGTGGAAACTAGAGTTTGAATGGCTTATGCCTAGAACGCAAAGGTTCGGGATTTCCGAGACTAAAGTCTGGTTTAAATACCCAGGGGTATATCCTCGGCTTGAAATCTGTATGGCAGCCCCATAGATTGAGATAGCATCTGTATGCGCCTCAATTCTGGATACTGAACCAACCTAGTCTGTCACCCCGTTGGAGAATAGGGAAAGCTGCGACCATGGTCAGGGAGAAAAGTAGTACCTGCAGTTCAGCCAAGAAGAAGCGGAAGATCCCCAGCAGCATGAGGTAAGTCATTGCCAATGCCCCTGTGAGGTACCTTTACCTCTTAGCTATTACATTGCATTTTAGTTATTACATTACAGTGCATTGCATGCATGAATCCTCAATTTTCAAAACCGGCTTCGCGTAGCGTATAAGTCCAACTTTCAAAACCGGCTTCGCGTAGCGTATAAGTCCAACTTTCAAAACCGGCTTCGCGTAGCGTATAAGTCCAACTCTCAAAACCGGCTTCGTGTAGCGTATAAGTCCAACTTTCAAAAACCGGCTTCGCGTAGCGTATAAGTCCAATCTTCAAAATCTTCTCGCATATCATTTTGCATCTTGCCCCCCCTGCCTGCGGGCATGCCTGCGGGCACATTTCTGTTTATCTTGTATGTTTGTCTAAGCCTTCGGCCTTGTCAAAAATGGGTCGTCTCTGGGCTTTGACATTCACTCCCGTCACTTGTGACTTCCGAGTTCTGTCAAAGAGGGGCAACTGTAGACACCCCATTTTTGACCGACCCTAAGACTCAGACGTCACCGATTGAGCGCTGGGTGATATTGCATAATGTGCTTGTTCAGAAGTTCCAGAATCGCGGCCGTGAGCCCTGCCTCCAGACTTCCGAACCCTCTTCTGTGCCTTGTCTCGGTTTGCGAACCAGACTCGGTTTTCTCTGTTTCTTTTCCTAAGGGGAGGGAGAGGTCCCGTAGACCATCTCTCAATGTCCGTAGGCTACATTTGGTGGCCGTAGGCCATTTTTCCCATTTCGGAGCCCGGTTTCCGGTTTTCGGAGCCGTCAGGCCGTGTGCCTCAGTTCGGGACCGCCTAACCATCTCCGTTTGCTCTGATTTTTGGCATACATCTTATTTTCTCCCTTTTGAGGGACACTGGGGGTTGAGAAACCCACTTCGAGGTCGAATGCCATTTTTGATGCTTAACAGCCCATTTTCGGGACCCCGAACTGCGTGTTTTGGCCCCAGAACATTCGTTTTGCAACGGTTTTCGTTCATTTTTGGCAGGTACCTCTGTTTTATCACAGGGAAGGTCACTGAAGGGTGGGAGGCCAGCAATTGTTGCAGCAACCAGTTATCTCTCCTCCGGAGCCTCCCGGCGCCCGTTTTTCGCACTTCCAGGCTAATGTTGAACACCCTAGGGGTAGTGTTGCCAACTTTCAACCACATAATTGTGATCTACACACTTGGGAGGACCCTAAAAGTTTATGGCCGGCCATTAATTTTTCTTTCCATTTTTGCCCCTCCTCTTCAAATGCAATGTTGAACACCCTGGAGTCACTGTTGCCAACCCCAAACCACATATATGTGATCTACACACATGAGAGGACACCAAAAGTTGGTGGGAGGCTAGTAATTTTGCCGAAAAGCCAACTTCTTTTTGGTCAAAAGTGGTTCAGCATGAATCCGGGAAGGAGAAAAAGCTGTGCGGCTTCACCGAAACGGGCGTAACTCTTTGCACAAGAGGAATTAAGATATGAGGCCACCACCATTGGAAAGCTTACTTCCAGGGCTTCATTTTGCACTCAAGAATCTCCCAAGTCCAAGTCCGGGGGGGAGAGATGTGGTTGGTTGAAGTCCGCTTGGACTGAATCTGCGCGGCTTCACGGAAAAGGGCATAACTTTTTCTACAGGAGGAATTTTAATGCAAGGTTTGCGCCATTGGAAAGCTAACTTCTGGGGCTTCATCCTAGGGGGTGACCGGCCATTTTTTCTGGCCGGCCGGCCATTTTTTTCTTTGACCTAGCCGGCCGGCTATGTTAAGTGGCTGGCCGGCCATCTGCAGAAAAAGTAACAGGCCGGCCTGTTTCTTCAGGTTGAGTGCATTCCAGCTGTGCCTTGGTTTTCTCCCAAAAATATCTGCATCCGGGGGGGCCCTTTTGGGGAAATTTTGCTCTCCTTTATGCCCCACCTTTACAACCATCTTCTTGTCCATATAACCAGCTGCCATTGTTGGTTATAGAGGTTAGAAAAACTTTTCTTCAAAGCTCCATAGCCACCTCCATCTTCTTCTTCTTCAATTCTTCAAAAAACCCTAAGTCCATAACCTTCATTCCTTCTACACCACCAAGCTCTACCACCACCATCTCATTTCCAGCAGCAAGGAGGGATTCTTGAAGGCTAAAGAAGCTGCAAATCCATCCAAGAAGCAACAAAAATTCGAATCTTCAAGGGTAAGTTACACTTTTACCCTTTTGACCCTTTTTCTTGATCCATTTCTAAGCCTCACTTCCTTTTTGTTTCAAGCTCCGGCCCTAACTGAAAAGGGCCATCTTTTGAGCTCATCTTCACTTCTCATTAAGGGCTCAACCCTGTTTGAGCCCTCCATGATACACTTGCTTCATTGACCATCTTGTATGTCATAGTTTTGCATGCTATTTTTGACCCATGAGAAATTTATTTTCGAGCATGTTTTAAACTGATATAAGGCTTATTTTGAGCCCCTCTTCAACATTGGAGAAGGGCTCAACATTGTTTGGTGTCTCTATGTGTCACTTGTAGTTATATCCCTTATTTGGCCCCATTTTTGCATAAATTAGTAGCCCTCTTTGCTTCTGTTTTTGGACCTTGGTCCGAACTGAAAGTGGCCTTGTTTTGGCCTATACTTCATGTTTCATTCACACTTTTTTTCTGTTTGGTGATTATTTTGTATACTTCATGTTTTAGCACCTTTTGAGCTTCATTTTACATCACATTTTTAGAATATTTGTATACTGATTTTGAGACTGCCATATACTGTAAATGTTCATATTTTTGGTCCATCTTCAATGTTGTAGAAGGAAATTTTTCAGTTTGGGTTTTGCTTATACCACTTGCTTCTTTACCCCTCTTTTGGCCCCTATTCTTGCATGCTATGTTTCCCTTATCTATGCTTGCTGTTTGGCCATGTTCATAACTGTGAAAGTGCATCTCTTGGGACTGTCTAGCTTCTGTCTTTGCATTTCATGTCCATATTATGCATGTATGGCATGGCTATAGGCCATTTCGGGTGCTTAATGTTGCATTTCGGGACTTTTCCTTGCATTTCATGTCATTTCGCTTCATTTCGGGACTGTTTTCCCCCATATTTCGTTGCTGAAATTCCATTGGCATGCTTGCATATCATTTTGGCCATATTTCATCACATTTCATCATTGCCTCGGTTTGCGTGCCCGTGTGCACGCATTTCGAGGCACTCCATTTTTATCCGCTGGCATCCCATGTGAGTGTGGCTGAGGCTCACTCATGTTGGTATAAGCCCATTTGTCATTGCCATGTCATTTCATCATTGCCTCGGTTTGCGTGCCCGTGTGCACGCATTTCGAGGCACTCCATTTTTATCCGCTGGCATCCCATGTGAGTGTGGCTGAGGCTCACTCATGTTGGTATAAGCCCATTTGTCATTGCCATGTCATTTTAGCATCGCCTCGGTTTACGTGCCCGCGTACACGCATTTCGAGACATCGCATTTTCATTGTATCTGTCATCGCCTCGGTTTGCGTGCCCGTGTGCACGCATTTCGAGGTATCTCATTTTCATTGTATCTGCCATCGCCTCGGTTTGCGTGCCCGTGTGCACGCATTTCGAGGCATCTCATTTTCATTATATCTGCCATCGCCTCGGTTTGCGTGCCCGTGTGCACGCATTTCGAGGCATCTCATTTTCATTGTATCTGTCATCGCCTCGGTTTGCGTGCCCGCGTGCACGTACTTCGAGGCATCTCATTTTCATCGCATTTGTCATCGCCTCGGTTTGCGTGCCTGCGTGCACGTATTTCGAGGCATCTCATTTTCATTGTATCTGTCATCGCCTCGGTTTGCGTGCCCGCGTGCACGTACTTCGAGGCATCTCATTTTCATCGCATTTGTCATCGCCTCGATTTGCGTGCCTGCGTGCACGCATTTCGAGGCATCCTATTTTCATTACATTTGTCATCGCCTCGGTTTGCGTGCCCGCGTGCACGCATTTCGAGGCATCTCATTTTCATTGCACATATCATCGCCTCGGTTTGCGTGCCCGTGTGCACGCATTTCGAGGCACCTCATTTTCAGCATTCCGTCATTTTCTCGGTTTGCGTGCCCGCGTGCACATATTTCGAGGCACCTCATTTTCATAGCATTGAGTATGTTAGGATTATATATTAGTTGCATTTCATGCATATCATGCATATTGCATCATGTCCGGAATAGGAGTTAGCCCGGGCACGGGAAACGAGGTACATTTCGTACTCCGAGTGACGGAATGTGTCTCAATTCCCCAGTCACCGACACTCCGGATTATCCATGATGGAGTTAGGTTTTAGCTGTAGTTTCATGTGCATTCATCCTATATTGAGTTGTGCATTTCGACTCCTCTGCCATCATGCCTCGGTATGCGTGATTGGTGGCACGAGGATCGAGACATGCATATATTTGTGCAAATACATTGCTATGCCCCTTTCCTGCTCTCTGTTACAGCAAAACCAGGAATCAGCAAACTTTTGGGGCTTGGCACGCATTTCAAGAACAGGTGTAAACAGAGGCTAATTGGGGCATTCCGGTGGATTTCCGCGCAAGACAGTCCGGACATGCATCATCCACCAGAAGCAAGGCAGTCCCTGGCTTGCACGCCAGTTTATTTGCTTTCTAGTTAATTCATTAATTAATTAGAATTCTGTAATATTTTGGACTGTAATATTCTTTTATTTTGGGGACTGTAATATTTGGACTGTATTATTTATTCGGACCTTCTGCGCGAGGGCAATGTTGTAATAAGTGTGTGTGAGTGTGTTGTATGTCTTCCAACCCCACGTCTTTCTCCCTTTTATTTATCCGCTTTTGATGGTTAGATTAGGGCATGTTTAAATTAGCATACAGTATGACAGCATGTCTGCATCATTCGTATGTATTGCATGCACCGGGCTCGGCGCATCATACTAACTGCATTGTACTTTCAATTCCAAATTGAATATATGTTAGCTGTAGCATTTCATATGCCATGTTTAGAATAGCCGAGCCTGCTATAGTTGCATTTTGCATGTGTTGCATTAGGCATTTTTGTATACTTAGGATCATGCATGATTTCTAATGTAATTTCCATTTTGGCTTGGAGTACACGGTAAGTTTTATGCTTTAGCATCCTTGCATGCGTGTGAGTGACTGCAATGAATAGCTTGCTTACCATGAGGCTATATGCTTATGTGATATAACTGCCTGAATGCCTGTGGGTGAAGGTTGGGTTACTTGAATTGGGACAATTCATCAAATGTTTGTTTTAAGCCCACTAGATAGTGGCAAAACCATCTTTTCCAAAAGCCCACCTGGGGGTGGCAAATCCACGTCTTAGCCTACTTGCAAGTAGCATCATCAAACCATTTTGAAATAAACAAGCATGAAATGTTTTGTTCCAATTCGGGCGACCCGGTCTATACTTATATGCTGTGTGCATCACATAGTAACCTAGGCTAATAACCGGAATAAGAACATACAATGTTTTCAAAAATTGATATCATGGTTAGTAGAGGCCGGTCTATGACCGGGCGAGCGGGGGTGCTCACGAAGTGACCTTCCCCAATCGTACCCAAGTTCCCGAGCCGAGGCAACTTTGGTGATGACGGACACGTGGCCTTTTGGCACCGAGTCAGGGTTTCCTAAATTTCCCAAAATAAAATATTTAGGTGGCGACTCTGTATCTGGCAAAGCAGTCCATCTTTGGCCCTTCTTTCAAAAATCTGTTTTCTTAAAACGATTTGCCGGATTTGGACTCTTTGGTTCAGATTTAGAACCGTGACTGCGAAAAGTCGAGTCCGAGCTGTAGCGAGGGTCCCCCGCGGGCTTGTTACAACCACATAGTAATTCTAGCTAATTAACCGGCAAAAGAACACATATGTTTTCAAAACTCGATATCATGCTTAGTACAGGCCGATCTTCGAATCGGGCGAGCGGGGGTGCTCATAGCTGACCTTCCCCAATCGTACCCAAGTTCCCGAGTCGAGGCAACTTTGGTGATGACGGACATGTGGCCTTAGGCAATGAGTCAGGGTTTCCTAAATTCCCCCAAAACAAAATATTTAGGTGGCGACTCTTTATCTAGCAAAGCAGTTCATGTTTGGCACTTCTTTCTAAAAATCTGTTTTCCAAAATGATTTGCCAGACTTGGACTCTTTGGTGATTTATCGGTTTGGCATTGCACTTTGCCAGACTAGATTCAGAACCGTGACTATTTGAGTCCGAACTGTAGCATGAGGCCCTCGGGGAGCATCTACACCATGATTGTTGTAGAAATGCATGAGACTTAGGTGAATTGAACCACATTTCTCATTTGTTGCATTGGACATTGCATTACATTCATTTAATTGGAAATGTATCTATTCTATGAGAAATGTTTGGAAATATATCTATTTGCGAAAAGATGAATACTTGGTGAATCTGGGTAGGGGGTGTAGAACCACTCGATTAGGTGTCGAGCCTTCCAGTTTACTGGTAAAAATGACAGTGGTAGTGCATTAGGGCCTACTTGCAGGCACTCACCTAGAGATTCACAAAGCTTGTATTAATGTAACAGATATGGTTTAAAACGGAAATGGTTTTATATCTGTTGTTGCATCTCAACATTGCATGCTTTATAAAAAAAGAGATAAATTATTTTATCATGAGCATACTCCTCTTTAGTCTTGTCATGGTTCATATGTTATGTAGTATATCTCTACTGGGCTGTGACTCACCCTATAAGGGAAACCATTTCAGGTACAGATGCTTTGCCTCTGCCAAGGCATTGACTTGGGAGGACTCAGAGCTGAGGCTTCATTTTTGTTTTATTGTTATTTGTTGAATGTAAGCCCAGTGCTGTATTTGCATTGAGTTGAAACTCCATTTTGTGTAACCAAGAATGTTCCTGGATAAATTTGTAACCCTGTAGGGCACTCATTATATGTTTGGCTTCCATTTCATACTTGTTGTAAAATGCGTACTTGGGATTGGAATTGGGGCATTGAGATGTGAACAACATGTATTTGGTATTTGGGATGAAATGGAAATGGATGTATGAAATAGTTTGCTAGATATATGTGTTTGTCTATCAGGTGGGTTTGTCGTATAAATAGATATACCCTGCCCAATTTTTGGGGCGTTACAACTTGGTGTCAGAGCTACCGAGTTTAAATACTTGGGGCTCGTGGGAAGTGGTTTCTACCATAGTGGGTTCATTTCGCTAGTGAGAAATGTTGCATATCTTATGTGCTATGTGATAGCATGTTTATGTGACTATGTGGGTATAGGGTTGAAGTTCTGAGATGTGATTTGCATTCATGAAATTCTTTGAGGTTCTTTTAGAAAAGCACCTGATCAATGCTATTTCTATTTGGAAGTCTTTGAATGTTTGTGGAACGAGTCAATATCTTCGAGGGGTAACTCGTATGTGCTCTATGTGACTATGTGCTTATATTGTTTGCCTTAAGTGATGTAGATACATGTGTAGGTTTATGTTTAATCCGTATGCAACGTGTTAGAACTAGTATAGAGTACTTACTTCTGAGCTAAATTCTGTCTCTTATATAAGATGTCATAAAGCGGGAGAGGCCATAATAGAGGCACTTGGGGTGCCCGAGATGTTCTCATGTAGAAGGATACCTTTTCCCCAGGAAGAAGGTGTAAGCTAGAGTAATATGGCCGGGATGATGGGTCAAGATGCTGTGGAATTAGTATTAAAGCATAGGTTAACCGATTTGTATGATTGTGGGTGTAAATGTGACCTTAAAATAGTAAAGTTTGTGTTGTGTAGCGACTGGTTTGTTGTTAGTAGGAGTTAATTATTTTTCAATTTTATATCAAGTTTGTAGAAGTGGACTAGATGAAAAAAATAAAAAAATAAAATTCTTAGAAGTAGAGTGAGTTAGAGATAAACCTTATTCTAATTGTTTGGTTTGGTTGTGACTTTAATAATGATTAAACTAATCTAAGATAATATGCTTTGGATTGTTGACATTAGAACACGTAAAACTAGTTTAAAATTTTCTTGGGATAGACGAAGTCAGTTATAGTTGGATTGTTTCACTTGCTTGATGGACTACTTGTGAGGTTAGTGATGGGCCCTAGGCCAATTATTTTGTATGTGTTTGGAAATAAACGTAGTCTTAGCATGATGGAAATTATATCGTGTAGTAATAGATGCGTTTCATAGAGAGTTTGTTTTATTCATAATTTTGCTGCAAATCCTAAGAGGGCAAATGAGATAAATAATTTTGAGATAGATTGGAATGAGATTAAATTTGATTTGGGTTACGCCATTTGATGGGATTGTTAGTAGTAACAACATTGACTCGTGAGTCGATATTTTAGAACATGTAGGCGAGTTTCGAGTGCCTTCGAGATTGGTGGAGTCCGTTGTCTAAAAGTTAGTTATTGATGTTCTCGAGTGCAATAAATGAGTGTTGAAGGGCATGATGTGATGGATGTTGTGGAGTTGTGTTAGCAACGAATGTTCTTAGAGGAAATTTTTAAGATTACTTTTGTGAGAATATTATAATTCTATAGTAGGCGCTCTAGGACAATTAGTATGGTGGCAATTTGAGTATTTCTATGGGAATTTATGCTTGACCCATTGAGAGTGATTGATGTTAACTTTTATAGTTACTTTTATGTATGAGTTAGAAATTGTGAAGATGGAAGGTATAAGACAGTGCTTTGAGTTAAATTTGGTCCGTGTCGTGGTGGTGTGGTTCATGTAATGGAAACAGAGATTATTTTGTATCCTTTGTCCTATAGCTACAAGATTGTTTTGTATCCTTGGAGTAAGAGTTGTGAATCCCTTATATTGGTATGTTGGTGTGGTAAGAATTCGCGTTATTGGTATGTTGGTCTAATTTTACCATTGAATTCAATTTGATGAGTGTTTTTGACCTTAAGTGGTAACTGTTTTCTTAATTAAAATGTTTTTAGTTTTACCTAATAGAGGGTGATTCCTTATTTTAGTTTTGTTTCATCGTGTTTTCTGGTGATATTACCATAGAAGAAGTTATTTGGTAGACCCCTCATCGGGGAATAAATTGGTATGAAGTACTTTCATTATTTTGTTAGTCTTGGAAATTGTTATGGAATGACTATTGTTGACATAGAAAGTTTTTTTAGAATGAATGGGTGGCATCATAGCTTGTGGTTATATCTTTTAGAATTTAGGTAGAAGCGAGTTGACTAGAGACTTCAAATGAGATTTCAAAGTCACTACAACTATGAGCATTTGTTGGGAGTACCTTAGTATTGTTAGAATGTATATCTAGTCTTGATGAATTTTATGTGGACTCAAAGTACATTGTGTGAGCATTTGGGTAAATTCTATGTTGGAGTGAAATTGTGTGGGTGGATGTAGACAAGTTTGCATAAATTGTTAGTCGGTTCATCGAGTGAAAGAAATAGAGTGGATAGGTAAAAATAATACAGAAATTGCTTGGTTGGGCAATTAAAGTTGTGGCTGAAAATTTTCAAGTAGTGTGTTTGGCATGATTTTATTATGTTTCATAAGGGTTAGTGTTTCTTGTTGTTCAAGTGAAGCAGTTGAGGCTAAGGTGATCTATGAATTTTGTTTCTGGAATAATTCAGGGAAGAATATGATTGTACTAGGGGATGAGTGGAGGTTCTCATGGGATGAAATATTTGAAGTCATTGTTTGCGATAGTTTTATTCAATTGGGTGACAGCGTATGAATTCATTTTAATAATGAGATGAGTTCACTGTTGTGTGACGGTTGCAATTACAAAATATATCATTGAATTGTGTCTTTAAAAGGAGGGTGCTCTCATTGGTTAAGAGTCTTGAGATAATCACTTTGGATGGATATTAAGTAAATTATTGCACTAGATTATGGAGAAAAATTGTTTGTGGTGAGTCATCTTTAATGATGTGTAATATTTGAATACTTTTCTGAGTGCTCTTCAAAGTAGTGGGATTCTTTTGTTGTTGTGACCTGATGAGTTAGTTGTGTGGAGTAAGCAAATTTTGTGGGTGTGTTTGAACGTGTTCAAGTGAGATTGTGAGTACGATTGTATTCCAATTGCGAGTTCGAAATATTTTGATTAACCCCTTATATGTTGTAAGAATCATCTGTATTTTTCCTTCTATTATAAATTGTTTGTCCAAATTCTAGTACGAGTGGTTTTAAGTTGAGGGGTGGCTTCTTTGGAACAATGTATCTTAATATCATAGATAGCTGGTGGGTGTAGAAATTTTGTTTTTGAGTCTATTGAAAATTTGTTACTTCATATTAATAAAATAATTTTGCGAATGTAATTAGAATGAGATGTCATCACGATTGTAAGGCCGATTGGATTAGATCATTCGTCATTCTTGTTTGATTCAAGCAATAAGAAATAGTAGTACCATCATTGAGGAGTTATTGTTATGTTTACAGCTCTATGATTAAAGTGAGTTTGAGAGTTTCGATTTTGGCTACGGTGTCTTTTACCATGGACGGTAAGAGAGCGTTAAATTCTTGAGTGAGCTTAGTACGTGTTTGGGGTATTGAAAGAATGTGTCAATGTGAAAATGGCTATTGAAAGTTTAAGGCTCAAGTGATTATGTTTAGAGTAAATTCCATTATTCTTTCTATCAAGGTGAATTTTGGGGACGAAATTCCTTAAGGGGGAAAGGTTGTAACGAGTTAAATCAAATTGAATTTTTCCCTTATTATTATTGTTGTGGTGTCATGAACCATTCTATTTAAATTGGTGAAAATAAATTGAATTACTTCTTGATTTTGACTTCGTAAGGCTCGCTTGGCAAAATTATTTTTTTTAGTTTTAGTTATAGTGATTCTTGGGTCTTGAGTGATAAATGCGATATAAATTCAATTTTTGGGTTTTATTTGATTAGCCCATACTTAATCATTTTAGTTAATATTGAATTATGTGAATGGTGGGGACCACCTTAAGTCCTTTAAAATTTATTTATATGTTAATCTCAATTGGAGATTTATTTTAAATTATTAAACTCCATTCATTTTGGACCCAATTTATTGAATCATGATTCGTTTGTAACCTTGTGTTTTTGTTGTTGTTATTATTATTATTTATTTTATTATCTTGAAAGAGTTACAAATATTTATGGTGTGCACCGTCAAATGAAATATATTTTATAGTGAGAAAATATTATATCCTTTTTTGTCATTAATGTATATAGATAGATATTTGTATTGAAGAAAAAAAAAAAAAAAAAAAAAACTTTGAAAGCAATAACACGTGGGCCCTCTCTATCTCCTCCCTTATTTCCTTTCTTCTTCTTTTCTTCTTGGCAGGGAACACTTTCCCTATTTTTCTTCTTTCTCTCTCTTTGGTCTCTCTCTCGGCTCTTGGTTCTCTCTTTGAATTTTTTTTTTCGTTACATTTGTTATATAAAATCTTTGATCTACCAAAATCTATTAGCTTTTAGACCATAGTTCTTAAGATCAAAGTGAAGAGCTTGGTGAGAGCAACGTTTTGACCGGTGGAGATCGAAATCCAACAAAGTCAAAAATTGGGATTTTTGCTTGTTTCCTCTTCTAGCTTGAGGTAGGGATTTTTCCTACACTTCTTTATGCACTTCTACTGTATTATAGCGAGTTTAGAGTTGTATCTAATTTAATTAGAATTTTTTTTAAAAAATTGTGATTTATTTGCTTAAAAGAGAAAGTTTGAGAAAAATAAAAAGTTGATGCCCAAATTGTTAAAGTGTATACTTGGAATATGTTTGTAAGGTTATGAAAGAGTTATGTTTTAAATTTGAACAAAAACGGACTGCGATTCGATTGGTTTTGAAATTTTTACCGATTTGTGACCAAAAGAGCATTTTTAAAGAAAACAAAGAAATTATGTTTAATTTTTGGGGCTTTCGATCAAAATAGGATGTCATAACTGAATAATGCTGGGATAATGAGTTTGGAAAGAAAATGATGTTTTATTGGGCATTAACGGTATTATTTTGTTTAATGTATCTGTTGGAATAAACTGACACGGTTAGAAATGGACCTTAAGAGGTTACCGGACGTGATTGTGATATGAAAACTAGTGTAGTTGTCCATATTTGATAAGATGTGGAATAGATTGTATTTATCAGAATTTGTTTTGAAAGTTAATTGTTTAAATATCTATTTAGAAATATCTGTTTTGAGCTATCGGTGGAGGATGGCCATGATTGTTATTGAAATGCATGAGACTTAGGTAAATTGAACCACATTTCTCATTTGTTCCATTGGACATTGCATTGCATTCATTTAATTGGAAATGTATTTGTTCTTTGAGAAATGTTTGGAAATATATCTATTTGCAAAAATATGAATACTTGGTGAATCTAGGTAGGGGGTGTAGAACCGTTCGGTTAGGTGTCGAGCCTTCCAGTTTACTGGTAAAAATGACAGTGGTAGTGCATTAGGGCCTACTTGCAGACACTCACCTACAGATTCACAAAGCCTGTATTCATGTAACAAATATGGTTTAAAACGGAAATGGTTTTATATCTGTTGTTGCATCTCAGCATTGCATGCTTTATAAAAAAGAGAGATAAATTGTTTTATCATGAGCATGGCATGAGCATACTCCTCTTTAGTCTTGTCATGGTTCATATGTTGTGTAGTATATCTCTACTGGGCTGTGACTCACCCTATAAGGGAAACCATTTCAGGTACAGATGCTATGCCTCCGCCAAGGCATTGACTTGGGAGGACTCGGAGCTGAGGCTTCATTTTTGTTTTATTATTATTTGTTGAATGTAAGCCCAGTGCTGTATTTGCATTGAGTTGAAACTCCATTTTGTGTAACCAAGAATGTTCCTGGATAAATTTGTAACCCTGTAGGGCACTCATTATCTGTTTGGCTTCCATTTCATACTTGTTGTAAAATGCGTACTTGGGATTGGAATTGGGGCATTGGGATGTGAACAACATGTATTTGGTATTTGGGATGAAATGGAAATGGATGTACGGAATAGTTAGCTAGATATATGTGTTTGTCTATCAGGTGGGTTTGTTGTATAAATAGATATACCCTGCCCAATTTTCAGGGCGTTACATAGGTTGATGTCTCTATACTGGCTTTTTTTTGAGTTTCTAGTATAGAGCTCCCACATGTAGGTGTTCTCAGTGGTCGCACGGACCATTGGCCAGTATGATTTTGTTTATTGGGTAGATTGAGATACAAAATGTGCGGTGTCATGCCTGCGCATTTTCGAGTGGGAGATGTTGGAAATTGAGTTGGTTTAGAACCTGGACCCAATTGGGTCGCCCATGGTGACATGATATGATTAGGAGAGATACAAATAAAATAATAGATTATATTTCAGGGTATTAGATAATTTTGATATGCGATGATCTTGATATGGATAATTGTTAGTATATTAGATGATAATCATTAGTTAGATATTATTGATATAGGATAGATATTGTCTGGGATAATACGTCAATCCTATGGGTCTCCTAACTCTCCTACATAAATGGACCTAGGGTTCTGTATTTCGTACACTATTCTGCCTTTGTACTGTGAATAGTGTGAGTAGTTCTTTAGTAGTTCTACTTCATTGCTGAGAATTGTTCAAAGACATCAATGGAGGCACATGACTCACCCACATGATCCATGGATTCGGTTTGAGTGTAAAAGGTATGCCCGAATTCGTTTATTTCCGCTGTGTATTATTTCTTATTTTTCCTATAGTATTATACTACAAGTGAGGACTAAGAAATCTAAACAAAAAAAAAAGGTGGTTACCTTGAAAAAGTATGAAGAGAAATGATGAAGAAGAGAAGATTGAAGATCCACTGGAAAAAATAGCTGCCGGAATGTCACCGGTCAGAGAAGATGGTGATGCTCCGATGGAAAGGTGGTGGTGAGAAAAGATTGGGTGAAGGTTGAAGGAAGAAGGGCTGGTGATGGTGGGGTTTGGCCAGTTTGTGGAGTTTAAAGAGAGAGAGAGAGAGAGAGAGAGAGAGAGAGAGAGAGAGAGAGAGAGAAGATGATGAGAGGTAAAGAAGGAAAGTATCTAGAAAGTGATGGTCAAAGTGGGCTAGGGGTTAAAAATAAATAAAACAATTTTTTTTTCTATCCGCTCGTGTGCCTATGTGGGCCACACATGTGCTAAATTTTGGGCCGCTCGTGAGGCGAAATTGGGCCACTCCAGCCGTGCATAAGAAGAATGCTTTTGGGCTTAGGCTGCTTGTGTGAGGTCGTTTTTTTTTTTTTTAGCGCTTAAGTAGTAGCCTATTTGGAACAGGCAGCTCGTGCGCCCATGTAAGTCACACATGCAGTCTATGTTTATTTATTTATTTATTTTGTTAAAAAAAAAATTTACTCCCCCAGCCTAACTTGTACCTTTATTTCACAATTAAAATAGAAATAGCACTTTGAAAACATATAAAAGCTCAATAAAGATATAATCTTCAAGCAAAAACCACGGGTACTATTTTTCTCCCTAACAATGTTTGTAACTTTTCCAATTCTCCAACAGGGTGATAGACTAGGTTGATTCGGTATCCAGAATTAAGGCACCTAAAGCTAACTCACTACAACAAAAGACACATTTTATAGCATTCGACGAATGCTATCAAAAGTAAACAATAGCATTCGAATGCTATGTTTGCCCATGTTATTAAAAGTGTATCATTTTTAATAACATTTATCGAATGTTATCGTTGAATGCTATTGTAAATATTTTATAACAATTTTTGAATGCGATGAAATAGCTAAAAGTTACTAAAAATACCAAAGGATAACAGTTTGTTACTGCTATGAAATTGTTTTTATAGCAATCTAGTAATGTTACAATTTACCATATCATAACTAACTAAGAATGTTGTAATAAAGCATGCCAACAAACTTTTTGATAACATTTTTTTTAATGCTACAAACAACTCATTATGATAGAAATTTTAAATGCTGGCATATAGTATTTATAAATATAATAAAAATCCATTCTAACACCAATATTGGAAACCTAAATCTTGTAAATGCAACAAACACATTTTCATCCATCACATACAAAACAATATCATCATTGAAAAATAACTCATCACCACAAATTTCAAGAAATAATAAAATTGTCATAACATTGTCTTAATAAAGTACCAAAACACAATCTCTCATTATATTCAGAAAAATAAAAACAAAAACTTAAAGTCATAATGTCCGTATGTACAAGATATAATAACACATTCAAATTCCTTTTTCTGCACCCACAAACTTCCAAGCTGACTTCTATTGGTTCCATCTTCTTTCCAAACCTAATAACTGCAAAACAATAATCAACACATCACAGTAAGTATTATTAGTTTAAAAATAGAGTGTATATCATTAAAAAGGAAAAATAAAAATAAATTATATCAATAAACAAAGTATTTATACCTAATGCTTATATCTTTACTCTATTTCCTTTTCAAAAGCATGTAAGGAAATACAAAGTGACACAGTGAATGCAAAGGGGAATTGCCATTAAGAATTTTTTGAAAAAAAAATGAATGTTTTTTTTTTTTTTTTTGATTAGCAAAAAAAAGAACTTTATTGATGAAATCAACATACAGAAACTATGACAATACATCAATAAAGGGAGGCGAGAACAAAAAGTATTATAGCATTCCTTCTTAATCCTAACTAGGTTGGCACTAAGAAGGACACCTAATCATATACTAGCTCAAGCCAAAAAGTTGGTGAGGGATTAACAAACAAAGAAACAAAAAAAAAAAAAAAAAAAAAAAAAAAAAGAACTTGGCCCAAAAAAAGCAAACCAACTAACAGAACAAGCAACCAAATCAAGTAGCAGTAGCAGGAACAAAACATGCATCAAACTAAAAAGCCACTAGAAATAAAAACAGGCAGCAGTAGCAACCAAATCAGATGCAACCTAATCCACTAGTAGCAACCAAATCAAATCCTAGATAAAAAGAACACCCAATCCACTAGCAGCAGCAACCAAATCAGATGCTAGGTACAAATCATTCATCTCCTACGACCTTGAGCAAAACCCAACGCAGCTGCCTTCAACTTTTGCTCCTTGAACCAGTACAATTTCTTACCTACTGCAGATTTACCAGTACATGCAAGCTTTATGTTTGAGTGTGTGTGTATATATTTTTACATTTAGTTTTCTGCAAAAGGTTTAAACATGTACTCACTTATTGCTATTCTGTGATGATAGAAGCTGGAAAATTTCTTAAATATTCTAAAATGGTGGGGTATCACAAATTCATCCAATAATTTTCAAGAGTTGGCAACATGGTGGCTTGTAATGGATATTGTGGAAAAGTGGTTTGGAAATACTCTGGAATCCAGTTAGACGCCCTTGATCCTCTGATTGCTACCTGAAAAAGGGATGAACACTCTGGTCGGGGGTGCCAGAATTAGCACTCCGACGGACAAGTCAATATTCTCTCTGATTTGCTTCTATCTCAAGTTATCTTATCTATTCTTACATACCTCTCTTTGGCTGATGCTTCTCCTTTTTATATTGCTCTCTATGGGCCCACCCTTTTTTCATCATATCTAGGACCCCCAGGTACGTTAGAAACTATTCGGCATATTCAGCCCATGGGCTGGATTTTACTCGGCCTTGTTCTTGTTTAATGGGTTTGATCATGTCAAGTTAGCCTTACCAGCACTCTTGGCGCTCTGTTTGAACCTCTTGAGTACATAATTTATTCGGCCCCCACAATTGCCCCCCAAACACCTGAATAGAGTATTTACTCAGCGTGTTTGGTTTCTCGGCCAATCAAAGCAAGAACTCTTGAAAGACAAATACGGTGGTTACACTCCTTTTCATACTGATTTGTCAGAGCCATCAAAGTAGACGCATTACTTGAATCATTATAGCTTCCTGCCCCTTCGTATTTGACATTCATTTAATGCGTTTTGAAATCTATACCTTCGTATACTTTTGAATCGAAAAGCCATTGACATTTTTTATGCCCTTATACTCTTGAATTGGAAAGTTATTGTCATCCTTTGAGCATCCTTCATATAAACCTCCTTCCAGACCTCTGCAACCCCGGCTCTTACTATTCTTCTCCTTCCTCATCCTGTAAGTCCTCTCTCTCTCTTCTCATTCTATTCCTCGTTCCAATTTCCCTGAATGTTTTTGCTTTTTTTTTTTTGTTTTGTATATGCTGTTTTTGTTTCATCTTGAATGGCAAGGCATTTGGAAGCCCTTCTTTCTGAGGATCGAGTTACAGCCTTCCTTCGTCATTTTTCCATTCTAGACGACATTCACCCATCCCTCGTTCCAGACAGTGTAGTGGATATGGAGAGGGCTGACATTAGCACCATTAACTTTCCTTTTTTGGCAATCGCAGAGGGTGGAATTTGATTTCCCTTCCACCCTCTTCTTAAGACAGTCCTACGCTACTGGGGATTAATTTCCTCCTAGCCAAACGTAACATTTTACCGTATTGTTATGGGCGTAGTGGAATTGAATCGCCAACTGGGTCTTAACGTAGAAATCCCAGCTATTCAGCACTGCTACATTATGGCAAAATCAATCGGTTGGCAAGGCCATTACTTTTTAAGAGCCAAGGACGTTGACCATCATTTGGTAACCATGCTCGCTGGCCCTGGCAAAAGGGTTGATGATGTCGTGGTCACCATCTGAGGTAATTGGGAATTTGGTGAGGGAGAAGATCGCCAAGACCCAATTCCCAAGCAAAAGGGCAAACCAAGTGGCTGGCTGGAATTACTAACATGTCTTAAAATAAACGGTTTATTCGGCTTAAATACTATTATGATCATTTGTCTTTCTTGTAGGCAACGATTTGAGACGAGCATTGTCGTCCATGGACGAAGCCGTTTTGGATCAAGTGAAGACGATCTTTAATTATAAAGGTTGTGCAAACCTCCAAGGACAAGGGTATGCAACCCATGTTTTGTTGAGATATGACCCAACTTACTCCACTTTTTTGGCTGCAGACAATATCCATGTGCCGACACATGAAAGGCAGCTTACTACGCACATCTTCCCTAGCTACAAAACTCTAAGGGACATTGGCATCGAAGGTTCTAACGCCAGTGAGGAGGTCAGTGAAGAAGCATAATTCGACGGCCATACAGGGACCAGGAGTTGAATATGGAAATAGAATTGGCGTTTGAGAATATCGGCACAGACTAATACGCCTACCCTCCTACTTCTAGCCGAGTAGATTTAGTTACCCCAGAGGATGATATCTTCACCAGCTTAAAGAATCTGCCTGGAGTCGAATTCGAAATTGAAAAGATGAGCTCGAAGCCACTTGCCCAGTTTGCCAGGCGACGAAATGCGGAGAAGATAGCGGCTAAGAGGTAGGCCGGCGGGTTAGAGGGGAGCCAAATAACGCCAACTCGTGAGGTGCGTCAGGAAGAAACGGCTCGTGAAACAACATTGGCCGAGTTGATTCCTGAACAAAATCAAGTCCTGGAAGTCGATCTCACAGGGCAGAAGCGTCCTGCCGAGACTATGATCGATTTGCAAGAGGTGCTGATCGAAAAACAGCCGAGGGTGGACATGCCGCCCGTCGAAGATGATTTGCCGAGGTGTAGACGTGCCCGAACGTCCTGGCTCCGCGCGCGAATGGCGCAAAATCCGTTTTGTTCATTAGCTAGTACAGTTCGAACACAATTTCAAGGTTCTAAATCTAATCTCGCAAAGTGCAATGCAAGACCGATAAGTCGCCAAAGAGTCCAAATCTGGCAAATCATTTTGGAAAACTGATTTTTTATAAAGAAGTGCCAAACATGGACTACTTTGCCAGATACAAAGTCCCCACCTAAATATTTTTGTTTTAGGAAATTTAGGAAACCATGCCTCCCGCCTAAGGCCACGTGTCTGTTATCACCAAAGTTGCCTAGGCTAGAAAACTTGGGTATGAGAGGGGAAGGTCATGCAATGAACACCCCCGCTCCCCCGATCAAAGATCGACCTGTACTAAGCATGATATTTTGTTTTTGAAAACACATGTGTTCTTATTTCGGATTATTAGCTAGCATACTACGTGATGCGCACAGCATACAAGTATAGACTAGATCGCCTAAGTTGGAACAAAACATCTCATGTTTGTTTGAAAATGGTTTGAAGGTGCTACACGCAATTAGGCTAAGACGTGGATTTGCCACCCTCAAGTGGACTTAGAAAACATGATTTTGCCACTCTCAAGTGGGCTTAAAACTCGTATTTCAATGAATTGTTCCAATTCAAGCAATCTAACCTTCACCCACATGCATTCAGGCAGTTATATCGTTTAAGCAAATAGCCTCATGGCAAGCATGCTATCATGGCAATCAATAACACACATGCAATATGCTAAAGCATAAAAGCTTACCTAGTACTTCGAGCCAAAACAATAGCTAGTTAGTAATCAATGCATAATCCTAGCTATGTTAAGATGGCTAATGCAACACATGCAAAATGCAACTAGAAATAGGCTCGGCTATTCTAAGATGTCGAATGAGATGCAACTTGATAAACATGTATTCAAGTAGGAATTGAAATACAATGTGGTTAGTATGATGCGCTGAGCCCGGTGCATGCAATACAGATGAATGGATGCGAACATGCGAGCATAGGAATGCTAATTGAAATATGACCTAGAACTAACCATCGTAAGCGGTTAAGTAAAAGGGAGAAAGACGTGGGGTTGGAAGACATTCACACACTCACACTTATTACAAAATTCGCCCTCTTGACAGAGGGTTCGAATGAATAATACGAGCTAGCTACGCTAAGCTATTCTAACTAATCTAATAATCTAATTAGACTAATTATTACATAATCAAAAATGAATAACTAGCTAACACTAAGCTAATTATTACAACACGTTAACTAATTAAACAAATTAGCTAGTTTAATTATTACACAACAAATCAAATAATTAATCATTCAAACTAATCCACAGCAGTGAAATGGCCTCACGGGCAAAGAAGAGGCGCATGCTCGGTCGACTTCGCTCGGAAATTCGTTGCCATGCCTCATGTTGCCTTTGTTTGCACACTTTTGTACCTCTGAAAATTATGCCAACTTCTGTGATGCTTCTGAACCACCTCATGGACACTCTGAAAGGTCATCGGCCAAGAGGGGTGGCCATCGGCCAATGGATAATGGTCATCGACCAATTTCGAGGCTATCGGCCAAATAATGTTAGCTGATCGGCACACCAGATAGCCGATCGGCCATCTCTTCCTGCAAACTCTCCTTTTTGCTATAACAGAGCACAAATAGAGGCATGGCAATGTATTTGCAAGAAAATGTGTGTGCAACCACACTCCTTATCATGTTTGAAGCTCAAAGGAGTGTAGTGCTCGACTCTCAAGCCATGAATCAAGCAATTCGATGCATGACGGCCAAAGAGGCCAAGTTACACAAATCAATATGGATGAAATGCACAAAAGCACATAAATGCCTTAACCTCTATCATGCATGATCAAGAGGGTCGGCGATCGAGGATTGAGGCACGTTTCATCACTTCAAGTATGAAACGTCCCTTGTTCCTCGTGCTTGGACTAAACACTTAATCCAAACATCAATGCAAAGCAAGCATATTAAACACATTGTAATGCATGCATGATCAACTTAACAAAGCAACACAAGCATGCAAACATGAGGCAATGTAACAAGCATGCAACAACATGCAATGCAATAAGCACACAACAACATGCAAACCACATACTCAATGGACTTAAACCGAAAATGGACAGACCTTAGCCATGCCCAAGATCAGTGGCCAAAATGCTATGAAATGATGGCATGAAATGCAAGACAAGCATGCATGCCAATTGGCCTATCAATTAAGCATAAGAACACAACTCTCAAAGGTGCTCGAAGAGCGACAAATGCAAGTGTATGACCACACTATAAACTCCAAAATCATGCATGGAATGAAGCCAAATCAACCAAACAAAACAAGTATAGCGTATTAAGAGGCTCGAAGCTCAAGGTTAGCAAAGGGACTTACACCATGGCCATGCAAAGAAAGCCCCAAAAGGCCAAGGGCAACCAAAACAGTCCCAAGGTAGGTCAAAATAAGTCCAAAAGCATGCTTGAACCTAGCCAACACAAGCTAGAACAAAAGACCAAAAGCATGAAGCATGCAAGGCTAACAAGGGGTGTTACACTACACCTGTCAAAAGCAAGCATGGCATGACTTAACCAATAAAAAAAAATCAGAGTTATGGCATGTCAAAATAAGCCCAAAAACCCACTGAGATGATAGCCCAAAGGCCTAAGCATAGGGGCATACACAATGATCCATTCTTGAGGCATAAAGAGCCAAACCTCCTAGGCATTAAAAGAGTGACAAGTACAAGTGTATGACCATGAAATATGCTCTAAAATTACATAACAAATGATGCCAAATCAGGAAAGTAGCCCAAGCAACGCATGGTAGTGGCTTCGAAACTCAAAGCTAACAAGCTAGAATGCACTATGGCTATACAAAGCGTGGCATACATGACCCAAACAACAAAAATCAGAGCTTAATCATGCTAAAAAATGACCAAAAGCTTCTTAGAGTTAAGCCAAAATCATGCTAGAATGACATGTTAAAGCATGATACACATTAGGCTAATTCAAAAAGAAGTTGTTTGAAAAGTTTGAAAGTTAGCTCACAAGGCCTTACAAGCCAAGGAGCAAAAGGGAGGACAACCCCCTAGCCAACCAAGGCACAAACCAAGACTTTTTGGACTGAAAAACAGAGGAAAAACAGAGGTTTTTGTAGTTCAACACCACCCCAAAAAATAGCCCCAAAGTAGTTGAAACTATGGCAAAGATTTAGCTCTGGAAATTGTAGAGAGAGAGGATATTTTTTAGTGAGAGAAGCTCCCAAACTTGTTCAAGAAGTTCTAAGTCTTTAGAAATGAGATATTTGGCTCCATATATAGCAAAAGGCAAGAGTTTGGTCGAAATATCTAAATATGGGACAGCTAGAGGTTGTGTGGAACAGCTGGAGGTGAAATATCTTTAAAAAATCTGAGTTTGGGTCACTCTTGGCTGATTGGCCATCTTTTGTGCCGATCTGCTACTTATCTGCTACTTGTTTGTCCGATCGGCCAACAAAATCTACTTTTAAGGCCCGACTTCAAATGGGCATAACTCCTTCATATGAACTCCTTTTTAGGTCATTCTTGTGTCCAAATTGAAGCCCCAGAAGTAAGCTTTCCAATGGTGGGAACCTTGCATCAAAATTCCAGCAGTGAAAAAACTTATTCTTCTTTTGGTGAAGCCGCTTAGTTTCGATCCTACCTGAATTGATGCCCAACTTCAACCAACCATGTCTTCCCCATCCGGACTCGGCTTTAGGAGATTCTTAAGTGTAAAATGAAGCCCCAGAATTCTTATTTCCAACGGTGGGGCCTCATAGCTTAAATCCAAGTGTATGGACAGATAGCCCTGATTTAGCGAGGACCGCTCGACCCTCTCTTAGCGATTCATACCCACCTTCTTCTTCAACTTGGTTTCTTCTCTCCACTCTTCTTTTCTTCAACTCCAAAACCCCGAACAAGGTGTTTTGATAGATTTTTCAAAGATTTCACCTCTCTTTTATTTATTTCCACTTTGTCCTTGCTCGGTTTACCGAAAAGCGCATCATTTAACAAAATGCGAGCCTCAGAGCATCGTAGAAACTTTGTTTCAAAAATATTTTGAAAGAGAGGGTTTTAAGGTCTAAAAACCATCCAAAATAGCTTTGGTCCAAAATGGGGTGTGAGGTTAGGATTTGACTCTCCTCTTGCCAAAGAAATTGAACCTTTGCCCTGCACATCTTTCATCACCAAGTAAACTATCAGTAACGCCCAAGTCTTAGGGTCGGTCAAAAATGGGGTGTCTACAGTTGCCCCACTTTGACAGAACTCGGAAGTCATGAAATAACGGGAGTGAATGTCAAAGCCCAGAGACGACCCATTTTTGACAAAGCTGAAGACTTAGACAAGCAAACAATAATACAGATAATTGAATTGTTGCGCCCACAGGCTGCCTGCATATCCCATTGCAAGGAATCAAACTAGCGTAGTTTAGGGGCAAGATGCAAATGATATATAGGAAGATTTTGATAATTGGACTTATACACTACGCGAAGCCGATTTAGGTGGTGTGAACAGGCAGGCGCACCTGCTGTTGTTAACCGATTTTGATAATTAGACTTATACGCTACACGAAGCCGATTTGATAATTTGACTTATACGCTACGTGAAGCCAGATTGAAAATTGGACTTATACGCTGTGCGAAGTCGGTTTGATAATTGGACTTATACGCTAAGCGAAGCCGGTTTGAAAATTGGACTTATACGTTGCGCGAAGCCGGTTTGATAATTGGACTTATACGCTACGCGAAGCCGGTTTGAAAATTGGACTTATACGCTGCGCAAAGCCGGTTTGAAAATTGGACTTATACGCTGCGCGAAGCCGGTTTGATAATTGGACTTATACGCTACGCGAAGCCGGTTTGAAAATTGGACTTATACGCTGTGCAAAGCTAGTTTGCGCGAAGCTGGTTTGAAAATTGGACTTATACGCTGCGCGAAGCCGGTTTTGATAATTGGATTTATACGCTACACGAAGCCGGTTTTGATAATTGGACTTATACGCTATGCGAAGCCGGTTTTGATAATTGGACTTATACGCTACGTGAAGCCGGTTTGAAAATTTCGGATTTATGCAATGCAATGTAATGTCATGGAGTGATGATAAAGCTATGAAGATGGCAACATGGAAAGCAAGCTTAGTACAAAACACACGAAGCAATCCACCTGGCTATGTTTGCAACTTTCCTTATTCTCCAATAGGGTGACAGACTAGGTTGGTTCAGTTTCCAGACTTAAGGCGCATACAAGCTATCTCAACCTATGGGACTGCCATACAGATTTCGAGCCGGGGATACACCCCTGGGTATTTAAACCAGACTTTAGTCTCGAAAATCCCGAACCTTTGCGTTCTAGGCATGAGCCATTCGAACTCTAGTTTCCACCGTCTCAGTTGATCTCCTAGGAACTCACTGCAAACACAGGCAGGTGGCTATACCAGACCACTGGAAGTCATTCGAGCACAACAAAAATCAAAGGAATTGCACCTTTAGAGGATTTAAGGTCACCTAGACCAGAGAGTGCACAAGACAGTGCTAAAGAGGATGAAATGCACAAGACAATGCTAAACAGGTGCACAAGACAGTTCCATGCAGGAGTGTGCACAAGTCAGTGCGATACAATGCACTAACAAGTGCAGGTAAAGTGCGCAAAACAGCGCAATGCAATGCACTAACAAGTGCAGGTGAAGTGTGCATAACAATGCAATTGAAACATGCATAACAATGCAACTAGAGTGTGCATAACAATGCAAGTGTAACGTGCATAACAATGCAAATGAAGGTGCGTGACAACGCAAGTAAAGTGTGCATAACAATGCAAGTAAGGTGCGTGACAACGCAAGTGTGCATAACAATGCAAGTGAAGAGGGTGCATAACAATGCAACTAGAGCGTGCGTAACAACGCAAGAAAAGTGTGCATAACAATGCAAGTGGAACGGTACATAACAAGGCAAGTGCAAGAAATGTATGCTCCATGCAACATTAAGATGCGCATTTCATGCTAGGGTGAGAAGTGCACATCCTATGCAAGCAAGGTTAAAACGTGCTCCATGCATTGTACATACTCTATGCAAAAGGATCAATGACGTACATCCAATGTAACGTGAATATTCTATGCGACAACAAGAATAAGTATACTACAAGATGCATTTATGCAATATGTGTGATGATATGATACATGTTACAACCAATGTAGAGCATGATATCTAGGGAATGTAATAAGCAAACAAAGCGGCGCTTTAGAAAGCACCTCATGGGGTGAGTGGCGATGAACCGCTCTACTCTGATGGGGATCTCCCCTTGTGTTCCTCGAACTCTTACCTTGCGTTCTTCGAACTCTTTCCTTCAACTCACAGTATAAAGGTTCTGATATGCGGACAAGGGGTAACCTCTGTATGTAGAAACCACAGATGCCGCTTTTCCTCCCAACTATATTTACAACTTTCCCCATTCTCCAACGGGGTGACAGACTAGGTTGGTTCAGTATCCAGAATGGAGATGCATATATGCTATCTGAACCTATGGGGCTTCCATACAGACTTCAAGCTGGGGATACACCCCTGGGTATTTAAACCAGACTTTAGTCTTGGAAATCCCGAACCTTTGCGTTCTAGGCAACAACCATTCGAACTCCAATTTCCACCATCGCAGTTGGTCTCCTAGGAACTCATTGCGAACACGGCCGAGATGCCCCTGGCAGGGAATGACACTCAGGGAGAGGACTTCTGATCGCCATTCTAGCTTTGAAGCAGGCTTGAACTCGAGCTTGAGGTAGAGACATACTCATTCTTCGGAGCATTGACAAGACCTGAAGAGGTACATCCAGAGTACAATCACGGAATTTTTTAAAGGTGAGACACACTCAAATGCTCAAAATTTTCCCTATTTTCTTTTGCTTTGCAGTCTGGAACCTAGATAGCTTCGGATTGGTCCAGGTTCTACTATTCCCGCATGACCTAGGTTGAACCCGCGGTTCATGAAAGAAAGAATCTTGTTTTGTACAAATGTAGAGAACAGCACGGCACTCTAAGCACAAGATGATTTTTTGAAATTGAGAGTGAGAATAAGTTTTCAACTGGGTATTGAGCCTACGACTGAACACAGCACACCACGACTCAACAAAGGAACACAAAGGTAAACAACCTAAACACATCTATTGACACTCAAAATGACTCAAAACAAGAATCGAGACAAACAAAAAAAGAAACACAACAAAACACAAGACTCAAATGCGCACAGGGAGCCTGTTTCTCCAGGTATTGTTTCCCACAGTTTTTCACTTGTGATTCTCACATCACTTGGCACTCAATATCTAGTTTTCTGAAAAAGCCCTTTTCTCACTTTTTTGCTCAGCGCACATCTCTCTATTCTTCAATCTCTCATTTTTTATCCTTCTCCTAGGTGGTTGATGGATAAACAGGAAGTTGTGGGCTTTTGCCCCTAGCATTTCGCTAGATTCTCATTCTTTCGCTCACAACAGTGAGCTTTCCCACAGAGGGGTTGTGATGTGGCTGGATGTGTAGCAGATATGCAATTGACATCGGTTGACGATACTCTACTGGGGAGGTTGGACGTGATCAGATCTGTCCAAATGAGAGAGTGGAATATCTTGATCCATTCTAGTTTGTGCTTCGCACTTGGCTTGATACCTCACTGCTTGGAGGATGTGAGAGCTTTTGGCCCTTTGCTGTTAGCTTCAGTTGTGCCCTTTTCTGGCGAACAAGGTGCCCTTTCTGGCAAGTATGTTGACAACGGGGAAAAGACAGGAAGTCTGACTCAATTGTGCCCCTAGTTCATCATTTTGACCATTTTTTTTTTTTTTTGTTTTGGCTTTCTACTAATACAATTTTGACCAACATGAAAGTTAGATTAACATGCTTGTTCAATTTTCTAATTTGAAATCATGCAAGTCAGGTTGTGAGCACTGAAAATTTTTCTTTTTTTTTGGGTCCAAGAAATGGTCCAGTTTTTGGAAAAAGATGGAGCAAATTTTCGAGAAAATTAGTCAACTTCATTAAAAATTCTCAAAACTTGTTTTTACAAATGGCCACTGCTCGACCAACACAGAATTTACCATCGAGATGCATAATCTCAGATCCAAAACAATGGAAAATTGTCCTTTGTCTAAATGGCACTGCATGGCAAAGGAAAGTTGCCTCTTGTCTGAGGGGCATCACAGCGCACTGTAATCAGTCCTCAAAGTGACGATCACAACCGAACTTTCGGATACAGAGAAGACAAAGATGATCAAAACCATTACATGGACACAATTGATTTGGAAGTGTTTATGGCTGGACTTCATAATGAATTTGCCTACGAATCCCAAAGATGGGAATCAAGCCTGACGTAGTTCCGGGTTAAGGTACACTCGGGTATTAACCTCTCCTTTTGCGCTCTAACTTTTGCCAAGGCCGCCCTTTCGGGTTTTCAACCTTGCGAGCTATGTTTTTCTTTTCTTTTCAATTCTTTTCTTCTTTTTTTCATTTTTCATTTTTTTTTTCATTTTTCTTTTTTTTCTTCTTTTATTCATTCTTTGCATTTTTTTTTCTTCTTTTTCTTGCCCTAACTTTTGCCTGGGTCGCCCTTCTAGGTTTTCGACCCAGCGAACCTCTCAAGGATAAAAGTGTAGCTTTGTCCATGTTGAATGGTTTGAGGATCTCGAAACCATCTGAATCTAGGAGAATGGCTGTTGTTCGCTGATGATGTGGAAGTCTATCCAATGGGGGGGTGAATTTGCCCCTAGTGTTGTGGATAGGAGCTTGATTGTCCTTCAACAATACTTTCTTCTTTCCTCCCTTCTGGGATTTGGCATTCTTGCCGATCTTCGTTAACTTGAGAAATGTCCCAATTTTTGACTCTTCGAGCACATCTGACAAATTTTTTTTTTTTGCCCCTAGTTCAGGGGATGCTTCTGATCTAGCTTCACAAGCTTCTTTTGACGACGTCTGACCTTCTTGATCTGACTTTCTTGCCCCTAGTTCAAGGGTTGCTTCAAATTTGGCCATACAAGCCTTACATTGTGGTTGACCGTTGAACATTCTGAATCCAAGTTCAAGGTTTGAAAGCAAAAGGGGTCAAGTCTTGAGGCTGAGAGCGATCCTAGGTTGCACAATCTCAAGAGCGATTCCACCCAAGTCTTCGCAGGACTACGCAAAACATTTTTCGAAATCTTTTAAGAAAGTGACTAGTCGCTCGTGAAGACAATGCAGAACCAATCTGGATCAAGCCAGGATCCTTCTCAGTGCTCACATTAACAAGCAAGATCTCATTCATTAAGGACTTAGCATGTCTCTCTTTCTCTCAATTGATCAAATTTTTGCAAATCCCAAGGAATTCCTCCCTCTTTGTTTTCATCACAGTGTTCAAAAAATTTTGAAAAACTTAGCTCAATGTAATGACTTAAAGGCACAGAAAAAGTAGGTGAAAATGCACGACCGCTTCATTCAAATCTTCTGGCACAACTAGCTTAAGACAGAAACAACCACAAAAGCGTGAAAATCACTTCTGTTTCATTCAGATTTTCTGGCGTAACTGGCTCCATGGCAGAAGCAGACTTAAAAGAGTGAAAAAGACAAACACAAAACTAGAAAGTGATGTCCGAGGTAACACCCCCGAAATCACCCGACTCTAACAAAACAGGACTGACTCGATACAAGAAGACAAACCCGACTGACTCAGTACAAAAAGGCTGACTCTATACAACACAACAAGACTGACCCAATACCCAAGTCAGAAAGTAAAGTAAACAACATCCGCAAATGCTCAAGTTCACTGATCCAATGACGATAGACTTTGCAAGACCCGGCGCGACGATGACCTTGTTATCAATCAGATCTTGTATTTCATGGCGAAGACGAAAACACATGTCAGTGTCATGGCCGGCTTATTGATGGAAGGCACAGAACTTAGCGGGGTTGTGGGAGGGAGGAAGTTTATTCGGGAGAGGCCGAGGCTTAAGGGGTTTGAGATGGTCTTGTCCAACGAGGATTTGGAGAGCTTTGGACAAAGGCATGTAGAGGGCATGGAAGACCCTTTGACCTCGGGGCGGGTACTTAGAGGTTTGTGGAGTTTTGCTGGATGCACCGGCAAAAGGATTGGTAGGCGTTGACTGGGTTTGCTGATCTCTTCTGAGTGCAGGATTAGAGTTGAAAGGAACGTTTCTGGCACGACGACCCTTCTCCCGGGTTGCCCCTTGATTCAAACTGCCCCCAACTTGAGTGGTGAAAGTATCATCCACAGTCATCGCAATAACTGCAATCACTTGCTGTTTGTTCAGTCCCTCAGCTTTCAAAGCCTCAACAACCCACTGAAGGTGTTCATGGGGCCCAAAGCCCGCCCCAACCTTGTTCTTACTACTGGCCTCCACTTTGCTGGGAAATTAGCCTTCTTCAAATGTAGCTAGTCCCAAGATTGGGGAGCCTTTTGGTGTGAAACCCCTGGTAGGCGATGGGGTTGATGATAGAGCCAAAACTCCAAAAGCTAAATCTGCCACTGTTCTCTGAAGTTCTTCAATCATTCTCATCAGCTCAGAAGTAGTGGGTTCATAGGTTTGGGATGATTGAGGTTCCGAGACTGGATGTGGGGTAGGTGCCCTAGATGGGTGATGTATTTCGGCATTGGTCTCATCCTGCCTGGTGATTCCCTGGTTTAATGCCGTTATCACGGCCACAACTTCTTTCGAACCTTGTGCCATCACGGTCTGTTGAGTTTGAACAAAGATGATGTGACCGGTGACTGTCGGATCAGATGAACCGGTCAACCCTAACTAGCCTTTCTTTGCCTTGCCTCAGCGAAGGAACACTGGTTGCCCTTGAACTGAATCTCTAACCTGACAAAGTCTATCAACACGAGTCCAATGTACTCGGGGGATATTGGAACCTTCTGAAGCTATAGTTCCAAGACTACCTTGCAAAAGAAGAAAACAGACACCATCTCAGCCTGATTTCAGAAGAACAGATATGAGCGTAGCTGAATGACTGTGCTCTTTACTGAATTATGCCCCAAATTCTGCCTATAAGCTGATACCCTCAAGTAAAACTGATTCCCGCAAAATACTGATGCCTGCAGGCTTGATACCCAGATATGCAAACTGATACATGCATTCCTGTAGAGACGCACTCAAAAAGTACATAGCAAGCAAGTGAGAGCCAAAACACCCCTATGGAGGGGTAGGGTTTCCCTGTCCTATTTTGTTAGGAGCTAGGGTTTCACTACGCACACAGCGGTTTCAAACAACCTACAATCGGGTAAGCAACATGTCCTAGCTTGGAATGGTCACTACAGTTTTGCGATATGCACTAGGTCGAATTGTCAAAAAGGGTGCCTCAATAAAAACTGAGGTTTGTGTTCCCGTTGTGGCAGAGCCCGCAACCGGTCAGCCTTATGGCACACTTCTCATAGCGGGCCTCCAACAAACCGTTCAGGAATAGCATACGGCACGGTGTCCTAGGCGCACCAATGCAAATACAATGCAAAGAGACACATATGTGTAGTCAAAACAAGATATCATGAGTTCGAGCCAAGTTCTCTAAATCCCCAGCAGAGTCGCTAGAAACTATAGACATGCCCGAATGTCCCGGCTCCGCGCGCGAATGGCTCGAAATCCGTTTTGTTCATTAGCTACTACAGTTCGGACTCAATGTCACGATTCTGAATCTAATCTCGCAAAGTGCAATGCAAGACCAATAAATCACCAAAGAGTACAAATCCGACAAATCGTTTTGGAAAACCGATTTTTTATAAAGAAGTGCCAAACATGGACTGATTTCCCAAATACAGAGCCGCCACCTAAATATTTTTGTTTTCAAAAATTTAGGAAACCCTAACTTGTGCCTAAGGCCACGTGTCCGTCATCACCAAAGTTGCCTCGACTCGGGAACTTAGGTACAAGAGGGGAAGGTCATGCAACGAGCAGCCTCGCTCGCCCGATCAAAGATCGGCCTGTACTAAGCGTGATATTTTATTTTTGAAAACACATGTGTTCTTATTCTGGTTTATTAGCTAGCTTACTACGTGATGCGCACAACATACAAGTATAGACTAGATCGCCTAAGTTGGAACAAAACATCTCATGTTTGTTTGAAAATGGTTTGAAGGTGCTACTCACAATTAGGCTAAGGCGTGCATTTGCCACCCTCAAGTGGACTTAGAAAACATGATTTTGCCACTCTCAAGTGGGCTTAAAACTCGTATTTCAATGAATTGTTCCAATTCAAGCAATCTAACCTTCACCCACAGGCATTCAGGCAGTTATATCGTTTAAGCAAATAGCCTCATGGCAAGCATGCTATCATGGCAATCAATAATACACATGCAGTATGCTAAAGCATAAAAGCTTACCTAGTACTCCGAGCCAAAACAATAGCTAGTTAGTAATCAATGCATGATCCTAGCTATGTTAAGATGGCTAATGCAACACGTGCAAAATGCAACTAGAAATAGGCTCGGCTATTCTAAGATGTCGTATGAGATGCAACTTGATAAACATGTATTCAAGTAGGAATTAAAATACAATGCGGTTAGTATGATTCGCTGAGCCTGGTGCATGCAATACAGATGAATGGATGCGAACATGCGAGCATAGGAATGCTAATTGAAATTTGACCTAGAACTAACCATCGTAAGCGGTTAAGTAAAAGGGAGAAAGACGTAGGGTTGGAAGACATTCACACACTCACACTTATTATAAAATTCGCCCTCTTGATGGGGGGCTCGAATGAATAATACGAGCTAGCTACACTAAGCTATTCTAACTAATCTAATAATCTAATTAGACTAATTATTACATAATCAAAAATGAATAACTAGCTAACACTAAGCTAATTATTACAACACGTTAACTAATTAAACAAATTAGCTAGTTTAATTATTACACAACAAATCAAATAATTAATCATTCAAACTAATCCACAACAGTGAAATGGCCTCACGGGCGAAGAAGAGGCGCATGCTCGGTCGACTTTGCTCGGAAATCCGTTGCCATGCCTCATGTTGCCTCTGTTTGCACACTTTTGTACCTCTGAAAATTATACCAACTTCTGTGATGCTTCTGAACCACCTCATAGACACTCTGAAAGGTCATCGGCCAAGAGGGGTGGCCATCGGCTAGTGGATAATGGTCATCGACCAATTTCAAGGCTATCGGCCAATTAATGTTAGCCAATCGGTACATCAGATAGACGATCGGACAACTCTTCCTGCAAACTCTCCTTTTTGCTGCAACAGAGCACAAACAGAGGCATGGCAATGTATTTGCAAGAAAATGTGTGTGCAACCACACTCCTTATCATGTTTGAAGCTCAAAGGAGTGTAGTGCTCGACTCTTAAGCCATGAATCACGCATTTCGATGCATGATGGCCAAAGAGGCTGAGTTACACAAATCAATATGGATGAAATGCACAAAAGCACCTAAATGCCTTAACCTCTATCATGCATGATCGAGAGGGTCGGCGACCGAGGATTGAGGCACGTTTCATCACTTCAAGTATGAAACGTCCCTCGTTCCTCATGTTTGGACTAAACACTTAATCCAAACAACAATGCAAAGCAAGCATATTAAACACAATGTAATGCATGCATGATCAACTTAACAAAGCAACACAAGCATGCAAACATGAGGCAATGTAACAAGCATGCAACAACATGCAATGCAATAAGCATGCAACAACATGCAAACTACATACTCAATGGACTTAAACTGAAAACGGACAGACCTCAGCCATGCCCAAAATCAGTGGCCAAAATGCTATGAAATGATGGCATGAAATGCAAGACAAGCATGCATACCAATTGGCCTATCAATTAAGCATAAGAACACAACTCTCAAAGGTGCTCGAAGAGCAACAAATGCAAGTGTATGACCACACTATGAGCTCTGAAATTATCTATGGAATGATGCCAAATCAACCAAACAAAACAAGTATAGCGTATTAAGAGGCTCGAAGCTCAAGGTTAGCAAATGGACTTACACCATGGCCATGCAAAGCAAGCTCCAAAGGGCCAAGGGCAACCAAAACAGTCCCAAGGTTGGTCAAAATAAGTCCAAAAGCATGCTTGAACCTAGCCAACACAAGCTAGAACAAACGACCAAAAGCATGAAGCATGCAAGGCTAACAAGTGGTGTTACACTACACCTATCAAAACCAAGCATGACATGACTTATCCAATAAAAAAAATTAGAGTTATGGCATGTCAAAATAAGCCCAAAAACCCACTGAGATGATAGCCCAAAGGCCTAAGCATAGGGGCATACACAATGATCCATTCTTGAGGCATAAAGAGCCAAACCTCCTAGGCATTAAAAGAGTGACAAGAACAAGTGTATGACCATGAAATATGCTCTAAAATTACATAATAAATGATGCCAAATCATGAAAGTAGCCCAAGCAATGCATGCTAGTGGCTTGGAAACTCAAAGTTAACAAGCTAGAATGCACTATGGCTATACAAAGCATGGCATTCATGACCAAAACAACAAAAATCAAAGCTTAATCATGCTAAAAAATGACCAAAAGTTTCTTAGAGTTAAGCCAAAATCATGCTAGAATGACATGTTAAAGCATGATATACATTAGGCTAATTCATGGAATTGCACTACAAGTGCATGGAGCATGCAAGGGCCAACCAAACCAAACCTTAACAGAGGTATGACATGGAAAAACATCACCAAAAACATGCTGAAATAGAATCAAATCATGCTAGAAAGGCATGCTAGTTCATGAAGCATACAAGACTAGTTTGTGAGAAATACACTGCAAGTGTATAAACCATGCAAGGACTGAGTCCACCAATCAAAATTAGAGTTATAACATATCAAAATAACACCAAAAACATGCTCACAAAAGCATGCTACTTTGTAAGGCTAACAAGGCTAGCAAAGAGGATTTACACTACAAGTGCAATAAGCATGCAAGAGGTGACAAAGACAGCCAAAAAGAGAGTTATGGAAGGTCTGATAAGTCACAAAAATGAGCCTAAACAAAGCCATAAATAAGTAAAAACACATACCCATTTGGTTGACCATCAACACTAGCAAGCAAGACAAGAGGAGAGGGGACAACCCTCTCCTATTTTGGCCCTCAAAATAGGGTTTTTACCACTAAAAATCCTCTGGATTTTAGTGGTTCTAAGGCCAAAAAGAAGTTGTTTGAAAAGTTTGAAAGTTAGCTCACAAGGCCTTACAAGCCAAGAAGCAAAAGGGAGGACAACCCCCTAGCCAACCAAGGCACAAACCAAGACTTTTAGGACTGAAAAATAGAGGAAAAACAGAGGTTTTTGTAGTTCAACACCACCCCAAAAAACAGCCCCTAAGTAGTTGAAAACTATGGCAAAGCTAGTATGCAAAACAAGCTAAAAGGGGTGAGTGATTACCTTGGAGCACAGCAGAAAAATGGCCTCTTTCTTGGCTCAAATGACCTTCTATCAGCCCAAAAATAAGCTCCGAGGGACCTTAGCCCATAGATATGCAACCTTGATGAAGGATGCCTAGGCAAAATAGTTGTATTTCTCTACTTCTATGCACTTCTATGCACCAAAGGGCAAGAGAGAGAGGCTTTAGAGAGAGTGAGGCAGAGATTTAGCTCTGGAAATTGTAGAGAGAGAGGATTTTTTTAGTAAGAGAAGCTCCCAAACTTGTTCAAGAAGTTCTAAGTCTTTAGAAATGAGATATTTGGC
This sequence comes from Camellia sinensis, assembly GCF_055761805.1. NCBI lineage: Eukaryota > Viridiplantae > Streptophyta > Magnoliopsida > Ericales > Theaceae > Camellia > Camellia sinensis. Next base: position 113,572,921 of record NC_138963.1, on the reverse strand, counting down.
TCCATATATAGCAAAAGGCAAGAGTTTGGTCGAAATATCTAAATATGGGACAGCTGGAGGTTGTGTGGAACAGCTGGAGGGGAAATATCTTCAAAAAATCTGAGTTTGGGTCACTCATGGCTGATTGGCCATCTTTTGTGCCGATCTACTACTTATCTACTACTCTTTTGTCTGATTGGCCAACAAAATCTGATTTTCGGGCCCGACTTCAAATGGGCATAACTCCTTCATATGTACTCCTTTTTAGGTCATTCTTGTGTCCAAATTGAAGCCCCGGAAGTAATATTTCCAATGGTGGGAGCCTTGCATCAAAATTCCAATTGTGCAAAAACCTATGCTTCTTTTGGTGAAGCCGCTCAGTTTCGATCCTACCCAGATTAATACCCAACTTCAACCAATCATATCTTCCCATTCTGGACTCGGCTTTAGGAGATTCTTAAGTGCAAAATGAAGCCCCAGAATTCCTATTTCTAACAGTGGTGGCCTTATAGCTTAAATCCAAGTGTATGGAAAGATAGGCCTAATTTAGCGAGGACCGCTTGACCCTCTTTTAGCGATTCATACCCACCTTCTTCTTCAACTTGGTTTCTTCTCTCCACTCTTCTTTTCTTCAACCCCAAACCCCTGAACAAGGTGTTTGAAAGATGTTTCAAAGATTTCACCTCTCTTTCATTTATTTCCACTTTGTCCATGCTCGATTTACCGAAAAGCACATCATTTAACAAAATGCTAGCCTTGGAGCATCATAGAAACTTTATTTTAAAAATATTTTGAAAGAGAGGGTTTTAAGGTCTAAAAACCATCCAAAATAGCTTTGGTCCAAAATCGGGTGTGAGGTCAGGATTTGACTCTCCTCTTACCGAAGAAATCGAACCTTTGCCCTACACATCTTTCATCACCAAGTAAACCATCAGTAATGCCCAAGTCTTAAGTTCGGTAAAAAATAGGGTGTCTACACGAGGCGTTCGTCATCCAACCAAGGATGAAGAATGTGCCGGTGCTCTCTAGTGGCTCGGCGATCAAAGATCATGTCGTGGCCTTGAGTTTAGCTTTGGCCCTCTCTTTGCCTTCAGATCGCGACTTTCTGTGCTGAACCGGACGTAATCTCAATCGCTCAGGCCTCTCAATCAACCCTTTTGGTAAGTTAAAGCCTCAAATTTCCAAATAGCTTAAATACGTATTCCTGTCCAAACAAATTTTATTGCTTTTCCAGATGGTGTGAAGGCTTGCAGAGATTGGTCGTCGTCACTACGACGTTGTGGAGCAATTCGGCGTCCTTGAGTGTTAGCTAGAGGAAGAGAAGGGCAAGGTCACTGCAGCCCTCACTGATCTGTCTACAGTGACTGCAAAAGCTGAAGAAGAGCAAACGAGGGCAGTGGCTACTCAACAGAAAGCTTAACACTCCGATTTGCTCCACAGGGCTGCCGAAGAGAGAGTAGACTTGATAGACGACTCTCTGAAGTCGGGAAAAAAAGAAGTCTCAGCACTGAAGGCCAAGCTTGAATCTGAGAAGAAGGTGATGGAGCTCGCTGAGGCGGACTCGGCCAAAGCCTTCGATGCTGGCCTGTTGAAGGCCAAGGAGCTTTACGCTGATGAAGCCTTGAAGTTCGAGAATCGAGGCTTCAAGCATGGATGGGTGAAGGCTTTGGCGATCACTAAGGTGACTCTGGATCAGTCGATTCCTTACGAACAATTGGAAGTCGAACCGTTGGAATTGGATCTAGATGATTTGGACCCTTGATCGGCAGTTTTGTAATGGATAGCCGTTGTTTATTTTTTGTTAGCTTTTATTAGTTTTTTGTTAGCAGTTTATTTTAGATGTAGGACATTTTCATGTATAAAGTGGATGTACACACTGTTTATTAATGAAAATGTCCATTTTGTTATTGAATGTCATCATTAAATGTTGAAAAACAAAAGTACGCCATTTTAATTGAGATACGCCAAATATAATAAATCTGCCCTTGACCCAGCTGATCACTGAGCATAACCGCCGAATATGAAAACGAAAGTTCATGGGATCGGGTGGGTCATTGGAGTTATTCAGCGAAATACTTTGAAAATAAGCCGAATAGATTAATAATTTTGCCCCTGCCCTAGTTGATCACTGAACATAACCGCCGAATATGTAAACAAAAAGTTCGTGGGATCAGGTGGGGCACTGTAGTTATTCGGCAAAATGCCTGGAATTAGGCGAATATATTAATAATTCTGCCCTTGCGCCAGCTAATCACTGAACATAACCATCGAATGTGTAAACGAAAAGTTCATGGGATTAGGTGGGGCATTATAGTTATTTGGCAAAATGCGTGAAAATAAGCCGAACATATTAATAATTTTGCCCTTGCCCTAACTGATTACTGAACATAACCGCTGAATATGTGAGTGAAGAGTTCATGGGATCAGGTGGGGCATTGTAGTTATTCGGCGAAATGCATGAAATTAGCCAAATATATTAATAATTCTGCCCTTGCCCCAGCTGATTACTGAACATAACTGCCGAATATGCAAACGAAAAGTTCACGGGATTAAGTGGGGCATTGTAGTTATTCGGCAAAATGCTTGAAGCAGTCACTTTGTAAACGCTGCATTAGTAATTAATAAGTGCGGGGGAGAGAGGGCAGGCGTGCATGGGCCCTGTGCTATTGTTAAATATATTTTGCTTGAATTCAATAGAGTGCGAGAGGGAAAAGGGCATTGTGTCAAACTGAGGAGATTCGTATGTCAAGAAGAGTATTCTTTAATAGCAGAGGGGAGGGTAGGACGCTAGCTAAACTGGATTTAGAAATAAATTGAGGGGTTGGTGGCGAACCTGTACGAACGGGTAACAGGACGTCGGAGGACTATGAGAGGCGTTGCTCTCCCCGTCGTCGAAGTAGGTCTCCCATAGGGGGCGGGGTAGAGAAGTCACCAAGAAAGGAAAGGCAACAATGAGGGAGCTCCAGGACTGGGAGTGAACATGCCTCACTGCGAGACGAAACCAACAGGCCACCACGTCCGTTGAGTTTTTCAATTTTTGTTGGGAATAAACCGATGACCGAAGCGAATTCAATTATCCGTGATCCAAATGTGGCAGTAGAGTTTACTCGACAAATTTTTTCGCCTAAAGTCCAACAATCAATGGTCAATCGGCCTGATTACGAAATTTTTCGAGAGGGCGTCCATGGAGCGGTAAAAGGACTATACACCTCTAACGAAATCCGTATGCGCCTTCGTGCCACGTGAAGAGAGATAGAACAGAAAGATGGCCACATTCGGAGCTTGGAAAATCGCGTAGAAAAGGCCAAGAATGAGTTGAAAAAAGCTAAGGCTTCCGAAAAACAGTTGGTAGGTCAAACGAACCCGATTGTGACAGAAAGAGTAAACCAGCGCCTTCTTGATCATGCCATTGCCGATCGTGATACGACGAGCATGTTTGCAAGAGAAGCGATAAGAACAAGGGCCTACGAACAAGGCTTTTTTGACAGCCAAAAAATTGGTATTGAAAAGACTAGGGAAAAGTCAGTTGATGATGTTTGCCAATGCAAAAATTGTGGATTTAAGCATGGGTGGATTAATGCTCTACAAGCCACGGGTATTGATTCGGCATCACTTCTATTTTAGAATTACAAGTGTCCCTTCGAAGCTTACGACGCCGAAAAATCCGATGACGAAGAGGGTGCCGAGCCGGAGAAGACTTAGATATCAACAAACATATTTATTGTACTTTTGAATTTGATGAAAGCCACGTATTTGTACCTCTTTGGTGAAATAAATAAATATTTGTTACATTACTTTGTTTAATGTCTTTATCAACTTGTGTACAAAGGGCATTTCGAATTTGGGGGACTACTCGGCGTTCGTGGTCATGCACGAAGGGCACTTCGAATTCAGAATCTGTTCAACCATGATATCCATGAAGGGCGCTCTGAATTAGGAGGCTTATTCTGCCCAAACGTGAATAGTCATAAAGGCCGCTTGGAAGGTTATAGCGATCCCGGATTTACCCTTGTTGTACAGTGATCCGGACATGTGTCCGTGGATGTTGGTAGTTGATTATTATCTTGTTTACATCCTTTTTACTTTGTAGTCGAGTTATGGGATGTGTTGGGCAGGCTTGTTACAGGTTGGTTGAGTTTAGAAACCAAAACTAGTTGCCCAGATTTTGACCTGTCCGCTCGAGCGGGAATTGCACCCATCCAGTATTTCCTGTGCAGTGTTGGACGCTAGAGCGTGGGATTGGCCGCTCGAGCGGGGTTGTGTGAGTGCCGCTCGAGCGGGGAGTTGGAAGCTCGAGCGGAGACCTGGTTCTGTAAAAGTTCTGGGAGTGTGTATCCGCCGCTCGAGCGGGATGGTTGACGCTCGAGCGGGAGTCTGTGAGTGACGCTCAAGCGGGGTGTTTGACGCTCGAGCGGGGCGACTGAGTTTAAGTTCCGTGTTTTGACTTTTCAAATCACTTTTTCACTTTCTCTTCTCTCTCCTACTTTTCCAAAAACACCATTGTTGAGCCTCTCACTCTAGAACTCTACCTTCTCTCTAGGTTTTGATCTAGTAGGAGTGGTTTGCTCACCTTTGGCCTTTACAAAAAAGTTGTTGATCGTCGAGGGCTACTTTTTAATCTGAAAATTTCGGGTTTTGGAGCACGTTGGGTTTTGTCATCTTCTCTCTTGGGACTCCGGATTTGAGGTAGGGATATCCTACTCCTCTCTATGGATTTTGTCTTTCAATTTTGGTATTTTGAGATGTTGGGGTTGGTTTGGTAATTTTGTGAAAGTTTGGGGCTTTTGTGTTATTTTACAAAAGTTGGGGTTTTATTTATAATAAACCTAGATGCATGTTTGGCACAGAGAAATGGAATTAATGTTGAATCATTGATGAAAATGGGACCTAAGGGTTGTAATGTTAATTATGGAAAATGACCTAATTACATTGATTGATTAATTGGGATAATTAATTGTGAGAAATGAGGAAATGAAATGGAATTGTTGAGATTGGGAATGTATGGGGTTAAAGGGTGTAGTTGAATTATTTATCACTCACCGAAATGAAATGTTGATTGAATATCCATTGTGCATTTATTTTCTGTTTAGAGATAACTGCTTTGGGCTATCGGTGGAGGATAGCCGGGATTGTTGTAGACAATGCATGATGATTAGGCAAACGAAAACTAATCAATAGAATGTGTCATGGAATTTGACGGTTGATAGAATACATTAACTGTATGTATTGGTTGATTGTATATAGAACCAGTGTGTTTGTATACGTTATGTGTAGAGGAGGAGATGGGGGATGTACTCCGCGGTTTAGGGGAAGATGGGGGATGTACCTCTAAACCGGATAGTGTTAGGAGAAGATAGGGGATGAACTCCGTAGATACAGCTCATATGCTTGTCTAGAGAAGTGAAGATAGAGCTAATATGCTTATCTTTGTGAAGTGTGGATACAGCTTATATGCTTATCTGTGAATGTGAGATATTGTTGTTATACATATCTGTTGAGAATGGGGATATAGCTTATATGCTTATCTGTGAATGTGGGATGTAGTTTTTATACATACCTGTTGAAATGATGATAGAGCTAATATGCCTATCTGTTGAAAAAGGAAAAATGAAAAGTAACTTGGACTCATAAGTCGTGTGACATAAAATGTGATTTATGTGAATGTATCAGTGTTGACCATCTATCAATTGCTAATTTTTTAGTCATTGTTCATGGTTGGTTTAGTGTATTTCTACTGGGCTGTGGCTCACCCTATATGGGAACATCATTTTTAGGTACAGGTAGCATGCCACCTCCAAGGACATAGCTTGGGAGGCTAGAAGCGAGCTGATTTTTGCTGTTTAGTTTCTTTTGATGTATTACATGTATTCAAGCCAAGGGCTCAATGTGTAGATGAGTTAGCATCCTTTTGATGTAACCAAGTGTTAACTTGGAAAGCTGTAAGCCCGTAGGGCATTTTGCTTTTGTTGTTAACATGTAATACTATTATAATGAAACTCTGATTAATAGAAGAATGTGGGTATTTTGCATGTCAAGGAATGTCTCAATTGAGGGTTTAATGTTTTTTTTAGGGCGTTACAACTTGGTATCAAAGCGTACTGGGTTCGAATACTTTGGGTACGTGGGAAGTGATTAGGATCACAATGGGTTTGTCTCGCTTGATAGAGACTTAGATGTAGTGTCATATGCTATGTGCTTAATTGATAACATGCTTATGTGACTATGTGGGTATGGGATTTAGTTTCTAGGATGCTGATTGGATCCTTGGGTTGCTGGGAGTCTTGTTGGAAAAGCACTTGATCAATGTTGTTTCTAACCGGAACTCTAGTAATGCCTCGGGACTATCATTATCCGGAAACGAAATTCGTAAGTGCTTATGTGTTTATGTGCTTACGTGGAGTGAATTACAGTTGTCCATGCACTAGGACGTGAGTGTTTAGTTTCGGCACATTTGTGAATGTGCTAACGTTCTGTATTACCTTTATTAGGATGTCAGGACGAGGAAGAGGTGCTAGGCGTGGTAGGCCTGCAAGGCAGGAAGTACCCTTACCGGATGATATTCCGGCAGTGCAGGAGGGAGTTGGCCAGGCCAATGTGGCCGAGCCAGCGGGTCAACAGGCTATGGGTGCCTTGGCCAGAGAGATAGCAGGAGCTTTGGGTATTCTTAGAGCTGGGAATCAGGCAACTGAGGCAGGGCCTTCTTTCTTGAAGAGGGAGTTTTTCCGGTCTAATCCGGATGAGTTTATCGGGGATCCGAAGGAGCCACTGAAGGCAGATGAGTGGCTAGAGCAAATGAGTAAGACGTTCGAGATGCTTGGCATCGAGGACGGAGCACTGAAAGTGACCTTGGCATCCTTCCAGCTGAAGAGAGATGCGGGTCAATGGTGGAAGTACGAGAAGGCTCGTGTTGGGGGTACTTGGGAGGCGTTTGTGAATGCTTTTCAGGAGAGGTTTTTGTCTGCAGCAGCTAGGGAGAAGCTGAGGGATCAGTTTAGTTGGCTTAAACAGCAGGGCTTGTCAGTGGCCGAGTTTGAGGCTACTTTTACCAGTCTGTCCAGGTTTGCACCTGAACTGGTGGCGTCTGAGGAACGCCGTTGTTATGAGTTTGAGAGGAAGTTGAGGCGGGGCCTCAAGTTGAGAGTTGGTGGGTCTTACATCCGAGAGTATAGACACCTGGTAGATGCTGCTACTCATATGGAGATTATGATGCAGGAAGAGGAGGAAGAGCAGAAGGGCTCCAAGAGGAGCCAGGATGGTCAGGGTGATGGCAGGAGGCAGAGGGGTTATAACCCTCAGCAGCCTCAGGGTGCAGTTTCTAGATTGACCTTTCCAGTGCCGAGTGCGGGCTCGGGGAGAGGCAATCAGGGGGAGTTTGCTTGTTACAAGTGTGGCCAGCTGGGTCACAAGGTTTCAGTTTGCCCGCAGAAGGGTGGGGGTCAGAGAGCTGCTTCTTCTTCAGCTAGACCGCAGAGTCAGAGTTTGGGCAGGGGGCAGCCCTTGTCTTGTTATCAGTGTGGACAGCCTGGGCACCTGAAGAGGTTTTGCCCGCAGTTGAGTGCCACTTCGGGAGCGTCTGGTTCCAGGCAGACGCAGAGTTTTCAGCCAGCTCAGTCTGTGCAGGCCTCGATGGCCAACCAGGGGGCTTCGTCATCCCAGTCAGTACAGCAGTCGTATGCTCCTAGAGGTGAGCAGGGGGATCAGGGGTCCACAGGGCGCGTGTATGCTGTTACCGCGCAGGATTTGGTACCGGCTCCGTCGGTAGTGAGAGGTACTTTTCTGTTTTGTAACTCGGTTGCTAGTGTGTTGATTAACACGGGTGCATCTCATTCTTTTGTATCTGCTGCATTTGCATCTGTTTTGGAATTGGAGTTAGCACAGTTAGGATCTCCTATTTGTGTGGTATCGCCTTTGGGTGGTGAGTTGATCTTGAAACAAGGTGTTAGAGGTTGTGATATAGAGGTCGTCGACCGTAGGCTTCCTTTTCCGTTTGTTGTCATGCCCATGAAGGGTTTTGATGTTATTTTGGGTATGGACTGGTTATCGTCATACCGAGCTGTTATCGATTGCTACCACCAGAGGGTCACGTTATGTACCTTGAGCGGGGAGTGGTTCCATTTCTTGGGAGACCGGGTTGGTTGTGTTTTGCCACTGGGGTATGATTCGCGAGGACGAAGTGAGCTTAGTGGTCTACTTGCTAGCTTTGAGAGTGGTGAGTGTGATGAAACCCAGGTTGTTTTGCCGAGGGTGGTTTGTGAGTACTCGGACGTCTTTCCCGAGGATCTCGTTAGTTTGCCACCTCATAGGGAGATCGAGTTCTCCATTGATTTAGTGCCCGGCACGGCGCCGATTTCTATGGCACCTTATCGTTTTGCTCCAGCAGAGTTGGTTGAGTTGAAATTTCAGCTCCAAGAATTTCTAGATAAGAGTTTTGTTCGCCCTAGTGTTTCGCCGTGGGGAGCACCGGCCCTCTTTGCTAAGAAGAAAGATGGTGCCTTCAGATTGTGTATTGACTACCGGAAGTTGAATCGGGCTACGGTTAAGAATAAGTACCCTATGCCCCGTATAGATGATTTGTTTGACCAGTTGAAGGGTTCTCGTTGTTTCTCTAAGATAGACTTGAGATCGGGTTACCACCAGTTGAGGGTCAGGGAGGAGGATATTCCTAAGACGGCATTCCGTACGCGGTATGACCATTATGAGTTTCTGGTGATGCCATTTGGGCTTACCAATGCACCGGCAGTCTTTGTGGACTTGATGAACAGGATCTTCCGGGAATTCTTGGATCGATTCGTAGTCGTTTTCGTGGACGACATTCTTATCTATTCACCTTCGGAGGAGGAGCACGAGGAACACTTGAGAGTGGTGCTTGAGTTGCTGAGAGCCCATAGGCTGTATGCCAAGTTTGGGAAATGTGAGTTCTGGCTAGGAGAAGTCAAATTCCTAGGCCACGTGGTATCCGGGAAAGGGGTGTCTGTTGATACATCTAAGGTAGAGGCAGTGCAAGATTGGACACGGCCTAAGAATGTGTTTGAGATCCGCAGTTTTCTGGGATTAGCTGGGTATTACCGCCGGTTTGTGAAAGATTTCTCCAGGTTAGCGTCACCGTTGACTAGACTGACTCGGAAGGGAGTCAAGTTTGTGTGGAGTGAGACTTGTGAAAAGTCGTTCCAAGAGCTGAAAGTTAGATTGACCACCGCTCCGGTTCTGATTATTCCGGAGAGAGGGTTGGGTTATGCGGTTTATTGTGACGCCTCACAAGAGGGTTTGGGTTGTGTGTTGATGCAAGAGGGGAAAGTGGTAGCTTATGGCTCACGTCAGTTGAAAATACACGAGAAGAATTACCCTACACACGACCTAGAGTTAGCGGCCGTGATCTTTGCCTTGAAAATCTAGAGGCACTACCTTTTTGGTGAGAAGTTCGAGGTGTTCTCGGACCACAAGAGTTTGAAGTATCTGTTTACACATAGAGACTTGAATTTGAGACAGAGGAGATGGATGGAGTTCATTGAGGACTATGATTTTGAGTTACACTATCACCCAGGAAAGGCCAATGTTGTGGCCGATGCCCTTAGTAGGAAATCCATTAGCGATGTAGCTAGTATTGCCATCCGAGAATGGGAGATGTTGGGTGCACTTGGGGAGTTTGATTTACTTCTGAGTGAATCCGTTGATGCTGCGGCCTTGTTTTCTGTTGTTGCGCAGCCTACACTTGTGACACGAGTGTTAGAGGCACAGAGAGGCGACCTTGAGGTAGAGTCCTTCCGAGAGAAGATCTCCAGTGGGAAAGTTGAGAAGGGTTTGACGGTGTATCCCGACCTAAGTGTGAGATACTGAGACCGTTTGTTTGTACCGGAGTCTTGCCGAGAGGAAGTACTCCGAGAGTTTCACCATTCACGTCTTGCGGTGCATCCGGGAGGCACTAAGATGTATCGGGATTTGGGTCGCCAGTTTTGGTGGCGGGGTATGAAGAAGGATGTGGCTGTTTTCGTATCGAAGTGTCTTACTTGCCAGCAGGTGAAGGCCGAGCATCAGAGGCCAGCGGGTTTGTTGCAACCCTTGCCTATTGCCGAGTGGAAATGGGAGCATGTCACTATGGACTTCGTTGTAGGTCTTCCGAGGACTCAGCGGGGTAGTGATGCTATTTGGGTGGTTGTAGACCGGTTGACTAAGTCGGCGCACTTTATTCCGTTGCGCGTGAGAGACTCGGTAGATCATCTTGCCGACTTGTATATTCGGGACATAGTGAGATTGCACGGGGTCCCAGTGACGATAGTCTCGGATAGAGATCCTCGTTTTACTGCCAGGTTGTGGCAGAGTTTGCAGAGTGCCTTGGGCACTAAGTTGACTTTTAGTACGGCTTACCATCCGCAGACTGATGGGCAATCCGAGCGTACTATTCAGATCCTCGAGGATATGCTTCGGGGTTGTGTACTGGACTTCAGTGGGACGTGGGAGAGGCACTTACCCTTGGTAAAGTTTGCCTACAACAACATTTTTCAGTCTAGCATCGGTATGGCACCGTTTGAGGCCTTGTATGGCCGACCATGTAGGTCTCCAGTGTGTTGGGCCGAGGTGGGTGATGTACCTTCGTTGGGTCCGGAGTTGGTTAGGGAGACGACGGAGAAAGTTGAGCTTATCCGTAGTAGGCTTGTTACAGCCCAGAGTCGCCAAAAGAGTTATGCCGACCGTAGGAAGAGGCCTTTGGCGTTTGAGGTAGGTGATCATGTCTTTCTGAAGATATCACCTAGGCGAGGCTTGATGAGGTTTAGGAAGAGTGGGAAGTTATCCCCTCGGTTTATTGGTCCTTTTGAGATCCTTGAGAGAGTTGGCGAGGTTATTTATCGGTTAGCTTTACCACTGCAGTTGTCCGGAGTTCATGACGTGTTTCATGTGAGTATGCTTCGGAAGTATGAGCCAGATCCATCACATGTGTTGGATTGGACCGATTTAGAGGTAGATGAGGATGCCTCATATGAGGAGAGACCGGTTCGGGTCTTGGATAGGCGGGATCAGGTCCTGCATGGCAAGACCATTCCTTTGGTGAAAGTCTTGTGGAAACATCACGGAGTGGAGGAAGCCACTTGGGAACGTGAGTTGGAAATCCGTGAGAAATATCCGGACTTGTTTGTTGATATGTAATCTTGTATTTAGATTTTGAACTATTGTTGAACTTAAGAGCTTTTATATATGTCTTAAGTTGTGAAACATTGAAAATGTTTGGTTTATTGGAAGTATGTTTTGGAACTTGCCTCATATGGAAGTTGAATGTAACATTATATATGTTGAATGTATTGTTGAAATTGGAAAGGAAATGCGTAGTGGTGATGCATGTTAAAAGTACATATGTTGTTTACATATTGTGAAATGCCCCTTGTTAAAGGGATGGAATGACCGGTAATGGGTCGAATTGTTGAATGTTAAAGTGTAACATTGTTTAAAATGGAGGAAAACTTGTTTTGAAAACTTGTGTTTAATTTCGGGGATGAAATTCTTTAAGGGGGGGAGGTTATAGCGATCCCGGATTTACCCTTGTTGTACAGTGATCCGGACATGTGTCCGTGGAGGTTGGTAGTTGATTATTATCTTGTTTACATCCTTTTTACTTTGTAGTTGAGTTATGGGATGTGTTGGGCAGGTTTGTTACAGGTTGGTTGAGTTTAGAAACCAAAACTAGTTGCCCAGATTTTGACCTGTCCGCTCGAGTGGGGGTTTTGGCGCTCGAGCGGGAATTGCACCCATCCAGTATTTCCTGTGCAGTGTTGGACGCTAGAGCGTGGGATTGGCCGCTCGAGTGGGGTTGTGTGAGTGCCGCTCGAGCAGGGAGTTGGAAGCTCGAGCGGAGACCTGGTTCTGTAAAAGTTCGGGGAGTGTGTATCCGCCACTCGAGCGGGAAGGTTGACGCTCAAGCGGGAGTCTGTGAGTGACGCTCGAGCGGGGTGTTTGACGCTCGAGCGGGGCGACTGAGTTTAAGTTCCGTGTTTTGACTTTTCAAATCACTTTTTCACTTTCTCTTCTCTCTCCTACTTTTCCAAAAACACCATTGTTGAGCCTCTCACTCTAGAACTCTACCTTCTCTCTAGGTTTTGATCTAGTAGGAGTGGTTTGCTCACCTTTGGCCTTTACAAAAAAGTTGTTGATCGTCGAGGGCTACTTTTTAATCTGAAAATTTCGGGTTTTGGAGCACGTTGGGTTTTGTCATCTTCTCTCTTGGGACTCCGGATTTGAGGTAGGGATATCCTACTCCTCTCTATGGATTTTGTCTTTAAATTTTGGTATTTTGAGATGTTGGGGTTGGTTTGGTAATTTTGTGAAAGTTTGGGGCTTTTGTGTTATTTTACAAAAGTTGGGGTTTTATTTATAATAAACCTAGATGCATGTTTGGCACAGAGAAATGGAATTAATGTTGAATCATTGATGAAAATGGGACCTAAGGGTTGTAATGTTAATTATGGAAAATGACCTAATTACATTGATTGATTAATTGGGATAATTAATTGTGAGAAATGAGGAAATGAAATGGAATTATTGAGATTGGGAATGTATGGGGTTAAAGGGTGTAGTTGAATTATTTATCACTTACCGAAATGAAATGTTGATTGAATATCCATTGTGCATTTATTTTCTGTTTAGAGATAACTGCTTTGGGCTATCGGTGGAGGATAGCCGGGATTGTTGTAGACAATGCATGATGATTAGGCAAACGAAAACTAATCAATAGAATGTGTCATGGAATTTGACGGTTGATAGAATACATTAACTGTATGTATTGGGTGATTGTATATAGAACCAGTGTGTTTGTATACGTTATGTGTAGAGGTGGAGATGGGGGATGTACTCTGCGGTTTAGGGGAAGATGGGGGATGTACCTCTAAACCGGATAGTGTTAGGAGAAGATAGGGGATGAACTCCGTAGATATAGCTCATATGCTTGTCTAGAGAAGTGAAGATAGAGCTAATATGCTTATCTTTGTGAAATGTGGATACAGCTTATATGCTTATCTGTGAATGTGAGCTATTGTTGTTATACATATCTGTTGAGAATGGGGATATAGCTTATATGCTTATCTGTGAATGTGGGATGTAGTTTTTATACATACCTGTTGAAATGATGATAGAGCTAATATGCCTATCTGTTGAAGAAGGGAAATGAAAAGTAACTTGGACTCATAAGTCGTGTGACATAAAATGTGATTTATGTGGATGTATCAGTGTTGACCATCTATCAATTGCTAATCTTTTAGTCATTGTTCATGGTTGGTTTAGTGTATTTCTACTGGGCTGTGGCTCACCCTATATGGGAACATCATTTTTAGGTACAGGTAGCATGCCACCTCCAAGGACATAGCTTGGGAGGCTAGATGCGAGCTGATTTTTGCTGTTTAGTTTCTTTTGATGTATTACATGTATTCAAGCCAAGGGCTCAATGTGTAGATGTGTTAGCATCATTTTGTTGTAACCAAGTGTTAACTTGGAAAGCTGTAAGCCCGTAGGGCATTTTGCTTTTGTTGTTAACATGTAATACTATTGTAATGAAACTCTGATTAATAGAAGAATGTGGATATTTTGCATGTCAAGGAATGTCTCAATTGAGGGTTTAATGTTTTTTTTTTTTAGGGCGTTACAGGAATTCAGAATCTGCATTGGCCAATTGTGATATCCACGTTGGGCGCTCCGAATTCCGATGCTTACTCGGCCTACTCATGATATCTACGAAGGGTGCTCTAAATTCGAAGTCTTTGTGTTGGCCAAACGTGATATCCATGAAAGGCAATCTAAATTCAGAGTCTTTGTGTTGGCTAAACATGATACACGAAGGGTGCTTCGAATTCGGAGGCTTATTTGGCCCAAATGTGATATCCACGAAGGGCGCTCCGAATTCGGAGGCTTATTCGGCCCAAACGTGATATCCACGAATGGCGCTCTGAATTCGGAGTCTTTCTGTTGGCCAACCATGATACACGAAGGGCACTCCGAATTCGGAGGCTTATTCGGCCCAAACGTGATATCCACGAAGGGCACTCTGAATTTGGAGGCTTATTCGACCCAAACGTGATATCCACGAAGGGCGCTCTGAATTCGGAGTCTTTGTGCTGGCCAATCGTGATACACGAAGAGTGCTCTGAATTCGGAGGCTTTTTCATTATTCAATCATTATTAGCAAGACGACGATAAAAAGGGCATTGCCTTGTGGAATTCGTAGATGTGTACACGTTAACATAATAGCGAAAGTTAGAAACAAACTAGCACACCGTACAAGTTGGCTTAATGATAAAATTTACGCAAATACGTGGAATTCCAGGGGCTTGGAAAACTTCTGCCAACCATGTCTGAAAGCCGATATGCCCTTGTTCCGGCAATTGAATTAATCTGATAAGGGCCGTTCCAATTGGGGCCTAATTTACCGTCTGTCAGATTCTTAGCAGCAGGAATCACTTTCTTGAGGACCAGTTCTCCAGGTGTATAACGACTCAACTATACGTGCTGGTTATATGACTTGGCGGGCTGCTACTAATACCGCGCCATGCACGCAAGAGTACGATCTCGGCGTTCTCCAATCAAAGTCAGATCTAAGGCCGACATCATGTCATTACGGCCTATGTCAAAAACCTTTGATTTCAGTGTGGCAGGCCGATTTCAAAAGGGATAATTACCTATGTCCCAAAGCACAAAGCAAATGGCGTTTCCCCAATAGTTCGCCTTGGAGTAGTGCGATGAACCCACAACACACTGGGCAATTCTTCAACCCACCTGCCTTTAGCTTTTTCCAACCGTTTCTTGATGCCGTCCAGGATCACTTTATTGGAAACCTCCACCTGACCGTTTCTTTTTGGGTATGTCGGTGAGGAAAAGTAGGGCCGGATACCATAAGTGTTGCATAACTCTCGATAGACGCCACAATCGAATTAGGTGCCGTTGTCGGAGACAAGTGCTCTCGGTACGCCAGATCATGTTATGATGTTTTTCCATACAAAACGTTTAACATCGACATCTCGAATATGTGTTAATGCCTCTGCTTCGACCCACTTTGTAAAGTAATCTATTGCGACAATCAGGAATCGCTTGTTCCCTAGAGCCCGCGGTAATGGTCTGACAATATCAAGTCCCCATTGAGCAAATGGCCAAGGACTAGTAATGGAATTTAATTCTTCGGCAGGCAGATGAGTTAAAAGGGAAAACTTTTAGCATTGTTCGCACTTTTTTATGTAGTTCTCGGCATCTGTTTGCATGGTCGGCCAATAATACCCCTGTGTTATGATTTGGGGGGCCAATGAGCATCCTCCAAAATGGGAGCCACAGTTACCTTCATGTATTTCGGTCGGGAGTTCCTCAACTTTATCTGGGTGAACACATTCCAGGTACGGCCCAAAGAGAGATCTTTTGTAAAGCTTTCCCTACGGATCGAGATAGTATCGCAGGGCTTTATTACGCAGCTTGTGGGCTTCTTTCTTATCCATTGGGAGCTGTTCTTATGGAAAAGAATGCAGCGATAGGGTCCATCCAACTTGGTCTTGGTTTAATGATGTTAATCTGAACTGGTTCGCAAGAGGTAATGCTCGGCTCTGGGATGAACCCTACTTCGATTATTCGTTTGACTTCTGAGTTAATGGGGGAGGCTAGGTAAGGAAGGGCATCCGCATACGTGTTCTGATCGCGGGTTATCTGATTCAATTCGTGGTGGTCGAATTTCTTGAGCAAGGAATTCGCCATTTTCATGTAGGCTGCCATGCGGTCATTTTTAGTTGCATACTCCCCTTTCAACTAGTTGATTACCAATTTCAAGTCACAGAAACCAAGTAACCATTGTGCACCAAGGTGAAGTGCATTACGAAGGCCGATTAGCAATGCTTCGTATTCAGTCTCGTTATTTGATGCACCAAAGCCAAGTTTGCCCGTCTATTTGATTATTGCCTCTTCCAGGGTCATGATTACTATGCCTGCCCCACTGGCACGTTGGTTGGATGATCTATCACAGTACATCTACAAAATGTCTCTAACATATATTCGCCAATCAGGTTTAGGTTGCATTTGATCAGACTTGAAGTCAGCATGGCATTCTGTGAACTCAGCTACAAAGTCGACAAGCACTTGCCCCTTGATGGCAATTCTAGGCAAAAACTGGATATCATATTAGTCGAGTTCCAAAGCCCATTTCGAGACTCGCCCTGATGCTTCCGCGCTGCGGAGCACCGACCGGATGAGATAGTCCATTAATACCCCTATGATGTGAGCCTGAAAATAGTGCATCAATTTTCGTACAGCCACCACGAGAGTAAGAATGAGCTTCTCCAGTGGTAGATATCGTACTTCAGTGTCGACCATTGCCTTGCTTACATAGTAAATTGGTCGCCGCTCTCCAAGTTCTTCCTTGAGTAGCACGACGCTGACCACCTGGTCGAATACCGCCTGATACAAAATGAGCGGATCGCCTATCGATGGAGTTGCCAAGAGTGGTACTAATCAGAGATAAGTTTTCAAGCCGTCCAGTGCAGCCTAGCGCTTGGAAGTCCATTCAAATGCTTTGCCCTGCCGAAGTGTGTGAAAAAATTGTCAGCAACAATCTGAGAAACGACTGATAAACCTATTAAGGGCGGCGGCCATCCCTATCAGCTTCTAAACTTCTTTGGCCAACCGAGGGAAGCTAAGTTCTAGAATTGCTATGATCTGCCTCGAGTTGGCCTCTATTTTTCGATGGTTGACAATATAGTCGAGAAATTTGCCAGATCCGATGTCGAATGCGCATTTTGAGGCGTTCAATTTCATCTTGTACTTTCGAAGAATGCTGAAGGTCTCTGCTAAATTGGCTAGATGGGCGTGCTTTTCGTTGGACTTCACTACCATGTCATCGATGTATACTTCCATGGTGCGGCCGAGTTGTTCCTTGAACATAGTGGTAACCCGTCTCTGTTAAGTTGCCCACGCATTCTTCAATCCGAAGGGCATGACCTTGTAGCAATAGGTTCCCCTGGGGGTAAGGAATGCGGTCTTTTCTTGATACATGGAAATTTGGTGATAACCCCTGTAGGCATCCGAGAAGCTCATGCGCTGATGATGTGCCATTGCGTCCACAAGTTGGTCGATTCTAGGAAGAGGAAAACAATGCTTTGGACAGGCCCTGTTCAAGTTCGTGAAATCGACACAAATGCGCTGAAATCCATTTTTCTTCTTTACAACCATGGTATTGGACAGCCATGTGGGATAAGCGACCTCACAAATTGCTCCGGCATCAAGCAATCTGTCAACTTCATTAATAACGGCTGATGTATGATCTATGGCTGACCGCTAACTTTTCTAAATGATTAGCTTGACTTTTGGATCGATGTTTAAACGATGCTGGGCCACGATTGGATCCGCCCCTGGTATCTCGTATGGTGTCCATGCAAACACATCAAGGTTGCCGAGTAAGAAGGACACCAGCTCGCTTCTATCAACTTTGTTCAAGGAAGTGCCGATCATGAAGAATCTGTCAGGACTCCCATTGATTTCGATCCGATCAAGGTCTTCAGTTGCTTTTTCGCTAGGGATTGTCCCAATGTCCTCGAGGCTCTCTCGATCCGGTATTTCAATTGAGTTCACTTCCAGTTCCTTTGGTCACTTTGCAGCAGCAATAAGATAGCATACCTGTGCCAATTTCTGATAACCCCGAATTTGCTCAATGCCATACTTAGTTGGAAAGCATAGTAGATGGTGGTAGGTGCTCGGCACAACCTGCATAGTATGCAACCAAGTCCTTCCCATGATAAGATTGTATAGTGACGGGAGTTTGACGGCTAGAAATTTCATGTCTACTAATCTGGTGTGATCTTACCCAAAGGATACTCGGGATTGGCGTTGAAGCCGAACAATAGGTAATTGGCAGGTGACAGATCTGAATCAATGAAGCCGAGTTTAGCAAATGTCTTGTAATACATTATTTCTGAAGCGCTTCCCTGATCGATGAGAACACGCTCAACTGTGAATCTGTTCACGCGTAGCTCAATGACGAAGGGATCAACGTGGGGGAGAGTTACTCTATCTAGGTCGGTGTCATTGAAGCTTGTCCTTCCAGTTTTGTGAGGCCATTTGGCTGGTGTGATTGGCTTGGGCAGGCTAGGTTGTACCTGAATTGTATGTACCTCGAGTGACAACGGTAGGCTGTACATCATGTGAATTACACCAGTCGGTCGTGTTCGATGGATTATTCTTTCGAACATGTTGCACCAGCCGGCCGTCTTGTACCAACCTCTCCAAGTGATCCTTTAGTGCATAACAACATTCAGTATCATGGTTGTGGTCCTTGTGATATTCGCACCGCTTATCCCTTCTCCTTATATCAGGGAGTCCCATCATCTTGGACGGCCACTTAAAGAATGGAAGATGTTGGACTTTGGGTAGGATCTTACTGATCGGCTTCACCAATTTCGTACACTTCCTGTCTGAACGTCTTGTGTGCCTTCTATCCACTTGATATTCTTCGTTTGAATGGTGCGAACATTGGCTGCTTGAACGACACGAATCACGCCGGTTGTCTCATTTAGTTTGAGTCTAAAATTTGGGGCTCCTTGATGGCACGACACTTATCAACTGAACCAGATCAGATGGAGCCAATTTGACATCCTTTTGTCCGGCCTTGACGTACAAGGAATTGTCTTCCACCTTACAGTATTCTTCAACTTTTTTCATTAGTGCCCTGACTGTTTTGGGATGCCATTTGGTCAACTAATTAAGGAGAGGACTATCAAGGTGTAATCCCATCTTGAAGGCCGTAATGTCCATGGAATCATTGTAGGCATCATTCACCAAGTTGAAACATTCCCAATAGCGCATCAAATACTCATGGAGGGTCTCTTCTGGTTTAATTTGTATTGCCCAGAGAGAGTCGGCTTGCTTTGGCCGAACTTTGTTGGTGATGAATCTTGCCCTGAAGGATTTTTGGAGCTGATGAAAGCTTCTTATTGAGGCCGGCTCCAGTTTGTAGTACCATCTGATGGGCAATGATCCCAGGCTACTTGGAAACATTCAACACATGAGGGCTTCATCATCAGCATGCAATGTCATAGCTTGTTTATAATGACAAATGTGGTCAGTGGGATCTGATTTTCTGTCGTATAGGGTGAATGTTGGTGCTTTGAACTTTCTAGGCAGCACAACCTTTGCAATGCGTCGTACGAAATGGTGGTGCCTATCCTCTTCATCCAAATCATCACTCCATTTCCCTCGCATATGTCATTGTAGACATCCCAATTTTTGACCACCCTTAAGACTTGGGCGCTACAAATTGTTTACTTGGTGATGAAAGATGTGCAGTGCAAATGATCGATTTCTTTGGCAAGGAGAGTGTCAAATCCCAACCTTACACCCCATTTTTGGGCCAAAACTTTTTGATATAAAATATTTTTGACCTTAAAACCCCCTCTTTCAAAATACTTTTGAAAAAGTTCATACTATGTTCCGACGCTCACATTTTGTTAAATGTAGCGCTTTTCGGTAAACCGAGCAAGGACAAAGTGAAAATGAATGAAGGAGAGATGAACTCTTTTGAAAAATCTTTCAAAACAAGTTATCTAGGGGTTTGGATTTGAAGAAAAGAGGAGGGGAGGGAAGAAAACAAGTTGGAGAAGAAGTTCGGCATGAATCCCGGTAGGATTGAAACTTAGCAGTCTTCACTCAAAGCAGCATAAATTCTTTCACAGTTATAATTTTGAAGTAAGGTTTCCACCATTGGAAAGAAGACTTCTAGGGCTACAATATAGGCTCAAGAATGACCTGAAAAGGAGTCCAGATGAGGGAGTTATGTCTGGTTGAAGTCGAGCCCAAAATGCAGATTTTTCTATCCAACCAGAGATGGAAGTTTATGACCATGAATGGGATTTTTTGGCCATGTGCCGGCCATGAATGGCCAATGCCGGCCCCCTGCCATCCACGAGTGTCCCATGCCGGCCATGGATGATCAAGTGCCGGCCATTGATGGCAGAAAGTAGTTTTTGGCTGATATTTGTTGTCTAGCTGGTACAACTGTCTCTCTTGAGATATTTTCGACCTAAGGCTCTTATATTGCTATATATTGAAGCAAAATATCTGATATTGGAGGTGGGAACAATTTAGCAAAAGGTTTGGGAGCCTCTCTCTCTAAAACCTCTCTCTAGTTTGCTCTCTCTCTTAAGCTTTTGTGCTAGAAGCTTGCATACAACCATCTTCAACCTATCAACCCTTAACAAGAGTGGATCATCTTTGGGTTGAGGCAGCTTGGGACTTTTTTGAGCTCCAAAAGGTGGTTTTGGCTCAAGAAAAATGGTTGTTCTTGTGTTGTGCTTCAAGGGTGAGCATCTCCCTCTTTTAAGCTTATTTTTGTACACAATCTTGGCCACCTTTGCATGCTGATTTTGACCTAGTTGTCAACTACAAAAACCTCTGTTTTTAAGTATTTAAAATGATGGTTTAAGGCCTCTTTGAAGTTAGGGGTGGTCCACCCTCCTTTTTTGCTTATTTGCTAAGTGTTGAGCCATCTTTTAAAGCATTTCAAACAACCTTTTTTTGGCCCTTTAACCACTGAATTCCAAAGAAATTTTAGTGGTAGAAATTGTTTTGAGGTCCCAAATAAGAGGGGGGCCTCCCCTCCTTGTCTCTCCATGCTATGCCTAGTTAGCCTTGCAAAGTAACATGTTTTTGTGACTTGTCTTAGCTTAGTTTGAGCATGTTTTTGGCTATATTTTAACATGTTTAAACTCTGTTTTTGGCTGGTTTGGCCACTCATTGCTTGCATCTTACACTTGTAGTGTAAACTTGCTCACTAGCCTAGTGTACTTGATGGTTTAGCCTATTAATCTAGCATGTGTATGCTCCACTCCAGCATATTTTTGGCTTTGATTTAGCATGCTTTAGGACTATTTTGAGTGGTCTTGGCCTTTTGAGGCTTGCTTTGTATAGCTATAGTGCAAGTGCCTTATCTAGCTTTGAGTTTTAGGGCCTCTAGCATGCTTTGCTTGTGATGTTTGCATGATATGGCATCATTTATCATATGATTTCAGAGCATATATCATTGTCACACTCTCACATATTCCACTCTTTCATTACTTTTGAGAGGTGTGCTTTTTGCCTTGCTTGTGAGCCAATACATGAGCATATCTTTCTCGCCATCTATGCTATAAGTCTAGCATGTTTTTGCTACTGTTTCGACCTACCTTAGGTCTATTTTGAATGGTCAAGGTCATTTGAGCATTACTTAGTATGGTTGTAGTGTAAAGGATCTTGACTAGCTTTGAGTTTTGAGACCTTTAACATGTTATGCATGTGATGTTTGCATGGTATGGCACCATTTAGCATGTAATTTCAGTGCATATAGTGTGGTCACACTCTCATATACTTCACTTATTCATAGCTTTTAAGGGTTGTGTATTATGCCTTGCTTATAGGCCAACATGTGTGCATGTTCTTCTAGCATTTTGAGCTCCTATTTTAGCATGTTTAGACCATTATTCTGGCATGATTGAGCTCTTTCCAAAGTTGGTTTGATCATTTGTGCTATTTATTGCGTGCCTCTTGTGTATTGCTCTTCACTAGCTTTGGTGCTTTTGGCCTTTTAGCATGCCTTGCATGCATTGCTTGCATGATTTAGTGCCTTTTGCATGCCATTTCAGTGCTGAAATTTCTGCAATCTTCCTCCATGCTTCACTCTTTCATTTGCTTTGAAAGTGGCCTTAAGCCCCTTGTTGGCTTGAGCATGGAATTGAGGCTCTCATGCCTAATGGTTTTAGTCTTCTCTTGAGGGTTTCGACTAACCAAAAGCATGAGGCTTCTTTCATGCTCAAGGTGCTTGTGGCTAAGGCCATTTTTCCCATTAGAGGACTTTCGCAGCGGACAAACCAATTAAGGAATGGTTTGGTAACTTAAAATGTGTAAACAAGAATTGAGCTAAGTAAAACAAGCCAAGATAAACATATGTTGCATTTGCATTGCATTGTGTTCAATCTGACGTCATATTGAACACTAGGTGAATCGGTCCATTTCATACTCAAAGTGATGAAAATGGGCCAATTCCCTTTGTCTCCGTTGCCTTTGATCACGCTTGATAAGGTAGTGGCCTTAGTGTCTTGTTTGTTGTGCATTCATTGAATTTGTGCAAGTTAGATCCTTGGCCATTATGCATTGCATGCTTGGTTGATGGTTTTGGATCCAATGGTGCCTCTTTTTTGATGTTTTGAGATGATAAGGAGTGGCACAGTACACACATGTCCTTGGGACACCCTCCATTTTCTCTGTTTGGTGCTCTGTTGTAGTTTGGTGTCACAGCACACCAGTGGCTGGCAGTGCTTCACAGATAGCCGGCACTGCTTCATCTTTGGCCGGCAGCAACTCCTTATGGCCGGCAGGCCACTGGTGGATTCCTCAGAGGTGGTTTGGTAAGGTGGAGCAAAAAGTTCCTAAAGACACCCTGCAGACAGAGCCTCTCAAGAGCAAATCGGAAGGCGTTTCGGTGCGGAAACTGAATGCATGCATGTTCAACTTCTTAAAGCAGTACTGAGGCAGTGGAGTTAGCATTTTATTTGTTTATTTGATGTACATTTGGCTTTGTAATTTAATTAATTAGTGTGCTAATTAGTTGATTGTTGTAATAATTAGTAAGTAGTTCACTTGTTATTCAATTTGATTTGTAATAATTAGTCTAATTAGCTTAATTAGATTAGTTGAATAGCTTAGCTTAAATTAGCTTAGTTTGTTCATTTGGACCCTCCGTCGCGAGGGCACAATGTTGTAATAAGGGTGCTTGTGTGTGTGCATGTCTTCCAATCCCCACTTATTTCTCCCTATTACTTATCAGCTTTCGATGGTTAGTTTAGGGACATTTTCAATCAGCATACCTTATGCTTGCATGCGTGCATCATTCATTTGTCTTGCATGCACCAGGCTCGGCGCATTATACAAACTGCATCGTATTTCAATACCTATTTGAATACGTGTATCAAAGTGTTGCATTCATATGCCATCTTAGATAGCCGAGCCTACTTAGTTGCATTTTTGCATGTGTTGCATTAGGCATTTTAACATAGTTAGGATCATGCATTGTTTCTAACTAGCTTCTGTTTTGGCTCAGAGTATGCCGTAAATGTTTGCGCTTTAGCATACTTGCATGAGTGTGAGTGTTGCCATGACAGCATGTTTGCCATGAGGCTATTTGCTTAACTGCTTAACTGCATGAATGCCTGTGGGTGAAGGCTTGATTGCCTGAATTGGGACAACTCGATGATTGTGAGTTTTAAGCCCACTTTGCGAAGTGGAAAAATCATGTTTTAAGCCCACTTGAGGATGGCAAATCCACGCTTTAGCCTACTTACGAGTAGCACTTTCAAACCATTTTCGAAAACAAACATGAGTTGTTTTGTTCCAATTCTCGTGATTGAGTCTATACTTGTATGCTACGCTCATCACATAGTAAAGCTAGATAATAACCAGACAAGAATACATGGTTTATAAAACAACATATCACGCTTAGTAGAGGTCGATCCTTTGATCGGGCGAGCGGGGGTGCTCATTTCAGAACCTTCCCCTCTCGTACCCAAGTTCCCGAGCCGAGGCAACTTCAGTGAAGACGGACACGTGGCCTTTGGCATGAGTCAGGGTTTCCTAAATTTCCCAAAAATAAAATATTTAGGTGGCGACTCTGTAATCTGGCAAAGCAGTCCATGTTTGGTGCTTTTTTATTCAAAATCAATTTTCCAAAACCAATTGCCAGATTTGGACTCTTTGGTGTTTATCAGTCTCATATTGCACTTTGTGAGATTAGATTCAGAACTGTGACAGAAGTCCGAACTGTAGTAAGACCAAATTCGCGCCTTCTCCAAAAGGGGGGCGCGCGAAGAAAATCGGGTCTACAATCGTACATATGGACTTCCTTTGGATAAGCTCGATACATTGACTTGCCCCTTCTTTCTGGGTTCCTGAGATGGTGAGTTGGAATCATTACCATTATCATGTTTTTGAAGTTGACACCGTCGATCATCCTTCTTCTTTTCTGGGGATCGACCCCCAGTCGTGGCGTGCGGCCTATTGGGATTTGGCTAACATCAGGGCCAATTCCTTACGCAAGCACTCGTTCTCAGCCGTTATATCTTCTAGACGCTGTTTGTTGATCATCTGCACAATCTCTTGCATAGAAGTTGAGGGTGAGGTTTGAGCTACTGGCTCGAAGTTCAAGGCCCGTCATGCAGTGATATTCTCTGGTCCAAGCATGTTTCTTGGAGTAATGTCATTTCTTGGTGTAACATCGTCAACATCTATCAAAGGATCATCTGTCACGCCTGCCATGGACGCACTTGAGTATTCCCACATATGGTGCTAATTGTGGGGAAGTGGTTTGGAAATACTCTGCAATCCAGTTAGACGCCCTTAATCCTCTGATTGCTACCTGAAAAAGGGATAAACACTCCGACGGACAAGTCAATATTCTCTCTAATTTACTTCTATCTCAAGTTATCTTATCTATTCTCGCATACCTCTCTTTGGCTGATGCTTCCCCTTTTTATATTGTTCTCCAGGGGCCGACCCTTTTTTTAGCTTATTTGGGACCCCAAGGTACATCAAAACTATTCGGCATATTCAGCCCATGGGCAGGATTTTACTTGGCCTTGTTCTTGTTCAATGGGTTTGGCCATGCTGAGTTAGCCTTACCAGCACTCTTGGCGCTCTATTTGAACCTATTGATCACGTAATTTATTCGACCCCCACATATATGATGATGTGATGGAAAGTATTTGAAACTCTCTATTTTATGCAATTTTGTCAATTAATTGGTTCTTAAGGAATTACCTTGTTTTCAATTAGACATAGATGTGATTGTTATGAACTTAAGGAGATAGAAAAAGCTTAAGCAACGTTTTGGTGAAGGCAACACAAGAGGGATTATTTTTCAGCATTGATGATTGCTAGTCTTGAAATGTGGGAGTACGAGGCACGAAAACTACAAAGCTATTCAAGTTAGATTGGATTTTATAATGGCAATATTAGTGTTTTCATGATAAGTAGTATGTTGTTTGATTAGAAGTTTTTGTGGAATTTTGTATTTGTTGTTATATTGTTATCTTGCTAACTAATTCACACTGTTGATTTGACTTCTTGAGGTATTGGGCTTTAGCTTACTCTTCTTCTTGTAATATCCTATAGCTTAAAAAAGTGTTATTTCTTTTGTAATATCAAGCATTCCTTACTCTTCTCTTTGTATTGTCTTATCTCTTAATAAAGTGTACTTCTATTGCATTATAAGGATTCTGATTTAGATCCAACCCGTCTATTTATAAAAAATAAAAAAATAAAAAACATTTCTAGATTCTCTACAAATACATTTCTTCGGGTGGAATAAATAAAAACAAAAATAATAAAATTTAAATTGTTCATGAAGAGTAATTTTTTTTAATCTTTTAAAAAATTACCAACCTGTAGAAGCGATCACTGCCCCATAACAACTTTGTCTGCTGGCCATGCAATTGTAGTACCCACAACGTCTTCGATGTAAGTCATGTCAGCAGTAGGCCTCCAAAAATATGCTCCAACTTCTCTTGCAAGATCTACCCATACTCTCATGGCATTAGGTCCAATAGGAATGTTATGAACAAGCTGTTTCAAATCACTTGAAGACCAATGCCCTTTAGCAACTACTTCCCCTAATCCCATCCAATCTAGCGACTTGCATTTCTTGTTGGGGGTGTTAGTGTTTTGACTCTTTAGTAACAAGGCAATGACAAACAGGAGAAATTGTCACTCATATATGGTTGTTAGCTCCCCTATTTCTCTATGTATACACTATGTTAATATGTAAACCCTCCAATTTGGTGATTACTATTGAAACTTTCTTATGTTTTTCCTCTTGAATTCTTCAAATTTTTTTCCTAGCAAATCAATCAAGAAAACATTGTTGTAGCACATATATTTTAATTAGCTTTCCTCAAAAGCATCTCTTCTACTTTCAAAGTTACAATTCCTTGTATATGTCATTGCAATTGCGTTTTTCTTTAACCAATTACTATTAGTGTTAGATGGATACTTAAGTGGTAATCTAAAGTTGATCTCTAAATATAAATATACTCATAGAATGGAAATGTATGTGTATGTGCATGTGCGCAAACTACTTTCATGTAAAATGGAATGTAAATAATATTTTTTACCAAGGGAGAAACTATAGGTCTTGTTGATCCTTCCTCGCTTGCTTGATTCTGACACCAAACAATGAAAGACAATAATGTAATTATGTTAAAAAGTTTGAAACCTATATAAGTAAATTTAATAAATGCGTAAAACTACTTGCCTCATTTTTTATTAGATGACTAACTATGCTCTCCCAATGTGCCACTTTCTTTCAATTGACTAGCTTCTTCTTTTTCCTGAGTTTTATAACTATCCTTTTGTGAGAGTACGCATAATTTAGTTAGAGTAATTCCTTTACCAAGCCCTTTTATTCGCCCGCGATTCTCACGACCAAGTATTTTTGAAAAAGCATCTTCTTTTACCTTAAGAACAGATGATGATTCTAGATCATCAAGTTCAACTTGTTTCAATTTATCCTGAAAAAATAATAATATTATTATTATGTCTTAGTAGATAAGGATGATCAATATGAGTATCAAGATATATTATAAAAAAAATTAAAAAAAATTATTGAATAGAGAAATGTTCTTACAATAGTTTCAGCAACAGTTGCATTTATGGGTTCACCACTCTTTTTGCTTTGTGCTAGAATCTAGACAAGAACTCTAGTAGAGATGAGGAGGTTGCACCCTTGTTTTTCTAGGGGGGGGAAAAAAGATTCATACTATAGAAAAAATACAAACAAAACTAAATAAAATTTATAATAAAATTTGATGGTACCATGTCCTCAGTCAACCGTGCATATCCCTTGTGATTGCATGTATGTGAGAGTTGTTTCCTTCTAATTGTTTTGAATTTCTCACTTTTAGCCTAAAGCAATTAATCAACTTTAGTATTTTTATTTTTTTCCTAGGTCAACAAAAACTTTGTATTTTATTGAAATTGATACAACATTATAGTAAAATAAACAATCATGTTTAATGAAATAGCAGCATGCTCCCTAACAAAGATCAAACAACAATGATGATTAGTGATCCCCTTGCAACAAAACATAACAAAAACTACTTGAAACATAGCACCCAAAAGGATGATACACTAAAATTGAATAACAACTTTAGCCTTACATGTACAAAAACGCAGATCCTTAGTTACTGGGGTATCCCCAAAATAAGAAGCACCCAAACAATAAAATAAAAAATCAAAACCCATTATGGAATTGTCTAACAGTCTAATGCATAATTAGAACAACTATAATATATGTTTTTCAAATTTTCCCCATTTAACAAAGTGGTACTTTGTTAACTTTTTCATCTATGCAAGTGTCTACATTCTGATTATGCACAAGTATAGGAGTTCCATAATAGTATTGATAAGAATACAATTTGCCTTTATAAAATAGTGTTGATAACAATAGAATTTGTCTTTATCATATGTTGCCTTTATAAAATAGTATTGACAACTTCAGAAGTTTCTTACCTTAAACTTTTCACTTGTCTTTTCCTTCAAGAAATCCTTCCACTCATGAATTAATTTGATGTTATCAGGTCGTAGTTTAAGCCTTTCTTCTTTGTTTGATGCTTTCCTTATTTAGGTAACTAATCTTGATTTGGAGGCCCTCCAAAAATCATCCATTGACATAAATATATGATCTTTCTACCACTCTTCATCTACCTTAAATCTTACCTGCAAGTTGTATTAGCATGAATGTTATGATTATTTTATGTTCAAAGCAAAGATGTTTAAGTTTGGTATACTACACCTGAATAGATTTCCATAAGACATCTCCCATCCCCAATGGAAGTTTCCTCCAATCAGGAAGTGTTACAGGTACAATCTCTCAAACAAGAGCTCCTAAGAAGGAGGATAATTTGACCGATCCATCACCAATTGGTTGACCCAAGTCAATGTACGCTATTTCAATTCGACTTCTGTCATCCACTGCAATTGTTTTCAATTTGGTTGGGCCATTTTTTTGTTTAAGACTTTGTGAACCCTTTGTAGGAACTGTAGCTGTTTTTAGGGAATCTTGAGGCAAGAGGTTGGATAGTCCTTCAAGAGAGACTTCACTTGATGTCTTCCTGGGACGTAACCTCCCCTTACAACTAGCAACCATGGTAGCCAACCTATACAACAAAATAATAACATAACATCAAATTCCAAACATAGTTAGAGAAATGAATTGAAATAAAGAAAGTATCTTGAAACAAGAATTGAGTTGTATACCTTATAAATACATAAAGGCTACAAAAGTGATAGAAATCACCAAGCAAAAAAAAAAAAAAAACCTGTGCATACCATCATTTCCCAAAAAGCTTTAAATAAAAACTTGTAAAGTGTAATATTATACATTCATAATAAGTTAAAACCCTTTTATCTTGTTTCAAACCACATAAATAATTCTACAACAAATTTAGAATGTAAACTAGTGCTTCAAAAAGGAATTTCAAAAGAACATTATAAACTCAAAAAGACTTGAGATAAAAACTACAATCTTTTCAACAGTAGCACACAAATCACACCAATATGCCCTCACAATCTTCTCTCACAAAACTGCCTTTGTCATTATCATCATCATTGTTCAAATCATGTGATGAAACGTGTTGTCACCTGGAAGACATATCCTCATTCTCATCATACATTTCCAACTCATAAGACCCACTTGGCAGTGTCTTTAGTAAAACATACCAGTTAGATGAATCGGTTTCTCTCGAATAAAACATTTGTTTTGCTTGTGAGGCCAATATAAAAGGCTCCCTCTCATATTGGTTCTCACCTTGGGGTAGATTAACAAGTGTAAAACCATCTTCAAATCTAGCACCATGTCCAATATTTTCCCAATCACACTTGAATATTGGAAGTTGAAATGTATGGTAATCTAATAAAATTATATCTCTGATCACACCATAATATGCAATGACAACAATAACTTGTGAAGTGTCATTCGCACTTGCTCTGCACATGTTTGTAGCTTCAATGGAAACACCACTATTTTTAGTTGACTTCTCTGCTTCCTTTGTGTGGAATCGCTGCCCATTAATTATATATCCATTATAGAACATTGCATGCTTTCTAGGACCAAGCCATTTTAGTTTGTCCACCTCATTATTGTCCAACTCATTAGTTGATGGGGTATGAAACTAAATCTATTAAAATATAAGGGAATAAATTCATATGTTATGTTATCAAATTCTTCTATAATCATGTTGCGAAATTGTCAGCATGTCGCTTCAAAAGTAAGCTTTTATTTTTTTGAAGACCAAGGCTCCGGTTTGATTGCTTTAAGTCCTCTAAAAGCATCCTGATTGAAACAAAAATATATAAGTGGTTCATAAGTGATATCAGGCACCTAGTAAATTATGCATTGGAAATTCTATCATACTTACTCCAAATAGGGTTCCACAATGGCTGTATTGAGCAACACACAACGATGTGCAGTTTCCAACAATTCATCACTCAATGTAATTGATGTTCCACCTGAAATTGGACGACCTTCAAGAATCACATCATTATCAAAATTTTGATTACGGCCTACTTGATAATCTACTTCAATAGTTGCCTTCATATTTTTATTGGAAAATAACATGCACTCATCTACAAAATAGCATTCTGCAATGCAGCCTTCAAGTCATGCAGGATTCCTAACATATCCTTTGAGTATCTTCATATATCTTAAGAAAAATGAACATCATATTTAAATGATACTTCTTAACACATAGTCATATTTAATAATCATAAAATAGGTGTTCACCTTTCAAAGGGATACATCCAACGGTATTGGACTGGTCCACATAATCGTGCTTCTCATCCTATGTGAATTGTTAAATGAATCATGATGTCAAAGAATGAAGGTGGAAGGAACCTTTTAGACATGCATAAGGTTTCAATGACTTCTTCTTCGTGGGCAGCTATTTGTTCTCTATCGAGGACTCGTTAACATATTCTATTGAAGAATGAACACAACCAAAGTATGGTATTTCTTGGTCCATTCAGCATTAATCCTTTGAAAGCTACAGGCAACAATTGTTGCATCAGAACATGACAATCGTGGGATTTTAGGCCTATAATCTTGCATTCCTCCATCGATATACAATTCCCAATAATTGAGCTATACCCATCAAGTAACTTTAGGTCAAATAACCTCTTGCAAAATATTTTCTTTTTAGTCCTTGATAGTGCATGTGAAGTTGTAAAGAGGTATGTTCTAGTCCCACAGTCTTTTGGATGCAAGTCGTGTCTGTAGACACCCCATTTTTGACCGACCTTAAGACTCAGACGTCACCAACTGAGTGCTCGGTGATGTTGCATTTGTGCTCATTCTGAGGTTGCAAAGTCTCAGCTGAGAGCCTTGCCTCCGGGCTTCGGAACCTTTTCGTGCCTTGCCTCGGTTTGCGAACCAGGTCCCGTTTTCTCTTCTTTTTTTTTCTTCCTGAAGGGAGGGAGAGGTCTCTTAGACCATCTTTCAATGGCCATAGGTTACGTTTCGTGGTCGTAGGCCATTTTTCCCGTTTGGAGACCAGTTTTCGATTTTTTAGAGCCGTCGGCCGTGTGCCTCGGCCGGGGACTGCTTAACTACCTCCGTTTGCTCCGATTCTTGGCACACACCTTGTTTCCTCTCCTTAGAGGGACAGTGTGGCTCGAAAGACCACCTTCGTGGTTGCACGCCACTTCCGATGCTTAATAGTCGATTTTCGGGGCCCCTGGCTGCGCGTTTTGGCCCCCGAACCTTCGTTTCGCATCAGTGTGGGTTCATTTTTGGCATGGACCCTAGTTTCATTGTTAGGAAGGTGGTAGTAGGGTGAGAGACCACCTTTTCTTCTTGGAGACCACCTTTCCTCGGTCGGCCAATTTTCTTGACAGGTAAGTGGCCTCCCTCACTTTTGAGCCACCATTTCTGGTCTCCCATACCACCACTGAGTTGCTTTCACCTGGGAGACCACCAATCCTGGTAGGCCGACCACCTTCTGAGCTTGACTCTTTTGAACCTGGTCGGCCGACCAGGAGGAGTGGTCGTTTTTTGTCTCACTGAGTGCAATCCAGCTGTGCCAGTTGGGAGGCATTTGCTCCATCCTCCGAGGTTTGACCCTCTTGTTTTGGCTTCTTAAAGAAGCTTGGTCCTTTACTCTTAGCTTCTAAGAGAAGCTTGACCTTTTTTTTAGCTTCTTGAGGAAGCTTTACCCCTTTGGTCTAGCTTCCTCAAGAAACTTGACCCTTTTGGTTTAGCTTCCTTTAGAAGCTTGGCCTATTTGCTCCAAGCTTCTTAGAGAAGCTATGGACCTCCTCTTCTATAAGAGGGAGCCTCTCCCTCTTGAGCCAAGGTTGAGATTTTTGTGTCTAAAGCTTATACACTTCCCTCCATATCTCTCTACTTCAAGCTTCAAAAGTCCGTAGTTCTTGGACCCTTTACACTACACCTCCAAGCACAACACCTCCATGGTTAACCTAAGCACCTAGGAGCTCATTTTCAGAGGTTGAAGAGTTCCTATTTTAGTCCAGAAGCTACTGGCCCTCTTCTCTACAAGGGTAAGTCTCTATTTCCCTCTTTGTAGCCTTATTTTGCTTCATAGTTTAGCTCTATTTGAAAGCATATTTAGGCTTTTTCATAAACTGAAAAAAGTCTTGTTTTAAGCTTCTAAACATGTTTATTTAAGGCCATTTTTCTGTTGGGGGTCATCTACCCCCTTGCATGCTTCATTTCCTCTTGTTTTGAGCTATGAGCGTTTGTGTTGGCCTTGGTTTGGCCTTTTAGCCACTGAAATCCAACGGATTTTCAGTGGCTAACATGTGTTCTTGAGCCTCAAAATCAGAGAGGGGTGACACCCTCTCACCCCTTGTTTTGTTTACTAGCTTTGTTAGCCTTACAAATGAGCCCCTATTGGCATGTTTCAAAGCCATGTTTCATGCCACTTTTTGTGAGTTTTGTGACCTACATAGGCTCTATCTAGAGCCCTTTTTTCCATATTGAATGTCTATTATGCATGTATAGAGTAATCCTCTTCAAGGCCTTCCAAAGGGGCCTTTACTTCCATGCTTCCTAGACTCATTTCAGGCCCTTTTCAGTGAGTTTTAGGGCCCTCATAACTTCTGTCTAGAAGTAGTTTTGCCATTTTGTATGTCCATCATACATGTGTAGAACAACCCTCTCATTGGCCTTTCAAAGGAACACTTCATTCTAACATGTGTTGACTAAATTTCAGTGGGTTTTTGGTCATATTTTGGTATGCCATGTTTCTGTTTTTGGCTAGTTTGGTGGCCTCTCATGTGTTTCATATACATGTAGTGTAAACCATGCTTACTAGCCTATGTTGCATGTTGTTTTGGCCCTTCATGTTAGCACATTTTGGCCATGCCTTAAACTGATTTTGTGCATATTTTGGACTACCTCAGCTCTATTTTTGCATCTCATGGTCGAATGATGCTTATTTTGCATGCTTGTAGTTCAATATCCATGCTTAGCTTTGAGTTTCGAGGTCTATTACATGCATATGCTGAGGCGTTTTCATGTTTTAAGGTCATTGCACATCATATTTCAGAGCTTACATGTATGCCATATTGTCATGTTTTCCACTCTTTAAATGCGTTTGAGAGTTGTGCATAAATGCCTCGTTTTCGGACCATTGAATGAGCTTCATTTCCATGCACTTTGAGCCATAATTTTAGGCCATTTTCCCACTGTCTTGGACCTGCCTAGGGTCTGTTTGGGGGTGGTTTTTCCATTTGTGCATTGCTTTGTGTACCTCTAGTGTAACGCACTTCACTAGTTTCGGTATCTGGGCCATCTAGCATGCATTGTGTGAGTCGTTTGCATGTTTCGGGACCATCTTATATGCTATTTCAGAGCTGGAATTTGTGTCATTATATGCCATATGTCATCCCTTTCCATGCTTTGTTAGAGTTACATGTTTTGCCTTAGGGTCGATCCTTTGCATCCATGCATGTTTGCATGTATTTCGATTGTCTCATTTCCATCATATGGCCACTGATGTGAGTGTGGCTGAGGTCCACTCATATTGGTGTAAGTTCATCTTGCATTTGTATATGCCATTTAGTTCATGTGCGCATGATAGTCTTCGTAAGTGCATTGTGTATGCCATGTTATGTCACGTGCATTGTGTATGCCATTTTAGCCCATAGCATTGCGTATGCTAGGTTGCATGTTAGTCGCATTATGTATGACATCTCATTGCTTTGTGTTTGGAGTAGGGTTTAGCTCGAACACGGGAAACGAGGGATGTTTCGTACTCCAAGTGACGAAACGTGCCTCGATTCTCGGTCGCCAAAACTCTTGACTATCCATGATAGAGTCGTTGGCTTTAGTTGTTTATATGTGCATTCATTCCACATTGAGTCGGGCAATTCGACTCCTCGGCCATCATGCATCGAAATACGTGATTGATGGTACGAGGATCGAAGACTACACTCCCTAGAGCTTGTGCAATGATAGGGAGAGTGGTCATGCACACATTTGTTGAAAATATATTGTCTTTTCCCTCTCTTTCCATTGTTGCAGAAAAAACCAAAAACCAGAGGTGGAAACTGGTCGGCCGACCAGATTTTCTGGCAGGCTGACCACCCTCTTTGGTCTCCACCACAAAGGGTGGTCGGCAGGTGGTCTTTCATTCTAATAACTGGTTGGTGGCCTTCCCAAGGTGGAGTTTCAGCCTTCTGGAGCTTTGTGCAAGTTTCTGAGATCAATTGCAAACAAAGGTGAGGCGAGGCATCGCGATGGAATTTACCGACGAGGCGACGCGAGCATGCATGCATCTTTCATCATTCAGAACAAGAGCTGAGGCAGTCCATTTTATAGCTTGCATGCTAGTTTATTCGCTTTCCTAGTTAATTTGTTAATTAATTAGGGTTTTGTAATAGTTAATTAGCTAGAGTAATTAATTATTTATTCGGACTGTATTATTTATTCGGACCCTCCGAGCAAGGGCACAATTGTAATAAGTGTGCGTGTGTATGATGTATGTCTTCCAACCCCACGTCTTTCTCCCTTTTATTTACCAGCTTATGATGGTTAGATTAGGGCATGTTTCAATTAGCATACTTATGCTTGCATGTTTGTTTCATTCATTTGTATTGCATGCACCGGGCTCGGCGCATCATACTAACTGCATTGTATTCCAATTCCAAGTTGGATACGTGTTAGCTGTAGCATCTCATATGCCATTCTTAGGATAGCTGAGCCTATTTCTAGTTGCATTTTGCATGTGTTGCATTAGCCATCTTAACATGAACTAGGATCATGCATTGATTTCTAACTAGTTTCTGTTTTGGCTTGGAGTACTCGGTAAGTATTTATGCTTTAGCATCCTTGCATGTGTGTGAGTGACTGCCATGATAGCATGCTTACCATGAGGCTATGTGCTTATGTGATATACCTGCATGAATGCCTGTGGGTGAAGGTTGGGTTCCTTGAGTCGGGATAATTCATCAAAACCCGTGTTTTAGCCTACTTGCGAGTAGCAAACTTCAATCCATTTTCAAAACAAACAGATGCGCGATGCTTTGTTCCAACTTAGGCAATCCAGTCTATACTTGTATGTTGTGCGCATCACATAGTAAATCTAGGCTAATAACCGGAATAAGAGTACATAATGTTTTCAAAACTCGATATCATGGTTAGTAGAGACCGATCTTTGATCGGGCGAGCGGGGGTGCTCACGAAGTGACCTTCCCCAATCATACCCAAGTTCCCGAGTCGAGGCAACTTTGGTGATGACGGACACGTGGCCTTAGGCAAACGAGTCAGGGTTTCCTAAATTCCCCAAAATAAAATATTTAGGTGGTGACTCTGTATCTGGCAAAGCAGTCCATGTTTGGCACTTCTTTCAAAAAAATCTGTTTTCAAAAACGATTTGCCAGATTTGGACTCTTTGATGATTCATCAGTCTTGCATTGCACTCTGCGAGATTAGATACAGGACCGTGACATTTGAGTCCTGAACTGAAGCGAGCCCATATGAACAAAATGGGATTTCCCTCCCGGGACGTTTGGGGACGTCTACCGTGTCATATTCCCAATTCTTGTAAATCGTTACGAGCATTGAGACAATTCTTTGATTTTCCATTGATATCTAACAAGGTGCCAATGATGCTCTCACAAACATTTTTCTCTGTATGCATTACATCTAAATTATGACGTAATGTGAGTTCTTGAGAAATCATTATAAAAACACTTATAAAATTGCTACTATCAAAAAATCAAAAATAAATAAATAAATAAATAAATAAGATATATCAAAATAGTCAATAACAATTACCTTCCAATAAGGTAATTCAAAAAAAATTAACCTATTTTTCCACATTTGAATAGGTTCATTATCTCGCTTTCGCTTCTTCTTTCCATTTTTCCGTAATCATTCTTCATGTCTTTAATAGAAACCCAAATGTTGTTGCTAGTCATGATTGTAGGATTTCTTCTCTTTTCTTCCTTACCATCAAACCAAGTTTTTTTTTTCTTTCGAAAAGGGTGAGATGGCGGAAGGAAGCACCTGTGGCCCATGTATGCAAACTTCCTACTAAATGTTAGCCACTGTGAATATGTATTGTTGCCACATAAAGGGCATGCTATTCTACCCTTTGTAGTACACCCAGAGAGATTTCCATATGCTGGAAAGTCATTTATTGTCCATAATAAAATTGCCCTCAAATTGAAAACAGTTTTTGTGAAAGCATCATAAATATTCACCCCATTATTCCACAACTTTTGCAAGTCGTGTATACGTGGTTATAAATATACATCAATGTCATTACGTAGTTGCTTTTTCCTTGGAATCAATGTCAACATAACATTTTCTCTTTTCATACATAACCATGGTGGGAAGTTATATGCAACTAGCATCACGGGCCAACAACTATACACATAACTCAAATTATGAAATGGATTGAAACCATTAGCAGCTAGACCTAGTCTAAGATTGCAAGGATTTGATGAAAAAAGTCGCCACTTATTATTAACCAAGTCCCATGAGCAAGAATCAACTGGCTGTCGCATCTTGCTATCTTCACTTTTATGAGCAAAATACCATCTTAAATCTTCAGCCATTTGTGATGACCTAAACATCCTTCTAAACCTTGGGATTATAGGAAAATATCTTAACACTTTAGCAGGAATGCCTTTTTTAATTTTATTGGTGCGTTGATCAACCTTCCATCGTAAAAAACCACATTTTGGACAACTTTCCATTTCAACATTCTCTTTTCTAAATGAACAACAATCATTCACACAAGCATAAATCTTCTCATACCCTAAATCAAATGCTTTGACAAATTTTTTCACAGAGTATACAGACTTCAGAATGATGTTTCCTATTGGTAACATATCATGTAATATTTCCAGAAGTTTATTAAGACTGTTATCAAACCATTCATTTACAGCTTTGGGCTTGTAAAGAGCTACAATTGCTGACAATTGCTAACATTTTCATATCAGGTTTATCCGTCATATTTGGTTGTTCTCCATGATGAAACCAATTTGTATAAGTTTCATCCATTCCCTTTATGACCAAATGCTTATACGTAACCTCAATACAATGGTGACTTAAGTTTCGACAATCTTTGCAAGGACATATAATCTTCTCTGGATACCCTGCATTCCTTTTAGCCATGTCCACAAAATTCCATGGTTCTTTCATGTATTCATCTGTAGTTCTACATTACCATTCAAAGTCCAAATTTATCAAGATATTTGAGAATGAATATTTTAAGCACAATAGGTTCCAAATATAATTTTCATTACCTATTATGCACCCAATCTTTCTCTATCATTAATCATGAAGTAACTCTTTTCCTAATATGGCCTAGTAATACATATAGTTGCTTAGATCAGAAAGGAGGAGAAATTTCAACAAATAGAAGTGCATCTAAATAGTGAAACTAGGGATTTCTTAATAAACTATGATACATAAATATGCAGGTCTTCGAACATGACCTTTATGAATTTTAGTCTTAGGCAATGCTACACTAAGGCTATATTAAGGTTTGAGCCATTTTAGTCTTAGTCTTAGGCAATGCTACACCATGGCCGTTATGAATTTTAAAAGTGTATTATAGGCATCAATTCCATTGCCTTAACTTTCATAAGTAGGCGAAAATATAAAATTTGCCTATAAATGGTCATATATAATGAGAAGATCATATTATTAAAGTAAAAAAACAAGAATGCAATAACGAAAGAGAATCATAATATACATGAATTTTTATAAAAAAAAATATAGTTCTAATAAACAGCAAAGCAACATCCAAATCAAATAAAAATACATATAATAAATAAATAACTAAACAAATATAGTTTGATGAAATTTCAACCACAAAATTTGAATAAGCCAAACAATCCCTTCACTCCCTGTATGCACCCCATTTTTGACCGTCCATAAGACTTAGACGCCATCGCTCGTGCACTCGATGATTTGTGTGTTTGTGTTCATTTTGAGCACCCAAAGTCCTCGGCGGAATGCCCTATCTTTGAGCCTTTGAACCTTGTACTTTTTGTGCCTTGTTTTGGACCAAAACTTGGTGTCTGGACCTCTTGGTGACCTATCGGCCACAACCCACGGCTATTGGCCATGGGATGCTTCTGTCGGCCATGGGTGTGGCCGGTCGGCTATCAGTGGTGGTCGACAGCCACCAGTGCCTTTTTCCAGATATTTATTGACAGATGTGCCAGCTGTTGCACACTGAACTGCATCTCCATACATGTGTATGGTGAGATGTTTCTAAGCTCAAGGGGTGGTTTTTATATAAATAAGGGCTTCCTCTCCCATTTTGGAGGGTTAGAACAATTAGAGCAAAAATATATCTCTCTCTCTAGCTTTGTCTCTCTCTCTGTCTTGATTTTTTGTACACATTTGCATACTAGTCCTTAGCTTTTGCATATCAACCCTTAACCAAATACTCTCACCTTTGGGCTGAGATTACTTAGAGTCTTGTGTGAGCCTTAGAAGGTGATTTGAGCTTGGATTATTGGCTATTTTGTGCTTTGCTTCAAAGGTATAGTACTTACCTCATTTATACTTATTTTTGTATCTTTGTTTTGCCATCTTATCCAACTATTTTTGTGCTAATTTTGAACTATCAAAAACTCTGTTTCTATGGTTTAAGGGTGTTGGTTTGAGGTCTCTTTGAGTTAGGGGGTGGTCCACCCTTCTTGCTCTTTTTCTTGTTAAGCTTTTGTACCTAATCAATACTCTCACCTTTGGGCTGAGATTACTTAGAGTCTTGTGTGAGCCTTAGAAGGTGATTTGAGCTTGGATTATTGGCTATTTTGTGCTTTGCTTCAAAGGTATAGCACTTACCTCATTTATACTTATTTTTGTATCATTGTTTTGCCATCTTTTCCAACTTCTTTTTTTTTTTTTTTTTTTTTGATTTTGAACTATCAAAAACTTTGTTTTTATGGTTTAAGGGTGTCGGTTTGAGGTCTCTTTGAGTTAGGGGGTGGTCCACCCTTCTTGCTCTTTTGCTTGTTAAGCTTTTTTACCATTTTCTATCACTTTAAAACTAACTTTTTTGGGCCTTTTAACCACTGAAGTTCAGAGGTTTCTTAGTGGTAAAAACCTTATTTTTAAGTCCAAAATTGGGGGGATTAGCCTCCCATTCTTGTGTCTTGTTTGCATGCCTAGTTAGCCTAACATGTTAGCTTAGTATTTTAGCTTTTTGTGGCTTAAGTCTAGCATGTTTTTGCCTATGAAATAACTTGTTTTGGCTCTATTTTGGGCTGGTTAGTTCAGTTGAGGCTTGTATTGCATAGTTGTAGTGTAATTTCCTTCACTAGCTTGATGTTTTAATGCTTTGATCATCATTTTTTTGAGTTAATAACATGTTTTAGGGTTGTTTTACACTTTATTTCAGCACTTAAAATCTCTACAATCTCCCTGCATTCTTGATTCTTTTGTTTGCTTTGAAAGTGGTCTTAAACCCCTTGTTTGCCTTAGTATGAAATGGAGGTGTTGCACCTAATGGTTTAATCCCTTAGGGGGTTCATTACCAACAGTGTAATGCCTTTTTCATGCCCAAAGCAACTCATTGTTTGAGTCATCTTTCCATTAGAGGACACTTACTTTTGGACTTAATCAGTTAAAGAATTAATTGGTAATGTAAAAAGAGTAAACGAAATTGGACAAGTAAAAGAGGCAAGATGTAGACACCCCATTTTTGACCGTCCTTAAGACTTGGACGTCATTGTTTGAACACTCGATGATCATCCGTGCTCGTGTTCATTTTGAGTTCCCGAAGGTCTCAGTTGCGCGCTTTGCCTTAGGATCTCTCAACTTGTTTGTTTTGTGCTTGGTTGTGGACCAAGGACTTGTGTGTTTGCTTCTGAGGGAAGAGGGTGGCTTGTTGGCCATCCCTACAACCCATCAGCCAAGGCTTGAAGCCATCGGCCTCATTTTCTTGCCATCGGCCAAAAGTGTTGGCCGATCGGCACCTTTTTTGGTCAATCGGCACTTATGTTGGTCGATCGGCCATATTTTCTGGCCGAGCCCTTTCCATCTGCTTTTTGTAGATATTTTGTGCTAGCTGTGACAGCTGGTATGCACAATTCTGATCCTCCATACACTCCATACTCGTGTATGGAGGGATTTGTCCCCAAGACTCAAACTTGTTCAACAAGCTTGAGAATTGGATTTCTATAAGAAGGGAGCCTTCCCTCCCTTTCCAGAGGTTCAGAAAATTAGATATAGAGTTCATATATTCCTCTCTCTCTGTATCTCTCTCTATATTTGTGTGTGCGTTGGTGCCTTAAAAGTGTATTTTGTTCATACTTTTGCACTAGAGCACCTAGTAGAACCCCATCCTTTGGTTGTTGAGGCATTAGGAAGTTGGTTTCAGAGTTTTTGGGCTGGTTTTGATCCAAGGAAGTTGCTGGAGTTGTGTTCTTGAAGGTGTTCTTCAAGGGTGAGCAAACTACCTTTTGTTTCCCCATTTTGGCTTAAGCCTTTAGACCTATTTGCATATTGTTTTAAGCTTAACTATAAACTGAAAAAATTTCTATTTTTATGTGCTTAAGATGATTGTTTAAGGTCACTTTTTGGTTGGGGGTAGTCTACCCCCTCTTAGGCCTTGTTTTGAGCCACCTCTTTTGGCCTTTGTTCTTGCCTTTGCATGACATTTCTACCACTGAAATGCAGAGAATTTTCAGTGGTGGAAAGGTAGTTTTAGAGGCTTGTATAGGAGAGGGACACCCCTCTCTCCTTGTGTCTCATATGCTTGTGTTATTGGCTCATAATGGTAGCATGTTTGCTTAGCATGTTTTGGCTTTATTTTAGCAAGTATTTGGTGTCATTTGGTCATGATATACCTCTGTTCTAGGTTGGTTTAATGGCTTCTTGAATGCACCATATACTTGCCTTGTAATCCCCTCTATTGCCTTAACATGCATCTAACATTTGGACTATCATACTTACATATTTTGGCTCAACTCAAAGGAACTTTAGGTCATATTTCAGCATGCTAAAGCTCTGTTTGGTGTTGTTTTGATCATATATGCATTGCTTTGTATAACTACCATACATCATCCCTTACTAGCTTTGAATGTCCAAGTCATTAGCATGCACTACTTGGACCTTCTTTTCATGATTTGGCATCATCTAATATGTTATTTCAGTCCATGTTTCATGCTCATATACTTGCATTTGCCATCCTTTCAAAGCTTTGAAGAGTTGGTGTTTTATGCCTCATGAATGGACCATTGTGTATGTCTCCATGCTTAGGTCTTTGGGATGCCATCTAAGTGGGTTTTGGGGCTTATTTTGATATGTCATAACTATGTTTTCCATTGTTTAAATTATGCCATGTTTGGTATTGTTAGGTGTAGTGTAACACCCCATTGTAGCCTTGTTTGCCTCATGCCTTTTGGAGTTGTATTCTAGCTTGTGTTGGCTAGGTTTAAGCTTGGTTTTGGTCTCATCTTGACCTGCCTTGGGACTGTTTTGGGTCCCCTTGGCCCTTTGGGGCTTGCCTTACATGGTCATGGTTTGAGTCTCTTGGCTAGCTTCAAGCTTTGAGCCTTCTTGCATGCTTTGTTTGTGTTATATGTGTGATTTGGCATCATTCCTAACATCATTTCAGAGCTTATGGTGCTGTCATATATCCATGTTTGCTACTCTTTAAGTGTGCTTAAGAGTTGTCCTCTTTATGCCTTAATGCTTGGACCAATTGGTATGCATGATTGTCTTGCATTTTCATGCTCTTCTTACCATCATTTTAGCACTTATGGCCACTGATTTTGGGCATGGCTGAGGTCTGTCCATCTTCGGTATAAGTCCATTGGGTATGTGGTTTACATGTTGTTGCGTGCTTATTGCATTGTATATTTGCATGCTTAGATTGCATTGCATTGTGCATACTTATCATATTACATGTTTGCATGTTTAGGGCGCATGTCTATTGCATATTAGTTGCATTGCATGACATTAATGCATACTTGTTGCATGCTTGGGTTGTTTGCATGTTTGCTTGCATACTCATATTGCATTGAGTTTGTTTACATGTCATTAGTCGTGTTGCATTGTATAAATGTCCCCATGTTGCATTGTACTTGGCATACTTGCATTGCATTGTGTTTGGTTTGGGGAGTCGAACCAAACACGAGGACCGAGGGACGTTTGTACTTGAAGTGACGAAATGTGCCTTAATCCTCGGTCGCCGACACTCTTGATCCAACATGATAGAGTTCTAGACATTCATGTGTTTTTGTGCATTCATTCCATATTGAATCGCACACTTGGCTCCTTTGGCCATCATGCATCGACATGCATGATTGATGGCCCGAGGGTCAAGCACTACACTCCCTTGAGCTCATGACATGATAGGGAGGGTGTTGGTGCAAACATTGTCTTGCAAATGTATTGCCATGCCTATGTTTGCCCTCTGCTACAGCAAAAGGAGTATCCTGCAGGAAGAGATGGCCGATCGGCTATCTTCAGTGCTGATTGGCTAAAAATTTCTAGCCGATGGACTCACAATTGGTCGATGACCATTTTCCCTTGGCCGATAGCCTCATACTTTGGCCGATGGCTTCTCAGCATATCCATGAAGTGGTTCAAGAGCATCACAGATATTTTCACAGTTCTCAGAGGTGCAGAACAGTGCAAACAGAGGCAACATGAGGCATGGCAACGGATTTCCGAGCGAAGCCGACTAAGCATGCATTCGTCCCTCTTCCCGAGGCTGCCTTCCTATTCTTCATAGCTTAATTAATTTGTTTAATTAGTTAAGAGTTATGTAATAATCAATTAGCCTGTTAGTTAGTTAATTAGTTGGTTTGTATTATTTATTCGGACCCTCCGTCGAGAGGGCGAATTTTGTAATAAGTGTGCGTGAGTGTGTGAATGTCTTCCAACCCCACGTCTTTCTCCCTTTTACTTATCCGCTTACGATGGTTAGTTCTAGGTCATATTTTGATTAGCATACTTATGCTCGTATGTCTGCATCCATTCATTTGTATTGCATGCACCGAGCTCGGCGCATCATACTAACTGCATTGTATTTCAATTTCAAGTTGAATACGTGTATCAAGTGTTGCATTTCACATGCCATCTCAAATAGTCGAGCCTATTTCTAGTTGCATTTTGCATGTGTTGCATTAGGCATCTTAACATAGCTAGGATCATGCATTGATTGCTAACTAGCTATTGTTTTGGCTCGGAGTACTAGATAAGCTTTTATGCTTTAGCATCTTGCATGAGTATGAGTGTTAACATGACAACATGTTTGCCATGAGGCTAACTGCTTAAATCATTGACTGCCTGAATGCCTGTGGGTGAAGGTTAGATTACTTGAATTGGAACAATTCATTGAAATGCGAGTTTTAAGCCCACTTGATTGTGGCAAAATCATGTTTTCTAAGCCCACCCGAGGGTGGCAAATTCACGTCTTAGCCTACTTGCGAGTAGCACCTTCAAACCATTTTCAAACAAACAAACATGAGATGTTTTGTTCCAACTTAGGTGATCTAGTCTATACTTGTGTGTTGTGCGCATCACATAGTAATTCTAGGCTAATAATCGGAATAAGAACGCATGTGTTTTCAAAAACAAGATATCATGCTTAGTACAGGCCGATCTTTGATCGGGCGAGCGGGGGTGCTCATAGATGACCTTCCCCAATCATACCCAAGTTCCCGAGCCAAGGCAACTTTGGTGATGACGGACACGTGGCCTTAGGCACGAGTCAGGGTTTCCTAAATTCTCCAAAATAAAATATTTAGGTGGCGACTCTGTATCTAGCAAAGCAGTCCATGTTTGGAACTTCTTTACAAAAATCAGTTTTCCAAAATGATTTGCCAGATTTGGACTCTTTGGTGATTTATCAATCTCACATTACACATTGTGAGATCAGATTAAAAATCGTGACATTTGAGTCCAAACTGTAACACAGCATAAATCCCTCGGGGCGCGTCTACACAAGATAAGCATCTTTCATGTTGCATTGCATGTGCTCGAATCGTACGTTAATTCGAACATAAGGAAAATGAGACATTTCATACTCAAAAGTGATGAAATGTGTCACTTTCCTTGGTCACCATCACCCTTGGTCATGCATGATAGGGTGGTGGTCTTTTTGAGTCTTGTTTTTGCACTCATTAAACTTGTACAAACTCAGTTCTTTGGCCATCATGCATGGAAATTGCTTGATTGGTGGTTTGAGAGCCAAGAGTTTCACTCCTTTGAACTTGTTTGATGATAAGGAGTGTAAACAGTACACACAAACCTGTGAGAATACATTGTTTCGCTCTGTCTGCTCTCTGTTGTAGGAAAAAGAAGGGTTCATGTCATCATTGACCGACCGGCCACCACCAGTAGCCGACCAGCCACTATTGGTAGCCGATAGGCCCCCTGTTGACCAACAATGAAATTTTCACAATGTGTTTTTGAGGTGGAGCAGAGGTATTCTGGGAGGTGGCAGAATTTTTTGGTGTTCAAATTTGCAAACAAAGGCTTGCAGCAGCAAAACAGTGGCTTTTTGGGTGGAGGAACCAAGCATGCATGCATCCCTCATTTCTCGAGGCCGTTTAGTTAACTTGTCTAGTTAGTTGGTTGTTTAATTCATGTTGTAATTAATTAACTTAATTGTTTTGTAATTAGTTAGTTAAGTATTGTAATAATTAGTTAACTAGAATAGTTAATTAGTTTCGGCTTTGTAATGATTAGCTTAGTTTAATTAGCGTAGCTAGTTAGCGCTTATTCATTCGGACCCTCCTTTGCGAGGGCATAATGTTGTAATAAGTATGCATGCGTGTGTGTATGTCTTCCAACCCCACGTCTTTCTCCCTTTTATTTAATCTCTTTCGATGGTTAGATTAGGGACATTTTCAATTAGCATACCTTATGCTTGCATGTTTGCATCCATTCATTTGTCTTGCATACACCGAGGCTCGGTGCATCATTCAAACTGCGTTGCAATTTCAATATTTTATTTGAAAACGTGTTTAATCACATGTTATCAAATCGATCCATATGCCATATTAGTAGTCGAGCCTATTAATTGCATTCTTCGCATGCGTTGCATTAGATATCTTGTATAGTTAGGAACATGCATTTTTTTTTCTAACTAGTTTATGTTTTGGCTTGGAGTACTCGGTGAGTTTTACACTTTAGTATACTTGCATGAGTGTGATTGCCATATTGACATGTTTAGCATTCTTTCCATGAGGCTATGTGCTTACTTGCTAAACTGCATTAATGCCTGTGGATGAAGGCTTGTTGTTTGAATTGGAACGATTCAACGAATGTAAGTTTTAAGCCCACTTTGTTGTGGCAAATC
The DNA here is from genome assembly GCF_055761805.1 of Camellia sinensis. NCBI lineage: Eukaryota > Viridiplantae > Streptophyta > Magnoliopsida > Ericales > Theaceae > Camellia > Camellia sinensis. The sequence goes on along the minus strand of NC_138963.1, from coordinate 113,528,123 downwards.
CAGTTTAAAGCCCACTATGTTTGGTGGCAAATCCGTAATCTTTTAAGCCTACTTGAGGGTGGCAAATTCAAACCATTTTCGCAAGCAAACATGACTTGAAATGTTCCAATTCTTGCAAAGTAGTCTATACTTGTATGCGTGCGCATCACAGAGTAAGGTTAGATTAATAACCAGAATAAGAATGCATAATGTTTATAAAAACGCATATCATGATTAGTAGATGCCAATCTTTAATCAAGTGAGCGGTGGTGCTAAATTCATGACCTTCCCCCCACGTACCCAAGTTCCCGAGCCGAGGCAACTTTGGTGATGACGGATACGTGACCTTTGGCACTAGTCAGGGCTTCCTAAATTTCTCCAAAAATAAAATATTTAGGTGGTGACTCTGTATCTGGAAAGAAGTCTAATTTTGGCATTATTTGATTTAAAATCAATTTTTCAAAACGATTTGCCGGATTTGGACTCTTCGGTGTTTATCGGTTTCACATTGCACTTGTGAGACTAGATTCAGAACCGCGGGATTCCGAACTGTAAGGCTTTCTTTTCAAACCTTTCTAAAAGGCGGGCCGCGGAAAAAGGCGAGTCCACACTCCTCTCCCATAGCAAAAAAGAAAAAATCTTTTATAGTGCATGATGGAGTACATTCAGGCTATACATTTTTTCATCTTTCAACAAGAATTGGCTGGTTTTTGGGGTTTAGGAATTCTTGTTGAGGGTTGAGTGACAGTGAGCCCTATATTCTTTGGAGTGTGTTCTAGCCTGTTGTCTATTGTTGTGGCTTTCTTAGCTATCAATTTCTCATCTATTTCCTGGGTTGGCCAGTGTGGTGGAGGTGATGTTTGAGTGTATTTGTGTTCAGAGATGTGTCCTTTTCTGCTAACTGTTTGCTTGTAGGTTCTAAGTTAGTACTTTGCTTGGGGATGGTGGGTCAAGTTGGTGAGGCCTCAAATTAGGTAGAGTGCATTTTGTGAGTTGTGGGTTGAGTGAAGTGAGCTCTAAAAGTCTGTGTAGATTTACTGTGAGGTTTGAAGTTGCAGGTTGATCTGCCCTCTTTGTTATGGTCTCTTTTTCTCCATATCCAGGGTATTGAAGTCTCATTGGCTAGCTATGTGCTGTTTTGAGGTGTATCCAGGTTGGTTCTAGGTTGAGGCCTGTATAGAATAGATGGCTGCTATCTTACTTTCCTCAAGTCTACAGCCTATGGCAGATTGCAGGTGCAGGTCTTTACAGATCTTCTACCTAGCGACCTCTTCGAATGTTTGAAGCTCTTGAGTGTTTATCATAGTACTTGTCCATTGACTTCATTAGATGAGGGTTCTGAAGTCTCATTGGCTCTATCCTACTTCTCTCTATTCTACGATTTGTAGTTCTATTTTCTCAATTCTTGGTTGAGCTTGTATATAAGATTTGGCTGCTAGTTCTCAGTTTTACAATTTATGGCAGTTTGCAGCAGTAGATTGGGTGTAGATGTGTCCATCCGAGTGCTTGTTGCTAGTGTTAACTAATATCTAATAAAAGGTCCATAATTGCTCGTGTATAATCAGTTTAACTCATTACAAAGAAAGTTTTGAGTATAATTAAGTTCCCATAACTTAGGGAATTTAAATCTATAAATTTTAATTTCATTCCCAAAGCCAAATTTACATATCCAAACAGAGTTTAATTGGAGTTAAATCACGTAACCTTTTTTTTTTTGGGGGGGGGGAGGGAGGGAGGGGTTTAATCAGTCATAGATTAATTTCAAATAATCATCAAGACAATCAAAATCCAACAAGATCTTTAAAGTCAACAATTTCCAAGCTCAATAACAATCACATGAAGAACTACATATAACACGATCGAACTATACTCCATAAAAGTTAAACAACAACCTCAAACTACATAGAGTTTCTTAGCTATTTCCTAGGTTGACCAGTGTGATGGGGGTGGTGTTTGAGTGTATTTGTAGTCAGAGACGTGTCATTTTCTACTAATAGTTTGCTTGCAGGTTCTAAGTTGGTACTTTGTTTAGGGATGGTGGGTTGAGTTGGTGAGGCCTCAAATTAGGTAGAGTGTATTTTGTGAGTTATGTGTTGAGTGAAGTGAGCTCTAAAAGTCTATGTAGATTTGTTGTTGCTTGCTATGAGGTTTGATGTTGCAGGTTGATCTGCCCTCTTTGTTATGGTCTCATTTTCTCCATATCCAGGGTATTGAAGTCTCATTGGCTAGCTATGTACTGTTTTAAGGTGTATCCAGGTTTGTTCTAGATTGAGGCCTGCATAAACGAGTTAGCTACTATCCTACTTTTCCCAAGTCTACAGCCTATGGCAGATTGTAGAAGTTGTCTTCACATATCTTCTACCCAGTGACCTGTTCAAATGTTTGAAGCTCGCGAGTGTTTATCCTAGTGCTTGTCTACTGACTTGATCAGATGAGGGTTCTAAAGTCTCATTGGCTCTATCCTACTTCTCTCTGTTCCACAGTTTTCAGTTCTATTTTCTCAGTTCTTGGTTGAGCTTGTATATAAGAGTTGGCCGCTAGTTCTCAGTTTTACAATTTATGGCAGTTTGCAGTAGTAGATTGGGTGCAGATGTGTCCATCCGAGTACTTGTTGCTGCTATTAACTAATATCTAATAAGAGGTTCATAATTGCTCATGTATAATCAGTTTAACTCATTACAAAGAGAGTTTTGAAGATTAATTAAGTTCCCATAACTTAGGGAATTTAAATCTATAAATTTTAATTTGATTCCCAAATCCAAATTTGCATATCCAATAAGAGTGTAATTGGAGTTAAATCACATAAACTTTTTTTGGGGGGGGTTCAATCGGTCATAGATTAATTTCAAATAATCATTATATCAATCAAGACAATCAAAATCCAACAATATCTTTAAAGTCAACAATTTCCAAACCCGATAACAATCACATGAAGAACAACATATAACCCGATTGAACTATACTCCACAAAAGTTAAACAACAACATCAAACTACATAGAGTTTCACACCTATTTCCAAGGTTGACCAGTGTGGTGGGGGTGGTGTTTGAGTGTATTTGTAATCATAGATGTGTTCTTTTCTACTAACAGTTTGCTTGCAGGTTCTAAGCTGGTACTTTGCTTAGGGATGGTGGGTTGAGTTAGTAAGGCCTCAAATTAGGTAAAGTGTATTTTGTGAGTTGTGGGTTGAATTAAGGGAGCTCTAGAAGTTTGTGTAGATTTGTTGTTGCTTGCTGTGAGGGTTGAAGTTGCAGGTTGATCTGCCCTCTTTGTTATGGTCTCATTTTCTCCATATCCAGGGTACTGAAGTCTCATTGGCTAGCCATGTGCTGTTTTGATGTGTATCTAGGTTGGTTCTGGGTTGAGGCCTGTATATCATAGTTGGCTGCTATCCTACTTTCCTCAAGTCTACAGCCTATGGCAGAATGTAGATGCAGGTCTTTACAGGTCTTCTACCTAGTGACCTGTTCGAATGTTTGAAGCTCTTGAGTGTTTATCCTAGTGCTTGTCTATTGACTTGATCAGATAAGGGTTCTAAAGTCTCATTGACTTTATCCTACTTCTCTCTAATCTACGGTTTGCAGTTCTATTTTTCTCAGTTCTTGGTTGAGCTTTTACATAAGAGTTGGCTGCTAGTTCTCAATTTTACAATTTATGGCAGTTTACAGCAGCAGATTGGGTACAGATGTGTCCATCCAAGTGCTTGTTGTTGCTGTTAACTAACATCTAATAAAAGGTCCATAATTGCTCATGTTTAATCAATTTAACTCATTACAAAGAGAGTTTTGAATATTAAGTTCCCATAACTTAGTGAATTTCAATATATAAATTTTAATTTCATTCCCAAATCCAAATTTACATATCCAAATGGAGTTTAATTGGAGTTAAATCACATAACCTTTTTTTTTTTTGGGTTCAATCAGTCATAGATTAATTTGAAATAATCATTATATCAATCATGACAATCAAAATCCAACAATATCTTTAAAGTCAACAATTTACAAACTCAATAACAATCACATGAAGAACTACATATAACCCGATCGAACTATACTCCATAAAAGTTAAACAACAACCTCAAACTACAAAGTATTTCTATATCAATAGGCCAAAAATTCTTACTCACCTACCCATTGTCTTTTACCCTTCGTATTTTTAATGATGGCATGGATACAAGAAAAACTTTCACACATAACTTTCACAAATGGTTGGAAATATTGTCATAAACTACAATGTACTGATATAATATCTACTTGTAGCCAATGTTATTGGCATCTTAGGATAAACCAAAATATTTTTTCTTTGAAAAACAGAAATAAAAAATTCCAGATTATTATTATTATTTATTTATTTATTTTTGTGATGGATGTTATATATAACATTTTTGTTTCACCAAACTTTTCATTCCTTGGTGAGTTCTCATATATAATAACATGATAAATTTCAAATATAGTGGTTTTCTTTATGTGCATATATATAGATATAGATATAGATACAAATACAAATATTAAAAAAACTCACAAGAAAACAATATACAAGTATAGTAAGAGTCGGCCACTCTTAGTGGCAATTTATCAAGCACCTAAAAGGAATAAATAACATATACCAATGTAAGATATTAGAGAAACTATGACCCTATATATAACCTCACCAACTATGTATACAATTTCAACAATCCAAATAATACACTACTATTCAAAAACATGGTATAATACAAAACTAGAATATTTGACCCACTTTTTGCTGGGCTAGAAAACTAAAGAAAATCCTACAAGAAGATGAAAAACTCATTTCAAGTTCGTACTAAAACCCATTGTATTTTTAATGATGGCGTGGATAAAAGAAAAACTTTCACACATAACTTTCATAAATGGTAGGAAATATTGCAATCAAATACAATGTACTGATATGATATCTACTCGTAGCCAATGTTATTGGCATTTTTAGCATAAACCAGAAATATTTTTTTCTTTGAAAAAAAAATCCAGATTGTTATTATTATTTTGTTTTGTTTTGTTTGTTTGTTTGTTTGTTTTGTTTTGTGTTTTGTGTTTTTTTTTTTTTTTTTTTTGTGATGGCTGCTATATATAACATTTTTGTTTCATCAAACTTTTTATTTCCTTGGTGATTTCTCATATATAATAATATGATAAATTTATTTATCTAAAAAATGATAAATTTCAAATATAGTAGTTTTCTTTATGTATATATGTATAGATAGATATAGATATAGATATAGTTATTAAAAAAAAAACTCACAACAAAACAATAAATAAGTATAGTAAGAGTCAGCCACTCTTAGTGGCATTTTATCAAGCAGCTAAGAGGCATAAATAACATATATAAATGCAAGATATTAGAGAAACTATGACCCTATATAACCTTACCACCTATGTAGACAATTTCAACAATCCAAATAATACACTACTATTCAAAAACATTGTACAAAACTAGAATGTTTGACCCAATTTTTCCTGCGCTAGAAAATTGAAGAAAATCCTTCAAAAAGATGAAAAACTCATATCAACTTCATACTAAAACCCATTGTGTTTTTAATGATGGCATGGATAGAAGAAAAACTTTCACACAAAACTTTCACAAATGGTTGGAAATATTGCCATCAAATACAATGTATTGATATGATATCTACTTGTAGCCAACATTATTAGCATTTTGGCACAAACTATAATTTTTTTCTTTGAAAATTGGGAAAAAAAATTCTAGAATTTTTTTTGTGTCATTGTTGCTCTATATAACATTTTTGTTTCACCAAACTTTTCATCTCCTTGGTGATTTCTTCTATATAATAACATGATAAATTTCATATACAGTGGTTTTCTTTATGTATATATATAGATACAGATGTAGATATAGATGCAGATACATATATTAAAAAATCTCACAAGAAAACAATATACAAGTATAGTAAGAGTCAGCCACTCTTAGTGGCATTTTATCAAGCACCTAAGAGGCATAAATAATATATACCTGTGCAAGATATTAGAGAAACTATGACCCTATATAACTTTACCACCTATGTAGACAATTTCAACAATCCAAATAATACACCACTATTCAAAAACATTGTACAATATCAAACCAGAATGAAAATTGAAGAAAGTCCTTAAAGAAGATGAAAAACTCATTTCAACTTCATACTAAAATCATAGAAATGGTTAATGTACCTCTCACTAAAATCCAGTAAATCGACCAACTCGTCCAATCGGAGACACAAACTTGCCAAATCAAATGCAAAAACCTGAAATGAATTCCAAGTGTTTTCCAGGGTTTTTTTGTATGCTCGATTTGTGATTTTACTTGGAAGAAATACAACGCAAGAGAGGGGGTTGTGCAAGAGATGGAAACTGAATGGAAAAATTGCGAAAAATTTAGAGCTCCAATTTTTTCAAGGTTTCTATAGCATTCTTTCTTGGCTATAACATGTAGAACAAAGTTCCGTATTAGGCAACCTTTAATATATTTTTTTCCAATTGCTATTAAACCATAAAAAATTGCTATAAATAATTAAATGTTATTATTCAAAAATCTTTTACAGCATTTATTAAAAAATGCTATAAAAAAATGTTATTAATTATACTTTTTGTTGTAGTGACTCGACCTATGGGGCTGCCATACAGAGTTCAAGCCAAGGTGGTTTTGAAGCAATCTCCACACCCTTGGGTATTTAAACCAGACTCTAGTCTTGGAAATTCAAAACCTTTGCATTCTAGGCTTTGCCATTCGAACTCTAGTTTCCACCGTCTCAGTTGGTCTCCTACGAACTCATTACAAACACAGTTAGGTGGCTATACCAGACCATCAGATACCATTTGGACACGGCTAACACTAAAGGAATTACACCTTTAGAGGATTTAAAACCTCCTAGACATCAAGTATAGAATAGCAAGAATACAAATCAGAATGGCAAGGAAAGAAAAGAGAATAAGAAATCCATGTCTTAATCAGAATAAAATGGGTCCATCAAAGCAACGGACTCAATCATGTCACCATTTCTAATCCCCTCTATATACGGTTTCAATCTTTGGCCATTCACTTTGAAAGTATGGCCATTCCATCCATCTTGCACCTCAATGGCGTGTCACGACCCAAACCCGTCCCTATGGGTTTAGCACCGTAACTGGCCAGTAATCCGTGATTACCGAAGGCCTGCTTAACAGTAAAGACAATAATACAGAGTACAGGGGCTGGCGGAAGCCAAAACAGTAATAAAAGATGTCCAATGAGCTGTGATAGTCTGTATGCAAAAAGACTTTTTCGAACATATTCACATTCATAAGCAAAACATATATATACACCATATGTACAATATTCAGGCTAGGGACCAAATCCCTAATTAGCACAGTACAGTACAAGTCTAAAATAGTATTACAGAACAGAAGCAAAAGGGTGAACTGAGACACCCCAAAAAGCCTTGGCTTGGACTGGCATGGAACCTCGAAGTGAGGCACGATGGTTGGCTTGACAAAAAGGGAGCTAATCCAACGCTCTTAACTCTGATCTGGTGCCTGGACACCTACATATAAATATAAACAGCAAGCTAAAGCCCAGTGAATAACAACTGTGTAAAGAGGTTAAGAATGAATGTCCTTTCAGTCATTAAACAGTCATATCAGTCATTTAGAAATCATAGCAGTTATATGTTGTACATCCAATAGCAAAACAGTACAGTAGGCCTTAACGGACCGAACAGTCAGTTGATGGCCATCATAACAGTAAACAGTAGTGGTTCCAAACTTGGGAACCGACAGAGATCTCTGTGACAGTAGCAGTAACAGTACAATAACAGTAAGTTGCTAAGGATGCCACGAATACAGTTTACAAATAGGACAAACATTCGTTCATTAAACAATAATGTTTCAGTAAATAGAACAGTTGATCATTCAGAAAATATTCATAATTGAACATATCTTTACAACATTGTTACTCACAGAGCACTGGGCTATAAGCAGCTAATGAGCGTCCTCGGATGCCAACCCTACACAATTACAGAATGAACACACACTAAGTTACACACTTGGGATAGACAAACTAGCCCCTCAACTTGACTCGGTGTGGTCCTACATCAATATCCTCATTAAGATGCCTTAAACTAGGCCTAGGAATGCCTAAGATGAAATGAGGATGCAAAGATGTACTTTAAAATACTTTTCAAAATTTTCAGAAAACTGGGGTCTCGCTCGAGCGTGACTTTCTTCGCTCGAGTGAGCTTGTCAAACTGTGGTGTCGCTCGAGCGTGGACTTCCTCGCTCGAGCGATCTGTAAAAATGCAAAAAGTGCTGGATGTTGAAAATTTCCGCTCGACGCTCGCTCGAGCGTGAGACACAGTCCTCGCTCGAGCGTAGGTTCCCTCACTCGAGCGTGCGTCTGCGTGCACCAAAAACCTGAGAGCTTGCAATTTACGCTCGAGCGTGGAATCCTTCGCTTGAGCGAGGAAGCCAAATTCTGGAATTTCGAGATTTTCCTTCAAAGCGCAAACCAAGCATTCAACACCTCAAAACTCAACCTCTTGGGCCCATTTTCTGGGAAAACACTTTAAACCCATAATATAAGATGTTTTGAAGATCAATTTTGTAAAATCAAGCCCAAAGGTAAGCCAATTGAACACAATTTCAAATAAACTTCAAGAACAAAGCTTAAACACAACATGCATGTATTCAATTAAATTCAAAGCTTCAAATACATGGTCAAATAACTCAATCCTTCCAAAAACATGATGAATTCATGAACTATAATCAAAATATGAACATGCATGTAGCAAATTTCATGGAAAAGACCCCAAAACTCAAGAATGTGCACATGCATTCCTGAATTTCTACTCAATTCAACACTTTAATTTAATTCTTGACCTTAAGCTCCTATTCCTCCATGAATCATGCAAGAAATGACTTAAATTCACATTCAAGATAATGAATTCCTTACCTAGGTCTTGAATTCAAAGTCTACAAGCTCAATTTTGCAAAATCCTTTCAATTCCTTCTAATTCTCCAAGTTAATCTCTTGTTGAAACCAATTCTCCTATCTCACTCTCACGGTTTTGGTCTCAAAATGGCTGAAGAAGGTGCCAAACATGTATGAATTAAGCCTCAAGATTTTTTGTGGAAGTGGCCCACTAAGTGGCAAAAGAGAAAATAAAGCCAACTAATGTAATTTAACATTATTTAATCTAATTTAATCATACCAAATCACATTTCAATTAAATATACCATAAAATCACATAAATTCTAATTAGCATAAAACACCAGTCAACTTCTGAGTCGGTCACCGATAAGTCCTTCAATTCGCAGTTCAAAGTTAAAACATGAACAGATCATTTAATGACTAACAGATAGAAACGCAATTAAACAACATACTCATGCGTTCAGCTCAGAATTTCAGTCTGTTCAATTACGTTTCATGCTCAATCAGAGATTGGCACTAATCAGAGGTGAGGGTTATCACAGTCTTCCCCTCTTAAAAGAGTTTGGCGCACCAAACTCGGATTACCTTCATTTTGGTAGAACACTGGATTCAGAGGGAACAGTTCAGGATATCTCTTCAACATATCATCTTCTCTTTCCCAAGTGGCATATGTGCCACCATGGTTTTGCCAATCAACTTTTACCAAGGGGATTTCTTTATTTCTCAACTTCTTAATTCATCTGTTTACAATTTGAATAGGCCGTTCTTCATAAGTGTAGTCGTCCCTTAGCACTGCATGGGTAAGCTCAATCACATGGAAGGGATCCCGAAGGTAATCCCTCAACATTGAAATATGGAAGAACACACAATAACAGAAGTTGGAGATGGTCCTTTCCCAATTTCCCTGGAAATCAAGAACACACATCCGCAGTAAATCTTCCAGAGTCTGGATGGTTCTTTCTAACTGGCCATCTGTCTGAGGAAGGTAGGCACTACTCAGTCTCAGTTCAGTACCCAATGCTGTCTGTAGGCTTTTCCAAAATCTCGATGTAAACTTCGAGTCCCTATCAGAAACAATAGATACTGGCACTCCATGCAATCTAACAATCTCATCAATATAAATTATAGCCAATTTGTCCGCATTATAAATTGTTTTGACAGATAAGAAGTGAACAGATTTAGTCAATCTATCAACAATAACCCAAATAGAGTCCATACCTTTACTAGAGCGAGGTAAACCAACAATGAAATCCATAGTAATATGTTCCCATTTCCACTCCGGTATTGGTAAGGGCTGCAGTAAGCCTGTGGGTCGTTGATGTTTGGCTTTGACTTGTTGGCAATGAAGACATTTTGATACAAAGTCAGCAATCTCTTTCTTCATTCCCGGCCACTAGAAATTCAGTTTTAAGTCTTGGTACATTTTCGTATTTCCTGGATGGCTAGACAGTTTTGAATTGTGGCCCTCTTGCAGAATTCGTCTTTCCAGTTCAGAATCATTCGGTACACACAACCTTCCCTGGAATTTCAACACATTGTTCTCAAATTTAAAGTCTGGCCTTGGTTTGGACTCCCGTTCATCAATGACCATTTTCAAAAAGTCATCCGGTTACTGTTTCTCTTTAATCTCCACAATCAGTGCCGGTTGAGCAGAAATAGCGGCTAAGGTTCCACCTTGTTCACGCGAAACAATCTCAACTTCAAATTTTTCAAGGTCACATAGCAATTCTTTCTGCCCGGTGAGTAAACAGGCTAAATTTCCAATTGTCTTCTGGCTGAGTGCATCAGCAACGGTATTAGCTTTCCCTGGATGGTACAAAATTTGAAAATCATAATCTTTTATCAGTTCTAACTATCTCCCCTGTCTCATGTTCAGTTCTTTCTGTGTAAAGAAGTACTTCAAACTCTTGTGGCCTATGTACACCTCACATGTTGCCCCATAAAGGTAGTGACGCAAATTTTCAGTGCGAACACTACTGCAGCAAGTTCCAGATCATAAGTGGGGTAGTTCTTTTCATGCGGTCTCAATTGTCGGGAAGCATACGCAATAACTTTACCATTCTGCATTAATACACATCCCAAACCCTTATGAAAAGCATCACTAAATATAGTAAAACCATCTGTACCTGAGGGTAGGGTAAGAATCGATGCAGTCACAAGTCGAGTCTTTAACCCTTGAAATGCTGATTCTCTCTGATCGGTCCAGTCAAATGATATCCCCTTTTGAGTGAACTGAGTCAATGGTAGGGAAATTTTGGAGAAATCTTTTACAAACCTTCTGCAGTACCCAGCTAAGCCTAGGAAGCTTCGAACTTCAGTAACATTAGTCGGTTTAGGCCAATTCACCACTACTTCAATTTTCTGCGGGTCAACTGTAATGCCATCCTTACTAATCACATGTCCCAAAAACATAACATTATCAAGCCAAAATTCACACTTCGTTAGTTTTGCATACAGTTTCTGTTCTCTTGGTCTGTAAGGCAATGTTCAAATGACGTTCATGTTCTTCAGTGCTTTTGGAATAAATCAAAATGTCATCTATGAACACAACTACAAATTCATCGAGGAACGGTTTAAAAATTCTGTTCATAGGGTCCATAAATGCGACAGGTGCATTAGTAACTCCGAAAGGCATAACAAAGAATTCATAATGTCCATACCTTGTTCGAAAGGCGGTCTTTTCAATGTCCACTGGTTTGACTTTTAACTGGTGGTATCCGGATCTAAGGTCAATTTTAGAGAGCACCTGGGCACCCTGTAACTGGTCAAACAAATCATCAATTCGAGGCAATGGATATTTATTTTTCACTGTTACCTTGTTCAGCTCACGGTAGTCAATGCAGAGTCTCAAGGAGCCGTCTTTCTTTTTCACAAACAAAACTGGAGCGCCCCACGGTGAAGTACTGGGCCTGATGAACTTCTTATCTAACAGTTCCTATAGCTGAACTTTCAGTTCTTTCAGTTCGATAGGTGCCATTCTGTACGGAGCTTTGGAAACTGGCTATGTACCCGAAATCACATCAATGGTGAACTCAATGTCCCTGTCAATCAAATCCCCTGGCAAATCATCTGGAAAAACATCTAGGAATTCTCTGACTATAGGAATACTGTCCACATTAGCTTTAGCATCAGTAGGTACAGTCAATATACAATAGAGATACCCTTTACATCCATTCTTAATCAGTTTAAATGCTTTCATGGATGAAATCAGGTATGGGGGAGGTACTACACCAATTCCACTAAACACAAATTCAAGCAATCCAAGTGCACAGAAAACAACTTGTTTTGTTACACAGTCTGTGGTAGCATGATATTTTGTTAACTAGTCCATTCCCAATATTACATCAAAATGGTCGATGTTCAAAGACAGTAAATCAATATACAAATGCACATCTCCAACAATAATCTCACATGCAGGGTACATATAAGCACATGTCATGGATCCCCCAACAGGTGAAAACACAGCTAACAAATAATTCATGGGTTCCAATGGTCTATTCAATTTCCGTGAAAAAGCATGCGAGACATATGAATATGTAGACCCCGAATCAATCAAAACATAAGCATTTTGAGCATAGATTGAGAGTATACCTGACACAACGGTCTCGGTATTCTGCACATCTCCCAGTACAAGTGTGAACACTCGGCCTTGCCTCGTAGGCTCTTTTCCAATAGCTTTGGGGTTAGGTTTCGGTGGAGCAGTTGATGCTACGGCGCTAGCTGTAGCTTTACTATTGCCTTGAGAAGTGGAAGGGCAATCTTTGCCCATGTGGCCCACCTTGCCACACCTATAACAAGCACCAGAGATTTTATAACATACCCCTTTGTGTCTCTTGCCACACTCTGAACAGGGCAGTATGGAACTGTTACCCTGGCTAGAACTGTTCGAAGACCCTGTATTTTGCTTTTTGTTCAGTGAGTTATTCCGGCCTTTCTTAAACTTAAAACCCTGTCTCTTACCATGCCATTCGGTTGCTGGTGTTTCAGTTTGTTTCAATGCTTTGATATTTGACTCGGCCATTATTTCTCGGTTAAGAACATCTACATATTTTAGTAATTTCAGCACATTGATTCTGTCAAGTATCTCTACATTAAGGTCGCCTTCAAACTTCCTGGCCTTTTTGTAATCAGTGTCCACGTGTGGTGCATATCTGGCGAGTTCAGTAAACTTTGATTCATACTTTGCTACTGACATGGTACCCTATTTTAACTGTTCAAACTCAGTCACCTCACGATCCCTGACACACTAAGGGAAATATTTCTCAAAGAAGGCTCCCTTAAACTGAGCCCAAGTCATAACAGTGTCGGTGTCACAGATGAGCATCGACTACCGTCTAGCTTCCTCTTGCAAAGTGAAGGTAGCCAATAGCACCTTATGTGCTTCAAAACACGAGAATACCTCAAACAATTTCTCCGTTTCTAGCACCCATGCTTCGGCCTTTAGTGGTTCAAGGCCTCCCTAAAAGGATGGTGGTTTCATTTTGCTAAACTTCTGTGTTAGAGCAATTATATCATCATTAACATTCTGCTCGGGTTGAACTGGAGGAGGTGGGGGCTGTTGGTTCTGTTTTAGCCTCAAGGCCTCAGTCAACTGTTCAACTGCTCTTTCTAATCTTGCCATTCTGGCATCAGATGATTCTGTTTCATCGGCATTCCTTGCATTGTCCATTTCACTATATGCAATACAGTAATAATAAACATAGGAATTGCCTACTTAAACACATTAGCACATATATTCATGTCATGGCCACACACACTTTTTCAATGCTAATGCAATGCCCTATTCACTTTTCTAGGACATCCTATAGCTCATTTGGACACGTGTGTGCGGTATAACTCGTGGTTTAGTATCGCTCTGATACCACTCTATCACGACCCAAACTCGCCCCTATGGGTTTAGCACCGTAACCGGCCAGTAATTCGTGATTATCGAAGGCCTGCTTAACAGTAAAGACAGTAATACAGAGTACAGGGGCTGGAGGAAGCCAAAACAGTAATAAAAGATGTCCAATGAGCTGTGACAGTCTGTATGCAAAAAGACTTTTTCGAACATATTCACATTCATAAGCAAAACATATATATTCACCATATGTACAATATTCAGGTTAGGGACCAAATCCCTAATTAGCATAGTACAGTACAAGTCTAAAATAGTATTACAAAACAGAAGCAAAAGGGTGAACTGAGACACCCCAAAAAGCCCTGGCTTGGACTAACATGGAACCTCGAAGTGAGGTACGATGGTTGGCTTGACAAAAAGGGAGCTAATCCAACGCTCTTAACTCCGATCCGGTGCCTGGATACCTACATATAAATATAAACAGTAAGCTAAAGCCCAGTGAATAACAACTGTGTAAAGAGGTTAAGAATGAATGTCCTTTCAGTCATTAAACAGTCATATCAGTCATTTAGAAACCATAGCAGTTATATGTGGTACATCCAATAGCAAAGCAGTACAGTAGGTCTTAACAGACTGAACAGTCAGTTGATGGCCATCATAACAGTAAACAGTAGTGGTTCCAAACTTGGGAACCGACAGAGATCTCTGTGACAGTAGCAGTAACAGTACAGTAATAGTAAGTTGCTAAGGATGCCACGAATACAGTTTACAAATAGGACAAACATTCGTTCATTAAACAATAATGTTTCAGTAAATAGAACAGTTGATCATTCAGAAAATATTCATAATTGAACATATCTTTACAACATTGTTACTCGCAGAACATTGGGCTATAAGCAGCTAATGAGCGTCCTCGGATGCCAACCCTACACAGTTACAAAATGAACACACACTAAGTTACACACTTGCGATAGACAAACTAGCCCCTCAACTTGACTCAGTGTGGTCCTACATCAATATCCTCATTAAGATGCCTTAAACTAGGCCTAGGAATGCCTAAGATGAAATGAGGATGCAAAGATGTACTTTAAAACACTTTTCAAAATTTTCAGAAAACAGGGGTCTCACTCGAGCGTGGCTTTCTTCGCTCGAGCGAGCTTGTCAAACAGTGGTGTTGCTCAATTGTGGACTTCCTCGCTCGAGCAGTCTGTAAAAATGCAAATAGTGCTGGATGTTGAAAATTTTCGCTCGACGCTCGCTCGAGCGTGCGACACAGGCCTTGCTCGAGCGTAGGTTCCCTCGCTCGAGCGTGCGTCTACGTGCACCAAAAACCTGAGAGCTTGCAATTTACGCTCGAGCCATCATTCCTTCGCTTGAGCGGAGCTATGAATAAACAATGGTCGCTCGAGCGTGGAATCCTTCGCTCGAGCAAGGAAGCCAAATTCTGGAATTTTTAGATTTGCCTTCAAAGCTCAAACCAAGTATTCATCACCTCAAAACTTAACCTCTTGGGCCCATTTTCTGGGAAAACACTTTAAACCCATAATATAACAAGTTTTGAAGATCAATTTTGTAAAATAACGCCCAAAGGTAAGCCAATTGAACACAATTTCAAATAAACTTCAAGAACAAAGCTCAAACACAACATGCATGTATTCAATTAAATTTAAAGCTTCAAATACATGGTCAAATAACTCAATCCTTCCAAAAACATGATGAATTCATGAACTATAATCAAAATATGAACATGCATGTAGCAAATTTCATGGAAAAGACCTCAAAACTCAAGAATGTGCACATGCATGCTTGAATTTCTACTCAATTCAACACTTTAATTTAATTCTTGACCTTAAGCTCCTATTCCTCCTTGAATCATGCAAGAAATGACTTAAATTCACATTCAAGAAGATGAATTCCTTGCCTAGGTCTTGAATTCAAAGTCTACAAGCTCAATTTTGCAAAATCCTTTCAATTCCTTCTAATTTTCCAAGTTAATCTCTTGTTGAAACCAATTCTCCTATCTCACTCTCTCACTCGCACAGTTTTGGTCTCAAAATGGCTGAAGAAGGTGCCAAACATGTATGAATTAAGCCTCAAGATGTTTTGTGGAAGTTGCCCACTAAGTGGCAAAAGAGAAAATAATGCCAACTAATGTAATTTAACATTATTTAATCTAATTTAATCTTACCAAATCACATTTCAATTAAATCTACCATAAAATCACATAAATTCTAATTAGCATAAAACACCAGTCAATTTCTGAGTCAGTCGCCGATAAGACCTTCAATTCGCAGTTCAAAGTTAAAACATGAACATATCATTTAATGACTAACAGATAGAAATGCAATTAAACAACATACTCATGCGTTCAGTTCATAATTTCAGTTTGTTCAATTACATTTCATGCTCAATCAGAGATTAGCACTAACCAGAGGTGAGGGTTATCACATGGCGCCATGAATAAATGCCTCGATGACCACAAAGGGGCCATTCCATCTTGATCTAAGCTTACCTGGAAAGAGTCTCAATTTTGAATTAAAAATCCATACTTTTTGGCCTGGTTCAAATGATTTTCGATTGATGTGCTTATCATGAAATTCCTTAGACCAAGCCTTAAAAATTTTCGAACTCTCATATGTATCATTTGTAATCTCCTCCAACTCATTGAGTTATAATTTCCGGTAAGTCCAACTGTGGCCATATTGAAGTTAAACTTCTTTATGGCCCACAATGCTCGGTGCTCAAGTTCAACCGAAATGTGGCAAGCTTTCCAAACACCATCCTATATAGTGACATCCCAATGGGTGTCTTATAAGCAGTGTGGTAGCCCCATAAAGTATCAATCAAATGTTTTGACCAATCTTTTCTATATGGCCTAACCGTTTCCTCTATAATGTGCTTCACCTCCCTATTGGATACCTCTACTTGGCCACTAGTTTGAGGGAGGTATGGAGTGCCAACTTTATGAGTGATGAAGTATTTCTTGACTACCGACTCAGAGAATCGATTACAAAAATGTGTACCCTGATCACTTATTATGGCCCTAGGAAACCCAAAACAACTAAAGATGTTTTCATGCAAAAACTTTACCACTACTTTATGCTCATTTGTTCAAGTAGCTATAGCCTCCACCTATTTAGTAACATAATCTACTGCCAAGAGAATGTACTCAAACCTGAATGATGGCGGGAAAGGGCCTATGAAATCAATACCCCATAAAAAAAAATCTTTACTACTAAAATAAGGGACATTGGCATCATATCGCGACGAGACACCGAACCCATTTGTTGACAGCGCAAACAAGTTCTACAAAATTGATGGACATCTTTAAAAATGGTGGGCCAATAAAACCCACTTCGTAAAACCTTAGCAGCTATTTTATTCCCACTAAAATGATTGCCACATATAGAAGAATGACAAAATGTAAGAATGCTATGCACCTCACTCTCCGACACTCACCACCGGATCACTTGATCGAAGTAATATTTAAAAAACTCTGGATCCTTCCAAAAATAATACTTGATTTGTGAAAAGAATCGGTCTTTGTCTTGCTTAATATGAGAAAACCAAGGGGGGTTCACTCTTGACACCATAAGAAGTTGTTTGTCTGAGAATGAATCATGCAAAGTTAAAAGGTCGCTGGTGTGCTCAACAAGGACTTAGGAGAGGTGATCTTCCACCACATTCTCAAATCACTTCTTCTCTCGGATCTCTAGGTCAAATTCTTGAAGCAATAAAATCCATCTAATCAACCTAGATTTGGTCTCTTTCTATGATAGTAAATGTTGCAAAGCGGCATGATCAGTGAAGGCTATGACCTTAGAAAGTAAGAGATATAACCGGAATTTATCTAAGGCAAACACCATGGCTAGCAACTCTTTCTTGGCGTAGTGTAGTTCAATTGTGCATACGAGAGAGTGCGACTAGCATAGTAAATAGCGTAGGGTGCTCGATTCACCCTTTGGCCCAACATAACCCCGACAGCATAGTCCGAGGCATCACATATGATTTCAAATAGGAGCAACCAATTTGGTGATTTCATGATTGAAGTGGAAGTAAGGGCGCTTGAAATGTTTTAAACGCTCTCAAACATGCATCACCAAAGATAAAAGGTACATCCTTAGCAAGTAAACTACACAAAGGATAGGATATTTTTCTAAAATCTTTGATAAAATGACGGTAAAAATTTGCATGCCCTAGGAAAGATCAAACTTGAAGCACAAAAATGGCTGAAGGAAGGCTTGGAATAAGGTCAACTTTAGCCTTGTCTACCTCTATACCTCGAGGAGACACAATGTGTCCCAACACTATACCCTCACGAACCATAAATGGCTCTTCTCCCAACTCAAGATCAAGTTTGCCTCAGTACATTGCTTTAAGACTCTAGTCAAATTTCTAAGGCATTCCTCAAAAGATGGTCCAAACACTGAGAAATCATCCATGAATATCTCTAAAAATTTCTCTACCATGTTGGTGAAAATGGCAATCATACACCGTTCAAAAGTCATTGGTGCATTACATAGCCCAAAGGGCATGCCCCTATAAGCAAAAATGCCAAAAGGACAAGTGAATGTGGTCTTTTATTGGTCAATAGGGTACACCGAAACTTGATTATAGCCTAAGTAGCCATCAAGAAAATAATAAAAACCCTGCCTTGCTAACCTCTCAAGAATTTGGTCAATAAATGGTAATAGAAAATGGTCATTTGTAGTCATATCAATGCACACTCACCACCCAACGGTGGTTCGTGTGGGGACTAACTCTTCTTGTTCATTTTCAACAACAGTGATGCCCGATTTCTTAGGCACCACTTGTGTGGGGCTCACCCACTTGCTATCCGAGATGGGTTATATAATACCCGCATCCAATAACTTCAAGACCTCTTTTTTTACTACCTCTTTGATGTTAGGATTATGCCTCTGTTGTATTTCACGAGAAGGTTTGGTGTCCTCCTCCAGATGTATATGATGCATGCATACGGAGGGATCTATCCCTCTCAAATCGACCATCGACCACCCTACAGCACTCCGTTGTGCCACGAGAGCACTCACTAATTGACTCTCCTGCTCTGCAATTAAGTCAGATGCAATGATGACTGGTAAAATATCTTGAGGCTCTAAAATGGCATACTTGAGTGGGGTCGGGAGTGGCTTCAACTCAAGTGTAGGTGGTGTGACTAAGGATGGTATGGCAGGCTCTCTAGACAGAAGAGGAAGGGACTCAAACTGGGCTTTCCACAAAGGAAAATCTACTATAGTAGAAGATTCAAGTAAAGCATTCACTTCCTAAACTGACCTGTCAATATCAAAATCCTCAAACCCAAAATAAGGAAAGCAAGCCTATAAAGGGTCCTCTATAAGAATGGAGGGTAAAGCCTCCTCTACTATCCCATCCACAAATAAGCACTCCTCTCTTTCAGAGGGTTATTGAGATGCTTGGAAAATTTGAGTTTCACTTGCATATTCCCAAATGAAACATCCATAATCCCAGTACGACAATTTATGCATGCATTGGTCGTAGCCAAGAAAGGTCGGCCTAAGATCATCGAGATTTGTTTTCTATAGTTGGCTACTGGTTCCATATCTAAAACCACAAAATCAACAGGAAAATAAAACCTACCAACCTTTACTAGTACATCCTCAATCATGCCACGTGGCACTTTGAGAGACCAGTTAGGCAACTAAAGTGTGACAATAGTGGCCTTCAACTCGCCAAGTCTGAATTTCTCGCACACAGAATATGACAACAAATTGACACTAGCCTCTAAATGTAACAAGGCCTTATCAATGAAATGATCCCCTATAATGCATGCAACGGTTGGGGTACTCGGGTCTTTAAACTTACTTGGTGTGTCACTCAATAAGATAGAGCTTACTTGCTCCATGAGTATGACCTTTTGGGACACGTGTGTCCTAGATTTACGTTTTTACTTACAAAGGTCCTTCAAAAATTTGGCATAAGAGGATACTTGCTTAATCGCCTCCAATAGGGGAAGGTTGATTTTAACTTGTTTAAACAAATCCATCATTGCTTCCATGGATGCTGCATTCTTATTGAAAAGGGACAGTGTATCAAGGCATTGGGGAAAGGGTGCCTTAGGCACATATAGTGCCTTAGACTCATGTGAAGTACTAGGAACTAAAGTCATCCCCCTTATGTGTTTCTTCTTCACCCTTGCTCTCATTGGGTTTACCACCGTAGTCACCCTTCTTAGCTCTAGTTGCATCAGACACAACTGGCTAAGGCTCTAACTCCTTCCCACTTCTCAAAGTAATCAACGCTTGGACCTGTTCATAGTGCTTTCCATCCCCACTCGACCCCTCTGCCCCATATTGACCCTTAGGTTTAGCCATAGTCTAACTTGGTAATTTTCCCTCTTCTCTCCTATTCATGTTATTAGCCATTTGACCTAATTGGGCCTCTAGCTTGGCCATAGAATGAGTGTGAGAGTGAACTACTAGTGCTAACCCCTCAAGCTTTGAAAGAACTTCTAATACCTGAGTCTCAAAAGTTGAGTTGCCTTGGGAAACAGGTGAGGGTTGTGGTTGCTAGTAAGGTTGTAGTGGGTGCTAGGAAGATTGGTTGGAAAAATTATTAAAATTCTGCCTTGATCATGGAGGGTTGTAAGAATTGCCTTGTGAAAGAGGTCTCTATGAAAAATTAAGGTGATTTCTCCATCCCGGGTTATATGTGTTGGAATATGGGTCATTACCCGGGTTGGAGAAACCTTGAGCCACATTCACATGCTCTTGGACTAACTCCAGAAATTGTGATGCCGAAGGACACTCACTCAAGTCATGAGCAGGGCTCGCACAAATAACACATGCCTCATGAAATTGAGGCTGAACTTGCGGTGTAAAGGCATGTCCTGAAGCTAATAATTGGTCCATTTTACGAGACAATGCCTCTAATTGTTGGGCTAACTCTACATTGTGCCCTACCTCATAAATGCCCCCTCTTTCAAGGCTCCAACTACAGGTTGTCAGACTTGCTGGGGTATGAAGGCATGGTGAAGGGAATTATCACTTAGGTTCTCAAATAATTGCCATGCCTTGACATTATTTTTTGACATGAATGTCCCACCATAAGAAGAATCCACCATTTGGCGATAAGACTCAGTTAAGCCATTGTAAAAGGTCTGAACACGTTGCCAATCAGGCACTTGGTGGTAGTGAGGACATTGTTGGAGAAGGTCACGAAGTCTTTCCCATGTTTTGTGAAATTGCTCGCCATCAATTTGAGCAAAATTGTCAATGGCTCGCCTGAGTTGGTTGGTCTTACCAATGGAAAAGTAGTTCTCCAAAAATTTCTGCTATAATTGGTCCCATGTTGTGACAGAATTAGCAGGTAAGGAGTTCAGCCAGTGTTTGGCTTTGTCCTTCAATGAAAATGGGAATAGTCGCAAAATTAAGGCCTCATTAGTTAAATTATGGATCTTCACTATAGAGCAAATTTCTAGAAATTTGTGCAAATGTTTGTAAGGGTCATCATGAGCTAGTCTATAGAATGATGGGAGCATTTGGATGGTACTAGACTTAATCCCATAATGAGCAGCAGTGGTGTCTGGTAACTAAATGCATGATGGTGATATATACACAGTGGGTATGAACGGGTTCGCCATCTCTAATGGCTCTGAGTATGGATATGGATATTCAATCCTAGGAATACGGGAAGAGGCTTTAAGGTTACTAAGAGTCCTTTCTAGTTCAAGGTCCAAACTCCACACCCGTGCATACACCACTCACACATGCACACGCACACACACACACTAAGTTCCGACTCTTGTGCACTAAGTTATGAAAGAACAATACCAAAGGAGAAAATACTCTTAGCGATTTAATGAAAACGCTTTACTTGTCTTGCGGGTGGTTGACGTGTAAACCAATGTCTCCAATCTCCACTCGAGTTCTATATGTTTAGCACTTTAGTGCTTTGCTTGTGAGTATTTGCCTCTTCTTTTTTTATGCACTTTGGTGTTGTGGTTTGTTTTTAAAGCTCGGTTGCTCTCCACTCACGCTTTGGTGATAGCTCCACTTGCAAAAAAAACTCTCTACACTTAGCAACACGAAAGCATAAAATCCTAAACTAAAAATTAAAATAAGAATATAACTTTAAATTAATTATGTTACGGTTCGAACCAAATAATACCTCACAACTACAAGTTCGAAGCATTGATCAAGAGCATTATTAAGTAGCACAAGTCATTCTCTTTAAACTAAGGTAGCAAAATGACTCGTCCCTCGTAGTATGGCTCGTCTCATACCTTGAATATGAAAGAATAGAAAACCATTGCATGGAAAGCATTCAACAATCACAAAAAGAAGAACACTTGAAGAAATAATGAAAAATATATTTAAATACTTCTTGAATACCACACAACTTGTTCAAACCATCACATAATCAAAAACCAAAAAGAAAACCCTATTTACTTGGCTAGGGTTTCATCAAAACCCTAGAAATAAAAGCCTAGTCACTCATGGAGGAGTGGGAAGAGGTAGAAGAAAAAGAAACCCCCATGGAAGATGCTCTTGAAGCTTGAGAACCCTTCTTTCTAAACCCTAGCCTCTCCTCTCTTTTGGAATTTTCAGAACCCTAGAGCAGCCTCTTTTTCTTCTTTTATTCTCAACAGAACAAACTTGAAATTATGTGCATGCGTCCCTAGGTGGGCCACTCGAGCGCCCACAATTTCCGCTCGAGCAGTGGTGGGCCGCACGTGAGGTGAGGTAGCAGGCTGAGCATTTTCACTTGTTGCGCAAAGAATCTACTTCTGTGCCACTTTTTGCCTGAATTTGCGCGTTGTCTACCAAATCTGTACAAGTGTATAAAACAAATCATCTTTGCCAAATAGACAAAATTCAAAGATTATAAATATACTTTAAGCGGCCTCAATATGGTACCTTTCAGCCTACATCAAGACTGTGCCAAATGGCCATTTGGCATGGTAGTGAATATATATATATATATACTGAGGACATGTTTTGGTAATATTCTCTATTTTGTATGGAATTATTGTTTTAGGTTGGAATATATTTAGTTTGTATGAAATTTGACATTAAAAGTTATTCCTTTTTGGATGGTTGGAAGTGAAATGGAAGCAAATTGCAGAATGATTGATAATATATGTTTTGTTTTATTTACGTACATGGTACAAGTTGCGAAGAATATATACAGGTTAAGCACAAATTAATTTTATAAAAAAGAAAATCATATTTTTGACAACTAAACAATTGGTAGCCAAAAAGGAAGTAAATATTTTTAGCAACCAAATAGTTGCAATTAAAAGTAAAAATAAAATGAAAAAAACTTTTTGGCTACTAAATATTTAGTAGCCATAAAAAAAAAGGCAGACTTTTGGCAACTAAGACTTTAGTAGCTAAAAAAAAAATGTGATTAAAACTTTAGTAGCTAAAGGCAAAATCAAACTTTAAGCGACTAAAACATTTAGTAGCTAAAAAAATAAGATGAACAACAAAAACTTTTTGGCGACTAAAAGTTTAGTCGTCTTAAATAATTTTAGTTTTTGGTGGCTAAATTTTTTAGTCGCTGAAAATGCAATATTAATTTTTTTTGAAAGCTTTTGGCGACTAAAAAATTAGTCGGCAATTGATGACTTTCGGCAACCAAACTCTTTTTAGTCACCAATTACTTTTCCCGACAATTGTTCAACAACTAATTTGTCGGCCAAAAATTTTAGTTGCTAAAAAGTTTCGTTGACTAAAAATTGACTTTTGACAACTAAAAATTTGGTTAGCAAAAGTGGCATTTGTTGAAGTGTCTTTGCTCTCATATAATAGTTAGTCTGCTCCTATAATATTATTCTTCATGTGCGAGAGAGTGCATCCGTTGTTAGTTTGCCGGAGCTAAACAGAAGGAGTTTCTGCATTAGGGGGTTCTAACCGTTTTATCTCAGGAGATACACGCCAACATACCTCTAGGACCTACGGTGAGGGGGCGAATCGGTTTTAAGAAGACTGTGATATCACACAGGTTTCGGTTTTCAATCTTTTCTTGTTTTATCTTGTTATGTATTTCTGTTCATCTACTTATAGTTTCCAGCATGATTGATTTTTCTGTATTTTTCAATTTAATTAAATATAAATCTGTTTATTTTATTTAATTATATAATTTGTACAATAATTTTAAAACAGATTATATATTTCTCATGAAATTAGACAAACAGATCTATATGTAATTTGTAATAGATTGTTTATTCCATTATATTTGCTTTTGTTACGGTAAATAAAACAAACTGAAAAGGGTTTTCGTTTTCCAAAAGAATAAGCATGTTAGTTGTTTCTTATGTTTAGTTTCCAATATAAATAGTGCACTGTACTAGTACAATGTTAATAATATTATATCGGTACTGTTATGTTAAATTCTCAAGAATTGTAGTCATTCTATAGCCCACTGTTTCAATTACTTTACATATTATTCTTGATTAGAAATTCAGTTTAATATATATAATAAGGCCGCTGTTTTCCATCCAAAATTCATGATTTCTTTAATTATATATATATATATATATATTCCCCTAAGATTTCATATTAATTCTCTGCTACTGTTAGTCTTAATTTAAAAAAATTGGAAACTGAACTCTATAGTTTGATTGGGAGTTGTACAGATACTGACTCCAAATGCATGCTAGGTAGGATTAATAATTTGAATTTATAAAGATATGCAGATTTCTATGATGTTTGATTCTAGAATAATTATGTCATCGGCATGATTCTTAGTTTCTCACAATGATTTGCATATTTCTTTCTTATATAATTTTATAATATAATTTGAATGTTCATGAGTGTTTAAATATTTTAGTTTAAATTGACATGTTAATTATTTTTTGCTTTTTTAGTATAATTTACATGTTCATTATTTTGTAGATCCTAATTTAATTCACATGTTTATTAGATCCTAGACTCGTAGCATAATTTGCATGTTCTTTATTTTCTAGATTTTAGTTTATGTGACATGCTTTCTAATTCCTAGAATTATTTGCATGATATTATTTCTAGATTTATGTACATATTAATTGCTCTAGAATTATTTTGCGTGTTAATGGTTATAATTATTTACATGTTTATTGTGTAATAATTTCATGTAACTCTTGACTATTAAATTTTAATTTAATTATTTAGAGTTATAAGTTTTTGTAACTTGTCTAGCTTTATTTGGAGTTATAAGGTTTTTTGTAATTTGTCTAGCATTTTAATTCATTAGTTAATTTTGCTATTAAATAGATTGCTAGAAGGTTTAAATAGTATATTATTTTTACAATTTCTTTCAACTATTTGTTTTGTATTTTGTTGTGTTTTTCTGATAACTTTCTTTACATAAATACCTATGCGAAAGGGAATGAAAAAAAAAATTACAAAACCAAATAAATAGAATTTAAGACTTTAAAACCAAAAATTTAGACTACTAACCTTTTTGTTGAATAGGAATACCTAAGCGTGGAAAGAAATTTTTGAAACAAAAGAATCCTAATTTGAATTGGTTACTTTTCTTTATATTTAAAGCAATTTTTTTGCTGTGTTCTGGTAGTGGTTAATTACTTAATATTGTGAAGCAAGTTTGTTTTCTTGTAATTCTGTAAGCATTTTATTTGCTTGTAAATTGTTGTAGCAATTTTTAATTACTTGTAATTTGGTTAGCAATTTTTAATTATTTGTAAGTTTTGGAACTTGGTTTGTTTTAACCTAGTTTATCCCCTAAAAAATTAATTTTAAATTTGTTTCCCATGGATTAGGAGTCAACATACTCTTGAAAGTTTTGTCTAAAGTTAACTGGGTCTTAAGTGGGACCGATGTGATCCCTCCAGTCTTTCTGAAAACTTTCCTGACCATGTTCGATTCTAGAATAAGTGGTGAGACTAGTTTTGAATTAAATTTTCAACTTTAAAATTTTCTAGTATTAAGTTTAATTTCTAGAAACACAGAATAGTGAAATTATATTGTATTTTTTAGAGATGGCAACTGTAATTAATGCTGCTACTACTAATGTTGGTGGGGATCAGAACCCTGGGTTAATTGGCTTTCCAACCCCTGCTATGACCTCTGTGGTCAATCCAGTTATTATGACCTCTATGGCCAATCATGTTGCCTACTCTTGCTATTCCGAGAGGACCGCTCAACCATTATGAGCGCCCAGAGAAGTTCATTGGAGTAAATTTCAAGATGTGGTTGGAAAAGATGTGGTTCTACCTAACTACAGTAAGCCTTGCGAGGTTTTTGAGTGATGATCCACTAGCAGTGGAAGAGAATGAGTAAGATAAACAGAAGCTCATAGCTCTAGATGATTGGAAGCAGTCGAACTTCCTTTGCCGGAACTATGTTCTGAATGGCTTGGAAGATACACTATTCAACGTGTTTTATGCCAAGAAGTCAACAAAAGAGTTATGGGATGCTTTGGACAAGAAGTACAAAACCAAGGATGCTGGGGCAAAGAAATTTGTCGTTGGCTGGTTTCTAGACTTCAAAATAGTGGATTCTAAAACTGTCATTAGCGAAGTCCAAGATTTCCAAGTAATTCTGCACGAGATTCATGTAAAGGGAATATTGTTGAGTGAATCATTCTAGACAGCTACTTTGATTGAGAAGATGCCTAGCGGCCAGAAAGACTTCAAAAATTATTTGAAGCACAAGCGAAAGGAGATGACAGTCGAAAAGCTCATTGTTAGACTTCGAATTAAGTAAGACAACGGGAAGAAAATGGAGAGTACCTCCACTATGAAAGAAAAGGTTGAGTATGGCCAGCCCTCAGGGGTCAAAAAGAAGCCACCAACCAGCAAAAGCTTAAAGTTGGAGGCTAGAGGTGGTGTCTCCAAGAGGCCGGTCTACAAGCCGCAAGAACCTACTTTTAGGTTCAATGGAAAGTACTTCAACTGTGGAAGCGATGGGCATCAGGTGATTGCTTGCCACAAGAATAAAGAGCTTTACAGGAAGAACCCTACACAAAACAAAAGTAGTGCCCACATGGCTGAAATGGAGGATCTATCTCAAGATGTGGACGATATGCATCTATCTACTGTTATCTCTAAGATGAACATGGTGGGGTCCAACTCGAAAGAATGATTGGTGGACACTAGGGCCACTCGCCACATCTGTGCTGAGAAGAAGATGTTCACAACTTTCGGACCAGTTTCAAACGGTGAGAAGTTGTTCATGGGGAATTCTGCGACCTAAATTGTTAAGGGAAAAGGCAAGCTGGTCCTGAAGATAACCTTAGAAAAAGAGCTGACTGTGAACGATGTCCTATATGTACCGGACATTCATAAAAACCTTGTCTCGGGGTCGTTCTTAAGCAAGCATGGCTTCCATCATGACCCGAACCCGCCCCCGTGGGTTAAGGACATAACCGACCAGTAATCATGAGATTACCTACGGCCACAAACCAAAATAAATGTATTTTAACAGAGTTAATGGGGGCCAAACGGAAGTAGTTCAAAAACTTTGTCCATAGAGCTGTTCTTACATGGCACATCCAAACAACCAAACATATGTACATTAATAACTCACAACAGAAATATAGTAGCATAAGTTCTGTACAAACAGGACCATATGAGTCTAAGTCAACCCATTAAAACTATATACAGGTGTACACAAAGTCCTCGCCAACATGACAAAAATAAACAAGACAACAAAAGAACGAAAACGGGTCTCATGCGTGAGACGTAAGGGCTAACTCTCCAAAACTTGGGTTGTTCCACACAGGTTTCACTAAGGCTGGGTCTGGGCCTCTCTTGGCTCACCTACAAACACATAAATGTGCGTGAGCGATAGCCCAGTGAATAATATCAATAAGAAGATACAAACGATATGTAGAACAACATAATCCGAACGGCCTTGGGCCCAATTCAGTTTTATATTTAACATTTAAGTCAGCTGACTGTAGTTTCAAACGTACTGGCCGTTGGCCCATTTATCTTTCATTCCTGTCAAAACGGCCTCTGGCCCACTCATTTATGTCAAAACGGCCTCTGGCCCATCAATTCTCGTCAAAACGGCCTTTGGCCCATCCATTCGTGTCAAAACGGCATTTGGCCCGTCCATTCCGGTCAACACGGCTTTTGGCCCATCCATTCGTGTCAAAACGGCCTCTGGTCCATCCATTCGTGTCAAAACAGCCTCTGGCCCTTCCATTCTTGTCAAAACAGTCTCTGGCCCATCCATTCCTGTCAAAACGGCCTCTGGCCCATCCATTCGTGTCAAAACCCCTCTGGCCCATCCATTCGTGTCAAAACGGCCTTTGGCCTATCCATTCACGTCAAAACGGCCTTTGGCCCATCCATTCATGTCAAAACGGCCTTTGGCCCATCCATTCTTTCTTGTCAAAACAGCCTTTGGCCCATTCATTCTTATCAGACATTTGTCCACAATTCAAACTAGCAAATCATAAGGCATAAGGCCTATAAGAAAATAAGCAATTGGACAAATGACAAGCTTCCAAATATCGATATTACTCACAGTGATCGGTTGGTTGGTTTGCCCTGGAGCTCGACCCTACATAGTCCATGAACACAAAAGGGTCACCAGCAATTCAATTCGTTCTTCAATTCACATTTTCCTCTTTAGGCTTTATTCTTATCTCATTAACTCAATTACAATGCTAAGTGCATGCCTACGAGTACTTAGAAGTGAAGGAGAACGGAAAACAAAACACAAAATGCATAAACAAAATTTCAGAAAACAGGGTCCCCGTTCGAGCGTGGACTTCCCCGCTCGAGCAGACCCATGAGGTCTACAAAAGTACTGGTTATGTCATTTTTACGCTCGAGCGTGAAACTTGGACGCTCGAGCGGAAGTCCATCCTACATAGCTCCCCGCTCGAGTGTGGACTTCCCCGCTCGAGCAGACATCATGGTCTGCAGAAAATACTGGGAGCATGAAATTCACGCTCGAGCGGTGGTTTCCCCGCTCGAGCGGACATCAAATTTCTAGGTTTTCCAGAATGTGTTCTTGAGCTCAAAATGACCTCCAAAGGTTCCAAACTCATAATCTCAGCTCAAACTTCACATATTCATGTACTAACATGGTACAAACACTAAATTACAACATAATGGAGCTCAATTTCACAAAATAATCACATGCATGGCTCAAATTACACCAAACTCATTTTCATCATAACACATTCATGTATTCAAAGCTCCTATCCTCATAAATTGTACATGCATGTGATGTATTACTCTCATTCTCAACTTAGATGATACAAATGGTGATCATAACATGAGCTTTAACCAAAACTCTACATGAATCATGTATTTCAAGCTCGAACATGCAAATTCAAAACGATTTCTTACATGCATGCACATATTGGCCCTCAATTCAACAAAACCAATTCAATTACATCATGCTCAATCAAATTCATGTTCTTGACCATTATTCCAATCTAAATTCACAAAATCACAACTTAATATACACAAATTCACTCACCTAGGAGCTTCAAACACCCAACCTCTAGTCAATTCTTGAGTTAAATCTTCAAATCCCCAAGCTTGAGCCAAAAATTGCACAAGTCTCTCCCTTTCTCTCTCTAACAGTTGGCCTTCTCTCTTTCTAGAGAGTTGATCAACCCAAATGAAGATAAAAGGAGGAAGTTGAGTGTATAGTGCCCTTTTACATAAATTCCCACTAGCCACAATTTAATTATAAGAAATAATTGGGCACTAATTTGCCAATTTAATCAACTTAATCTGGTTTGAATCAATTTTTCAATTAAACTCCACCGTAGGCTCTAAAAATTATGTCAATCAGAATGGCGCAATCAATTCCGGGTTTTGTGGCCGATAAAGCCTTCAATTTAATTTTCAAAGCAGACAATTAAACAAATATTCCTACGGTGAACAGATAGCAATCCAAAACCACATATTTGCACATAATGGCACACACAATCATATTAAACACATAATCATGCTCATATTAAGGACCATTTAACATATTACGGAACAGGGATATCATAGTCTTCCCTCCTTTAGGAAGTTTGGTCCTCCAAACTTAATTTACCTTCGTCGGGAAACAAATGTGGATAGCGTAGTCGCATTTCCTCCTCTTTTTCCCATGTAGCATCCATCCCATAGTGTTCTTTCCATTCCACTTTCACCATTGGAATGGACTTGCTTCTCAATTGTTTCACTTGCCGATCAACAATTCGCTCCAGCCATTCAGCGTATTCCATATTGTCATCTATAGCTACCCGGTGATAATCACATGAAACGGGTCTCGGAAGTAACCCCTCAACATCGACACGTGAAACACATTATGGATTTGTTCAAATCCCGGTGGCAAAGCAACTCTATAGGCCATCGAGCCAAGCCTTTCTAGAATCTAAAATGGCCCAATGTAACGGGGCGACAATTTGCCCTTCTTTCCAAACCTGACTTGGCCTTTCATCGGAGAAACACGGATGAACACATGGTCACCAACCTCATACTCAAGAGGTCTTCTCTGAATATTTGCATAATTCTTTTGTCGGTCCTGACTTGTTTTGAGCCTTTGTTGAATAGTCTTGATCTTCTCAGAAGTGTCTTGCACAATTTCAAGCCCAAGTAAAGCCCTATCCTCGACTTTTGTCCAGCAATTTGGTGATCTACACCTTCTGCCATACAAAGCCTCGTATGGTGCCATACCAATGCTGGAGTGGAAGCTATTATTATAAGCAAATTCTGCAAGTGGCAAGTAGTCTTCCCAACTCCTCTAGAAATCCAAAGCACACATCCGAAGCATATCTTCCAGAGTCTGTATTGTTCGTTCTGATTGCCCATCTGTCTGTGGGTGGAATGCAGTACTGAACCTTAGTTCTATTCCCATAGCTTCCTGCAAACTTCTCCACAATCTAGATACAAATTTCGGATCTCTATCCGACACAATAGATACCGGAACTCCGTGTAGACGGACAATCTCATCAACATAAATAGTAGCCAATCTATAAGCATTAAATGTAGTCTTGACGGGCATAAAATGTGCAGATTTAGTTAGTCTATCAACTACAACCCAAATAGAATCCATACCTTGAGAAGTCCGAGGTAGGCCAACTACGAAATCCATAGTCACATGCTCCCACTTCCATTCAGGAATAGGGAGAGGTTGAAGTAGACCGCCTGGTTTCTGATGTTCAGCTTTAACTTGCTGACATTGAAGACACTTGGACACATATTCTGCAATCTTTTTCTTCATTTTAGGCCACCAATAGATTTGTTTCAAATCCCGATACATTTTATTGTTATCCGGATGCATAGCAAATACGGATCTGTGGGCTTCATCTAAAACCCTCGTCTTTAGTTCTGGAATGTCTGGGACACACATTCGGTTTTGAAATCTCAACACTTCATTTACAATACTGAACTGTGCTTTCAGACTTGTCTCGAATTCATCAATCACTTTCTTGAGGAATTCATCCTCTTTCTGTTTCTGCTTAATTTCATCAATGATTGCTGGCTCGACTATAATAGCGGCTATCAATCCGCCATGTTCACATATTACCACTTCAATTTCGGATTTCTCAAAATCTTGCAAGATCTCTCTCTGTTCAATAAGCAAACAAACCATACTCCCCGTTGATTTTCTGCTCAAGGCATCAGCAACTGTGTTAGCTTTCCCGGGGTGATACTGAATCTCTAGATCATAATCCTTTATCAGTTCGAGCCATCGCCTCTGTCGCATATTTAACTCTTTCTGCGTAAAGAAGTATTTCAGACTCTTGTGATCCGTGTAGACTTCACACTTTGCCCCATACAGAAAATGCCGCCAGATTTTCAAAGCAAAAACGATTGCGGCCAATTGTAAGTCATGTGTTGGGGGTAGTTTTTCTCGTGCAGTCTCAACCTGTCGGGAGGCATAAGCAATAACCTTTCCGTTCTGCATTAGCACACAACACAAACCTTTATAAGATGCATCACTGAAGATTACAAAATTTTCCATACCAGACGGTAGTGTCAACACTGGTGCAGTGGTCAATCTCATTTTCAATTCATGAAAGACAGCTTCTCTTTCGTCATTCCATTCAAATAATTGCCCCTTGCGAGTCAGCTGGGTAAGAGGGACAGCTATCTTGGAAACGTTTTTCACAAACGTCCTGTAGTACCCGGCTAAGCCTATGAAACTGCGGACCTCTGTTACATTTGTCGATGTAGGCCAATTAACAATCGCCTCTATTTTCTGCGGGTCTACTAAAATTCCCTTCTGGTTGATCACATGCCCTAAGAAAATAACTTCATCCAACCAAAACTCACATTTCTTTAGTTTAGCAAATAATTTCCTTTCCCGAAGTATTTGTAGGACAGTTCTCAAATGATGTTCATGTTCAAGTCTATTTTTAGAATATATCAAAATGTCATCAATAAAAATCACAACAAATTCATCAAAATAGGTTTTAAAAATTTGGTTCATTAGGTCCATAAATGCTGCTGGAGCATTAGTCACTCCAAATGGCATAACAAGAAACTCAAAATGTCCATACCTCGTTCTGAACGCGATTTTCTCAACATCTTCTACCTTAACTTTCAATTGATGATACCAGGACCTCAAGTCAATCTTAGAAAACACCTATGATCCCTGCAACTGGTCAAATAAGTCATCAATACGGAGTAGGCAGTATCTGTTCTTTATTATTTCCTTGTTCAATTCCCGATAATCGATGCACAGGCGTAGGGTTCCATCTTTCTTTTTCACAAACAGTACCGGTGCACCCTAAGGTGAAGTGCTAGGTCGGATAAACCCCTTGTCAAGCAGGTCTTGCAACTGTTTTTTCAGTTCTTTCATTTCAGCAGTAGCCAGTCTATAGGGAGTTTTAGAAATGGACTGGGTGCCTGGCACAGTCTCAATAGTGAACTCTATCTCCCTGTCTACCAATTCCCCTAGTAATTCATTTGGAAACACATCTGGAAATTCTCTAACAATAGGGATATCATTTAATTCAACATTCACAGATTGTTCAGACAACACATAGCACAAATAACCCTGGTACCCCTTCCTGATCAGTTTACATGCTTTCATTACTGATATCAAATAAGGTGGAGGCACTACCCCATTACCCACAAACACAATCTCCTTATGTTCCGGTGGTTTAAATACAACTCGTTTTGTCACACAATCAATGGTGGCATAATACTTGGTCAACTAGTCCATGTCCAAAATTACATCAAAATGCCTAAAATTCAAGGGCAGCAAATCTACATATAAGATAGCATCCTCAACACGCATATCACAAAATCGGTATATAGATTCACATAATACAGATTCCCCAGATGGAGCCGACACACATAGCAGATATGGCAGTAATTCTAAAGGTCTATTCAGTCTAGATGCAAATGCATATGTCACAAAAGAGTGTGTGGATTCGGAATCAATTAATACGAAAGCATCCTGATTACATATAGAAATAGTACCTGAGACAACTGCGTTGGCATTCCATGTATTTCCCGGAACAAGTGCAAAAACTCTTCCCTGTCTCACGGTATCCCCGGTGGTAGCGGATCTCAAAGTATTTCCCGGTTTCGGGATCGATGCAGTGGAACTAGCAGCTATCTTTCCCCCATTCTGATTACAATCTCAGGCCATATGCCCTTGTTTCCCACATTTGAAATAGGCTCCTGACACACGGTAACAAACTCCACGGTGCCTTCTGCTACAAATGTTGCACATGGGAGCTGTGTCTCGGGAAGAATTTGAAGCATTTGAGGAGCCCGTATTTTTCTTTTTCGAAAATTTCTTCTTTGAGAAGAAGCCTTGCCTTTTGTTGCCTTTCTATTCGGTCATTGGCTTAGCCTGTCTAGCTATGTTAGCCTCTAATATGATGGCCCTGCCTAGTACCCCAATGTAGGTTTCTAGCTTCAAAACATTCACTCTTTCTAAAATGTCGCTTCAAAGCCCACCTTCAAAATGCCTCACTTTCTTATAGTCAGTGTCAATCACGTGTGGTGCAAACCTGGCCAATTCAGTGAATTTGGCCTCATACTCAGCTACAGTCATACTGTCTTGCTTAAGTTCCATGAACTCTGCTACTTTCCTATCCCGGACACACTGCGGGAAGTACTTGTTGTAGAAAATTTTCAAAAATTTTGCCCAATCAACATCCCTATGATTCTCACGCATCAACATCCATCATCTTCTTGCCTCGTCTTCTAGCATAAAAGTGGCTAGAAGCACCTTCTGTGTCTCCGAGCAAGGGAATACTTCGAACAATTTTTCGATACCAATGACCCATGCTTCAGCTTTCAAAGGATCCAATCCCCCGTGGAACTGTGGCGGTTTCATTTTCTTGAACTCTTTGGTGAGAGCTATGATTCGGTCATCATTCTGGTTTTCTGGCACAGGAGGTGCTGGAGGCGGAGGTGGAGGATGTGGCTGTTGCCACTGTTGTTGCCATTCCTGCTGTTGCCTCAATGTCTCTGCCATTTCCTGAATCAGTCTTTCCATTCTATCCAGTCTGGCAGTAGAAGATTCCTCTATCTCATCACCACTAGTTCTCACCATCTGATTAAACTTACATTATACTTCATACAAAAGATTTACAAGTATGCATATATTAAAGAGCATACATAATCGAATAAATTTGAAATGCGAGCAGTTCACAAATTTATAACACATAATTGTTCATATCACCACATTTAAGCACATTCTTGATGCTTTCAAATTCAGACTTATCACATGAATGCATCCTAGACCTTTTCTAGACGCTTATTGCTCTTTCGGACAAGTGTGTGAGTTATTAACTCGTGCTCTGATACCACTCTTTCATGACCCAAACCCGCCCCCGTGGGTTAAGGACATAATCGGCCAGTAATCATGAGATTACTTACGACCTTAAACTAAAACAAATGTATTTTAACAGAATTAATGGGGGCCAAACGGAAGCAGTTCAAAAACTTTGTCCATAGAGCTGTGCTTACATGGCACATCAAAACAACCAAACATATGTACATTAATAACTCACAATAGAAATACAGTAGCATAAGTTCTATACAAACAAGATCATATGAGTCTAAGTCAACCCATTAAAACTATATACAAGTGTACACAAAGTCCTCGCCAACATGACAAAAATAAACAAGACAACAAAAGAGCGAAGACGGGTCTCATGCGTGAGACGTAAGGGCTGACTCTCCAAAACTTGGGTTGTTCCACACAGGCTTCAGTAAGGCTGGGTCTGGGCCTCTCTTGGCTCACCTACAAACACATGAATGTGCGTGAGCGATAGCCCAGTGAATAATATCAAATAAGAAGATACAAACGATATATAGAACAACATACTCCGAACGGCCTTGGGCCCAATTCAGTTTTATATTTAACATTTAAGTTAGGTGACTGTAGTTTCAAACGTACTGGCCTTTGGCCCATTTATCTTTCATTCTTGTCAAAACGGCCTCTGGCCTACTCATTTATGTCAAAACGGCCTCTGGCCCATCCATTCATGTCAAAACGGCCTTTGGCCCATCCATTCTTTCTTGTCAAAACGGCCTCTGGCCCATTCATTCTTATTAGACATTTGTCCACAATTCAAACTAGCAAATCATAAGGCATAAGGCTTATAAGAAAATAAGCAATTGGACAAATGACAAGCTTCCAAATATTGATATTACTCACAGTCATCGGTTGGTTGGTTTGCCCTAGAGCTCGACCCTACACAGTCCATGAACCCAAAAGGGTCACCAACAATTCAATCCGTTCTTAAATTCACATTTTCCACTTTAGGCTTTATTCTTATCTTATTAACTCAATTACAATGCTCAATGCATGCCTAAGAGTACTTAGAAGTGAAGGAGAACGGAAAATGAAACACAAAATGCATAAACAAAATTTCAGAAAATAGGGTACCCGCTCGAGCATGGACTTCCCCGCTCGAGCGGACCCATGAGGTCTGCAAAAGTACTGGTTATGTCATTTTTACGCTCGAGCGTGAAACTTGGACGCTCGAGCGGAAGTCCATCCTACATAGCTCCCCGCTCGAGCAAAGCGTGGACTTCCCCGCTCGAGCGAACATCATGGTCTGCAGAAAATACTGGGAGCACGAAATTCACGCTCGAGCGGTGGTTTCCCCGCTCGAGCGGACATCAAATTTTTGGGTTTTCCAGAATGTGTTCTTGAGCTCAAAACGACCTCCAAAGGTTCCAAACTCATAAACTCAGCTCAAACTTCACATATTCATGTACTAACATGGTACAAACACTAAATTACAACATAATGGAGCTCAATTTCACAAAATAATCACATGCATGGCTCAAATTACACCAAACTCATTTTCATCATAACACATTCATGTATTCAAAGCTCCTATCCTCATAAATTGTACATGCATGTGATGTATTACTCTCATTCTCAACTTAGATGATACAAATGGTGATCATAACATGAGCTTTAACCAAAACTCTACATGAATCATGTATTTCAAGCTCAAACATGCAAATTCAAAACGATTTCTTACATGCATGCACATATTGGCCCTCAATTCAACAAAACTAATTCAATTACATCATGCTCAATCAAATTCATGTTCTTGACCATTATTCCAATCTAAATTCACAAAATCACAACTTAATATACACAAATTCACTCACCTAGGAGCTTCAAACACCCAACCTCTAGTCAATTCTTGAGTTAAATCTTTAAATCCCCAAGCTTGAGCCAAAAATTGCACAAGTCTCTCCCTTTCTCTCTCTAACAGCCGGCCTTCTCTCTTTCTAGAGAGTTGATCAGCCCAAATGAAGATAAAAGGAGGAAGTTGAGTGTATAGTGCCCTTTTACATAAATTCCCATTAGCCACAATTTAATTATAAGAAATAATTGGGCACTAATTTGCCAATTTAATCAACTTAATCCGGTCTGAATCAATTTTTCAATTAAACTCCATCGTAGGCTCTAAAAATTATGCCAATCACAATGCCGCAATCAATTCCAGATTTTGTGGCCGATAAGGCCTTCAATTTAATTTTCAAAGCAGACAATTAAACAAATATTCCTATGGTGAACAGATAGAAATTCAAAACCATATATTTACACATAATGGTACACATAATCGTATTAAATACATAATCATACTCATATTAAGGACCATTTAACATATTACGGAACAGGAATATCACAGCTTCCGCGTGGTATTTGAATCTAATAAGGTCATGTTAACCAAAAGCGGAGTCTATGTGGGAAAGGGATATATGTTGGGCGGTAATTTGAGGCAAATATATATGAAGGACCTCTCCTTAACTGTCTCAAAAAAAAAAAAAAAAAATCCAAGTTTCAGTGAATATTAATTGGAAATTATTGAAATTTGTTTTAAGAAGAAGTTTTAAAAAGTTAATCAATGCCTAGTATGAAATACAATATATTTGAAAATAATGGTCGAATGAACATAATTTGATGCAATCACTTTCAAGTGAACCACTATAATGGATAGTAGATATGTAAATGAATTTTAGGAGAAAAAAAAAATGTCATTTTGATAAAATTTAATAATATTGAAAAAATAATATTTATTAATTTTGTTACTTTGTAACATGTGTATTTTTAGATTAGAAAATATATCTTAGTTTTTTTTTTTTTTTTTTTTTTTTGAAAAGTATCAAAACATTAATTTATTGATCAATGAATCAATAATTAAATACATTTTGATGTTTTGAAATTCGAAATGATTTTAGATTTCATAAATAAAATGCTTTAAAAGGGTCAAACTTTAAATGTCAAATATATTACCATATTAATCATATCACAATGACCAATGATCAATAGTTCATTGACATGCTTATGTTCATATTTTTAAAATTCAAAAAATTAAGAAAAATAGATTGGAATTTCAAGTTTTAAAAGGCCACAATATTTTTGTATATATAACAATATAGATTTCAAAATTATAATAAAAGATTTTCATTATATTATCTAAGAATTAATAATGGTTCTTTCTAAATTTAAAATAATAGTAAATTTTCATAATTATTTTACAACGTGAAGATGTAATAGTTGTGATTTAAGTCTAAAATTAAGAAAATTTATTTAGCGATCTTCCGGTATGGCGAGATGGTGCCTCGAGCATTGTGATTAATAAAAAGAAAAGATCAAATTTGATGTTGAGTGATGGGCGCACGCCGAGTATGGCATTTGAAGATTGATGGGAGCAGTGCCACATGATGCTCGGTGGCGGCCAGAACCACCTAATAATTTTAATTTTATTTTTATTTTTGGTTTTTTGTAAATTGATGGAAAGTACTTTGGCTTGTACCAAGATAAAAATCAAAACACTTGCAATGCCAATGTTCATTATCTCTCAAACTTCTATGCCCTCCATCATTTTCTTGTTCTAGTTGTGTAGAAATAATTTCCAAGATCAAGGCCTTACCAATTCACAGATACTACTGAAACTAATCAGCTTCACATCATGTTCTTCCCTCTAATGGCTAAAGGCCACATGCTTCCAATCATGGACATGGCCAAACTCTTGGCCGCCCGCGGTGTCAAAACCACAATTGTCACCACCCCTCTCAACGCCCCTGTTTTCTTCTCCAAAACCACCCAATCATTGAACAATCGCAGCATCAATATCGCCATCAAAGTCCTCAACTTCGAAAGTCTCGATCTAATCACTTCCAATGAAACCCAGACCAAGTTCATCACCGCCATAAACATGCTTCAACAACCTCTCGAACAGATTCTTGAAGAATCTCGGCCGAATGCTCTCATCGCCGATATGTCCTTCCCATGGACAACAAATCGTGCAGCCAAGTTCGGAATTCCCAGATTGGTCTTCTATGGGTCTGGTTTTTTCACAAAATGCATTACAGAGAGCCTAAATAAACACAAGCCTCACGAACATGTGAACTCCGATACAGAACCGTTTATGGTGCCTGTCCTTGCACACCAGATAAAATTAACCAGATTACAAATGGCAAGACTTCGATTGGAGAATGGGCAATCCAATGAGGTTACACGATTGCTGGACAGAATTGACGTGTCCTTGGAGAGTAGCTACGGAGTTATTTTCAATAGCTTCTATGAGCTTGAACCTGCTTTCGCCAATCAGTACAAGCAAGGAAGGAAAGTCTGGCATATCGGCCCTGTTTCGCTCTGTAACAGGGACGATGACGACAAGGCTCAGAGAGAAAAAGAAGCATCCATCGACCAACACGATTGCTTGAAATGGCTCAATTCCGAGAGACCCAACTCGGTCGTTTGCGTATGTTTCGGGTCTCTGACTCAATTCAGAGACTCGCAGTTGATTGAGATCGCAAAGGAGCTCGAAGCTTCAGGGCAAGAATTCATATGGGTGGTGAGGAGAGAGAAAGAGGAAGATGATAACAATCCCAATTGGTTGCCAAAAGGGTTTGAAGAGAGAATGAGAGAGTCAGAGAAGGGACTGATAATCAGAGATTGGGCACCGCAATTGATGATTCTTGAACATGAATCAGCGGGAAGCTTTGTGACTCACTGCGGTTGGAACTCTCTGCTCGAAGGAGTGAGTGCGGGGTTGCCGATGGTGACATGGCCGATATGCGCAGAGCAGTTTTTCAACGAAAAGCTTGTGACTGATGTGTTGAAGACGAGTTGGAGTGGGAGCTGAAGAGTGGGTTGAGTTTGGGGAACAGAGGGTGGTGGTGGGTTGGGAGGCAATAGAGAAGGGTGTGAGGAAAGTGATGGTGGTGAGTGAGGAAGCAGAGGAGATGAGAAACAGAGCAAGAGGTTTGGGAGAGATGGCTAAGAGGGCTGTTGAAGAAGGTGGGGTCGTCTTGGAATGATTTGAATGCTTTGGTTGAAGAACTCAGATCGTCCCTGCGGTGAGGTTTAGTCCAGCAGGGATTTGACTTCTGTGTAAGTTTAGCAACTTTTAAAATATATATATATATATAAATAAGTTTAGTAACTTTTTTTTTTTTTTTTTTTTTTTTTTTTTTTTTTTTTTTTTTTTTTTTGAAGAAAGTTCTATTTGTGGATTGGTAAGTTTTTAGAGAATTGGCTAAATTATCAATAGGTCTTAATAGTTAGACTTAATTCACATCAAGTCTTATTGAAAATAAGTCTTAATAAAATTGTCGGTAAAAATAATTTTTTTGTGATAATTTTTTATATACGTCGCTAATAATTGACAATTAGTGACTTTTTTTGTCATGATTTTTATAAATTATCGCTAAAACTTACAATTAGTGACTTTTTTTATGATAAATTTTTCTTCATAAAACTCATTAGACAATAAATTTACTTATTAAAAGCTACACGTAAGTACCCCATTAGAATATGGCAGGCTGTTATGTCATGTGTTGATGTAATGATTATACTCAATAAGCCGTGCTACCGACCCTTAGTGGGGCGACCCCCACTGACAACCCCCAATGAGGTGTCACCTCTCCATTGACTGAAAACAAATAAAATAAAAATAAAAATAACAATTTTTTTTTTTTACACTAATCACACGCGACCCTCAGTACCCCACCGGGGATCGGACGCTTTTTCCATACTCAATGGAGGCAGACTCCTCCCTTCTATACCTGGAGCGTGCAGTTTAGACTCGTACGGATTGACTACAAATGTTGTTTTGATAATTCAATTTAATTATTTATTTTGTTAAATATTATATATATTTTCTCTATAAAAAAATTAAATTGATCTAATAATTATTATCTATTTAATTTATCACATTTTTTATGAAAAAAAAAATAAATGATTTATTTCTAAAAACATATTATTGTCCTCCATTTTTTATTTTTGGTGACAGAATATGTTACAATTGTCGGGATGAATTAAATTTTTTTTTATAGATGTAATACATGAAGTGATGAACAAAATAAATGATACAAATTGTAGCGATCCTGGTTTCAATCATTCTTTCATGTTTTGCCACTTCGACTGGGCCGGTCGAGGGTTGAGCTACCCGGTCAACTCGTGAGGGTCCAAGGGGCAGCACCTCTTGGCGGATCCTAAGGCAACGCCCTGCTGGGGTTGAGGGGCAATGCCCCCAAAACAAAAATGCAACATGCATTCGAAATTGCTTGTCCGCTCGAGCGGCCGTTTATGCACTCGAGCGGAGAATGTTTGGTTTCAGAAGTTTGATCTGTCTGCAAAAGTATTGGGTTAGTATATTTGACGCTCAAGCGGACCATGTTATATTAGTTCGTGAATCTGATATTTCAAATCACTTTTTCAGTCCTCTCTCTCTCTCTAAAACTCTCCAGAATTTCAAATCGGGAGCTTCTCTCTCTAGAAGTCATCTCTCTCTTTGATATCTCCAAATCCATTGGGATTTAGACCTAAGTTCTTCACCAAAGTTGGTTATTATCTCAAGGGTTTCGTTGTGTGCAGTGAAAATCGAGTTTCGACACTGTTGATTTTGGGAGTTTCATCTCATTTCTTTTTCAAAACTTTAGATAGAGATTTTCTTAGAGTTATATATATGTTTTTGCAAGATCTAGATAATTTTCGAAATCATCATTTGATTAGCTTTGAGAAATTGATTGTTGATTTCAAGAAGAT
The DNA here is from genome assembly GCF_055761805.1 of Camellia sinensis. Lineage (NCBI taxonomy): Eukaryota > Viridiplantae > Streptophyta > Magnoliopsida > Ericales > Theaceae > Camellia > Camellia sinensis. The sequence goes on along the minus strand of NC_138963.1, from coordinate 113,486,945 downwards.
GAGTGATTTTGAAAGAGGGTTAATTTATTTTCTTTTTAAAATAGAAATTGAAAGTTTTGAACCATATTGATTGAAGAAAGATGATTTTGGGGAGATTCTTCTAAATATTTTGGAGATGAATGGTTTTGGTAAGAAAACCTAGAGATTGGATCTTTTCTTTGAAAGATGTTGAAAATCCTTGGAAGATGTTATCATATTTATTTTGTGTACCAAAATAAATGGATGTTTTGAAAATTGTTTATTTATATATAAATGACGAATTTTGTGAAAAAAAAGAGAAATGTTGTTTATTTTGAAAAATTGTTGTCAAAATGTTGATTTAGTCTTGAATTGACTAAATTGTTGAGATTGCTCGAAATGTGAGAATTACGTTATTCTCTTGAATGAATTGGATATAAAGTATATATATATATTCATCTTATAGAATTGTGTTGAAAAGAGAATTGAAAATTTTGATCACAATGGTATATTGTGTGGAACAATTGAATATGGAAGTAATGTTGCATTGCATTATTAAGCATACATTGGCATTTCAATTCATTGAACTATGTTAAGCTTTGAAAATTTGCATTGAGAAAAAAATGTTGGGAAATGGGCTTTCATGAAATGGTTTTGGGGTAAATACGGTGGTAAGTCTTGATAGGTGATGTAGATGAAATTGTTTAAGTTGGCTTGAGTGTCCTTGGTGAAAGACCAGAAAGTCGTGAGGATAGATGTCGAGCCTTCCGGTTAATACCGGTAAAAATGACAATTGGTAGTACTCGTATAGTCTACTTGCAGGCACCGACCTAAGGATTACCAGAATTGTATTTACCGGCCTCTTGAATTAAATTGATAAATTTTGAACAGATGAAGTTGCACAACATCATTGAGCCTGATGGTTTTCAAAAGATGAAGATGTGTTTTATTTTCAAAAAGGCGTGGCATGGCATGGCATGTGCATTCATCTCTTGAGATTTGTATAATATATATATACTTTGTTAAGGATTTCCTACTAGGTTTTATGCTCACCCTACCGGATTTTTGTGCAGGAAAAGACGTGGTGAATCCGCCTAATTGAGGGCGTGGAAATGTGTGTGTTGAGAGCACTAAAGTTCTTATTTGTTATGATCCTATTTGTAAGCCAAGGGCTATGTATGTGTGGGTTTGAATAACCATTTTGTGTACCAGGTTTAAGCCTTGGAAGATTGTAAACCCTTGGGGGTGCTTATTTGGTTATTTACTTGTTGTTGAATCAATGTAATATCGCATGAGGAACTATTATTATTATGTAATGCAAGTATGGAAAGTTATATTTGGTTTTCCTTTAAGAGAGCCATGATTGTTGCATTATCATTTGGGTTAAAAATTTGAGACGTTACACAAATCATCAAAATTGTACTTGTGGTGCACCCGATAGGCTCAAAACAACGCCCTCCAATCCAACTTTTAGACTAGAGAGAATCCTCTCCATGATGAATAATCTATTCTATTCTATCATATTTTAAATTCTTCTATTTCGTATGATTGTAATGGAATATTTTTGAGTAATATTATCCATTGGATGATGCAATGAAAAATGTACCTAATCTAGTTTAGACTATCATCATATTAATGGTTTTTAGTTCTTATTGAGAAGGGTGATAAACGAGTCCAACAGTCAATTGTTTAAGTTTAAATTTAAATTGAAAACTTTAATGAGTTTTAAAATTTGTTTAAGCTTGGTCTGTTAAACTTTCGAACTAATATTAAACAAGTTTTTGTCAAAATCAACCTCGAGTAATTGGATATTTTTATATAATTTTAAATTTATCTAACAAAGTCAAACAAGTAATTAACTGTTCAAACTTAGGGATGAGTATTGGCTCGGTAGCCCGCCTAACATCCACAGCCTAATCCCACATTTTCAAAACTTGGGAATATTAATCTAATCCATAGGGTCAGGTTATGCCGGTATATTAGGCTTGTTAAATTAATGGGTTGGGCTTGAGATTTAGGTATGTAGCCCGGTCTAGCCGACCAGGTAATATATTTATTTTATTTATATAATATATTAGAAATATATAGTTTTTAATTTAAGATATCTTTCAATTTATTTAAAACCTTTCAAGTTTCATTTTTGGGTAAATTACACTTATCTCCCTTGAAATTTAACAAAATTATAAAAACTTTCCTCGAGGTTTAGTTTTTAATTGCACTAACCTCCCTTGAGGTTTAATGAAATGATAGAAACCTCCCTTGAGGTTCAATCAAAGGACTTTTCTTAAGTGTGCAACTTACACCTTACACTTACGTCTTTCTGTTTGTTGTCCTGTTTTATGTTTACACCTTCCACTTACACCTTTTGTGTTGGTTGCATATGGTGTGCAAAGGTTGCACACCATAACAGCACCCTTAATCAAATTGCATAAACCTTTCCTAAGATTTTTGAAATGACATAAAATTCTCTTGAAATTTAGATTTTTATTACTAATTCCCTCTTCTATTACTTTATTACAAAAAATAACAGAAAATATTGATATCATTAAATAATTTAATTATATTTTAAATTTACCATTTAAAATTGTGTCTAATTACAAAGAAGTAAAAAATATAATTTCTATTTTCTCTTTCTATTATGCCTATAATAACTATGGATTGTATGTACCTCCTTTATCCAAAACCCTCTGATATCATTAAAAAAATAACAAAAAATGTTGACATCATCAAATAATTTAATTACATTTTCAATTTTACCCTTGTGTCAAATTACAAAGAGATTAAAAATAAAAATAAAAAAATAAAAATAAAAACCATTTCTATTGGGGTTTTGTATAAACAAGCATTCATTCATTTATTTATTTATTTTGTAATTGGATATAATTTTAAAAGGTAAATTAAAAATATAATTAAATTATTTAATGATGTCAATATTTTTTCTGTAAATTTTTTACAATAAAATAATAGAATAGGGAATTAGTAATAAAAAACTAAACCTCAAAAGAGGTTTTTGTCATTTAGAGAACCTTAGGAAATGCTTCTACAATTTAATTAAACCTCATAGGAGATCAGTGTAATTGAAAATTAACCTGAAGAGAGATTTCTATCATTTTAGAAATCTTAGGAAAGATTTCTACATTTTATTAAATTTCAAGAGAGCTCAATACAATTAAAAAATAAACCTCATTGGAGGTTTAAACCTCAAGGGAGGTTTAAGTGAAATTTCTGAAATTTCATTAAGCGAGGTAAGTGTAATTTACCCTTCATTTTCTTGTGCACAGACACAGTGCTGCCTTCACTCACACACAGGAAAAAAAACTTCAATCGCATGGCCTCCTCCTCCTCCTAGTGTTATTGCTATATTTTTTCAAGCCTTTATCAATCTATTAAAAAAAAAAAAAAGGGAAAAAAAACTTCAATCACATGACCTCCTACTAGTGTTATTGCTTTATTTTTTCAATATTTTTTTTTAAGCCTTTATCAATCTATAAAAAAATTAAATAAAAAAAGGTCTCTTTTTCTTTTTCTTTTTTTTATTTTTAACAACTCATATATATATATATATATATATATGTATATATAATAGACATGTTTAGAAATATAAGTTTTTTAGGATTAAGCTTTAGTTGACGACATAAGCCTGATATTCGGGCTAGACTGGGTTTGGATACACAAAATTCCTTATTAACTAATCTGGTCTAATCTTTGTTTACTCCTAATTTTCAAACTTCGACAAATTTCAAAATATGTCTAAAATTGACTTATTTGCTTAACAACTTAAACTCAAATGAGTTTTTAACAAATCAAACCCAAGTTAAGCACAAATTATTCAATTCGTTTATCAACCCCTCCCAACCCTATCCATGTGGGTTGTTTTGTGCCTGCCATTTTTTTTTTTTTTTTTGGGTAAGGAGTTGATGGTGGATTTTGTTCATTTATTTAAGTGTGTGAATATGACATTTATATATATGATACTTGACACTGCATGAACAAAAAGAAGAATGTAGTTAATACAAAAATGAGTGAGACCCCACCACCCCAAGTGAATGTTAATTTGGGCCAAATTTTTTTTTTTTGGTCCTCCTCTCGTTGACCCCACGTGTATGTGAGGGGTGATGGGGGTCACCTCCAAGTGGGGGTCTATATCAGTTTTGTAGTTAATATTGCTTCTCACTCAATTGATTAAGATGAGTTCAATCGGCTCCACCTGCTTCACTACTCCTTATTGATTCCGAAACACTAGATCAATGTGTTGAACCAGTGTTCCAAGAGTATTGAGTCTTTATTCATAATGGATAATAATGAAATATAGGATTCATTTGGTGCTACTTCTTATTAGTTGAACATATATAATAAAAATATGGAAGTTAAAAACGCGTATCCTTTAACTTCTGAATAATTAATTTTTTTGTGAACTTTATTTAAATTATTTTTGCTTCATAAATTATAAGTAGAAGTTACAACAAAAACACTAACACAAGCAATGATGGATCTAGGGGGTGCGGGCAACCGCACCCGCACCCCCAAAAAATTTGATATAATCATATATTATACTAGAAATTTAAAATAATTAAAAATTATAAGTATTTGTACTCTCAAATGTACTTTTGCATCCCCATAATAATAATCATACATTCGTCCCTGAACACAAGCTTCCCTTCGATACAAAATTTGGATTTGAGGGCATTGTTTGGGCCTATGGACCCATCATTGATTCTGTTTTGATGAATCGAACTGTTTAATTTGTCGTATTTGTATCCAAATAAATAGACTACAAGTGTGTTTTTAAAAATAAACCATCTATTTATTTATTTTTGTGACAAACGTGATAATTTGAACATGTTAGGATTATTGGATCGATCTAATTTTTTTGGTAGAAGACATATATGAAAGTTCCTAGAAAATGAACGAATCAGACTATCAAAACACTACCAATGATGAACCCCTCAAACTCAAACAACACCCTTCTACTCAAGGACTAGAGGAAAGCCTAACCCCGAAGAAAAATGCTATAGGCACCAATTTATGCATATGTGTATTAGGCACGGATGGAATGGAATTGGGGTGGCTGTTGTGCCTCTCGCACAGTAGCAACTATTGTACAACTGATGGGCCTAATTTTTGGGCCCATTTTAATAATTCAAATCGTTTATTTTTTAAGATAAATTGAGTAGAGTATAACTTCAAAAAAATCAAACTGATTAGATATCGATAACCCTTTCATTGAATCACATTTGTCTATTTAAAAATCTTATATTAGTACTTAATACTATATTTAAATGCTCTAGGCCCTTAATTTTAAAAAAAATCATAAAGTTACAAAAAATAAATAAATAAATAAATTGAAAAGTTAAAAAAAATAAAATGTCACATTATACATATCACTTAATTATATGTATATTTTTTTCACAATCATCTATTCAACTAAAATCCATTTTAAACACACTAACTTTTTTTACCTCATTAAAAAGTAAAAAATAAAAAATAAAATAAAATAAAAAAAATCACTAAAAAAATCAAATTGCCAAACTGACACTGTAAGTAAAAGTTAAAATTACACTCACTCCAAGTTTTAGATAATCAATTTTTTTTTTCAATTTATTTAAATTACTTATATGAGAGATTTATTTATAAATCTCATTTAGAGGATTTATAACTCAATAAGTTCACAAAATGTTCTTGTGTTCCACCTGGTCTCATATATTTGAACTTATATTTCAATGGGTCGTTTTTCCCATATTAAAAGTATTATGCGGACTGTTTTACCCTTATAAATTTTTGTTATAATATATATATATATATATATATATATATATTACCATATATCTACAAGAGAGAAAATTATTATTAAACACATTTCAATAATGATATACATAAAATACTATATATAAATATAGAAGATTATTATTTTTAGTATTTTCTTTACGTCAATATAAGACTCGCAGGATAATTTGCATGTTCTTTATTTTCTAGATTTTAGTTTATGTGACATGCTTTCTAATTCCTAGAATTATATGCATGATTTTATTTCTGGATTTATTTACATGTTAATTGCTCTAGATTTATTTGTATGTTAATGGTTAGAATTATTTACATGTTTATTGTGTAATAATTTCATATAACTCTTGACTATTAAATTTTAATTTAATAATTTGGAGTCACAAGTTTTTGTGACTTGTCTAGCTTTATTTGGAGTTATAAGGTTTTTTCTGACTTGTCTAGCATTTTAATTCATTAGTTAATTTTTCTATTAAATAGATTGCTAGAAGGTTTAAATAGTGTATTATTTTTACAATTTCTTTCAATTATTTATTTTGTATTTTGTTGTACTTTTCTGCTAACTTTCTTTGCAGAAATACCTGTGCGAAAGGGAATGAAATTTTTTTTACAAAACCAAATAAATAGAATTTGAGACTTTAAAACCAAAAATTTGGACTACTAACTTTTTTGTTGAATAGAAATACCTAAGCGTGGAAATAAATTTTTGAAACAAAACAATCCTAATTTGAATTGGTTATTTTACTTTATATTTAAAGAAATTTTTTGCTTGTGTTCTGGTAGTGGTTAATTACTTAATATTGTGAAGCAAGTTTGTTTGCTTGTAATTCTGCAAGCATTTTATTTGCTTGTAAATTGTTGTAGCAATTTTTAATTACTTGTAATTTGGTTAGCAATTTTTAATTGTTTGTAAGTTTTGGAACTTGGTTTGTTTTAACATAGTTTATCCCCTAGAAAATTAATTTTAAATTAGTTTCCTATTGATTAGGAGTCAACATATTCTTGAAAGTTTTGTTTAAGATTAACTGGGTCTTAAGTGGGACCGATGTGTCCCCTCCAGTCTTCCTAAAAAGTTTCCTGACCATGTTCGATTCTAGAGTAAATGGTGAGACTAGTTTTAATTAAATTTTCAACTTTGGAATTTTCTGGTGTTAAGTTTAGTTTCTAGAAACACAGAATAGTAATTATGTTGTATTTTTTAGAAATGACAACTGTAATTAATGCTGCTGCTGCTAATGTTGGTGGGGATCAGAACCCTAGGTTAATTGGCTTTCCGACCCTTGCTATGACCTTTGTGGTCAATCCAGTTATTGTGACCTCTATGGACAATCATGTTGCTACTCTTGCTGGTCCGGGAGGACCGGTCAACCATTAGGAGCGCCCGGAGAAGTTCATTGGAGTAAATTTTCAAGAGGTGGCAGCAAAAGATGTGGTTCTACCTAACTACTTTTAGCCTTGCGAGGTTTTTGAGTGATGATCCACTAGCAATGGAAGAGAATGAGCAAGACAAACAAAAGCTCATGGCTCTAGACGACTGGGAGCAGTCGAACTTCCTTTGCCGGAACTATGTTCTGAATGGCTTGGAAGATACACTATTCAACGTGTTTTATGCCAAGAAGTCAGTAAAAGAGTTATGGGATGCTTTGGACAAGAAGTACAAAATCGAGGATGCTGGGGCAAAGAAATTTGTCGTTGGCCGGTTTCTAGACTTCAAAATAGTGGATTCTAAAACTGTCATTAGCAAAATCCAAGATTTCCAAGTAATTCTACATGAGATTCACGTAGAGAGAATATTGTTGAGTGAATCATTCTAGGCAGCTGCTTTGATTGAGAAACTGTCTAACAGCCGGAAAGACTTTAGAAATTATTTGAAGTACAAGTGAAAAGAGATGGCAGTCAAAAGCTCATTGTCAGACTTCGAATTATGGAAGACAACAGAAAGAAAGGAAGAGTACCTCCACTGTGAAAGCAAACATGGTTGAGTATGGCCAGCCTTGTGCGGTCAAAAAGAAGCCACCAACCAGCAAAAGCTTAAAGCTAGGGGCTAGAGATGGTGTCTCCAAGAGGTCGGTCTACAAGCTACAGGAACCCACTTTTAGGTTCAATGGAAAGTGCTTCAACTGTGGAAGCGATGGGCATCGGGTGATTGATTGCCACAAGAATAAAAAGCTTTACAAGAAAAACCCTGCACAAAACAAAAGTTGTGCCCACATGGCTGAAAAGAGGATCTATCTCAAGATGTGGATGGCATGCATCTATCTACTGTCATCTCTGAGGTGAACATGGCGAGTTCCAACTCGAAAGAATGATTGGTGGACACTAGGGCCACTCGCCACATCTATGTTGAAAAGAAGATGTTCACAACTTTCAGACCAGTTTCCAACGGTGAGAAGTTGTTCATGGGGAATTCTGCGACCTAAACTATTGAGGGAAAAGGCAAGGTGGTCCTGAAGATGACTTTAGAAAAATAGCTGACTATGAACGATGTCCTATATGTGCCGGACATTTGTAAAAACCTTGTCTCGGGGGTCATTCTTAAGCAAGCATGGCTTCCGCATGGTATTTGAATCTAATAAGTCATGTTGACCAAAAGCGGAGTCTATGTGGGAAAGGGATATATGTTGGGCGATATGTTTAAGCTCAATGTAATCACTATTATCCCAAAAATGAATGAGAAAGCTTCTTCTTCTACTTATCTACTTGAGTCCCCTGAATTATGGCATGGTAGATTAGGTCATGTGAATTTTGACTCTTTGCATGGATTAATCAAGTTAGGTCGCATACTATCTTTCAAGATTAATCCAAATCACAAGTGTGAAACTTGTGTAGAAGCAAAATTGGCAAGAACTTCATTTCATTCTGTTGAGAGAAGTACCTAACCTTTAGATTTAGTGCATAGTGATGTATGTGACTTGAAAGTTGTACAATCACGTGATGGCAACAAGTATTTCATCACTTTTATTAATGATTGCATTAAATATTGTTATGTGTACTTGCTTAAAAGTAACAATGAGGCGATTGATAAATTTATTCTTTTTATGAATAAAGTTGAGAATGAACTAAGCCAAAAGATGAAGGCTTTAAGAAGTGATCGTGGTGGAGAACATGAATCGTTGTGTATTGAGGTTTGTGCTCAATCAGGAATTATCTACCAAACTACAATGCCTTATTTCCCTCAATCAAATGGTGTTGCTAGGTGAAAAAATAGAATGTTAAAGGAAATGATAAATGTAATGTTGATAAGTTTTGGGTTACCACAGAACTTGGGGGAGGAAGCAATTGTAAAGCCCTAACTTTCGAGCCATTAATAAATCAACTCAACCTCAAATTTAAACATCTAACTAATTAATAACATCAAAAAAATACAAATTTATCTCCAAAATAATTACACAAATGTATCCAAAATATATCTTATACAAATCTCCCAAAAATAATAACATATAGTCATGACCTCAAAATATCTAACTTTAATAATATCTTTAGAACTTCAAATCCAATCTCCATTAAATTGCTCTGCACTTGAAAAATAAATTAATTTGGGAAGTATACAATACAATAGGAATAACAAAGCTCGGACAAAGAATAAATTCACATGGATCCAATAATTACACAAGCGATTCAATTTAAGATACCAAGCAATTTACCAAATTGCACAAATAAGTCAACTCGACATATGATAATTTATCTAGGACCAAATACCCGATCTTGCTCAGTACATGACTAGTGACTGGCCTTACCCCACTCACCCAAGAACAACTGCTTATTCGGGCTATTGGTACAGAGTATATTGGCAAAGTCCACTCGATCCATGTCTGGAGCATTTTTATGTCATTTAGCCAAACAAATCAACATTTCCAATGGAGAATAACTATACAGAAATCATCAAATGACTAGAGTAATCAAACGAATCAATAACGAATAATTTCACATAATTTATCAAATTATTAGAATCATCGAGAGGAGTACAAATTGAAGGTGATTAAAATAACACTCTTTGCAAAGAGATTTAAAAGAGGCATATTGTATACCACCAAAATTATCTCAAATCAATCTCCTCTGTCGCCAACACTCTAAACTCGATATTTCTCCATGGATCTCCTAAAATAACTCTAATCTTACTTTGATAAAATCTACAACTTTCATCTGCTATATCACCAAGGCGAAACAGAATTTCCAAATTTAAAACCACTTAAAGATTGAAATTAGAAGGACCATTTCAGATTTTTGCCGAGTCTGGCCTTTCAATTGTTCGTAGAGAATTTTATCTATTTTTCAGAACATTTTTAGAAATGGAATAGCTTTTTTAGATTTTTAGTTATTTAAAAAACACTTCAGCGTTGTCCAAAATCGTCAATCGTTACAAAAATCGGATTTTCTCACAAACCGCTCACTATTTTCTAATGAAACCAATTTTCCTTGAAATAAAACTCTTTAAGGAAGGTTTTGAGACAAAAATGAGCTCAAGGGTATTTTTCTACATGTTTCTAGAATTTGTGAAAGTTGGCTGTAAAATAGGTTTTTCACGCACAATACTCAAAATAAGAAGATTGGTGAGAAAAGTGGGTAACTAAGTGAAATTTTTCACTTTTTTTGTGATGAAAACATAATAAATAATATACCAATTACTCAGATTTTTAGAGTGTTGGTGTGATGACCATAAAATCTATATCGGAAATTACTTTTATGTCCTCGTGGGTTAATACATTTTAATTTAATGATATTTGTTCGAATTAAAGAATTATCTGTTGAGTCACGGCTTTAAAATTTAAATTACCAACCTTTATGGGTTCAGAAATCAAAATTGAGTGTTTGGTCATGTTAATGAGAATTTTTAGAACCAATTGGGTAAATTAATTGAAAATTCACTTCATTAATGCACGTTTGGGTGGTTAACTTTATACTGCCAATTGAAGACCTTAGAGGCTTCAGAAACCAGAACAGAGGACATATTTATATTCAACATAATTTTTAGAGTCACCTGGGAACTTTAATTGAAATCTGATTTCGTGCGATTCGTAAGGCCACGTTTGTCTTTCCCAATTGTGTAAAACCATGTGTGTGTGTGTTTATTTACATATAGATGTGTCTTGGACTGGGGGATCTCATCTTTTGGTAAAAAGAGGGATAAGAGAACCGTGAGAGAGAAAGGGAGAAGAGGGATCAAGGTTCTTGATGGAAAGCTCAATAACCATGGGGGTTTGAAGATGATTGAAGGGAATTGAAGAAAGAGAAGGGAAATCAACCATGGAAGCTTGAGGAAATGGAGGAGAATTAAGAGGAAGGCAAAGATTGAACAAAGGTATGATAATCTATCTTGAATCCTTGTGTTTTAGACATCAATTTCATGAAATCATGATGACATGGAAGATTTGAGACCATTGGAGTTAGGGTTCTAAGTATGTATTTAATTGAATTCAATTTAAGGAAGGAGACCTTGGATTCTACGGTTTTGGTTATGATTGGAGTTTAATCTTATGAATACCAAATGAAATTACACTTGGGTGATGTTAATTTATCATGTCATGGGACAATTTTTCATGTTTTTGAGTTATTTATGTTTAGAACCAAGCTTAAGAATGAAAAGAATCAAGTTTTTGAGCAAAAGAACCATTTTCGGACTGATGTTTTTGCCCAGACCGCACGAGCAGCCACGGGCACCGCACGAGTGGAGCATGAGGGAAAAAAGAGGTTTCCATTTTGCTTTTGACCGCACGAGCGGCCAACCCTGTTTCAGTTTTTACCTTGTAACTTCGTACAAGCATATCTTTTGCATCCGGAGTCCTTTTTGAGTGATTCTTGAGCCTAAACTCAAGCCCCGGAAGTCTAGTTTCCAATGGTGGTAGTCTCACTCCCAAATTATAAATACAGAAATAGTTATGCCCAAATTAGTGATGACTATTCACTTTCTGTTTACCGATTTGTACCGTTTCTTCGTCTGAACCTTTCTCCTATCGATTCCTCCTATCTTATGAGGCATGGACCATAACCTATGGAGAACTAATGAGTCTAGAACCACCATAGCTATTGAGTAAGGAATAAGAAGAGATTGGTTTTATTCTCATGATCTGTTATGTGCATTGTGTCGTAGGTCGAGAAGAGGACATCGCTCCATCGCTACCAAGGACCTACCACTGTGAGTAATAGTACTATAAATGTACATTTATTACTGTTAATCATTATCATTATTAACATTCTGTTCTCCGTGGACAATTATGTTGACATGTGTGTTGTTTGGGAATTGGTGTGAACATTGAAAGAGTTGCATACATTGATATGGCTTGGGAATCATTCCGTTCAGTCCATAATGAATATTAACCTTTTGTTATCTATAAGAAAACCATGACGTTTTATGTTCATCTTTGAACGATGAAATCTGTGTGGATTTAAGATCATTCTAGTTTTCCATTAATGAATCAGAGATTATTCTGTTATGTTATACATGGACCCAAGGTCGTTCAGAATCTATGAAATGAACACTACAGTCTAACATCATTATGTGATTCACGTTAGAATGTGAATTGTTCTGTCTCCATGAACAGTACTGGAATGACATATGTGCTTTCTGTAAATAATTATTGTTAATGCTCCGTTATACGCAAGACAACTATGTCAGCCTATGATAAACCATAGGAAATCTAAGAGCATTATTGAGCAGTATGTTTTGTTTATTGTTGATGATGAATACTAACATTCTGTTATCTGCAAGATAGTTATATTGATTCACAACGAATAAATAGAATATATGTGCATTGTGGAACTACAGTATCTACGCATCTCTGGAATCGTCCGATCTGTAAAATGTGTTTACCATTTGCTAATAATTATCAGCAACGTTCTGTTAAACGTATATGAACTATGTTAATTCATGTGAATAATGGAAAGAATGTGCGTACTTTCTGTATGATTCTGAAGTTATTCTACTCTGATGATTTCTGGTATGGAACAAAGTGCTGTACGGGACTAAGTGCTACACTTTGGTGGGAGCCACCTCTAGAATCCGTGCGAGCCACCTCTTGAATCCATACATATGTGAACTGGGCTTAAAGTCGTTCTGATATTTCTGGGCCGATGGCCGTTCTATTATTTCTGAGCCGATGGCCGTTCTGATATTTCTGGGCCGATAGCCGTTCTGTTATTTCTGGGCCGATGGCTGTTCTGTTATTTCTGGACCGATGGCCGTTCTGATATTTTTAGGCCGATGGCCGTTCTGTTATTTCTGGGCCGATGGCCGTTCTGATATTTCTGGGCCGATGGCCGTTATGATATTTCTGGGCCGATGGCCATTCTGTTATTTCTGGGCCTATGGTCGTTCTATACATTACCGGGCTTAAAGCCACTCTGTTAAGAAAACTGGACTGATGGCCGTTTTGGAAGTAATTACAAAATGTAGTTAATCGTATGCCTTCACAGTTATATGCTTTGTTATTTAAGTTAACCATTACATTATTTATGTGCTATTATTCACTGAGTTTTACTCACTCTGTATCTTGTCTGTTTCTATAGGTAACCAACTGGAAAGCCAGTCCTAACCCTTGAGACTTGTCTATCTCTTGTCAACCTCAGTGTGTCCAGGCACTTAAGATGGAACCCGTGCATTTTGTAAAGCTTTAACTAGGTTTTTGGTTTATGCTTTGATTGTCTGTCCATGGTTGAATGTAAATAACCCCTTTCTTCTTTAGTACTTTTGTATGAATGTGAATGACTGTAACTAATGATCAGGTGTATGCTTCCTGTGTATTATCTTCCTAATGTATTGTTTGCGGTCCTGGCATAGTAGTGGTAGCTCAATGGATGATGTTTTATGTCATTTAATTTTATTAATGCTTCCATCCAGGCCCCATATATTACGTATATCAGGTTAAATGTCCGTTTTCTGAATAAGTCTAGCCCGAAACTTTTAGGGGCGGGTTTGGGGTGTGACAAGTGGTATCAGAGCATGAGTTGCCATCTCACACACGAATCCATTGAGCTTTAGGATGTCTAGAAAAGACTTAGGCATCATGCATGACATCAAGTGCATATGAAAGGAATTGATGGCAACGATAATGGTGCATGGATTATTACTAACCGTGATGATTACTATTTATGTTTGTTGGACATTCCTTGTGTATATTGTTATTGATTGCCGTGCAGAACATGGTAAGACCTGCAGATGGGGTGAAACCAATAAAATGCGCAGCGGAAAGCGTGGTGAGGATTCAAGCTTGTCGGTAAGACAATTTATACGCAAATGATTATATGAAATGTGTGTTATCGGTTCATAGTTATCTATGGAAATACTGATAATATGATTGGGCTTTTTAGCATCTGCTTAAGTGAAGTGATTAAGCTCTAAGTACCGAATAGTCCTAAGATCAACGGAAATGATATATGTATGTTACTCTAATTTTTATGATATAGTTATGTCTCCCTTGCCATGACCATGTCTAGATCCGTGATTTTTAGAATTTACTGTGTTTGAATATTCTAATAAGATGTGTTTTGTGTAATAACTGAGGTTGTGTTAAGCATGACCGGTCGTAAGAAGAAATCCTGCATATAGTGACCCCTTTTAAAGTTGTGAATTTGCTTCTTGTTGACGGTTTAACTAGATAAGCTATGCTGGGGAATTGGTTATTGACCTTGAAACAGTATGTAAGTAATATGATTTCGTGAACTAAGGAAATTACCGACGACTTCTGGTAGGGAATTATTGATGGTATCTAATGAGTATTGTTTATGTGTAATTGGGATGTGATTGCGAGAATCTGTATTCTGTACTCTGTACTCTAACCTCTGTAATCTGTAATCTGCAATCTGAAATCTGTAATTTGTAATCTGTTCTTTTTATGTGTAACCTGTAATCTGTAATGGCAAGCGGAACCCCGCTTATGATACGTGTCTGTCCATATGACACTCGCAAAACAACAAAGAATTATTAACTAATTTGATATCACATCTAAATGATTGATATTCTGATAAGTTACTGCAAGAATTAGAATCATGCTTCTGTGTAGTAATAATTTACGATTAAGGAATCATTTCTGTGATATAATTTTGTGTAGATATTGCGAATTGTCAAACTAATCCCTATTTCGTATTTAAAGGCTATAATGTAAACTGTTCTGCATGACACTGTGAAATATTTGTAAGAAAATTAATTCAAGGCTTGTTCCTTTAATGTGATCTGCAAACGAGTGATTATCGGAATGAAACTTATGTGATCCGTGTTATTTATAGATGTCATACCATCAATTAACTTTGGTACTTCCGACATAGATGAATAAAGTGTGACCTTGTGTGAGTTGACCACGGGCCTAAGTGAGTAATGTCCTTGGAAAAGATATTTTTGTATAAATGATTTTGAAAATGGCTATGCTATATGATATTTAATAAAATCCATATTGTGGGTTATGAAATGCTTTACATGATAAGTATTTTCTAAAATAATAAAAATGCTATGAACTTCCGACATGTTTATGATATGATAAGCTTTCTGACTAATTTCCCCAAATTGACTAGATATGCTACGAAACTCCGAATGTTCAGGATGTGACAAATTTTCTGAAAGAGATATTTTGCTATGCATGAATGAGTTTTCCATTTGATAATTTATTGTGATCATTAAGGTTTGATCCGTATTTGATTTTACTAATAATTTACTCTAAACATGTAATTCCTTGATATGGGATTTGAGTTATTATTTGGAGTTTGTTAGAAATTTGATTTGAACTGATAAGCCTAATTCTGATAGTGAGCAAAGAGCCATAAAGTTGCTGATTTAGAACTTATTTGTTATTCTGGGTTTAATTATTGTAAGAAGCATATGCCTTTGAAACATGATTTTGAGGAATTAGGATAGTTGGGATTGCTTGTGAACCTAAAGAGTGTGAACTATGTGTGATAGCTTATGGGTCACATGTAATCGAATACTTGAGTGAACCCATTTCTGAATGTCCTTAAGTTGTTATAGTATTTGGAAGGTATGACCTTTGGATCAGTAAATTAAAATGTACCAGGGTTGTGAATAACAAGACGATGCTTTGATGTTATTGAGTATCATTATTAAGTGGATTACCAATTAGTCAGTAAAGACGAATTACTTTTGATTCTGGGAGCAATTCCATTGAAATTGACTATATAGAATTGTGATTTGTTAAGTAATTGAGGTGTGTTGTATACCCAAGGCAAAACTTGACTTGTGACAAGGTGAATCAAGTTTGGAGGACCAAACTTCTTAAGGTGGGGAGAATGTGACGACCATAAAATCTATTTTTGTCCTCGTGGGTTAATACATTTTAATTTAATGATGTTTGTTCGAATTAAGGAATTATCTGTTGAGTCACGGCTTTAAAATTTAAATTACCAACCTTTATGGGTTCAGAAATCAAAATTGAGTGTTTGGTCATGTTAATGAGAATTTTTAGAACCAATTGGGTAAATTAATTGAAAATTCACTTCGTTAATGCACGTTTGGGTGGTTAACTTTATACTGCCAATTGAAGACCTTAGAGGCTTCAGAAACCAGAACAGAGGACATATTTATATTCAGCATAATTTTTAGAGTCACCTGGGAACTTTAATTGAAATCTGATTTCGTGCGATTCGTAAGGCCACGTTTGTCTTTCCCAATTGTGTTAAACCATGTGTGTGTGTGTTTATTTACATATAGATGTGTCTTGGAGTGGGGGATCTCATCTTTTGGGGAGCCCAAAATATCTAAAAAGAGGGATAAGAGAACCGTGAGAGAGAAAGGGAGAAGAGGGATCAAGGTTCTTGATGGAAAGCTCAATAACCATGGGGGTTTGAAGATGATTGAAGGGAATTGAAGAAAGAGAAGGGAAATCAACCATGGAAGCTTGAGGAAATGGAGGAGAATTAAGAGGAAGGCAAAGATTGAACAGAGGTATGATAATCTATCTTGAATCCTTGTGTTCTAGACATCAATTTCATGAAATCATGATGACATGGAAGATTTGAGACCATTGGAGTTAGGGTTCTAAGTATGTATTTAATTGAATTCAATTTAAGGAAGGAGACCTTGGATTCTACGGTTTTGGTTATGATTGGAGTTTAATCTTATGAATACCAAATGAAATTACACTTGGGTGATGTTAATTTATCATGTCATGGGACAATTTTTCATGTTTTTAAGTTATTTATGTTTAGAACCAAGCTTAAGAATGAAAAGAATCAAGTTTTTGAGCAAAAGAACCATTTTCGGACTGATGTTTTTGCCCAGACCGCACGAGCAGCCACGGGCACCGCACGAGTGGAGCATGAGGGAAAAAAGAGGTTTCCATTCTGCTTTTGACCGCACGAGCGGCCAACCCTGTTTCAACTTTTACCTTGTAACATCGTACAAGCATATCTTCTGCATCCGGACTCCGTTTTAAGTGATTCTTGAGCCTAAACTCAAGCCCCAGAAGTCTAGTTTCCAATGGTGATAGTTTCACTCCCAAATTTTAAATACATAAATAGTTATGCCCAAATTAGTGACAATTGTTCACTTTCTGTTTACCGATTTGTACCGTTTCTTCGTCTGAACCTTTCTCCTATTGATTCCTCCTATCTTATGAGGCATGGACCATAACCTATGGAGAACTATTGAGTCTAGAACCAACAGAGCTATTGAGTAAGGAATAAGAAGAGATTGGTTTTATTCTGATGATCTGTTATGTGCATTGTGTCGTAAGTCGAGATGAGGACATCGCTCCATCGCTACCAAGGACCTACCACTGTGAGTAATAGTACTATAAATGTACATTTATTACTGTTAATCATTATCGTTATTAACATTTTGTTCTCCGTGGACAATTATGTTGACATGTGTGTTGTTTGGGAATTGGTGTGAACATTGAAAGAGTTGCATACATTGATATGGCTTGGGAATCATTCCGTTCGGTCCATAATGAATATTGACCCTCTGTTATCTATAAGCAAACCATGAAGTTTTATGTTCATCTTTGAATGATGAAATCTGTGTGGATTTAAGATCATTCTAGTTTGCCATTAATGAATCAGAGATTATTCTGTTGTGTTATAGATGGACCCAAGGTCGTTCAGAATCTATGAAATGAACACTACAGTCTAACATCATTATGTGATTCACGTTAGAATGTGAATTGTTCTGTCTCCATGAATAGTACTGGAATGACATATGTGCTTTCTCTAAATAATTTTTTTTAATGCTCCGTTATACGCAAGACAACTATGTCAGCTTATGATAAACCATGGGAAATCTAAGAGCATTATTGAGCAGTATGTTTTGTTTATTGTTGATGATGAATACTAACATTCTGTTATCTGCAAGATAGTTATATTGATTCACAACGAATAAATAGAATGTATGTGCATTGTGGAACTACAGTATCTACGTATCTCTGGAATCGTCCCATCTGTAAAATGTGTTTACCATTTGCTAACAATTATCAGCAACGTTCTGTTAAACGTATATTAGCTATGTTAATTCATGTGCATATTGGAAAGAATGTGTGTACTTTCTGTATGATTCTGAAGTTATTCTACTCTGATGATTTCTGGTATGGAACAAAGTGCTGTACGGAACTAAGTGCTACACTTTGGTGGGAGCCACCTCTAGAATCCGTGCGAGCCACCTCTTGAATCCATACATATGTGAACTGGGCTTAAAGTCGTTCTGATATTTCTGGACCGATGGCCGTTCTGTTATTTCTGAGCCGATGGCCGTTCTGATATTTCTGGGCCGATGGCCGTTCTGTTATTTCTGGGCCGATAGTCGTTCTGTTATTTTTGGCCCGATGACCGTTCTGATATTTTTAGGCCGATGGCCGTTCTGTTATTTCTAGACCGATGGCCGTTATGATATTTCTGGGCCGATGGCCGTTATGATATTTCTGGGCCGATGATCGTTCTGTTATTTCTGGGCCTATGGTCGTTCTGTACATTACCGGGCTTAAAGCCACTCTGTTAAGAAAACTGGATTGATGGCCGTTCTGGAAGTAATTACAAAATGTAGTTAATCGTATGCCTTCACAGTTATATGCTTTGTTATTTAAGTTAACCATTACATTATTTATGTGCTATTATTCACTGAGTTTTACTCACTCTGTATCTTGTCTGTTTTTGTAGATAACCAACTGGAAAGCCAGTCCTAACCCTTGAGACTTGTCTATCTCTTGTCAACCTCAGTGTGCCCAGGCACTTAAGATGGAACCCGTGCATTTTGTAAAGCTTTAACTAGGTTTTCGGTTTATGCTTTGATTGTCTGTCCATAGTTGAATATAAATAACCCCTTTCTTCTTTAGTACTTTTGTATGAATGTGAATGACTGTAACTAAAGATCAGGTGTATGTTTCCTGTGTATTATCTACCTAATGTAATGTTTGCGGTCCTAGCATAGTAGTGGTAGCTCAATGGATGATGTTTTATGTCATTTAATTTTATTAATGCTTCCATCCAGGCCCCATATATTACGTATATCAGGTTAAGTGTCCGTTTTCTGAATAAGTCATGCCCGAAACTTTTAGGGGCGGGTTTGGGGTGTGATAGTTGGTATGCCTTTGGAAATAATGGGAGATATGGAAAGAAAAATGTAGTTTTGCATCTATTAAGAGGAAATATGAATAGGAGAAGGATTAAGGCCCAATTCATCAACTTTGAACATATGAACACCATTACAACACATTTGAAAATATGATTTCATATCTCCAAGAATATGTATTTGAAAAGGAAAATAATAGACAGAGTTGTGATGTAGCTTACTTGAAGTTAGGTGAAGTGCATGCACAATTTTTCTCCTCTTTTTCTCTCCTCCACTACCAAAGTTCACTCTCTTCCTTCTTTCTTTCTCTCAACTGAATGTGTAGGAGTGCATAAGTATTGTTCTTGTGTGCAAAATGCGAAGGGTGAGGTTGTTTTTATAGAAAAATTTGTGTGAAAGGTTCAAAATGCCCTTTGGTTGGAATTGAAAGGGATGTTTTGGATTTAGTTTGAATCCAATGGAATAATGGAAGTTTAGAGGCCTTAATTAGGTTCCTAAACATGATTGTGGGGGCCTAATTATTTCTATTAGTAAGAGGCCAAGGATTTTGATCGATATCAGGCCAAAGTAATTTGGCTTTGACCAAGGACATAAAGCCGAATAAAGGAGTCGGCCGTATAAAGAGCCGAGCAGGAGCCAACACTCAATAGAAAGGTCGAATAGGTAATTACGTGCGAGATCAAGAGTGGGCCTGACCCTCAAGCCCAAAGGTAATATAAAAAGGGAGGAATGTCAACTAAAGCAGGTATGTGAGAATAGACAAAATAACTTGAGATAAAAGTAAACTTGAGAGAATACTAATTTGTCAGTCGGAGTGCTAATTCTGGCACCCTCGACCAGAGTGTTCATCCTCTTTTCAGGTAGCAATCAGAGGATCAAAGACGTCTGGTTGGATCCTGGAATATTTCCAAACCACTTCTCCACAATTCGCACCGTTTGTGGGAATACTCAAGCGCATCCATAGCAGGCGTAACAGATGATCCTTCGGTAGTTGCTGATGACGTTACGCCAAGAAATGACATCACTCCAAGAAACATGCTTAGACCAGAGAATATCACCGCGCGACGGGCCTTGAACTTCGATCCAGTAGCTCAGACCTCACCCTCAACTTCGGTGCAAGAGACTATGCAACCAATTGTGCACCAAGCAAAGTGAAATGAACAACGTCTAGAAGATATGATGGTTGATAACGAGCGTTTACGTAAAGAATTGGCCTTGGAGGTAGCCAAATCCCAACAGTCCACATGCCTTGATCGGGGTCTGTAGACGTCCCCGAACGCCCCGGGAGGACGAGTCCCGTTCTGTTCGTTTTGGGTTCGCTACAGTTCAAGACTCTCAAATTGTCACGGTTCTTAATCTGAACCAAAGAGTCCAAATCTGACAAATCGTTTCGAGAAACAGATTTTTGAAAAGAAGTGCCAAACATGGATTGCTTTGCCAGATACAGAGTCGCCACCTAAATATTTTATTTTGAGAAATTTAGGAAACCCTGACTCGGTGCCAAAGGCCACGTGTCCGTCATCACCAAAATTGCCTCGGCTTGGGAACTTGGGTACGATTGGGGAAGGTCAGCTATGAGCACCCCCTCTCGCTCGATCAAAGATCGGCCTCTACTAACCATGATATCTTGTTTTGAAAGCATTATGAGTTCTTATTCCGATTATTAGCCTAGATTTACTACGTGATGCGCACATCAAACAAGTATAGACTAAGTCGCCTAAATTGGAACGAAACATGTCATGTTTGTTTATTTGAAAATGGTTTGATGGTGCTACCTGCAAGTAGGCTAAGACATGAATTTTGTCACCCTCAAGTGGGCTTAGAAAATATAATTTTGCCACTCTCAAGTGGGCTTAAAACTCATATTCAATGCGTTGTTCCAATTTAAGTGACTCAACCTTCACCCACAGGCATTCAGGCAGTTATATCACATAAGCAAGTAGCCTCATGGTAAGCATGCTGTCATGGCAATACTCACACACATGCAAAGATGCTAAAACATAAATGCTTACTGAGTACTCCAAGCCAAAACAGAAACTAGTTAGTAATCATATGCATGATCCTAGTTCATGTTAAGATGGCTAATGCAACACATGCAAGATGCAGCTACAATAGGCTCGGCTAATCTATGGATGGCATATGATGATGCTACAACTAACATGTATTCGACTTGGAATTGAAATACAATGCAGTTAGTATGATGCGCCGAGCCCGGTGCATGCAAGACAAATGCATGGATGCACGCATGCATAGCATAAGGTATGCTAATTTAAATATGACCTAATACTAACCATCAAAAGCAGGTAAGTAAAAGGGAGAAAGAAGTGGGGGTTGGAAGACATGCACACACGCACCCACACTTATTAAAAATTCGCCCTCGCTCGGAGCGACCAAAAGAATTTACAAATTAATTATTACAGACCACTTAATTAATTAACAAATTAATTAAGCTATTTACAGCAGTAAAATGGCCTCGGGAAGAGGGATGCATGCAAGCTTGGATTGGCTTCGCCCGAAAATCTATTGCCATGCACAAGCTGCCTCTGTTTACCATGCTCTGCTCCTCTGAAAATTGCACAAGTCCCAGGGAGCACTCTATGGACACTGTGGAACACCACCGGCTAAGACAGAACACCACCGGCCATGTCCGGATGGTCATTGACCATCCATTGAGCTCTTGGCCAAATATATTTGGTCGGTCGACAGTATATATAGCCGGCTGGCCAAAACTTCCTGCAGAAACCTGTTTGACAACAGTAGAGGGCAGATAAGGCATGGCAATGTATTTCAAGCAAATGTGCGCACCAACACATCCCTTATCATGTTTGTGACTCAAAAGGGTATGTTCCTTGATTCTCGGACCACCAATCGCGCATTTCAATGCGTGATGGCCCAAAGAGTCAAAGTGTGCAATTTCAATATGGAATGAAATGTACAAAACAAACAATGGGCCCTAACCTCCATCATAATCAATTCAAGAGGCAAGAGACGCATGCTTAATGTTATGCAACCTAGGCATGGAAGCTAAGCGTGCAATATGAGCATGTGAACAAGCAATGTAAACATACAAGCATGCAAGTTATGCAAACTAACGAGCATGCAAGATGGATGGGCCTGCAACGACATGTGGGAATGGTCTTAAACCAAAATGGGCAGCTCTCAAATAGGCCCAAATCAGTGGCCAAATGCCATGGAAACGAGGGCCAAAACACATACAAGCATGCATGCACACAAGGTCCAACACTTAGGCACCAAAGAGCAACTTTTAGGCACACTTAAGAGAGGATAAACATGGATACATGGCATGCATAGAAAGCTCTGAAATCATATTATAGAAGGTGCAAAACCAAGTAAACAAGACAAGCTAAGCATGCAATATGGTCTAAAACTCAAGGCAAGCCAAGGGGGGTTACATGGTAGCTATACAAAGCAAGCCATGGTTGGCCTAAGCAACCAAAAACAGACCTTAAGCATGCTAAAACAAGCATAAAAGCTTCACAAAGCTAAGCTAAAACAAGTAAGCATAGTGGTCTAAATGCTAGGCACATGTTAAGGCAATTCATGGCATTACAAGACAAGTATGCAAGGCAAGCATGGTGTGTCTAAACCAACTTAAAACAGTGATATATCATGGCAAAATAAGCACACATACTACTTAAGACATGGCTAACATGAACTTAAACAAGGTGCTCATACATGAGGCTAAAATGACAAGTTTTGAAGGCAACAAGGAGAGGGGATGCCCCTCTCCTTCTTAGGACCTTAAACCACCATCCTCACCACTGAAATCCCTCAAGATTTCAGTGGTGAGGAGGCCCAAACAAGGTGGTCCTGAAGCTCACCAAAAACACACAAAAATGAGGCCAAACAAGGCTTAAGAGGGGGTAAACGACCCCAAACACAAAAGTGACCTTAATGAACTATCTTAAACACAAAAAAACAGAACTTTTTTATGTTATACTCAAAGCTTAAATCAGCATGGAAGACAGGTCAAAAGCTAATGCAAGATTGGGGAAAATAAAGCAAAAGTGTTACCCTTGAAAAACACATCAAGAACAGCTAGCCCAGCCACTCTATTCTGACCAAAATCAGTCCAAAACCTCAAGAACAAACCCTCAATGTCTCTCAAAGTCGAAGTATGGTGTAGTAGTGTGTGTTTGTGTACAAAACTAAGGATAAAATACACCTTAAGGCCCTCAAACACACACAAATGATGAGAGAGAGGGAGATATAGAGAGACAAGGTATATCTCAGATGTATATATGTATATCTCTTTGGTTTTTTGCTCAACCCTCAACAATGGAGGAGGGGGGCTCTATATATAGACAAAACAAAGGTTTGAAGCTTCTCAAAGAAGCTAAACAAAAAGGGGTCAAAGGGGGCAAGGCTTCCTGAGGAAGCTAGGACAGCTGGCAAGCTTCTTGAGGAAGCTTTGACAAAGGGTCAAGCTTCCTCAAGAAGCTTTGACCAAAAGGGTGCAAAAAGGGTAAAACAGCCACATGTATGCCCCGGGGCAGGTTTGGTGCATTCCAGCTGGCATGCACCATGCCTGAAAAAGGTAAAAAGGTGCTACCGGCCAGAAAAGGATGTCACCGGCCAAACAGATGGCCGACCGGCTATACTGAGTGTCGACCGGCCAATGGTATAATTCACCAATGGCCGGTAGCCTCAAAGCATGGCCGGTGGCCTCAAACCAAGGCCGGTGGGTGTCAGGGGTAGCTAACAAGCTACTTTCTACCCTTAGAAGCAAAACACAAGTGTTTGGTGCAAAAACCAAACACAGAACAGTCGAGTTGAGAGATCCTGAGGCAAGGCGCGTAGCTGAGACCTCCGGGAACTCAAAACGAAACACAAACATGAGTAATCACCGAGTGTTCGAGTGGTGACGTCCAAGTCTTGAGGACGGTCAAAAATGGAGTGTCTACAGTTGCCCCTTTTTGACAGAACTCGAAAGTCATAAGAATGATGGGAGTGAATGTCAAAGCCCAAGGACGACCCATTTTTGACAAGGCCGAAGACTTAGACAAGCATGCAAGACAATAAAGATATGCGCCCGAAGGCAGGGGCAAAATGCAACTGACAATGCAAGGAGCCGAACATAACTTATGATCGTGCAAGAAAAATAGGGACGTATCCCTGTGTTTCGAAAAGGTATAAGCATTGGAACGTTTTCCAAATGCTCTTAACCAAAGAGGGAGAAACGTAGGGACATATCCCGGTGTTTCGAAACGAATGAGAAACATAGAGACGTATCCCGGTGTTTCGGAAAAAGAGAAGAAACATAGGGACGTATCCCGGTGTTTCGGAAAGAAGGGAGAAGAAACATAGGGACGTATCCCGGTATTTCGAAAAGAAGAGAGAAACGTAGGGACGTATCCCGGTGTTTCGCAAAGAATGAGAAACATGGGGACGTATCCCAGTGTTTCGGAAGGAGAGAGAAACATAGGGATGTATCCCGGAGTTTCGGAAGGAGAGAGAAACATAGGGACGTATCCTGGAGTTTCGGAAGGAGAGAGAAACATAGGGACGTATCCCGGTGTTCCAAAACAAAGAGAGAGAAACATAGGGACGTATCCGGGCGTTTCGGAAGGAAGGAGAAACATAGGGACGTATCCTGGTGTTTCAAAAGGAAGGAGAAACATAGGGACGTATCCCGATATTTCAGAAATGGAGAAGAAATGTAGGGACGTATTCCGGCATTTCGGAAGGAAGGAGAAACATAAGGACATATCCCGGTGTTTCGGAGTGGTTCAAGCATTGGAACGTATTCCAAATGCTCTTAACCAAAGAGAGAGAAACATAGGGACATATCCCGGTGTTTCGAAAAGGTATAAGCATTGGAACGTATTCCAAATGCTCATAACCAAAGAAGGAGAAACATTAGGACATATCCCGCTGTTTCAGATTGAGTGAGAAACATAGGGACGTATCCCAGTGTTTCGAAATGGTGTGAGCATTGGAACGTATTCCGAACGCTTTTAACTGAAGATGGAGAAACATAGGGACGCATCCCAGTGTTTCAGAAAAGGAGAAGAAACATAGGGACGTATCCCGGTGCCTCAGAAAGAAGAGAGAAACATAGGGACGTATCCCAGTGTTTTGGAAGGAAGGAGAAACATAGGGACGTATCCCGGTGTTTCAGAAAGGAATGAGAAACATAGGGACGTATCGCAGTGTTTCGAAAAAGGAGAATAAAAAATAGGGACGTATCTCGGTGTTCCAAAACAAGGAGAAGAAACATAGGGATGTATCCCGGTGTTCCAAAACAAGGAGAAGAAACATAGGGAGGTATCTCGGTGTTTCAGAAAGAAGGAGAAGAAACGTAGGGACGTATCCCGGTGTTCCAAAACAAAGAGAAGAAACATAGGGACGTATCCCGGTGTTCCAAAACAAGGAGAAGAAACATAGGGACGTATCCTGGTGTTTCTGAATCAGAGAGCATGCATAACAATGCAAGTGGAAAGTGTGTGACAACGCAAGTGAAAAGGTGCATGACAATGCAAATATAATGTGCAGGACAATGCAGGTGTAACGGTGCATAACAATGCTAGATAGATGTGCATAACAATACAACGAATGGAGTGCGTAACAATGCAAGAAATGGTGTACATAACAATGCGACGAATGTGCAACTTCAAAAGCACGTTTTGAAACAAAATGCCGAATAGGGAAATACAAGCCTTAGCGAGACCAAATCCAAACGCGACCTCCGATTTACCTCTCGGAGGGGTTTGTAACACACTCCGCTTGAAAAGGGTACACCCTGTTTGTATTGGTGAGAGATAGCATCTGCTGCTGCTTTAATTGCCATTCTAACTTGAAGCAGGCTTAAGCTTGGAGTAGAGGCACACTCATTCTTCGGAGCACTAACAAGGCCTGAAGGGGTACATCCGGAGTACAATCACGGAATTTGCTGAAGGTGAAACACACTCAGATGCTTCGATTTTCCCTCTTTCCTTTTGCTTTACAGTCTGGAACTTATACAGCTTCAGATAGGTCCTGGTTTTACTGTTTTCACATGACCTGGGTTGAACCCTGCGGCTTTATGAAAGAACAAATACTTGTTTTGCACAAATGTGGAGAATGGCACAGCACTCTGAGCACAAAACGATTCATTTTTGAAATTGAGAATGAGTTCTTAACCGGGTATTGAGCCTACGACTGAATACAGCAAAAAAGACTCAATAACGGAAAACAAAAAGGTAAACAACCTAAACACATCGAGACACACTCGGAACGACTCAAAGCAAGAATCGAGACAATCAAAACAAAAGACACGATATACAGACGTGTTACAAAAACGAGAGACTTCTCAGTTTGCGAGGAGCCAATTTCTCCGGGTAGTGTTTCCCACCCTTTCCTCATTTGTGATTCTCACATCACTCGGCCCTCAGGCTATTTTTTTTCTCTCAAAACCCTTTTCTCGATTTTTCTCTCAGCGTACATCTCTCTATTCTTCAATCTCTCATTTTTTATCCCTCCCCTGGGTGGTTGATGGATAAATAGAAAGTTGCGGGGTCTTGCCCCTAGCATTCTGCTAGATTCTTCTTCTTGTTCACAACAATGAGTTTCTCCCGCAGAGGGGCTGTGCTACAACTGGGTGTGTAGCAAATCTGCAGCTGACATCGGTTGACGATGCTCTGCTGGGGAGTTTGGACATGATCAGATCTGTCTAGATGAGGGAGTGGAATACCATGCTCCATTCCAGTTCGTGCTTCACACTTGGCTTGATACCTCATTGCGTGGAGGATGTGAGAGCTTTCTACCCTTTTGCGGTCAGCTTTAGTGGTGCCCTTTTCCGAAAGGTAGAGTGCCCTTTCTGGCAAGTATAGCGCCCTTTTGGGCAAGTATGTTGACAACGGGGAAAAGACAGAACACCTGACTCAACTATGCCCCTAGTTCATCATTTTGACCATTTTTTTTTTGTTTTTGGTTTTAAAACAATTTTGACCAACATGAAAGTTAGATTAACATGCTTGTTCAACTTTCTGATTTAAAATCATGCAAGTCAGGCTATGAGCACCGAAAATGTTCCCTTTTTGGGTCCAAGAAATGGTCCAGTTTTAGGAAAATGGAATAATTTTCAAGAGAATTAGTCAACCTCAGTAAAAATTCTCAAAAACTATTTTTGCAAATGACCAATGCTCAACAAGCGCGGAACCTGCTCTTGAGACGCACAACCTCAGATCTGGAGGAAAATTGCCCCTTGCTCGAAGAGAGCTGCATGGCAACGGAAAGTTGCCCCTTGTTTGAACGGCACCGTAGTGCATTATATGGCAACGGAAGTTGCCCCTTGTTTGAATGGCACCACAGTGCACTGTAACCAGTTCTCATAGTGACGATCACAACTGAACTCTCGGATACAGAGAAGGCGAGGACCACCAAAACCAATACATGGACACACTTGATTTGGAAGTGTTTGTGGCTGGACTTCAGAATGAAGTTGCCTACGTATCCTAAACATGGGAATCAAGCCTTACGTAGTTCGGGTTTAAGGTACACTCGGGTATTAACCTTCACTTTTTAGGCTCTAACTTTTGCCAAGGCCCCCGTTGCGGGTTTTCGACCTTGCGAGCTTTATTCTTCTTTTCTTTTCAATTCTTTTGTATTTTCTTTTTTCCTTTTCATCTTTATTTTTATTTTCTTCATTTTTTGCATTCTCCTTTTTTGTATTTTTCTCTTGCTCTAACTTTTGCCTGGGTTGCCCTTCCGGGTTTTCGGCCCAGCGAGCCTCTCAAAAGGTAAAAGTGTAACAAGTCCATGTCAAATGGTTTTGAGATCTTGAAGTCATCTGAGTCCAGGAAAATGGCTGTTGTTCACTGACGATGCAGGAGTCCATCCCATGGGGGCTGGATTTGCCCCTAGTGTTGCGGATAGGAACTCAGTTGTTCTTCAGCAGAAACTGTCTTCTTTGCTCCCTTCTGGGATTTGGCATTCTTGCCGACCTTCTTTGATTTGTGGAATGATTTATCTTCGGCTCCTCGAGCACATTTGAAATCCTTTGCCCCTAGTTCGAAGGGTGCTTCTGATCTAGCTTTGCAAGCTTCTTTTGATGACATCTGATCTTCTTGATTTGACTTCCTTGCCTCTTGTTCGAGGGCTGCTTTGAATCTGGCCACACAGGCCTCACGTTGTAGTTGACCATTGAACATTTCTGAACTTAAGTCCAAGGTTTGACAATGAGGGGTCGAGTCTTGAGGCTGAGAGCGATCCTAGGCTGCACAATCTCAAGAGTGGTTCCACATAGGTCTTCGCAAGATCGCGCAAAACAGTTTTTGAAATCTTTTAAGAAAGCGACAAATCGCTCGCGCTGAAGACAATGTGGAACCAATCTGGATCAAGTCAGGATCCTTCTCAGTACTCACATTAACAAGCATGATCTTGACCATTAAGGGCTTAGCATGCCTCTCTTTCTCTCAATTGATCAAATTTTGCAAAACCCGAGGAATTCCTTCCTCTTCGTTTTTATCACAATGTTTCGAAAAAAGTTTTGGAAAACTTAGGTCGATGCAATGAATTCAAGGCATAGAAAAGACACAGCTTCTAGTCAAATATTGCCATCTTATTTAGAATTTTTGTCACAACTGGCACACGGCAGAAGCAAACACAAGAGTGCGAAAATCACTGCTGTTCCATTCAGATCTGTTGGCGTAACTGGCTCCAAGGCAGAAACAGACTCAAAAGAAAGCAAAAAAGACAAACACAAAACAAGCAAGTGATGTCCGAGGTAACACCCTCGAAATCACCCGACTCTAACAAAACAGGACTGACTCGATACAACAAGACAAACCCGACTGACTTAGTAAGAAAAGCCTGACTCTATACAAAACAACAAGACTGACCCGATACCCAAGTCAGAAAACACAAAAACTAGTATTCACAAAATGCTCAAAACAGTGCGTGCCATATGCCACATCCGGAGTAAACTGAGCGCCGCCCGCAGGTGGTTCATCCCTTGATCACATCACATTATCCCCCACAAGTTCACTGATCAAGTGCTGATAGACTTTGCAGGACCCGGTGCGGGGATGACCCTGTTGTCAATCAAATTTTGTATCTCGTGGCAGAGACGGACGCAACTATCGGTGTCATGACCGGTTTGTTGATGAAAAGCACAGTACTTAGTCGGGTCATGCTTTGGAGGGAGAGGATCGGGTAGAGGCCGTTGTTCCAACGGTTTCAAATGTCCTTTCCTGAGTAGGACCCCTAGGGCTTTAGACAAAGGCATATAGAGTGGGGTGAAAACCCTCTTGCCTCGGGGTAGATAGTCTGAAGTTCGGGGGTTTGAAGTGGATGTGCCAACAAAGGGGGTGGCTACTCTTGGTGTGGTGGTGGTGACTATGCCCACTTCAGAAGATTTTGCAGCTGTATCACCACTGGTGGTCGCACATGAATTGCAGGAAAACACCCTCCTAGGCTGCTCCTTTTCCTGGTCAATAAGGCCCTGCTTCATAGCATCCTCGATCTGTACTCCCATCTCATGCAAATCTGAAAAGGTAGGGAAGGGGAGCATGATCATTTTCTGCATTAGTTTGGGCTGGAGGTTACGCACAACCATCCGTATTTGATCCTTATCCGTTGGCCTAATGGTCATCATTGAGGCCTTGGCCCTCCAGCGGGCCACGAATTCCGAGAAGCTCTCCTTTGGCTCTTGGCGGGTGACTTCAAGATCACGAGTTGTGACCTCAATCTGTGCGTTGTAAGAGTATTGATCACTGAAGGCCTCAGCCATCTCTTCCCAATTCTGTTTCACAGAGTTCTCCAATTTCGCATACCAGATTGCGGCTATCCCAGACAAGGTCCGGCCAAACAATGATAGCTTCTGTAATCTGGTGAGGCCTATCGGCCTTAGTATGTTCGAAAACAGCCACAAATGTACCATGGGATCCCCAAATCCATCAAAGCGGTCGATGTGCGGCATCTTAAATCTATCCGGCAACGTCACAGCCGAGTCTGTATACCCATCTTCAATATCAGGAATGGAGTGGGCCCCCTGAGACTTCTTGAACAATTTCTCAAGCTTGCTGACTTTCAATGCTGTGGGGTCCGTCTCAACATCAAAGGGGGGGTCTGGTAGGTTGGTGGGTGTTTTAGATAGCTGGGGTAGAACCAGGGGCGGAGCTGGCCCTGTCGGAATGTCCGTATCTTCCTGGACATTAGCTGTCTCCCCGAGTGTTGGAACTCTTGGTGGGGGAAGAGCCTGGTGTGAAGTAGATACTCCAGTTTGCTGCTCTAACCTGGCAATTGTCTTTGCCTGTTAGGCTATGACCACAGCCTGTTGCTTGGCGAATTCTGCTTGACGGACAGCGTCTTGCTGCATGGCTTTCATACTATCTTGGAGTTGGCGCACCATCTCTTCCATTCCGGCCATACTGCCCTGATCTAACTAATCTATCGGTATATCTGTCTCTGTGGTAAAAGCAGATATCTCAACCCAACCGCACACAGGTGAGATGGATAATGACTGCTGATCCGAAGACTGTTGAACTGATGATCTATGCCTGACTGGCCTTTTTACCCTGCCTCTGGCAAAGGAACACTGATTACCCTTGAATTGAATGTCTGACCTGACAAAGTCTATCAGCACAAGTCCGATGAACCTCGGGGGATATCGGAGCCTTCTGAAGCTATGGTTCCAGGACTACCTTGCAAAAGGAAAAACAGAGAGCATCTCAGCCTGATTTCACCATAACCCATATGAGCAAAGCTGAATGACTGTGCCCCCCTACAGAATTCTGCCCAAAATACTGCCTGTAAACTGATACCCTCAGGAAAAATTGATTCCCCAAATACTGATGGTGATGCCCTCAGGCTTATTACTTAGACTTGCAAACTGTTACATCCATTCCCTGTAAAGACGCACTCTAAAAGCACATAACAAGCAAGTGAGAGCCAAGACACCCCTATGTTGGGATAGGGTTTCCCTGTCCTATTTTTTCAGGAGCTAGGGTTTCACTACGCACGCAGCGGTTTCAAACAACCTATAATCGGGTAAGCAACCTGTCCTAGCCTGGAATGGTCACTATGGATTCCGAATATGCACTAGGTCGAATGGTCAAAAAGGGTGCCTCGGTAAAATCGGGGTTTGTGTTCCCATACTGTCAAAGCCCACAACCGGTCAGCCTTATGGCATGCTTTGACAAAGTCAAGCCTCAAGCAAACTGTTCAGGAATGGCAGATGGCAAACACGGTGTCCTAGGCGCACCAATGCACATGCAATGCAAAAAAACACATAATTGAAATCAAAACAGGATATCACGAGTTCGAGTCAAGCTCTTTAAATTCCCAGCAGAGTCGCCAGAAACTGTAGACATCCCCGAACGCCCCGGGAGGACAAGTCCCGTTTTGTTCGTTTTGGGTTCGCTACAGTTCAAGACTCTCAAATTGTCACGGCTCTTAATCTGAACCAAAGAGTCCAAATCCGGCAAATCGTTTTGAGAAACAGATTTTTGAAAAGAAGTGCCAAACATGGACTGCTTTGCCAGATACAGAATCGCCACCTAAATATTTTATTTTGGGAAATTTAGGAAACCCTGACTCGGTGCCAAAGGCCACGTGTCCGTCATCACCCAAGTTGCCTCGGCTTGGGAACTTGGGTACGATTGGGGAAGGTCAGCTATGAGCACCCCCTCTCGCCCGATCAAAGATCGGCCTCTACTGACCATGATATCTTGTTTTGAAAGCATTATGCGTTCTTATTCCAGTTATTAGCCTAGATTTAATACGTGATGCGCACATCAAACAAGTATAGACTAAGTCGCCTAAATTGGAACGAAACATGTCATGTTTGTTTATTTGAAAATGGTTTGATGGTGCTACCCGCAAGTAGGCTAAGACATGAATTTTGTCACCCTCAAGTGGGCTTAGAAAATATAATTTTGCCACTCTCAAGTGGGCTTAAAACTCATATTCAATGCGTTGTTCCAATTTAAGTGACTCAACCTTCACCCACAGGCATTCAGGCAGTTATATCACATAAGCAAGTAGCCTCATGGTAAGCATGCTGTCATGGCAACACTCACACACATGCAAAGATGCTAAAACATAAATGCATACCGAGTACTCCAAGCCAAAATAGAAACTAGTTAGTAATCATATACATGATCCTAGTTCATGTTAAGATGGCTAATGCAACACATGCAAGATGCAGCTACAATAGGCTCGGCTAATCTATGGATGGCATATGATGATGCTACAACTAACACGTATTCAACTTGGAATTGAAATACAATGCAGTTAGTATGATGCGCCGAGCCCGGTGCATGCAAGACAAATGCATGGATGCACGCATGCAAAGCATAAGGTATGCTAATTTAAATATGACCTAATACTAACCATCAAAAGCAGGTAAGTAAAAGGGAGAAAGAAGTGGGGGTTGGAAGACATGCACACACGCACCCACACTTATTAAAAATTCGCCCTCGCTCGGAGGGACCAAAAGAATTTACAAATTAATTATTACAGACCACTTAATTAATTAACAAATTAATTAAGCTATTTAAAGCAGTAAAATGGCCTCGGGAAGAGGGATGCATGCAAGTTTGGATTGGCTTCGCCCGAAAATCTATTGCCATGCACAAGCTGCGTCTGTTTACCATGCTCTACTCCTCCGAAAATTGCACAAGTCCCAGGGAGCACTCTATGGACACTATGGAACACCACCGACTAAGACAGAACACCACCGGCCATGTCCGGATGGTCATCGACCATCCATTGAGCTCTTGGCCAAATATATTTGGTCGGTCGGCAGTATATATGGCCGACCGGCCAAAACTTCCTGCAGAAACCTATTTGACAGCAGTAGAGGGCAGACAAGGCATGGCAATGTATTTCAAGCAAATGTGTGCACCAACACATCCCATATTATGTTTGTGACTCAAAGGGGTATGTTCCTTGATTCTCGGACCACCAATCGCGCATTTCAATGCGTGATGGTCCAAAGAGTCAAAGTGTGCAATTTCAATATGGAATGAAATGCACAAAAGAAACAATGGGCCCTAACCTCCATCATAATCAATTCAAGAGGCAAGAGATGCATGCTTAATGTTATGCAACCTAGGCATGAAAGCTTAGCGTGCAATATGAGCATGTGAACAAGCAATGTAAACATACAAGCATCCAAGTTATGCAAACTAACGAGCATGCAAGATGGATGGGCATGCAATGACATGTGGGAATGGTCTTAAACCAAAATGGGCAGCTCTCAAATAGGCCCAAATCAGTGGCCAAATGCCATGGAAACGAGGGCCAAAACACATACAAGCATGCATGCACACAAGGTCCAACACTTAGGCACCAAAGAGCAACTTTTAAGCACACTTAAGAGAGGATAAACATGGATACATGGCATGCATAGAAAGCTCTGAAATCATATTATAGAAGGTGCAAAACCAAGTAAACAAGACAAGCTAAGCATGCAATATGGTCTAAAACTCAAGGCAAGCCAAGGGGGGTTACATGGTAGCTATACAAAGCAAGCCATGGTTGGGCTAAGCAACCAAAAACAGACCTTAAGCATGCTAAAACAAGCATAAAAGCTTCACAAAGCTAAGCCAAAACAAGTAAGCATAGTGGTTTAAATGCTAGGCACATGTTAAGGCAATTCATGGCATTACAAGACAAGTATGCAAGGCAAGCATGGTGTGTCTAAACCAACTTAAAATAGTGCTATATCATGGCAAAATAAGCACACATACTACTTAAGACATGGCCAACATGAACTTAAACAAGGTGCTCACACATGAGGCTAAAATGACAAGTTTTGAAGGCAACAAGGGGAGGGGATGGCCTTCTCCTTCTTAGGACCTTAAACCACCATCCTCACCACTGAAATCCCTCAAGATTTCAGTGGTGAGGAGGCCCAAACAAGGTGGTCCCGAAGCTCATCAAAAACACACAAAAATGAGGCCAAAAAAGGCCTAAGAGGGGGTAAACGACCCCAAACACAAAAGTGACCTTAATGAACTATCTTAAACACAAAAAAACAAAACTTTTTTATGTTATACTCAAAGCTTAAATCAGCATGGAAGACAGGTCAAAAGCTAATGCAAGATTGGGAAAAATAAAGCAAAAGTGTTACCCTTGAAGAACACATCAAGAACAGCTGGCCCAGCCACTCTCTTTTGACCAAAATCAGTCCAAAACCTCAAGAACAAACCCTCAATGTCTCTCAAAGTCGAAGTATGGTGTAGTAGTGTGTGTTTGTGTGCAAAACTAAGGATAAAATACACCTTAAGGCCCTCAAACACACACAAATGATGAGAGAGAGGGAGATATAGAGAGGGAAGGTATATCTCAGATGTATATGTGTATATCCCTCTAGTTTTTTGCTCAACCCTCAACAATGGAGGAGGGGGGCTCTATATATAGACAAAACAAAGGTTTGAAGCTTCTCAAAGAAGCTAAACAAAAAGGGGTCAAAGGGGGCAAAAGGGGCAAGGCTTCCTGAGGAAGCTAGGACAACTGGCGAGCTTCTTGAGGAAGCTTTGACAAAGGGTCAAGCTTCCTCAAGAAGCTTTGACCAAAAGGGTGCAAAAAGGGTAAAACAGCCACATGTATGCCCTGGGGCAGGTTTGGTGCATTCCAGCTGGCATGCACCATGCCTGAAAAAGGTAAAAAGGTGCTACCGGCTAGAAAAAGATGTCACCGGCCAAACAGATGGCCGGCTGGCCATACTGAGTGCCGACTGGCCAGTGGTATAATTCACCAATGGCCGGTAGCCTCAAAACATGGCCGGTGGCCTCAAACCAAGGCCGGTGGGTGTCAGGGGTAGCTGACATGCTACTTTCTACCCTCAGAAGCAAAACACAAGTGTTTGGTGCAAAAACCAAACGCAGAATAGTCGAGTTGAGAGTTCCTAAGGCAAGGCACGTAGCCGAGACCTCCGGGAACTGAAAATGAAACACAAACATGAGTAATCACCGAGTGTTCGAGCGGTGACGTCCAAGTCTTGAGGACGGTAAAAAATGTGGTGTCTACAGGGTCGATCCCCAAGAAAGAAGGACGATCGATGATGTTGACTTCGGAAACACAGTAATGGCAGCGACTCTAACTCACCATCCTAGGAGCCCAGAAAAAATGAGTCAACATATCCATCTCATCCGAAGGGAGTCCATACGTAAGGCACATGCGAGGGAAAGAAAGTGATGATTTAGATGAGGAAGATAGGCATGACCCTTTCATACGACGAATCGCAAAGGCTGTGCTACCCAAAAAGTTCAAAGCACCACCGTTCACTCTGTATGACAAAAAATCGTATCCCACTGACCATATTCATCATTATAAACAAGCGATGACGTTGCATGCTGATGACGAAGCCCTCATGTATCTAATGTTTCCAAGTAGCCTGAGACCATTGGCTGCCAAATGGTACTATAAACTGGAGCCGTCGTCAATAAAAAGCTTTCACCAACTCCAAAAATCCTTCAGGGCAAGATTCATTAGCAACGAAGCTCAGCCAAAGCAAGTCGACTCTCTTTGGGCAATGCAGATTAAACTAGAAGAAACCCTCTGTGAGTATTCGGCGCGATATTGGGAATGTTTTAACTTGGTGGATGATGCCTGCGATGACTCCATGGCCATTACCGCCTTTAAAATGGGATTGCATCCTGATAGTCCTCTACGCAATTCATTGACCACATGCCCCCCCAAAACAGTTTGAGCGTTAATGAAAAAGTCGAAGAATATTGTAAGGTGGAAGACGATGCCTGCGGATCAAAGCCGGACAGAAAGCTGTTAAGACAGCTCCATCTGGTCTCATTCAACCGATAAACGTCATGCCATCAAGAAGCCCCGAACCGCAGAATCAGGCTAAACGAGACAAAAGGCATGATTCGCGTCGTTCAGGCGATCAGTGTTCACATAGATCAAATGAACAATATCAAGTGGAGAGCAGGTGCACAAGACGTTCAGACAAGAAGTACACGGAATTGGCAGAGCCGATCAGCAAGATCTTATCGAAAGTCCAACACCTTCCGTTCTTTAAATGGCCATCTAAAATAATGGGGCTTCCTGATACAATGAGAAGGGATAAGCGGTGCGAATATCACAAGGACCATGGCCATGATACCGACAGTTGTTATACACTGATGGACAACCTGGAAGAGTTGGTACAAGACGGCCGATTAGCGCAACACGTCTGAAAGAACAATCCATCGAACGCGGTAGCCCTATGGCCGAATTCACTCATGCTTGGAGTAATTCACATGACATATAGCCTGTCGTCGTCAGCTGAGGTACATACAACTCAGATGCAGCCAAGTCTGCATAAGCCAATCACACTAGCCAAACGGCCCCATGAAATTGAGAGGATTAGCTTCGATGACACCGATTTAGTTTGAGTAACTCTCTCCCATGTCGATCCCCTTGTTGTCGAGCTACACGTGAATAGATTCACAGTCGAACGTGTTCTCATGGATCAGGGAAGCACTTCAGAAATAATGTATTACAAGACATTTGTTAAACTTGGCCTTACTGACTCGGATTTGTTGCCGGCCGATTACCCATTATTCGGCTTCAACGCTAACCTCGAGTATCCCTTGGGTAAGATCACACTACTGGTTCGAGCAGGCACCAGATTAGTAGATGTAGAATTTCTAGTTGTCAAACTTTCGTTACCATATCTCATCATGGGAAGAACTTGGTTACATACTATGCAAGCTGTGCTGAGCACCTACCATCAATTACTCTGCTTTCCAATTGAGTATGGCATTGAACAAATTCGGGGTTCTCAGAAATCGGCACAGGCATGCTACCTTGTTACTGCTGCAAAGCGACCAAAGGAATTGGAATTGAATTCGATCGAAGTACCAGATCAGGAGAGCCTCGAGGACATTGGGAAAATCTCCAGTGAAAAGGCAACTAAAGACCTAGATCGGATCGAAATCAATGGGAGTCCTAAAAAGTTCTTCACGATCGATACTTCCCTAAACGAAGTTGACAGACGCGAGCTTGTATCCTTCTTACTCGATAACCTCGACGTGTTTGTGTGGACAACATATGAGATACCAAGGGTGGATCCATTTGTGGCCCAGCACCGCTTAAACGTTGATCCAAAATGTAAGCCAGTCATTTAGAAAAGTCAACGGTCAGCCACAGAGCATGCTTCGACCGCTGTTGAAGAAGTTGACCGATTGCTTGATACCAGGGCAATTCGCAAAGTAACTTACCCTATATGGTTGTCCAATACCGCGATTGTAAACAAGAAGAATGGATCTTGGCGCGTTTGTGTGGATTTCACGGACTTGAACAAAGCTTGTCCCAAGGATTGTTTTCCCCTTCCTAGAATCGATCAACTCATAGATGCAATGACACATCATCAGCGCATGAGCTTCTTGGACGCCTACAGAGGATATCACCAAATTGCCATGCATCTGGAGGATCAAGAAAAGACTGCATTCCTCACCCCAGGAGGAACCTATTGCTATAAGCTCATGCCTTTCGGGCTAAAAAATGCGGGGACAACTTACCAGAGACTGGTTATTGCCACGTTCAAGGAACAGCTCGGCCGCACTATGGAAGTATACATCGACGACATGGTTGTGAAATCCAAGGAAAAGCACGACCATCTAGCTGATTTGGTAGAGACATTCGGCATTCTTCGAAAGTATAATATGAAACTGAACGCCTCAAAATGTGCATTTGGCATCGGATCCGACAAATTTCTTGGCTACATTGTCAACCACCGCAGAATAGAGGCCAACTCAAGGCAAATCACCACAATTCTAAAACTTGGCTCTCCTCGGTTGGTCAAAGAAGTTCAAAAGCTGATGAGAATGGCCGTCGCACTCAACAACTTTATCAACCGTTTCACAGATCGCTGCCGACAATTCTTTCACACATTTCGGTAGAACAAAGCTTTTGAATGGACCCCTAAGTGCCAGGTCGCTCTGGACGGCTTGAAAACTTACCTCCGATCAGTACCACTCTTGGTAACCCCCTCGGCAGGCGATCCGCTCATTTTGTATCTTGCAGTATCTGACTGGGCGGTCAGTGCTGTACTTTTAACGAAAGAACTCGGGGAGCAACGACCAGTTTACTATGTAAGAAAGGCAATGGTTGATACTGAAACACGTTATCTACCACTGGAAAAGCTCATCCTTGCTCTCGTGATGGCTGCAAGAAAACTGATGCATTACTTTGAAGGGCATGCCATAGGGGTAATAACAGACTATCCTCTCCGGTCAGCGCTCCATAGCGGGGAAGCATCAGGGCGAGTTTCGAAATGGGCTTTGGAACTCGGCCAGTATGATATTTGGTTTTTGCCTAGAACTAACATCAAAGGGCAAGTGCTCGCCGACTTGTAGTCGAATTCACGAGATAACATGCCGACTTTAACTCTGATCAAGTACAACCTAAACCCAATTGGCGAATATATATTGGAGACATTTGGCAAATGTACTGTGACGGGTCATCCAACTAGCGTGACAGTAGGGCAGGTGTAGAAATCATGACCCCCGAAGGGGCAATAATCGAGCAGGCGGTCAAACTGGGCTTTGATGCATCAAATAATGAGGCCAAATACGAAGCATTGCTAACCGGCCTTCGCAACACACTTCACCTTGGTATGCGGTGGTTGCTTGTTTTCTGTGACTCAAAACTAGTCATTAACCAGTTGAAAGGCGAGTACGTAGCTAAAAATGATAGCATGACAGCCTATATGAAAACGACGAATTCCTTTCTCATGAAATTCAGCCACCACGAATTGAATCAAATAACCCGAGATCAGAACACTCATGCGGATGCCCTTGCTTGCCTAGCCTCTGCCATTAACTTAGAAATCAAACGAGTAATCGAAGTAGGATTCATCCCAAAGCCGAGCATCACCTCTTCTCATCCAGTTCAGATTAACATCATTGAACTAGGACCAAGTTGGGTGGACCCTATCGCTGCATTCCTCAAAATAACTCCCAATAGATAAGAAAGAATCCCACAAACTACGAAATAAAGCCCTGCGATACTACTTGAATCCACAGGGAAAGCTTTACAAAAAATCTCTTTCTGGGCTGTACTTGGAATGTGTTTACCCAGATAAAGTTGAGGAACTCTTGGCCGAAATTCATGAAGGTAGCTACGATGCCCATTCTAGAGGATGCTCATTAGCCCACCGAGCAGTAAGACAAGGGTACTATTGGCCGACCATGCAAACAGATGCCAAGAATTATGTCAAGAAGTGTGAACAATGCCAGAAGTTTTTCCCTTTAGCTCATATACCTGTCGAGGAGTTAAACTCTATCACTAGTCCTTGGCTGGTCGCTTAATGGGGACTTGATATCGTCGAACCATTACCAGAGGCCCCAGGGAACAAGTGATTCTTGATTGTCGCAAAAGATTATTTTACAAAATGGATTGAAGCGGAGGCATTAATACATATTTGAGATGTCGATGTTAAGCGTTTTGTATGGAAAAACATCATAACACGATTCGGCATACCGAGAGCACTTGTCTCAGACAACGGCACCCAATTCGATTGTGGCATCTATTGGGATTTATGTAACACGTATGGTATCCGGCCATACTTTTCCTCGCCGGCATATCCACAAAGCAACGGTTGGGCAAAGGCTTCCAATAAACTGATCCTAGATGGCATCAATAAACGGTTGGAAAAAGCCAAAGGCAGGTGGGTTGAAGAATTGTCCAGTGTGTTGTGGGCTCATCGCACTACTCCAAGGTGATCTACTGGAGAAACGTTCGCTTTGTGTTTTGGGACACAGGCAATTATCCCTCTTGAAATCGGCCTACCCACATTGAAATCCAAGGTTTTTGATATGGGCCGTACCAACATGATATTGCCCTAGGTCTGACTTTGATTAAAGAACGCTGAGATCGTGCACTTGTGTGCATGGCACGGTATCAACAGCAGCTTGCAAAGTCATACAACCAATGCGTACAGTTGCATCGTTATATACTTGGAGATAGTCCTCAAGAAAGTGCTTCCTGTTACTAAGAATCCGGCAGACGGTAAATTAGGCCCCAATTGGGACGGTCCTTATCAGATTGACTCAATTGCTGGAACAGAAGCATATCGGCTCAAAGACATAGCTGGGAGAAGTTTGCCACGCCCTTGGAATTCCACACATTTGCGCCAATTTTACCACTCAGCCAACTTGTACAGCTTGCTAGTTTGTTTTAAATTTTTGCTGATATGTTATGTACACATCTTTGAATTACCCAACGTAATTCCTTTTCTTATCACAGTCTCATTAATAATGGTTTAATAACTAATAAAGCCTCCAAATTCAAAGCACCCTTCATGGATACAGCCAACACAACAATACTTTGAATTCTGACTTCATTCATGGATGTCACGTTTGGGCTGAATAAGCCTCCAAATTCGGAGTGCCCTTCGTGGATATCACGATTGGCCAACACAAAAAGACTTCAAATTTGGAGCCCCATTCGTGGATGTCACATTTGGGCCAAATAAGCCTCCGAATTCAGAGCGCCCTTCGTGGATATCACGATTGGCCAACACAAAAAGACTCAGAATTCGGAGCCCTATTCGTGGATGTCACGTTTGGGCCGAATTATCCTCCAAATTTGGAGCATCCTTCATGGATATCACGATTGGCCAACACAAATGACTCTGAATTCGGAGCCCCATTCGTGGATGTCACGTTTCGGCCAAATAAGCCTCCAAAATCGGAGCGCCCTTCGTGGACCTTTATATTTGGCAATAGAATGGCATGGACTGACATAGGATTGTCACAGGTAGATACAAATATTAAATAGAACAACATAACAAATATTTATTTCACTGACGAAATACAAATACATGGCTTTTGAAGAATTCAAAAGTACAATAATGTGTATTGATATCTAAGTCTTCCCGGGCTCGGCATCCTCTTCATCGTCGGTTTTCTTGGCGTCATAAGCTTCGACGGGAAACTTATAATTCGGATATAGAGGTGACGCCGAATCGATACCCGTGGCTTGCAAATCCTTAATCCATCCATGCTTAAATCCACGATTTTCGCACCGACGGACATCATCAGCTAGCTTTTCCTTCGTCTTTTCAATACCAATTTTTCAGCCGTCAAAAAAGCCTTGTTCGTAGGCCTTCGTTCTTATCGCTTCCCTTGTGAACATGCTCGTTGTATCTCGATCGACAATCGCATGATCCAAAAGGTGCTGATTTACTCTTTCCGTCACAATCGGGTTCGTTTGACTCGCTGATTGAGTTTCGGAAGCCTTAGCTTTTTTCAACTCGTTCTCGGCTTTTTCTGCATGGTGTTTCAAGCTCCAAATGCGGCCGTCTTTCTACTCTATCTCTATTCACGCGGCACGAAGATGCATGCCAATTTCGTAAGAGGTGTCTAGTCCCTTTACCGCTCCATGGACGCACTCTTGAAAAATTTCGTAATCAGGCTGACCGAAAATTGATTGCTGGACTTTGGGCGGAAAAAATTGTCGAGGAAACTCGACTGCTACGTTTGGATCGTGGACAATTGAATCCGCTTCAATCATCAGTTTATTCCCAACTGAAATTGAAAAACTCAACGGGCATGGTGGCTTGTTAGTTTCCTTACACGAACGGGGGGAGCTCCCTCGTTGCTGCCTCTCCTTTCTGGGTGATTTCTCTACCTCGCTCCCTCTTGGAGCCCTACTTTGATGATGAGGGAGTGACGCCTCTCACGCTCCTCCGACGTCCTGTTACCTGTTCATGCAGGTTCACAACCTCAATTCATTTCTCAATCCAATTCAGCTAGTGTCCTGTCCTTCCCTCTACTATTAAAGAATATTCTTGTCAACATACAAATTTTTTAAGTTCAACACAACACTCTTTTCCCTCTATTGAATTTGAGCAAAATATATTTATCAATAGCACATAACTCAAGCGCACCTTGCCCCCACCCAATCCATGAACTACACTTATTCAACGGTTATGTTCATTAATTAGCTGGGGCCAGGGCAGATTTATAAATCTATTCGGCCTATTTTCAAAGCATTTTGCAGAAAAATTATTGTGCCCCACCCAATCCATGAACTACACTTATTCGGCGGTTATGTTCATTGATTAGCTGGGGCAATGGCAGATTTATTAACCTATTCGGCCTATTAGCAAAGTATTTCGTCGAAAAATTACTGTGCCCCACCTAATCTATAAACTACACATATTCGGCAGTTATGTTCATTGATTAGTTGGGGCAAGGCCAAATTTATTAATCTATTCGACCTCTATTCATAAATATATTTACAAACTACAATGCCCCATCTGATCGGCAGATTATATTCACCCATTAACATTGCAAACCGTATGGAGCATAGGCAAATATGTGATTATTCAGAACATAATGTAATAGTTGTATATTTAATTCGGCAAATTATGTTATGGCCAAAGGTTGCAAGGTTAAATTTAATACGGCTATCCATCAATCTAAATTAGCAAATTCAGAATAGAGACAAAAAGGGCAATTTTCATTAATGAACTGAATACAAAAGACGAACAGTCACTTTACATATGAAAATTGCCCTACGAAAAACTTACAAACAAAATGAACAAAAATCTACAAACACTACATACAAAAGATGCCTAACATAAAGAAAAATTACCCCAATTCTATTTTGCTCTTCAGGGTCCGATTCCAACAGCTCAGCATCCAACTGCTCGTATGGAATCGGTTGCCCTAATGTCACATTAGCGGCCGCCAAGGTTTTAAGCCATCCATGTTTAAAGCCCTAAATTTTCAAACTTGGGCACCTTCTCCACGTACTTTTCCATGGAGACATTCTCTCCAACTTTAAATGCCTTGGAAACCTCAGAATCGGCGATTTCTTTTGCCTTATTCAATTCTTCCAAGTCAGCTTCTAGCTTTGTGATCACCTCCTTGGCCAATTTGAGCGCGCCATCGCTCATAGTCACCCTCTTCTCGACAGCCGCTTTGAGTAGGTCGGCGCTTTTGACCTTAGCTCGTTCCTCTTCTACCTTCCTAGCCTCGGAGTCAGCTCTTAGAGATACCATTGCCAATTCGTCCAGAGCCTCCTTGGCTTTCCCCTTTTTGTTTTTAATTTCGCCTTTGAGTAAGCCGATTTGTTCAACGGCGTCATAGTGACAACGACCGATTTCTGCTATTCTGCCCGCCTCTTGCAACAAAAAACACGAGAAATTTAATCGGCATACAAAGGAATAGAGTATAAAATTTTCCAATTACATACCAATATCGCCGACTGAGTAACTAACGCTATCGAAATCACATCCGGTTCCGTATGGAACGCAACCCTGTTCGTCGGCAAGGAGATCGACGAGGCCACACTTAGGGCCATGGCGGGGTCCTTCAGAGTTTACGCGTCGAAACTGGCGTGTTCTTGATTTTGGGTTGGATAATAAATGGCGCCGCCAAGTTTGAGACTCTTCTATGCGAGGCCATTTATCGATTAAATCTCCAGAAGAGTCGGTCTCAATCTCAGCAGGGCATTTCTCCCCCATTTGTTCGATAACATGGTCATCTGATTGATCAATGACCGAGTTGGCAGGATGTTGCATAATGACTGAATCGGCCACAACAGTCTCTTGCCCCATTTTCTCAACAAGAGCAGGCGGGGAGGGGGGGAGAGGGGTTCAGATCTGGCGATTTTGGCCTTTATTCGGGTTGCCATTTTTTTGGCATTCTTCCTTCTCGCCATCTGTGTGAGCAATTCACCAGCCATATTTTCAGGGTCTGTGTTGGGTAAATCTCCTAGATTGGTGAAAATATCGTCTTCTAGAGATGAATCAATTCGGCCTGCGGTGGACGGGAGGTCGAAGCCGACTTCTTCAAAAGCCAAATTAAGAGCTGCGTCGACTTCTTCCTCCAAATGACCCTTAGATCCGTTCGAGTTGGACTGACTTGGTTGTTCGTCAACCTGATCGCCGACTTCACCGCCATCCTCAAGGCCGATGACCCTAAGGTTATTGTAGTTTAGGAAGATGAGAGTCGTAAGATGCTCTTCCCCTCTTGGAATCGGGATATGATCTGTAGCCAAAAAAGTTGAATACGTTGGATCGTATCGCAGCAGTACTTGCTTCTGAAGATTTGGATGGCCAAAGAATTTGAGCGCGATTTTGACTTGCTCAAGCACGGCGTCATCGGCCGAAGCAAGTGCTTTCTTCAGATCGTTGCCTGCACAAATTAAATGATAAGTACATGGAATAGAAGCCGAACAAGTGTATACAAAATGCGTGAAGAAATGGAACTATACGGCCACATGGTTCGCCTTTTTGTCTAGGCACAGATCCAGGCCATCTTTGCCTTCACCGAATTCCTAGTTGCCTTGGACAATGACCATGATGTCATCGACAGGCTTACGGGAGCTGGCATGCATAGTCACCAGATGGTGATCAATGTCCTTGGCCCTGAGAAAGTAGCGTCCTTGTCGACCAGAAGACTTCGCCAAGGCATAACAATGCCAAATAGCAGGAATGCCTAGATTAATCCTAAAACGATGATTTAATTCTATTATGTCCATTATGATTCGATAAAAATTTACATTTGGCTGAGAAGGGATTAGACCCCAATAACAAAGAACGGCCCTTAGAAAAGGATGAAGGGGGAAACGGACTCCACCCTCAACGATTGACAGAAGAGGGAAGATGATCGTACTTGTACTAGCCTTTTCCATA
The DNA here is from genome assembly GCF_055761805.1 of Camellia sinensis. NCBI lineage: Eukaryota > Viridiplantae > Streptophyta > Magnoliopsida > Ericales > Theaceae > Camellia > Camellia sinensis. The sequence continues at coordinate 113,442,111 of NC_138963.1, read as the reverse complement.
TCAACTACGCTGTCGGCCACGAGTGACAGATGGACGTCATCTAGAATTGAGAAATGACGTTGAAAGGCGGAAATACGGTCCACAGAAAGGAGGTCTTTTTGGTGTTTTTCCATTTAAATCGAAATAGAAAACATGCTAACTAAAAAATGAACAAGAAAATGGGAGCTGGAAAGGGGACGAAATACAAGGAAGGGAGGAACTTACAATTTAGAGAGAGGAGGACAAGGGGGAGCAGGCATAAGTCGTAGAGGTCTTGGAAGAGAGATACTATGAACAAGCCAAAGAGTCTTGCACATTTGAAAAATATTCAAAAAGACAGCGCGGTTGTGTATCACATTAAATGAGCAACTTGTACTAAGAGGCGGGAAGTTATAATCATTTCTAAAACTGTGTTTATTCTGATGCTTCGGTGTTGGAAGTAGTGCGAGTGCTGTATTTTTTGACTTTCCATATACAAAACCAAACATGTCGGCTAAATGGTATTTAGTCGGATGTTCGCGGTGCAATTGTGGGGTCTAAATTATTTCAATTAGGAAGAGGCCAAGGACTTTGATCGATATCAGGCTAAAGCAATTCGGTCTTAACCAAGGAGTCGGCCGTATAAAGAGTTGAGCAGGAGCCAACACTCAATAGGAAGACCGAATAGGTAATTACGTACGAGATCAAGAGTGGGCCCGACCCTCAGCCCCAAAGGTAATATAAAAAGGGAGGAACGTCAACTAAAGCAGGTATGTGAGAATAGACAAAATAACTTGAGATAGAAGTAAACTTGAGAGAATACTAATTTGTCCGTCAGAGTGCTAATTCCGACACCCTCGACCGGAGTGTTCATCCCCTTTTCAGGTACCAATCAGAGGATCCAAGACGTCTGGCTGGATCCTGGAGTATTTCCAAACCATTCTCCACAATGATCTAGTTAGGGTTTTCCTCATAATCAAACCAACCTAGTTATATATACACACACACATATATATATATATAACTTCGTACCCAGTCAAAGATATTATCATTAAATCATGAAAAAGTGTCTCAAAGTACACTCATTACACCTACAAGGTGATAGTTGGCCATGTGATGGTGAATTGATGGGCTTGTTTTATATATATACATATATATTTTTGTGTACAATTGTTGAAATTTGTAAAATGTAATGTTTAAATAAAAAAAGATTTTAGGATACAAGTGCATACACAAATATATAAGGGTACTTGTTTGGGGTCTTAATTTCATTCAAGAAAAATATGAGGGCATGGTCTCAATTAAAATATCTATTTCAAGTGTAGAGTTAATAAATTAGTGTTAGGAAAAATTATTCAGTTTGTAGTATCTTACTTTGAATTTAAAGGTGAATAACTGAACGAAAACACTGAAAATCGGAAGTTAAGGTTTAGAGAGATTAATCTAAAATTTGAGAGTTGAATAATAAATTTTAGAGTGTTAGAAATGATTTCTAAGCTTCCAGAGTCGATTAGGGTTTGTATGGGTTTGTCCGTGATGCGTTTTTGGTTCTAGGGTTTAATTTGGAAATAATCAACGAACTAAGGGCTTTATTATAATAACTCAAAATTTAGGGATCTAATAGGGTTTACTAAAGTTAGGGGTCTCACAACAATTCTCTTAACGAATTACGCTCTAAATAGAATACCTATGAAGAAAATGGACAAGACTCTATATGAATTATGGAAAGGTCGCAAGCCTTCCTATAGTTTCCAATGAATGTGGCGGTGTCTTGAAAAAGTGGTAGTACCTACACCCAAGGGGGTTAGGATAGGTCAAAAAACTGTGGATTGTATATTCATTTGTTATTGTAGACCCGACTTTCTTCGCGTGCCCTTCTTTCAGAGAGGGCGCGAATTGGTCTTACTACAGTTCGGACTCCTATCACGGTTCTAAATCTAATCTTACAAAGTGCAATGCGAGACTGATAAACACCAAAGAGTCCAAATCTGGAAATTGGTTTTGGAAAAATCAATTTTTAATCAAAAAGCGCCAAACATGGACTGCTTTGCTAGATTATAGAGTCGGCACCTAATATTTTATTTTTAGAAAATTTAGGAAACCCTGACTCGTGCCAAAGGCCACATGTCCGTCATCACCAAAGTTGCCTCGGCTCGGGAACATGGGTACGAGAGGGGAAGGTCCTGAAATGAGCAACCCCACTCGCCCGATCGAAGGATCAACCTCTACTAAGCATGATATGTTGTTTTATAAACACATGTGTTCTTATTCCGGTTATTAGCTAACTTTCTATCTGACACACACATACAAGTATAGACTAAGTCGCGAGAATTGGAACATTTCGATTCATGTTTGTTTTCAAAAATGGTTTGAAAGTGTTACTCGCAAGTAGGCTAAAGCGCGGATTTGCCACCCTCAACTGTGGTCTTAAAACATGATTTTGCCGCTTCGCAAAGTGGGCTTAAAACTCACAATCATCAAGCATATAAGCAAATGGCAAACATGCTATCATGGCAATACTCACACTCATGCAAGTATGCTAAAGCGTATCACTTACAGTGTACTCCAAGCCAAAACAAAAGCTAGTTAGAAATATGCATGATCCTAACTATACAAGATGCCTAATGCAACACATGCAATTATGCAACTAAATAGGCTCGGCTATCTAAGATGGCATATGAATGCAGCAATTTGATAACATGCTTTGAAACAGGTATTCAAATAAGTATTGAAATACAATGCAGTTTGAATGATGTGCCGAGCTCAGTGCGTGCAATACAAATGAATGATGCAAACATGCAAGCATAAGGTATGCTAAACTGAAAAATGCCCTAAAACTAACCATCGAAAGCGGTTAAGTAAAAGGGAGAAAGAAGTGGGGTTGAAAGACATGCACACACACACGTACGCTTATTACAATATTGCGCCTTCGCAAAGGAGGGTCCGAATAAATGAGCTAAGCTACACTAAGCTAAGCTAAACAACTAATCTAATTGAGATAATTAGATTAATTCTTACAAATCAAGGATAAATAAATAGCTAAGCTAAGCTACTTAATTATTACAACACTTAACTAATTAGCGCTAATTAAATTATAAAAACCAATGCTAACTAACAAGTAAAGCATTAAATTACACTTCTTCAGCTCTGCTTCAGAAAGTTGAACATGTATGCATTCGGTTTCTCGTCCCGAATAGCCTTTCGGTTTGCTCTTGAGAGGCTCTGTTTGCAGGGCGTCTCCAAGAACTTTCTACACCACCTTACCAATTCCATGCCGAGGAATGCACCAGTGACCTACCGGCCATGAGAGCTTGCTGCCGGCCACCTGTCGGCCAAAGATGTTAACTGCCGGCCACGGATGAAGTAGTGCTGGCCACCAGTGAAGCACTGCCGCCCACTGGTGTGCTGTATCACCATTCTGTAACAGAGCTCACACAGAGAAAAATGGAGGGTCTCCCAAGGGTATGTTTGTATTGCACCCTCTCCTTATCATCTCAAAACATCAAAGGAGAGGAGCTACTAGATCTAAGACCACCAATCAAGCATTTTCAATGCATGATGGCCGAGGATCCAACTTGTACACATTCAATAAATGCACAAAACAAGACTCTAGGACCACTACCTTATCATGCATGATGAAAGACAATGGAGATAAAGGAGATTGACTCACTTTCATCACTTTGAGTATGAAATGGACCAATCTACCTTGTGTTCAATATAACATCCGATTGAACACAATGCAATGCACACATAACATGCTTATCTTGGCATGCTTTAGTTGATTCAATTCTTGTTTACACATTTTAAGTTACCAAGCCATTCTTTAATTGATTTGTCCAAATGTGAAAGTCCTCTAATGAGAGAGAGAGATCAATCAAAAGATGACTTAAGACATGAGAGAGACCATGCCTTTGACTAGGAGGAACCCTCAAAAGAGGGTTAAAGCCATTTAAGCATAAGCCTCAATCCCAAGCTTAAGCACAACTTTAGGACCAACCAACCCTCAAAATAAATCAAAAGTGAAGAAATGAGGGAGATGGCAGATATTTCAGTGCTGATATGGCATGAAAAACAAGACTCTAACATGCAAACAACTCATGTACAACATGTTAGGAGACTTAAATATTAAAACTAGTGAAAAGCTTTACACTAGAACCATTCAACATCAAACTCAAATGGCCAAACCAGCCCTAGACAGACCTCAAACATGCCAAAATAATGGTCTAAACATGCTGAGATAGAAGCATGAAAGGCTAGGGGAACATGCACACATGTTAGCCCATAAGTAAGGCACAATACACAACCCTCAAAAGCAATGAAGATATTAAGTATGTGAGAGTATGACAGAGGTATATGCACTGAAATCATGTGCTAAATGATGCTAAAACATGCAAGCAACTCAAGCAAAGCATGTTAGAGGCCTCAAAATTCAAAGCTAGTCAAGGGCCTTTGCACTACAACCATGTATAACAAATCTCATCTGGCCAAGACCACTCAAAATAGAGTTAAAGCATGCTAAAACATGAGCAAAAGCATGCTGAGATGGAGCTAGCACAAGATAAGATGATAGGCTAACTCATTAAGCAAGTTAAGCTAGTAAGCATGATTACACTACAAGTGTACGAAGCAAACAAGAGGTGCTCCAACCAGCCAAAAACAGAGTTATAACATGTTAAAATAAGGTCAAAAACATGCTGAGATCAAGCCATGAGATGGTACAAAAACATGCTCCACTAGTAGGCCATCAACACATGCAAACAAGATGCAAGGAGGGGAGACCACCCCCTCCTATTTTGGTCCTTAAAACCAACTTTCTACCACTGAAAAACCTCTGAGTTTCAGTGGTAGAAAGGCCAAACAAAGGGTGTTACAAAAGCTTAGAAAGGTGGCTCAAAAGACTTTACAAGCCAAAGAGCAAAGAGAGGGAACTACCCCCTAACCAAACAAAGCTCAAACCAACATGCTAAGACCTTAAAAACAGAACTTTTTAGAGGCTAAAACTAGCTTTAAAGTAGCATACAAAGGTGGCAAAGCAATGAACTAAAACAAAGCCTAAAAGGAGTAAATCCTTACCCTTGAAGCACAACAATAAAACAGCAAGCAAACAGCCAAATTTCTGAGCCAAAACCACTCCAAGGAGCTGAAACAAGGCCTCCAAGATCCTTAACTCTAAGGTGAAGGTGTTTGGCTAAGGGTGCTAGTGCAAATGTGTAGAGAAAGCATACTTTCAAGCACAAAATATAGAGAGAGAGGATTCTGGAGTGAGAGAGACAGAGAGAGAGAGAGAGAGAGAGAGAAATATAGCTCAGCTCAAACTTTATAACCCTTTGTATGCATATAGATGATCTCTATATACAGAAGATAAAAAATCTCCTTGAAGAGATCCAACGATCCACGTGCAAGCAAATGGGCTCATCTGTGCAAACAGTTGTCAAAATATCTGCAAAAATATTGACTGATGCATTGGTGGCCGGCCGGCCATCAGTGGTGGTCGGCAGGGCTTCATTGATGGCCGGCAAGCCTCATCAATGGTGGGCAGGCCAAGATGCATGGCCAGTAGGCCATCAAGAACAACAAGATGGAAGGACCAAGACATGGTCCAAAAACAAGAAAGAATGGAAGTAGGGTTTGGAAAGCTCAAACCTGTGGCGTTCTGCCGCAGATTCGATCGCTCGATGAGCAATCAAACCTGTCACTGGATGTACCTGCAAGAACATCCAAGTCTTGAGGACGGTCAAAAATGGGGTGTCTACAGTTGCCTCTCTTTGACAGAACTCAGAAGTCATGAAATGACGGGAGTGAACGTCAACGCCCAGAGACGACCCATTTTTGACAAGGCCGAAAACCTAGACAAACATTCAAGATAACAATATAGATGCACCCGCAGGCTGGGACAAAATGCAAATGATATGCACGATGCCGAACATAACATATGATCATGCAAATAGGGCTGTAATGAAACATCTAGATGCAAATGTTATGCAAAGAAATGCTAGAGCAAACTTGGACATAAGCAAGTTAACACAAACCAAACCACATTTCATGCAGAAAGGATGTAAGAAAATTATGCAATCTTAACTGCGCCTCAAGCAGAAAAGGACAAAGAAACAACAACCGTCGGGCACACCCGAGGCGGTAAACAAGATGCCAACGAATGTCACCCACGAGGAGAGAAGCGGCGTGAACCTAAGGACACACCCTAAGGGTCTGAGCCACAGAGAAGAATAGTAACAGGTGAAACTCATCCAACTATTATGCAATCGAAACAACGAGCGGCATAAGCATCGGAAGTTGTCCAGATGCATTTAACCAAAGCATCCTAACGTGCCATGCGCGAGAGGGAAAAGGGAGCGGTGCAAACACCGGAGGATGGTATAAACATTAGAGCACGTTCCAATGTTTCTAACCAAAACAGAGAGGTATAAGCGTCAAAACATGTTCCAAACGCTTCTAACCAGAAGGGTGGTTAAACATCGGGCACGTAACCCAATGTTCCTAACCAAATGGGTGGTATAAGCGTCGGACACACGTCCCAAACGCTTCTAACCAAAGCAAGGTATAAGTGTCGGGCACACGTCCCAAACACTTCTAACCGGAGGGGTGGTATAAGCACCGGGCACATGGTCCAAACGCTTCTAACCAAAGGAGTACAGATATCGGTCACACGACCCAATGTCTCCAACCAACGAGGTGGTACAAGCATCGGACACACGGTTGAAACGCTTCTAACCAATGCAAGGAGGTATAAGCGTCGGGCACACGGTCCAAACGCTTCTAACCAAAGCAAGGTGGTATAAGCATCGGGTACACGGTCCAAACGCTTCTAACCAAAGCAAGGAGGTATAAGAGTCGGGCACACGCCCCAAACGCTTCTAACCAAAGCAAGGAGGTATAAACATTGGGCACACGCCCCAAACGCTTCTAACCAAAGCAAGGTGTAGTGTAAACACCGGGCGTACCCGAATGTTTCTAACCAACAAAGTATGGTGTAAGCACCGGGCATACCCGAATGCTTCTAACCCAAACAAGGTGTTCAAAGGACAGGAATGATCTTACCCGAAATCCCCCTGAATGAACCGCACATACAATAACGTCTGGTTGCGCCAGCTTCAAATGAACCGTACATATAATAGCGTGCCTGCATAAGAAAGAAACTTTACAGGTACAATGCAATACAAATGCATATTTCATTCAAGATGAATGACCGTAATCCACGATGGTAGAAGCATGCTTCATGCACTACATGCAAGAAACCAAAGAGAGGCACATGCAAGATGAATGATCATAATCCACAATGGTAGAAGCAGGCTTCATGCACTACATGCAGGGAACAAACGAGAGGCATATTCAATGCAAAATAAACGATGATGCATATGATATGCGACATGAAAACTCCATGCAAACATGGTAATGCATATTCTATGCAATGAAAAAAGTGAGTGTGCTAAAGACGACTCAATAGCAACCTCTGATTTACCTCTCGGAAGAGTTGTCACATGTTAAAAATGATACACCTTGTTCATGTTGATGAGCGATGACCATCGCGCATTGGAAATACGGTTCTGAGCTTCCGCAGAGGCATTTTGGACCAAACTTTGAGAATACCCTTCATTTCCCGGGATTCAAGGACACCAATCAGAAGAAAAAAGGCATAGAAAGCTAATGGAAGGGTGCCGGCTATCAGGGGAGGCTACCGGTCCCCTGCCGGCCATCAGTGGCCACTGTCAGCCATCAATACAACACTGCTGGCCATCGATGGCAGATTTGGGAAATTTGGTGTTTTGACCCACGGGTCTTTAAGTACAAATAGAGACATTTCATTTCCTCACAAACCCTTGCAAAAAATCTTCCTCCCTTGCTTTCTAGGTACTCATTCTCTCTAGATCCACGCGTTCCACGCATTTTCCAACACCCTAAACAAACTTTATTTGCTAAAACCCTCTAGTTGTTTTCACTTTGAACCGATCAGAATTTGATTTTGACGTTTCTTTCGTCATTTCCACCATTCTAGACTGATTCCCCTCGAGTTTCTCCTAAGGTTAGTACACTTTTCCCGGGTTTTGACTTTCTTCAACTTTTCTCTCTCCTAGGGTTTGACTTTTGCAAAGTTTTACCATTTTCTCCATTTTTCCTCATTTTTGCTTCTCTTGCACCTATTTTAGATGGCTGATGATGTCCCATATGACGGGGCCTTCCCCGCGCTTCTTCCGATAGAGTTTGAGGCAGACTTTGCGGTCGTGCCCGAGGCTGAGCCAAAGCCTTTACCACCGAGTATACGCCCCTTTAACCCAACGAGGTATCATCCGGAGGCTCACATAATACCTACAGCGGGAGGCATCAAAGCCTTCACCGACTTTGCTGAGGATGCACCAGACGACCTGCTATTGAGAGAGCCAGCATCTCATTTGTCAGTCGTTGCCGTGGAGGTACAAACACTGTTTTCTCGCAGTATTACCCTTAACTGTTTGCATTTCTTGCACTGTTTTGATCTGACTGCATAGACTGCATTAATCTGATTGCATCTTATACATTACTGCTTCATATTCAACTATAGTTTCAACTATGCTTTTAGTACTTGATTTGATTGCATCACATGCATTACTGTAGGATGGATACCGCTTTTTCAGAGGTTACGGCACAACGACCGCTCGTGACTGGTATGGCGAGCTCCCAGCTGGGGTTCGCGACATTATCGACGAGACAGGCTTCGGTCTATTCTGCTCTAGTCTGACACGGGTTATAGCGAGTCGCCCACTCCTAGGGGCTTTGGTGGAGAGGTGGTGGGATACCACCAACTCCTTCCATTTCTCCGCCACGGGGGAGATGACGATGACTCTTTACGACTTCACCGTGATCACTGGCTTAGGCGTAGGGGGTGATCCGATCCCTCTCGACCCTGACATGGAAGAGTGGGAGGCAGCATATACCGCACTATTTGGGGCACACCCACCAACACCACGGGCAGGCATGGTCTGATATAGTTGGTTCAAGGAGCAGTACAGGGGGGCTGAGCCTGAGACATTCGAAGTGGCAGAGCAGTATGCGAGGGGCTTCCTCATGTTCCTCTTCGGTACCACCTTGTTTTCGAATAGGTGGAATACCATGGGCCTATACTTTCTGAGCGCATTGGTAGTACTCCAATGAGTTCAGTTCTACGACTGGGGCGGAGCCAACCTCACCACCTTGTATGGATACATGAGCTTGACTTCTCGCATAAGCGAGACCTTGATAGGCGGCTACTGGCGGGCATGGGAGGTACCCAACTTAGTTCCCCCTTTTGCTTTACATCTTCTGCTTAGCATTTCTTGCTTTACATTTGTTCAACACATGTACTTTCTGCTTTGCATTCTGCATCTGCTCATACGTTGTATGCTTTCTGCTTTACATTTTCTGTATCTGCCCATACATTGTACTAATCACATTGTCCTTGCAGTTGTGGGTGTACGCACACTTCCTGGCTCTTGCTCTAGAGCCTATAGAGGAGACCCTGATGACAGTTCCATTTTCTTGGGTATACGACGGCCAGCTCCGCTGTAGGACCCAGGAGAACTTCATGTTTTTCCGCCAGTACTTCGACACGGTCACGGTGTGCGAGGTAATCCAAAACAAAGGAGCCCCACTTTTCAATCAATTTAATATACAGATTTGCCAATTGACAGTGATTAATCATCTGTTCATTCTCATTTCAGATCACATGGCAGCCGTGTGATGCAATACCATCAGGGCTCCGAGCCCAATATGACACAGCCAGGGTCGTCGCTCGCTATCATATTCTCCTTGAGGGCCCGATCTGCCATGCTTGGTTCTTGAGCGAGCGTTTCACATGCCAAACTCTAGGACTGTCTACCCCGTTCATATCGACAGCACCTTCAGTATCCATGAGAGAGAAACACAGACTCTCTGTCGACCAGGTGATCCAGTTCATGGTAGGGTTGGAGGTGGATTACTTCCATGCAGAGGGTGACTATGCAACCTTCATCCAGACTCATCTGATGCCGCCTCTGACCGGTGTCCGTGGAGGTGAGGGAGTGAGAGCTCCAGCTACAAGAGAGAGAGGCAGAGGGGCCAGAGCGACCAGGTCCTGTTGCAAGAGAGATTCTGGGAAGAGGTAGAGAGTGGGAAGGCCAGACCTACCTACTACATTGACTTGCTGGGGACGCTCTAAAGAGACCTATCAGATTCCTATAGAGCCTGCACCTGCTGGTCACGAGCTTGTCGGAGTTCGAGGCCCAACCTCGGTATGTTCCACAGTTTACATTTTGCACATTCAATTCATTCAGATTATGCTTTATAAACCACTGATCATCTCAACACATTTGTAGGCATCCATAGAGTACACCGGGCAGGTTCTCGAGCTAGCGGCTTCTTTGACAAGCATGAATCTGCTCAGCCTCTATAGGATTCCGGTAAGTTTCTTCAGTTTGCACTTCATGCCATGAAAATCTCTGCCAACGCATTAGCATTTCAACTGTTCTATACTACACTGATCTGATTTATTGCACATTAAAACATTGCATAAATACACTGTTCCCATACGCTGCGCACAACATATATACACCACATTCATACACTGCTCACAGCACATTATCTTTTGCATCTAATACACACCACAACTAACACATCTTAACAAACTGCCCTTTTCAGATCTCTTTCCAGACCCCAGCTCCACCGAATGCCCTAGCAAGAGCCACAGCAGGACCTTTAGTTCCTCCCCCAGCAACAGAGAGGAGAGGGAGACAGGCTCAGACACATAGCCGAGGTAGAGTTAGAGGCATCCACAGCCAGAGTGGCCCTTCAGAGCCCATTCTGGGTGATGATGACGAGACGAGACGAGCGAGGAGGCTGAGGCAACGAGTCCACAGTCCGAGTCATCAGAGGGTGGAGATGACGACACTCACTCGGATTCTGCTAGTAGAGAGGCTAGAGAGGCTGATGAGGGTTCCAGTTCAGGCTTTGATCCAACTTTAGACAGCGGTGCCAATGGCGATAGTGCTCCAGAGTCTGCTCGGACGAGGAAGAGGACGAAGAGGGCCTCTCGAGCTTGAGATAGCCAGCATCGATTCAGATGCTTTTTTCCTTTGTTTTCTTTTTGCTAGTAGTGTTAGCCCATTGTATAGCCTTAGGCAGTTTTATTTTCTTAAAACTTGTACTCTTTTGCAAAAAGTAACCATGATTGGAAATGAAAACTTAGCTTTTTGAGTAAAAGGTGTTGCATTTGATATTCTGAGCATTGCATAACATCGCACAGCATGAAAATGAGATTGATCTTTTGAAAACTGCACAACCAAATTGCATTGTCTTAATCAGGTAGTGAACCAACTAACAACTAAAAAAAATAAAACAACTCAATAAACAACACGAAGCCTTGACAGGCTTACAACTCGATAAGCAAATTGCAACAACTCGATAAACAAAACAAAGATGATTACAACTCGATAATCAAACGAAGACGATTACAACTCAATAATCAAACGAAGACGATTACGTCTTAAACAAAACACACTCAAGTCCAAAAGGACCAAAACAAGACCTCACAAGGTACAAATAACAAGACTCCACTGCAGCAAACAACTGAATCTTCACAGAGGAGGTCAGTGAGCTTGAGAGAAAGGTTGCCGACCATGGAAGATGGCCTGCCGGCCATCACTTTCCTCTGCCGGCCATCAATGTGCCTCTGCCGGCCATTGATGAGTCCCTGTCGGCCATCAATGAGCCACTACCAGCCATCGATGGCAGAACCTCCGAAACGTTGACATCTGGCCTCCACTCACTGCCTTATCTTCTACAAAAGCTCCAGCTTCGTGATTTCTTCATTTCAGCTCCATTTTTGCCCCAAATGGAACCATTCTTCACTGAAAAGCTCTCCAATTGGATTGCGACTTTGGATGGCTCGAAAAAGTTAAATTTTCGGGGTTTTGGTCTAAATGCACTATTCTCGCTGAGCTGTACTCCGCTGTGTTTTCCATTCCTCCATGCCGCGGCTAGGTATTGGAACCCGGTTATGCACGTGTTTAGCTTTGGGGGACAAGAGGTATGCCCTACAATTGAAGAATTCTAAGCTTTGATGGAATCTGGGCGTGACAAGGAAATGTTGCCTCAGTCTCGTTTTGGCTACATCCAGGCTCTAGGGAGGATGTGTGGGTTCACTTTGCATGATGCTCGAGCTTTGGTTCACAACGGGGAGTTGGACATCCCTAATCTTATTCATCGGTTTTCCGACGTCGGCAATCGCGGTGACCACTTTTGGCAAAGTTTTCGGCAACATGCCCTCTGCTTGTGTATGTTAGCCCATTTTCTACTTGTCTCTGGCTTTGGAGGGTCTAGCATTTGCTTGATTGCAGTTGCCCAAGGCTTGAAAGAAGGCAAGAGCTGCATCGGGTTGACACTTGCCGAAACTTTGATGGGCTTGGATGCTTTCCACCGCCGGGAGACAACCAAGTTTGCAGGAAGTCCAATACTACTGCAGGTAATCACTACAAAAAAAATTGTTTTTTGAGATGGCAAAACGCCGTCGCAAATAATCCAAACGCCGTCTCAAAAGCTATTTGCGACAGTAAATTTTTTTTTTGGGACGGCAAGTGGGGGTCGCAATAGGGGGGTTGCAAAAGACCTTTAGCGACGGCTTGTTTTTGTGACAGGAATATTTCTTTTTTGCGACGGCAAATATTTGTCGTCGATAGTGGATGAAGATCTGGACTTTTTGCGACGGCACAAGCTTTCCGTCGCTAATGAGATTTTGCCGACGGCAAAATTCCGTCGCAAAAAATGTGGCGTTTATGACTATTGGCGACGGCAATTTCACCGTCGCTAAAGCCTTGTTTCTCAAATAAATTCAACACCTTTTGCGACGGTATGGCTGCCGTCGCAAAAAAGCCTGGCACAGCTTCTTTTTTTTTTTTTGTGACGGGTGTTCTGCCGTCTCAAAAAAAATTACAAAAAAAAAATCCCTGTTTTACAATTATTTAAAATATAAAAATAACCTATAATGTTGGCAAATGATATAATAATATAAATACATAAATAAAATAACTAATGTTGGCAAATGAAAAATAGCTTAAAAAAAATCAAAAAATGACATAATAATATAAATCCATACATAAACAAAAGTTGGCAAATGATAAAAATTCCTAATGTTGGTCACATAATACATACATAATGTTGGTCACAAATTTAAATAACATAAATCAAAATCAAAACCAAAAGTTTTCGTCTTGATTCATTCATGAGTTACAAAAACAGAAGTTGGTCATAATCTTTACGCGCCCACATTCCACGCGAAGCAAACTGCTACTTAGGAAATATCTGAAAAAAACAAAATAAAAATGATTAATAACAATATAATGGTGGTAATATTTTAATTACAGAAAAATATAAAAAAATTAACTACCATATAATTAGAAAGATAGTTTAGTGAAATCCGGCTCAAACTCCCAAACCGGGAACCCGATTCGAGCCCCGTCTTCTCCCACAAGTCTCTCGTGCCTAGGCGGTCGTGTGTGCCAAGTTTCGTGCTAAACCGACGCCGTTTGGTGATTTTGGGGCGTTAACTCCTCGAATTCAAGTTTCTTAAGGAACTAGTTTGCCTAAAGTGAAATCCGGCTCTAACTCCTAAACCGGGAACCCGATTCGAGCCCTGTCTTCTCCCACAAGTCTCTCGTGCCTAGGCGGTCGTGTGTGACAAGTTTCGTGCTAAACCGACGCTGTTTGGTGATTTTGGGGCGTTAACTCCTCGAATTCAAGTTTCTTAAGGAACTAGTTTGCCTAAAGTGAAATCCGGCTCAAACTCCCAAACCGGGAACCCGATTCGAGCCCCGTCTTCTCCCACAAGTCTCTCGTGCCTAGGCGGTCGTGTGTGCCAAGTTTCATGCTAAACCGACGCCGTTTGGTGATTTTGGGGCGTTAACTCAAAATTATGCAAAGATACATTTTAGCTTAGAATGCAAAGATACATTTTATACCTGATCTTCTGGTGGTGGTGTATATGGATTCTCGTCTTCTGCAGATTCCCTAAATGCCCGGTGGCCACTCGATGCATCAGGAACCTATGATAGTCAATACATAATGTGGTAATCATATTCGAATTTTATACATAATCTTGTGTGAAAATTGAACTATCAAACAATTTAATTTATATCGAACCTGTCTGTTGGGATCCACATTTGCCCCCTGTGACACTAAGGCCATCATCTCAGCTCTCATCTGTTGTAAATGTGTAGAGAACTCTGCTCGCAGCTCCTCCCTCAACTCATCCCTTAGCTCTGCACGAACCTTCTGCGTGATCTGATCAATAGTCGATGGCTGGGGTGTTAATTGTGATGGCCCAGCACCATCTTTATACACCGCTCTCCGAGGCACAATTCTCCCGTATGTGCAACAATATCCATGTCCGTCATGACCTATCAACTCATGGAAAATGGCATTCCTAGCCTCCAAAGTCCGACCATCCTCAGGTAGCATAGAGAGCTGACGATTAAACTCATCCTGTATTGAATAAGACATACAAGTATATGCCAAATTAAGATGGTTGACACACAAAAAATAAACTTTAAATACAATCAAAGGTGTTTGGAAACTACCAAGGTCTGAATAACCTCTGGGTCATCTACTCTACGTGTCATAAGCCAAACATTCATCTTATCTGTAGACTCCCCCTTACTGGTCATCTGCATTTTTTTAGAAATATGAAAATTAGAATGTAAATAATTTGTAAATGTACAATGTTTATTTATATACAAAAATAAAACAATAAAATGTAAACCTCATGCCGTATCTAAGAGAAAGTAGTACGCCCTGTGGTATGAGCTATGCCGTGAGCTCACCGATTTTTAGCATTCCTACTTGCGATTTTCTATAACAGGTTCGACAAATGTGAGTATGTAAATATGATTTGTATGTTTACATATCATAAATATAACTTATTTGTATACCTCAGCATCGGAAGTACGCCAATACTCCACAAGTTCTTCCCACTGGCTTGGCACAATGTGCATAGGAACATCATCCTTCAGATTAGGATCAGAACTTCTAGGCTTGAAATACTTAGCCTTAGGCTTGTTCTTGTGATCCTTCCATATGCTGTTGCAGTTTTTCATGCAGATTGGCTTGTACTCCTCTGGACATATATTCAAATTGTCCTATAAAACACAATTTCAAAGTTTAAATAATAATAACACAATTTTGGAATTCAAATTTGTGGACAAAAATATACTTTTACCTTCACATCCTTCCAGATAGCATCAATAATATCATCAGGCACATTGTTCCAGTCAAGAAACGTAAGAGGAACAATGTTACCATTCCGCACAATAATGCCAAGTTGAGTAGTTAACTTAGCCACGTTATCCCCTATTGGGCAGTAATTTCCATCAAATTGTATGTCTAGCTTTTTACCAGTACCCCACTCTTTAATGCCCTTGGCACATCCTCTACCACGCCTAGTCGAGGTTGATGAAGAACTAACATGACCTGTGAGATACAATAACAGTAAACAATATGCAATGGTAATAAACAAATGCAAATTTAAATAATGTGAATACAAATCATATCAAATAAACCTGAGGTGGGCTGTAAAGAAGTCGAAGGGTCTGCAAAATACAATGAGAATAAACAAGTTATATATAATGAGCATAAATAAATGTATGTTTAAATAATTTTCATACAAATCAAAGCAAATTTATATACCTGCGGATGGCTCATAAGCTGATGATGATAGCTGCTGTGGTGGCACTGATGGTGGACGCACCGATGGTAGGCGTGGAGGCTGAGTACATGGTAGCTGCTGTGGTGCCACTAAAGGCCCCTCCGATAGTGGCCGATGTGATGCCTCCTCTGATGGTGGTGCTACTGATGTCCTGTCATGTAGCACATCAGACATCATGCGCCGGGGATGATCAGGCTTCCTCTTCCTTCCCATAATAATCTGCAAGCAATATAACATTAATTGACATTAGAAACATAGACAATGGTTTGTCGTCAACTATAATATGACATTAATTGAACTAATACAATTACAAAGACAAAGTAAATTAAGAAATTGATGATTAACTACAACCTTGGCCTTAATTGAATTACTAATGTTTCCACCACTATCAGCCTATTTGAACATCAACTGTTTCCCCTTCTGCAGCTTCCCTCACCCAACCAACTTCTTCATCACGAAGCATTATATTTTCTTCCAATTGTTGGCTCATGTATGGCTCGATTTGTGGATCAGTCGAACTCATATCAAATAAACCTCTTTGAGACATCTTCACCACAACTTGCCAGTCTGGTTGTAACGGGTCTGCAACATACCAAACTTGCTCTGCTTGGGACGCCAAGATGAAAGGTTCATTGGTAATTCGATCATCTCGGTACAACAAATGATTGAAGTTCACCAACGTGAAATTGAAGACATCTTCTTTCTTTCCGTGAATGTTGTCAATCCAATCACACTTAAACAACACATGTTTCTTCTCATTGGAATATCGAATCTCAACAATATCTGTCAATTGTCCATAATAGTACACAGACCCCACACGAGGATTCTTGTCTTTTCGACTAGCATAACTTATGGTATCTGCCTTTAAAGCTACACCACAATTTTGTGTGGCTCGACGATCATCCATGGCCTTTACTCGATACCGAAACCCATTCAATATATACCCGTTGAACCTCCTTGCCAAGTTATGAGGACCATTTGCCAATAGAATAATCTCTTCAGAAAATATGACATCAGTAGTTCTTCGCAAAGTTTGGACCTATTTTACACGAAAATGTAAAATTTAAAATGTAGTTCGACTTAAGTAACTAGAATCTATAGAGTTAAATACATACATGTTCCTTGAACCAAATGTGAAAAGTTTCAAAATGTTCACGCCGAAGCTGATGATCGTCAACACGAGGCATTTTGAGCTTAAGTACTTCAAGGTGTTCGCTATGTAGATTGAAATTTTAGCAATACAAAATATTTTGTAGAAAATTCAATAAAACATAATAAAATATTGAGTGAGTGACTTAACCTACTTTATGAATGGTTGAACCGCGCTTGTATTGAATAAGATGTACCGATGAGCTTGTACCCAAGAAGTGTTATCAAGATAAAAGCTTTTGTTTTCACCAATAGCATGACCCAAATTATCAGCACCACTATAGTTCCTCACGGGTCGACTAGATTTGGTTTCCACATCATTGAGATATTGTGCACAAAAATTCATGCATTCTTCCATAAGATATCCTTTAGCAATTGATCCTTCAGGATGAGCTCTATTACGCACGTATTGCTTCAAAGTAAGAAGATACCTCTCAATTGGATACATCCATCGAAATTGAATCGCTCCACCCAATAAGGCTTCATCAGCTAGATGTATAGGCAAGTGCTCCATTATATCAAAAAAACTCGGAGGAAATATTTTCTCTAGATGACAAAGTGTTATAGCGATACGATCTTGAATATATTGCAAATCCGTCGCACGATTCACTTTTGAACACAATTGTCTAAAGAAATTGCTCAATTCAATCAAGGGTTCAATTACATTCTTCGGTAACGATCTTCGAATAGCCAATGGAATAAGTTGTTGCATCAGAATATGACTATCGTGGCTCTTAAGACCCCCAATACTTCTATCATGTGAGCGCACACGACGTGATATATTGGATGAATACCCGTTGGGAACTCTTACTTCCTTCAACACTTTCAAGAACAAATCTTTCTCATCCTTGGTCATCGTGAATTGTACTGCTGGTAAATAGGCTTTATTCGACCCTCTTAACTGCAAATGTAGGGGTTTTCTAATATTCATATCTTGTAAATCACGCCGAGCATTAACGCCATCCTTCGATTTTCCTGCAACCCCTAATATTGTCCACAACACATTGTCACAAACATTCTTCTCTATATGCATCACATCGAGGTTGTGTCTTATTAGATTGTGCTCCCAATATGGCAATTCATAAAAGATACTCTTTTTCTTTCAACTGTGGGTGCGATGTCCTGCTTTCTCCTTCTGTACCTGTCTCCTATGCCTCTCTTTAAGGTCATCCCTCTTGTATTGGGTTAAAATACCCTCAGATTCTAATTGTAGCAACATCTCAGTTCCAGACAACAATTTGGGTTTGAGTCGGACTTCTCGAGTACCATCAAATGATACTTTATCCTTCCGGAATTTATGGCCAGTAGGTAAAAAACTGCGATGACCCAAGTATGATTGTTTCATACTATGCTTCAACCAACACGATGTAGTTTCCTTATTGCAACAAGGACATGCATATTCGCCTTTAGTGCTCCATCCTGACAAGTTTGCGTATGCAGGAAAATCACTAATTGTCCACAGTAAAGCTGCATGCATTTGAAACATTTGATTTGTTGATGCATCAAATGTTGACACACCCTCATTCCATAGTTCTTTCAACTCCTCAATCAACGGTTGCATGTACACATCAATCTTGTCACCAGGTCCTTTTGGGCCGTCAATAAGCACGGCTAAAATTAGAAATGGTTGCTTCATGCACATCCATGGCGGCAAGTTGTATGGAACGAGCACAACAGGCCAAGTGCTATGAACTATGTTCATCGTTCTGAATGGGTTAAAACCATCAGATGCTAAGCCAAGCCTTACACTTCGGCAATCATTACTAAAGTTAATATTCCGATGGTCAAAATCTTTCCATGCAAGGGAGTCAGCAGGATGCCTGAAGACACCATCATCAGTTCGTTCCTCTGCATGCCATCTCATTAACTTGGCCGTCTTGGATGACATAAACAACCTCTGTAACCTTGGCTTTAAAGGAAAATTCCTCATCTGTTTTGCAGCTATTCGTTTGCCACCTTTGTTAGGACCATTTGAACCACCATCACCATTTGATTTCCATCTACAACTGTTGCATATGACACATTTATCAAGATTGGCGTCCTCGTTTCGAAACAACATGCAACTGTTGGGACATGCATCCCACGTCTCATACGTGAAGCCCAAATCTGTTGTGACCTTTTGAGCTTTATAATATGAGTCCGGGAGTTTCACACCCAATGGGAACACCTCATTCAATAACTCAAGCAACATGTCAACAGACTTGTCTGTCCACTGATTAAGCACCTTCAAATGTAAAAGTCGAACAATGAATGACAAAGATGTGAACTTCTGACAACCCGGATACAATTCACTTTGTGCATCTTGAAGAAGTTTGAAATACTTTGCAGTCTCTGCATTTGGACCGAGTTGGGGTTCAAATGCATGGGGATCAGGGCCCTGTGGTTCATCACCCTCAACACTTGTATCGGCATGTGGATTTCCCATAGCCCCTTGTATCATTCCAATCATATCATCCCCAATGTCTGAATTAGCTAATGTTTCATTCTCTCGATTACCATGCAGAGATACGTAAGATTCCCCATGATTAATCCAATGTTTGTATTTTTTAAAAAAACCATTCAAAATCAGATGCTCCTGTACACCCTCTCGTACAAAATAGTATCGATTCTCACACTTCCTACACGGACAACTGATCATCGAACCTTCAACCCTATTGGTGTAGGCAAACACAAGGAATTCATCAATCCCATTAATGTATTCGCTCGACATCCTATTTGGAAAATCGATCCAACTCTTATCCATCATCTGTACACATCCACAAAAATATCTCATCAAAGTAACTCTAAATATAATACCTACGTATTCATGTACCATGATACCTATCCATCCAATTTCTCTCAAACAGGTAGGTAGTCTTATCCTAGTTAGTTATTTACCGATTTAATAGGAGAACATAAAAAATGAAATACTTATACAACAACACGTGAGATCAATTAATTGAAGAAAAAAATGATATAATTTCATACTTTCTGAGTCATAACTTAAAAAATAAATAAATCATAACCAAACACCACATGAGGCACAACCAAAGATCTTATAAGTCTTAACTAAAACAATATCATAATTAACGAAGATAATTCATCATAACTAAAGAAAAAAAAAATGACATAACTAATGATGCATATGATAAATGGATGTGTATGGTAGAATTCTCCAAATTATTAGTATTCCATAATACTATGCGGCATTATTTATGAACTTGATAGATGAGTTATACAAAAACACACTAATCAAGTATATTGTCTCAAAAATTATTTAATAAAAATGGATCATTATTCAGTATATTATAATTTTGAACATCACATACATAATCTTATGTAACAAAGTAGAATAAGAAAGCCCAGTCCAAGTTTCTTTTCTATCTATATATATGGAGGCCCAATTACTTTCCATACTACAAATTACTTCCACAAACACACCAGCAAAGATCAACCAGGTAACGTAAATACTTAAATGCCTTGCACGCTATATGTTGGGAACATTGTAAGATATGCTCTCCTTGAAAGAAAATGCAAAAACTACATATAATGAAATGATAGCAGAACTGCATTAGCTATGGTTATGAAGTTCACAGACTAGATAGATGTACAGTAGAACCAAATTAAGCACAGAACCATTACCTGTCGATAGAGTGGTGACTGGAACTTAAAATCTACCAAAAAATAAAGGCTTTAAGTTCCTAGATCAAGTCCCGGCCTAAATTCCCAAAAGTTTATCAAATGATCAAAAAGACTACTTTTCGATACAGTTGCCTGGAAGAAAAACAGAACAAATGATAGGTACATCAATAACAGTATCAGCAAAATTAAACTCATGATTTATTTTATTATAAGACTTAAACTTTGAGTTTTTTTTTTTCCCTAATTTTTCATATTATTTTTTATTGGACACTTCTTATATTATTGAGAATTGCATTACTTTAGTGATTAAGTAGTATATATAATATGAGAAATTTGTTGGGTTATATTATGAAATTTGAAGTATACCAATGAAGTTTTTTGAAACTCTTCAATCATGGAACTAAACTGGATTTGAACAAATTTTGCAGTTTGGTTTTGGTTCGATTTCTAAAATTTCAGAATTTATGATTCCAAAATTTCTCTAAGGATAGGTTTAGTACTTGGATTATCTCATAAACAAATTAAACTAGTATGTAAACACCCCTACTAAAACAATTGATTAATCAGGCTAAAAATGATCATACATCATTCACTTTTATAAGTCATGTATATTTTCATTTCTAACTATTTTTAGCAAGTGGCCACAAATAAGAGACCCGTTAACAAATTTTTTTTTTTTAAATATATAAAAATAGGTTGTGAATTTTTAAAAGTTTATTATTTTTCAAAAAAATAAAATGATTGGAAATAATGAGTGTTTCCATAAATGTTATTATTATTTATTTAAATATACAAATTAAGTGTTATTATTTATTTTCAAAAAAATAAAATGATTGGAAAACAATGAAAATAGATTTTAGTTTTATAATGTATATATATATTTATATAAAATAATGAAAACAGATTTCCATAAATGTTATTATTATTTATTTAAATATACAGATTTTATAATATCAATGTAATTAGAATTATAATGTATATATATATTTATATATAATTTACATATTTATATATATATATATACATCAATATATATATAGATGATACAGATTTATCAATATATATATAGATGATACAGATTTATCAACGTATATATATATATATATATATTGATACAGATTTATATATATATGCAGATTTAATAATGTATATATTATCAATATATATATATATAGATGATACAGATTTATCAACATATATATATTGATACAGATTTATATATATATATATATATACAGATTTAATAATGTATATATTATGAATATATATATATATATGATACAGATTTATCAACATATATATATATTGATACAGATTTATATATATATATACAGATTTAATAATGTATATATTATCAATATATATATACATATATACGATACAGATATGTATATATATATACAGAGAGAGAGAGAGAGAGAGAGAGAGAGAGAGCATACCTGTCGTCCTCGCCGCAGCAGCACCGCACCACCGCACCACCGTTCGCCGTTCGCCGTTCGCTGTTCGGCTTCGTAGGGATTTGGGGCAAAGAAATTGGTTTCAAACTTTTAGGGATTTGGATTATGTTTTTGATCGAGCGGCAAGATGAATAGGCAAGCGCGCAAAAAAAATTTCACTTTTTGCGACGGTAGGTTTTACACCATCGCAAATGGCAAGTATTTTATTCATAAAACGGCGCCGTTTAAATTAGACTTTTTTGCGACGGAAAATTACCGTCGCAATAAGTAAACTATTTGCGACAGCAAACGTACACCGTCTCAAAACATTTCTTTTTTGCGATGGTAAAAACATCCATCGCTAATACTGATGCATTTACTCCCTATCCGCGCATTTTTTATTATCAACGGGGATAACGCCGTCGCTAAAGCCTTCATTTGCGACGATTTATGCTGCCGTCGCAAAAAATCATTTTTTGCGACGGGAAAACCGCCGTCGCTAATGCTTCCGTGTTTTTTACCCCATTTTCTTGTAGTGTAATGTTTCCCACCCTTCTCACATGTGTTTCTTACATCACTCTGCCCTCAGGCTTTGTTTTTCTCTCAAAACCCTTTTCTCACTTTTCTCTCTCTATATACACCTTTGTATTCTTTAATCTCTCTTATTTTTCATCCCTCCCAAGGTATGGCTGATGGATAAGTTGAAAGTAGTGGACTCTTGTCTTGCATATTCAGCGCGCGGCTATTTTTTTTCACCCTCAGCTAGTTGACTTTCCGAACGAAGGGTGGTGGTGCCACTGGATGTGCAGCATGTCTGCTACTGACATTGCTTGGTGCTACTGTAGACGTCCCCCGAACGCCCCGGGAGGGATGAGCTCCCGTTCTGTTCGTTTTATGGGATTTCGCTACGGTTTGGACTCGATTTTGTTGTGGTTCTTAATCTTGAACCAAAGAGTCCAAATCTGGCAAATCGTTTTGAGAAAACAGATTTTTGAAAAGAAGTGCCAAACATGGACTGCTTTGCCAGATACAGAGTCGCCACCTAAATATTTTAAAATGGGGGAATTTAGGAAACCCTGACTCGGTGCCGAAGGCCACATGTCCGTCATCACCGGAGTTGTCTCGGCTCGGGAGCTTGGGTACGATCGGGGAAGGTCAGCTATGAGCACCCCCTTTCGCCCGGTCCGAAGACCGGCCTCTACTAACCATGATACCCAATTTTGAAAATGTTATGTGTTTTTATTCCATTTGTTAGCCTAGAATTACTATGTTATGCGCACAGCAAACAAATATAGACTAGATTGCCTAATTTGGAAACAAGCATTGCATATCCGTTTGTTTTGAAAAGCGCTTTGGAAATTACTACTCGCAAGTAGGCTAAAACACGAATTTCAACGAGTTTTTCCAACTCAAACAATCCAACCTTCACCCACAGGCATTCAAACAATTATATCGCGTAAGCATTTAGCCGCATGGCAGGCATACTGTCATGGCAACACTCGTACGCATGCAGTATGCTAAAGCAGGAAAACACTTACATAGTACTCCGTGCCAAAACAATAAACTAGTTAGCAAACATGCATGATCCTAGTTTATGTTAGAGTGGCTAATGCAACACATGCAAAATGCAATTAGAGTAGGCTCGGCTAACCTAAGCATGGCATGTGAAATGCAGTCAATTGATGCACGTATTCAATTTGGATTTGAAGTACAAATGCAGTTAGCGTGATGTACCGAGCTCGGTGCATGTAAAACAAATGAATGAATGCACGCATGCATTGCATACGGTATGCTAATTTTAACGTGCCCTAATCTACCATCAAAGCAGGTAAATAAAAGGGAAGAAAGAAGTGGGGATTGGAAGACATGCACACCACTCACACACACTTATTACAGATTTGCCCTCGCCCGGAGGGACCAAATAAATAATACAAATTAATTAACTACGCAAGCTAATTAAATATTACAAATTTCCTAATCAGCTAACAAACTAATTAAGCTAGGAAAAGCAGTAAACCACCTCGGGAGGAGGACCAGATGCAGCGCGTGCTCGGGTCTTGCTCGGAAGTGCACCGCCATTCATAGTCTGCCTCTGTTTTCCCTGCTCTGCTCCTCTGGAGGCTACCAAAACCTCAGGGATGTTTCTCTGGATACTGGGAATCACCACCGGCTGAGTAGGATTACCACCGGCAGTGGTATGTGGTCACCGGCACAAAATGAAGCTATCGGCAGAAGAATAATTGTCGGTCGGCAATGTACACTGCCGGTCGGCAAAGGATGCTTGCAGAACCTGCAACTCACAGCAGCAGAGGACAGAACTTGCATGGCAATACAATTCAAACAATGTATGCACCAATTATGTCCCCTATCATGTTTGTGACTCAAAGGGGCATGTGTCTCGATTCTCGGACCGCCAATCACGCATTTCCATGCATGACGGCCCAAAGAACCAAGTGTGCAACTTTCATGTCAAATGAAATGCAAACCAAACAAACAAACCAAGGCCCAATTCCTATCACCAAGTCAAGGAATAAAGCATGCATGCAAGATGCAATGCAACCTAGGCATACATGCTAAGGATGCAACATGGCATGGCAAGACACCTATGCAAGCATGCAAGCAAACATGAGGCAATGCAAATTTATGGAAAGGTGGACTTATACATGATTTAGGCAACTCTAAATAGGCCTAAAACAATGGCCAAAGTGACCAAAACAAAGGACTAAACACATACACACATGCACATGTTGAAGGCCTAAATGCTTAAGTATCAAAAGACTACTTCTAAGCACACTTAGAAAGGAATGATCATGGACATATGACATGCATTATAAGCCTTGAAAACATGTAGGAAATGATGCCCAATTAACCTACCAATGCAAGCTATGCATGCGCCCAAACTTAAGGACCTAAAACATGACCATAAGACTCATGAAGCAAATAACCAAATTGAATCAAAACAGCCCCAAATCATGCAAAAGTAAGCCTCAAGAACCACTTAGATGGCATCCAAATGACCCAATCTTAGAGACATACACAATGGCATAAACATGAAGCATGAAACATCAATTCTTGAAACACCAAAAGGGTCATGAAATGCAAGCATATGAGCATGATAAGTGGACTGAAATAACACGGTGGATAGTCCCAAACCACTAAATCAATGTAAGAATGTCATGCTATACGTTCATACACTTAGGGCCAACAAGCCGGAATGCAAAGGAGCTATACTAAGCATGCCAAATCTGACCCAAACAACTATGGACAGACCTCTAGCATGGTGTAGACGTGCCCGTGGGCCTCATGCTACAGTAGTTCGGACTCGATTTGTGTCACGGTTCTTAATCTGAACCAAAGAGTCCAAATCTGGCAAATCGTTTTGAGAAACAGATTTTTGAAAAGTAGTGCCAAACATGGACTGCTTTGCCAGATACAGAGTCGCCACCTAAATATTTTTAAAATGGGGAAATTTAGGAAACCCTGACTCGGTGCCGAAGGCCACATGTCCGTCATCACCGGAGTTGTCTCGGCTCGGGAACTTGGGTACGATCGGGGAAGGTCAGCTATGAGCACCCCCTCTCGCCCGGTCTGAAGACCGGCCTCTACTAACCGTGATATCCAATTTTGAAAACTTTATGTATTCTTAAACCGGTTATTAGCCTAGAATTACTATGTTATGCGCGCAACAAACAAGTATAGACCAAATCGCCCAAATTGGAACAAAACATTTCATGTTTGTTTTGAAAATGGTTTGCTACTCGCAAGTAGGCTAAAATGCAGATTTTGCCACCCTCAAGTGGGCTTTTAGAAAAGATGATTTTGCCACTATCTAGTGGGCTTAAAACTCACAGTTTTAATGCATTATTCCAATTTAGATAATTCAACCTCCATCCACAGGCATTCAAGCAGTTATATCACATAAGCAGCTAGCCTCATGGTAATCATACTGTCATGGCAACACTCACACGCATGCGATATGCTAAAGCATAAAAGCTTACGTAGTACTCCGAGCCAAAACAGAAACTAGTCAGTAATCATATGCATGATCCTAGTTCATGTTAAAAATGGCTAATGCAACACATGCAAAGATGCACTCTAAACAGGCTCGGCTATCCTAAAGATGGCATGTGAAATGCTGCAACTAACAAGTACTCAACTTGGAATTGAAATACAAGTGCAGTTAGCATGATGTGCCGAGCCCGGTGCATGTAAGACAAATGTATGGATGCACGCATGCTATCATAAGGTATGCCAAATTAAACGTGCCTTAATCTACCATCATAAGCAGGTAAATAAAAGGGAAGAAAGAAGTGGGGATTGGAAGACATACACACACTCACCCACACTTATTACAGATTTGCCCTCGCTCGGAGGGACCAAAATAATAATACAAATTAATTAACTACGCAAGCTAATTAAATATTACAAATTGCTTAATTAATTAACAAATTAACTAAACTAAAGAAAAACAGTAAACCGCCTCGGGGCGAGGGCCAGATGCAACACATGCTCGGGACTGACTCGGAATCGCACTGCCATGCATAGTTTGCCTCTGTTTTCCCTGCTCTACTCCTCTGAAAACTGCCAAAGTCTCAGGGATGCCTCTCAGGACACTGGGGGATATCATCGGCTGAGCAGAATTTCCACCGGCAGTAGCATTTAGTCACCGGCACAAAATAGATCCACCGGCCATCGATTGACTGCCGGTCGGCACTAAATACTGCCGGCCGGCAATAAATTCCTGCAGAACCTGCAACTCACAGCAGCAGAGGGCAAAATCTTGCATGGCAATGCAATTCAAGCAATTTATGCACCCATCACATTCCTTATCATGTTAATGACTCAAAGGAGGATGTGCCCCAATTCTCGGACCACCAATCACGCATTTCCATGCATGATGGCCCAAAGAATCAAGTGTGAAACTTCAATTTCAAAATGCATGCAAACCAAATAAACACACAAGGAGGCCTAACCTCTATCATACTCATCTCAAGAGGCAAGGTGATGCATGCAAGATGCAATGCAACTTAGGCATACGAGCTAAGGATGAAACATGCCGATACAAGCAAACATGCAAGGTGAGCATGCAAATAAGCAAGGGATGGTCTTAAACATGAATTAGGCAGCTCTAGTTAGGCCCAAAACAGTGGCCAAAATGCTAAGTGCATGGAGGCAAATGACATGCAAACATGCATAGATACATGGTCCAAGACTTAAGCATAATGAAGCCGCTTTTCGACGCATTTGAAAGGCACAAACATGGACAATTTTCATGCGAATTTCAGAGGTGATAGGTGATGCGAAACAGCCCCGAAACATAATGAAACAACACTCAACGCATGGAATGAATCCCGAAATGCAAAATTAGGCATATGAAATGGCTTACAGCTATACAAAGCATGCACAATATGGACATGGAGCATGAAGACAGAAGCAAGACAGCTCTGAGACAAGCATTTTTACAGTTCATGACATGGCCAAACAGCAAGCAAAGATAGGGCTAAAATGGCATACAAAAATGGCCCTAAACATGAGATTATGAAGCAACTCACAGCTGCTGACCCTGAATAGGTTAGGGCCCTTCAACAACATTGAATAGGGGCCAAAAATAAGCCACTTTACAGAACTGTAAAAACCCTAAAAACAAACACAGGTATGGCTAAGCTTTTGTGCAAGAAAAAGGGCCAAAAGGTGGCCAAAGAGGCAAGTGGTAGATACAAAGCCCAAACTAAAAAATTCCCTTCTACAACATTGAAGAGGGACCAAAAATAAGCATATTTACAGAACTGTAAAAAGGCCAAAAACATAAGCATGATAGGCTGCCAAAGTATGCAAAAATGGGGACCAAAGAGAGGATATAAAGGCAAGTATAACATGGAGGTCCCAAACAGTGTTGAGCCCTTCTTCAATGTTGAAGAGGGGCTCAAAATAAGCCTATTTTCAGTTTATATCAGGCTCTAAAACAGATCACACACAAGCCAAAAATTCTATGCAAGATTATGGCATTCAAGGAGGATATTGAAGCAAGTGCAAGCTATTGTCCTCAAACAGCAAGAGGTCGTCAATCAAACATGAAGAGGACCTCAAAATATGATGAGTTACAGTTTGGGTCGGAGCCCAAAGATGCAAGCAACTATGTCTTAGATATGATGCAAGAATAGGCTAGAAAAGGGAAGAAGAGGACTCACCTTTGTAGACCAATGAACCAGCACCTCTTGGACCAAGTTTAGGTGCTCCTAAGCTCTGGAGAACAGCCTCAAGCTGCTGGAATGGGCGTTGGATGCCTTGTGCTATGAGTTGATGAAGAAATGGCCCAAGAACAAGGGTGTTTGATGGTTGAATGGGAGAGATATAGTGAGAGATGAAGGGATATGTATGTATATCAGATATACATGGTATATCTCTGGTTTTTTTGCTTTAAACCATCCAACCTAGACAAAGGGAGAGGAATGGTGCTTATATAAGGCAAGGGAAGCATTTAACTTACAAGCTAAGTAAAGGGAAAGGGTCAAAGGGGTTCAAGGGGGTGCAAGGCTTCTAGAGGAAGCTAAAACAGCTGGCCAAGCTTGGCCAAAGGGTTCAAGCTTCTAGAAGGTTAAGGGGTTCAAAGGCTCACAAGGTGCAAAACAAACACACATGTGCGTGGGGGATCGATTCTGTGCATTCCAGCTGGCACAGCTGGAATCCACTCAATCTGCAGAATGCCTCGGAAGGTCGTCGGCTAGCAAAAATTTCCGGTCAGCAAAATAAAGTGCCGGTCGGCACAATAAATTGCCGGCCGGATAAATATAGTGCTGGTGGATGGCCGGTAAGGTCAAAAAATGGCCCGTTTGTGTCCAAATTGAAGCCCCGGAAGTTAGCTTTCCAATGGCGCAAACCTTGCATTAAAATTCCTCCTGTGGAAAAAGTTATGCCCATTTTGGTGAAGCCGCGCAGATTCGATCCAACCGGGATGATACCCAACTTCAACCAATCATATCTCCCCCACCCGGACTTGGCTTTAAGAAATTCTTGAGTGCAAAATGAAGCCCCGGAAGTAAGATTTCCGACGGTGGTGGCCTCATAGCTAAACTTCAAGTGTACAGATAGATAAGCCCGATTCAGCGAGGGCTGCTCAACTCGCTTCTACCCGGATTCATGCCGAACTTTTCCCAAACTAGTTTTCTCCTCTCCTTTCCTCTCTTCTTCAACTCCGAACCCCTAAACAAAGTGTTTTGAAGGATTTTCCTCTCTCCTTGCCGAAGAAACTGAACATTTGCCCTGCACACCTTTCTCCGCCAAGCAAACCATCAGTGGTGCCCAAGTCTTAAGGGCGGTCAAAAATAGGGTGTCTACAGTTGCCCCTCTTTGACAGAACTCGAAAGTCATAACAATGACGGGAGTGAATGTCAAAGCCCAGAGACGACCCATTTTTGACAAGGCCGAAGACTTGGACAAACAAACAAAATACCGATAAATAAATGGTTGTGCCCACAGGCTGCCTACGTATCCCTTTGCAAGGAATCAGACCAGCGTAGTTCAGGGGCAGGATGCAAATGATATGCAGGAAGACTTTGATACTTGGACTTATACGCCACGCGAAGCCAGTTTGCACTCAAAACAATGCAATGTACTAACAAGTACAAGTGAGGTGCGCAAAATAGCGCGAATGTAAACTGCACAAAACAGTGCGATGCGCGAAATAGCGCGAATGTAGCTGTGATGAAGCAATTATGCAAAATAAATGCAACATTTTAAGCGAATGCTATGCCAGCAAGTAAACATGAACCAAACTACATCTCATGCAGAAAGGATGTAAGAGAATTATGCAATTCTCACGAGCATGTGCGTTAGATACACAAAAGTGAACGAAGTGTGATAGATACACTAAGTGGACAAACATGCGTGATAGATACACAAAAGTGAAGAGAGTGTGATGGATACACTAGGTAAGCGTAGTGTGATGGATACACTAAAGGTGAACACAAAGCGTGATAGATGCACCTAGTGAACAAGTATGATAGATATACTGAAAGCGAACACGAAGTGTGATAGATGCACTTAGTGAGCAAGTATGATAGATATACTAAAAGGGAACACAAAGTGTGATAGATGCACTATGTGAACAGAGTGTGATTGATACACTAAAAGTGAACACAAAGTGTGATAGATGCACAGTGTGAACAAAGTATGATTGATATACTGAAAATGAACACAAAGTGTGATAGATGCACTATGTGAACAGAGTGTGATTGATACACTAAAAGTGAACACAAAATGTGATAGATGCACAGTGTGAACAAAGTATGATTGATATACTGAAAATGAACACAAAGTGTGATAGATGCACTATGTGAACAGAATGTGATTGATACACTAAAAGTGAACACAAAATGTGATAGATGCACAGTGTGAACAAAGTATGATTGATATATTGAAAGCGAACACGAAGTGTGATAGATGCACTTAGTGGGCAAGTATGATAGATATACTAAAAGGGAACACAAAGTGTGATAGATGCACTATGTGAACAGAGTGTGATTGATACACTAAAAGCGAACACAGAGTGTGATAGATGCACAGTGTGAACAAAGTATGATTGATATATTGAAAATGAACACAAAGTGTGATAGATGCACTATGTGAACAGAGTGTGATTGATACACTAAAAGTGAACACAAAGTGTGATAGATGCACAGTGTGAACAAAGTATGATTGATATACTGAAAGCGAACACGAAGTGTAATAGATGCACTTAGTGAGCAAGTATGATAGATATACTAAAAGGGAACACAAAGTGTGATAGATGCACTATGTGAACAGAGTGTGATTGATACACTAAAAGCGAACACAGAGTGTGATAGATGCACAGTGTGAACAAAGTATGATTGATATATTGAAAATGAACACAAAGTGTGATAGATGCACTATGTGAACAGAGTGTGATTGATACACTAAAGGTGAACACGAAGTGTGATAGATGCACTTAGTGAACAAGGTATGATTGATATACTGAAAATGAACACAAAGTGTGATAGATGCACTATGTGAACAGAGTGTGATTGATACACTAAAAGTGAACACAAAGTGTGATAGATGCACAGTGTGAACAAAGTATGATTGATATACTGAAAGCGAACACGAAGTGTAATAGATGCACTTAGTGAGCAAGTATGATAGATATACTAAAAGGGAACACAAAGTGTGATAGATGGACTATGTGAACAGAGTGTGATTGATACACTAAAAGCGAACACAGAGTGTGATAGATGCACAGTGTGAACAAAGTATGATTGATATATTGAAAATGAACACAAAGTGTGATAGATGCACTATGTGAACAGAGTGTGATTGATACACTAAAGGTGAACACGAAGTGTGATAGATGCACTTAGTGAACAAGGTATGATTGATATACTGAAAATGAACACAAAGTGTGATAGATGCACTATGTGAACAGAATGTGATTGATACACTAAAAGTGAACACAAAGTGTGATAGATGCACTTAGTGAACAAGGTATGATTGATATACTGAAAATGAACACAAAGTGTGATAGATGCACTATGTGAACAGAGTGTGATTGATACACTAAAAGTGAACACAAAGTGTGATAGATGCACAGTGTGAACAAAGTATGATTGATATACTGAAATCAATGAAGTGTGATTAATACACTGAAAGTGTGATACAGAAAACGAGAATGTGTGTGATAGATACACAAAATGAAAGAAATGTGATTGATACACTAAGTGAAGAGAGTGTGATTGATACACTAAATGAGAATGTGGGTGATAGATACTCAAAGCGAGTGAAGTGTGATTGATACACTAAGCCAAATGAAGTGTGATTGATACACTATATGAATGAGAGCATAACTGAAGCGTGATTGATACACTAAGTGAAGAGAGTGTGATTGATACACTAAATGAGAATGTGGGTGATAGATACTCAAAGCGAGTGAAGTGTGATTGATACACTAAGGCAAATGAAGTGTGATTGATACACTATATGAATGAGAGCATAACTGAAGCGTGATTGATACACTAAGTAGATTAGAGTGTAATTGAAATTAGAGTGTGATTGATACACTAAGCGAATAAAGTGTGATTGATACACTAAAGTGAGTGTGTGTGATTGATACACGAAAGTGAATGACCTTAAAACGGAACTTCTTTGAATGAACCGTGCATACAATATCGTGCATGACTGAGGAAGAAACTTGATAGGTATAATGCATTACAATGCAAGTGAAGTGGATGCATAACAATGTAAGTGGAAGAGTGCATAACCTTGAAGCAGGATTGATCTTGCGCTTGAGGTAGAGGTACACTCATATTTCGGAGCATTGACAAGGCCCTGAAGAGGTACGTCCGGAGTACAATCACGGAATTTTCTGAAGTTGACACAAACTCAGATACTTCGATTTTCGCTCTTTTGTCTTTGCTTTGCAGTCTGGAACCATCATAGCTTCAGATAGGTCCTGGTTTCACCGTTCACACTTATCGGGGGTGGACCCTGCAGTTTTATGGAAAAAAGAATCTTGTTTTGCACAAACGTGAAGGATGGCACAGCACTCTGAGCACAAAATGATTTATTTTTGAAATTGAGAGATGAGTTTTCGACCAGGTATTGAGCCTACGATTGAACACAGCGAGAAAGACTCAACAATCGGAAAACAAAAGGTAAACAACCTAAACACGTCGAGACACGCTCGGAACGACTCAAAACAAGAATCGAGACAAACAAAACAAAAAACACGACACACAGACATGCACAGGGAACCTGTTTCACCGGGTATTATTCCCACCCTTTCTTATTTGTGATTCTCACATCACTCGGCTCTCAAGCTCGGTTTTTCTCTCAAAACCCTTTTCTCGCTTTTTGTCTCAGCGCACATCTCTCTATTCTTTAATCTCTCATTTTTCATCCCTCCCCTGGGTGGTTGATGGATAAGCTGGAAATTGTGGGCTCTTGCCCCTGGTATTTTACCAGACTCTTGTTCACAACAGTAAGTTTCTCCCATAGAGGGGTTGTGCTACAACTGGGTGTGTAGCAAATCTGCAGCTAACATCGGTTGATGATGCCCTGCTGGGGAGTTCGGACGTGATTAGATCTGTCCAAACAAAGGAGTGGAATATCTTGATCCGTTCCCGTCCGTGCTTCGCACTTGGCTTGATACCTCGTTGCGTGGAGGATGTGAGAGCCTTCTGCCCTTTTGCGGTCAGCTTCAGAGGTGCCTTTTTCTGGCAGGTGCCCTTTCTGGCAAATGCATTGACAACGGGGGAAAGACAGGAAGCCTGACTCAACTGTGCCCCTAGTTCATCATTTTGACCATTTTTTGTTTTGGTTTTCTACTAAAACAATTTTGACCAATATGAGAGTTAGATTAACACACTTGTTCGATTTTTGATTTGAAATCATGCAAGTCAGGCTATGAGCACTGAAAATTTTCCTTTTTGGGTCCAAGAAATGGTCTAGTTTTTGGAAAAGATGGAACAATTTTCGAGAAAAGTAGTCAGCTTCAGTAAAAATTCTCAAAAACTATTTTTGCAAACGGCCAATGCTTAACAAGCACGAAACCCACTCTTGAGACGCACAACCTCGGATTTGGAGGAAAATTGCCCCCTTGCTCGAAGAGAGCTACATGGCAACGGAAAGTTGCCCCTTGTTTGCACGGCACCGCAGCGCATTGAATGGCAACAGAAAGTTGCCCCTTGTCTGAATGGCACCGTAGCGTATTGTAATCAGTCCTCAGAGCGATGATTGCAACCGAACTCCCGGATACAAAAAAGACAAAGATGACTAGAACCATCACATGGACACAGTTGAATTTGGAGTGTTTTATGGCTGGACTTCAGAATGAAGTTGCCTACGTATCCCAAAGATGGGAATCAAGCCTTACGTAGTTCGGGGTTAAGGTACACTCGGGTATTTAACCTCTCCTTTTTAGGCCCTAACTTTTGCCAAGGCGCCCGATGCGGGTTTTCGACCTTGCGAGCTTTGTTTTTCTTTTCTTTTCAATTCTTTTCATTTCTTTTCTTTTCATTTCTTTTCGTTTCATTTCCTTTTTTTTTTGTTTTGTTTTTTGTTCTTTTCTTTGCATTTTTTCCTTTTTTTGTATTTTTCTCTTGCTCTAACTTTTGCCTGGGTCGCCCTTCCGGGTTTTCGGCCCAGCGAGCCTCTCAAAGGGTAAAAGTGTCACAAATCCATGCCAAATGGTTTTAGGGTTTTGAAGCCATCCGTATCCAGGAGAGTGGCTGTTGATTTGCAAGAGGACTCATCTTCGGCTCTTCGAGCACGTCTGACATCTTTGCCCCTAGTTTGAAGGGTACTTCTGTTCTAGCTTTGCAAGCTTCTTCTGATGAGGTCTAATCTTCTTGATCTGACTTTCTTGCCTCTTGTCCGAGGGCTGCTTCGAATCTGGCCACACAGGCCTCATATGGCGGTTGACCATTGAACATTCTGAATTTAAGTCCGAGGTTTGAAAACAAATGGACAGAATCTTGAGGCTGAGAGCGATCCTAGGCTGCACAATCTCAAGAGCGATTCCACACAAGTCTTCACAGGACTGCGCAAAACATTTTTCGAAAGTTTTTAAGAAAGTGACAAATCGCTCGCACTGAAGACAGTGTGGGACCAATCTGGATCAAGCCAGGATCCTTCTCAGTACTCACATTAACAAACATGATCTCATTCATTAAGGGCTTAGCATGCCTCTCTTTCTCTCAAATGATCAAAATTTTGCAAATCTCGAGGAATTCCTTCCTCTACGTTTTCACCGCAGTGTTCAAAAAAAGTTTTGAAAAAACTTAGGTCGATACAATGATTTCAAGGCACAGAAAAGGCAAGCGAAGAGCACTGTCATTCCATTCAATACTTCTGGCACAACTGGCACACGGCAGAAGCAAACACAAGAGTGTGAAAATCACTGCTGTTCATTCAAATCTGTTGGCACAACTGGCTCCCTGGCAGAAACAGACTCAAAAGGACAAACACAAAGCAAAATAGTGATATCCGAAGTAACACCCCCGGAATCACCCGACTTTAACAAAACAGGACTGACTCGATACAACAAGACAGACCCGACTGACTCAGTATGAAAAGACTAACTCAATACAAATTGAGAAGACTGACCCAATACCCAAGTCAGAAAACACAAAAACTAGCATTCGTAAAATGCTCGAAACAGTGCGTGCCAAACACCACATCTGGAGTAAACTGAGTGCCGCCCACAGGTGGTTCATCCCCTGATCACATATTCGTACTATCCCCCGAGTTCACTGATCCAGTGGTGATAGACTTTACTGAGCTGGTGCGGCAATGACCTTGTTGTCAAACAAATCCTGTACATCATGGCGCAGACGAAAGCAGCTATCGGTCTCATGACCGGTTTGTTGGTGGTACGCACAGTACTTAGTCTGGTCATGCTTTGCAGGGATAGGATCGGGTAGGGGGCGTTGTTCCAACGGTTTCAGATGTCCTTTCCGAAGTAAGACCTCCAGAGCCTTTGACAAAGGCATATGAAGCGGGGTGAAAACCCTCTTGACTCGAGGTGGATATTTGGTTTTTTGTGAGCTACTTCTGGACGCACCGGTGAATGGGGTAGCTGTTTTTGATGCAGTGGTGGTAACCATGTCTACTTCAGAAGATCTTGCACCTGCATCACCACTGGTGGTCGCATTCGAACTACGGGAAAATGCCCTCCTGGGCTGCTCCCTCTCCTGGTCAATGAGGCCCTGCTTCATAGCATCCTCAATTTGTACCCCCATCTCATGTAAATCTGAAAAGGTGGGGAAGGGAAGAACGATCATCTTCTGCATGAGCTTGGGCTGGAGATTGCGCACAATCATCTGAATCTGATCTTTGTCGGAAGGCCTTGTAGCCATCATCGAGGCCTTAGCCCGCCATCTGGTTACAAATTCTGAGAAGCTCTCCTTGGTTTCTTGCCTCGTTGTCTCGAGATCCCGGGTCGTGATCTCGATTTGTGTGTTATACGAGTACTGCAGGATGAAGGCCTCAGCCATCTCGTCCCAACTTCTCTTGATGTCATCCTCCAATTTTACATACCATGCGGCCGCTACACCCGACAGGGTCTGGCCAAATAAAGACAGCTTCTGCAGTCTAGTGAGGCCCATTGGCCTTAGGATGTCTGAAAACAGTCGTAGGTGCACCATAGGATCCCCAGATCCATCAAAATGATCAATTTGTGGCATCTTAAACCGGTCTGGCAGCGTCACGGCTGCGTTAGTGTATCCGTCCCCGATGTCCGGGATGGACTTCACGCCTTGAGATTTCTTAAACAGCTTTTCAAGCTTGCTCATTTTTAATGCCATGGGGTCCACCTCGGACTCGAAGGGAGAATCCGATTGATTGATAGGAGTGGGTGCTTTGGATAGTTGAGGCGGGATCGGGGGCGGAGCTGGCCCCGTTGGAAGGTCGGTATCCTCCTGGACGTGGGTTGCCTCCCCGAGTATGGGAACTCTTGGTGGGGGAGGAGTCTGGTGCGAAGTAGATACTCCAGTTTGCTGCTCCAATCTGGCAATTGTCTCTGCCTGTTGGGTTATGGCCACAGCCTGTTGTTTGGCGAATTCCGCTTGACGGACAGCGTCTTGCTGCATGGCTTTCATACTATCCTGGAGTTGGCGCACCATCTCTTCCAGACTCGACATATTGTTCTAATCTAACTGAACAACCGGTATATCTGTGTCGGTAGCAGACCTGGAAATCTCAGCCTGACTGCTCAAAGATCACTGATCTGGTAGCTGTTGTACTGGTGGTCTGTGCCTGACTAGCCTTCTCTAGCCTTGATTACCCTTGAACTGAATCTCTGGCCTGACAAAGTCTATCAGCACAAGTCCGATGAACCTCGGGGGATATCGGAACCTTCTGAAGCTATGGTTCCAGGACTACCTTGCAAAAGGGAAAACAGAGAGCATCTCAGCCTAATTTCACTGGAACAGATTTGAGCATACTAGGATAAATGTACCCAAGACTGATCACTGTTTCCCAAATATCTGCCTGTAAACTGATTCCCTCAGGTAAAACTGATTCCCCAAATACTGATGCTGATGCCCACAGGCCTGATGCCCAGACTTGTAAACTGGTATATGCATTCCTGTAGAGATACACTCTAAAAGCACATAGCAAGTAAGAGAGAGCCAAAACACCCCTATGTTGGGGTAGGGTTTCCCTGTCCTATTTTGTCAGGAACTAGGGTTTCACTACGCACACAGCGGTTTCAAACAACCTAACATCGGGTGAGCAACCTGTCCTAGTTTGGAATGGTCACTATGGATTCCGAATATGCACTAGGTCGAATGGTCAAAAGGGTACCCCGGTAAACCGGGGTTTGTGTTCCCATGCTGTCAGAGCCCATAGCCGGTCAGCCTTATGGACATGCCTTGACAAGACAAGCCTCCGGCAAACCGTTTAGGAATGGCAGATAGCAAACACCGTGTTCCTAGGCGCACCAATGCACATGCAATGCAAAGAAACACATAAATGAAATCAAAACGGGATATCACGAGTTCGAGTCAAGCTCTCTAAATTTCCCCAGCAGAGTCGCCAGAAACTGTAGACGTGCCCGTGGGCCTCATGCTACAGTAGTTCGGACTCGATTTGTGTCACGGTTCTTAATCTGAACCAAAGAGTCCAAATCTGGCAAATCGTTTTGAGAAACAGATTTTTGAAAAGTAGTGCCAAACATGGACTGCTTTGCCAGATACAGAGTCGCCACCTAAATATTTTTAAAATGGGGAAATTTAGGAAACCCTGACTCGGTGCCGAAGGCCACATGTCCGTCATCACCGGAGTTGTCTCGGCTCGGGAACTTGGGTACGATCAGGGAAGGTCAGCTATGAGCACCCCCTCTCGCCCGGTCTGAAGACCGGCCTCTACTAACCGTGATATCCAATTTTGAAAACTTTATGTATTCTTAAACCGGTTATTAGCCTAGAATTACTATGTTATGCGCGCAACAAACAAGTATAGACCAAATCGCCCAAATTGGAACAAAACATTTCATATTTGTTTTGAAAATGGTTTGCTACTCGCAAGTAGGCTAAAATGCAGATTTTGCCACCCTCAAGTGGGCTTTTAGAAAAGATGATTTTGTCACTATCTAGTGGGCTTAAAACTCACAGTTTTAATGCATTATTCCAATTTAGATAATTCAACCTCCATCCACAGGCATTCAAGCAGTTATATCACATAAGCAGCTAGCCTCATGGTAATCATACTGTCATGGCAACACTCACACGCATGCGATATGCTAAAGCATAAAAGCTTACGTAGTACTCCGAGCCAAAACAGAAACTAGTCAGTAATCATATGCATGATCCTAGTTCATGTTAAAAATGGCTAATGCAACACATGCAAAGATGCACTCTAAACAGGCTCGGCTATCCTAAAGATGGCATGTGAAATGCTGCAACTAACAAGTACTCAACTTGGAATTGAAATACAAGTGCAGTTAGCATGATGTGCCGAGCCCGGTGCATGTAAGACAAATGTATGGATGCACGCATGCTATCATAAGGTATGCCAAATTAAACGTGCCTTAATCTACCATCATAAGCAGGTAAATAAAAGGGAAGAAAGAAGTGGGGATTGGAAGACATACACACACTCACCCACACTTATTACAGATTTGCCCTCGCTCGGAGGGACCAAAATAATAATACAAATTAATTAACTATGCAAGCTAATTAAATATTAAAAATTGCTTAATTAATTAACAAATTAACTAAACTAAAGAAAAACAGTAAACCGCCTCGGGGCGAGGGCCAGATGCAACACATGCTCGGGACTGACTCGGAATCGCACTGCCATGCATAGTTTGCCTCTGTTTTCCCTGCTCTGCTCCTCTGAAAACTGCCAAAGTCTCAGGGATGCCTCTCAGGACACTGGGGGATATCATCGGCTGAGC
Source organism: Camellia sinensis (assembly GCF_055761805.1). Lineage (NCBI taxonomy): Eukaryota > Viridiplantae > Streptophyta > Magnoliopsida > Ericales > Theaceae > Camellia > Camellia sinensis. The sequence goes on along the minus strand of NC_138963.1, from coordinate 113,403,338 downwards.
AGAATTTCCACCGGCAGTAGCATTTAGTCACCGGCACAAAATAGATCCACCGGCCATCGATTGACTGCCGGTCGGCACTAAATACTGCCGGCCGGCAATAAATTCCTGCAGAACCTGCAACTCACAGCAGCAGAGGGCAAAATCTTGCATGGCAATGCAATTCAAGCAATTTATGCACCCATCACATTCCTTATCATGTTAATGACTCAAAGGAGGATGTGCCCCAATTCTCGGACCACCAATCACGCATTTCCATGCATGATGGCCCAAAGAATCAAGTGTGCAACTTCAATTTCAAAATGCATGCAAACCAAATAAACACACAAGGAGGCCTAACCTCTATCATACTCATCTCAAGAGGCAAGGTGATGCATGCAAGATGCAATGCAACTTAGGCATACGAGCTAAGGATGAAACATGCCGATACAAGCAAACATGCAAGGTGAGCATGCAAATAAGCAAGGGATGGTCTTAAACATGAATTAGGCAGCTCTAGTTAGGCCCAAAACAGTGGCCAAAATGCTAAGTGCATGGAGGCAAATGACATGCAAACATGCATAGATACATGGTCCAAGACTTAAGCATAATGAAGCAGCTTTTCGACGCATTTGAAAGGCACAAACATGGACAATTTTCATGCGAATTTCAGAGGTGATAGGTGATGCGAAACAGCCCCGAAACATAATGAAACAACACTCAACGCATGGAATGAATCCCGAAATGCAAAATTAGGCATATGAAATGGCTTACAGCTATACAAAGCATGCACAATATGGACATGGAGCATGAAGACAGAAGCAAGACAGCTCTGAGACAAGCATTTTTACAGTTCATGACATGGCCAAACAGCAAGCAAAGATAGGGCTAAAATGGCATACAAAAACGGCCCTAAACATGAGATTATGAAGCAACTCACAGCTGCTGACCCTGAATAGGTTAGGGCCCTTCAACAACATTGAATAGGGGCCAAAAATAAGCCACTTTACAGAACTGTAAAAACCCTAAAAACAAACACAGGTATAGCTAAGCTTTTGTGCAAGAAAAAGGGCCAAAAGGTGGCCAAAGAGGCAAGTGGTAGATACAAAGCCCAAACTAAAAAATTCCCTTCTACAACATTGAAGAGGGACCAAAAATAAGCATATTTACAGAACTGTAAAAAGGCCAAAAACATAAGCATGATAGGCTGCCAAAGTATGCAAAAATGGGGACCAAAGAGAGGATATAAAGGCAAGTATAACATGGAGGTCCCAAACAGTGTTGAGCCCTTCTTCAATGTTGAAGAGGGGCTCAAAATAAGCCTATTTTCAGTTTATATCAGGCTCTAAAACAGATCACACACAAGCCAAAAATTCTATGCAAGATTATGGCATTCAAGGAGGATATTGAAGCAAGTGCAAGCTACTGTCCTCAAACAGCAAGAGGTCCTCAATCAAACATGAAGAGGACCTCAAAATATGATGAGTTACAGTTTGGGTCGGAGCCCAAAGATGCAAGCAACTATGGCTTAGATATGATGCAAGAATAGGCTAGAAAAGGGAAGAAGAGGACTCACCTTTGTAGACCAATGAACCAGCACCTCTTGGACCAAGTTTAGGTGCTCCTAAGCTCTGGAGAACAGCCTCAAGCTGCTGGAATGGGCGTTGGATGCCTTGTGCTATGAGTTGATGAAGAAATGGCCCAAGAACAAGGGTGTTTGATGGTTGAATGGGAGAGATATAGTGAGAGATGAAGGGATATGTATGTATATCAGATATACATGGTATATCTCTGGTTTTTTTGCTTTAAACCATCCAACCTAGACAAAGGGAGAGGAATGGTGCTTATATAAGGCAAGGGAAGCATTTAACTTACAAGCTAAGTAAAGGGAAAGGGTCAAAGGGGTTCAAGGGGGTGCAAGGCTTCTAGAGGAAGCTAAAACAGCTGGTCAAGCTTCTCCAAGAAGCTTGGCCAAAGGGTTCAAGCTTCTAGAAGGTTAAGGGGTTCAAAGGCTCACAAGGTGCAAAACAAACACACATGTGCGTGGGGGATCGATTCTGTGCATTCCAGCTGGCACAGCTGGAATCCACTCAATCTGCAGAATGCCTCGGAAGGTCGTCGGCTAGCAAAAATTGCCGGTCAGCAAAATAAAGTGCCGGTCGGCACAATAAATTGCCGGCCAGATAAATATAGTGCCGGTGGATGGCCAGTAAGGTCAAAAAACGGCCGGTTTGTGTCCAAATTGAAGCCCCAGAAGTTAGCTTTCCAATGGCGCAAACCTTGCATTAAAATTCCACTCACGCACACTTATTACAGATTTGCCCTCGCCCGGAGGGACCAAATAAATAATACAAATTAATTAACTACGCAAGCTAATTAAATATTACAAATTTCCTAATCAGCTAACAAACTAATTAAGCTAGGAAAAGCAGTAAACCGCCTCGGGAGGAGGACCAAATGCAGCGCGTGCTCGGGTCTTGCTCGGAAGTGCACCGCCATGCATAGTCTGCCTCTGTTTTCCCTGCTCTGCTCCTCTGGAGGCTACCAAAACCTCAGGGATGTTTCTCTGGATACTGGGAATCACCACCGGCTGAGTAGGATTACCACCGGCAGTGGTATGTGGTCACCGGCACAAAATGAAGCTATCGGCAGAAGAATAATTGCCGGTCGATAATGTACACTGCCGGTCGGCAAAGGATGCCTGCAGAACCTGCAACTCACAGCAGCAGAGGACAGAACTTGCATGGCAATACAATTCAAACAATGTATGCACCAATTATGTCCCCTATCATGTTTGTGACTCAAAGGGGCATATGTCTCGATTCTCGGACCGCCAATCACGCATTTCCATGCATGACGGCCCAAAGAACCAAGTGTGCAACTTTCATGTCAAATGAAATGCAAACCAAACAAACAAACCAAGGCCCAATTCCTATCACCAAGTCAAGGAATAAAGCATGCATGCAAGATGCAATGCAACCTAGGCATACATGCTAAGGATGCAACATAGCATGGCAAGACACTTATGCAAGCATGCAAGAAAACATGAGGCAATGCAAATTTATGGAAAGGTGGACTTATACATGATTTAGGCAACTCTAAATAGGCCTAAAACAATGGCCAAAGTGACCAAAACAAAGGACTAAACACATACACACATGCACATGTTGAAGGCCTAAATGCTTAAGTATCAAAAGACTACTTCTAAGCACACTTAGAAAAGAATGATCATGGACATATGACATGCATTATAAGCCTTGAAAACATGTAGGAAATGATTTCCAATTAACCTACCAATGCAAGCTATGCATGCGCCCAAACTTAAGGACCTAAAACATGACCATATGACTCATGAAGCAAATGACCAAATTGAATCAAAACAGCCCCAAATCATGCAAAAGTAAGCCTCAAGAACCACTTAGATGGCATCCAAATGACCCAATCTTAGAGACATACACAATGGCATAAACATGAAGCATGAAACATCAATTCTTGAAGCATCAAAAGGGTCATGAAATGCAAGCATATGAGCATGATAAGTGGACTGAAATAACACGGTGGATAGTCCCAAACCACTAAATCAATGCAAGAATGTCATGCTATACGTTCATACACTTAGGGCCAACAAGCCGGAATGCAAAGGAGCTATTCTAAGCATGCCAAATCTGACCCAAACAACTATGGACAGACCTCTAGCATGGTAAAATAAGCACACAAGCTTCACAAAACTAGACCTAAAACATGCTCGAACAAAGGCTAACAACCCAAGGCATATTAAGGCAATAACATGGCATTACATGGTAGGTATGCTAAGCATGCATGGTGTACCAAAACCAACACACAACAAGGTTATATCATGGCATAATAAGCATGGAAAACAACCAAGACATGATCAATACACACTCTAACATGATGCTCTCTCAAGAGGCCAAAAAGGGTCCCTTTTAAGGACAACAAGGAGAGGGGGTGGCCCTCCCCTTTTGGAGACTTCAAGGCACCATCTCCACCACTGAAATCCCTCAAGATTTCAGTGGTGAAGAGGCCCAAGCACCAAAGTCTCGAATCTCACTCAAAACAGCACAAAATGGGGCCTTTCAAGGCCTAAGAGGGGTCAAACACCTCCAAACCACAAAACACTCTAAACAAACAATTTAGAGGGCCTAAAAACAGAACTTTTTTGTATTATACACTAAGCTCAAAAATGACATTAAGATGGGTAGAAATACAATGCAAGATTGGGGAATAAAGAGGTAAAATTGTTACCCTTGAAGACCCCTTCAACAATGGTGCTCCAACAGCTCCTTCTAGGTTGAAAACAGCTCCAAAACTTCAAAACCAACCTCTTAGAACCTCAGTAGCTAAGTGAAGGTGAAACACTATGTGTTTGTGTGCAATAGTAAGACACAAATACACTTTAACACACACAAGAGGGAGATATAGAGATAGAAAGTGTATGGTTTCTAACCCTAGAACTCAAAACCCTAAGAATGGCTGTCTAAAAATATCTCAAGTCTCTCAAGTGTCTAACCCTAAGGCCAAGAGACAAGGCTCTCTCTTATAGAGCCTTTTGTCTTGTAAAGCTTACAAGACAAGCTTCCAAGAGAGAGATCCCTCCATACACGTGTATGGAGGGGAGCTAAAAGCAAGACAGCTGTGATAAAATATCTGCAAAAGCAGATGCACAGTAGTCGGCCGGCCAAAAATGCCATTTTGGCAAAAGGGAGTGCCGACCGGCAACAAAAAGTGCCGACCGGCAACAAAAAGTGCCGATGGCAGCAAAAACCAGCCGGTGACCTCTAGCCACTGCCGGTGGTGTGTGGGGATGCCTCACAAGGCATTCCCTGCCCCTCCAAGGCAAAACACAAGTGTTTGGTGCAAAACCAGACACTAAACAGTCGAGGTCGGAGATCCTAAGGCAAGGCGCGCGAGCCGAGACCTCCGGGAACTCCAAACGAACACCAACGAGGGTAATCACCAAGTGTTCCAATGGTGATGTCCAAGTCTTGAGGACGGTCAGAAATGGGGTGTCTACAGTTGCCCCTCTTTAACAGAACTCGAAAGTCATAACAATGACGGGAGTGAATGTCAAAGCCTAGAGACGACCCATTTTTGACAAGGCTGAAGACTTAGACAAACATGCTAGACAAATAAGGTATGCGCCCGAAAGCAGGGGCAAAATGCAAGACAATGCACGAAGCCGGACACAACTTATGATCATGCAAAGAAAGCTGAAACGAAGCATAACATGCGACAGTTTTAAGCTAGCATACACCAAACTACACTACAATGCAGAAAGGATATAAGAGAATTATGTAATTCTCGATTCGTCTCACTCAGAGGATATAATACCTGTGCGGCTCGTCTGGTTGCACCAGACTCGAATGAACCGTACATACAATATCGTGCCTGAAAAGAAAGCAAACTTAACAGGTACAATATTGTTAGCAACATGCATGACAACGCAAAAATGGATGCGAGATGATATGCAGTATATACAAAACAATGTATAAATAATGCAAATGAAGATGCAATGTAATTGAAATAATGCAAACTACATGCAAGGCAATTGAATCATGATCCAATCACGAGTGGTTCGAAACCACACCTATGTCAAATAGATTGATGGAGGTAACAAGTTTGTCTACCATAGAACGGTCAACTGAACTATGGGCATTGTAGACAGACACAAGAACAAGTATTGTGGGGGAATGACATAAGTGGGGAAACGACCTGCTGGAGAAAGGATAATGATCCTAATGCCGGATGCAAAAATTACACTACAATGCAATATATATATGGATATGCTGGGGAGGTGGCAATGGATATGGCACGCGGGCCAAACCAAATCTTGCCTAGGTAAGGCATGTACACATACAAGCCACGTCTAGCATAAAACGGTCTACTGAACTACACTTCGACACGAGAAGTATGGGCACATACCAGACCAAGCTCAACATGGCAAGGCGCAAGCCATAGATGGAAGGTGATGCAGTGAATGCATGCGATCTAAAATGCAATGGAAATGGATATTTACAATGGATATGGCACGCAAGCTAAACCAAATCTTGCCTAGGAAAGGCATGTACGCATACGAGCCATGTCTAACACAGAAAAGGTGTCGCAACCTTCAAACCAACATACCAGCGTGGAATAGGTGCGTACACATGCAGAACTGTGCTTTGACGTGAAAAGTAAGGGCACATACCAGACCAAGCTCAACCTGGAAAGGCGCAAGCCATAGATGGAAGGTGATGTAATGAATACATGCAAACTATAATGTAATGGATATGGCACGCAGGCCAAACCAAATCTTGCCTAGGAAAGGCATGCACACAAACAAGCCGCGGCTAACATAGAACGGTCCACTGAACTATGCTTTGACATGAGGAGTATGGGCACATACCAAACCAAGCTCAACATGGAAAGGCGCAAGCCACAAATGGAAGGTGATGCAGTAAATGCATGCGAACTACCATGCAATATTTACAAATATGCAATGGAAATGGATATTTACAAAATGCATGACAATGCAGTATGATGCGATCTACTGGGGAAAATGCAATGGATGCATGCAAGCTACAATGGAAATGCATGACAATGCACTATGATGCAACGGCTATGATTGCAGCTTTCCCTATCTTACCAACAGGACGATATACTAGGTTGGTTCAGTATCCAGAACTGAGGCGCCAACATGCTGCCTCAATCTATGGGGCTTCCATACAGATTTCAAGTCGAGGATACACCCCTGGGTATTTAAACCAGACTTTAGTCTCGGAACTCCCGAACCTTTGTGTTCTAGGCATTAGCCGTTCGAACTCTAGTTTCCACCGTCCCAGTTGGTCTTCTAGGAACTCACCGCGAACATAGGCAGGTGGCTTTACCAGACCACCTAAAGTCGTTCGGGCACGACAAACACCAAAGGAATTGCACCTTCAGAGGATTTAGGGTTTCCTGGACCGAGATGATAAATGTATGCATGACAATGCAACTATATTTTTGTTTTGTTGTTTTTTTTTTGAAATGCAAATGATGTATGAAATGTATGTTGCATGAAATGTGCGACAACACGCGGCTTAAGATATGCATGACAATGCAACTGAAATGCACACATCAATGTGCCGAAGGTTTCGCACCTTCCAAGGATTTAAGGTCTCCTAGACCGTGGAGATACCTGTGCTTAAGACATGCGCGGCAATGCAACCGAAATGCACACATCAATGTGCTAAAGGTTTCGCACCTTCCAAGGATTTAAGGTCTCCTACACCGTGGAGATACCTGTGCTTAAGACATACGCGGCAATGCAACCGAAATGCACACATCAATGTGCCGAAGGTTTCGCACCTTCCAAGGATTTAAGGTCTCCTAGACCGTGATATACCTGTGTGGTTCGTCTGGTCGCTTCAGCCTCAAATGAACCGTACATACAATATCGCGCCTGAAAAGAAAACAAACTTAACAGGTACAATGTTGTTAGTAACATGCATGACAATGCAAAGGAGGTACGCATGCTAATGAAAATGAGGCACATGTGCCGATGGAAATGAGACACGCATGCCGATGGTACAAATGAGACACGCATGCCTCATAAGATGCAAAATGATACAAGTGTGACACGCATACCGCACGGAATGTAAAATGAAACAAATGAGACGCGTGCCTCATAAGATGCAAAATGATGCAAGTGTGACATGCATGCCACACGAAATGTAAAATGGTACAAATGAGACACGCGTGCCTCATAAGATGCAAAATGATGCAAGTGTGACACGCATGCCACACTGAATGTAAAATGAAACAAATGAGACACGCATGCCTCATAAGATGCAAAATGATGCAAGTGTGACACGCATGCCACACGAAATGTAAAATGGTACAAATGAGACACGCGTGCCTCATAAGATGCAAAATGATGCAAGTGTGACACGCATGCCACACGGAATGTAAAATGGTACAAATGAGACACGCGTGCCTCATAAGATGCAAAATGATGCAAGTGTGACACGCATGCCACACGGAATGTAAAATGGTACAAATGAGACACGCGTGCCTCATAAGATGCAAAATGATGCAAGTGTGACACGCATGCCACACGGAATGTAAACTTTGACAATTGGACTTATATGCCACGCGAAGCCGGTTTGTATTCAAAACAACGCAATGTACTAACAAGTACAAGTGAGGTGCGCAAGATAGCGCGATAGGATGCATGCAAAATGCAAGTAAGGTGCACAAAACAGTGCGATGCGCAAGAAAGCGCGAGTGATTTGAAATGCACAAGACAGTGCGATTGATTTGAAATGCACAAGAAAGTGCGATACGCTAAACAGTGCGATTGAAATGCAATGCACAAAACAGTGCGATGCGCTAAACAACGCGAGTGACTTGCAATGCACAAGACAGTGCGATGCGCTAAACAGCGCGAGTGATTGAAATGCAATGCACAAAACAGTGCGATGTGGTATGCGATGCACAAGACAGTGCGATTGATATACGATGCACGTGGGGTAACTTTTGAATTTCGTAAAAGCCAAAAGGATACTAAAAGGATACACCTTGCACGAATTCGAGCGCCACGCACAGAAGACACGACCTGAGGTCAAAACGGAGGCCGGTTGAGCGTCGGAGATACACTTTCTTGTACTTTCTTGAGCTATGAAGACCAAAAACTACTCATATGGCCTAAACAAGGCTGTGGGAACACCACCGGCCGGGAGGGGAAGCCACCTGCTGTCCATCGGCTGAAAAATAATCCCATCGGCACAATATTCTGCCGGCCGGCACAAAATGTTGCCGACCGGCAAAAAGTTGCTGAGTCGGGGCAGATTCGACATTCCACCACGGGTGTTTTAAAATAGGGTTTCTAAACCCTATTCTTCACTTCCTCTTCCGCCGAAAACCTACACTTTCTCTCTCTAGAGTGTTTTCCCCTCCTTTTTCCTCCGTTTCTTCCCGTTCTACGCCCGTTTCGTCGTCGGATTCGCGATTTTCTTCGCGTTTCGGACATTTTCAACCGAACAAATCTTTGTTTCGGTGCTTCTTTTGTCGTTCCCACCTTTTTGGGGTTTGTTCCCCTCGCTTTCCTCTTGGTTTTCGTGCCCTTTTCACATCCCGGCCTTTTCGGTCATTTTCGGCCTTCTCGGGAGTTGACTTTTCGGTTGACTTTTCATATTCTAGCCCGGTTTTCCTTCCTCCGGCTATTTTTTACCATTCTTGACATGGCGGATGACATTCCACGCGGCGGGACTCCCCCGGATCACAAGATGGATCCCGGGGTCGAGCTCCTACCCTTGAGCGAGCGCCCGTTCGACCCGGCGACCTACCGGCCGGCGATTCATGTTCTACCTCCGGACGGACTGCACCAGTTTCAGAGCTTTGAGAGGCACGTGCCACCCGAGCTATTGCTGCGTGAGCCTACCTCCCACCTGTCCTTCGACACTTCCGAGGTGACTCTCTTTCCTCTACTTTACTTTCTGCAATGTAGGATACAAAACTGTCTTAGCTAGTTGTGCTCTTTAATTGCTTTAGCTTAGATACCCTGCATACTGTAGTTGATTGTAAACATTCGTACAACTGATATCTGCTCGAGACTGACACATGCACACACACTGCACTGGCCCTGAATCGCCCAAACACACGGCGCACACTGTATTTCACTGCATACACACTGGTACCCAATATTTGCTTGAGTCTGGGAACACGCACACATGCTATACCTGTTCTGAACCACCCGAACACGCTAACGCATCACACGTTGTAGTTCACTGTAAGCACACCGGCACCCAGTATTTGCTTGAGTCTAAAAATACGCACACATGCTATACCTGTTCTGAACCACCCAAACACGCTGACACATCACACGTTGTAGTTCACTGTAAGCACACCGGCACCCGGTATTTGCTTGAATCTGAAAATACGCACACATGCTATACCTGTATGCTTCTTAGAACTGCATTTTGAATATTGCCTTGCAATTGTTGTTTTCTGTTTACAGGGAGATTCCCATACCATTCGTGGGTATGGGAACACCGGCACTCGGGAGTGGTATGCCGAGCTTCCTGATGCGGTCCGTCGCATAGTGGACCAGGCGGGCTTCGGCGCCTTTTGCAGAGGACTCTCCAGGCTCACTACATGCAGACCTCTCCTCGCCGCTCTGGTGGAGAGGTGGTGGGACACCACCGATTCATTCCATTTCTCCGCGGCAGGGGACATGACGATGACCCCTTACGATTTCTCGATGCTCACAGGCATCGGGGTAGGGGGTGATCCGATCCCCTTTGATATTGACGTGCACGAGTGGACTGCCGCTCAGGTCTATCTGCTGGGTGAGGCGCCACCTCTCGCTCGTCCAGGCTTTGTCGGATATTCCTGGTTCGAGGTGCAGTTCTGGGTCCAGCCCACCCTTGTTGATGCAGCCTCGATGACTCCGGAGGCCGTGGAGAGGTACGCACGCGGCTTCCTCATGTTCTTATTTGGGACGACTATTTTCGCCGACCGGGCGAACACCGTTCCTCTCTGCTTGCTCAGCGCACTGGTGGACGTCAGGCAGATCTTCCATTACGACTAGGGTGGCGCCGCGCTGGCCACTCTCTACGGGTATATGAGCTCAGCTTCCCGTGGCAACGGACAGTTGCTCGGAGGCTACTGGCGTGCTTGGGAGGTACGTTTCTTGTCCGCTTTTCATTTCTGCCTTTCTATCTTTTCCGTACTCTGTACACTGCACACACTGTAATCTGCTTTATACTTGTTGTATACTGTACACACGGCACACACATACACTTTGCTTTACACTGACTATACATTGCTTATACTGCACACCCTGCACAATACACTGCACAACACGTGGCTCTGCTATTTCGCCTTTATTCTATATTCTGCTTCATCTGATAAATGCACTGGTATTTACCTTGCAGTTGTGGGTTTACGCCTACTTTCCTAGGCTCGCACCCGTACCGGTCACGGAGACCCCTCTGGTCGTCCCCTTTTCACGTCGTTTTGACGGGAGATGCACCCAGAGGCCGCGAGAGACTTTCAATTTCTTTCGCCGCTTCTTCGACACCATCACCCCCGCGGAGGTATGTTTTACTTGCAGTTCATTTAAGCTTCGCCTTTCCACTGCATATTTCAATAACAGTAGATAACAAACTGTATTGCATTTTCAGATCACCTGGCAGCCTTGGGCTCCTTTGCCAGCCGTGACGCGGGATCGGTTTGCCGGTGCCGATGAGACCTCGCATTTTCGGATCTTGTTGGAGGGCCCGGTCTGTCGGGCTTGGTACCTGGGTGAGCGTTTCTTACGCCAGACCCTAGGGTTGCCGGAGCAGATAGTCCCGGTTCACCCTCCCGAGGATATGAGGGAGACCGAGAGGCTCACTACTGAGCAGATGGCCGACTATACCATCGGTTGGGAGGCGACCTGTTTCAGAGGCATCGGCGACTACTGAGAGTACATACAGGCGTACCTTATACGGCCTCTGAGCGGCGGCCGTCGGGTTGAGGGAGCTAGGCCTGCGGCGCCAGCGGCGAGGACAGGAGCGGGAACGGGAGCTGGAGCTGGAGCTTCGAGGAGGGCCCGAGTCCGTGGCAGGGGCGAAGTTCAGGGGGGACGGGGGACCGGTTGGCCTGTTCTGCCTACTTCACTGACTTTCCGAGGGCAGGGCGGAGCGACCTATCAGGTCCCCTTCGCCCCTCCGCCGGCTGACCACGAGTTTTTCGGTGTCCCCGACTTGCCTCCGGTATGTATTACTGCATTTTTGTACAGTCATTTCATTTCAGTTTATTTGATATTCCACAGAATATTGATGCATCTGATATTTTTGCAGGCTTCTTCTGAGTATACCCGGCAGTCATTGGAGATGAATGCCTCCATGATGGGGATGCTACAGCGGACCTCTGATCTCCTGGCCCTCTACAGCATTCCGGTATGTTTTTCTGATCACGGCCTCAAATCACTCACAAGCTGATTCACGTAATCTGATGCACGACACCACACCCGACGCACTGATCTCACAACATCTGATACACTGCACACACTGCATTCTGCACTGTACTCTACACTGATAAACTGCTCACGGCATTCACACACTGTACTCATACACTGCATCCTGCACTGATAAACTACTCACGGCATTCACACACTTTACTCATACACTGCATCCTGCACTGATAAACTGCTCACGGTATACTGATGCATTTGTCTTTTGTGTATTTTTTCAGCCTCCCTTCCAGATTCCCGGGGTAGGAGGTGCTCCAGCTGGACCTTCCATCCCTGCCCGAGGGAGAGATGAGGAGGTCCGAGTATTCCCCTGCACCAAGGCGGGGCGCACTTATGCCGGGAGTAGTTCACGGGCTCCCGTCCCTGATGATGACGATGACGAGTCAGAGGCGGAGGCAGAGGCAGAGTCAGAGGCAGAGTCGTTGGAGGAGGAGACCGGAGGCGGCACTAGCTCGGGCTCTGACGACGATGCTGATGATGCTCCTGGACCTTCGTCCAGGAAGAGGACCAGGACAGACTGATAGCCCTCGGAGTCACTGGACATGGATATAGATTTTTGTCATTTTTCTTCTTTCTTGTCCTTTTCCTTTTGTTGGTAGTTAGATTACCTTGTACTGCCGCAGGCAGATTTTTGTTTCCAAAACTTGTGTATTTGAAAAGATGATGAAATGAAACAGACTTTTTATCTGAAAAAGTGTTTACATCCGTGAATCTTTACATCTCATACTTTGCATTGCATCACACCATATTACACCTCAATGTAAATGAAATTGATTGGTTGTCTGAAAATTGAACACTTGCACCGTAATAATCAGATAATTAAACAGCCAACAGCAAAAGTAAACCCAAGCAACCCACTGCCTGATTCTGGACACACAGCCCTTTTACTCTACTGGGGATTAATCTGCATACGGCCCACAACACAGCATTTGATTCAATCTGCACACGGCAAATACTGAGCGAACAGCCCAATCTGACAAGATGGAGCTCAAAGGCGGAACCGGTTAGAGTTTAAGCATGCTCAAATATAGAGAATGGCATAGCATTTTGAGTATAAACGATTTTTGAAATTAAATAAGGGTTTTTCAAACCGAGGGTATCGAGCCTACAACTGAACACAGCGGGGAGGACTCAAACAAAAGGGTACACGACCTAAACACAATGAGACACGCTCGGAAAAGACCTAAAACAAAGGTTGAGGTAAACAAAACAAAAGACACGACATACAGAAGCGTTAACGAAGACGGGGGACCTCTGATCACGAGGAGCCAGTTTCTCTGGATATTGTTTCCCACCCTTTCTGATTTGTGATTCTCACATCGCTCGACCCTCAAGCTCGGATTTTCTCTCAAAACCCTTTTCCTCACTTTTCTCTCAACTCACACCTCTCTATTCTTCATTCTCTCATTTTTTGTCCCTCCCCAAGGTGATCAATGAATGAATAGGAAGTTGCGGGTTCATGCCCAATGCCGTTAGCTCACGGCTATTTGTTCTGGTGGGTAGAGTGCCCTTCTGGCAAGTATGTTGGTGACCGGGGGGGGACAGAGCGCCTGGCTCAACTATGCCCCTAATTCATCACTTTAACCATTCTTTGTTTTTGCTTTCTACTAAAACAGTTTTGATCAAAATGAGAGTCGGATTAACGTACTTGTTCGATTTTTCTGATTTGAAAACCATGCAAGTCAGGCTGTAAGCACTGAAAATTTTTCTTTTTGGGTCCAAGAAAATGGTCCAGTTTTGGAAAATGGAATAGTTTTCGAGAAAATAGTCAACCTCAGTAAAAATTTTCAAAAACTATTTCGCAAACAGTCAATGCTCAACGAGCATAGGGCTTACTCTTTGAGATACGCAACCTCGGATCGGAGGCAATGGAAAATTGCCCCTAGTTTAAAGGGGGGTGGATGGCAACGGAAAGTTGCCCCTGGTTTGAATGGTGGCTCACGACGACTCGTGGCAACGGAAAGTTGCCCCTTGTTTGGATGGTGCCGTAGCAGTCCGCAAACAGTCTTCATTGGCAGTGGTCGAGCTCTTGGACACAGAGATGACGAAGACGGTCACAACAAATATATGGACACAGTCACCTTGGAGGCGTTGGCGACTGGACTTTGGGATGAAGTTGAAACCATTGTATGGACTGAGACGCTATGAAAGCATTGGGGGCTGGACTTCATGAAGAAGTTGCCTACGTATCCGAAACATGGGAATCAAGCCTTACGTAGTTCCGGTTAAGGTACACTCGGGTATTTTAACCTTCACTTTTTAGGCTCTAACTTTTGCCAAGGCGCCCGATGCGGGTTTTCGACCTTGCGAGCTTCTTTTTATTCATTTTCTTTCGTTCAATTCTTTTTCTTTTCTTTTCCGCATTTTTTTTTCTTTTTTTTTCTTTTCTTCTTTTGTATTTTTGTATTTTTTGCTTTTTTGTATTTTTCTCTTGCTCTAACTTTTGCCTGGGTCGCCCTTCCGGGTTTTCGGCCCAGCGAGCCTCTCAAAGGGTAAAAGTGTAACGAGTCCATGCCAAATGGTTTTTGAAGTTGAAGCCTCTCTGTGTCTAGGAGAACGGCTGTTGCAATGATTTGCGGAAGAATCCATCGTGGTTGCTCCACGAGCTTCTTCTGGTGAGAGCTAATTTTTTGATTCGTCTTTGATGCCTCCTGCTCGAGGGCTGCTTCAAAACTGGTCACACGGGCCTCCTCTGACAGTTGACTGTTGAATGTTCCGAATGAGTTCAAGGTTCAAGACAACAGGTCGAATCTTGAGGCTGAGAGCGGTCCTAAGCTGCACAATCTCAAGAGCGATTCCACATAGGTCTTCACAAGGCCGTGTAAAACATTTGTTTTTGAAAGTTTTTAAGAAAGCGACGAATCGCTTGTGCCGAAGATAGTGTGGAACCAATCTGGATCAAGCCAGGATCCTTCTTAGTACTTATGTCAACAAGCATGATTTCATTCATTAAAAGGCTTAGCACACCTCTCTTTTTCTCAAAATGATCAAAATTTGCAAAACCCGAGGAATTCCTTCCTCTTCGTTTTTATCACCGCAGTGCTCGAAAGAAGTTTTTGAAAAAAACTTAGGTTAATGCAATGAGTTTAGCGCGCAGGAGAGCAGGCAAGATGTACTGTCAGCCCAATCAAATTCTCTGGCACTTATGCCGAAAGCAAGCACGAAAATGAGATAGCAACAGCTGTTTCATTCAGATTTGTTGGTGTAACTAGCCCCTCGGCAGAAACAGACTCAAAAATAAAAACAGGTAATTACAAGGCAAAACGGTGTTCGGGACAACAACCCCAGAATCACCTGGTATCCTATACAAAGGGGACTGACTCGCCACAACAAGACAAACCTTTAAGCAAAAAAGACTGACTCAAGACAAAGAGACAGACTCAAAACAAAAGACTGACTCGATACCCAAGCCAGGATTTACAAAGCTAGCGTTCACAGCCACTCAAAAATGCGTGCCAGACGCCACATTCAAAATACATCCAGATGTCGCCCGCAGGTGGTTCACCTTCTGATTACATACTTGCAGTATCTGTGTCCTCAAAATCCAATAACTGGGTGGTAACGGACTTGGCTGAGGTAGGCGGGAGGATAACCTCGTTGTCAATCAAATCTTGCACCTTATGACGGAGGCGGAAGCAATTGTCGGTGGCATGGCTTGTCTGCTGGTGGTACGCGCAGTACTAAGCAGCATCATGCGTAGCGGGGAGATTCTTCGAGAGAGGCCGAGGCTCCAAGGGTTTAAGGTGTCCCCTCTCGGCAAGGATCTGAAGTGCCTTGGACAGAGGCATATAAAGAGCATGAAAGGTCCTGCGCCCCCGGGGCAGGTACTTTGGAGTCTGAGCACTCTTACTAGCCGCACAAGCGAAAGGGTCGGCAGGCGCCACCTTAGCTTTTTTATCTTTCCCAGGTGCAGGGGCGGGAACAGGAGAGACTGTTTTGGCATGACAGAGCCTATCCCGATTTTCTGACTGGCTTGAACTACCCTCAGGTGGAGTGGGGAAAGCATCCTCCACAGTTTTTTCCACAACTGCGGAAATCTGTTGCTTGTTCATCCCCCCGGCTTTCAAAGCCTCGACTGCCCACAGCAGTTGTTCAATGGGATCGGCATCTGCCTTCATTTTGTCTTTTCCTCTGGCCTCAGCCTGATCGAGGGTTTGGGTTGATGTCGATATGTCATTGCCATAGTTGGAGGCCATCTCCGGTTGGCTAAGTTCGATCACAATTCGCCCCAACAACGGGGGCTCCTGGGGCACGAAACTCCCGGCATACGGTGCGGCTGGCAGTGAAGCTGACATTCCGTAGGCGAGATCCGCCACAGACCTCTGGAGATTACCTATCATCCCCATTAGTTCAAATGTAGTAGGCTCGCGAGCCTGATATAGCTGAGGGGCCCAAACCGGGTGCGCAACAGGCGACCTGGGTGGATGTGACACATCAATATTGGCCTCACTTTGCAAAGTGATCCCCTGCTCCAATGCAGCCGTCATAATCACGATCTCTTCCAAATTCTGCATCATCATAAGCCCTGCCTCGGCGAGAGGGAACACTAGCTATTCTGTATCAATTCTCTGGACACTCTGAACTGAAAGGAGAAACAAACAGCATTTCAGCCCAAACAGATCAAACACTGATGTAGCTGAACAACTGTACTCTACTGCTGATCACTGTTCCCAGAAATCACTGTTCCCAAAAACTGAACCCGATACCCGCAGATAACTGATTTTCATAACTGACACTGATACTGGTGTCCTCAGGTCTGATACTCAAACTTGCAAACTGATATGCACGTTCTTGTAGAGCAACACTCTAAAAGCTCATAGCAAGTAAAGAGAGGCAAAACACCCCCATGTTGGGGTAGGGCTTCCCTGTCCTATTTTGTCAGGAGCTAGGGTTTCACTACGCACACAGCGGTTTCAAACAACCTAATATCGGGTAAGCAACCTGTCCTAGTTTGGAATGGTCACTATGGATTTCGATATGTACTGGGTCGAATGGTCGAAAAGGGTGCCCCGGTAAAACCGGGGTTTGTGTTCCCATACTGTCAGAGCCCATAACCGGTCAGCCTTATTGTCATGCCTTGACAAGACAAGCCTCCGGCAAACCGTTCAGGAATGGCAGATGGTAAACACGGTGTCCTAGGCGCACCAATGCACATGCAATGCAAAGAAACACATAAGTGAAATCAAAATAGGATATCACGAGTTTGAGTCAAGCTCTCTAAGTCCCCAGCAGAGTCGCCAGAAACTATAGACGTCCCCCGAACGCCCCGGGAGGGATGAGCTCCCGTTCTGTTCGTTTTATGGGGTTTCGCTACGGTTTGGACTCGATTTTGTTGCGGTTCTTAATCTTGAACCAAAGAGTCCAAATCTGGCAAATCGTTTTGAGAAAACAGATTTTTGAAAAGAAGTGCCAAACATGGACTGCTTTGCCAAATACAGAGTCGCCACCTAAATATTTTAAAATGGGGGAATTTAGGAAACCCTGACTCGGTGCCGAAGGCCACATGTCCGTCATCACCGGAGTTGTCTCGGCTCGGGAACTTTGGTACGATCGGGGAAGGTCAGCTATGAGCACCCCCTTTCGCCCGGTCCGAAGACCGGCCTCTACTAACCATGATACCCAATTTTGAAAACGTTATGTGTTCTTATTCCATTTGTTAGCCTAGAATTACTATGTTATGCGCACAGCAAACAAATATAGACTAGATTGCCTAATTTGGAAACAAGCATTGCATATCCGTTTGTTTTGAAAAGCGCTTTGGAATTTACTACTCGCAAGTAGGCTAAAACACGAATTTCAACGAGTTTTTCCAACTCAAACAATCCAACCTTCACCCACAGGCATTCAAACAATTATATCACGTAAGCATTTAGCCGCATGGCAGGCATACTGTCATGGCAACACTCGCACGCATACAGTATGCTAAAGCAGGAAAACACTTACATAGTACTCTGTGCCAAAACAATAAACTAGTTAGCAAACATACATGATCCTAGTTCATGTTAGAGTGGCTAATGCAACGCATGCAAAATGCAATTAGAGTAGGCTCGGCTAACCTAAGCATGGCATGTGAAATGCAGTCAATTGATGCACGTATTCAATTTGGATTTGAAGTACAAATGCAGTTAGCGTGATGTACCGAGCCCGGTGCATGTAAAACAAATGAATGAATGCACGCATGCATTGCATACGGTATGCTAATTTAAACGTGCCCTAATCTACCATCAAAGCAGGTAAATAAAAGGGAAGAAAGAAGTGGGGATTGGAAGACATGCACACCACTCACGCACACTTATTACAGATTTGCCCTCGCCCGGAGGGACCAAATAAATAATACAAATTAATTAACTACGCAAGCTAATTAAATATTACAAATTTCCTAATCAGCTAACAAACTAATTAAGCTAGGAAAAGCAGTAAACCGCCTCGGGAGGAGGACCAAATGCAGCGCGTGCTCGGGTCTTGCTCGGAAGTGCACCGCCATGCATAGTCTGCCTCTGTTTTCCCTGCTCTGCTCCTCTGGAGGCTACCAAAACCTCAGGGATGTTTCTCTGGATACTGGGAATCACCACCGGCTGAGTAGGATTACCACCGGCAGTGGTATGTGGTCACCAGCACAAAATGAAGCTATCGGCAGAAGAATAATTGCCGGTCGGCAATGTACACTGCCGGTCGGTAAAGGATGCCTGCAAAACTTGCAACTCACAGCAGCAGAGGACAGAACTTGCATGGCAATACAATTCAAACAATGTATGCACCAATTATGTCCCCTATCATGTTTGTGACTCAAAGGGGCATATGTCTCGATTCTCGGACCGCCAATCACGCATTTCCATGCATGACGGCCCAAAGAACCAAGTGTGCAACTTTCATGTCAAATGAAATGCAAACCAAACAAACAAACCAAGGCCCAATTCCTATCACCAAGTCAAGGAATAAAGCATGCATGCAAGATGCAATGCAACCTAGGCATACATGCTAAGGATGCAACATAGCATGGCAAGACACTTATGCAAGCATGCAAGAAAACATGAGGCAATGCAAATTTATGGAAAGGTGGACTTATACATGATTTAGGCAACTCTAAATAGGCCTAAAACAATGGCCAAAGTGACCAAAACAAAGGACTAAACACATACACACATGCACATGTTGAAGGCCTAAATGCTTAAGTATCAAAAGACTACTTCTAAGCACACTTAGAAAGGAATGATCATGGACATATGACATGCATTATAAGCCTTGAAAACATGTAGGAAATGATTTCCAATTAACCTACCAATGCAAGCTATGCATGCGCCCAAACTTAAGGACCTAAAACATGACCATATGACTCATGAAGCAAATGACCAAATTGAATCAAAACAGCCCCAAATCATGCAAAAGTAAGCCTCAAGGACCACTTAGATGGCATCCAAATGACCCAATCTTAGAGACATACACAATGGCATAAACATGAAGCATGAAACATCAATTCTTGAAGCATCAAAAGGGTCATGAAATGCAAGCATATGAGCATGATAAGTGGACTGAAATAACACGGTGGATAGTCCCAAACCACTAAATCAATGCAAGAATGTCATGCTATACGTTCATACACTTAGGGCCAACAAGCCGGAATGCAAAGGAGCTATTCTAAGCATGCCAAATCTGACCCAAACAACTATGGACAGACCTCTAGCATGGTAAAATAAGCACACAAGCTTCACAAAACTAGACCTAAAACATGCTCGAACAAAGGCTAACAACCCAAGGCATATTAAGGCAATAACATGGCATTACATGGTAGGTATGCTAAGCATGCATGGTGTACCAAAACCAACACACAACAAGGTTATATCATGGCATAATAAGCATGGAAAACAACCAAGACATGATCAATACACACTCTAACATGATGCTCTCTCAAGAGGCCAAAAAGGGTCCCTTTTAAGGACAACAAGGAGAGGGGGTGGCCCTCCCCTTTTGGAGACTTCAAGGCACCATCTCCACCACTGAAATCCCTCAAGATTTCAGTGGTGAAGAGGCCCAAGCACCAAAGTCTCGAATCTCACTCAAAACAGCACAAAATGGGGCCTTTCAAGGCCTAAGAGGGGTCAAACACCTCCAAACCACAAAATACTCTAAACAAACAATTTAGAGGGCCTAAAAACAGAAATTTTTTGTATTATACACTAAGCTCAAAAATGATTTTAAGATGGGTAGAAATACAATGCAAGATTGGGGAATAAAGAGGTAAAATTGTTACCCTTGAAGACCCCTTCAACAATGGTGCTCCAACAGCTCCTTCTAGGTTGAAAACAGCTCCAAAACTTCAAAACCAACCTCTTAGAACCTCAGTAGCTAAGTGAAGGTGAAACACTATGTGTTTGTGTGCAATAGTAAGACACAAATACACTTTAACACACACAAGAGGGAGATATAGAGATAGAAAGTGTATGGTTTCTAACCCTAGAACTCAAAACCCTAAGAATGGCTGTCTAAAAATATCTCAAGTATCTCAAGTGTCTAACCCTAAGGCCAAGAGACAAGGCTCTCTCTTATAGAGCCTTTTGTCTTGTAAAGCTTACAAGACAAGCTTCCAAGAGAGAGATCCCTCCATACACGTGTATGGAGGGGAGCTAAAAGCAAGACAACTGTGATAAAATATCTGCAAAAGCAGATGCACAGTAGTCGGCCGGCCAAAAATGCCATTTTGGCAAAAGGGAGTGCCGACCGGCAACAAAAAGTGCCGATGGCAGCAAAAACCAGCCGGTGACCTCTAGCCACTGCCGGTGGTGTGTGGGGATGCCTCACAAGGCATTCCCTGCCCCTCCAAGGCAAAACACAAGTGTTTGGTGCAAAACCAGACACTAAACAGTCGAGTTCGGAGATCCTGAGGCAAGGCGCACGAGCCGAGACCTCCGGGAACTCCAAACGAACACCAACAAGGGTAATCACCAAGTGTTCCAATGGTGATGTCCAAGTCTTGAGGACGGTCAAAAATGGGGTGTCTACAGCTACCCCTAGTTTGACCTACCTTAGATGAGCTACAACATGTCCCGCGCATTCAGTTGGTTGGCTTGACGCACTGCATCTTCTATTTTCCATTCCGATTTTGGCGTCAGTTTGGCCAGGACCAGACTCGCCCGGAAGAGGGGATAGAATACCCTGCTTCATTTCCAATCTGAGGCCCACAGCTAGCTCGGTATACCACAGCATGGGGAACAAGAGAACTTCTGGCCACGACTCCCACTTTTAGTTGTGCCCTTTCTGGCGAATGCATAGCTTGGCTTGAAGATGAGGCGCAAACTGGGCCTACTTTGGCATCCGAAGCTTCCACAAGGTCTGGGAGGGGGCACAAGAACACCTGACTATGCCCCTAGTTTATTGCTTTAATCTGTACTTTCAAGTTTTCTTTTTGAATGTAATAAAAAGCAACTTCAATTTGTATCGAGAGCCAGAGAACTCTGTATTGAAATCAAAGAAATTGAAGGTTGTGGGTACTGAAAATTTTCCGTTTGGATCTAAAAATGGTCTAAGTTGTAAAATAATTAATTTGCACAAAATCTACTTTTATTAAAACTTTTCAAAACCATTTTCGATATGGATCACAACTGGACACGCCTGAGATCTATCGCTGAGATGCACAATCCTAAATCCAACAACTGGAAAGTTGCCCCTTGTCTAAATAGCACTGCATTGTAGCTCGCAACCGAACTCTTGGATGTAGAATAGACAAAGATGGCCAAGACAATCACATAGACACAATTGATTTGGAGGTGTTTATGGCTGGACTTCAGAATGAAGTTGCCTACGTATCCCAAAGATGGGAATCAAGCCTTACGTAGTTTGGTTCAGGTTCACTCGAGTTTTAACACTCTCCTTTTGTGCTCTAACTTTTGCCAAGGCCGCCCTTTCTGGGTTTTCAACTTTGCAAGCTCAGTTTTTCTTACTTCAAATTTTTTGTGCTCTAACTTTTGCCTAGGTCGCCTTTTTGGGTTTTCGGCCTAGCAAGCCGCTCAGGGAAAGTATTTCTTCAACTTGTCCATGTTGATCGGCTGGGAGAACTCAAGGCCATCTAAATCCATCAGAATGACTGCTCCACCTGACCAGATTGATTTGATGATGTAAGGACCAGTTCAATTGGGTCTGAACTTGCCCCTAGGGTCGTGGATGGGAGCTCGGTTGTCTTTGAGCACCAAATCCCCTTCTTTCAAATTCCTGGAGTTAACCTTCTTGTTGAAAGCCTTGGCAATTCTGCGTTGACAACCTTGAATGTGGTACAGTGCTTTCAGCCTTCTTTCATCTAACAGCATGAGTTCTTCAAACCTACTTTGCAGCCAATCTGCTTCCGCTATTTGGCACTCAACCATCACCCACAGCGATGGAACCTCAACTTCGATCGGTAAAACAGCCTCTATCCCATAAACCAAGGAATGCGGAGTTGCCCCAGTAGAAGTCCGAATCAATGTTCTGTAACCCCAAAGAGCAAATGGCAGCTTATCCGGCCAATCCCTGTAGGTTTCCACCATCTTCTGTAGAATGTGCTTGATGTTCTTGTTGGCGACCTCAACTGCTCCGTTGGTTTGTGGCCTATATGTGGATGACTTATGAAAACCCACGTTGTATTTCTACAACAAGTCGATCACTTCCTTCTTGAAGTGCTTACCATTATCCGAGATGATCTCATTCGGGACCCCATATCGGCAGATAATGTTATTCCTGATGAACTTAGCTACATGCGACGCCTTCAGCACTGTATAGGATTGGGCCTCAACCCACTTTGTAAAATAGTCTATCGCCACCAGGATATACTCATGCCCGTTCGACCCCTTTGGAGTGACTGCCCCAATCACATCAATCCCCCAGACTGAAAATGGCCATGGCGAAGACATGTTGTACAGCTTTGACAGCAGAATGTTCAAGCGATTTGCATGGATTTGGCATTTGTGGCATCGCCAAACAAAGCCAATACAATCCTCCGCCATGGTTGACTAGTAGTAACCCTGTCTGAGAATTTTCTAAGCTAGCATCACCCCGCTCATGTGCGCTTTACACTCTCCTCCGTTGATGGCCTCCATCAGGCGCTTCAACTTTTCAGCATCAACACACAATTTATGCATCCCAAGATGGCCCTGTTTGTACAATTGACCCCCGCAGATGATGAACTGAGCATCCATTCTTCGTATTGCCCTCTTGTCTTTGGCATTTGCCTCTGGTGGATAAGCCTCATTTTCCAAGAAGTTCCATATGTCATGATACCAGGGGTTCTAATCTTGTACTTCATCTATCACGGCAATCAGCTCATAGGCCGGCACATACCTCTATTCAATGAAGATTGGACGCATCTGGACTCCCAAAGAGATGTCTATCATAGAAGATAGAGTTGATAAGGCGTCTGCGAACCTGTTGCTCTCTCTTAATAGGTGGGTGAAGGTTAACTTCTCAAACCTGGGAATTAGGACATCCAGGGTTTGGTGGTAGATTTTCATCCTTTCTTCCTTAACCTTCCAGTCTCCTTTCGCTTGAGACACAACCAGGTTCGAGTCCCCAATGACGTCCAACCATTTTGCCCCTAGTTCGAGGGCAGCTTCCAAGCCAGTGATACATGCCTCATACTCTGCTTCGTTGTTTGATACCTTGAACCGGAGTTTGAAAGCTAAGGGTATGTGGGAATTGTCGGGCGCTATCAGCAACACCCCTATCCCATACCCGTACTGGTTTGATGCTTTGTCAAAGTACATAGTCTAGACCTCTTCTTCAACCTACAGAATGGCCTCATCTGGGAATAGATACTCTACTGCTTCGCCTCCCTCCACGGGGTGATCGGCTAGGAACTCCGCTACCACTCTCCCTTTCACAGACTTGCGCGTCATGTACTTCAAATCAAATTCGGAGAGAAAAAGCAACCAACGGGCTAGCCTACCCGTAAGTGCTGGTTTCTCAAAGAGATATTTGATGGGATCTAATCTTGAAACCAGTATTACAGAGTGAGCTAACAGGTAGTGCCTCAACTTCCTGGTAACCCATGCCAAGGCCAAACAAGCCTTCTCAAGCGGAGTGTAACGGTTCTCATATTCCAGCATCTTCTTACTCAAGTAATAGATAGCCTTCTCCACTTTGTCCTCAGACTCCTGTGCAAGCATGCAGCCCATTGTCATGTCGATTTCTGATAGATACAACATCAACGACTTCCCCTGCTCTTGCGGTGACAACACGGGTGGGTTCTGTAGATACTGCTTGATCTGCTCAAAAGCAACTTGGCATCGGTCATCCCATTGGAATTTCTTTCCTTTCTTCAGGAGACCAAATAGTGGTTCACAAGTCAAAGGCTAATTTTGTAATAAACCGTCTTATGAATTGCATTTTACCCAGAAAGCCTCGCACCTCCTTTTCAGTCCTTGGTGGTGGCATTTCTACGATGGCCATAATCTTGGAAGGATCGACCTCAATGCCCCTTTGTGTGATCAAGAACCCAGCATTTTCCCAGATATAACACCAAAAGTACATTTCTGAGGATTCAGTTGCAACCGATACTTTCTGATCCGTTGGAAAGTTTTCTTCAAGGCGGTGTAGTGGCCCTCTCTTTCGTTGGACTTGACAATCATGTTGTCCACGTACACCTCAACCTCTTTGTGGATCATATCATGCAAGATCGTGGTTACAGCCCGTTTGTCACGCCCCAAACCCGTCCCTAAAAGTTTGGGCATGACCTATTCGGAAATGGACATTAAATCTGATATACATATCATATGGGGCCTGAACGGAAGCATTTAATATCAAATAATAACATGTAATATCCATTGAGCTATCACTACTATGCCAGGATCACAAATAGAACATAAGGCAGATAAACATACAGTGACGAGCATCTGAAAATTTTGCTATGTACATATACACATACAGACTCAGCCTCCAAAATTGGGCGTAACACAAACATTGAAAGATAAAAAGGATCACATACATCTCAACCTTAGTCAGACACACTGGGTACAAAACCAAAGCTTAGCAAAGCTCCACGAAACGAGCGGCCTTCATCTAAGTGCCTCGACACTCACGGTTGGCAAAAGAGGAATAGAGGCCATGGGTTAAGATTGACCTCCAGGTTAAGTGCCTACAGAAACAGACATCACAAAATGTGAGTCAAGCTCAGTGAATCATAGTACATAAACAATTCAATGCTCAACTTGAATTATAATACATATATAAATAAAGGGGTCATATGGTTAATTTGATTTTGTACCAATTTCAGAACGGCCTTGGGCTCAATCTTAAATAGAGTGGCTCTAAGCCCTTAACAGAGTGGCATGAAGCCCTTAAACAGAACAGCATTAAGCCCTTAAACAGAACGGCATTAAGCCCTTATACATGCGTATATGAACTCAAGTGGTGGCTCGCGTGGATTCTAGAGGTGACTCGCATGGCAGCACTTAGTTCCATGCAGCACTTTATTTCACATTAACAGATCATACAGAATGGCCATAGGCCTCACACATGTCACAGAACGGCCATAGGCCTCACACATGTCACAGAACGGCCATGGGCCTCATAACTTTCACAAAACGGCCATAGGCCTCATAACTTTCACAAAACAACCATAGGCCTCAGTTCACATATGTATGGACTCAAGAGGTGGCTCGTACGGATTCTAGAGGTGGCTCGCATTGCAGCACTTAGTTCCATACAACACTTTGTTCCATACCAGAAATCCTTAGGTCTTAAAGACGGAACCATCCATATAGTGTCATAGTATAGCATAACATACATGAATCATGGTATTATTGCCCCCGGGCAAGGGCCATAAGACCACGGTATTTTTACCCCCGGGTAAGGGCCTTGTTCTAAATCATTCATTAATTCAAAACGTAACATATCAGAAAATAGAGCATTTCTTTCCATATCATGTCATTATATAAACAAAATGGATAACCGGAACAAAATAATACCAGATTCATACGAATCTCGTTCCGTTCACAATGGTGCACATAAATTTCCCTTTTATGATTCATTACATGTTGCCATAGTCTCTTACGTATAACCAAGCATTATGATTCATTATTTACAGAAGCCCATGTGTCGTTACAGTACTATTCATGGGAATAGCATAATTCACACCATAACGTGAGTCATATAACAATGTTATTGATATTGAATTCCTGACGTATAAGGCAACCCATGGTTCTACCCGATTTTGATTTCGTTAATCCATTCTAGGCAAATGTCTATGTCATAAAACATGTGTCGAGTCAAATAAGACTGTAAGAGTCCCTGATAGGACGTTTCAAATATCATGTTCCCGTTCAAATGTCATGTTCCCATTAAGCGGGGTTTATATTCATAATTCCTTCTCATTAACTAATTGCATAGTATTAATAATTCTTGTGTGGTGTCTTAGGTAATTTACAGGTTATAACACATTAAGGATAACCATTAACCGTGACCGGAATGCAGAGTAGTTCCAGAGTCATACCGAGGTACACATAATCTTTCAATGTTCTCACCGATCTCCAAACAACATAAATGTTAACATACTTGCTTATAAACAAAAACAGAGTGTTAATAATAAAAATTATTAATGGTAAGTAAGCGTACGATTACAGTACTACTACTCACAGTGTTGTGACGACGTACTAGTTCCTCCCGGAGTGTGTCCTGCACACATTCATATAACTTGCAAATTAGTTCATTTCTCTTTGTTGAATTAATTCCTAATTCATTCCACTTCAAATGAATTTTATAACATCAGTAGGCATAAAATACAAATTCTAAAAATATTCGAGGGTCAAGCACACAAAATGGAGCAACCCGTATTTTTCAGCATGGGCCGCACATGCTACGGTTGGTCCCGCACGTGCGGCAGTGAAGCCCGCACGTGCCTTTTAGACAGTAGCCAAACCCTCTCAATTCATCATTTCCCGCACATGTGGCCATGACTCCCACACGTGCAGCTGGGGTTCCCGTACATGCAACAATGACCACCGCACGTGCGGCGATTTGTTCAATCTGTGCAGTTTGAAATTCGACACATTTCCACTAAAGCTAATGCAATACAAAGTTTAGATTGGAGGAATTTAGGATACTAGGGAAACATAACATTACATTTCACATGAATCAAACCCAATAACTCTCATCTCCTTCAAAGTTACAATTATAAACCAATTCTTGTTAACATAGCATATCATATATATATATGCAAGATTATGTGGTTTAACATACAACTCAACAATAAGATGTAGTCCCCTTGTATAACACCAACCTAGTTCTCAATACACTCAAGTAACAAGATAGATTCTAAGTTAAGTAGTGATCATACACCAAATTGCCAATACCACCTCTAAATCACAAGGTTGTGGGGAAAACCCACTCAAATCATAAAAGATGATTAAATTTACCTCAAGCTTAAGTCTCTCAAATTGCCAACCCTCTTCTTATAGAACTTCTTCCCTTAACTCTCAACTCTCCTCTTCTCTAAACTTTTCTCTCAGGAGATATTTGTGTGGAGCTCTAAGTCCAATATGAAGAGAGCATGAATATATATATATATATATATATAAAAGGTGGATAGGATGAAAAATCAATCAATTTAATCATTCCAAATCAAATTTCTACAAAAATGCTCATTATTACTTAAAAAGTATGCTGGTCACAAATACAGAATCAATTTCAGGTAATTAAGCCTCTAAGGCTTCCAATTTCTGATTCAAACATTATAATTGCAACAGATATTACTCTCTTTAAACAGATATGAACTTATTATCATAAGATTCACTCAATTTAAATTAGTTTTAAATGAAATTTCACAACAAGCACGTAAATGTACAAAATAGGGAACTGAAAGAATACCAGAAAACATGTGCGAGGGTCAGGTTATTACACCGTTGATAAGTAGCTCCAGCATTCTTCAGACCGAACGGCATCACCCTATAGCAGTAGGTCCCCCACGGGGTAGTGAAGGCAGTCTTCTCCCTATCTTCAAGGGCCATTAAGATCTGGTTGTATCCGAAAAATCCATTCATAAATGAGAGCAGCGCATGCCTCGCGGTGAAGTCACCAATTCGTCGATATGCAGCAGAGGAAAGTCATCCTTCGGACTGGCTTTGTTCATATCTCTAAAGTCCACACATACCCAAATTCTGCCATCCTTCTTCGGTACCGGAACAATATTGGCCAACCAAGTAGGATATTCAGATACTAATAGGAACCCTGCATCAATCTGCTTGGTGACCTCTTCTTTGATTTTCAGAGCCCAGTCCGGGCAGATCCTTCGAAGCTTCTGCTTAACAGGTCGAGCCTCTAGGTCAAGAGGGATCTGGTGCTGTACAGTCTTAGGATCGATTCCAGGCATGTCTTCGTAGGACCACGTGAAAACATCTTTGAAATCTTTTAATAAAGCGACTAAGCACTCGCGTTCCTCCGAAGACAACGTGGACCCGATCTGGACCAACCACGGATCCGTTTTAGTACCAACATTAATTGAAGTGATTTCATCAACCAAAGGTTTTACAAACCTCTACTACTCTTGATCAATCAAATGTTTTAAAAACCGAAGGAATTTCTTCCTCGTCGTTTTCATCAAGGTTTTGAAAGTCCTGATTAATGCAATAAACTAAAGGCATAAAAATGTACTCAGAAGCCACAGCAGTACCATTCTCATTAATAACTTCCAGTTCGTTTGATTTTTCAGTTACAACCGAATCAAAGGAAAAAGAAAAAGATGACCTGGACAACACAACGGCATCTGGGTTATCACCCCCAAGAATACCGAATTCTGACTCAAAAGAACTGGAATCTAATTTTGACTCCACAGACTATGTGGAATCAGATTTCGGTTCACTACCTGACCCAGAACTGCTAGATAAAAAGCCTTCCTCATATTTCCAGACGAGGGAGGGTGCGATGGATGCATCTAGAATGCCGGAAGAAGGGCCCACAACCGAGTTATCTCCAATCATGGAAACTAAGAAATCATCCCCCGAGCACTCTGGTATGATCTGAGGATCCGACAGGAGACAGGCCAGCGCTGCTCCCAATTCAAGTTCTGTGCTATTGTACGCATCCTCTTTGCACTGTTCAGCCACAGCTGTTGGGTCAGTCTGCTCTTCAACAACTTCATCCCCTAGCAGCTGTAAGTCAAAAAAGATCTCAAAACCCGGCAAGCGCCGCCTCTCTAAATTCAGCCACGGCTCTGGAAAGCCGCAAAACGGGAAATCTTCTCCCTCCCGAACAAAGCGTCTGTTCAAGGTCCCTTGGATAGGTCTATGCACTAACTCATAGTGCTTCCCAGCTTGTTTGGCCTTGGCTCTTCCAGCCATCTCCTTTCCTTTTCTTACCCAGTCCTCTTTGGTAGGTGTATAACTGTAGACACCCCATTTTGACCGTCCTCAAGACTTGGACGTCACCGTTTGAACACTCGGTGATCATCCTTATTTGTGTTCGTCTTGAGTTCCCAGAGGTCTCGGCTATGCGCCTTGCCTCAGGATCTCTCGACTCGACTGTATTGTACCCAAACACTTGTGTTTTTGCTTTGGAGGGCAGGGAATGGCTTGTTGGCCATCCCCACACTCCACCAGCCATGGCTTGAGGCCACCGGCTGTGTTTTGTTGCCATCGGCCAAATGTTTGGCCGACCGGTACTCTAGATGGTCGACCGGCCATCTATTTTGGTCAAATTGCATTTTTGGCTGGCCAACCACTGTTCATCTGCTTTTGCAGATATTTTTATGCTAGCTGTGCTAGCTGGCATACACTTTGCTCCCCTCCATACACGTGTATGGAGGGATCTCCCTCTTGACTAGCTTGTTTGGAAAGCTTTACAAGAGGGATTGTCTATAAGAGGGAGCCTCTTCTCCCTCCATTAGGGTTGACAAATTTTTCAGAGCTTTGAGTTTTGGGGTTAGGGTTTGTTCATACTCTATCTCTATATCTCTCCCTCTCTTGAGTGTTTAGTGTGTGTTTGTTCTTACTATTGCACACAAACACCTACCATTACACCTTTCCTTAGTTGCTGAGGCATTAGAAGGTTGATCTTGGAATTTTTTAGCTGGTTTTGATCCAAGAAGAGGTCTAGTCTTGTGATCTTGGAAGTGTTCTTCAAGGGTGAGTGTTCTTGCCCTTTATTCCCCATTTTTGCATAGCTTTTTTGACTATCTTGCAACTGTTTTTAGACTTTACATATAACATATAAAAGTTCTATTTTTACCTGCTTAAAATAATTTTTTAAGGTTGTTTTGAGCTTTGGGGTTGTTTGACCCCTCTTAGGCCTTGTTTGGCCCTATTTTTGTGCTATTTTGGTGAGCTCCAGCACCACTTTGTTTGGCCCTCCTCACCAATGAAATCTTGAGGGATTTCAGTGGTTGGGATGGTGGTTTAAGGTCCTAAGAAGGAGAGGGCCACCCCCTTTCCTTGTTGTCCTTGAAAAGGGCCATTTTAGCCTCATTAGTGAGCACCTTGTTTAAGTGTATGTTGGCCATGCCTTAATTGTTTTTTATGACTATCTTGCCATGATATAGCATTGTCGTGAGTTGGCTTAGGCACACCATGCTTGCTTAGCATACATGTCTTGTGATGCCATGAATTGCCTTAACATGCCTTGTGCTTTGAGCCTTGTTTCTAGCTTGTTTTTGGCTTAGCTTTGTGAAGATTTTATGCTTGTTTTAGCATGCTAAAGGTCTGTTTTTGGTCATTTGAGTCGTCCATGCTTTGCTTTGTATAGCTACCATGCAAACTCTCTTGTATGTCTTGAGCATTGACCCCTGTAGCATGCCATCCTTGCATCATTTCAGTGGTTTGGCACTACTTATAGCACCATTTCAGTCCTCATGGTATGCTTGTATGCTTGCATTTGATGTCCCTTTAATGCCTTACAAGGTTGTCATCTTATGCTCCATGTGTGGCCTCTTTTGTATGCTTGAATGTTCGGACCACTTATATGCCATCTAGGTGTGTCCTTAGCTTTGTTTAGGTCTACCTCGGACCTATTTTAAGTCCTTTTAGCTTTGTGGGGCTTGTTTGACTTAGCCATGGTTTAAGCCCCTTAGGCTTTCCTTGAATCTTGGACCATTGTTACATGTTTAGCTTGTCTTGTTTACCCGGTTTGGCACCTTTATAACATGATTTTCAGAGCTTTCTATGCATGCTATGTGTCCATGTTTATCCTCTTTTAAGTGTGCTTAAAAGTTGTCTCCATGTGCTTAAGTGTTTAGGCCTTAACATGTGCATGTTTGTGTGTGTTTTGCCTCTCATTCCTTAGTGTGTTGGCCACTGTTTTGGGCCTAGTATAGGGCTGTCCAAATTGGTATAAGTCCATTGTTTGCATGTTGTTGCATGCTCACTTTGTGTGTTGTCATATACTTAGCCTATTGCATGTGTTGTATGCTTCAATCGCTTTGCATTTGGCACGCATTCTCTAGGCTAAGTTGCCTAACATGTTATCCATGTTGCACCTTGCATGCTTGTATGGTTAAGCTTGCATAGTTATTCCATGTCTTGCATACTTATTTGCTCAGGTTGTGTGCCTATTGCATGCTTACTTGTTTGCATCTCATGTTGCACACTTAGCTCACATGTCTAGGTTGCATATCATTGCATGCATCTTTCACCTCTTGATCAAGTCATGATAGAGGTTAAAAGCCCCTTTGTATGTTTCTATGCATTGCATTTCATTTGAAATCAAAATACACGACTTGGTTCTTTGGGCCATCACACATTGAAATGCGCGATTGGTGGTCCGAGAATCAAGAAACATACCCCTTTGAGTCACAAACATGATAAGGGATGTGTTGGTGCACACATTTGCTTGAAATGCATTGCCATGCCTTGTTTTGCCCTCTGCTGCTGTCAAACCAGTTTCTGCAGGAAGCTTTGGCCGGCCGGCCATCCATACTGCCGACCGACCAATTATTGATGGCCGAGAGATCAACAAATGGTCGATGACCATCCGGACATGGTCGGTGGTGATCCACAGTGTCCATAGAGCATACCTTGGGAGTCGTGCAATTTTCAGAAGAACAGAGTAGGGGAAACAGAGGCAAACTTGTGCATGATAGTGGACTTCCGAGCGGAGCCGAGCACGCATTGCATCGGGCCCTCTCCCCGAGGCTGTTTACTATTTTATTAGATTAGTTAATTTGCTTAACTAGTTTAATTGGTCTGTAATATTTAATTAGCTTACAGGTTAGTTAAATCTGTATTATTCTTTCGGTCCCTCCGAGCGAGAGCAAATTTGTAATAAGTGTAGGTGCTTGTGTGCATGTTTTCCAACCCCCACTTCTTTCTCCCTTTTACTTACTTGCTTTGATGGTTAGTATTAGGGCATATTTAATTTAGCATACCTTATGCTATGCATGCGTGCATCATTCATCAACATTACATGCACCGGGCTCGGCGCATCATGCTAACGGCATAAGTATTTCAAATCTAACTTGAATACGTGCATCAAATGGTTGCATTTCACATGCCATCCTAGGATTAGCCGAGCCTATCCTGATTGCATTCGGTATGCGTTACATTAGGCACTTAACATGGACTTGGATCATACATTGATTGCTAATGAGTTCTTTGTTTTGGCTTGGAGTACACTGTAAGTATTTTGTGCTTTAGCATCTCGCACGAGTGTGAATGTTTACAAGACAACATGCTTACCATGCGGCTAGATGCTTATGTGATATGAACTGCCTGAATGCCTGTGGGTGAAGGTTGGAATGCTTGAGTTGGAACAACTCATCAAAATCCGTGTTTTAGCCTACTCACGAGTAGCAAATTTCAAAACATTTTCCAAACAAACGGATATGCGATGCTTTGTTCCGAATTAGGCGATCTAGTCTATACTTGTTTTGCTGTGCGCATCACATAGTAATTCTAGCTAATTAACCGGAATAAGAACACATAACGTTTTCAAAATTGGATATCATGATTAGTAGAGGCCGATCTTCGGATTGGGCGAGAGGGGGTGCTCATAGCTGACCTTCCCCAATCGTACCCAAGTTCCCGAGCCGAGGCAACTCTGGTGATGACGGACACGTGGCCTTAGGCAAACGAGTCAGAGTTTCCTAAATTCTCCCATTAAAAAATATTTAGGTGGCGACTATGTATCTGGCAAAGCAGTCCATGTTTTGGCACTTCTTTCTAAAAATCTGTTTTCCAAAACGATTTGCCAGATTTGGACTCTTTGGTTCAAATTAAGAACCGTGACGATTTGAGAGTCCGAACTGTAGTGAGCCCAAAACGAACAGAACGGGACTCATCCCCCCGGGGCGTTCGGGGACGTCTACAATAACCTAGACTAAAGGTATGAGGATTGTGTGGCACTTTGGCCAATTCAGCGATGCCCTTCTGGACACTCCTTCCCAATCCCATCCCGGGCACATGTTGAAGCTTGTTCATGAGGTAGATAGATTGTGCACTGATATATAGCCCCTCATCAACAGCTAGAAGATCTTGCACTACCCGAGCCTCATCCAAGGTGAACCCAGACAGGAAGACATCCTCCTCTCCATGTACAATCTCCAAGATTGGCGTAGTAACCTCTGGCGGCTGATGTATGCAAGAGTTCCCAAAAACAATTGCCACCCCCTTCTTATGGGGGGTATTTCAATATCTGGTGTAGGGTGGAAGAGACAGCTCTTACTTGGTGCAGCCACGGTTGCCTAAGAAGTAAGTTGAAGGTGGCTGAAACATCCAGAACACGAAATTCGATGTCCTGTTGGCCCGAGCCAACCTGAGTTTTGATCCGCACTGTCCCCATCACCTTCTGACTGGTGTTGTCATAAGACCGTATCACCTGGGCTATTGGTGCGAAATCTGCGGGCTTCAACCCGATAGCATATGCCGTTTGCGACGGACATACATTTATGGCAGATCCCATATCAACTAAGACAACTGGTACCCACTTTTCCTTACACTCCACAGAGATGCATAATGGTTTGTTGTGCTCGAAGCCCTCAGGCAGTAATTCTTTGTCTGTGAAGGTCAGAGTCGATGAAGGGCCACCTGGAAACACTAATCCTACCAACTGTTCGAGGGTTGTATCAATAGAAAGCTTAGCCTTGTCCATTGCCGATAGGACAACTTGTCTATGCACCCGTGCGGCCATGAGCAGTCCCTAGATGGAGATGTCTGCTTGGATCTTTTTTAGCCGCTTTAGTACAACTTCCTTCTCTAACAGTCTATCCTTCTGCTTCTCTATTTCTTTGTCTTTCCCAGATGCCTCTAGCTGGTCCAGGTGCGGGGGTTGAAAATACCACCCACTCCGAGTCATATTGTCGACTTCTTCAGTGTACCATGTATCATCTAGGAGATTATGTCCCCAGTCCTCATTAGTATGGGCCAGACGCAAATCATCATCTTCCCACCACATGCCCCCAGCGACCAACAAACAACTGTCCGGTTTCGCTGTAGTTGTTTCCATGCTCGTAGCACATTCTATCCCCACAGGACCCTTGGCTTTTCTAGCCCTGTCATCATTATCGATTCTCTCTTGTTCAAACCACTTCAGTGCGGCCTCTTATTCTGTGTCTACTGTACAAATGCTTCCTAATTCCTGAGCAAAATTCTTCGTACCGGTGCTCTCTGGCAACTTTTCCTCATTGTCGATCGTTCCGACCACTGCAGATGTTCCTGTTCCTGAATGTCCCCGTTTCGGTTGAGACTCCTTAACAACACCGGGCTCATCACTAAGCCACCCTGTATTGTTTGTTGATCCATTCTGGTCGAACGAATTGATGCTCACATCACCCGGGTCCTGTTCGTCAAAGAACTGCAGATTAGTGATATCCTCCTCAAGCTCCGCTAAATCGTCCAACTGCTGACTTGGCTCGTCTTCCCGAACCACATTGACCTCTGCCCCAGTTGGTAACTCTACCATTGACTTGGCCTGATCTGTTGACACAATATAACCACACGGGTTGTATGCTTCCTTAGTTAAGCTCTCAGAACCCTCAGGTTCTGAACCAACGTTCCCATTCTCCTCTAAGGCCACCCCAGCTTTGTCTTTGACAGTCACCAGTAGTAGCTTGGGTAGGGTTAATGACGTGCTCATCATGCACAAGTCTGTGCATTCTGGGATGAACAACGCCTGCTTAGGCAGGTGGGAGGCAGTGATGTATATGTTAGGGTCATACGGGACGACCATTGTTTGGATCAGGTTTATTTGCCTGGGTGAAGGAGGGGGATTGTTATGTGGTGGGAGAGAGTTAGTGGTGACATTTGGCTTCTTAGGAGGCGCAATCACCTTGTTGTCAATGAGATCCGAAATCTCATGACGTAATCTAAAGCACAAATCAGTATCATGCCTATGCTGCTGTTGGAAGGCACAATACTTGGCTGGGTTGTGTGTAGGAGGGAGGGGATTTGGCAACGGGCGTGGTTCCAGGGGCTTCAAATGCCCTTTTCTAATCAGAACCCCCAAGGCTTTAGACAGAGACATGTAAAGCGGGTGAAAACCCTTTGGCCTTGGGGTGGGTACTTTGTAGGTTGTACGGTGGCTCCAGATGAACCAGTAAAGGGTGTGGCTGTTTTTGGGGTGGTTGTGACCATGCCCACGTCAGAAGTCCTTGCGGCTGAATTGCTACTTGTAGCTGTATTTAAACCACGGGTAAACACCCTCTTGGGCTGCTCTTTCTCTTAGTTAATTAGACCCTGTTTCATAGTGTCTTCTATCTGTACCCCAATCTCGTGAAGATCAGGAAAGGTGGAGAGGGGTAAGATAATCATTTTCTGCGGCAGCTTCGGTTGCAGATTCAGCACAACCATCCTTATCTGGTCTTTCCCGGTTGGCCTGGTTGTCATCATGGAGGCCTTAGCCCTCCACTGAGTAACAAAGTTAGAGAAGCCCTTCTTCGGCTCTTGCCTGGTTGCCTCGAGATCACGAGTTGTGACCTCAATTTGAGTATTGTACGAATATTGAGCAATGAAGGCCTCGACCATCTCCTCTCAATTCCTCTTCACTGAATCCTCCAGTTTAGTATACTAGATGGCCACAATACCTGACAGGGTCTGACCAAAAAGGGATAGCTTCTGCATTCTAGTCAAGCCCATCGAGCGCAGAATATCTGAAAACAGCCTCAAATGGACCATAGGATCTCCCGAGTCGTCGAAGCGGTCTATGTGAGGCATTTTAAATCTGTCCGGCAGTGTCACTGCCGAATCTGTATAGTCGTCCTCAATGTCCGAGATCGAGTTAACTTCCTAAGCTCACTTGAACAACTTCTCAAGCTTGCTCAGTTCCAAAGTGGTTGGATCGACCTCAAACTCGAACGGTATGTCCGTTGGCTAAGCAGGTGCTTTAGAGGTTTAAGGTGGGACTAGCCCAGTTGTCTGAGGTGGGACTGGCCCTGTTGGGATGTTCGTATTCTCCTGGACAATTGCTGTATCCCCGGGTATTGGAACCCTAGGCGGGGGTGGGTGTGAAGCAGACGTCACTACTTGTTGTAGTTGTTGATGCTGTTGCTGTTGAAGCCTGGCAATTACCTCAGCCTGTTGGGCTACAAACTCTGTTTGTCACGCGGCGACCTTTGCTTGGCGAGCAGCATCCCACTGCATGGCCTCGATAGTCTGCTGGAGTTGACACA
The DNA here is from genome assembly GCF_055761805.1 of Camellia sinensis. Classification (NCBI taxonomy): domain Eukaryota; kingdom Viridiplantae; phylum Streptophyta; class Magnoliopsida; order Ericales; family Theaceae; genus Camellia; species Camellia sinensis. The sequence goes on along the minus strand of NC_138963.1, from coordinate 113,366,820 downwards.
TCATTTTTTCCATACTGATTGAAAAATACTGATCTATCAGACTCGGTGTACACTCTGAAATGGAAGTAGAAAACTAATTTTCACTGAGCACAGGTGACTGACGAACTGGTGAATTATGCCAAACTCTCCTCCGTCTTGTAACCAGAGGAAGTGAAACAAACACTGGCTGTCCTCTTACAAGATCCCCAGATCGATAAAGTCTTCTTACTCTGGTCCAGAGTGCTTGGGGGTAACTGCCTCGTCAGAAGCAATGATGAAAATACTACCTTACAAAATAGAAAATAAAGCAAAAGAAACAAAAATTAGAAAAATGCACAGCACCTCGGCTTACATAAAGACAACACACAATTGATATCAAAAGCTAGACAAACTGCACTCAAACACTGATTTCTGCCCCCAAATTTTCTGCCTCAAAACTGATACACTCAAACACTAGTGTCCTCAGACTGAAACCCAGAAATGCAACTGATACATACATTCTTGTAGAGACACACTTGTAGACACCCCATTTTTTACCGTCCTCAAGACTTGGACGTCACCGTTTTAACACTAGGTGATCATCCATGTTCGTGTTCGTCTTGAGTTCTCGGAGGTTTCGGTCGCGCGCCTTGCCTCAAGACCTCTCGACTTTTTTGTTTTGTGCTTGGTTGTACACCAAACACTTGTGTTTTTGCTTCTGAGGGCAGGGAATGGCTTGTTGGCCATCCCCACACCTCACCGGCCTTGGCTTGAGGCCACCGGCTCTGATCTCTTTCTACCGGCCAAATATTTTGGTTGGTCGGCAATGTTTTTGGTCGGCCGGCCATTTTTGTTGGTCAATCGACCATATTTTCTAGCCGACCCCTTTCCATCTGCTTTTGGCAGATATTTTATGCCAGTTGTCACAGCTGGCATCCACTTTACATCCCCTCCATACACGTGTATGGAGGGATTTGCCTCTTGTTTAGCTTCTCTTGGAAGCTTGAGGATTTGAACCTCTATAAAGAGGGAGCCCCTCCTCCCTCCTCCAGGTTCAGAGAATTAGGGTTAGGAAGTTTATATCTATCTATCTTTATAATTCCTTCTCTTGGCCTTTGTGTGTGTTTTGTGCCCTAAAGTGACTTTTGTTCACACTATTGTACACAAACACCTAGTGTTACACCATCCTTGGTTCCTGAGGCTCTAAGGAGTTGTTGTTAGGGTTCTTGGGCTGGTTTTGATCCAAGAAAGGTGCTGGAGTGGTGTTCTTAAAGGGGTTCTTCAAGGGTGAGAAACTACCCTCTTTATTCCCCATTTTTGCACAAGCTTTTAACCTATCTTGCATATTGTTTTAAGCTTCGACTATAACTGATAAAAGCTCTATTTTTAATTTCTTAAAATAGTTGTTTAAGATCACTTTGGTATTTGGGGTTGTTTACCCCCTCTTAGGCCTTGTTTAACCTCTTTTTTTGTGCCTTTTTTGTGAGCTTCGGGACCACCTTGTATTGGCCTTCTCACCACTGAAATCCAGAGGGATTTCAGTGGTGGGGATGGTGTTTTGAGGTCCTAAGAAGGAGAGGGCCATCCCCTCTCGCTGTTGTCTTCAATACTTGCCATATTTGCCTCATATGTGAGCACCTTTGTTAAGTTCATGTTGACCATGTCTTAGCTAGTAATTGTGGTTGTCTTTCCATGATAGAGCACTTTTTTGAGTTGGTTTAGACATGCCATGTATGCCTCATACACTTGTCTTGTAATCTCATGTTTTAGCCTAACATGCATCATGTTGCAACATGTCTTTCTAGCATGAATTTGGCTCGACTTCAAGAAGCTTTTATCCATGTTTTGGTATGCTTGAGGTCTGATTTTGGTTGTCTTGGTCATCCATGACTTGCTTTGTATAGCTACCATGTAATCTAGCTTGTTAGCTTTGAGTGTCCAAGTTGCTAGCATGCTCTATTTGGCTCATTTCAGTGATTTGGCATCACTTGTAATGCTATTTCAGTCCATATGACATGCTTGTATGCTTGCACTTTTCACTTCTTTAATGCTTTAAAGAGTTTGTGTTGTATGCTTCATGAATATGTCATTGTGTATGCCATCATGCTTAGACCATTTAGATGCCATCTAAGTGGGTTTTTGGGCTCATTTTAACATGTCATATCTCTGATTTTTGTCGCTTGAGTCATGCCATGTTTGGTTGTATTAGGTGCAGTGTAACACCTCTTTGGTGGCCTTGCATGCCTCATGATTTTGCCCCTTTAATCTAGCTCGTATTGGCTAGTTTCGAGCTCACTTTTGGTTTTGTTCAGGCCTGCCTTGGGACTGTTTTAGGTCCCCTTGGCCCTTTGGGGCTTGTTACATGTAGCCTCGGTTTAAGCCCTTTGGCTAGTTTCAAGTTTTGGATTTTATGGCATGCCTTGCTTGCATGGTTTGGTTGATTTGGCATCATCCTTAACATGATTTCAGAGTTTATCATGTTTGTCATTTGCCCATGTTTCTCTCCTTTTAAGTGTTCTTAAAAGTTGTCCTTTTGTGCTTAAGTATTGGATCATTTAGCATGCATGTTTGTACGTATATTTGTCCACCATTTCTCAGCATTTTGGCCACTGTTTTGGACCTATTAGAGAGCTGTCCTTCTTGGTGTAAGTCCATTCTTTGCATGTTGTTGCATGCTCGCCTTGTATGTTGTTGCATATTTTGCTCATCGCATGTCGTTGCATGCGTAAGTTGCATTTTGCATCCTTGTTAGCTTGCATCTTGTCGTGTATTTGATATGTTGATTACATGCTTGCATGTTCGCATGATTGTTCACATGCTTGAGTGGTATGCATGCTTGTTTGCATGCTTAGGTTGCATAGCATTGTGTGTGCATTGTCTTGCCTCTTGATCACACATGATAGAGTTTAAGGTCCATTATGTGTTTTGTGCATTTCATTTGATATTGAATTGCACGCTTGACTTTTTTGGGCCATCATGCATTGAAATGCGTGATTAATGACCCAAGGGTCGAGAACCATGCTCCTCTAAGTCTTAAACATGCTGAGGAGGGTAGTAGTGCATAAATTGCTTTGGAAATGCATTGCCATGTTCTGTCTGTCTTCTGTTGCAGCAAACTAGTGTTCTGCAGGAGGAAATGGCCGGTCGGCAACTTTCAGTGCCGGCCGACTACGAAAATAGTGCCGGTGATCCCATTTTTGGTCGATGACCATAACTGCATGGCCGGTGTTGTTTTCTCTTGGTCGGTGACATCCCACTGTGGTCAGGGAGTGATTCTGAAGCTTCCTTGGGACTTGTGAAGTTTTCAGATGTATTGATCAGTGTAAACAGAGGCAGCATGAGCATGGCGACGGGTTTCCGAGCGAAGCCGAGCACTCATGCATCGGTCCCTCTTCCCGAGGCTGCTTTACTGCTTTCTTAGCTTAATTAATCTGTTTAATTAGTTAAGCGTTGTGTAATATTTAGTTAGCTTGTTAGTTAATTAATTTGTATTATTCTTTCGGTCCCTCCCTCGAGAGGGCGTAATTGTGTAATAAGCGTGCGTGTGTGATGCATGTCTTCCAACCTCCAATTCTTTCTCCCTTTTACTTAACCGCTTACAATGGTTAGTTCTAGGGCACGTTTCAATTAGCATCCTTATGCTATGCATGTTTGCATCATTCATCAGTATTGCATGCACCCGGCTCAGCGCATCATACTAACTGCATAGTATTTCAATTCCAAGTTGAATACATGTGTTGAATTGTCACATCTCATATGTCATTTTAGATTAGCCGAGCCTATTCTAATTGCATTTTGCCTACGATGCATTAGCCATCTTAACATGGATTTGGATCATACATTTGATTACTAACATATCCCTTGTTTTGGCTCGGAGTACACTGTGAGTATTTATGCTTTAGCATCTTTCATGTATGTGAGTGTTAACACAACAGCATGCTTACCATGAGGCTATTTGCTATTTGCTCATGTATGCGTTTTTTTCCAAATTAGGCGATCTAGTCTATACTTGTGTGTTGTGCGTATCACATAGTAATTCTAGGCTAATAACCGGAATAAGAACGCATAATGTTTTCAAAACTCGATATCATGCTTAGTACAGGCCGATCTTCGGATCGGGCGAGCGGGGGTGCTCATAGCTGACCTTCCCCAATCGTACCCAAGTTCCAGAGCCGAGGCAACTTTGGTGATGACGAACACGTGGCCTTAGACAACAAGTCAGGGTTTCCTAAATTCCCCCAAAATAAATATTTAGGTGGCGACTCTATATTTGGCAAAGCAGTCCATATTTGGCACTTCTTTCTTCAAAATCTATTTTCCAAAATGATTTGCCAGATTTGGACTATTTGGTGATTTATCAATCTCACATCGCACATTGTGAGATTAGATTCAGAACCGTGACATATTGAGTCCAAACTGTGGAAAAGCATAAGCCCTCGAGGGTGCGTCCACAACACTCTAACGGCACATATCAAGCAAGTGAGAGCCAAAACACCCCTATGGTGGGGTAGGGTTTCTCTATCCTAGTTTCATCAGGAGCTAGGGTTTCACTACGCATGCATGCAGTTTCAAACAATCCTGCATTCAGGTGAGCAACATGTCTTAGTTTGGAACAGTCTCTATGGCTTCCGATATGCAACTAGGTCAAATGGTCAAAAATGGTGCCTCAGCAAGACCACCTAATATACCTCTCACACCTAACATCGAGAAGTGAAAGGAGGATCAAACGGTACAGCAGTGATCCAGATCCAAGGTTTGTGTTCCCATCGTGGCAGAGCCCACAACCGGTCAACCTTATGGCACGCTTTTCCAAGCGAGCCTCCGACAAACCGTTCAGAAATAGCAAATGGCAAACACTATGTCCTAGGCGCACCAATGCAAATGTAATGCAAAGAAACACATAAATGTAGATAAAACAACATATCATGAGTTCAAGTCAAGTTCTCTAAATCCCCAACAGAGTCGCCAGAAACTGTAGACCCAACTTTTTTCGCGCGCCCCCCTTTCGGAGAGGGCGCGAATTAGTCTTTTTACAGTTCGGACTCCTATCACGGTTCTGAATCTAATCTCACAAAGTGCAATGCGAGACTGATAAACACCAAAGAGTCCAAATCTGGTAATTGTTTTGGAAAAATCAATTTTGAATCAAAAAGTGCCAAACATGGACTGCTTTCCCAGATTACAGAGTCGCCACCTAAATATTTTATTGCTGAAAAATTTAGGAAACCCTAACTCGTGCCAAAGGCCACGTGTCCGTCATCACCAAAGTTGCCTCGGCTCGAAAACTTGGGTACGAGAGGGGAAGGTCCTAAAATGAGCACCCCCGCCAGCCCGATCAAAGGATCGGCCTCTACTAAGCATGTTATGTTGTTTTATAAACGCATGTATTCTTATTCCGGTTATTAGCTAACTTACTATGTGACGCACACATACAAGTATAGACTAAGTCGCGAGAATTGGAACGTTTCAACTCATGTTGGTTTTTGAAAATGGTTTGAAAGTGCTACTCACAAGTAGGCTAAAGCGCGGATTTTCCACCCTCAAGTGGGCTTAAAACATGATTTTGCCACTTCGCAAAGTGGGCTTAAAACTCACAATCATTGAGTTGTTCCAATTCAGGCAACCAAGCCATAACCCACAGGCATTCATGCAGTTAAGCATATAAGCAAATAGCCTCATGGAAAGCATGCTATCATGGCAACACTCACACTTATGCAAATATGCTAAAGTGTAACACTTACAGTGTACTCCGAGCCAAAACAAAAGCTAGTTAGAAATATGCATGATCCTAACTATACAAGATGCCTAATACAACACATGCAATTATGTAACTAAATAGGCTCAGCTATCTAAGATGGCATATGAATGCAACAATTTGATAACATGTTTTGAAACACGTATTCAAATAAGTATTGAAATACAATGCAGTTTGAATGATGTGCCGAGCCCAGTGCATGCAATACAAATGAATGATGCAAACATGCAAGCATAAGGTATGCTAAACTGAAAAGTTCCCTAAAACTAACCATCGAAAGCGGTAAAGTAAAAGGGAGAAAGAAGTGGGGTTGGAAGAGATGCACACACACACACACGCACGCTTATTACAAAATTGCGCCCTCGCGAAGGAGGGTCCGAATAAATGAGCTAAGCTACACTAAGCTAAGCTAAACAACTAATCTAATTAAGCTAATTAGATTAATTATTACAAATCAAGAATAAAGAAATAGCTAAGCAAACTAATTAAATTGTAAAAACTAATGCCAACTAACAAGTAAAGCATTAAATTACACTACTTCAGCTCTGCTTCAGAAAGTTAAACATGCATGCATTCGGTTTCTCGCCCCGAATAGCCTTCCGGTTTGCTCTTGAGAGGCTCTGTTTGCAAGGTGTCTCCAAGAACTTTCTGCACCACCTTACCAATTCCATGCTGAGGAATGCACCAGTGACTTGCCGGCCATGAGAGCTTGCTGCCGGCCAAAGATGTGCATTGCAAGCCAAGGATAAAGCAATGCCGGCCACCAGTGAACACTGCCGGCCACTGGTGTGCTGTATCACCATTCTGCAACATAGCTCAAAAAGAGAAAAATGGAGGGTCTCCCAAGGGTATGTTTGTACTGTACCCTCTCCTTATCATCTCAAAACATCAAATGAGAGGAGCTATTGGATCTAAGACCACCAATCAAGCATTTTCAATGCATGATGGCCAAGGATCCAACTTGTACACATTCTATAAATGCACAAAATAAGACTCTAGGGCCACTACCTTATCAAGCATGATTAAAGGCAATGGACACAAAGGAGATTGGCTCACTGTCATCACTTTGAGTATGAAATGGACCAATCTACCTTGTGTCCAATATAACATCCGATTGAACACAATGCAATGCACACATAACATGCTTATCTTGGTATGTTTTACTTGATTCAATTATTGTTTACACATTTTAAGTTACCAAGCCATTCTTTAATTGATTTGTCCAAGTATGAAAGTCCTCTAATGAGAGAGAGGTCAATCAAACGATGACTTAAGACATGAGAGAGACCATGCCTTTGACTAGGAGGAACCCTCAAAAGAGGGTTAAAGCCATTTAAGCATAAGCCTCAATCCCAAGCTTAAGCACAACTTTAGGACCAACCAACCCTCAAAATAAATCAAAAGTGAAGAAATGAGGGAGATGGTAGATATTTCAGCGCTGATATGGCATGAAAAACAAGACTCTAACATGCAAACAACCCATGTACAACATGTTAGGAGACTTAAGCATTAAAACTAGTGAAGAACTTTACACTAGAACCATGCAACATCAAACTCGAATGGCCAAACTAGCCCTAGATAGACCTCAAACATGCCAAAATAATGGTCTAAACATACTGAGATAGAAGCATGAAAGGCTAGGGGAACATGCACACATGTTAGCCCATAAGCAAGGCATAATACACAACCCTCAAAAGCAATGAAGATGTGAAGTATATGAGAGTATGACAGAGGTATATGCACTAAAATCATGTGCTAAATGATTCCAAAACATGCAAACAACTCAAGAAAAGCATGTTAGAGGCCTCAAAATTCAAAGCTAGCCAAGGGCCTTTGCACTACAACCATGCATAACAAATCTCAAATGGCCAAGACCACTCAAAAAAGAGTTAAAGCATGCTAAAACATGAGCAAAAGCATGCTAAGATGGAGCTAGCACAAGCTAAGATAGTAGGCTAACTCATTAAGCAAGTTAAGCTAGTAAGCATGATTACACTACAAGTGTAAAAAGAAAACAAGAGCTGCTCCAACCAGTCAAAAACAGAGTTATAACATGTTAAAATAAGGTCAAAAACATGTTGAGATCAAGACATGAGATGGTACAAAAACATGCTCAACTAGTAGACCATCAACACATGCAAACAAAATGCAAGGAGGGGGGACCACCCCTCCTATTTTGGCCCTCAAAACCAACTTTTTACCACTGAAAAACCTCTGAGTTTTAGTGGTAGAAAGGCCAAACAAAGGGTGTTACAAAAGCTTAGAAAGGTGGCTTAAAAGGCTTTACAAGCCAAAGAGCAAAGAGAGGGAACTACCCCCTAACCAAACAAAGCTCAAACCAACATGCTAAGACATTAAAAATAGAAATTTTTAGAGACTAAAATCAGCTTCAAAGTAGCATACAAAGGTGGCAAAGCAATGAACTAAAACAAAGCTTAAAAGGAGTAAATCCTTACCCTTGAAGCACAACAATAAAACAGCAGGCAAACAACCAAACTTCTGAGCCGAAACCACTCCAAGGAGCTCAAACAAGGCCTCTAAGATCCTCAACTCTAAGGTGAAGGTGTTTGGCTAAGGGTGCTAGTGCAAATGTGTAGAGAAAGCACACTTTCAAACACAAAATATACAGAGAGAGGATTCTAGAGTGAGAGAGAGAGAAATATAGCTCAACTTAAACTTTGTAACCTTTTGCATGCATATAGATGAGCTCTATATATAGAAGATACAAAAGCTCCTTGAAGAGATCCAACCATCCACGTGCAAGTAGATGGGCTCATCTATGCAAACAGCTGTCAAAATATCTACAAAAATATCTACTAATGCATTTGTGGCCGGCTGGCCATCAGTGGTGGTCGGCAGGCCAAGAAGCGTGGCCGGAAAAGCCCAATCATGGCCGGTAAGCCATCAAGAACAACAAGATGGAAGGACCAAGACATGGTTCAAAAATGAGAAAGAATGGAAGCAGGGTTTGGAAAGCTCTAACCTGTGGCGTTCTACCGTGGATTTGAGCGCTCGGCGAGCAATCAAACCTGTCACTGGATGTACCTGCAAGAACATCCAAGTCTTTAGGACGGTCAAGAATAGGGTGTCTACTGTTATGCACAGAACAGTCATGCATGTAGGTTTCTTATGCATAGGTCTGATAATTCAGATATACACATGAATACCCTTATAGAGTCAAGGAATGCGTTCTTCGTTGAGGAAATGTTTCCTCATCGAACCCGAGGAGAGGATCAAATTTCTGAAAAGGAACTTGAAAATGATCTTAATGATAGTGATCAAGATGAGAAAGTAGATGAGCCAAGAAAAAGTACAAGGGCTAGGACTTCCAAGTCCTTTGGTCCGAACTTCTTAACTCATATGGTAGAGGGAGAACATTGAACTTTCCATGAAGTTGTGACTTCACCTGAAAGTCTTTTATAGAAAGAAGCGATTAAAAGTGAAATTGACTATATCTTACAGAACCATACTTAGGAGTTTGTTGATCTACCCCGGGGCAGTAAGGCTTTGGGAAGTAAGTGGATCTTTAAAAGAAAGATGAAAGCTAATGGGTCAATTGATAAGTATAAAGCTAAGCTAATTATCAAAGGATATAGGCAGCGAGAAGGTCTGAATTACTTTGATACGTATTCACCTATGAGAAAGATTACATCCATTTACATGGTGATTGCAATAGCAGCTTTACGTAGTCTGGAGGTCATCAAATGGATGTAAAGACAACTTTCTTAAATGGAGATTTAGATGAAGAAATCTACATAGAGCAACCCAAGGGGTTCTCATCTCCAAGGTAAAGTAAGAAAGTCTATAAGCTTGTTAAATTGTTGTATGGTTTCAAACAAGCTCCTAAACAATGGCATGAGAAGTTTGATAACGCCATATTGTCAAATAGGTTTAGAGTCAATGAGAGTGACAAGTGCGTATTTGTCAAAGACACTGACAGAGGTTATGTCATTTTGTGTTTATACATTGATGACATACTCATTATTGGTAGTAATGATGAGATGATTAAAACTACCAAGAGATTGTTAAACTCTAAGTTTGACATAAAAATATGGGCCTTGCAGATGTGATTCTAGGTATTAAGATTACCAAAACATCTAGTGGCATTGTACTTTCTCAATCTCATTATGTTGAGAAGGTAATTGAGAAATTTAGTAAATCAGATATAAGTGTGTCTGGAACACCAATAGACTTGAGTCTACACTTGACCAAGAATAATGGTGAGAGTGTTTCTCATCTAGAATATTCTCGGGTCATTGGGAGTTTGACAGATTTAATGAGTTGTACAGGGTTGGATATAGCCTACTCTGTTAGCAAGCTTAGTAGATACACGAGTAATCCTAATGCTACTTATTGGAGGGGCATTATACAGGTGTTGGGTTATCTCTGCTACACCTAGTAGTATGTGCTGCATATTACCAGATACCCAGCAGTACTAGAAGGGTATAGTGATACAAATTAGATATCTGATATAAAGGACTCCAAATCCACTAGTGGTTATGTCTTTACCTTCGGAGGGGCAGCCATTTCAAGGAAATCTTCCAAACAAACGTGTATATCGAGATCAACAATGGAATCTGAGTTTATTGCTTTAGATAAAGCAACTGAAGAAGCTAAATTGTAGTAACCCTGATTTTTCATAAGTTAATTTTTATTTATTTATTATTATTATTAGTTTATTTTTATTTTTTTTTGGCTTTATTAATTATGTGGTTACATGAGAATTTAATGTGGTATTTAATTAATTTAATGTGATAGTTAATTATGTGTAATTAATCTGAATATTGATATATTTATGTTTTTTATAAATAAAAAAAATGTTTCTATATTGATAAAAACATACATCATATTTATGTATGTTCTATTTATATATTATTTGTAAAATATAATATAATAATAAATTTCAAGTAGGTTATAAGATTAGAGGCTCAGTAAGAATAAAATAAAATAAAAAACAGGAGAGAGAAAGAGAGAGAGAGAGAGAGAGAGAGAGAGAGAGAACGGGAGAGATTAATGAAAACAAAGAGGAATGGCAGGAGAGAGAAGAGGAAAGAAAAAAAAGGGTTTAGGGTTTTATTTTGGGGTTTTTATTAATTCTTCAAGTAACTCGTTGATCTTCGAAAAATAATTGAGTACAAAACCCACTTCCCTTGATTTATGTTTAATTCGTTGTTTTTATTTATTTGATACTGGTTTGATTTTGTATTTGCATGTAGATGATGAATTGATTTCATTATTTGGTTAGATACGTATTTAAGGTTTTGGGTTTTGATATGTATTTATTTTATGATTGTAATCACACTCATGGATGTATGAAATTAAAATAAACTGAGAACCCATAGATAAATCCCTTACACTCCACCCTGACTCTATGGATTGTTGTTTTAGTTGAGTGTTGGTGAGAAAGAGTGTAAAAAAAAAAAGGTAAGGATTATGAGATTTATTTGAATTCCATAGGCTTGGCATTGTTATGTTTGTTCTCATGAGTAGATGAGAGATAGTGTATATATATTGTTGCCTCGTTCTCAAGAGTAGACGAGTGCTTTGATTTACGCGCATATGTATATGCTAACCATCCGAGGAGTGTGGGTCAAACTCGGGACGATATCCCCGTGCAAGTTTGGCTTCAAAGTGGTGTTAGGTATACGGGACGCACATGGGATATATGTGTAGGCTGGAAGTGAAGGGTCGAAGTAGTGGAGTTAAGCTACAAAGAATTAAATATGAACTTATTGGTATAGTTTGAATTGCTTTGATTTGTACATCTCGAAAAATAGTAAATGACCTCGTTAAATTACCAAATTTGGGTAGAGGCATGAATACGTAATTCTAGACAACTTTTGTGTTTGAACTTTTTACTAAAAAGATTAATTAGGACTTGTAATCGGATTATCTTGGTTACAGCAATTTTTGTTCATTTTAGCAATGTAGACTTTAAATGTTGTTTTAACCCACAAAAAGAGCTCATTTTTATTGATTTCTCGTAAATTGAAGTAAAACATTATTCTGAACACTTTTCGTGTTTTGAACTATTCTGAAAAAAATCATCTTAGGGCAGTTTCTTTTCATTTTCTATTCCAGATTTTTTTGATCAAATTTCATCTAGGCTCTTCTATTAAGTTTTTTCTCTCAACGTGTTCAGTTTTTATGAAATTCGTTCATGTTGCCTTTCAGGAAATTTGATTATGTACAACTTTTATTCTTTGAGTTTTGGTCTATTCGAATAATTTAAGTATGAAACAGTGCGTTTTTATACTTCCTCAACAATTTACTTATGATTAAATGATACTAACTTTATTTTATTTTCTTTTTTTTTTTTTTTGCAGAATGGTGGGTCTTACTAACTTTTTATACAGGGCTGACCCACTCTATTTTTTTCATGTTTATTTTGTTATTTTATACTCAATTTATATTTAGTTGTGTACGGGCAAGAAACTAAATGTCATCGTATCTCAGGAAACTACCCATTCATCTCGGTGCGGATGGAACTATTTGTCTTGTCCCGTGACAAGAATTAACTATATTTTTAATTGTGTCTAGTGGACGCGTGGGTGTCAAATAATTGTACTCATACCAATATACTTGTATACTGATCCGTTTTGTCTCTTAGCATCTCAGGTGTGTTCTGTTCACTACTACAAATATAGATAAAGATCACACTTTTTTGGTGTGATATATGTTTTTTAATCACACCTTTTAAGTTTTATTAAAGTGTGATCTTTAGGAGTGTGATTAAAAATAGTCATTTTTAATCACACTTTTTAAGTGTCATTAAAAAATGCTTTCATCACACCTTTTAAGTGTGATTAATAATATTTAGATCACACCTTTTAAGTGTGGTTAAAAACATTTAGATCACACCTTTTAAATGTGATTAAAAATATTTAGATCACACCTTTTAAGTGTGGTTAAAAATATTTAAATCACACCTTTTAAGTGTGGTTAAAAACATTTAGATCACACCTTTTAAGTGTGATTAAAAATATTTAGATCACACCTTTTAAGTGTGGTTAAAAATATTTAAATCACACCTTTTAAGTGTGATTAAAAACTTTAGTTCACACCTTTTAAATGTGATTAAAAACTTTAAATCACACCTTTTAAGTGTGATTAAAAATATTTTGATCACACCATTTAAGTGTGATCTTTGGAAGTGTGATTAAAAATGATCATTTTTAATCACACTTTTTAAATGTGATTAATAACATTTAGATCACACTTTTTAAGTGTGATTAAAAATATTTACATCACATCATTTAAGTGTGATTAATAACATTTAGATCACATCTTTTAAGTGTGATTAATAACTAATAAAATCTGTGATAAAAAAAAGGTGCTACATATTTGAAAAATAATCAATATTATTTTTGTATGCACATTTGAATAATGTAATACACACTATATACTATATTTTGAATCATAACCACATATTGAATAGAATAACGTCATATATTTCATAAATGGAAATTAAATATTCAAAACTATATACAAAGGAATTAATAAAAAAAATTATATGTGCTTACATATATTAAAATATGAAAAAACTTAAAAAACTAAGTTCTTTAATTCTTGGACCATATTTTGCATCTCTCCAAAAAATTTCTGACCTGAAAAATGAAAACACAAATTAATTCAGAAACCACTGATGCATATGAATAAACTAAAAAGTTAATTCAGCAAACCAAAATAAGAACACACCAAAGATATAGTATAAACAAATTTTGCAGGCACATAGAGAAAATAATACTTGATCAAAAAATTCATCATGAAGACATAAATTGATTCACAATCAAGAGAACTGAAAAATTCATCAGGTAGAAGGAACAAGAAAAAGAAAAAGGAAGAAATTGATTCCTTAAAGAGACATGGTCCAAAGACCACAAGTTGAACAAATTTGGGATATAATGTACAAACAAATTAGTCACTAATTCGACATATCCCAAACATCAAATGCAGCCTAAATAGTCACTAATTCCTCGGTCTTGCACACTTTTCATTGAAGAAGTCTACCACTAGACTAGGGACTGTATTCCCTATTTTTTTACCTGCACAGCTTTCTCATGTAAGAAACAAATCTCTGAATTTGAGATCTGGAAACTTCTCATACCATATGCATATCCCTGGCTGCAAAAATAAAGAGGTCCACTTGGATCACATATGACTGCATAAAGCTTTCTGTATAAGCATAGAACAAATAATCTTAATTCAAGGTATAGAGGGTGTGGATGGAAAAAATAACTAAAAAATGACCACAGTATCTCTAGCTTGAACTCCTCTTCTAGAGCCTTTACAATCTCTACAGTATCTAAGCTATCCAATCCCAAATCTTTCTGAAAATGGATGTTTATAAGTGAAAGTCTGTCTTTGTTTTCACGAGTAAGATTGTTGAAGTCTTAAATTGGTTCCATTTTTAAGTTCATTCCCAATCCTAGCCTAAACCCGAGGGAGTTGGTTAACCAATATTATGAGCCCAGATGAACTATGGGAACAAAGAACCAAATCACACCAATCCAATTTGTAACTCAGTTTATCAATATATTATTTTTAGTTGCTCAACATTTTCTCACAAAGCATCACTAGCCTTAAAATATATGTGCATGCACTAAAAGCATTTCTTGCTTCTACAAATCAAATATCATTTTAACTAAAGAATTTTATCATAAATGAAATTTAACTAGCACTTCAATCCTTTCAAAAGTATAATAATAATAAAATAAATAAATAAAGAAAGTAGCTATTCTATCTAGAAAACTGATTCATCAAGGCTTGGTGTAAACATATAAGCACATACTCTAAACTATAAAATAAAATTGCCAAGCCACATAATATTAGTATATTAAGGAATCAAGAAACATAAAAGTGAAATTTATTATTTAGTATAATTGTAGTTAGTTCATCATCTGTGCAAACAGGACAAAATATAACTCATTAAGCCTATTTACCATAATGCATCCAAACATACTAGAAGAAATTGCCAAGTCAAAACAAACCAAGAAAAAAGTTATTTTAACAGCAATGGCACTCACCCATTCACCTAGGCAAAGGGACTAGTAATATTTGGCAAATCTGTGACATTCACTAGACTCCTCTCCTTTTGCTACTAAGCACCTGCAGTTTTTGATTGAAGAATAAAAATAAAAATAAAAAGGCAATTACTTAGTTCTACAATAAGTTGGTAAGATGTTTAAAACTCTTCATATAAAGCCCATTCATTCATGAATGCCTCAAAATGATATAATACTAAAAAAGTGTGCCTGTGAAACTCAATGTAGTGAGTGAAACAGTGTCTGGTCTAATTGGTTGTAGGAAATCAAAAATCAACTGGTTCAGTCTTCAGTTCAATCTGAAAGGCAACATAAAGAAGTTGATATCAGTAAAAAAGAAAACCAAAAAAAATAATAAATAAAATAAGCTCCATACTAGAACTAACCACTCAAACATAGGATTACACATGTTCAACCGCCACATAACAGGGTCTATGGGGGTGTTGAACACATGAGAGACCCATTTTGAATAGTATAACAACCACCAATGAGAACCAAAAGGAAAGAACAAAACAGGTTGAGAACAAACACACAATATAGTCCTTAGCCACTCAACCCACACACTCAACTCACACATAAAACACTACAAAATATATGCTTACATTCATCTCAACCCACCAAACAAAAAATTCCTTCACAATATGTACCAGCTTGCCAATCTGCACAACAAACATTAGAAAATATATATATATATATATATGCTCAACGTCACTCAACCCACAAGTCTCACCAGCTCCACACAAGTATGACTACTACCTAGGAATATCTGAAAAGTACTTGTAAAGAACAAGATATGCCCCTTTGATTAGGAAAGTCAGGATACAACATGGCAGACAAGAAGTGTTTTCGTTTTCATTTTTGAAAAACTGACATGAAGCATGCAGAAGAATAATACATAAAGCAACTCAGTTACATTAAGCTATTTCCTGTTCATTTTTGTAATTTTTTTTACCTAACTCAGAAAATCCCCATAACTCAGCCTTACCTTTGTTGGGTGTGGAATTTAATACCAGAACAGAGAAATGTCAATTTCAACAGGACTCATACAGCGAAACTCAAAACCAACGATTTCTAAAGCTTGAAAATGCTCAAGTTAAAAAGAGTATAAAATGGACTAGAAAGTGCATTCACTGGCTTTAGGTAGCCTGTGTTCGTTTTCAGTCTTCCTTCTTGTCAAGTTCATCGATTGCAGCAAGTCTTTCAACAAAGGAGGATGAGAATAGTGATAGGCAGAATACCAAGGATCAGTATTCATAGCTGACAGGTTCTCTTCCTGAAAAAGCCATTATTAGCTCGGTTAATCAGCAATTCAAACACTCATAACATTATGAAGTCCTATAACAATTATGAATTTATTATAATATGTTTAGAATAGAAGTATTTGACCGCCCATAGTACTATTAAAAGAGATGAGGCTTTGGTCTAGCACAACTGTTAATCATATTATCTTATGCATATATCAGAACACAACTGTATTGCAAACACACAAATGCTATGTGGCCCATGACAGGACAAGAAAAAAAATACTTGGTTATTAATATTATTTTCTTACCCCGCCCTGCTCAAGATGCATGAAGGTTCTGGCTTAAACAGAAGATAGTAACTAAGTAGAAATGAAACTGAAAGAATAAATGCAGAACTGAGCAAAGTCTACTAAAAGCAGATATATGACAAGAAATTGTGACTCAAGAAAACTTTTCTTCAACGTAGTTATCACATAAGCCCAATAGCATGTGTCAAAGTGCACTAACCTAGTATGAGTTTCTTGTTTCCCTATACAATATCGTTTCCTGCTACATTCACAAGAGAGAAGTTCAATTCCTTTCCAATCCGTATAGCTTGGTTGCAATTCTCAACTTTTCTGAAAGGCATCTTGATGGGAGGTTTTGTTGCTTGCTTCCAGTTTACTGATCCTAGGTAAACTTTGTCCAGAACTTCCAATATAACCCATCTACATGTAAGAGGGATAAAAATCAAACAAAATTAACAAGCACTCAAAAATAGGGCAAGGAAATTGTAACCTCAGCCTGTTCTGACATCCTCAAACATATTATTGACATATGAATCAACTCCAAGACTGTTAATCCACAGTCGGAAGCATCTCTCCTCCCTAGAAGTTTGAGCATCATCTATCATCATCTCAGAAAAAGACATTTTTGGTGTCCATGGATAAGCCATTCCTGCATTAAGAAATTCACAAACTAATTACAAAGAAATCCACAGTGATAAAATCATGGGAAAAGCCAAAATATGCATAAGCAATTAGTCCGACCTCTGCTGGAATATTTGAGCAACAAATGCCAGATTTAGATTTGCCGATCCCTCAACAATGTCCTTTGGAGTGACATATCTTTTGTAATCCATTCTCTCTACATGCTCAAGAATCGGATTCGCTCTTTCAGTAGGATCCTTAGTATCCAATGTGGTGGCACTACCATGTTCTGGTGCAAGAACATTAAGCAAGTGAGCACATGCTTCGCCATCCTACCAAATTAGTGTTAAAAAATAAAAATAAATAAAAAAAGGAAAACAGAGCGTGGGGAAAGAGAAATCAAATACTACATGACCAACCATAAGTAGTAAACAGAGAAATCTTTATCATGACCAACCATACGAATTTACATTTCAAGAAATTATTGCTACATTGATAGACATCATCTCATCAGAATTTTCATAAAAAAAAAAAAAAAAAGTTTGTACAATAGGCCTGAATGAATGTATTACCATACTGAGAGACAACATCAAAAATCAAATTTATGCAATATAAAAACTCCAGGGAGATGAAAAACAACGCTATAAGGATCTCCAATACCAACCTGCAGTCACAATAAAGAGTACACAATCATTTCAGTATCAACACAAAACAATGGACAACAAACAATAACAAAGACATTGAAATAAAAATAAAAATAATACCCTAGATATAAAATCAGACACCAATGCCATAAAACTATTCCCATCATCCAAACCACACATGGGGACTAGTGTCCATACTGCCTGGACAATTTGATTGTCACAACACCAATAGTTATCTCCATAAGTATCTTCTGTGTTGTTTTTCCTCTGCAAAATATCCCCCATGACTAATTTCTTGTGTAATGCTTTGAGACTGCAAGAACAAAATAAGAGGGTCGTCCAGCAAGGAATAGAAAGTCACTCAAAAAGTTCTAAGATTCACAACCAGGTTTTTATTTTGAGACACATTTAGATCATCATATGCCAAATTGATATGGTTCAACAACATTTTCGTGCAAACCAATTCTTTTAAAAGTTAGCCATAGCATCTTCTTAAGTTTAAATAACAAAAGCACAATATAATTTCACAACATTCAAACTTTGCGACATCATTTACTGCACACTTTGAAAATTTGCGACATCATTTAAACTTTGCGATATCGAGCTCATCTAAAACTTGATTAATTCTCATAATGCCATTCAAGTTCATCTTATATAAGGAGAAGAGAAAGACTAATGGAGAACATGTATTTTATACCACCAAAGATGTATGCTTTGAAAGATTTCATATAATCCTTAAAAGATATTTCATAATCCTTGAGCACTGCCGTTTGCAATACTTCCTTCCATCCATGAGTGACAAAAATGATAGAGAGCAATTCATTTGTTAGCTGTCAGTTTCTATTTCAATATGTGCTTATGACATGGAACAGGACCAATGAAGACCTGAATTTTAGAGCACAAAACAAAATCAACAATTAAACAGATAGCAACCATGATGGATTTAGTCACGCACTTAGAACACCAAACATGCTGCCAATGTCTAATGCAAAAGAGAAGAACTGGTTTTTTTAACACAAACCTTCTCATGCTCAACCACCATCCATGTCTCAAAACTGAATGAAAATATAGAACTAGCAAGAGAGAGACAGATACTTGCTAGCCAGACACTCAGATGTGGACAAACTCTCTTCTACATGCCAACAAAGAGGTGCAGGATGCAAAATATCCAACAAACGTCCTTTTGACCTCTGCATCAAACAGTAGAATTCACTATAACAGAAAAATAGAACAATGAAATGAAATATAGCTCACTATGCCTTGTAATCCCATTAAACATAAAAATCATTGAAATATAGCTCCTGGACCACCTCCTACTATACACAACCCGACCAAGAGAACATATAAACACATACAAAAATGGTAATATAAACCCTTATTTTCTACCCATTCTTGACTTGTATTCACAGCTAACAACATAAAAGCACTTTACAGTTACAAATTCATCTTCCTATATATATTTAGCCAAAAAAAAAAAAAAACTCATTTTCAGAAAAATTATGGAAGGAAAAAAAAAACATGAATGGTATATAATTCTTACAAAGAACACATATGAACAAGAATTATATATATATATATATATATAGAGAGAGAGAGAGAGAAGGTGAAAGAAAGCACAAAAACTAGAAAGGAAGACAGCAAAGAAGAGTTAAGATGTAAACTGTGTTTGTTTATATGAAACAGAACAATATAATAAAAACCCACTGAATCAATCAAAATTATCTCAATAAAATTAACCGTATATATTCAAAGTAAGCAAATAAAACCTTGAATAAAATTATCTCCTTCTCTGAATCTTCAAAAGTTGTCAATCGAGCTCCGTATACGGACGACATTTTGTGAGACGGGTCGGAGGAGAAACCGAAATCAAAAATCTAAACTTCAATTCTGTAGATCAGATCGTCAAGGAAAACAAGGTTTCCAATGGAATTCCTATATATAGAGCGGGTTGGCGATTACAGATGCGAAGAACCAAAAACAAGAGATGGGGAAAGCCACTGGAATGAGAGCAGGAGAGGGAAAGCCATCGTCTGCCGTGCTCACAGTCGCGAGAGAGACAGAGATGGGGATTTTTTGTTCAAAAATTAGGGATTTGAGATTTGGGGATTTTTGGTTGAGGGGGGAAAAACGAGCGGGAATGGAAAAGGGGGAAGAGATTAGGGATTTTTGAGATGGGGGATTTTGGGTTTGGGGTGGGAGGAACCCGAGCTGGAATTGGCTGGAATTGGGTGGGGGGGGATGGAAATTTTTTTGGAATTTTTTTTTTTATTTTCATTACAAATGAATATTTAAATAATAAAATATATATATTTTTTCCGCAATGGAGGATTTGTTTAAAAAAATTATTTTTTATTAATTTTTTTTTTTTATAGTTTATGAAATTTTTTTTTTTTCATTTAGTAAGGTTGAAAATTTATTTGTTTCATATTTATTTTAATGAATAAAAAATTATTATTATTTTTTTATTTGGTAGAGGTAGGGATAATATTTTCTATTAAAATAAAGTTAATTTTTGTGGTCAATGAAAAATATTTTTTTGCGACTCATTTTATTTTATTTTTGGTTACTAAAAATCAAGAACTAATTTTTTTTGGTAGAGGATAGAAGTGGCAATAGTGGTGAAAGTGGTGGTGGTAGTGATGGTGAAGGAGATAAGTGGTGAAGTTGTGGTAGTGGTAAAGAAGATAGAATAACGGTGGTAGATAAGAGGTAATAATAATAGTAGTAGTGGTGGTAGTGGAGTGGTAGCGATGGTGGTAGTAATGATAGTTGTAGAGGTGGAGTGACAACAGTGGTAGTAGTGGAATGGCATTTGCAGTAGTGGATGTGGTGGAGAAGATGGGTGGTGAGAGAGAGATGAGTGAGAGACAGATAGAGAAGAGAGATAGAGAGAGAGAGAGAGAGAGAAATAGACAGAGACAAAGTAATGAGCGAGAGAGAGACAAAGTGGTCGCTAAAAGTGCATTTTCTTGTAGTGGAGAGCTCGGTAAATAGAGAAGAGATGAGAGAGAGAGTGAGCAAGGTGAACACAGTGGGGGAGAGAGACAGACAGACAAAGAAAAGTGATGAGTGAGAGAGAGAAAGAGAAGAGAGGGAGAGACATAGAGAGAAAGAGAGAGACGAACAGACAGAAAAGAGTGATGAGTAAGAGAGAGAAAGAGAATGGAGAAAGAGACACAGAGAGAAAGAGAGAGACGGACAGACAGAGAAGAGTGATGAGTGAGAGAGAGAAAGAGAAAGAGAAGAGAGAAAGAGAGAGATAGACAAACAGAGAAGAGTGATGAGTGGGAGAAAAAAAAAAGACAGAGACACATAGAGAAAGGGAGAGACAGACAGATAGAGAAGAGTGATGAGTAAGAGAGAGAAAGAGAGATAGGAAGATGAAAAAATGGGTGAAAAGAGAAACGTTCAAAAGAGTAAGACGACGTCGTTTATAGTGGATCGATAAATCGAGAAGAAGCTCGATAAATAGAGAAGATGGAAGTAAGAAAGTGTGCAAGGCGAACATAGTGAGAGAGAAATAGACAAATAGACAAGTAGACAAAGAGAGAGAGAGAGACAGAAAAGTGATGAGTGAGAGAGAGACATGGCGAGAGATAAACAGAAAAAGAGAGAGAGAGATAGAGGGAGAGATAGAAAAAGAGAGAGAAATAAGAGATGAGCGAGAGATAAATAAAAAGAGAGAGAAATAGAGCGAAAAGATATGAGCGAGAGAGGGACACAAAAAAAAAGAGAGAGACAGAGAGAGAAGAGAAATGGGCGAGAGAGATAGAAAGATAAGAGAGAGAGAGAAAAGAAATGAGAAAGATAGAGAGAAGAGAGATGAGCGAGAGAGGCAGAGAGAAAAAACAGATGAGAGAGATAGAGAGAAAAGAGATAGGCGAGAGACACAGAGAGAAAATGAGAGAGAGAAACAGACAGACAGAGAAAGAAGAGTGATGAGTGAAAGAGATAAAGAGAAGAGAGAGATAGAGACAGAGAGACATGAAGATGAAAAAATGAATGAAAAGAGAAATGTTATATCAAAAGAGTAAGACGACATTGTTTTTTTTTAATTTTTTTTGCGACAGAAAAATACCGTTAAATTTATTCAAACCATTTTATGACTGTATATATATGAAGCTGTCTCAAAACCACAATCACTATGCTATGTTAGAGTTTTCCAAAAACTCTTTTGAGAAAATTATACTTTCCTGTTTTTTGTGTTATATTGTTTTTACTGAATTTTTTAAAATATTTTAAGTATTTTTTTAATTTTTAGACACACCTAACATAAATACACCTAAAAATTTTTTTAAAAATCTTTTAAAAATTCACTAAATACCAAAAATACAATAATTCAATACATTTCTTTTTTGTATTTTTATGTATTTATTAATTTTTTTTAAAAAAATTTCATAATTTTTTTTTTAGATACATTTAATTAAGGTGCATTTAAAAAAAATATTTAAAATTTTAAAAATATTCACAAAAAAAAAAACACAAAAGTCACTTTTTGCGACGGCAGAAAATGCCGTCTCAAAAGAGCAGAGTATTTGCGACGGCACCATTTGCCTTCTCAAAAAAGCAGAGCATTTGCGACGGCACAATTTGCCGTCTCAAAAAATGAGAGTATTTGCGACGGCAGAAAATACCGTCGCAAATACTCCCATTTTTTGAGACGGAAAATTGTGCCGTCGCAAATACTCTGTTTTTTTGAGACGGCAAATGGTGCCGTCGCAAATACTCTGCTCTTTTGAGACGGCATTTCTGCCGTCGCAAAAAGTGACTTTTTGAGACGGCAAGTGTGCCATCGCAAATAGTTCCGTCTCATAAACCCACTTTTCTTGTAGTGGGAGCTCGATAAATAGAGAAGATGGGAGTAAGAGAGTGAGCAAGGCGAACATAGTGAGGGAGAATATAGACAAATAGACAAGTAGAGAGAGAGAGAGAGAATGGTGGTGAGTGAGAGAGAGACAGGGAGAGAGAGAGACAGAAAAGAGAAAGAGAGAGAGAGATAGAGATAAAGAGAAAGATAGAAAAAGAGAGAGAAACAAGAGATGAGCGAGAGATAGACAAAAAGAGATGAGTGAGAGAGAGACACAGAAAAAGAGAGAGACAGAGAGAGAAGAGAAATGAGCGAGAGAGATAGAAAGATAAGAGAGAGAGAGAAAAGAAATGAGAGAGATAGAGAGAAGAGAGATGAGCGAGAGAAAACAGATGAGAGAGATAGAGAGAAAAGAGATAAGCGAGAGACACAGAGAGAAAATGAGAGAGAGAAACAGACAGACAGAGAAAGAAGAGTGATGAGTGCAAGAGATAAAGAAAAGAGAATGAGATAGAGACAGAGAGACATGAAGATGAAAAAATGAACGAAAAGAGAAATGTTATATTAAAAGAGTAAGAAGACATTTTTTTTAAAAAAAAATTTGCGATAGAATTTTGTGACTGTATATATATGAAGCTGTCTCAAATCCACAATCACTATGCTAGGTTAGAGTTTTCCAAAAACTCTTTTGAGAAAATTATACTTTCTTGTTTTCCGTGTTATATTGTCTTTACTGAATTTTTTTAATATTTTAAGTATTTTTTAAAATTTTTAGACACCTAACATAAATACATCTAAAAATTTAAAAAAATTGTAAAAAAAATCTTTTAAAAATTCACTAAATACCAAAAATACAATAATTCAATACATTTTTTTGTATTTTTATGTATTTATTAATTTTTAAAAATATTTTTTCATAATTTATTTTTTTAGATGCATCTAAGTAAGGCGTATCTAAAAAAAATATTTAAAATTTTAAAAGTATTCACTAAAAATTAAAAGTATTCATTTTTATTTTAATGAAAAAAATATTATTATTTTCTATTTGGTAGAAGTAAGGGTAATATTTTAATAAAAAATATTTTCCACTAAAATTAAAATAATTTTCTGTGGTCAATGAAAAATATTTTTCTGCGGCCTATTTTTTTTTTGTTATTAAAAATCATGAACTAATTTTTTGTGGTAGAGGAGAGGGAGTAGTAGTAGTGGTGAAGGTGGTGGATAAGAGATGGTGGTGGTGGTGGTGGTGGCGGCGGCGAAGGAGATTAATGGTGTTGTAGTAGTGGTAGAGTAGATGAAGTGGCAAGGGTGAAGGAGAGGTAATGATAGTAGTAGTGGCAGTAATGGCGAAGGTGGTGGATAAGAGATGATGGTGGTGATGGTGGTGGTGGTGGTGGTAGCGAAGGAGATTAGTGGTGAAGTTGTGGTAGTGGTAGAGTAGATGAAGTGGCAAGGGCGAATGAGAGGTAATGGTAGTAGTAGTGGCAATAATGGTAGTGGTGGCAATGGTAGTAGTAATGGTAGTCGTAGAGGTGAAGTGGTGACAGTGGTAATAATACTGGTAGTGGAATGGCGTTTGCAATAGTGGTGAAGATGGTGAAGGAGATGGGTGGTGAGAGAAAGAGAGATGAGTGGGAGACAGATAGAGGAGAGAGAGAGAGAGAGAGAGAGAAAGAGAGAGAGACAAAGGCAGAGTGATGAGCGAGAGAGAGACAAAGTGGTCGCTAAAAGTACATTTTCTTGTAGTGGATAGATAAATCAAAAGGGAGCTCAGTAAATAGAGAAGCCGGGAGAGAGAAAGTGAGCAACGCGAACACAGAGGGAGAGAGAGAGAGAAAGAGAGAGAGAGGGACAAAAAGATAAAGAGATAGAAAGTGGGAGACAGAAAAAGAGACAGAGAGAGAAAAGAGATGAACGAAAGAGACAGAGAGAGATAGAGAGAAGAGAGATGAGCGAGAGAGACATAGAGAGAAGAGAGATGAACGAGAGAGACAGAGAGAGAGATAGAGAAGAGAGATGAGCGAGAAAGACATAGAGAGATGAAAGATGAGAGAGATAGAGAAAAGAGAGATGAGCGAAGAGATAGGAAGAGAATAGAGATGAGAGAAGAGATAGATGAGTGAAAGACACAGAGAGATAGATAGACAGAAAGAAAAGAGTGATGAATGAGAGAGAGAAAGAAAAGAGAGAGAGGAAGATGAAAAAATGGGTAAAAAGATATAGACAAAGAGAGAGAGAAGAAAAAGAGCGAAAATAGATAAATGAGAGAGAGACAGAGAAAGATGAACGAGAGAGATAAAGAGAAGAGAGACAGAGAGAGAAGAGAGATGAAAGAGATAGACAGAAGAGAGATGAACGAGAGACACAGAGAGAAAGAGAGAAAGAGAGAAAGAGAGAAAGAGAGAGACAAACAGACAGATAGAGAAGAGTGATGAGTGAGAGAGAGAGAAAAATAAGAGAGACAGAGACACAGAGAGAAAGAGAGAGACAGACAGACAGAGAAGAGTGATGAGTGAGAGAGAAAGAGAAGAGAGACAGAGACAGAGAGATAAGAAGATGAAAAAATGGGTGAAAAAGTTCCGTGTCTAACGTCTCATTTTCTAGTAGTGAGTCGTCTCTATCATTCATGGGTAGAATAGAGGCGCGGATTTGGGAATTGTATATTTTATATAAAAATCAAATTGAAATATTTTATACAATCACACCTATTTAGGGAGTGTGATTAAATATATATATATATATATATATAATTACACTTATTTAAAAAGTGTGATTAAAAAGTAGTAATGTATATATAATCATACTTTAATTAAAATGTGTGATTAAAAAATATATATATAATCACACTTATTTAAAAAGTGTGATTAAAAAGTAGTAGTGTATATATAATCACACTTTAATTAGAAGGTGTGATTAAAAAATATATAAATAATCACACTTTAATTAGAATGTGTGGTTAAAAAATATATATATAATCACACCTATTTAAAAGTGTGATTAAAAAGTAGTAGTGTATATATAATCACACTTTAATTAGAAGGTGTGATTAAAAAATATATAAATAATCACACTTTAATTAGAATGTGTGATTAAAAATATATATATATAATCACACTTGTTTAAAAAGTGTGATTAAAAAGTAGTAGTGTATATATAATCACACTTTAATTAGAAGGTGTGATTAAAAAATATATATATAATCACACTTGTTTAAAAAGCGTGATTAAAAAGTAGTAGTGTATATATAATCACACTTTAATTAGAAGGTGTGATTAAAAAATATATAAATAATCACACTTTAATTAGAATGTGTGATTAAAAAATATATATATAATCACACTTGTTTAAAAAGTGTGATTAAAAAGTAGTAGTGTATATATAATCACACTTTAATTAGAAGGTGTGATTAAAAATATATATATATAATCACACTTAATTGAAAAGTGACATAAAAAATAAATATTATCACACTCAATCAAATTAAGTGTGATTAAAATATCAATCTAATTTTTTTTATCACACTTCCAATAAAAGTGAGATCTTTTTTTTTGTCAAAGTGTGATCTTTAACTATTTTTGTAGTAGTGGTTTGAGTGCAGTCGAGCTTCCTTTGCAGGATTAGTTGGACAACGGGGGTGACAAGAAATAACTACAGTCGTAGGTGTAAAGAAAAGCATCACGCAGCGGAAAAATATTATCAGATCATACCTTAGGTGATAGAACCTGAAGCGAAGAATCTCGGGAGTAAATCACGTGCTTTAAGAATGCGACCAACGAACCCAGCAGTGGAGTGACACTACAATATGAGTATCACCCACACAAGTCACAGTGCAGAGGCTAGATCGTTCTCATATGAAAGAGAGTTAGAGAGAGAGTCTGGGAAAAAAGGTTATGGGTTAAAAACCACATAACATATATGATATCAATCCCATCATATCAGATGTATATAATCAAATATATAACAATCAATATCTATCTATCCATCTATCCATATCTCTTGATAAGATATCGTAGATATAGATATTTATTGGAGTTCAAGTTTTTTAGCACATACCTATCTCTTCATCCTCTCTCTCTCCATTTTATAGAGCCCCTCTCCTCGAGACTTGATCCATGCAACTTAGCTCTTTATCATCATTTTGTCAGGGCCCATCTCTCTACTGTACTTCCTTGGAAGGGACATTTTGGTCCCATCTAATGGGTTAATGCCGATTCTCCCTACACATTCGGCCATATTTAATCGGCAATGGCACCCACAATTCGGTACTCCATGCTCTATTTCTTCAAATATCTACTCAGGAATGATGTGGTCTAGTGGGCCTTGACCTTATTCAGCCCATTTTGTTTGGGTTTGGAAGCTCTATTTTCCATTTAGATTTATCATTTGTTTGGCTTCCACAACCACCCATCACTTCTTCCTCCGACTGCATTACAACTACATTCTATCTTCTCATTGTTTTTAAATCTTTATTTTATTTTTATGGAAGCAAGCAACCAGATTCCTCAACCAAACTAGCAGACCCACACACATACACACACACACACACACATAGTTATATAGACATATACATATGTACATCTATAAACCATGGTTCTTCCCTCTCTTTCAGTTCACTACAATGAAGACCCGCACCTATATATATATATATATATATATATATATATGTACATATTTCATGTATGCTCGGTGGGAATCATCACAGCATGGTTGGGGAATATAACACTGACATTCGTGTCTATATTGGCTAATGAAAGAGTTTTTGATTGTGGGCACAAATTGAATAACGAAAATGTCTCTTTTGATTATCAAAGAATTGGAATGATCTCAATTTGTTATAATCTCTATGAACAATTATGAAAATTCCAAATCAATAATCCATTTCAGTGGCTTTGTTATTGGGTAAGCTATCAATATGTTCTAATAGTTTGACATAATTCCCATTAAATCCTATTGAAAATTAATTACAGTAAAATTATTGTTAAAAATAATTTTTTGTAAAGATTTTTTACATATGTTGTTGAAAATTGACAATTAGTAACTTCTTTTTTTTTTATCATGATTTTTATAAGTTATCGCTAAAACCTACAATTAGTGATGTTTTTATGTGACAAAATTTTCAAACTGTTGCTGAAAGTTGAAAATTACTGGCTTTTTGTGACAATTTTTTTAAAATGTCGCTAAAACTTATAATTAGTGACATTTTTTGTGACAGTTTCTAAACTATCGTTGAAAATTAACAATTAGTGACATTTTTTAATAGTGTTTGATAAAAAATGCCATTAATTATTATAAGATATATTGGACAATAAGTTTAACTATTAGGACCTAAACATAAGTCCTCCATTGTCATTTGTGTTCTACGGTGAGGTAGTGGTCCCATGGTGGCTTTGGATTGTTGAAGGAAGTGAGGAGAAAGAAAGGGAGATGAGAATGTGGAGATAATGTGCAGTTGAGAAAAGAACAGGGAAGATAGATTTGGTCACCATTGTGCAATGGTAGAGAAAACAAAGAAGGAAGAATAAAAGAAAAGAAAATAAAATAAAAAACAAAAGCAACAAAAAAAAAAAAAGAGGATAAAAATGTTATTTTTTTAATTATGGACTTAACATAAGTGCTTAATTTAGTGCATGTTATACATGTGCTATTAACATAAACAGAATTCAAAACTTTTACATTTCACTCCGAACTAGAGGGAGGTTTTTATTTTTATTTTTATTTTTATCAGCAAAGAAAAGGAAAACTTTATTGATGGGATGAGCAGATATAAGAAAAAAACTAGAGGGAGGTTAAGTATATATTTATAAACCACATGAGTAATGTGTTTTTAAGCTAAACTACAAAGGGAAAAATGTAATTAACCCAAGAATAAATGATGAGTGCTTCTATTAGCACTCCATTTATTATTTTGGACCCCCAATTTCTATTACAATAATAATCTTAAATGAAATTATTAAAGAGGGCATCAATCATTTTGAGATACCACATCTCACAATTAAGCCCACACACCCACTAAATAGTGAGATAGGGTTTATGAGAGTACCTACTTCCATCACTACCCAACTATCTTCCCCAAATCTCACCCTCAAAACCTTGAGAACCTTCTGGTGGTGATCCAGTAGCAACAATGGCAACCATTCAAGTACACACACATTTTAGACAATGGCAATGGATGAAAGTTTTTTCGACAATCACAACTTAATGAGATGAGAGAAGTACAACAATGTAAGTTTAGAGCCAGTTCGTACCTTTCATGGTATTCTTAAATCCGAGGAGGTTGGCCTTGTAAGGGTAAGTCTCTTGAAAAACACGACAAAAATGATGAAAAATGTTTGTATTTTTTTTCAATACTGAACTCTAGAATATATGACTAAAATTCAGAAACACAAGTCCAAACATTGGTTATTTGTTCGGGAACACAGGTCCGAACATGGAAATTTGATACACTTTGACGAATTAAAATTGTTCACATTTGCAAGAGTTTTCGTTTTAACAAGTTCAGGAACACAGGTCCGAACATTGGTTATTTGTTCAGGAACAAAAACCCGAACATAGCTTTTGTTTGGGAACACGAGTTCGAACATTCTCAGTGAAAAAAGAGAGGAGAGAGACTTTAGGAGATTGGGGAGAAGCAAGATTGAGACTGAGCAAAATGCGGATTTGCTATCTTTGAACTATAAATACATATAGATACACACACACACACATATTTATATGTTGTTTTTAGGGTTTTGAGTTGATCAAATAAATGGATGGAATTGAAGGAAGATATATGACCTGATGCGAAGAAAAAAGTGAAAATTATAGAAAACACATTCTTTACACCAATTGATTCACATCAAAATATTTTTTTTCCACCGTTATGAGAGAGAGAATAGGTTGTAGGGAGTTTTTTTTTTTTTTTTTTTTTTGGTTAGGAGTTTGGGAGATAATGGTTTTTAGGGTGTGGGAGTGTGCATTTAAGAGTAGTGAAATTTTCATAAGGATAATTTTGGGAAATAAAAGACATTTTAAGGGTTTTTATATGAGTGTTGCTATTAGCACCTCATAAATTATTTTGGACCCCCCAATTTTTAAATTTTTTTATTACAATAATAACCTCAAACAAAATTACTAAAAAGGACATCATTAATTTTGAGACACCCTATCTCACAATTAAGCTTACACACCTACTACATTATGAATTAGGGTTTATAAGAGTACCCACCTCCATTACCACCCATCCATATTCCCCAAATCCCACCTTAAAAAACTACACACCCTCAAAACCTTGAAAACCCTTTGACGACAATATTCCGGCGGTAACAGTGGCAACCATTTGACTACCTACACTTCTCTAGCAATGGCAATATTCTGACAGTAACAGTGGCAACCATTTGACTACCTACACTTCTCTACCTATACTTCTCAAACATGGAAATTTTTTCACACATTGAACGGTCAAAATTGTTAACGCTTGCAAAAATTTTCATTTTTTCAAATTCAGGGAATATAGACCCGAACATTACTTATTTGTTCGAGAATTCCCGAGCAAATAAGTAATGTTCAGGAATGCAGGTCCGAACATGAAAATTTCTTAACACATTTGTGGACCGCCCCCGAGAACTCTGCTCTCCGCGCGCGCGAGGGTACGAATCCGTTTTGTTCTAGGGCTACTACAGTTTGGACTCAATGTCATGGATCTGAATCTAATCTCGCAAAGTGCAATGCAAGATCGATAAATCACCAAAGAGTCCAAATCCGACAAATCGTTTTGGAAAACTGATTTTTATAAAGAAGTGCCAAACATGGACTGCTTTGCCAGATACAGAGTCGCCACCGAAATGTTTTATTTTGGGAAATTTAGGAAACCCTGACTCGTGCCTAAGGTCACGTGTCCGTCATTACCAAAGTTGCCTCGGCTCGGGAACTTGGGTACGAGAGGGGAAGGTCATGCAATGAGCACCCCCGCTCGTCCGATCAAAGATCAGCCTTTACTAACATGATATTTTGTTTTTAAAAACACATGTGTTCTTATTCCGGTTATTAACCTAGAATTACTATGTGATGCGCACAGCACACAAGTATAGACTAGATCGCCTAAGTTGGAACAAAACATTTCATGTTCGTTTGTTTGAAAACGGTTTGAAGTTTGCCACTTGCAAGTAGGCTAAGTCGCGGATTTCAATGAATTGTTCCAATTCAAGCAATCCAACCTTCATCCACAGACATTCATGCAGTTATATCAGTTAAGCAATTAACCTCATGGCACGCATGCTAATAGGGCAACATACACATCTCATGTAGTATGCTAAAGCGTAAACACTCACAGTGTACTCCGAGCCAAAACAGAGAACTAGTTAGAAATCATGTATGATCCTAGTTCATGTTAAGATAGCTAATGCAACACATGCAAAAATGCAATTAAAATAGGCTTGGCTATCTAGAATGTCATGTGAAATGCAACTTGATAACATGTTGTTGAACACGTATTCAAGTAAATGTATTAAAATACAATGCAGTTAGTATGATACGCCGAGCCCGGTGCATGCAAGACAGATGAATGAATACACGCATGTGAAGCATAAGGTATGTTAATCGAAATATGCCCTAAAACTAACCATTGTAAGTGGTTAAGTAAAAGGGAGAAAGAAATGGAGGTTGAAAGACATGCATCACACACACACACACACGCTTATTACAACAGTTGGCCCTCTCGGCAGAGTGTCCGAATAAGAAGCTAACTAGCTAATCTAAGCTAATTAAACTAATTATTACATCACAAAACTAATTAACTGACAAGCTAACTAATTAAGTACAAAACCAAGCTAATTAACTAACAAGTTAACTAACTAGTTATTACAATACAAATAAGCAGCTAGACGCATTAACTACTTAAATACAGAACCAAAGCATAAACTAGCTAAGGAAAGTAGTAAAGAGAGTTCCACTGGAAGAGGAGTGCATGCGTGCTCGGTCGCCTCGTTCGGAAATCCAACGCGATACCCCAACTTGCCTCTGTTTGCAATTGTTCTCAGAACCTTGCACCAAGCTCCACAAAGCTTCCAACTCACCTTGGAGACCTATAGGAACATGGCTGACCAGTTTTTGATGTTGCCAGCCACTGGCCGACCACTTTTCTTTGCTACAGACCAGAAAAAGTGGTCGACCAGCTAGTTTTTTTGGTCGAGCGACCAGTTTTTGCTGCACTTCTCCACTTTGCTGCAACAGAGAACTAGAAAGGGCAAGGCAATGTATTTGCAATGTATGTGTGCACAACCACCCTTCCTATCACTTCATAAGCTCAAGGGAGTGTAGTACTTGACCCTCGGGCCACCAATCACGCATTTCGATGCATGATGGCCAAGAAGCCGAATTGCACAATTCAATGTGAAATGAACACACATATAAACACATAAAGGCTTGAACTTTATCTTGTATGATCAAGAGCGTCGGCAACTGAGAATTGAGGCACGTTTTATCACTTCAACTATGAAATGTCTCTCGTTTCTCGTGTTTGGACTAACATCCTATCCAAACACAATGCAATGCAACTCAAGCATGCAAACATGCAATGCAACTTAAGCATGCAAACATGCAATGTAACTACATGGCATACACAATGCAAATAATAACATGGCATACACAATGCTCAATGGACTTAAACCAAAATGGACAGACCTCGGTCATGCCCAAAATCAGTGGCCATAATGATAAAACTAAGGCATGAAGATCAAGACAAAACATGCAAATGCAATGACTCATCAACTAGGCATAAGAGCACAACTCTCAAGAGTGCTCAAGGAGTGACAATTATGGAAGTGTAACAACACTAAATGCACTGAAATTAGGCAAGAAATGATGCCAAATCATTCAAACAACACAAGCAAGGCATGCTATGGTCCTTAAAGCATGAAGCTAGTAAAGAGGATTACAAAGGGGACATGCAATACATGGCACAAATGCATGAACCAACCATGGACAGAGCTTAATTAGGTCAAAACAAAGACCAAAACATGCTAAGATGGGGGCTCAAGGACCTAGGCAAGATGGCATACATGTTAGGCCACTAACAAGGCAACAATGCATAACACTCAAAGGCACTTAAAGAGTGAAAGAAGTAAGAATATGGAAATTCTATATGCTCTGAAATGTCATGATAAATGATGCCAAATCATGTACATGATGCAAACGAAGCATGCTATGGTACCCAAAGCTTGAAGCTAACATGGCCAATTGCACTACAGCTATGCAATACATGAAGCATATGGTCGAGGCAACCCAAAAGAGTCCTAGAACATGTCAAAATGAGTTTAAAACATGCATGGAAGGAAGCCAAAACAAGCTAGCATGAAGGGCATAAGGCATGATGCATACAAGGCCAAAAGGGAGGATTACACTACACCTATCAAGACCAAGCATGAGATGACTTAACCAAAAAAAATCAGAGTCATATCATGGCAAAATAACCCCAAAAACACACTGAAATGATAGCTCGCAAGCTTAGGCATGAAGGCATACACAATGGCTCATGTTTAAGGCATAAAGGACCAACCCTCCAAAGCATTGAAAGAGAGACAAATGTGAGTGCATGAACATGAAACATAGACTGAAATCACATTTCAAATGATGCCAAATCATTCAAATAGGCCAAGCAATGCATGCTAATGGGCTCAATACACAAAGCTAACAAGCTAGAATACACTATAGCTATACAAAGCATGGCATGCATGACCAAAACAACACAAATTAGAGCTAGATCATGCTAAAACATGGACAAAAGCTTCTTGAAGTTAAGCCAAAATCATGCTAGAATGATGGTCTAAAGCATGGTATACATTAGGCTAGTTAATGGAATTGCACTACAAGTGCATGGAGCATGCAAGGGGCTAACAAACCAACCCAAAACAGATCTAAGGCATGTTCAAACAACACCTAAAACCTACTGAGATGGCCCCAAAACAAGCTAGAAAGACATGCTACTTCATGAAGCATATAAAACTAGTTTGCAAAATTTACACTACAAGTGTATAAGGCATGCAAGGGATGACAAAACCAAACCAAAACAGTGGTATGCTATGCCAAAATAATCCTAAATACATGCTAAGACATAGCCAACATAAGCTTAACAAACATGCTCAAACATGAGGCAAATGAAGCAAGCATTCAAAACACAAGGAGAGTGGATGGCCCTCTCCTATTTGGGACTTCAAAACTACCTTTCCACCACTGAAAATCCTCTGAGTTTCAGTGGTGAGAAGGCCAAATCAAGGTGGTCCCAATAGCTTAAAAAGATGGCACAAGAACAAGGCCAAACAAGGCCTAAGAGGGGGTAGACCACCCCAACACAAAAGTGACCTTAAACAAACATTATAAGCATGCAAAATTAGAACTTTTTGCAGTAGAAAGTAAAGCCCAAAATAGCATGAAAATGGGTTCAAAAGCTCAAGCAAAAATAAGGGTTTAAGAGGTTAAAGGCTCACCCTTGTAGAACCACTTTGAAGCTACAAACTCCAGTAACTTTTTTGAGCTCAAACCAAACCAAAAACACCAAAACCAACTTCTAAGAGCCTTAGCAACCAAAGCATGGTGTTTGAGTGTGTGTTTGTGTGCAATAGTGTGACAAAAAGGCACTTTTGAACACAAAAATGAAGAGAAGATGCAAGATAGATACAAAGATGTACGTATAACTCTCAAGCACCAAAATCTTAACCTGGAGAAGGTTGGGAGGGCCTTCCTCTTATAGAAAAATAAAGTGTAAGCTTGTTGGACAAGCTTAGGCCTAAAGCCGAGGATCACTTCTGTGTCCTTCAGCTGTTACAACTGGCTAAAAAATATCTCCAAAAAGGTGCTGGAAAGCTGCCGACAGCTACTTCTACTGGTCGGCCGACCAGTGGAAGTGGTCGGCCAGGGCAAAAAGTGGTCGGCCATGGGGGGAGATGGTCTGCAGCATGAAAGCAAGGCAGTGGTGTGGTGGCCGATCAGAAAAGGTGGCCTAAAGACCAAGAAAACCAGTTAGTTGACCAGAAAACTGGCTGGCAGGAAGGAAAGTGGTCTCCAAGGAGAAGAACTGGTCTTCCACCCTTGTACCACCTTCCAAACAAGGAAAACAAGATTTGTACCAAAAAAAAATCAAAAAGGATGCAAGACGAAAGTCCATGAGGCAAGGCGCGCAGCCGGAAGCCTCGAAAACTAGTTTACGAGCACCAAAAGTGGTCTACGACCACAAAATTGG
Source organism: Camellia sinensis (assembly GCF_055761805.1). Classification (NCBI taxonomy): domain Eukaryota; kingdom Viridiplantae; phylum Streptophyta; class Magnoliopsida; order Ericales; family Theaceae; genus Camellia; species Camellia sinensis. Next base: position 113,332,249 of record NC_138963.1, on the reverse strand, counting down.
TCTCCAAGACCACAGTGTTCCTCTAGGCAGAGGCAACAAGGTGTGGTTCAAAAACCATGCCAAACGGAGAACGTTAAGCGGTTCCGAGACAAAGCGCGCTCAGCCGAAGGCTCTGAAAACTGAAAACTAGTCTCCAAGCAGGAAAAGTGGTCTACGACCACAAAAAGGTGGTCTACAGGACCTCTCCCTCCCTCCAGGGAAGGGAAACAAGGCTTGGTTCACAAATTGAGAGGAAACACAAAGAATTTAGAGGCCTGGAGGCAAGACACTCAGCCGAAAACTCCGAAACCTCGAAACGAGCAGAACATGCGCAATCACTGAGCGCTCGATCGATGACGTCTGAGTCTTAAGGTCGGTAAAAAATGGGGTGTCTTCAACGTTAAACAGTGAAAATTTTTAACGCTTGCAGAAGTTTTCATTTTTTCAAGTTCGGGAATACTGGCCTGAACATTACTTATTTGTTTAGGAATGCAGGTCCGAACTTGAAAAATTCTTAACACAATGAATGATCAAAAGTTTTAACACTTGCAGAAGTTATCAAAAGTAGCTCAAATCCATTATTAGGTTCAAAAGTTATTCTTTCATCATGTAACTTTGATAATATTGCCGCGTAGATCTCTGCTGAACTCACAATTTTATAATATTTACCAATAAAACCAACCAAACCAATTATTATAATTTTTTCCAGCAAGAGAAGAAAATGTTACGAGAAAACTAAGAAATTATGCATATATATATAGAGAGAGAGAGTATACCAATCGTGACAATGGTGGATGAGGCAGCATAAACAGTAATCACATTAGATCTTCTTCTTCTTGGTGGGTTTTGTTAGAGTTTTTTGGTAGAGGGGTTTTTTTTGGGGTGTGGATGTGTAGGGGGGTGCATTTAATGGGTGGAATGTTTTCAAAAAGATAATTTTGGAATTATTTGGAGGGGAAAAAAAAATTTTGAGGGTTTCAAAATTTGTAAATTGGGAAAGAAATGGAGGGTCCAAAATAATTTATAGGGTGCTAATATCACCACTCTTTATATTCATAAGAGTCCAAAAAAATAGGAGTCTAAAATAATAAATAAGGTGTTGGTAACCGCCCTCTAAATGATAGGTATAATTTTAAATATTAATCTAGATATAAATATGATTAGATTAAAAAGTTATTGATATTTAATTAATTTAATTTGTTTTTTTTTACTACAATATACTAGTGGACAGATTCTAAAACGATCATCAAGATAGAATCCAAATGAGTTTGACGGGGAACAACCGAAGGATCCGTTTGTTCTCAAAGTTCAACCTCTAGACTGGACTAATAGTGAGCTTCTTCTCACTAAATTCATGTTTGTTTTCCTTTTTCGCCAACGGAGTCTGTAGCAAGCCCGCGGAGGGGACCTTCGCTGCTACAGTTCGGACTCGCGATTTTTGTTGTCGCGGTTCTTAATCTGAACCAAAGAGTCCAAATCTGGCAAATCATTTTGAGAAACAGATTTTTGAAAAAGTAGTGCCAAACATGGACTGCTTTGCCAGATACAGAGTCGCCACCTAAATATTTTTAAAATGGGGAAATTTAGGAAACCCTGACTCGGTGCCGAAGGCCACATGTCCGTCATCACCGGAGTTGTCTCGGCTCGGGAGCTTGGGTACGATCAGGGAAGGTCAGCTATGAGCACCCCCTTTCGCCCGGTCCGAAGACCGGCCTCTACTAACCATGATATCCGATTTTGAAAACGTTATGTGTTCTTATTCCATTTATTAGCCTAGAATTACTATGTTATGCGCGCAGCAAACAAGTATAGACTAGATTGCCTAATTTGGAAATAAGCATTGCATATCCGTTTGTTTTGAAAAGCGCTTTGGAATTTGCTACTCGCAAGTAGGCTAAAAACACAGATTTCAATGAGTTTTTCAAACTCAAACAATCCAACCTTCATCCACAGGCATTCAAACAATTTAACACATAAGCATTTAGCCGCATGGCAAGCATACTGTCATGTTAACATTCACACACATGCGAGATGCTAAAGCATAAATACTTACATCGTACTCTGTGCCAAAACAGTAAACTAGTTAGCAAAACGCGTGTCCTAGTTCATGTTAAATTGCCTAATGCAACACATACAAGATGCAATTAGATAGGCTCGGCTAACCTAAGCATGGCATATGAAATGCGATCAACTATCACATATTCAATTTTTGAATTTAAAGTACAAATGCAGTTAGCGTGATGTACCGAGCCTAATGCATGCAGTACAAATGCATGGATGCACGCATGCATAGCATAAGGTATGCTAAATTAAACGTGCCCTAATCTACCATCATAAGCAGGTAAATAAAAGGGAAAAAAGAAATGGGGATTGGAAGACATACACACCACCCACGCACACTTACTACATATTTACCCTCACTCGGAGGGACCAAATAAATATTACAAATTAATTAACTACGCAAGCTAATTAATTTTACAAATTGCCTAATCAACTAAGCAAAATAACTTAAACTAAGAAAACAGGAAAGACGCCTCGGGAAACGCGCCGCCATGCATATGCTGCCTCTGTTTTCCTTCCTTCACTCCTCTGGAGGCTGTCAAAACCTCAGGACTGCATCCCTGGACACTGGGGAGTGCCACCGGCTGAGTGGAATTACCACCGGCAGTGGTGTGTGGCCATCGGCACAAAATGAAGCTGTCGGCAGAGGAATTGTTGCCGGTCGGCACCTTACACTGCCGGTCGGCAGAGTGTTCCTGCAGAATCTGCAAATGATAGCAACAGAGGGCAAGGCAAAGCATGGCAGCACAATTCAAGGCATATATGCACCAACCATGTCCCTTATCATGATAATGACTCAAAGGGGCATGTGCCTCGATTCTCGGACCACCAATCACGTATTTCTATGCATGATGGCCCAAAGAACCAAGTATGCAACTTTGATTTCAAATGCATGCAAACAAAATCAAACCAAACAAGGCCCAATTCCTATCACTAAGTCAAGGAACAAGGCATGCATGCAAGATGCAATGCAACCTAAGCATGCAAGCTAAGGATGCAACATGGCATGGCGATACACTTATGCAAGCATGCAAGCATACATATGGCAATGCAAATAGACGGAAAGATGGACTTAAACATGAATTAGGCAACTCTAAATAGGCCTAAAACAGTAGCCAAAATGCTATAATATGGGGGCCAAATACATACACACATGCACATAATTGAGGGCCAACACTTAAGCACAAATTGAACAACTCTCAAACACATTTGAAAGGGGGTAATCATGGACACATAGCACGCAACATAAGCATTGAAATCATGCTAAAACATGGTGCCAAACCAAGCAATAAATCAAGCCAAGCATGCACCAAATGGCCTAAATGCTCAAAGCAAACCAATAGAGTATTGAACTACACTTAGCAAGACCAAACATGGCATGAACTCATTGACCAAAACCAGCGTTTTGGGACATTAATACAAGGCCTAAGGACCACTTAGATGGCATCTAAGTGGCTCAAATTTAGAGGCATGCACAAGTGCCAAAACAAGGAGCATTGCTACACAAGCTTATGAGGCATTAAAGATGCATCCAAGGTAAACATATAGGCATGCAAATAGGACTAAAATGACATGGTGGATGATCCCAAATCACCAAATCAATGCAAAGATGTCATGCTATACATTCATATGCTCAAGGCCAACAAGCCCAAATACAAAGGAGCTATACCAAGCATGCCAAAATCAACCCAAACACTTATGGACAGACCTAAAACATGTCAAGATAAGCACAAAATCTTCACAAATGTAAGCCTAAAACATGCTAGAAACAAAGGCACACAACCTAAGACATGTTAAGGCATAACAAGGCATTACATGGCAACTATGCTAAGCATGCATGGAGTACCAAAACCAAGTAAAAACAGAGGCATAACATGACATATTAAGCATAAAAAGTGGCCAAGTCATGGTCAATACACCCTCAAACATAATGCTCTCTCAAGAGGATAAAACATGCCCTTTTCAAGGACAACAAGGAGAGGGGGTGGCCCTCTCCTTCTTGGGACTTCAAGGCATCACCTTCACCACTAAAATCTTTCAAGATTTCAGTGGTGAAGAGACCCCAACACCAAAATCCCAGAGTTCACACAAAAGGGCCCAAAATGAGGCCTTTCAAGGCCTAAGGGTATTCAAACTTACCCAAACCACAAAGCACTCTTAACAAAAAACCAAGAGGGCTTAAAAACAGAACTTTTTTGTATTATACACTAAGCTCAAAAACGAATTTAAGATAGGTAGAAATACAATGCAAAAATGGGGTAAAAAGGGGTAAGATTCTTACCCTTGAAGCCTTCTTCAACAATGATGCTCCAATGGCCTTCCTTAGCTTGAATCCAACACCAAAACCTCAAAATCAGTCCCTTAGAACCTCAGTTCCAAGAGGAAGGTGGAACACTAGGTGCTTGTGTGCAATAGTATGGACTAAAACACACACAAGAGCACAAAAGAGAGGGAAAGAGAGATAGAATGTGTATCTAACCCTAACCCTAGAACTCAAACCCTAACAATGGCTGTCTAAGCTCTCAAAATATCTTAAGTCTCTAACCTCTTAAGCCAAGAGACCAACCTCTCTCTATATGGCACTTCTTGTCTTGTAAAGCTTACAAGACAAGCTTCATAAGAGGGAGATCCCTCCATACACGTGTATGGAGGGGAGCAAAAGGCAAGACAGCTGTCTTAAAATATCTGCAAAAGCAGATGCACAGTAGTCGGCCGGCCAAAAATGCCATCTTGGCCAAAAAGAGTGCCGGCCGGCACTAAATAGTGCTGACCGGCAACAAATAGTGCCGGCCGGTGGTAGCAAAAACCAGCCGGTGGCCTCTAGCCACTGCCGGTGGTGGGTGGGGATGGTCTACAAGCCCTACCCTGCCTCTCAAAGGCAAAACACAAGTGTTTGGTGTGAAACCAGACACTAAACAGTCAAGTTCGGAGATCCTGAGGCAAGGCACGCGAGCCGAGGCCCCCGGGAACTCCAAACGAACACAAACATGGATAATCACCGAGTGTTCAAACGGTGACGTCCAAGTCTTGAGGACGGTCAAAAATGGGGTGTCTACAGAGTCACAGTCCCAATGGACTCTGAATCCCCTCCAATGAGCGAATTAGCATATATAGACCCAGGGGACTTGGTATTAGAGATGAAGCTATTGGTAGTACAATGTGAAAGATAATTTTGCCCATAACAAGATTTAGCCACATCAATGGTATTTCATAGTTTCCAAAATTGAAATTTGCAAGAAGGAATCTCTACTGATGGATAATGGATGAAGCTTTGCAAGAATTGAAATTTGAGGGTGATGATTGGTGTCGGTGTTGGTGTCGGTGTCGGTGTCGGAGTCATCGTTGACGGTGATGATCATGGCGTGTGTATCGAAAGAAGCTCTGCTGACGGATAGATGAAGAAAAACAACAATAATGGGCTGATAGATGGATGAAGGCAAAGCAATACATTGTTTTAAAACCATGGACTGATTTTTGTTATTTATTTTTTGATTCTCTCATTATTTCATAATTATGTTTTATAAAAATAATTTATTAATTATATTATTTTTATAAAACATAATTTTTAATATTGAAATATATCACAAATAAATACAATTTTTCATAATCCACTATCAATTCCCAAATTTGATAGAAATGAGACAAGGGTAGTTTTGGAATTTTACTAGTTAATTCCACTCATATCTCTCAAAACAAACAGGAATTATTGTTAATCTATGAGTTATCAAATAAACACAAATTTTCTTAATTCTCTCAGTATTAGTCCCCTCATTAACAGTCTCCTCACTAATAATCCCCTCATTAATAACCTCCGTCAATCTACCTTTGAAAATAAACAGACCCGAAATTCCTGTGCAAAGAGCAAAACAGTTGTATTGGCTTTTAATTTTTTAATTATTTTGACTAAAATATTGGGCTTGTTTGGTTTACTTTTGACAAAGTTCATTTTTAAAAAAAAAATTTAAAATTTTGTTTGGGTTGTGGTTTTTCTCAAAAAAATTTCAAAATCACTTTCTCTATTTTACATATCAATCAATCACTTTTTCTATCTCCTTTCTCGTTCTCAATAACTTTTTCTCTCAAATACATTTACTCAATTATAATAAAATATCAAATCATTCTAAATTGAGAAAATTAGTCTAGGGTCCCTCTCCCACTTTTCTTAATGGAAGAGATCTACAAAATTATTTTTTGATGTCTAAGGTCCCTAAACATATATCAGAGAAATTTGACTCTTTGTCTCTCTTCCTCTACTGCAGAGCAGCTACAAACCGAATCATCGCCAGTAAACTTGGTCATATGACCTAGAATTGAAAACCCTAGCTTATCCGCACACGACTCGAGTGAGGATTTGTGATCAAAACCTACAAAGACTGCGTGAAAGCGGCAAGGGAAGACCAGTGGAGTCGATTCGATTGCATTTGAAAGTGAATCGATGTCACAAAATGGAAGAGGTGCACAGTATATCTCGATGGATTTCAGCAAGAATGGAAGACCTGTCAACACAATCGAAACACCAAATTCATATATATACATATATATATACACAGAGAGAGAGAGAGAGAGAGAGAGAATGAATGACCTAAGCGGAAGGAGAAGAGAACAGTGAGGGAGAGAATGAGGCGCTTCAATTCGGGTTTGGTGATTCGCATGGTGTTGGGGTCGAAGTCCAAAGGAATTTCTGATTTGTTGTTGTTTTCTGGGGAGTCTGGTGAAGAAGATATGAGTGGTTCTGCTTCTGAGATTTCCGCCATTGTTGGAACAGCTGAAGCTTTCTTCTAATTAGAGACTCTCTCTCTCTCTCTTGATGGTGAGGATGATAAGGCTCAATCCTCACATGAAGAACCAAGGGAAGGGCAGGTTTGCAGTGGCAGTAAAAAGCTGATTCAGATGATCCATTATCAGGAAGAAATAGTAAATCACGATCACCTTAACTGAATTTTCTCTGGGTTGAAACCAGAGAAATTCTCTGGTTTGAACTGAAATTTCTCTGGGTTGGTCCGGAGAAATTCTCTGGTTTAAACTGAATTTTCTCTAGATTGGTCTAGAGAAATTCTATGGTTTGAACTGAATTTTCTTTGAGTTGATCCAGAGAAATTCTCTGGTTTGAATTGAACTAGTCCTCAAGTGTTGTCCAGAGAAATTTGGCATTTTCTCTGTGAATTTTCTCTGGTTTGGAAATCATGTTTTTTGAATCTTTGGTATGTATAAAGGTGTAATGATGTCAACTTGAAAAATGAATTCATTTTATAACCCATAGAGTTCTTCTCTCAGTGCTCTAATTCATTTGAATTCTTTTTTCTTTTTTTGTCCATTGATTAAAATTTCTTTACAAAGTTGCTCATTTTATTCTCCCAAAACGAAAACCACATGTGATTTAAGGCAATTATTGACAAGATATTCTAGTGTTTCATCCCTATAATATGTGGAAGCATTGGATGATAAGGCTCAATCCTCACATGAAGAACAAAAGCAGCAAATCAAAGAGTTAGTTGTGAGAAAATTAGAGAAAATTCAGCCCTAGAGAAATTTCAAAACATAGAAAATCAAAAAAACTGAACAAACCAGAGAAATTTGATTTGAAATTTCTCTGGATGGAAATTTCTTTGGGTTGAAATTTCTCTGGACAGAATTTCTCTAGAGCAGAATTTCTCTGGATCAAATTGAGGGACCTTAGATATTATGAAAATATTAAATGTCCTTTATACTTTAAAGTCTTAATACCAGGTACCCTAAAAAAAAAAACCCTTATAAATTTCCAAACTCCAAAATTATTTTTAAAATATACAATAAAATAAACCAAAAAGATTTCTAAACTCTCTAATTTTTTTTATTTTTTTTTAAAAATCACTCTTTCAAAAAAAACCAAACACACCCACTATGTTTGTCAAAAGAGATGTTAATATTTTTTTTTAAGATTAATGGCAGGGACTCAATATTTTTAAATATTTTGTATGAGCGTGTAATCATATGAACTTGTAGTGTTTCATACATGTGAAATATTTTTTTCATTTTTTACTTTATCCGGCAACGATTGGTAACATCAGTGTAACAAAATTCCAATGAGGACAGCAGGGTTGTCTCTCTTTCCATGGCGACGTTGCAGCAACATCCACATGTCTTGAACACCAACCACCATTGAAACAGAGCCGGTCCTAGTCTAAGGTGAGTAAGACTCGTGCCTTTTTAGATATCAAATTTTGACCAAAAAATAGGACTTCTAAATTTAATAAAATGTTTTCGGGCTAATATTTGTTTTTTTTTGGGGTTTAGGATTAATTTAAACGGCCTCAAAATATTTTATTAGATCCATATATGGTTTAGTTTATATTTATTTATAAGTATAGTTTGGAGCATATTTATTAAAATGAAAATATATATTAAAAAAAAATGTTTGAGCTCAAGAAGAATAATACATATAATATATAGGCCCTAATTTTTTTTTAATCTTCTTTATCTATTAGATTTTAGTAGAATAAATAATTTTACCTTAATTTTTTTACCCAAATCTTTATCAGTTTTAATTGAATATTTTTTTTCTAATTTTTTTGCTATAATATTGTTTCATTAAATTATTTTATTTATAATTTTAATAATTATATGTGCAAGTGAATTTTTTTTGTGGTTACAAACAAATAAAAAAAAAGTTATAACGTATCGTTTATCATTTTTTTGGATAAATTACACTGACACCGTGAGATTTATACTTATTATAGTTCACCCCTTCACATTTGGGAAATTACACTAACCCTGTTAATTTAATTTTATATATAATGATCATTACAGTGAGGGGAGGAACTGCTATGAAACTTTAAATCTCAGGGGACAATCTATAATGAAACTTTAAATCTCAAAAAAAAAATATAATTTCTAAAAAGTGAAGGGAGAAACTGTAATAAACATAAACCTCAGGGGTGTCAATGCAATTTACCTTTTTTTTTTTTTTTTTTTAAATTCAATGCAACGCCTCTATTTTCGAAATTCGCCTTTTAAGTCCTAAATCTCAGGCCGGCCCCGCATTCAAATGACTCACTGGAACAACCCCTTTTACTCGACTACTACCACTCACAATCGCCGAACAAGGCGCCTAGTACTAGTAATCTCCAAGAACAACAACGATGAAGCTTGGATGGAGAAGAATCTGAGCTTCGTAGACTCGGCAAAGGTATTCACAAAGACAGTGTTGAATTGAGTGGTCTCCGTAAAGTAAATCAGATGAACCCATGCACTACAGGCTTCGAGTCCAAGGCGATCGGTTCCACAAGGATTGGACCATCACGCAAGTGGTTCACAAGGTTTTGGAGCTCAATCATTGGCACGACATTCAAGGATTGCTCAATCGTTGGCTTGGAAGGTTTGCCAGAAACAACTTTCCTCTTCTTATCAGGGTAATCAAAAAGTATCACTCCTTTCTCTCTTTCTGTTTAACTTGAATAATTTTTATTTTTATTTTTATTTTTATTTAATTTAATTAATTAATTTATTTTTAACACTGTAAATATACAAATGCAGACATTTGGGAATTACTTAAAATAATTACATATATTGGTATTTGTATGCATATATACATATTTTATATCTAGGGATTCATATAATGGCAATTAGAAATGTAAGATTTGTGACCCAGCCCCTATTTGAAAGTATTGCCTGCTATGGCTCAGGTTTTACGGATTGGGGTTTCGGACTTCCAATGCTGTCTGATATTGACTGATATATGACTGTATCATTGATATGATATATATTTTGATACTGTTAGTTATTTGAAACCTTGAACCTAACAGCCTATCTCACGGGTTGCCTATTTGGGTTCCAAGCCCAAGAGGCGACTCCAAAATAGGAGTGTCAGGCACCATCTTCTAAGTCGATCCTGGACATCATTTGCATTGATGCCAATTGGAAAGGACCCTCTTGTTCTTAAGCGGGCAATTTAAAGGAGCATTTTTTTCCTCTTTGTATATATATATATAGAGAGAGAGAGAGATAGATGGTTAGATATGATAAACACATATACAGACGAATATTATGATAATTGGAAATTGTAGGATGGAAATTAGGTTGGTGATAAGAGCTGTTTTATGTTTTGATCGCTCTTATAGTAGTGAAATGGTCTCTGTGAAGACAGTAATCTTGTTTGTCTCTAAAATTTGGTGATTAGCACCACTTTTGGTCATGGGAAGATATAATGTTGTTACATTGTTGACTCTTCCTACTAGGTGCCAAAAGTTTTTGTGAAAAATTGTTAACTGGAAAGAAAGGAGAAACTTGGCTTTTAAAAAGCTCTTTGTGGGGTAGATCTATGTGATTTTTTATTATGTTTATTTGAAGCACTAAAGCACCATAAAATGGTGCCTACAGGTGAGTGAATATTCCAAGTTTTATCAAATTAATACAAATTTTAATGTTAACAATTGATTACTTGGTCCCTAGACGTTCGAAAACACAATCAATTATCCAATCAATCCATCAATTAAGTAGTTGTAATAAAAATAATTTGCCAGTTTCATCAAAATAGAAATCAATTAATCACAAGACTCTAGATTTGACATGGAAGCTTTATAGAAACCCCCATCCATAGGGAGAAAACAACGATCCCGACACCCAAAGTCGATCCACTATTGAATCTAATGGGTACAAAGACAAAGTTGAAGGAACGACTGCTTCTTAATCAAGTTTATCCATAATTGAGTCCACCACAAGCTTGAACGAGCTTGATCTATGCTCCAAAGCTGCCTTGACACATCAAGTACTGTAGATCCGAGTCTCATCATGAAGCTCCTTGATCCGATTTTCGTCTTCAACATCGCTGTTGCTCAAATGACCATGGTATTATAGGCATATGAAGTACATGGTGAAGGTTTAGATGTGTACTAATTCAATCTAGGTGAATTGAATGGTTTCAAATCATTTGAATTAAAGCTCTAGATTGAAATAGAAGTGAGATTCATCAATAGTCTTGATGAACAACTCGTGAAGCAACTATAGATAGAGAAAATAAATCTAAAGCTTCAATAATTGTGATGCTTAAAGAGCCGAAAATGATGAGTTTTAAATGTTGAAGGGCAAAATGGTTATAAATTTAGACCTCAAAACTCACTGCTAGTGCTTGAGCGCATGTCGAACGCTAAGTGAGCCCCTTGTCAAGTGCTAACCGAATGGGCTTCCAAGAGCCAGAGCCCAACCACTTGTAAAGTGCTGAGCAAGAAGGCTCAAGTGAAGCAAGGATAATGAAAAAAAATGGAAGTACAAAAAAAATAAAGTCCCAATGAACCCAAGATGGGTTGGTGAAAGTGCAAGTACGATTTGAAGTAGTGATGTACAAGGGTTCAGATGGATCTTACACCTGCTATCAACGAAACCAAGTATTGCATCACTTCTCAAAGAAGATCTTTCATGTGGTGAACTCAATCTTGCTAGCTCAACTAAAAATCCTTCCAACCCAAAGCCTCATAAGTACAAACTTCGGAGAATTTGTTCAACTGAAATTGCCAACTTAGCTAAAATGATCATAACATTATCAATTAAAAAACACGATGAAATGCTGCTTTTATGACTTCTATACAATTGTTTGCTAAGTTATAAAGTTTGAAATATTTAATTTCCAAGTAAAAAGAGGTCATATGAATTATTAGTATTGAAAGGGCATACGGTGTATTGAACAGTAGTTGTATGATTCTTAGCTTCACTCTTAGTTTTGTTGGTGTTTATAGATAGCAAAATCATTAAGTGGAGCATGGTTAGATCTCAACTTGTACAAGTATGACAGTCTTAGTTAAACCCCTTTTGTTTTTTGGTAATTTTCTTATATGCCTTAGGATTTCAAGTTTCTTAAAAAAAATAAAAATAAAAATAATCTTGTCTACATAAATGTATAACTTATCTTGATTGATTGTAAGTAATTTTGGCTTTTGGTTTTTGTTAGAGATAAGATTCACAACGTTAATCGTATATTTGGAGATTGGTATATGATGATATTCTTAAGAGATAAGAAATTTCAAAACAATCTTCTCTCTGTTGCTATAATTTTATAAATATGGTTGAATCCTTAAATTTGTTTAAGGTGAGTAAACATAGTGCTATTGACTTCCTCACGCGGATGTAGGCAATACAATCCAACCATATAAACCTTGTTTATTCTCTATTTCTCTATTTTCTTTTATTCTATATACTCCCTCCGTCCCAAAATATTGGTCCCTTTTGGGGAATCCAACTTTTTTTGGTAGTACACTTATTGGATTTGAAAAAAGTTAATTTTTCAAAATTACCCTTTTGATAGTACATTTTTTGGGAATATCAATGTCATAATTGTACTTTTTAAATTGTTTATTAATTTAAAAGAAGGGCAAAATAGGAAATTTACATTATTTTGTACTTGATTTATAAAGAGGGACTAATATTTTGGGACAATGAAAAATGGAATAAGGGACTAATATTTTGGGACGAAGGGAGTATTTCATTACTATTTTTATATTTCTACTTGGTACCAGAGTTGTCAATCTCGTCTTGTATAGGCCAGTACTTACCGTATTGGGAGAAAAACAAGATGCAATTAACCAAGTTCTGTTTCGCCTATAATCTTGCCCTAGTCCAGTGTGTTTTGGTCATACCGGAAAAATACTGGCCAAAAACATGAATCTCGTGGTATACCAGTACTTGACATACAAGATTTCTGTTATATAAAAAAAATAAAAAAAGAAAAGAAAAGAAAAAGAAGCAACTTGACATACAAGGTCTAACCTCTAAAACTTTTCCCTAGACTCCAAATATGCTTCAGCTGCTCACTGTTTACTGCGATCAACATTCAACCTTCATCAGCCGAAGAATCTCTAAATTTCGGCTTCAATGAAGCAGCCACGATTGAGTAGCCATAAAAATAAAAATAAAATAAAATAAAGGAAGTAGCAAGCTGGAAGAGTGAAGGATCATGGCTGTATTCCCATGGTTTCTTCCTCTCTCTCTACTTCTTCCTCTCAAACTCATATACAAAAAGAGTGTTTTTTCCCCTTCCTTTGTTGCTTGATTAAAATGAACAATGAAGAAGACCCATTGAAATGTGTATGGGTTTATGGGTCATAGACTAAGGGGGTTTACCATAATTTACCCGTATTATTATTATTGTTATTATTTTTTCAAATTGCTTCTGATGTGATTTTATCTTGCATATGTCCCTAGTAAAGAATTTAATTAGCAAAAGTGAATTAATAGAAAACAGTGCAACAAAGGTACAAAACCCTCATTGTATTTTACTTGGTGTAGGAAATAACTCAAATGGGTTCTATTGAACATAGCATTCATTTTTTTCCGCTGGATGAAGAGTCAGAAGAATTATTGTGCTTGAAGGGATATTTACAACATGATGATTAGGTTGCATGCCAGAGATAATCAAATAGACCAAGCACGCAGTTTGTTTTTGAGATGCAAGAGTGGAGGTATAGTTGAAGTGTAAAAGCATGGAAAACTTTAATTAGGGCTAGAGAGAAAATGAGAGAGAAGGAAGAAGGAGAAGACTGTATATATTATTAAACGTATGCTTCTTGGTTCCTTTCATAAACCTAAAAATATCAGCAAATATAGAGAATACAATATGACTATAGTAACCCCACTCAACACAAAAAATAACATATATCACTATATATTTTAACACTCTCCCTCAAGCTGGAGCATAGAGATCGAACATGCCCAGCTTGGCAGAGAGACGCTGAAACAAAGAACGAGCAAGTGGTTTGGTGAAGATATCACCCAATTGATCATCAGAGCGAACATATGGTGTCTCAAGTTGTTGACGCAACAACAAATCGCGTATAAAATGACAGTCAACTTCAATATGCTTCGTGCGCTCATGAAACACGGGGTTATTGGCAATAAAAATAACAACTTGATTATCACAGCTCATGCTCATAGGAGTAGGAACATGAATACCAAAATCCTGTAGAAGATAATAAACCCATAACATCTCAGAGGCGGTATGTGCCATAGCACAATACTCAGCCTCAACACTCGAATGAGCAACAACTGGCTGTTTCTTGCTACGCCAAGTAACAAGGTTACCTCCAACAAAGGTGCAATATCTAGATGTAGAACGATAGCCAGTTCGACTGTTGGCCCAATCAGCATCACTAAAGCCAGTGACAGTCAAGGAAGAAGGACGATAAAGTAAACCGTGACTTGGAGCACGTTTGAGATAACGCAAGATTCGACACACAACATCAAAATGGGGTTCACAAGGAGCATACATAAATTGGCTAACAACACTCACAACATAAGTGATATTCGGACGAGTGACGGTAAGATAAATCAACTTCCCAATTAAGCGATGATACCGACCAATATCAGGAAACAACTCTTCAGTATCACTATCAGGTTTAACCGAGGAGTCCATAGGAGTATCAGTGGGACAAGTGCCCAGAAGACTAGTTTCAGCAAGAAGATCAAAAACATACTTACGTTGAGAAAGAAACAAACCCTGAGAGGAGCAAGCAATCTCAATCCCAAGAAAATACCGCAGATTACCCAAGTCCTTTGTGTGAAATTGCTTACCCAAATAAAGCTTCAGATCAGCAATATCGGCGGAGTCACTGCCAGAGATGATGATGTCGTCCACATAAACAATGAGAACAATAACCCCAGTAGATGAGTGGCGAACAAAAACAGAATGATCAGAAGTGGATCGACGGAACCCATATGCAAGCACAATGGTACTAAAGCGATCAAATCAAGCATGAGGAGATTGTTTGAGACCATACAAAGCCTTCCATAACCGATAAATCATATGCGCATGACCAGGAACAACATAGCTAGGGGGCTGATACATATAGACCTTGTTGAGATCACCATGACGAAAGGCATTCTTTATATCAAGTAGATATAAATGCCAAGACTGACTAACAGCAACAGAGAGGAGAATCTGAATAGAATTAAGGCGAGCCACATAGGGAGAAGGTCTCCAGATAATCAACGCCATAGGTTTGAGTATAACCTTTGGCCACGAGATGGGCTTTAAGCCGCTTAACAGTACCATCAGGAAGATATTTAACAGTATAAATCCACTGACAGCTATCAATAGGTTTCCTAGAAAAAAAGAGGTGTAAGTTTCCAAGTCTGATTCTGATGAAGAGCACTCATCTCCTCATTCATAGCATGTTTCCAACCCAACATCGACATAGCCTGCTAATAAGATGGAATAGAAAGACAAGACAAGCTATATGCAGAGGAGTGAAAACTAGGGGCAAGACGAGCATGGGAAACAAAATTAGAAATAGGATACTGAGTACAAGTATGTTTACCTCAACGCAATGCAATGGGTAAATCATCATCAGGTGGCACAGGTAGAGGAGGGGCAGGAACCTTGGACGGAAGATGAAGTAGCCGGGCCATAAGAAACCACGCGACGGGCTTGGGACCATTGATAAACCTGTAGAGGAGATAACGGAGAAGATTCCAAACCGACGGAAGATGATGGGGGAACAAAGGGCACCGAAAGAGTAGGAGTTGGAATGGATGTCTCTCCCTCACGACAAGAGATAAGATCCTTTGACAACTGCTGACCAAATGAGGAGAAAAAAGAGGTGGACTAAAAAAAGGTAACATCGGCACTAATAAAGAACCGATGAGACTTAGGATGATAACACCGATAATCTTTTTGTGTACGGAAATAGCTGACAAAAATACATTTGCGAGCACGAGGAGATAATTTATCCAGCCCCGGATCAAGGACATGGACAAAGGCCACATCACCAAAAACACAAGGAGGAAGAGGAAACGGAGAACAATTGGGGTGAGAGAATGAAGATTGCAGATTATATAAAACAACAGAGGGCATGCGGTTAATAAGGAAACATGCAGTCAACACAACATCACCCCAAAATGGTTTAGGAACATGCATGTTAAACATCAAGGTCTGGGCAACATTTAGCAAATGTCGGTGTTTCTGCTCAGTAACACCATTTTGTTGGGATGCATGAGCACAACTAGTTTGATGGATAATACCACGAGCATCACAAAAATCATTCACAATAGATTGCACATATTCTAAGGCATTATCAGACCGAAATATCTGAATGCGTTTCCCAAACTGAGTAAAAATTTCATTATAAAACTTAGAAATTATTTGGGGCAAGTTAGAACGTTGCCGTAATAAAAACAACCAAGTAATCCAAGAATAATCATCCACAAAAATAACTAAATAAAAACCATTCACAGTGGAAGTGCGAGAAGGAGGACCCCATATGTCTGTATGGCCTAAATCAAAAGACGTTGACACACGACTAATACTACGACTAGAAAAAGAATCACGGTGATGCTTGTTGAGCTGACACGCTTCACATTCAAGTTAAGACAAATGGCTTAAACCCGGAATAGCTAACTTAAGTTTGGCCAAGGATGGATGACCTTGATGGAAATGCCATTGCAAGGGAGACACGGTAGCACTCAAAACAGCTGAACTAAAAGGAGGAGAACCAACCGTGTCCAAAAAATCTAAGTCATCCTTCTCATGCCCGAACCAATCATCTTCTTGGTCTGGAGGTCCTGTAAAACACAAGAAGAGAGAGAAAAGGTTACAGAACATTGTAGAACTTTAGTTAACTGACTAACAAAAAGCAAATTAAAAGGAAAGGACGGGACATAGAGACTAGAGGGTAAGGAGAGAGATAGAGTGGGCTGAAGAGTGCCCTGGCCACTAACAGGTCGGGAGGATCCATTAGCGAGTATAATATTGCAGGTAATAGGACGAAGAGTATGAAAAAGAGAGGAATTACTAGAAATATTAGAACTAGCGTCGGAGTCTAAAAGCCAAGGTTGAGGGGATTGAGCCATGCATGCAATATTACCCGAGCTAGCTAATGTAGTACGAAGAGAATTGACTATCTCAGTAAGCTCGCTAATCTGGGTGGTGAGTGCATCATGAAAATCGGCTGGGGAAGCACTTGCTCCAGAGGCCCCGTTTGTTTTCAGAGATAGAATGGAGGGGATTGATAGTGAGGGATTGTTAGTGAGGGGATTGATAGTGAGAGGATTGATAGTGAGGGGATTAATAGTGAGGAATTGTTAAATTATTTTTATATAAAATAATAAAACAAATAAAAAAATATAAAAAATCAAACATTAATATTTTAAAAAAAATTCCCAATATATAAAAAAAATAAAAAATAAAAAAATTTCTAATCCCCTCACTATTTTTCTAATACCATCTCTATCTCTTTCTTACCAATTCCCCTTCCAAAGGGACTATTAATACCAAGGGATTAATAGTTCCCTCCCCATCTCTCGAAACAAATACCCCATTAGTAATACCAAGGGATTAGTAATCCCAATCCCCTCCCTATAACCCCAAACAAACGGGGCCAGAGGGAACTAAAGTCGACTGAGAGGATGGAGTATCTATAACCTGATTCACATGATCAGGTTTACCATACTTCTGCCAACACCAAGGTTCAGAATGATCCAAGGCACCACAATGAGTACATTTCCGATCACCACGAGATACAACACCAATACCATGGCTACCACCACCATGAGAACTATGAGAATAACGACCACCATGAGAATTACGTGAACCAGTATGGGATCCACGAGAATTAGTGCTGCCAAGAAAATTACCTCGATGAGGCCCTCGATCACTACTGTTAGAGATCAAGGCAGAAGAGGACAAGGGCTGAGAAGAACTAGACGTGGAAGAAGCCTGTCCCAAAGAAGAACGCAACAATCGAGAATAGACATTAGTAGTAGAAGGTAAAATCTTACTGGCGAGAATTTGATCTTTGAAACCTTGTAGATCAGAATCTACGCCCATAAGTAAGGATGTCATCATAAACTCCTCCCAATACTTCTTTTGTTGAGCCAAATCAGTAGTAAAAGGTTGGTGCTGCAATAATTGATCCCACAAGTCTTCAGGCCACTATAATAGTCAGGAACAGGACGGCCAAATTGGCGGGTAGTAAAAATCTGTTCATACAACTCATAAACTCTAGAGACATTACTCTGATTAGAAAATGACTCAGCAAGGGAGTCCCAAATGGTCTTAGAGGTGTCACAAAATTCAATGGTAGTAGCAACATTAGGCTACAAACTATGCCAAAGCCATCCCATAACACAGGAATCCTTCCTCAATCAATCATCATAACCTTTATCATCCTCAGCAGGTGGAAGGTCAGTAAGAAAATGCGACTTTTTCTTGCCACGCAAGAAAATTTCAAAGGTATGAGCCCAAGCTAGATAATTCAGACCATTCAATTTCTTAGTGGTAATAGACTTGGGGAACTCATCATCCTTAGTTATGAAAGATTTCACATCATGTTTTGGCTCAGCCATGATATGGAGAACAACCAGCAGATGTGAAGGGAAAAAAACAAAACGCAGACAATCAACCAACAAGAACAGAGTGGAGTAAGGAAATTACCAACCAACAGTAACCAACAAGTAGCCAAACAACCCAAAGGAAGAGCCAAAATGATCAGCCAAGGCCAAAATAGGGGTGCCGAACAAGGCAAATCCACCAGAAATCGCCAAAAATTGACCCAGCAGCAACACGAAGCAAAAACAATCGCAAAGATGGCCTCCTAGGGCTATTTCGACTCTTAAGAAAGAGGTTTCAACAAGCAAAAACTCTGGGTAAGGAGCTTTATCGCAAATCAGAAAAACGGCACCATTAAATCGAAAATCTTTCAAAAATAGAAAACTCACATAAGATGGTCTAAAAAAAATCCACAAAATCATCGTTAAGATCAGAAGAGGAAGACGACCAAGAAGGGGTCACCTTGTCCGTGCAGTCTGTGACGTCATGCTGACGCAATCGTACGGAAGATGACGTCAGCACGTCGTTGTCACCTCAAAGGAATTGCGAGTAACTAAAGAACACTTTGATAAGGTTGAATTGAAGCTCTGATACCAAGTTGAAGTGTAAAAGTACGGAGAAGACTATATATATTATTAAACGTATGTTTTTTGGTTCCTTTCATAAACCTAAAACATCAACAAATGTAGAGAATACAATATGACCATAGTATCCTCACTCAACACAAAAAATAACATATATCACTATATATTCTAACATGGTCATTATTTTCCCATTTTTTGCACATACGTTACTTTTGCCTTAGGTTTTATAAGAAAAAGAATACCTTCTTTCAACTGTTCCAATAAGACATTTTTAGATTTTGTGTACTAAGGTCTAAAATGTGTTATTGGAATAGTTGAACTAACATTTGTTTAGTAGATATGATAGAAATGTGACTAAAAATATAATAAATAGTAACTTTTGTTAGCAAAATATGTTTTCTATTTAACACCCGCATATCTGGAAAATATGGGTTTTTTGTTTTCTTCAGTGAACAAAGAAAAATTGGAATGCAAATAATGTTGGTTTTTTCTTTTTTATTTTTGTGTACCACTGTTGCTTGATATCATAGACAATCTTATTTCAATGCATATTAATTTTTTTGGGTACATGCAAGGTTCTGAAAAGCGGTTGCGGTCTCCGTAACGGTGGCGGTGGTGCAGTTGCAGGGTGCAAAGGCTGTAGCGTAACTGTTACGGTAACCGGAACTGTGAATTTGTTTTTAATTTTTGCACAATTTAAAAAAAAACTTACCGATACGTATATTTTTTTTCCAGGATCATATTTATTGGGTTTTAAATTAAACTTTGATAAATTTTTGATAATTTTTAAATATGATCCAATATATTTCATATTTTTAAATCACTATAGAATGAGTTTTTTTTTTTTTTTTTTTTTTTTTTACATTTTATTTCAATAATTAATGACTTTACATGTCATAAATTCATATTACACTTGTGGCAAAAATTTCTTTTATTGGACTTAGATGTATAAAATTATTTTAATGATTATACTTGTGGAAACATATGTAGATTTTAATTTAAATAGTTTTAAAAAAGTATACATCCTTAATGGAAGAACCTGACAAAGTACATAACATCATAGCACAATTCACAAATAACAGAGATTACATTTTACATAATGTCTATGAAGCATGGACACTCCAAAATCGGTGCCGTGGTGATATCTGACACGTGGACATGCCAGGGACAAGGGGACACGCCGGGGACATGTACGGGATTCAGATTGTTGAATTTGATAATGTTACTACTAAAATTGCATAATGTCACCACCAAAATGAGTGACGTGGTGCGTCTTGGGATTCAGATTGTTGAGCTTGATTGTTGTTACTACCTTCACCCTACCAAAATGAGTGACGTGGTGCATCTTGGGATTCAAATTATTGAGCTTGATTGCTGCTACTACCTTCACCCCATCTAGTAGGAAATATGTAAGTGAATGTTGTCATCATATCATCCCTTTCTGTTTGGTGCACTAGGAGAGAAAATGGATACCTTGGCTGGAAAGGATCAACATACTCTTCTTGGGCTTGTAGATAATTTGGCAAAGTATATCCTAGACGACCATGTTGTTGAGGGGGGCCAAGGGTAATTTTGTTGAGGTGGGTAAGGATAGTTCTGGCTATCACTACTATAGGATGGGTAAGGGTGATATGGATAACTCTGACTACCATCAAGTGAATCAAACTATTGTTCTCTGCTTCTTATTCTTCTTTCATCCCTACGTGTATCACTATCACAAAACCTCGTAGGTAGTTGGGGTAAAAGGGCAACAGGTTCTTCAACATGATAATGTTCTCCAATATCGTATAATTCAAGTCCTCTAATAAAATCTTCACTTCCTACACCAAAACTAGTACCATCACCACCATTGTCGCTGCAACCGTCACCGTGAGAAGTGCCTCCACCTTCACCACCATCACCTTGTTCATCGGATGGTGTTAAACCACCACTATTGTCATTTTGAGTTGGAGTAGGAGTTGAGCTTTGAGAAGTACGTCGAGCTTGATATCTATGGGTGCCACCGCCATCGTTTCCATCGCTGCCATCACCATTGCTGTTGCCACCACCAACACCACCACCATCATCATCTAAGACCAAATCTAGCCATTCAGAATTATCCATACTAGTAAAGGATTTTCCCTTCCTTCTATCCGTGGACTTATTAGATCTTCTTCAAATATGTAATCCAAGTTAATAGGATTAAAGCTCCTATCAATCTCCACTTGGCTTCTTCTTTTAACGTGTTTCAATTTTAATCTCATATTGTAGGTGATGAAGACTAATCTTTGGATTTTTTTATATTTCAATCTATACCTTGTCTTCGTATGGATGAGACTAAAAGTAGTTCAGTGAGATGAGACTAAAAGTAGTTCAGTGAGATGATGTGGTGGTTTGACTTGACACTTTCACAGTTATTTTTTGAAGTTCAGGAGCACAACTACCATGAACAATCCACCACTCAGCTGCACAAAATTATGTTACATTAGATATAAGTCAAAATAAGATAGAAAATTATTTAAGTATTCATGTTTTGTAAATTCGTAATTTTGAAAATAAAACATGGATTTGATTGTTTTCATGCTTTTTTGTGCTAAAGGAGTGCCAAAAGTTTCCTGTATATCTTGAAACAGCAACAACTACAATTTGGACAATCATTACAAGTAACATTTGCAAAAGTAGATTATTACTATTACAATGTAAATATTTGGTACGCACTTGATTTGTTACTTTCACTTGAGCATCTATATTAGGCTCCAATCTGGTAATTACTTTTTTAAGTCCATCCATCACTTCTCTTATTATTTCATTGGATGAGATAACACCATATTAGAATTGAGGATTTAAAAAATATCCTTCAAAAATAAAAAGACAATTAATAATTGGAAGTAAATATACATGTTGTAATTGACATTGTAACACTTACCAGCTGCATGCAAATCTTGATGCAATCGAAAAGACCATCGAGGATCAATAATTTTCCAATACTCGGTGTAGTAGCGACAATCTCTTTTAATTGCCAACTTTGCTTTATCTATAGCTTCATATATGAAACCCATTGTTGGCTTTTCATCCCCATCAACCAACCTCATTACTCTGACTAGTGGTTCATGAACTTTACAAAGCTTTGTTGCTTTCTGCCAAAACGCCGTTCCCAAAATAATTTTTTTGACCTTGTAAGGCTACCCAGTCTTTACCTTCCCCCATCTAGAATTCTTTCACTCATCACTATTAAACATAGCTCTCAATTGTTGTTTATATCTAACAATACTCTCATTGGCAATAAAATTTGTAGCAAATCGAGTGATGGCAGGTCGAATCAATTCTCTATCTCCAGTGAATTTTCTCATAAATCCACCACCCATCCACTATTATAAATGAAATTGGTGGTGGTTTTATCATCTTCAATCACCTTTGCTACACTTTTCTTATTGGTTATGTCTTTTAGCATGAGATCGATACAATGTGCCGAACAAACTGTTCAATATAAATGTTTCATTTTTCTCATAAACATTTTGCCGGCAACTTTCAGTGCAGGTTCATTATCAGTCACCACTTGAACAACGTATTGCTCTTCAATTTCATCAACAACTTTATCTAACAACCCAAAATAATATTTAGTAGTCCTACTAATAATATTAGAGGCATCAATTGATTTGTAAAATATAGTTCCTCTATTACAGTACACTAAGAAGTTGATGGATGTGTTGTCGAGTTAGATTGCTCCAACCATCACACAAGATGGATACACCTCTCTTTGCCCAAATTGCCTTGAATGATCCTATCTATTCTGTCATTTCATCATGCTCCATGCCCAAATATATACTTCAGAAACTTCATAACCATTAGGACCGTTTACTCCTGGCCCTACTTTAGTAGCAACATCAAGCATGGGTTGTGTATACTCTAAATCAACTGCATTGAATGGAATACGATTATAGAGTATAAACTTGGACACTGCCCGTCCCAATCTCTCCCTTAACTTCTGTAAATTCATTGTAGAGATTTTTTGCTACTTTGTACTCTTGCTCTTTTGGAGGTCTATATCCATTGCTCTCAACCTTGCTTTAGGAGCATTGGGCTTAATCCAATTACATCCACTCCCATCAGTTTCACGAACGGATTGTGATCGACGAAAAACATTAGCAATACCTGACCCTTTTGGGATTCTTTCACCACCACCCCTGCACCAGAACTACCACCTGTATCGTATTGTGATCTATGACCTGCGGCACCTTGTCTAAATTTTTGCTTTTCCTCCCATTGTTGTTGTGAACGAATACTTGCTTGTCTAGCCCTGGTCATATCTGGATTAGAGTCAGAGTCATAATCTCGAAGATCTACAAAATCTTCTTCTTCATCCTAATCATAGAGATCATCTCCCCTAATATGTGCTTCCAATTCAGCTTTTCCCTTTTGTTTGTCTACTTTACTCATTTTCTTATCTTGTAAATGTTTCATCATTTCTTGCATCACGTCTCTACTAACATTAGGACAAGAATGCCCTTGCCCCGTTTGATGTGCTAACTGTTGTTTTAAACGTGTAATCCCACCTTTAATGAGATGTTCACAAAATTTGCAAATAATATGATGCATAGTGCCTTGAACTGGAGTTCCAAATTTCCAACCAATATCATCACTTGGGGGTTCATCATTGGCGCCTTTTTGTCGTGGCATTTTCGAATTTGAGTTCTGCATCATTGATACATTTTTTAATTTATTTTAAATGTTTACAAAATTATTTTTGAGCAAAACTTTAACTAACTAAATAAACAATATTTAAAATTATTAAATGAAATGATTGTAAAAAAAATGCAACCACTATTTATATATTTGGATTTTACATGCTAATGTAATCATATAAAATTTAAAAAATAAATTATAAAGAATTTTTTTTTTAACTATTGATTTTTTTTTAAAAAAAGATATTTTTTTAAAAAAGAAATTTTTCCATAAAAATTGTTGTCACAACTCATTACAATAACAAAATAAAAAAGGGAATTTCTCTGGACTTCCCAGAGATTTTTTCTCCAGAGAAAATTTCTCTGGACCTCCCAGAGATTTCTATCCAGAGAAATTCTCTATTTCTCTGCACTTCTTGGAGAATTTTTCTGGACCTCCCCGTAGATTCTCTGTAGAGATACTCTCTGGGAATTTCTCTCGACTTCCCAAAGAATTTCTCTATGTTTTTGACCAATTTTCTCTAGTTTGCTCGTAATTTTCTTTGTGTTTTCAATCAAACCAGACTGTAAGCCATTTAGACAACAACAAACTTGAGAAAATTGAACAACCATCATTTTGAACAATTTTCTCGGAGTACCAAAGAAATCCAGAGAAAATTGTGTAGAGAAAATTTGTGTGGCTTTGTGTGGCTCTATCTAGAGAAAATTGTGTTAGAAAATTTGTGTGGCTTTGTGTGGCTTTATATCCAGAGAAAATTGTGTTAGAGAAAATTTGTTTGGCTATATGTGGCTCTATCTAGAGAAAATTTGTGTGGCTTTGTCTAGCTCTATCCAGAGAAAATTGTGTTAGAGAAAATTTGTGTGGCTTTGTGTGGCTCTATCCAGAGAAAATTTGTGTAGAGAAAATTTGTGTGGCTTTGTCTAGCTCTATCCAGAGAAAATTGTGTTAGAGAAAATTTGTGTGGCTTTATGTGGCTCTATCTAGAGAAAATTGTGTAGAGAAAATTTGTGTGGATTTGTGTGGCTCTATCTAGAGAAAATTGTGTAGAGAAAATTCGTGTGGCTTTGTCTAGCTCTATCCAGAGAAAATTGTGGTAGAGAAAATTTGTGTGGCTTTGTGTGACTATCCAGAGAAAATTGTGTAGAAAAAATTTGTGTTTTTGATCAAACCAGAGAAAATTAAACAAAGAACAGTAACATAATAAATGTAGAATGTTCAACGGATAACAAAACAGTAGGAATGGTCTTACCATAGCATTGCCCCATCGAAGCCGAAGGTTCTTTGACTCTCCTTGAGTCGCGAAGCTTCCTCTTGATTCGGATTTTGTTCTCTTGAATCAAAATGAAAACCAGGCTCGGGAGGTTGCAAGCCCTGTTCGCAGTTGTTCAAAGTTGCTCGTAGTTGTTTGCACAGCCCGAGAACATTGACCTAGGTCGATCTCACAGTAGTTGGGTCGTCATCGAATCGAGTTCTGTTTGTGGATTCTCTTGTCAATCGACCTTTGTAACTCGCCTTTTGCCCTAGATTTGAGTTCGCAATTTGATTGCGATCTGGATTCAACTTCGTAGATTGAACTCAGACGGCGATGAAATCGACTCCGACGACGATAGTATTTGCGGTGGTGGTGGTGGCAGCGGCCATTGAAGAGAGTGAAGTGAGGTTTGGATTTAGAGAGAGAGAGAGAGAGAGAGAGAGAGAAATGAGGTTTGATGTGAGAGTCAAATTTCTCTGTGATATATGAGTGTGGGGTTGAGGGACCTTAGACATAAAATAATATTGTAGATCTTCCATTACTAAAAATGGGGGAGGGACCTTAAGACTAATTTTCCCTATAAAAAATATTTATAATTAAATATTAAATGAAATGATTATAAAAAATATGCAACCACAATTTATACATTTGGATTTTACATGCTAATGTAATCATATAAAAATTAAAAAATAAATTATAAAGAAAAAATTCATACATAGTTGTTTTTTCGGCTTGAATCACTTAAATATTTGTTATCTTTTTGAATAACCTGCAAATAAAAAAACAAAATAACAATAATCAATAAAAACTGACATATATTAAATGTATTAATATAATTATAGCTGTTATGATTTTTAGATATTATAAATAAAAAAAATCAATCACTAATTATTATATATAAAATGCTAAAAGTGCTTAGCTATATATATTTTAAAATTAAAATTGCTAAATATATCACCATAAATTTTTTTGTTTACAAACAAGCTGGAGATCAATAATCAAAAAAAGGAAAAAAAAAGAAAAAAAAAGGGCCAGTTGGAGACCACACAAACAAAAACAAAACAATATTAAACATCTTCCAAAGGCAGCCAAGCAGCCGGAGACCATTGTTAAAAAAAAAAAAAAAACAAAAAAAACAGTTGTAGACCACACAAACAAAAGAAAATAATATTAAATATCTTCCAGAGGCAGCCATTGTTAAAAAAAAAGAGGAAGTAGAACAAAACTTTTACTTACATAGTCACAGCAATATTCTTCATCTCTTCTTCATCTTCAACACAGGTTCGTCATCTATTCCCTCTTCTTTTTCTCTATTTCTCACTCTTTCGTATTTCCTCCTCTCTGTATCCCTCTTCCCATGAATTACTCTTCTTTATTTTTTTATCATAAACTCAGTTGAAGATGGTTGAAAATTTGTGGATCTGAAGATCTAAATCTTAATTGGAGTTTCTAAAGACTAAAGGTTGTGGATCTATTTTGAATATTATTGAATCTCACTTCAAAGTGGTTCACAGGCTACAAAGAACTCAAGACAAAATCTGTACAAAATTTGTTTAACCATAAAGGTATGTACAAAATCTGTTGAATATATATATATTTTTAGATTTTTCTTTTGTTTTTTCTTTTAAAAGAATCAGTTCAATACAGTGTGTAACAGTGCGTAACGGGCCGTTAGGGCACCGTTACGGCCGCTATGACAGCCGTTACGGCTGACACACCTATGAATCTCAATCACACCGCAAAAGCGGGAGTAACGCATGGTGCTTACCGCCACAACCGTTACGTAATGGCCGCAACCGTTATGTAACACCGCATTTTGAAGCATTGGGTACATGTAAGAATATCATGTAGTTTATCTAAACTGCTATGCGTTGCCTTAACTTTTTGGGGGCAAAATAAAGTTTTGCCAAATTTAAAATATGAAAAGTTGCTTTTATTGAGGAATTTAAAGTAAAACTTGGATGAAAACATGCCTCTTGTTTCTAGATACCAGCACAATGTTTCAAAATGTAGTGTTACGTATCGGTTGCGGTGGTAAGCACCACGCGTTACCCCTGCTTTTGCGGTGTGATTGAGATTTATAGGTGTGTCAGCCGTAGCCATTGTCGTAGTGGCTGTAACGATGCTGTAACGGCTTGTTACGCACCGTTACACACTGTATTGAGCTGATTCTTTTCAAAAAAACAAAAGAAAAAGCTGAAAATATATATATTCAACAGATTTTGTACATACCTTTATGGTTGAACATATTTTGTCTTGAGTTCTTTTCAGCTCGTGAACCACTTTGAAGTAAGATTCCATCATATTCAGAATAGATCCACAGCCTTTAGTCTTTAGAATCTCTCCAATTGAGATTCAGATCCACAAATTGTCAACCATCTTAAACTGAGTTTCTGACAAAAAAATAAGGAAGAATGGTTTATGGGAAAAGGGATACAGAGAGAAAAGGAAATACAGAGGAGTGAGAGATAGAGAGAGAAGAGGGAAGAGATGAAGAACCTGTGTTGAAGATGAAGGAGATGAATAATATTGGCTGCCTCTGTAAGGAGATGAAGAACCTGTGTTAAACCTGTGACTTTGTAAGTAAAAGTTTTCTTCGGTTGCCTTTTTTTTTGAACAATGGTCTTTAGCTGCTTGGCTGCCTCTGGAAGATATTTAATATTATTTTGTTCTGTTTGTGTGGTCTCCAACTGGCTTTTTTTTTTTTTTTTGAACAATAGTCTTAAGCTGCTTGGCTGCCTTTGGAAGATGTTTAATATTGTTTTGTTTTTGTTTGTGTGGTCTCCAACTGGCCCTTTTTTTTTTGAATAATGATCTCCCACTGGTTTGTAAACAAAAAAAATTATGGTGATATATTTACCAATTTAATTTTAAAAATATATATATAGCTAAGCACTTACTTTTAGCATTTTATATATAATAATTAGTGATTGATTTTTTTATTTATAATATCTAAAATTCATAACACCTATAATTATATTAATACATTTTATATATGTTAGTTTTTATTGATTATTATTATGTTTATTTGCAGGTTATTAAAAAAGATAATAAATATTCAAGTGATTCAAGCCCAAAAAATAACTATGTATGGATTTTTTTCTTTATAATTTATTTTTTAATTTGTATATGATTACATTAGCATGTAAAATCCAAATGTATAAATAGTGGTTGCATGTTATAATCATTTCATTTAATATTTAATTATAAATATTTTTTATTTTGTTATTGTGATGTGTTGTGACAACAATTTTTATGGCAACATTTTTTTTTCAAAAATATATTTAAAAAAAAAAAATCAATAGTTCAAAAAAATAAAAAAATTCTTTATAATTTATTTTTTAATTTTTATATGGTTACATTAGCATGTAAAATCCAAATGTATAAATAGTGGTTGCATTTTTTTTACAATCATTTCATTTAATAATTGTAAATATAGTTTATTTAGTTAGTTCAAGTTTTGCTCAAAAATAATTTTTTAAACATTTAAAATAAATTAAAAAATGTATCAATGATGCAGAATTCAAATTCGAAAATGCCACAACAAAAGGGTGCTAATGATGAACCCCCAAGTGATGATATTGGTTGGAAATTTGGAACTCGAGTTGAAGGCACTAGGCATCATATTATTTGCAAATTTTGTGGACATCTCATTAAAGGTGGGATTACGCGTTTCAAATAACACTTAGCACATCAAACGGGGCAAGTGCATTCTTGTCCTAATGATAGTAGACACGCGATGCAAGAAATGATGAAACATTTACCAGATAAGAAAATGAGTAAAACAGACAAACAAAAGAGAAAAGTTGAATTGGAAGCACATATTAGGGGAGATGATCTCTATGATGAGGATGAAGAAGGAGATTTTGTAGATCTTCGAGTTGATGACTCTGACTTTGATCCAGAGTTGACCAGGGCTAGACAAGCGAGTATTCGTTCAGAACAACAATAGGAGGAAAAGTAAAAAATTAGATGAGGTGTTGCAGGTGGATCACAATATGATGCAAGTGGTAGTTCTGGTGTAAGGGGTAGTGGTGAAAGAATGCCAAAAGAGTCAGGTATTGCAAATGTTTTTCGTCGATCACAATCCGTGCGTGAAACTGGTGGGAGTGGATGTATTTGGATTAAGCCCAATGCTTTTGAAGCAAGGTTGAGAGCAATGGATATAGACCTCCAAAAGAGCAAGAGTACAAAGTAGCGAAAAATCTCTACAATGAATTGACAGAACTTAAGGGGGGAGAGATTGGGACGGGCAGTGTCCAAGTTTATACTCTATAATCGTATTCCATTCAATGCAGTTGATTTAGAGTATACACAACCCATGCTTGATGTTGCTACTAAATAGGGCCAGGAGTAAAGGTTATGAAGTTTGGGTATGAAGTTTCTGAAGTATATTTGGGCATGGAGCATGATGAAATGACAGAATGGATAGGATCATTAAAGGGAATTTGGGCAAAGAGAGGTGTATCCATCTTGTGTGATGGTTGGAGCAATCTAACTCGGCAACACATCCATCAACTTCTTAGTGTACTGCGATAGAGGTACTATATTTCACAAATTAATTGATGCCTCTAATAATATTAGTAGGACTGCTGAATATTATTTTGGGTTAGATAAAGTTGATGAAATTAGAGAGCAATACGTTGTTCAAGTGGTGATTGATAACGAACCTGCACTGAAAGTTGGTGGAAAAATGTTAATGAGAAAAATGAAACATTTATATTGAACAGCTTGTTCGGTACATTGTATCGATCTCATGCTAAAAGACATAGCCAATAAGAAAAGTGTTGCAAAGGTGATTGAAGATGGTAAAACCATCACCAATTTCATTTATAATAGTGGATGGATGTTAGATTTAATGAGAAAATTGTTAAAATGTACCATCACCTACCACACACTTACCATCACCTACCACACACTCACCTACTACACTCACCTACACTCACCTACTCCTCACCTACCACCACCTACTCCACTACACCTACATCTATATAAGGAACCATTTGTAATAGACAGAAATAACAACATATCAATCAATAACACATAAATTCTTACATGGTATCAGAGCTAAGTTAAGAACGTAGTATTTTTCGCTTCACCGGCGGGCGGCAACCTCGCCTTGGCCGCCCGCCGGACCTCAACCTATTCCGCTTATGTTCTACACATACCTTTCCATCACTGCCTAAATCCTCTCTCCTTCACCACCGCTGCTTCCTAGTTGATGAATCTGTTCTGAGAAGGTCCCAAGGCAACAAAGCAAGTCACAACACTTCAAAACTTTTCCCAGTCCCTACTTAGAGCTCAAGACTATATCCACATTCATAGATTTGGCAATCTCTTTAGCTTTTTCATCATCAAAACCAAGGGCAACCATTATTTTATGGCCTGCTGATTCTTTTTCCGACCAAATCACCTGATTTCAGTTTCTCATCAACAGCCCAATCAAGAGCCCTCTGAGCTGGTTCGGTTAATGGAGGATGCTCGGGGCTGAAAAAAAAAAAAAAAAAAAATATTGTTTACAGTTTCATCTCGTACTTTGAAAAGAGTAATTCCATTTGCCCTAAAAAATTTTGTAGCTAAACTGGTTCCCTCAACCAAGATACCCATCAAAAGAGCTTCAGTCCCAGTATTTGGATACTTGAGCTTCCTCGCTTCTAGCTCTGCCATCGCGAACGACTTTATAGCCCTCGCCGACCATTTTGGAAGTTTTTCAGAAGAACCCCTCTCTGGTTTCGCAGTTGGGAGGCTAAACGAGACCGTGGCGACAGTTGACGGGCGGTGATTTGAAAGGCGATTCCAGGGGTTGGTGGGCTGAATTGAGAGATGGGTTCCGATGAAAGAGCTTAGCGAGTTGTCTGGTTTGAGAATCAGAGGATGAGGTAACGGAAAATTGTCGGATTTCCTAAAAGAAGAAGGCATTGGAAGTAGTGATATGGCATTAGTGGCCATTAATTTGAAGAAACCCTAGGCTTCGTGAGGAAAAGCTCTGTGTTGATTGCCACCACCTCCAAAGGAATGCCCACATGGCAATATCACAGCGTCATCCATAAGTGCTCCTGTCAGAGGATCCGAAAGAATCATCCTTAGAGACCCACACCATCCCACTTTCTTCCACTAAACACGGTTGTGTGCTGCTGACCCACACCACCTCACTTTCTTTTTATTATTTTATCTTTTCTTCCACTAAACACACTGTTGTGTGCTGCTGCCCACCCCCCTCACTTTCTTTTTATTATTTTATTTCATCTTTCACTTCACACACCACACCACCCAACTTTCTTTTTCTTCTTTTATCACACAAGGGAGACAGCCCCATGTGAAGAGAAATACCATTCACACGGTTTACCACATTAATACCGACGGGAATTGCCTCTTCCCTATTAATACATTTTTTTTTTATTATTCTTATTCTTTCCAAAAAAAAAAAAAAAAAAAAAAAAACAATTTCCACATTTGCACATCAACCAACCATATTTTATTCATCTCAGGGAACAACCCCGATCACCCTTTTACACAAAAAAAAAAAAAAAAAAAAAAAAAAAAACAACCACATCCACAGTGGGCTTTTTCTTCTCTACTCTGCCGCCGGTCTCTTCTTCTTGCCTCCGTCCTGGGCGGCCCTTGACGGTGTTGCCTCCGTGTTTCCCACTCCACTGGGCACGATCACTCCACCATACTCCTCCACTGCAGCATAAGGCGGCCCTCCAAAACGGAACATCACGGTGGCTTTCCGCTTCAGTTCCTTGTTTTCTGCCTTTAGCACGCTTATCTCTGCTCGCGCATCCTTATACATGCGTTGGAGCAGAGCCAGCTGGGAGTTTAACTGCTGCACCTCATTTGCCCTACTCTGCAGCCGGTGCGACAAGTTTGTGACCGCCGTCATGGACTCCACACATGCCTTCAAAGTATACTGATTAGCCTCCACATCCGTTTGCACTGCCATTTTTTGCTCCACCGACTGCATCGGAAAGTTCAACGGAGCAAACCCAGTGGTGTTTGGTTGAGGTTCACGGGACACCGCACCAGTTCTCTCTCCTGTGGACTCGTTGAGATCGGGAAAGAGAGTGAGCAGTCCACGGGAAGACGAAGCCATTTTCTGGGCAACAAAGTGTTACAGACTATCTCTCTCAGCACAAGGAACTCTCTTTCTCAGCAACACGAAGGATTTTTCAGAGGTTTCTCTCAGTTTTTTTTCTCTGCCTCAGCCTCTGCCTTCGTCTTGGTTATATAGCCAAGGCAGCCACGTGTATCATGCGCCGCTCGGCGCTAGACGACAACCTGGGCGCGCAAGCCAAGTCACGCGCCTCGCCATCATGTCCGGTACACCTTTTGATAAAATGGGCACGCCTTTTGATGGCACGCCTTTTGAAAAATTGGGCACACCTTTTGAGGGTGCGACTTTTTAAGGGTCCGACAAGACTCTGTAAACTGTCCCGACATTGATTCCGGTTAGCTCCTTCATGGGTCCGACAAGACTCTGTAAACTGTCCCGACATTGATTCCGGTTAGCTCCTTTATGGGTCCGACAAGACTCTGTAAACTGTCCCGACATTGATTCCGGTTAGCTTCTTCATGGGTCCGACAAGACTCTGTAAACTGTCCCGACATTGATTCCGGTTAGTTTCTACAAGGGTCCGACAAGACTCTGTAAACTGTCCCGACATTGATTCCGGTTAGCTCCTTCATGGGTCCGACAAGACTCTGTAAACTGTCCCGACATTGATTCCGGTTAGTTTCTACAAGGGTCCAGCAAGACTCCGTAAACTGTCACAACAACTGTCACGACATTGTCTGCTACAACGGTCCGACATGACCCCATAAACTGTCTTCTACATCGGTCCAACGCCATCCAGTGTCCTCTACACCGTTATGACACCACCATACAGTGTCCTCTACAACGTTATGACACCCCCATCCAGTGTCCTCTACAACGTTATGACACCACCTTTCAGTGTCTTCACCAATGGTCTGACACGACCATACAGTGTCTCCTATCCTCTTTTATTTTTATGTATTTTCTTGTTTTGTTACTCTCTCCAAACTCAAGTTGGTTAGTTTCTATCCTCCTTGAGTTTACGGGGGGCTGTTAAAATGTACCATCACCTACCACACACTTACCATCACCTACCACACACTCACCTACTACACTCACCTACACTCACCTACTCCTCACCTACCACCACCTACTCCACTACACCTACATCTATATAAGGAACCATTTGTAATAGACAGAAATAACAACATATCAATCAATAACACATAAATTCTTACAAAATTCAATGGAGATAGAGAATTGATTCGACCTGCCATCACTCGATTTGTTACAAATTTTATTGCCATCGAGAGTATTGTTAGATATGAACAACAATTGAGAGCTATGTTTAATAGTGATGAGTGGAAGAATTCTAGATGGGGGAAGGCACAGACTGGGTAGCCTTACAAGCTCAAAAAAATTATTTTGGGAAATGAGTTTTGGCAGAAAGCAACAGAGTTTTGTAAAGTTCATGAGCCACTTGTTAGAGTATTGCGGTTGGTTGATGGGGATGAGAAGCCAACAATGGGTTTCGTATATGAAGGTATAGATAGAGCAAAGTTGGCAATTAAAAGAGATTGCCGCTACTACACCGAGTATTGAAAAATTATTGAAACTTGATGGTCTTTTCAATTACATCAAGATTTGCATGCGGCTGGTAAGTGTTACAATTTCAATTATAACATGTATATTTACTTTCAATTATTAATTGCCTTTTTTTTTATTTTTGAAGGATATTTTTTAAATCCTCAATTCCAATATGGTATTGCCTCATCCAATGAAATAATAAGAGAAGTGATGGATGGACTTAAAAA
Organism: Camellia sinensis; assembly: GCF_055761805.1. Lineage (NCBI taxonomy): Eukaryota > Viridiplantae > Streptophyta > Magnoliopsida > Ericales > Theaceae > Camellia > Camellia sinensis. The sequence goes on along the minus strand of NC_138963.1, from coordinate 113,298,576 downwards.
AGTAATTACCAAATTGGAGCCTAATATGGATGCTCAAGTAAAAGTAACAAATCAAGTACGTACCAATTAGTTAAATTTAATAGTAATAATCTACTTTTGCAAATGTTACTTGCAATGATTGTCCAAATTGTAGTTGTTGACATTTTGAGATAAACAGGAAACTTTTGGCACTCCTTTAGCACAAAAAGCATGAAAACAATCAAATCCAGGTTTTATTTTCAAAATTACGAATTTACATTACATGAATACTTAAATAATTTTCTATCTTATTTTGACTTATGTCTAATTTAATGTAATTTTGTGTAGCTGAGTGGTGGATTATTCATGGTAGTTGTGCTCTTGAACTTCAAAAAATAGCTGTGGAAGTGTTAAATCAAACCACCACATCATCTCACTGGAATACTTTTAGTCTCATCCATACAAAGACGAGTAATAAATTGAAATATAAGAAAATCCAAAGATTAGTCTTCATCACCAACAAAATGAGATTAAAATTGAGACACGTTAAAAGAAGAAGCCAAGAGGAGATTGATAGGAACTTTAATCCTATTAACTTGGATCACATATTTGAAGAAGATGATCTAATAAGTCCATGGATAGAAGAAAGGGAAAATCCTTTACGAGATGGTGTGGATAATTCTGAATGGCCAGATTTGGTCTCAGATGATGATGATGGTGGTAGTGGTGGTGTTGGCGGCAACGACGGCAATGGCGATGGCAGCGATGGAAACGATGGTGGTGACACCTATAGATATCAAGTTTGACGCACTTCTTAAAGCTCAACTCTTACTCCAACTCAAAGTGACAATAGTGGTGGTTTAACACCATCTGATGGAGGAGGTGATGAATCTGTTGCACCTTCTTAAAGCTCAACAATTTGAATCCCAAGATGCACTTGAGGAAGTGACAGTGGAGGCACTTCTCAGGAAGTGAAGATTTTATTGGAGGATTTGGATAATGCGATATTGGAGAACATTATCATGCTGGAGAATCTGTTGCACCTTTTCCCCAACTACCTACAAGGTTTCGTGGTAGTGATACGTGTAGGGATGAAAGAAGAATAAGAAGCATAGAACAACAGTTTGATTCAACTTATAGTAGTCAGGGTTATCCATATCACCCTTACCAATCCTATAGTGGACGCACTTCTTAAAGCTCAACAATTTGAATCCCAAGATGCACCATGTCACTCATTTTGGTGGGTTGAAGGTAGTAGCAACAATCAAGCTCAACAATCTGAATCCCAAGATGCACAACGTCACTCATTTTGGTAGTGACATTATGCAATTTTAGTAGTAACATTATGTAAAATGTAATCTCTGTTATTTGTGAATTGTGCTATTGTGTTATATACTTTGTTAGGTTCTTCCATTAAGGATATATACTTTTTAAAAACTATTTAAGTTAAAATCTACATATGCTTCCACAAGTATAATAATTAAAAATAATTATTATACTTCCACAAGTATTATACATATGCTTCCACAAGTATGATAGTGGTGTTGGTGGTAGATAGTGGCATGTATAGAATATGATAGTGGTGTTGGTGGTAGATAGTGGTATGTATAGAATATGATAGTGGTGTTGGTGGTAGATAGTGGCATGTATAGAATATGATAGTGGTGTTGGTGGTAGATAGTGGTATGTATAGAATATGATAGTGGTGTTGGTTGTAGATAGTGGCATGTATAGAATATGATAGTGGTGTTGGTGGTAGATAGTGGCATGTATATAATAAGATAGTGGTAATATATAATATGTAAGTGGCATATAATGGGTTATGATGATGTTTGTAATATCTCCTATATAAGGAGTGTCATTTGGTCTTGTAAGATAAGAAGTTTTGAATATAACAGAAATATATTCCTTCTTCCTCATATTTTCGGAGTTCTTCTTCTTCATATTTTCTAAGTTGGTATCAGAGCAACAAAAAACACAGCAGCCCTAAAACCGTCATAGCCATGTCGGAAGTCACGTCCGGAACCACTTCAACCCCTGCCGCTACCATTCCGGTGAAAACGTCCAACTCTCACTCTGTCCAAATCACCACCATCCGCCTAAATGGTGATAATTTTCTCCGCTGGTCACAATCTGTCCGGATGTATATCCGTGGGCAAGGAAAGATCGGTTACATCACTGGTGACAAGAAGGCTCCTGCGGTTAATGATCCGCTGTTCGACAATTGGGACGCTGAAAACTCCATGGTTATGACATGGTTGGTCAATTCCATGGAGGAGGATATAAGCTCTAATTACATGTGCTATACTACTGCACAAGAATTGTGGGATAATGTTAGTCAGATGTATTCTGACCTAGGAAATCAATCTCAAGTTTTCGAATTAACTTTGAAGTTGGGAGAGATTCGTCAAGGAGATGATTCCGTCACCAAATATTTCAATTCGTTGAAAAGGTTGTGGCAGGATCTTGACATCTTCAACACATACGAATGGAAATCAGTTGACGACTGCAACCACCACAAGAAAACTGTGGAAGACAGCCGTATTTACAAGTTTCTTGCCGGCCTCAACATTGAGTTCGATGAAGTGCGAGGAAGAATTATTGGCAGACCTCCTCTCCCATCCATTGGCGAAGTATTTGCCGAAGTCAGAAGGGAAGAGAGCCGAAGGAGCGTCATGCTTAAGAAAAAAGGTAATGGTGAATCAATTGAAATTTCTGCTTTAATTAGCGATGCTGCGGCCAACAAGGCTGCAAATTACCAGCGCAGGTTTGATGATAAGCCACGGGTCTGGTGTGATTTTTGCAACAAGCCTCGCCATACACGCGAAACGTGTTGGAAGATTCATGGCAAACCTGTCAACTGGAAAAGCAGCAAACAAGGAGAGAAGAATCGTGGCTTTCCTACCGCTAATGAAGCCGATTCAGGTCCCTTCAACAAAGAGCAGATTGATCAACTCTTAAAGCTGATAAAATTCAACTCCTCAGCCGGTACTCCTAGTGTTTTGTTGGCACAAACAGGTAGAAATCCTAAAGCCTTCTCTTGCCTAAACTTCTCTCCGTGGATCATAGATTCCGGTGCCTCCGATCACATGACTAGTTTTTCCCATTTATTTAGTACCTATTTCCCTTGTTCTGGTCATGACAAAATCAGAATAGCCGATGGTAGTTTTTCACCTATTGCAGGAAAAGGATTTATTAAACTAACTGAGAAAATTAATCTCAATGCTGTTCTTCACGTCCCCAACTTAGCCTGTAACCTTTTGTCTGTCAGTAAACTATCTAAGGATTCTAATTGTCGTGTTACATTTTTTGAATCCCATTGTGAATTTCAGGACCAGAACTCGGGGATGATGATTGGGCGTGCTAGGATGCTTGAAGGTCTTTACTACTTTGATGAAGTACCTGTTAGTAATAAAAAAGCTCAGAGCTTTAATAGTACCAGTTCAATCTCTGTTCGAGAAAAAATAATGCTATGGCACTATAGGCTAGGACATCCTAGTTTTCTTTATCTGAAACATTTATTTCCAGAATTATTTAAAGGGATTGATTGTTCTTCTTTTCATTGTGAAAGTTGCATTTTTGCAAAATTTCATCGCTCTACTTATTTGCCAAAACCTTACCAGGCTTCAAAACCTTTTTATTTGATTCATAGTGATGTTTGGGGCCCTTCTAAAATCACTACTCTTTCTGGTAAAAGATGGTTTGTTACATTTATTGATGACCATACCCGCTTATGTTGGATTTATTTGATGAATAAAAAATCTGACGTGAAAAATTTATTCACAAATTTTTACAATATGATTGAAAACCAATTTCAAACCAAAATTGGTATTTTACATTCTGATAATGGAACAGAATATTTCAATGAGCAGTTGGGTGAGTTTTTGGAAAAAAAGGGGATTTTTCATCAATCTACATGTCGGGATACCCCTCAACAAAATGGCATTGCAGAACGAAAAAATAAACATCTACTTGAAGTAGCACGTGCTATAATGTTTTACATGCATGTTCCTAAATATTTATGGGGTGAAGCAATTTTAACAGCCTCGTATTTGATAAACAGGATGCCTACAAAGGTGTTAACATACAAAACACCTTTTGATTGTCTCAAAACTTTTTTTCCTGACACGAGGTTGTTTTCTGATTTACCCGCCAAAGTTTTTGGATGTACTGCCTATGTTCATGTTCCCAGTCAATTTCGTTCAAAACTTGACCCCCGTGCTATAAAATGTGTTTTTTTGGGTTATTCCTCAAACAAAAGGGGGTATAAGTGCTTCGATCCTCAAAACAAGAAATTTCATGTGAGTATGGATGTGTCATTTGTGGAAACAAAATCCTATTTCCCCAACACTTCTCTTCAGGGGGAGACAAGTGGAGTAGAAGACCGTTTTTGGGATATTTCTATCCCGCTCCCCAATGTCATTTATCCTACACAAAAACCACATCTGTCTGATAATGATCACTTAGGAGAACCAAGTTCTATGGTGCCTAGTCAAGAAGATTCTTGTTTAGGGGGAGAAGTACTACAAAATGATCTAAATCCTGAGCTTCAGGTTTATACTAGGAAGCGATTTCATCTGAGGAATAATGACCCGAATGTCCATCCTAATGACCCGAATGTCCACCCGAGTTCTGGCATCGAAATTTTAGGTAATCCTATTCCTTCTATTTCCGACCTTGATGTACCTATAGCAATTAGGAAAGGTGTCCGAAATTGCATTAAACATCCTATTGCAAATTACCTCTCCTATCAAAGACTGTCTAAAAACCATAGAGCTTTCACATCTAGGATTTCACACTTGTTTGTTCCAAGGAATATACAGGAAGCATTGGATGATCCGAATTGGAAATTAGCAGTCATGGAGGAGATGAATGCTTTAAGGAGAAGTGGTACTTGGGAGATAGTTGATCTACCCAAAGACAAGAAAACAGTTGGGTGTAAATGGGTGTTTACGATAAAATGTAACGCAGATGGAAGCGTTGAGAGATACAAGGCGAGACTGGTAGCTAAAGGCTTCACTCAAACTTATGGGATCGACTATCAGGAGACGTTTGCTCCTGTTGCTAAAATAAATTCCATCAGAGTACTGTTATCTCTTGCAGTAAATTCAGATTGGCCTCTACATCAACTTGACATTAAAAATGCATTTCTCAATGGTGATCTTGAAGAGGAGGTGTACATGAGCCTACCGCCGGGATTTGAGCAGAGACTTGGAAGTGATAGAGTATGCAGATTGAACAAGTCATTATATGGACTCAAACAATCACCAAGAGCGTGGTTTGAACGCTTTGGGAAGGCAGTTATCAGTTGTGGCTTCTCGCAGAGTCAAGCAGATCACACAATATTTTATAAACATTCAAAAAACAGTAAAATTGCAATTTTGATTGTTTATGTTGATGACATCATTTTAACTGGTAATGATGAAGCAGAGTTAGCAGCCCTCAAAGAGAAACTCGCAAAAGAATTTCACATTAAGGATCTGGGAGCCCTCAAGTATTTCCTCGGAATGGAATTTGCAAGATCCAAGGAAGGTATATTCGTTAATCAGAGAAAATATGTTCTTGATCTCCTTGGAGAAACAGGTATGCTTGGTTGTAAGATGGCGGAGACTCCGATCGAGCCTAACTTGAAGTTACAAGCTGCTAAGGCTGAAGAAGTCAAAGAGAGAGAACAATATCAGCGACTTGTAGGGAAATTGATTTACTTGTCTCATACACGGCCTGATATTGCCTTTGCAGTCAGCATGGTAAGTCAGTTCATGCACTCACCAGGGGCAGAGCACTTTGAGGCCGTTTATAAGATCTTAAGATATTTGAAAGGAACTCCAGGGAGAGGCTTACTATTCAAGAAACATGGACATCTTCAAGTTGAAGTATACACAGATGCAGACTGGGCAGGAAGTGTTACAGACAGGAGATCAACATCCGGATACTGCTCCTTTGTAGGTGGGAACCTAGTTACATGGCGGAGTAAAAAACAGAATGTGGTAGCTAGAAGTAGTGCAGAAGCAGAGTTCAGAGCTGTTGCCCATGGAATCTGTGAAGTAATGTGGATTAAAAGAATTCTTGAAGAATTAAAGCTTTCTCACCCGACACCTATGAAGGTCTATTGTGACAACAAAGCAGCTATATCTATAGCTCATAATCCAGTTCTACATGATCGCACAAAACATATAGAAGTGGATAAACATTTCATCAAGGAGAAAATCAATGCTGGCATAATCTGTATGACCTACCTTCCAACAGGTGAACAATTAGCTGATGTGCTAACGAAGGGACTACACAAGAAGCAATTTGATAAGCTGACTAGCAAGCTGGCTATGGAAGATATCTTCAAACCAGCTTGAGGGGGAGTGCTGGAAATTGTGTTCATGCATATAATATGATAGTGGTGTTGGTGGTAGATAGTGGCATGTATAGAATATGATAGTGGTGTTGGTGGTAGATAGTGGTATGTATAGAATATGATAGTGGTGTTGGTTGTAGATAGTGGCATGTATAGAATATGATAGTGGTGTTGGTGGTAGATAGTGGCATGTATATAATAAGATAGTGGTAATATATAATATGTAAGTGGCATATAATGGGTTATGATGATGTTTGTAATATCTCCTATATAAGGAGTGTCATTTGGTCTTGTAAGATAAGAAGTTTTGAATATAACAGAAATATATTCCTTCTTCCTCATATTTTCGGAGTTCTTCTTCTTCATATTTTCTAAGTGCTTCCACAAGTATAATAATTAAAAATAATTTTATACATCTAAGTTCAATAAAAGAAATTTTTGCCACAAGTGTAATATGGATTTATGACATATAAAGTCATTAATTAATGAAATAAAATGTACAAAAACTCATTTTATAGTGATTTAAAAATATGAAATGTATTGGATCATACTTAAAAATTATCAAAAATTTATCAAAGTTTATGTTATTATCCAATAAATATGATTTTGAAAAAAAAAAAATATGCGTATCGGTAAGTTTTTTTCAAATTGTGCGAAAAATAAAAAAATCCGCAGTTTCGGTTACCGCAACCGTTACAGACCTTGTACCAACAGCTTTCATAGGAAGAGAAAGGGGGCACTAACATGTTGAAGTCTACGAAAAGAACATTGGTTGCAGGATTATTTGAGGTTTTTGTAATGTTAAGGTTTCAACTTGTAAGAAGCTAAAGAAGTTGAGTTCCCATGAAATTGAAAACTTGGAGTGCTTGGCACAAGGAAAAGAGACTTTGAGGTGTTTTTTACCTACACAAAAATCCTCTTACAAGCAGACTTCTAATCCTTCAACAATGAAGCATTATATAGTTGACACATACTAAAAAGCATGAACTCAGTTATCAAAAAAAAAAGCATGAACTCCTTTTTTTATTTATTTATTTTTAACTTGGACCTTGTTGTGATGTGTAAGATGCACTGGTCCCATTAGAATTTTCCCCAGTGACATTATTGTCTACAATTGTTATTTTTCTGGTAGGTGTAAGCCTGATGCTGAAACTTACAATGCCCTCATCAATGCACATGGTCAAGCTGGTCAATGGCGTTGGGCAGTGAATATTATGGAAGATATGCTTCGGGCATCTGTGGGTACTCTTATTCCTTATCAAACTAGTGCTTGTAATGATTTTCTTTTCATGCTTAGATGTTATCTTTGGAGAACGTAATATTTGTTATTACTTGGAAACTTCATCATTTTGGGTTCATTTCTATTATTACTACTATCATGATAACAATTTAACATAGTTCACCTCTTTCTTCATTATATCACTTGTAATATTCTTTATGGATTTTTGTTAGTATAAATTTTGATAGCTCAAGTCATGGTTTTAAATCGTAGTGTAATGTTAGCTGGAGTCTTATCTAATATATAGTAGGAATTCACAATGGGAAAGGCTACCGTGTACACCCAAGAAGGGTGTATATGGTATGCACTTTATAAAAAAAAGTATAACTTTTATCACAAAATGTATAACTTTTTGCTTATCACAAAAAATTTAACTTTTTTGTTCATCACAAAAAGTATGACTTCAACTTTAGGATGTACACCATAACTTCACCATTCATAACTTTCACCTAAAAAATCATGACTTCCATCACAAATATTCGCAACTGTGTTTTTACAAGTGCACTTTTTAGGGGGTGCATATTGTAGATTTCCCATTGGAAACTAAACTCATAATTATTTTTTTGAAGTACTAACACATGCCAAAAAACTCATTGATAAATATGTTCTAAACCTATTTATCACAATTTGAATGTATAATGATTTTTAATCGATGTTGTGGAACCTAAAACATTTTTGTTCATAAATGATATTGAATTTTATGTTGTTTAAGGTCAAAAAGTGGAGAAATTCATCTAGTAAGGAAATTTCAGTAACTAGAATAATTGGAAATGCTACTAGAATGGAAAGTTGTAAAAATAAAACAACACGAAGCCAATTCATCTTACAAGTTACAACACACAAGATATTGAAGAGAACACATGGTATATAACACTAAATTTCCTAAATAATATTTATATATATAAAAAAATCATTGCCAAAAAAAGAAAGAAGAAAAAGCACTTGAAATCAAGTACATCTGTGGATATGAAGCAACTAGCCTTAACACCAAGAAGAAATACCAATATCAAGCTTGAACTTTGAAGTTTTGAGCCCTAATGGAGTAGATTACAGTATTTCGAACATGTAGAGTGCAGCTGCAGAGAGGGAAAGGAAGAAAAAGGAGTGTAAAATGTGATCCATATAGCATTTGGGTGTGTTTATGTTGACTGTAGCTGTAACGGCCGCATTGGCTAACTAATGGCCAATACAGCTTGTTAAGGTACCGTAATGGCTGATACAGTGTCACTCTTTCTTACTGCTAATATATTACCTTGTACCTAAATCAGCCTTCAAATTCCTGTTACATAACGGCTGGTATGTTATGTAACAGGCGTTATGTAAAACCATGGTTTAGATGCTTAGTTATTTATTAAATTTTCGATCTACTGGTACATATGGCTGACACAAAATATAGTTGCAAATTATGATCATTCTAGAATTTCAGGTGGAGTTTTGGAAGGATTAGCTCTAATTTTTGCATGATCTGATTTAAATTGACAGGGTTGTTGAAGGAAATCAGTGTGGTTTGTGGGAACAAAAGATTTAATTAGTTTGAAAATAGGTTTAGTTAATTTGGAGTAGTGTCTATTCTTTGTATTTAGCACTGGAAAGGGAAGATCCTATCAGAGTTTTGATAAATAAGTTATTATATGAAAAAGTCAGTGACTTGAAAAGTGAAAAAATAAAATAAAATAAAATTGGTCAGAGTTCTCTCTATTACAATAAATCACTTGAATTGAAGGAATTGAGACGTAGATTCTTTAGTTGGAGAAGTATTTCAACTTGTCAAATAGTGTTTTGTTTATTTAATTTTTCTAGTGGGATGTGACATCTACAGATCGTCATCATGTTAGAAATATACCAACTCAGGAACTAAGATACATTCAGATTTACTTTACACTTGACTTGTGCTGGTAATTTTGCGAGTAATTTACTTTTTGAGAGAAATTATGAAACTCCTACTCAGCAACACTTTGCCTTGGAGGTTGCGTCATTTTTTATCTGCCTAGTTGCCTTGGTGATCTTAATTGAATGTCCCTTGCTGAATTCTATTGCAATCCTAGGTTTCTTGCTAGCTTAAAGGTTTTGAATGCATAAAGCAATTTAGTTAGTCATGGTGATCTATGGTTTTGTGGTTATTGATTATAATTGTTATTTAGGAATGCGTGAATTTTTTATGTTGTTCTAGCATCATGCATAACTCTTCTATTAACAATTTCTATCTTGTTTATTCTTATTATGGAATATTATCTGTCGTCATTTTATTTGTTGTCATTATCTGAAATCCATAATACGTCTCTGATGCCATCTTTCTACAGGATAGATCTTTGATTTTTATTTGTATAATTTATTTGTGCAGTTTCTCCAGTCTCTGAGGCCATCATTCTACAGAATACATCTGTGACCTTAGCTTATTTAAGTTATTGTGCAGATTCCTCCTAGTCGATCAACACATAACAACTTGATCAATGCATGTGGATCTAGTGGAAAATGGAGAGAAGCTCTGCAAGTTTTCAGGAAGATGACAGAGAATGGAGTTGGGCCTGATCTAGTGAGACACAATATTGTTCTGTCTGCTTACAAAAGTGGAGCTCAGTATTTGAAAGCCCTGTCCTATTTTGAACTAATGAAAGGGACAAGTATCCGTCCCGACACCACTACCCTTAATATTGTGATACATTGCCTGATAAAGCTTGGACATTATGGGAAAGCTAATTGATATTTTCAATTCAATGAGGGAAAAAAGAGCAGAGTGTCATCCTGATATTGTGACATTCTCTAGCATGATTCATTTGTATTCTGTTAGTGGATAGATTGAGAACTGCAAGACTGTTTTAACACCATGATTGTAGAAGGCTTACAACCCAATATTGTTTCTTATAATGCTTTGATAGGTGCCTATGCTTCAGATGTTATGAGTGAAGAGGTCCTGTCAATTTTCAACAAGATAAGGCAAAATGGTTTTCGACAAGATGTTGTGTCTTATACATCTTTGCTCAATGCGTATGGAAGATCTGAGCAACCTGAAAAGGCCCGGGAAATATTTGACCTGATGAAACGAAACAATTGGAAGCCAAATGTGGTAAGTTACAATGCACTGATAGATGCCTATGGATCTAATGGGTTTCTAGCCAAAGCCATTGAAGTGCTGCGTGAGATGGAACAAAATGGGATGCAGCCAAACATTGTCTCAATTTGTACCCTCTTGGCTGCCTGTGGGCGTTGATTGATTCCATACTTTCAGCTGCTGAAATGCGATTGCGTATAACTCTGCCATTGGAAGTTGCCTGAATGTGGGGGAGTATGAGAAAGCTTTGAAGTTACATAGATCTATGAGGAAAAAGAAAGTTATACCTGATTCTGTTACTTACACTGTGCTAATAAGTAGTTGTTGTAGGATGTCAAAGTATGATGAAGCTCTAGAATTTCTTAGGGAGAAAAAATTCCCTTGTCCAAGGAGGTGTACTCATCTGCGATCTGTGCCTACAGTAAACAGGCAAGGTTTTGGAAAACTTATCTCTAAGTAATCACTTACATGACTTGAAAGGAATCTCATCTGTATACAAATTTTCAGGGTCAACTCACTGAAGCAGAATCTATGTTCACCATGATGAAGAAGGAAGGTTGTTGGCCTGATGTTATTACATATACCACAATGATACATGCATATAATGCTGTGGGTAAGTAATTTAATTATCTGACATTGACTAGAAGGATATACATGATGAGCTAAACTTAAAGAGTTCTCTAATTGCAGAGAATTGGGAAAAAGCATCTGCAATACTTTTGGAAATGGAAATGAATGATGTCCAACCGGATGCTATTGCTTGTTCATCTCTGATGAGTGCTTTCAATAAAGGATGCCAACCAGCCAAAGTATTGTCTCTTGCAGAGTCTATGCGAGGCAAGGACATCCCCTTTAATGATGTTACCTTCTTTGAAATGGTCTCGGCCTGTAGCATGAAAGTTCAATTTGTTTTAGCCCAGCCCATTAAAAAAAAAAAAAAAACGTTCAATTTGCTTTCAATCTTCTGCCTCAAGTTTTAAGCTTAAATACATTGTATTGCACTCTCTCTCTCTTGAATATGCCTGACTGTTCCAAAATCTTGTGTTTCTGTTCTTTGTGCTGTTCTTGACTTTGCATTCTATTCTGAACGAGTAATGCTAAGGATCCCCCAAAAAAAAAAAAAAAACCACTACCCAACACAATACTATTGTGTAGAATTTTTGGTATTTTTTTTGGAGTCTCTAGCATTTTTTATTCTAAACTCCATGAACAATAGTTATGACTTGCCATTTGCAAATGTAAATAATTCTCTTTATAGTGTAATGGCAAATATAAATAATTATCTTTATAGTGTAATTTGAGTAACCATCTTGCTGATATATCACGACATCATAGCCAAATGGTATTTGTGTGATTTAATATGATCCCAAAGATTGGCTACATCAGATCTATTAATACTAAACATAGGTTCACATATCTCTCACACATTTATTGGATGCAAGGGATACTAATTGTGAAGATACACACACTCCCCCTGTAATGCCCCAAATTTTGAAAAGATTAATTAGGCGAAAACTAATTAACCTATGTGAAATTTGAATAAGTAGAAATCCATTTCTCTTACTAATTAAACTCACAACCTCCAACTATTTTAATAATGAAATGAAAGAAATCAAGGAAAGGATAAATATTCATTAACTAACCATTTGATTTATAGAACCGGGATTAATTACATGACAAAATGACAAAAAGACCGTTGCCTAAAATTAATACTAGGTATACAATCTCCAGTCCAAAAGGTGAAATCCCTCTCTAAGCTTAAGAAGCCGGTCTCCGATTCAAACGTGAAATGTAGGGGGTGAGCAAAAAAAGAACGTGCTTTCCATGGATCCATAACTATGCGTATGCATGCAATGACAATCACATAAGAGAATATATTACGGGTTGAATTAAACCATATCATTTCTTAACAATTTTTCCAACGCAACCGAAACCGGCAACATTAGCCACTCATAACACAATCATCATTTCTAAGGTTTATTCACAAGTTGTCTTCCTTCATCCCTGAGATACAATATCGGGAATACGCGGAGGTTATGATCCTCAGTCCAAATTCTCGGGCTCTAACTGGCGGATAGTCTTCTATTACCATCCCATCGCATTTGTGTCAAACTATGCCAACTGGCAAACTTAACCATTCATTTTGTACAAATAAATGATTAACAAGAAGCAAGGATAAGGGAAGGCAAGCCCTAAAACTTCATCAAATCTACTGCAACAATCCTGACCAAACGAACATATAGCGGTCAACCGCTCTTCCCACCGGCTGGATAATGATGGAGAAATTGTAAAACTCATCAAGACGAGGAGGAGTGCCTCATCACGAGAAATTTAGTGTAAATAAAAAAGAATGTAAAGGACAAGGCAACCATCATGGAGATGTGAAAAACAATCTAAGAGAAAAGGAGAGAAAAAAAAGCGGGGGAAATATCAAATTTGAACAATTAATTACTGATCAATGAGAAACTTTATAAATATATTAATAATTAAAATTGTAAACTTTTTCATGCATATGTAATTATTTTTTCAAAATCTCACTAAGATGTAATTACCCCCCAAAATAACAGGTCTTTAATAGTATATTAATCTATTTTAAAAATAAAAAAAAAATCTGGTATGAAACCCAAAATACTTGACGGTTGTGTAACTTTTTGGGTTGGGGGAAGGTGGGAATGTTGAAGGGCGTCCTATCAGGTTTCAAAGCATCTCAACCCATTTTTAAATGGCCATACGATGAATCCAAGCAAAATCAACCTCCAACAATGTATGACGTTGTGAATTGAAAATCTCCCTTGGACATGGATTGATAGAGATAAATCTCTTTTTGCTAATTTTTTTCCTGGACTAGACAACTGAAGAACTTGAGCCCTTGCCATCAAGGTTGAGGGACCAATGAGGTACGACAGCCTACTAGGCTGGCAGTCTCTGGAATGATAGATTTTCTAATTGTATCATAGATTCTTGTACTGGGCTATTATTTTCCAAAACTGACATTTGAATTTTGTCTGAAGGCTACAAGATTGGAGGACAACAATGGATCTGATAAAAATGATGGAACCTTGATTCCCTGTTATTTCAGTTGGACTTCTGAATCAGCTTCTGCATTTTATTGGAAAATCTGGGAAGATTGAGACTATGATGAAGGTAATTGAACTATTTTTTTTTTAAGTATGGAAAATATTATAACAATGCAAAGCTCAAAGATTGCCTCTTGTAGGTAATTTAGTTTTTGTTCTGCTCTAATTCTTTTTTTCTTTTTATTTCATGTATGTTCAATCAAGAAGTTCTATAAGCACTGGTAAGTGTCTGATGGTTTTGTTTAGCATATTTACTCATTTTTATGCTATGCAACAGGAATCCTAATTAGGTTATTAGAATTCAAATTGACCTCTCAATGTTGTGACAAATTTCTTCCGGTTTTTATCACATTTGTAGTTGTTCTATAAAATAGCAGCAACTGGTGCAGATCAACTTCTCTACTTATTCAATTTTGTTGAAGAATCTTTTGGCTGCTGTAAATTGGAGGAAAATGTTAACGCAACTGCATCAAACTTCAGTTGTGCTACCTTTTATATCTCATAATATGGGAAATAATGCATGTCTTGTTTCTTGAATTTACTTCAACATAGTGCTAATTGTTTGAATTTCTTTTAATGAATTGGACTATTAGGATTAGTCCTCCTACATGATAAATGTGGGTCCCGCACAATTATTAGATTGGTTTATACATGTATTTAGGTTAGGATAGTAGAGTCCGGAATCTACTAGGAAACCTAATATGTGTAGGATTTAGTAATTTAATTGTATGGATCTCGGATTTTCATGGGTAGACTATTATAAATAGTCATGTGGATTGTAGGTTTTTCTTGAAAGAGATTGAGAGAGTAGTGAGAGAAAAAATAGAGATGTAAGGGGTGAGAGAAAAAAAATACCGTGAGAGCACTAGGATGACTAAGGGTTGAACTACCCTTGAGCATGGGGTTTGGGTAGTGTGTGGGTTTTGAGTATTTTGACCATCTCACATGTATTTTTTATTTTATTCACAGTGGAACTTCGTCTCCCATGGATGTAGGTAGTTTGAGCCGAATCACGTAATATGTGAGTGATTGATTTTTCTCTTTGGTATGCGCATGGTGTGTTTCCGTTCGCGTTGGTGGGATATGGTATAAATCTTAACATGGACAACATTTCAAAGTTATCAAGCATTGATGCATTTGTATCTGTAAACAAAACATATCCTAAGTTTCTAGGTTAAAGTGTAGAGGTCTGAGTGTCTAATTGCTGTAGATTGAAGATGTTCAATGTAGGGATGGCAATTTGATCCGTCCCTGCCCCTCTCTCCAATAGTGGTGGATTCCCACCATTTTTTTTTCAAATTAGGGTCAGGTTCAGTCAGATTTTTAAAGAACAATTGAGGGGATAAGGGTCCCTCGCCTTGTTTAGGTTCTATAATTTTAAAAGTTTACCCCTACAATTATTTAGTATTAGGAAAATACCTGAAGTGTATAAATATAATCTTTTAGGTTTAGGGATTTCATTTTAGCCTCTCACGCTTATGTGAATTGTAAAAACAGCAAGTGTAGTTTTCCATACTTCATTGGAACACTGTGGTGGGGGTGGAAGGGCCTGGTGTTGATTGGGGGTGAAGAGGCTGCATTCCATGGCAAAAATGTGTTTTTTTTTCTTCCTCCGGATATATGTTTTTTTTCTTTTTTTTTTTTGGAATGTTCCTCGTTCTCATATTTGGCAAAGAAGCACTGGCTCTGTGGCCTCATTGTTGCTGAGCTGGTCAATCTAGTACAGATTGAAAAGAGGGTTTTCTTTTACATTTTCTTAGGATTATGGATGGGGTGGGGGAAACCATTCTCCATTAGGGGGATGGGATGCTCAAAATATTCCCATAAGGGATTGGAGTGGGGATCGGGGAATGTAACATACTAGGGGATTGGAGATGGGGAATAGGAAATCCGGCCCCCCCTCCCCCCCCGCGCACCGTCCCGCCCCGTTTTTTAGCGACTATGCAAATTGTGCTTCAATCCAATCTTACATAAAACTGCATGAGCATTTTGCATTAGGTTAGGACACATTATGCATAAAGTCATCAAGTGTTTAACATATTATAGATGAGTCAAGTAAAAGTAAAGTAGTCAAAACTTCTCACACTTGGTTTCTGTGAGGGTATGCGAAAGGATAAAACGTCAAAAATACTAAATCTGAATATCACATGATTAGTTTGTTTGCATTTTTGTAATGTAGAGTTGAAAATAGGAATTAGAATATCTTAGGTTAAGGTAAATACCTTATATTTGAGAAATCACTACTTTTAACGTCTCTCAAAATTTTTAGATTTTGTTCTTGGATAGGAGAGTTGATTTTTTAGTTATTTGAGTTTTCGTTGTTTTAATATTTTTACGAATTTAAATAAAGGGTAAGTAGTTATTTGCGTGTAATATCTTAGACATATACTTGAATGATGTGTAGTGTAAATAAGCTTGTGCAATGAACATTGCTTTGCAAAGATCTAGGGAGGTCTGCTCGAGCGGGCACATGCACTTGGCATACATGTTCTGGGGAAAGTATGCAGGCACCCTTTGTGGAGATACAAAAAGCTTCGCTCACTACCCACTCTACATACCTTGAGCAGCCATGCAGGATTTTACCCAATTCATTTCTTGTTTGGATATCACCTCCAAAGCCGATGTAGAACAAGATTTTTACAATTTTTATGATTTTGGAATTAGATTTTGACTAGGATTTTGTTATTTAGCCTAAAGTAGCCTAGAAGATCCGAAATAGGATCGCAAGTGGAGGCAAGGTGATGGAAGTTCTACTTGATATTTGATTATGTCGGACCCATCATATGTAGGATTGACCTGTCAGTGTGTGAATTAGTTAGGTTTCCTTTTATGTATCAATTTTAAGTTTTTGATTTTAAAATTATTTGTTCTACAAGTATTAGGTTTAATTTAGCCATGTAAGCCTATGGGCATAAGGGAGATTTATTCATTCACTTAATAATATTTTCGGGAAATTCTATTTCCACCCACCTAATAAACTCATAGCACATCTTTTTCTCAATACACATCCCTATTAATTTAATTATTAAGTAATTATCTCAATCCACATTTTTAAAATTACAAATAAATCCTCCACTCATAACATATACACACACTTTACCCTCAAATACACACACTTCAATTTACCCCAATTTACGTTTCTACTTCCACCCACTTTGACTAAAGTGACTTGGTTCAAACAGGAAGAAGAAGAAGTTCAAACAGCAAAAAAAAAAAAAAAAAAAAAAAAATCTGCACTTTCCTCACCTCCATTGAAGATTTCAAGAGCTCTATTGAAGATCTACTAAACAGTGTTGAAAATCTTGTTTAAGGTAAGAAATCTTTTAATTTTATTATTAAATTTATCATTTTGTTATTACATTGACAATTTTCGAATCTCTCTTCACTCCACCTTTTCTATTTAATGTTGTGGCAGAAGGTCTTAATATATTGTTGGAAAGGGCAAAGCAGCTGGGTTTGATCAAGGGTGCGGTTGTGGGTTTTGATCTTAGGATCACGCACTTGCAATTTGCTGATGATATTATATTGTTCTGTGAAGCTGAATGGGAGGAGATATTAAATATTAAGAGAATATTGAGATGCTTTGAAATTCTGTCGGGCCTGCAAATCAATTACCATAAAAGTGTGGTATGTGGGGTGGGTATATCGTCAACTCTATGTCAAGAGTTTGCCTCTAAATTACACTGCATTTATCAAAAACTACCTCTGAAGTACTTGGGAATGCCTTTGGGAGCTAGCCCTAGTAGAAAGTTGACTTGGCAGCTTGTGATTGAAAAGTTTAAATTAAAGTTTGCCTCATGGAAAAGAAGGTTTCTCTCCTTTGCAGGTAGATTAACACTTATAAAAGCTGTGCTGTCTAGTTTGCCTATATATTATCTTTCTCTGTTTAAGATGCCTACAGGAGTAGCAAAAGAGATTGCGAAAATCCAATCAACTTTTCTTTGGGGAGGCTCGAACCTTAGAAGGAAAATCCATTTGGTTAAATGGGGAGAGGTTACTCTTAGTAAAAGTGAAGGAGGGTTGGGGGTGAAAAGAACTGATCTGATGAATGTATGTCTACTATTAAAATGGTGGTGAAGGTTTGGGGCAGAAGAGAAAGCCCTGTGGAAGGATGTGATTTGCAAAAAGTACTATGGTTCTACCGATGAGTGGTCACCTGCACTTGTAAGAGGTGGAATGATGTCTAAAATATGGGAAGATATTGTGGGAATTGTAGTATCTAAACCTGAAGTGCTGGGCTTTTTTAATTCGAATACTACAATTGAACTTGGGGATGGCTTGAGGGCAAAGTTTTGGCTTGATAATTGGGCTGGTTCTGTTTGCTTGAAGGTTTTGTTCTCTAGACTCTTTTTATTGGCTCTAAATAAATCTGAATCTGTGTATACAGTGAGAGCTAGAGTTGGTCAACATGATTGGCATTCATTGTTTCGAAGGAGTTTATTTGTATGGGAAATGGAGGAATTAGATAGATTGAAGGGCATGTTGCGTAATGCAGCTGAGTTAAGGGGGAATGTCACTGATAAACTGAAATGGATGGCGGACCCTTCAGGAGTGTTTTCTGTCTCATCAGCAAACCATTGGTGCGAATCCTCCTTGGGTTCTACTTTCAGGATAACAGAGTGCATCTGGAAGAATGTGGCGCCCCCAAAAGTCCAATTCTTTGGATGGCTTGCTTGGAAGAGAAGGATTAAGACTTCGAACTACCTTCAAAGGATGGGGATTCTGGAGAATTATACTAGTTTACATTGTGTGTTCTGCAATGAGGAGGAGGAAACAGACAACCATGTACTCCTGCATTGTCCTTGTGTTTGGTTAGTATGGTCCAAAATTATGAGATGGTGGGGTATTCAATGGGTGATACCAAAATCAGTGGATGAGCTGCTTCTTTGGTGGTCAGGATCAAAGTTCAAAAAATTAGAGAAGAAGATTTGGAGAATCATTCCGTTGGCGGTGCTCTGGTCAGTATGGAAGTTAAGGAATGATTGTATTTTCAACAATGCCCAACCCAGCTTGGAGGAACTCTGTGAATTGATCAAAGTGAGAATTGCAATATGGGTCAAAGCATCATGCTCAGGTTTGCCCCTCTCAGTAAATGACATTATGTTTAATCTACATCAAATTAGACTTTGCTATAGGTGATATCTGTTAATTTATAATTCTGGGTTGGTCTGGGGTGGACTGCTGCTGGGGTCTGTTGATATCTGTTAACTTGGGTCTGGGGCGGACTGCTGCTGGGTGAGTAATGTTATGCTGTCTATTCTATTTTCGGCTCTGTTTGCTGCTGATATCTGTTAATTTGGGTCTGGAGTGGACTGCCTGCAGAGTGTACTTGCCACTGTTATGTTGTTTGTTCTGTTGTTTCTTAAGGGTCTGTCGAGTAAAGAATGTTAGAGGTTGGAGCATGTCTATCTGCTGTTGATTTTGGAATTTTTTGTTGTGAGTATTGCTTCAGTCAAGGAGTTATACTGATCTGGATCAATTTTGGTGGGCTGTATCAGTTATTGGTTAGGTGTACTGTATGTTGATTGGCAATACTTGCTAGGTGAGTTTCAGGGCAATAGAGGTTCAATGCTGGTGAAGTATAGCAGCAGTCATGGAGGTGGACTGACCTAGATCAATTCTAGTGGGGTCTGCTGTGTATGCTATGTCTTGGAGTAGTGTATGCTATGTCTTCATATGGGGACATATTATCTATTTGGTTTTTTCACAAGGCTACTACTGATCTATTTGGTTTAGACTCAAGGCTCCATCTGGGGACATATTATCTGTTTGATTTTACCACAAGGTTGCTATTGATCTCTTTGGTTTCTTCTCATAGCAGCACACCCAGCTGGTTAGTCTCTCTTAGAATTGGCTGATTGTTGAATGTTGCTGCTAATGGTTGGGTTGTTCAGGTGGCTGTTCTGCCTTGGTTGTGTTTTTTCTCTTCGTTGGTCCCTCACCAACTATGGGGTGCTAGCAAATGATAGGATGAACTTTTTGGTGCCAACCTAGTTGGGATCAATTAGCTCATTATGATGCGTTGCACTCCCATGCCCTTTATTGATGTATTTAGCTTGTTTCCTTGTACTTGTTTTTTCATCAATAAAGTTTCATTTTGCCGATCAAAAAAAAAAAAAAAGTATGTTTTTTCCTCGGCACTAGGTTGCTGAATATGTGTGTTTCATTCGGCACTTGGTTTGCGAATATTGTGTATAATTTCGGCCAGTAATTCCGGAAAAAATACATAATTTCATTCTTTGATTTCCGAATTTATTATATATGTTCGGTTCAATTTTTTCGAATAAATTCAATAATTTCGGTACTTAATTGTTGAAATATTTTTTTATGTTTGGTCCTGAAGTACCAAATGGGTTTTTTTTGTTTTTGTTTTTAGTAATACATGATATAGAACCAGGTTAACAAAGGCCACCAATATTTGTTTTACATTAATTTTATTTTATGGGTATGTTTATATATATATATATATATATTTTTTTTTTTCCCGAAATTGAATGCATAACAATAGAAACAAAAATCTGTGTAGTATTGGTATTTCCACATGATATTGTTAGCTTAGTAGTTGGGTCTTCATAAATTTTGTTAGCTAAATAGCTGAACAAAACAATTGCATTATATAGATTATTGAAGCTTGAGTTATTTTGCCTTTGGGGTTTGTCATTTCAAAGCATTGAAATTGGTGCCAAATTTGGTCTTTGGTTGTATGCTTACAGGTACAACAAGTTTACAATCAAGGGCATGTAGAAAGACAAGTGATGGGTAGTCATTTGATTGTTTGAAAAATGATGTTGGTATTGATTAATGGTTTATAACTGCGTATTAGATTTCGTTAAGGTGGCATGGTTAGGCTACTTATTACCCGCATTGATGTGATCCTTTTATGGGAGTGCTTATTATGTTTCATTATATTGGGTTGATAAGAACAACTTTTCTTGTGCAGATGGATGTCGGTCCTAGTGAACGTCGGTCGGTAACAGCTTCGAACAGAAGACTCCGTGAATTAAAGAGACGTGGACGTGGACGTGGACGTGCTCGAGTTCGTGATTATGACATGCACATTGCCATGGATGATGATCCTATACATGGTGCACCAGTTATAGATGATATTGCTATGATGATAACCCTACTGGTGATGATGCTGACATTGTTGATGAAGATATCCTTACTTAGCCATTTTTGAGAGGTCCAACTGATCCATCAATCCTTAAAAGTTTTAAAAGTCATGTTGCCGCAGCTATTTGGAATGGTGCTGATGAAAGGGGGCCTTTAAAGTGTCATAATCACTCATCTAAGATTCGTTCGTGGCCGTGGTGGGAACAAGGAAACAACGCTACATTTGTAAACATTGTGGAGATGTCAGGACTTGCACAATTAGCTCGTTGCACGTACCGCTTTGTCAATAAAATTGTAGTGTCTAGTTTCGTTGAGAGATGGCAACCGGAGATAACACCTTCCATTTGACTGTTGGAGAGATGACTATCACATTGGACGATGTCGCCACTATCCTAGGCCTTCCCATTGTAGGCAAATCTATTAGTGTGCGTAAGTTGTCAGAAAGGCGGGCCATTGCATTAGTAGTTAATACCTTCGAAATTGATGAGCAAGGCGTCAGACATGAGATATGTAGTGCTGGAGGCAATTCAGTGAGGCTTGAGTGGTTGAGGGCACACTTTCATAATGTCACAGACAATGATTCAATGGAAAGAATTGCATGTGCAGGTAAAGCATACTTGCTATTTTTGTTGGGTTGTACACTTTTCAGTGATAAGACTTGTACTAGAGTGCCCGTTGTTTATTTGAGTTTGTTGTCCGATTTGACGATTATATCTTCATATGCTTGGGGTGCTGCTGCATTGGCGTACTTATATAGACAGTTGGGGTACGCTAGCAGGTTCGGCGTGAAACAAATAGCCGGTTACATGACACTCCTTGAGGGATGGATTTATGAGCACTTTCGTGGATTCCGATCACACTTGAATATGAATTACACTCGAGACATGCCACATGTTTACTGTTGGACTTCTCGGAGAGAGTCTGGTGAAGAGACACAGTTGTAGGCTTTTCGAGAGGAGCTTGATAGGTTAGGTGTACATGATGTAAGTTGAAAAGTCCTTCAAAATTTGAAACTCTATATCATACAAAATTTACAGTTGTCATATCTTACAGTTTTTATTGTTTGTAGGTTATTTGGGACCCGTACCAGAGTTGCAGAGATGTCCATCCAGGTCATCCAGTTAGGTTCTATCATGGTTGCCTAAAGTGTTTGGAAGTAGTTGAACCATATCACCCTGATAGAGTGTTGAGACAGTTTGACAGAGTGCAGACAATCCCTAATCCACCACTTGGCCCTATGCGTGCTGCTTCTCAAGGAGCCATAGCTCCATGCTACAATGTTATGTATGCATACTTATGGACATCATTTGGGAGGCATGGGACAACCATGTGTTATCTGATCAGAGGAGTACACTGGTACGACAACCTTGGGATTGTGTTCCTGGCTACACGGATTGGTACCAAACCATATGTATGTACAAAACCCAGCGCGTGGTTCTCAAGTGGACCCGAATATCCATCATTATCAGTATCCTAGCCAAGACGCACGTGTATCCTTTTTTTCATTTACATTGCAAATTATTTATGTACACTGTTACAAGTTTGTACATAATGTTATATTTGTTCTTGTAATGCAGCGTATGTCACAGATACATCAGATTACTCATCCTTTCATTGAGGCTGGCTATGAGGACAGTGTTCATCCTGATAGGCTTTACTATGCGATTGATGCAATCGAACAACTTCTTCAAGATCCACATTACTGAATCTGCGCCCAGCACATCCACTCAGGGTCTGCACTCGGCTCTTCCACTGCACATCATTTTGGAGCACATTACACTCACTGGTCACGTAGTTAATAGTAGTTCACAATGTTAGCACAAGTAGTTTCTGATGATGTTAGACAAATATTATTATTATCTTCGGATTATGTATTTTTTAGATTATGTACAAGCACACATGTAGTTTGTGATGGTGTGGATGGATTGAACTACTATTTAGTATATATATATATATATATGTTTACATACTTGTTTAATCTTATTAGTTTTTAATAGCAATTGCACTTGGTTAATATTATTTTCATTACGTTTTGTGTTTAGACAATGTAAAAATAATGACATCCATTTCATAAATTAGAGAACCATAACACATATAATATTTTATTTTTTTTTAAAAAAATTGACCATTACAAAATTCAATGGCAAAATGATATCTACCTCGTTACTCTATGCTAGTAAATCATAAAAACTAATGTCTTAAACCTGTCATTATTACTCTGTAATACCTCAATCTATGTCAACTACATGAAATGTCTCTCGAGTAGCTACATTAGGTCCTATTTTGTCTTTGAATTTTTGAGCGCGGCTAACATATGCATTCTCTCATTCTGACACACAAGGGTGATGGTGAACTCACCAAAGCACATCAATGGGAGGAATTGGATAACCGACTTCCAAAAACTGCACGTACATCCAAAAAATTACATATCTTTACCAAATACATAAAATTTGCAATTACACAAATATTAGACAACAATGTTTGGTTATTTTCATAACTTGTATCTGCACAAAATGATTTCCATTGACAAATCCAATGGCAATCTCGCGACGATCAGCTAGGGTTACTGGCGATGATCTCAAAGGCAAAAAAGTGAGACACTGTTGCAATGACAAGTGGTACAAGACTACATTATAAAATGATGCAATAAGATGCCCCATGTCAAGCATAGTCATCCAATGATCAAAGCCTGGGCTATTTTCAAAATATGAAAGGATGTGTGTCAGCTCCTTAACCCTCTCATGCGAACCATATAGTATGACGTATTCATCTCTGTGATTATTCAATTCAAATAGCAGATCACGCCAAACTTGCACCCAGTCATTCTCTCCAAGACCAAGTAAACCTGCAACAGCTCTAAATCCACAATTCCCATCACCATCTACATTATTCATCAACTTTATGAATGGTATTAACATAGGCGGGAAGTCAGCAACATATGCACTCGGTAAACTTGTTCTTCTACGATATGTCTTTGTCTTCACATTCCGCTTCTTCTCATGCACGTTTGAAGCTCTCTTTTTCTTTGATTGACTGGAAGCTAATGTGCTCTAGCTATCATGCTCATTGTCAACCAACTCAAATGCATACGGGTCACGACGACAAGATATATCAATTTTCTTATGTCCTCGACGTGGATTAGGTTTCACATCGAGCTTAATAAGAAAAGTGCTCGCTGGATTTGCAATTTCCCTCAACTTCTTCAACATATCCAATTGCGTGGCAATATCAGACTCTTCGAACCGCTTCCAAATCAACTCAAGTTCTGGGATACAAGTCAGTTCCAACTTTTGTTCCGTCGGATTATGCACACATATAGTAAGGCGTGTCCAATGTACATGTATGCTACTGAGTGGAATAGGACGGCCTTGTCTTATGTAATCTGCAATCTCGTGAGCACAAGGTAAACCATGGGTGCGCCTAAGAACACACCCACATGTTGCAACATCAATTCTAACTGAATTTGCTCTCTTACTTTCTGCCAACACGTACTCCAATGCACAAATAGACACATTATCCCGGAGCTCTCTGAATTGAGAAGGTTTGAATTGATGTTGTAGAGTTGTCAAACTCTTCTCAAATGATGCTTTAACTTGAATGTGCTGCAACTCAAGTAGACAATGTATTTTTTCAAATGAAACCTCAAATGTCGTTTGACTTGAACCAAATTGCCTCTTCAATCTAGCATGAGCACTCTCAACCCTGTTCATATGGATGTAAACCAAAATAGTCAAGCATAATAATTAAAAGCAACAATATGATTTATAATAAATTAAAAAAAAAAATTTCTTACCGATTGGTTGCTATATTGCCAAAATGCATACACATGTCTGTATGTACCGCAATGAATTTTTCTTTATACAGATTCAACCAACTCACAGTAACATACTTGATTGCCTCCGAATAGTTACTAAAATCTTTATGTAATATTGCAAGGTGATCATTGTATTCCTCTTCAGTCGATGACAATATCAAATAGTTCCATACAGTGTTAAATTTGTCCCATTTTTCTTTTGTCTCAAACATTTTCTTGCATTTTGTCAATACATTCTTATTAATATGCCAATGACAAAACAAATGTCGAGCATTCAGAAAGGTGTTGTCAATGGCATTCATCAAAGCAAGCTCTCTGTTTGTGACAATGACTTCAGGTAAAACACTATCGTCTATAAGATTATGCAATGTTTGTAATGCCCATGTATAATTATCAACCCGCTCAGTTTGCAAGTATGCGATAGCCACGGAGAATGTCATATGAGTTGATATTACTCCCACAATTTCAAGAAGAGGAAGTCGATATCTATTCGTCTTATATGTGCAATCCATAATCAACACACGAGGGAATGTACGAAGCAAATCCAAACTCACTGGATGTGCCCAAAACAAGTTCGTGACAGTCATAGAGCCTTCCTCACATCGATGACGCTCAATGTACTTATGTTTCGCTAATTCACCCAGCAGTTGTTGCATTTGGGATCTACCAACTTTCTGTAGAACCCTACATCGATGTCGTACATTGTAAACTGTCTTCGTTGTGCTCATATTAAGGGCATCCCTCTATTTGAGTGTAATGAGTATCTCTTTTGGTCTTACTAGGCTCTTTGACATATCAACTAATAGCGACTTTTCATTAGCTGACAATCTCCCTGCATATGAATGTCCTTGGAGATGCTCCTCAACTAGATGATTATGCAGCCCGCAAACCACATTCAATGTCCATTCATCGTTTGTTTTCAACTTGAATGCCCTAAATCAAATGGACATTCGCACTTCTTCGTACCAGTTTGTCTCAATAAGTCTTTTGGGCCATCTTTCAACTTTTTACGCAATTTATACTTCCCACTCCGCTCACAAGCAAGATAAATTCATGGTCTCTTACGACCGCCACCATAGTCCGACGTCCTTATAATAATAACAAAGCCATTTCTCCTTCCAATGCCATGCACCCAAGTGAGCAATTCATCTTTGTTGTCGAAAACCTATATACAATGTCACACAGCTTTCATAATAACAAACTAAACAAACTAACTAATACCTGTTAAAAATTTTATGAACTTACAAATTTTATGTTAAAAATTACTTGTTTAGTTGTAAAATGATTAGTACAATCCACTATAATATCCGATCGAACCTCAGATTCTTCAGTGCATGTCATCTGAAGAGGAGGGGGAAAATTTTAATTCGGTTCTACAGATCCGAAATAAATAAAAAAATTCGGCCATAAAAAAGTGAAAATAATAACAAATTTCAGCCCTCTAATACCGAAAATATTAATTTTATTCGGAAAGTTACAACCGAACTAAATTAAAAAAATTGAAATTCAAGTAACGAACTATTCATATTATTTCAGTGTTTGATTTTCGAATTCATTTAAGAAATTCGGCACTGCGTTGCCAACTAAAAAATGAAAAAAAAAAAAAATTACTACACGATTTTACCTTCTCATCACTGATTTGGCTATCACCATTGCTTGAGTTTAAACTTCCATAGGTTTACAACTCTTCCATATCAAAATCAAGTAAAAATTGTTGAATTAATAATTAAATGATGTTAATAATCGAGTATAAACTTAAAGATTAAAGTAAGATGAAAGATGTTTTGTTTGCAAATAACAGAGAAGGGTACAGAGTGTGTAAGAAGCAAAGTGACTACAAAAGAAAAATTAGGGTTTAATTTTTTTGTTTCAAAAAGTGTATATTGAGATATTTTTATTTCTAAAAGATATGTATAGAGAATTTATATATATAATATTAGGTGTGTTGATCAATGGCTATTATAGTAATTTTTAATTAGGATATACTTGTCATTAAATGTATTTTTCATTAGGTGTGTTCCTCGAGTTTATCAAGTGGGTGGAAATAGAATTTCCCAATATTTTCAAGTAGTTTCTATTGTTTTATTTTTTCGTTTTGCTCGAATCCCATGTTTTTCTTAATCTCAGAAGAAGAAATTTTCAAATCACATGTTCTAGATTGAGTCTTTCCAAAAAAATTCCACACTTGCATTGTCTCTTTAATCATTGGTTGTTAGATACAGAGATTGGAGAAAGGATATGCTATAGGGAGGAGGCTGATTAGGTAAGAGCCACATGCTGTGGAGATTGAATGCACGCAGAGATTGTCTGACCTTTTTTGTTAGGTGAACCGAGTAAGGGGTTGTAATTCCTAGCATCTCAAGTCTTGTAACTTCTTGATTTCAGTGAGGGATTTTGGGTTGATTGGGATTATGATTTTTTTTTTTATAATAAAAATTGGAGAGTGTTCTCTTTGACGTTTCCACATAAAATCTTATTCGTATTTGTTCTTTATATATTTCGTGTGTTAAATATATTTTATTGCTACTGAATATTGAATTTGAACTTAATAATTACTTGGTAAATCAAAATTGGTTGATGGTTTTTCAGTTTAGCCTATTCAGAATCACTCCCCTAGGCACAAACACCCAGTCTGCGACTTCAAGTCTTGTTGCTAAAACCTAATATTAAGTGATTGTTTTATGATTATATCTATATGTTCCAAATAAAGTAAATTGTGGCCTAATGTTGTGAATGGATATAAGGTATAGTTTTTTGCTTTGGGGTTTTATTTTTCATTGCTTGGTGTGATGGTACAAGTTTGGGATGTAAAGTATGAAAATGTAGGTTTAAGTTTGAGGCCAGGTTTAAGTTTAAGGCTAGGGACTTCATGGAAATTATAACAACCCTCATTCTGCCTTGGTCATATTCTTGAAGATTTACATGATTTTGGTTTGTTAAGCTCGCATATTGTGAACTTTGAAAATTTGTCTTGGGAGTATGTCTTGTTTTGTGCTGTGGTGTTTTGTCTAAGTATAAGATCCATTCTTTGTTCCTTGCTTTGTGTGTTGAACCTAGGCCATCTATCTTTGCTACCTCACACCTAGGTTACACCTTTGAACCTCTTACACCTAGACCATTAAGTGTCAACACCTAGGATCATCTTGGATCCATCTTGGTTGACCTCCACCTTCACCTTTGCATCTTGGCCGAGATGTGCATCATCTAGGCATCCGAGATCTTTGAACCTTGCAGCCTTGTTGTATACCTTAGCCAACACCTAGCAATCTTGCCTTGTTGTACACCTTAGCCAATACCTAGCAATCTTGTTCCTTAACTTGTATAACCTAGGCCAATGTGTGTCACACCTAGGCCGAGGTGTTACTCCTTCTAGTGGAGGTCTGGAAGACCTCACTTATCCTTTGCTTGTCCGAAGCCTATGTTTTTGATCTAGGGTCCTTGCCTTGTCAGAGTGCCTATGCCACCTTACTTGTTGTATACACGTTGACCTACTCTTGTCTTTTCATTCTGGCACTTTTGTGAGGAGATTGATTAGATAGTGCCATGTGTCCCAGTAGTGAGTATTAGTCAGTAGCAGTTGAGAAACCCATATCAATTGTCATATCTTTGTCTTGAAGAGAGAGAGAGAAACTCTAGGAAGAAGAAGAAGTTCTTAGAGTGAGAGAACTAGATTTCCAAGCTTGATTGCAAACCTTGAATCATTTGATTTGTGTTTTGAGATTAGATTCTTGATCTACTCTTGTTGCTCTTTATGTTAATATAATCACATTGCATGATCTAGCATGATTCATGAGCTATGCATTGATTTAAAGTTTTGTTTTAAAAATAAAGATGATGTTCTTGTGTTCTTAAAGAAAAGGAACTCATATCATGAAAAGTTATGATTTTTAGCATTCATGTTCTTCAAGAGGAAACCCAGATTTCCAAACTTCACTTCCCTAAGTGTAGTGATCGAGACCCACTCTTGTCCAGACCTCACACCTTAGGCCAAGCATTGCTTCTCACCTTGGTCTACCTTGCATGATCACTTGTACCTTAGTCTACCTTGCATGCACACCTAGGCTGACCATGGTACACCTTTGCTGACGCTTTGTAACATCTCGGCTAGGTAGACCACACCTTGGCCCAGACCTCTTGATTTGTCCCAAACCTCCTAATTTCACCCAGCTAGGCCATTTCGGCCCAGTTCACCTCTGTGCATCTGTTCCTAGACCTGGTTTGTACCCATCATGCTTTTCTAAAATGAAAAACATTGATTTAAATCCCAACACATGTTTTGCTTTGTTTTGACTTGGTTTTGGAAAGCAATGTCGAGATCTATGTTACTCATTTGAAGCTTGTTTTGAGAGTGCATTGCATAACCATCTTTGAGCATCTCTTCTTGTTTTTTGAAATGCATTCAATGGATTTTACCATGTACTTGTAGGTCTTGGATCTTTGCCTTAATCCCCTTGATCGAAGAGCTATTGTGAGTGGTATTTTTAATAAAGTTATGTTATAATATTTTGATAAAAGCTTTGCTTTGTTTTGGAAAAGTATTTGATCAAGCATGAATAATTATCTCTTAGTTTTTGTATCAAGTATTATATTTGTTTTGATGACATTCTTAAAAGGTCCTTAGTGCTAGGGGACTTTAATGCAACTAGTACCTTTGTTTGATATATCTCATTTGCCACTGACGGGTGGGCTTGTCTAATTGATTCTAGGTTGGTTATTTCTTTGTTTTGTCAATGAATGTCATCCTTTGTATTATGTAGATGTTAGTAAACATTCCTTGAAGTTTTGAAAGCCTTTGATTGATGAACTCGGTTCATCATTTGATTTTTTTACAAGCTATGATATGTATTGTTTTGATAAAATCTTAGATATCATTCATTCAAACCTTTATTATTTATATCATTCATTGAGTTTTCAGCTCACCCCTCTCCTTTATATATATGTAGGTGATGAACAAGAAGGCGATGTCGCCTAGACTTTGTTTGGAAGATTGTTTTGGTTTACGTTTTGCAGCATCTTGAAGATTATGCTTCTTAGCTTTGTAGATCCTTAGCCTTGTACGTTTGGGCTTGAGAAGCCTTTTGATCAAGATGTAATATCAAGTTTATTTCATTTTGTATTCAAGTTGTAAAGGCATGTTAATATGTATGTCATTTCATTTAATCTATGCACAACTCTTACGGACTAATTATATTTAAATTCATTGTTTCCGCACATGTGTGCCTCATATGTATACTTTGGTTGTGTGAATATTTGTAAGTTGGCATTCGGTAATCTCGGATAACTGGCCATCACGTCATCATTCCATTAGGAGCGGAATGGGGTCGTGATAGAAATTAACCAGAAGGTTAAGTTCGTACCAAATACAACTCTCTTGGCACCTTGGACGGGTAGCTCTCAATGCACCCAAAAAATTAAGTTGGGCACCCTATTACTTGCAACACCCCAATTGAAATTTTACATATTTATTTATTTGTTTAGACACCCCAAATAATACCTATTATAACCCTAAAAATAAAAGAACACTAGAAATTCTACTTTCTATACCCAAAGTTTAATAGCTTTTTCATATGGACACTGTGTGCCCAACAAATTATATACGTTCAGAAACTTAATTCTGAACTTGTGAAGTTTCTTCGGATACTCAGTACCGAACAAATTAAATATGTTTGGATACTTAGTTTCGAATAATAGAAAATTGGTTGCAGCATTTTCATCTCGATACTCATTATCTATGAAGCATGGGTACGAGTATGAGTACTGGTATTGGTACGATACAGGTATGGCAATACGGTAAAATCTATAATTAAAAAAAAAAGTAGGGTATGATGTAGCTCGACTTTTCGTGCTCCTTTGGGATATGACTAGCCTTATAGTTCAGGCTCCCGTGGTTCTGAATTTGATTCCACAAGTGCAATGTGAAATAGTTAAACATAAAAAAGTCCAAATCGGGCAAATTGATTTTGAATAAAAATGCAAAAAATAGATTGTTTTGCCAGATACAGAGTCGCCACCTAAATGTTTTCGAGAAATTTAGCAAACTCGTGACTCGTGCCAAAGGCCATGTATCTGTCATCACCAAGATTGTCTCGGCTCGAGAACTTAGGTATGAGAGGGGAAGGTCATAAATTGAGCACCTCACTCGTCGGATCAAAGATCAGGCTCTACTAATCACGATGTGATTTTTATTTACATTATATGCTCTTGTTTCGATTTATTAGACTAACTTACTATGTGACGCACACAAGTATAGACTAATTTGCAAAAATTGAAACATTTGATTTCATGTTTTGTTTGAAAATTGTTTTGACTACGCGCCACATGAAAAAAGTGAGTTTGTATGTACATTAATTAATGTATTCCAATTCAAGCAATTAGCCTTCATCCACAGGCATTCAAACAGATATAACACTTAAGCATTTAGCCTTATGGTATCATACTAGACATACACTTTTGCAATATGCTAAAGTAATAGAACTTGCCCTAATTCCTAAGGCGAGCTAAAAGAGAGAAAATAGTTGGAAAAATGCATGATCCTAACTAATGAAATATGCCTAATGCAACACATGCAATATGCAATTTAAATAGACTCGGCTAGTAACATGGTATGTGAATCAATTTAATAGCATGTGGTTAAACATGTATTCAACGAAGTATTTAAATGACAATGCTTGCTAGCATGATGAATCGAGCCTAGTGCAGGCAAGACAATGGATGCAAATCACGAGAAAATGCTAAACAAAATATGACGTGCTACACTATCCATCATAAGCGGGTAAATAAAAGGAAGAAAGACGTGGGGTTGGAAGACATACACAAATATTTCATATTTGCCCTTGCGCAGGAGGGTTCGAATAAATGGCCTAGCTAATTAATTACCTAATTAACTAACTATTACAATACGCAAAATAAATTAGCTACACTAAGTGATTAACTAATTTACTAATTATTACAACACTACAAATTAACTAACTATTCTAGATAATTAATTGAATACAACACATAACTAGCAATTCTTGCTACTTATTACAGTACCAAAATTAGGGAATTGAAATTAACTAATTAATTACAAATCCACCATTCAGCGGGTCCCGAGGATCAATGAAAGGACTTATGTATGTAAGCGGATTTTCTACTCGAAAATGCCTTTGTTTTGCTGCCAAGAGGGTTCTGTTTTATAGCCGGAAACTTTCATTGTTTTGCCTTAGCCACTGCTCTATTTTGTGAAGAAAGTGGCACTGCTTGGCTGCAAAAAGGTGGCTGGCAGGCTAGAATTGGTGGCCAACTACCCACTAATAGTGGGCTACCGCCCAGTAAAGGTGGTCTGTCGGCCACTAATGTTGGGTTTCTCTTGTTGCAACAGAAAACAAACAGAGCATAAACAGAGCATCCTCAGGGGATGTTTGTCCACCCTACCCCTCCTTATAAAAAAAAGCTCAACGGAGTGGTAGGCTCGATTCGCAAGCCATCAATTGGTGTAAATTCATTGCGTGATGACTTATGAACCGAGGGATACAATTTCAATAAATGCACAATAAAAGACTCATAAACCTCCTCCCTATCATGATATTGATCGAGGGAAGTGGTTGACATTGAAACTTCAACCATTTTCATCACTAGTTAGTATGAAATGCTTCAAGACTCAACAGGTTCAATTAACGTCCAATTGAACCCTAAATTATTTTATTATCTTACTCCATTTTATTCCAATTTTAACACCTCTTTTAATTACCTTTCCATTCATTAGTCATTTTAGTGCAAAATGAGCATTAAGTCCACTAAAAGAGGGAAGTGTCAAACCAAGTGTTGTTTTAGGCATGGGAGAGAGACCATGCAGTTGGTGATGAACCCCCAAAAGAGATTAAACCATTAAGCACAATGTCACCCCTCAAGCTTAAACAACACTCTTTTTGAAGTAACTCTCAAAACAAAGAGAAAAAGCCAAGAAATGAGGGAGATTGCAGAGATGCTTAGAGGTGATCACGAGTATGGAAAGCTTGAAATAAATACTATCAACTTAAATACGTTGGTGTCTAATGCCTAAAACACCAAACCTATAAGGACCATTACACTACAAGCATGAAATATAAAGCACAAATGAAACAAACACATAAAAACAGTCCTAAATTAGGCTAAAATAGTGCTAGAATTGAGGTAAAAATAGCTAAATGAGTAAGCTAAAATAGTGGAGAATTTAAGCTAGTAAACAAGCCAAAGTAGGGGTGGCTAACCCCTCCATTTTTGGGACTTCAAAACCACATTTTTAGCGTTTGAAAAACTCTGAAAATCAGTGGTAAAAAGCTCAAAAAAAGTTGATGAAGAGATGGGAAACACAAGGGAAAAAGTTTAGGAGATAAGGTTCAAAGAAAGGTGATTAACCCCTCCACATTTGGTAGTTTTAAACCACAAGTTTTAGCCCATAAAAATAGTGTAAAAACAGCCCAAAAATAGTAAGAAAAGATAGGAAAGAAGTAGTGTAGAGATGCCCAAAATTATACCTCTTAAAGCAAGGTAACTCTTTTGTTAACAGACTTACAAATTCTCAGTCTCAAGGGTTGAGATTTGAGCTCAAGAACCTCAGCAAGAAGAGCTAAATTTTTGGTTTAGGAAATGTAGAGAGAGAGTGTGTAGGTTGCAAGAGAGAGAGAGAGAGATTTTCAAGAATTTGAGTTTTTGGAATTTTTTCTAACCTTAAAAACATAAGGGAAGGTCATCTATATATAGAAAACCATGTGCCTAGGTCGGAAATATCTGTATACATACAGCTGGTGCAGCTGGCAACAAATATCTTTTTTTGAGGCCACTAAAAGGGGGCAGTAGGCCACTATTAGTGGCTGGCCAGACAAAAATCTTCTTGCAGGCCCTTCAAACAGGCATGTCTCCTTCATCCAGACTCAGCTTTATGTCGTTCTTGAGTCTAAATTGAAACCCCGGAAGTCTAATTTCTAATGGTGGTGGCCTTGCATTTGAATTCTAAGTGTGCAAAGAGATATACCTATTTTAGTGAAGGCTACACATTTCTATCTTAATGGATTGATACCCAACTTCTTCCACAACTAGTTTTCTTCCCACTCCAATTTCCTTCAACTCCAAACCTCTAAATAAGATGTTTTTAAAGATTTTCAAAGATTTCACCTCCCTTTCATTTATTTCCACTTTGTCCTTACTCAGTGTTCCGAAAAGTGCAAATTTTAAACGAAATGCGAGCCTCAGAACATTGTAGAAACATTTCGAAAAATATTTTGAAAAAGAGGGTTTTAAGGTCTAAAATAGTTTTGGTCAAAATGGGTGTAAGGTTAGGGTTTAGAAGATCTTCTTGCTGAAGAAATCGAACGTTTGTACATCATAACTTTCATCATCGAGTGATCAACCCGAGGCGCCCAAATCTTAAGGGCAGTCAAAAATGGAGCGTCTCCCTCTTTGACAAAGCTTAAAGTCATGAAATGACATGAGTGAATGTCAAAGCCTGAAGACATCCCATTTTGGCAAGGACGTAAGACTTGGGCAAACAAACAAAATACAGATGCAGTTAGTTGAACCCGAGGGCTGCCTATCTATCTCGTTGCAAGGAATCAAACCAGCGTAGTTCAAGGGCAGAATGCAAAATGATACACAATGTAACGAAATCATGCAAATGATATATACAATGCAATGAAATCATCAAACCCCAAGCAGTGCAAAACACACGAATACCATAAAGGAATGGAGATGCAAATCAAACTACGTTTTATATAGAAAAGAAGTGGGCACAGCCAAAAGACGTCTAACACAGGCTAAGTGCCTACATCCTCAACACTGGCCTCAATGCAACATGGATGCTTACACATAACAGAATCATGTTTCAGCATGAAAGGGGTGCGGGCACATGCAAAACTATGTTTTTCATAGAAAGGGTACAAGTAATTAGGTGGTATGATATAAGTGAGGAATGATCTACTAGGGAAAGATAATGATCCTAAATGCTGAATACAACAAGACAAAGTACGATGCAATGAATGCAATGGATGCAGTGAATAAAAGGCGCAGGTCGAATCCCATCTTAATTAGAAAAGGCATGGATACAAAACAGACCATGTCTAGCACATAAAATGTGTTGACACCATCAATACTGGACTCAGCGCAGCATGGGTACTTACGCATGACAGAACCATGTTTCAACGAGGGAAAGGTATGAGAAAATGCCGAACTAAGCTTAACATGGAAAGGATGTAGGTGATAAAATGGTATGATTTAATGGATGCGATGGATAATGTAGTAGATGAATAGGGTGACATACTCCAACCACACTGGAATCGTGAGAGGAAAAGAACACTCAAACCACGCTGAAATTGTGAGAAGAGGTCCGGAGAAAACCGCTCAGGGTTGCGTTCCATGTGTCTTGAGAAAAATTCCAAACACATTAAAATCGTGAGAGGAAGGGAACACTCAAATCACGCTGAAATCATGAGAAGAGGTCCTGAGAAATGCTCAAGGTCGCGTTCCACGTGTCTTGAGAAAAATTCCAAACACGTTGAAATTGTGTGAGGAATGGAACACTCAAACCACGCTGAAATCGTGAGAAGAGGTCCTGAGAAAATCGCTTAGGGTTGCGTTCCACGCGTCTTGAGAAAAATTCCAAATACACTAAAATCGTGAGAGGAAGGGAACACTCAAACCATGCTAAAATCGTGAGAAGAGGTCCTGAGAAAACCGCTCAAGGTCACGTTCCATTCGTCCTGAGAAAAATTCCAAACACGCTGAAATCGTGAAAGGAAGGGAACACTCAAACCATGCAGAAACCGTGAGAAGAGGTCTTGAGAAAACCACTCAGGGTCACGTTCCACGTGTCTTGAGAAAAATTCCAAACACGTTGAAATTGTGTGAGGAAGGGAACACTCAAACTACATTGAAATCATGAGAAGAGGTCCTAAGAAAATCGCTCAGGGTCGCGTTCCATGCATCTTCAAAAAATTCCAAACACGCTCAAATAGTGTGAGAAAGGGAACATTCAAACCACACTGAAATCTTGAGAAGAGGTCCTGAGAAAATCGCTTAGGTTCACGTTCCACGCGTCTTGAGAAAAATTCCAAACAGGCTAAAATTGTGAGAGGAAGGGAACAATCAAACCATGTTGAAAATTTGAGAAGAGGTCCTGAGAAAATTGCTCAACGTCGCGTTCTATATGTCTTGAGGAAAATTCCAAATATGTTAAAATAGTGAGAGGAAAGGAACACTCAAACCACACTGAAATCATGAGAAGAGGTCTTGAGAAAACTGCTCAGGGTCACGTTCCATGTGTCTTGAAAAAATTCCAAACACGCTGAAATCATGTGAGGAAGGGAACACTCAAACCACGTTGAAATCGTGAGAAGATGTCTTGAGAAAATCGCTCAGGGTCGCATTCCACACGTCTTGAGAAAATTTCCAAACACGTTGAAATAGTGTGAGAAAGGAAACACTCAAACCACCCTGAAATCGTGAGAAGAGGTCCTGAGGAAACCGCTTAAGGTTGCGATCTATTCGTCTTGAGAAAAATTCCAAACACGCTAAAATCGTGAGAGGAAGGGAACACTCAAACCACGCTGAAATTGTGAGAAGAGGTCCTGAGAAAACCGCTTAAGGTTACGTTCCATGCGTCTTGAGAAAAATTCCAAACACGCTGAAATCGTGAGAGGAAGGAAACACTCAAACCACGCTGAAATTGTGAGAAGAGGTCTTGAGAAAACCGCTCAGGGTCACGTTCCATGCGTCTTGAGAAAAATTCCAAACACGCTAAAATCGTGTGAGGAAGGGAACACTCAAACCACGCTGAAATCGTGAGAAGAGGTCCTGAAAAAACCGTTTAAGGTTGCATTCCACGCGTCTTGAGAAAATTCCAAACACGCTGAAATAGTGTGAGGAAGGAAACACCCAAACCACACTAAAATCGTGAGAAGAGGTCCTGAGGAAATTGCTCAGGGTCACGTTCCATGCATCTTGAGAAACATTCTGAACGCGCTAAAATCATGAGACGAAGGGAACACTCAAACCACGGTGGAATCGTGAGAAGAAGTCTAGAGAAAACCGCTTAGGATCACATTCCATGCGTTGAGAAAAATTCCAAACGCATTGAAATCGTGAGAGGAAGGGAACAATCAAACCACGCTGAAATCGTGAGAAGAAGTCCTAAAATGATACGATAGATGCACAGAGTATGATGAGTTTGTGTGATAGATGCACATGATATGTGTGACAAGCAATGTAGTGGATGATGCTTAGGAAATGCAATACACAAACAAAGCGGAGCTTTAGAAAGCACCCAACGAGGTGAGTGGCGATGAACCGCTCTACTCTGACGAGGAACTCCCCCTTGTGTTCTTCACACTCTTACTTTCAACTCACAGTTCAAAGGTCCTCAAATACTGGCAAGGGGTAACACCTGCATGTAGAAGCCACGGATGCTGTTTTTTTTTTTTTTTTATCATATTCACAACTTTCCCTATTCTCCAATGGGGTGACAGACTAGGTTGGTTTTGTATCCAGAATTGAGGCGCATACACGCTGCCTCTACCTATGGGGCTGCCATACAGATTTTCAGCCGGGGATACAACCCTAGGTATTTAAACCAGATTTTAGTCTCAGAATTCCAAATCTTTGTGTTCTAAGCATCACCATTCGAACTCTAGTTTCCACCGTCGTAGCTGGTTTCCTAGGAACTCATTGGAAACCCAGCTAAGATGCCTTTGATAGGGAATGGTGTTTAGGGAGAGCACTTTGATCACCATTCTAACTTGAAACAGGCTTGAACTTGAGATCCTAGAAAAATGACAAGGCCTAAAAGGGTGCCTTCGGAATGCAATCCCAGAAATTGCTAAAGTTGAAACAATCTCAAATGCTCCAATTTCCCCTCTTTTCTTTCCTTTCTGTAGTTTGGAACCTATGTAGCTTTAGATAGGTCCTTGTTCTACTGCTCTCTCTTTTAATCGGGGTTGGACCTTGGAGTTTATGAAAGAAAGAATCCTATTTTGCACATCATGATGGGAATGGCACGACACTCTAAGCACAAAATGATTTATTTTTGCAATTGAAACCAAGAATGAGTTCTTAACTGGGTAAAATATGACTCAACAAAGGAAGAACAAAGTGAAAACAACGTAAACGCGTCAATTTACACCTACCGAAATCAAAACGACTCAAAACAAGACTCGAGACAAAAAAAAAAAAAAAAAAAACAAAACAAAACACAACACTTAGATGTTTTCCACCAGTGGGAGACCTCTCAGTTCACGGGAAGCCCATTGCTTCGCCAGGTAATGTTTTCTACCCTTTCTTATTTCTGGCTCTCACATCACTTTGGCCCTTAATCTCTATTTTCTCTCATAGCCATTTCCTTACTTTTTCTCTCAGCGCACATCTTTCTGGTATTTAATCTCTCTTATTTTTATCCCTTCTTAGGAGTGGTTGATGGATAAGCTGGAAGTTGTGGACCCTTGCCCCTAGTACTCAGCTAGATTTTATTTCTTCAGCTAGCGGCTAGTTGACTTTCTCTCAGAGGAATGGTGGTGCAATTGGATGTGCAGCAGATCTACAGCTGGCATAGGCTGGCGTTGCCCCGGCTTAACTTGACCTAGATAAGCTACAGCATGTCCCATTACGTTTTCTACTTTCCCATTCTAGTTTGGACACCAATTTAGGTGTGATCAAACCCGTCCAGATGAGGGGGTCGAACGTCCAGCTTCATTTCTAGTTCGTGCTTTACACTTGGCTCGATACCTCATTGCTTGGAGAATGAGAGAGTTTTTTGGCCTCTGCTGTTAGCTTCAGTTGTGCCCTTTTTGGCGAGTACTTGGCAATGGGGAAAAGACAGAAAACCTGACTCGACCGTGCCCCTAGTTCATCATTTTGACCATTTTTTTTTTGTTTTTGGCATTCTGCTAAAACAATTTTGACCAACATGATAGTTAGATTGACATGCTTGTTCGAATTTCTACTTTGAAATCATGTAAGCAAGTTGTGAGCACTAAAATTTTTCCTTTTTTGGGTGCAAGAAATGGTCCAGTTTTGGAGAAATGGAATAATTTTTGAGAGAATTAGTCAACTTCACTAAAAAAACCTCAAAACTATTTGCAAATGGTCACTACCTGACCAACGAGGAATTAACGCTTGAGATGCACAACCTCAGATCTGAACTTGATTTGTGTTGCTACTGAATCTTCTAACGGAATAGGACAATCAATTTTGAACGAAGAGGAGCCAATTTGCATATGGATAGGATAGTTGCGTTTGAACAAGGATCAGCTAATTAACATGGATAAGACAAGCAGTCTGAACAATGGTTGGGACTAAATTTCATGATGAAGTTGCCTATATATCTCAAATATGGGAATCAGGCCTTACGTAGTTCCTGGGGTTAAGTTGCACTCGGGTATTAACACTCTCCTTTTGCGCTCTAACTTTTGCCAAAGCCGCCCTTCCGGGTTTTCAACCTTGCGAGCTATTTTTCCTTTTCATTTTTTTTCTTCTTATTTTTCTTTGCTTTTTGCTTTGTTTCCATTTTTTCATTTTTATTCTTTTTCTTTTCCATGCTCTAACTTTTCCTAGGTCGCCCTTCCAT
Source organism: Camellia sinensis (assembly GCF_055761805.1). Classification (NCBI taxonomy): domain Eukaryota; kingdom Viridiplantae; phylum Streptophyta; class Magnoliopsida; order Ericales; family Theaceae; genus Camellia; species Camellia sinensis. The sequence goes on along the minus strand of NC_138963.1, from coordinate 113,259,371 downwards.
TTTTTCGGCCTAGCGAGCCTCTCAATGATGGAGAATTTTAACTTGTCCATGTTGATCAGTTTTGAGATCTCTAAGTCATCTGAATCCAGGAGAATGGCTGCTGTTCATTGATGATGTAAGAGCCCATCCAATTAGGTCTGAATTTGCCCTTAGTGTTGTGAATAGCAACTCGATTGTCATTTAACAAAAATTTTCGTCTCTTAGTTTCTGGGATTTGGCTTTCTTGCTGATCTCCATTGGCTTGAGAAATGACCCAGTTTTGAATTTTCGACCGTATCTGACCTTTTTGTCCATAGTTCAAGGGCTGCTTCTAATCTAGCTATGCAAGCTTTCTTTGATGACATCTGACCTTCTTGCCCCTAGTTCAAGGGTTGCTTCCAATTCGACCATGCAAGCCTCATACTTTGGTTGACCGTTTGAACATTCTGAACCAAAGTTTGAAAGCAAAGGGATCAACTCTTGAGGCCGAGAATGATCCTATGCTGTACAGTCTCAAGATCAATTCCAAGCATGTCTTCGTGGGACCACGCAAAAATATTTTTGAAATCTTTCAAAAAAGCGACTAGTCGCTCATGGTCTTTTGAAACAATGTAGAACCAATTTGGATCAAGCCAAGATCCTTCTCAGTACTCACATTAACAGAAATGATCTCAATCATTAAGGGCTTAACATGCGTCTCTTCCTCTCAGTTGATCAAATTTTTGCAAATCCCGAGAAATTCCTCCCTCTTTATTTTCACCACAATTTTGGAAACAGTTTTGAAAAACTTTGGTCAATGCAATGATTTAAAGGCACAGAGAAGTAGATGAAAATTACTGCCATTTCATTTAGATCTTTGGGCTTAACTGGTGTAATGGTAGAAATAGACACAAAAGAAAAAGTGTAAAAGACAAACACAAAACAAGAAAAAGATGTCCGAGGTAACACCCTCGAAATCACCAACCTAACACAACAAGACTGACTTAATACAACGAGACTGACTCAATAGCCAAGAATAACTCAATACAACAAGATTGACTCAATACCCAAGTCCAAAAGTACAATAAACAACATTTTCAAAGTGCTAAAACAGTGCGTGCCATCCACCATATCTGAAGTAAAATGAGTGCTATCAGCAGGTGGTTTATCCCCTATTACATAGTCACATTATCCCCCAAGTTCATCAATCCAGCACCGATAGACTTTGTAGGACTTGATGGAGTGATGACCTTTTTGTCAATCAAATCTTGAATTTCATGGCGACGACGAAAACAATCGTTAGTGTGATGGCCGGTTTGTTGATGGAAGGCATAGTACTTGGCATCATTATACTTGGCTGGAAGGGGATTAGGGAGAGGCTGATGGTCTGGGGGTTTGAGATGGCCGTATCCTATGAGGATTTGGAGAGCTTTCGATAAGGTCATGACAAGGGGATTGAATGTGCGATTACCAGTCCTAACAAGATTGACAGAGGGGTTGGCAGGTGTTGCTTGGGTTTGGAGATCTCCGAGGGTGCAGGATGGGAGCTATAAGGGGTGTTTCTGGTATGACATTCTTTCCCCTGGCTTGCCCCTCGATTCAAAATGCTCCCATCCTGAGCGACAAAAGTGTAATCCACAGTCTTTACAACAACTGCAATCACTTGCTGTCTGTTAAGCCCTTTGACCTTCAAAGCCTCAATAGCCCATTGATGCTGTTCATATGGATGCATACTTGGCCAGGCCTTGTTCTTGCAACTTGCTTTAGCTTTGCCAAGGGATTGGGTGACTATATTGAGGTGAGGCCCATTTGTTGTTGACATGTGATCACCTAGACTCGAGATAGCTTTCGGCTGGCCCTTTTCAACTGCAGCTCGCCTCAAGATTGGGAAGCCTTTTGGCGTGAAATTTCTGCCATGTGATGTGGTCGATGATGGAGCCAAAATTCCAAAGGGTAAATCTACCACAATTCTCTGCAAATCTTCAATCATACTCATCAGCTTAGAAAGTAGTGGGTTCATGGGATTGAGATGATTGGAGTTCAAGTGCATCCATCATACACAAATTCGTGCTTTCTAGAATGAACGCCTCAGGCTTGGGTAAATAGGCCGGGGTGATGTATATGCTAGGGTTGTAGTTGGATGGTAGTGTATGGATTAGGTTGAGGTGTAAAGGTAATGGGTTAGTGATGGCCTGAGGTCTTTTTGGTGGAGCAATGATTGCTTTGTCAAAAAGATCCTGAATCTTATGACGGAGGCGAATGTAGTGGTTTGTATCATGACTGTGTTGTCGGTGATAGGCACAGTATTTAACGGGGTCATGTCTTGGTAGAAGAGGATTTGGAAGGGGTCAGGATTGTAGGAGCTCTAGGTGCCCTTTTTCTAGTAGTGTTTTCAAGGCTTGAGAGAGAGCCATGTAAAGAGGATGGAAATTTCGGGCTTGGGATTGAGTTGAAGTGGTTATGGGATTGGTGACAGTGTTTACTTCTGTGCATTTGGCAGTTGTGCCACCACTGGTAGTAGCATTAGAACGGCGAACAACATTCTTCCTTATAGGCTCATTATTTTCCACAATGATCCCTTGTCTGATGACATCCTCGATTTGAACCCCCATTTCTTGAAGCTCTGTAATGGTAAATAGTGGTAGAACAATCATCTTTTGCAACAATTTGCCATGCATATTCCGAACAACCATTCTTATATGATCCTTCTCGGAAGGTCTCGTGGTCATCATCAAGGCTTTGGCCCTCCATCTTGTCACAAACTCAGAGAAGCCCTCCTTCGGCTCTTGATGGGTTGCCTTAAGATCACGAGTTGTGACCTCAATCTGTGTATTGTAAGAGTACTAAGCAATGAAGGCTTCGACCATCTCCTCCCAATTCTATTTGACGGAATCTTCCAACTTAGCATACCAAATGGTCAACTTGACATGGTGCAACCAAAGATAGATAGCATCTGTGGTCTAGTTAAGCCCATCGGTCGCAAGATATCAGAAAACAATCGCAATTGGACCATCGGATCACCAGAGTCGTCAAAACAATCAATATACGACATCTTAAATCGATTTGGCAATGTAATTGCAGAATTATTGTATCCATCCTCTATGTTCGGGATGAAGTTAACCCCTTGTGCTATCTTGAACAACTTCTCTAATTTGTTGACTTTGAGCGCAGTTGGATCGACTTCAACTTCAAATGGTGCCTTGGTCTGATAAACCAGTGCTTTGGAAGCTTGTGTTAGGATTGGCTCTGTTGGATTGCCCTGGTTTTCTTGGACATTGGCAGTATTAGCAGTGGCATCGGGTACAGGGATAGCTGCGGTAGGTACATGTGATGCAGGGGTTACTTTGGTTGCGGTTGCTGTTGTTGTAGCCTGGTTATAACCTCAGCCTGATGGGCCGTAACCTCGACTTGACAGACTACGTCATGCTATACTGTCTCGACTGTCTGTTACAGATGGTGTATCAGTTCTTCCATACTAGCCGGGGGATACTATGCCATTGGAATAGGTGATTGGTCTTGTGCTAGACTAGAAGTAGATGACTGCTTCTGAATTGGGTTGGATATAGGTGAGCCGAGAGGTGACTGCTATAGGAACTAGACAAGTGAATTCTGTCTAATCCCCTTCGCCCTGTAATTAGCAGCAGCGAAGCAAACATTGGTTGCCCCTAAACTAGGTCCTCGACCGTATAAAGTCTATCAACACAAGTCCAGAGTACCTAGGGGATATCGGAGCCTTCTGAAGCTATGGTTCTAGGACTACCTTGCAAAAGAGAAAACAGACAGCATCTTAGCCAAATTTCACTAGAATATATATGATCACAACTGAATGAATGTACTCCTCGCTGCATTCTGCCACACAAACTAATACCAACTGTACCACTAATAGGAAGCACCCCTGTACAGTTTCACTGCAAAGCACATACTAGGTAAAGAGAGCCAAAACACCCCTATAAGGGGATAGGGTTACCCTATCCTAGGTTCATCATGAACTAGGATTCACTATTTCAATGAAGCGGTTTCACACAATCTAGCATTCGGGTGAGCATCTTGTCCTAGTTTGGAACAATCTCTATGGCTTTTCTATATGTAACTAGGTCAAATAGTCAAAAGGGTACCTCGGCAAGATTACCTAATATACCTTTCACACCTAACACCGATAAGTGAAAGGAGGATCAAATAGTACAATAGTAATTTAGATCCAATGGTTGTGTTCCTAACATGGCAGAGCCCACGACTGGTCAGCCTTTTGGCAAGCTTTTGGACAAGCCTCCGGCAAACTGTCTAGGAATTGCAGATGGCAAGCACAGTGATTTAAGCGCACCAATGTAAATGCAAATGCAAAGAACATATAAGTGTAGATAAAATTTCACATCATGAAGTTCAGGTCAAGTTCTCTAAATCCCCAGCAGAGTCGCCAGAAATTGTAGCTCGACTTTTCGTGCTTCCTTTCAGATACGACTAGCCCTACAGTTCGGACTCTCGTGGTTCTGAATCTGATTTCACAAGTGCAATGTGAAATAGATAAACACAAAAGAGTCCAAATCCGGCAAATCTTTTAGAAAATCAATTTTGATTCAAAATGTAAAAAATGGACTGCTTTGCTAGATATAGAGTCGCCACCTAAATGTTTTTGAAAAATTTAGGAAACCCGTGACACGTGCCAAAGGCTACGTGTCCGTTATCACCAAGATTGTCTCGGCTCGGGAACTTAGGTACAAGAGGGGAAGGTCATGAATTGAGCACCCCATTCATTTGATCAATGATCGGCCTCTACAAATCATGATGTGATTTTTATTTACATTATATGCTCTTGTTCCGATTTATTAGACTAACTTACTATGTGACGTACACAAGTATAGACTAATTTGCAAAAGTTGAAACATTTAATTTCATGTTTTGTTTGAAAATTGTTTTGACTACGCGCCACTTGAAAAAAGTGAGTTTGTATATACATTAATCAATTCATTCCAATTCAAGCAGTTAGCCTTCATCCATAGGAATTCAAACAGATATAGCACTTAAGCACGTAACCTCATGATATCATGCTAGACATGGCAACAATCACACTTATGCAATATGCTAAAGCAGTAGAGCTTACCCTAATTCCCGAGGTGAGCCAAAAGAGAGAAAATAGTTAGAAAAATGCATTATCCCAACTAATGAGATATGCCTAATGCAACACATGCAATGTGCAATTTAAATAGGCTCAATTATTAACATGGTATGTGAATCAATTTAATAGCATGCAGTTTGAATACGTATTTAACGAAGTATTTAAATGATAATGCTTGCTAACATGATGAACCGAGCCTAATGCACACAAGACAATGGATGCAAATCATGAGAAAATGCTAAACAAAATATGATATGCTACACTATCCGTCATAAACGGGTAAATAAAATGGAGAAAGACGTGGTGTTGGAAGACATACACAAATATTACATATTTGCCCTCGCGCAGGAGGGTTTGAATAAATGGACTAGCTAATTAATTACCTAATTAACTAACTACTACAATGCCCAAAATAAATTAGGTACACTAAGTAATTAACTAATTATTATAACACTACAAATTAACTAACTATTCTAGCTAATTAATTAAATACAACACATAACTAGCTATTCTAGCTAATTATTACAATACCAAAATTAGGGAATTGATATTAACTAATTAATTACAAATCCACCATTCAGCAGGTCCCGATGATCAATCAAAGGACTTATGCATACTGTTTTGCAGCCAGAAACTTGCACTATTTTGCCTTAGCCTCTGCTCTGTTCTGTGAAGAAAGTGGCCCTACCTGGCTGAAAAAGGTCGCTGGTAGGCTAGAATTGGTGGCCAACTGTCCACTAATAGTGGGCTGCCGCCTAGTAAAGGTGGCCTGCCGACCACTAATGTTGGGTTTCTCGTATTGCAATAGAAAACAAATAGAGCATAAAAAGATCATCCTTAGGGGATGTTTGTCCACCCTACCCCTCCTTATCATCAAAAAGCTAAAAAGATTAGTAGGCTCGATTCGCAAGCCATCAATCGGTGTAAATTCATTGCGTGATGACTTATGAACCGAGGGATACAATTTCAATAAATGCACAATGAAAGACTCATAAACCTCCTCCCTATCATGATATTAATTGAGGGGAGCAGTTAACATTGAAACTTGAACCATTTTCATCAATAGTTAGTATGAAATGCTTCAAGACTCAACGGGTTCAATTAACGTCCGATTGAACCCAAACTATTTTATTATCTTACTCCATTTTATTCCAATTTTAACAACTCTTTTAATTACCTTTCTATTCATTAGTCATTTTAGTCCAAAATGAGCATTAAGTCCACTAAAAGAGGGAAATATCAAACCAAGTGTTGTTTTAGGCGTGAGAGGGAGATCATGCCGTTGGTAATGAACTCCCAAAAAGGACTAAACCATTAAGCACAATGTCAAACCTCAAGCTTAAACAACACTCCTTTTGAAGCAACTCTCAAAACAAAGAGAAAAAGCCAAGAAATGAGGGAGATTGTAGAGATGCTTAGTGGTGATCACTCTTTTGTTAACAAACCCACAAGTTCTCACTCTCAAGGGTTGAGATTTGAGCTCAAGAACCTCAGCAAGATGAGCTAAATTTTTGGTTTGGGAAGTGTAGAGAGAGAGTGTGTAGGTTGCAAGAGAGAGAGAGAGAGAGAGAAGAAAGAAAGAGAGATTTTCAAGAATTTGATTTTTTGGAATTTTTTTTCTAACCTTAAAAACATGAGGGATGGTCATCTATATATAGAAAACCATGTGCCCAGGTCAGAAATATCTGTATACATACAGCTGGTGCAGTGCATGCACTTGTGGGGGATAGCTGGCAACAACTATCTGTTTTTGACATAAGTGGCCGGTAGGCCACTAAAAGGGGGCAGCAAGCCACTAGTGGTCAGCCAGACAAAATTTTCTTCTAGGCTTGACTTCGAATGGGCATCTCCTTCATCCGAACTCGGTGTTAGGTCATTCTTGCGTCTAAATTGAAACACCAGAAGTATACTTTCCAATAGTAGTGGCCTCACATCTAAATTCGAAGTGTACAAAGAGATATGGCTATTTTAGTGAAGGCTGTGCATTTCTATCTTAATAGATTGATGCCCAACTTCTTGCCCAACTAGTTTTCTTCCCACCCCTCCAATTTCTTTCAACTCCAAACCTCTAAATAAGATGTTTTTAAAGATTTTCAAAGAGTTCACCTCCCTTCCATTTATTTCCACTTTGTCCTTACTCAGTTTACCAAAAAGTACAAATTTTAAACGAAATGCGTGCCTCGGAACATTGTAGAAACATTTGAAAAAATATTTTGATAAAGAGGATTTTAAGGTCTAAAATAGTTTTGGTCTGAAATAGTTTTGTTCAAAATGGATTGTAAGGTTGAGATTTAGAAGCTCTTTTTGCTGAAGAAGTTGAATGTTTATACAGCATAACTTTCATCATCGAGTGATCAACTTGAGGCGCCCAAATCTTAAGGGCGGTCAAAAATGGGGTGTCTACGTACGGGTACGGGTACGAGTACGGGTATGGCTTAGTATGCTTGGAAAAAAAATTTATTTTTAATTTAGAGTAATGCAAAAATTAATTAAATGGTTTAATTTGTTAAGATCCAACTTATAATTTATAGTTAATGTCAAAAGTGAAGGTATAAGTAAAATTAAATGTCAATATATTAAATAACTTACGAACCATAATTTAATTTTAAAATCATGCTATGCATAAAACTAAAAATAAAAAAGAAGTCTAGTGAAAGGAGTTTCATCTCTATAGTAGAAAAAAATATTGTTTCAACTGAGGTACGCCAAAAATTAAGAATAAAAAATTTGCGTACATGTGCAGAAGTACTATACGAGGTACTATAAGCCGGTAAGTACCCGGTACGGATACGACATGTTTTTCGAAGTACCCATGCTTCATAGCTCATTATATATGTCCGGATACTAAATTCCAAATCTATCAAATTTCTTCAAATACTCAGTGCCGAACAAATAAAATATGTTCGGATACTCAGTTTTGAACAATCGAAAATTGGTAGTAGGTTTTTCATTTGGATACTCAGTGCCGAACAAATGAAATATGTCTGGATACTCAATTCCGAACAAATGAGGCACGTGCGGATAGTCAATTCTAAAAATATTAACTTGCCTTAGTTCCAAACAAAAACTTTTGGTAGTTAAACTACTAAATGCTTACCATTCTTATCATTTATAGTATTTAATGTTATAAACACATTGAAAACACTTAAAACAATCTTTATCACATTTGAAACGCTTCATTAAAAGTACCTAAAATAGGAAAAAATACATTGCTCCAAGTATATTATCGCTTTCATTACAACATCAACAATAACAATCTTCCTGAACGCTTCTATATGAGAATTGTAAACGGTGTCCCATCCTGTAGCACATGGGTGATGATTCATTTATCAATTTGTTGCTATTGGTGGAATAGGATGACCCGACGTCAATTACAAAATCATTGCCACCCACATCAGTCCTCTTTGTAACAATTACAAAATCATTTTTCTTTCCTATGTCATGAACCCACCAAGTTAATGCTTCTTAACTCATGAATATCTACATATAAAAAAAGAATAACAACTAATATTCATAGTGATAATACATATTACAATTACTAATTTGATGTACATAACGTACCTCATGAGTGATAAATTGTCTAGTAAAATCCTTTATACATTTTGTTGAAGCCTTATTACAACGTGTAGAAATATCATCCTAAAGCATAGTATGAGAAGATAGAAAATTTAAAAGTATGGAAATACAGAGCCGAATATTTTAATTTTCCTTGGATACTTAATACTGAACAAATTCAATTTGTTCGAAAACTTGTTTCCAAACATACTTAATTTGATTGGAGATATAATAGCAAATAGTATTTTTGTTTGAAATTGGAGTGTGAAGAAGTTAGAAAATTAAATGTCTGAAAAAATAGAACCAAACATATACAATTTGTTTGGATATTAAACACTGAACAATGACCCTTATGTTAGAAACACACTACAGAATATATGAATTTTGTTTGGAAATAAGTTTTCAAAAAAGCGTAATTTGTTCGGTATCGAATTTCTGAATCAATTCCGTAAGCCAAACAACAAAAAATGATAAACTGTAGACACCCTATTTTTGATGGCCCTTACGACCTGGACGTCCTTGTAGGCATGCCTGATGATGAGTCTGTTTGCTCACCGAGTGTAGTCCTCAGCAGAACGCCACAACTTTGAGCCTTTCAAACCCTGTATCGATTTTGTCTCATTTTTGGACCAGGCCTTGATCTTTCCAGCCTGCAACCTCTGGTGGCCTGCCGATTATCTCTAGAGGCTGCCGGCCATCACTTTTGGTTTGCTGGCCACCGATATGGCTTGCCGGCCACCAATGTTTTCTGTAAATATTTTATGCCAGTTGTGCTCGCTGTTTGCACATATGTTTGCATTTGTCCACACGTGGAGGGCTGGATCTGCTTGTATAGATTTCATGTTTTCTATAGATAGGGACCCCCTCTCTCATGTTTTGAGGTTGGAAAATTTTAGACTGAAAATTTTTTTTTTCTCTCTCTCTCTCTCTCTCTCTCTCTCTCTCTCTTTCTCTCTACAAATTCTCTACACTTTTGCCTACTTACACTACACTCTTGCCTATACTTCCTTAACCAAATCCTCTCACTTTTGAGCTAAGGTTCCTTGAGGCCTTCTTGGAGCTCTTGAAGTTGGTTTTGGCTTGAATTGTTGCCTAGAATCATTCTTCTCTTCAAGAGGTATAATACTTGCTTTATTAGCTTCCTTTGCATACCTGTTTCTCTATTTTTTCAAACTATTTTTGGGCTATTTTTGAACTGTAAAAAACTCTATTTTTATGGGTTGAAATTGGTGTTTTTGGCCATTTAAGGTTAGGGGGGTGGCTCACCCTTTTTGATTCCTTGTTTGTAAGGCCATTTCACATTTGTTTCCCATTTTCAAACCATCTTTTTTTGGGCCTTTAAACATTGATTTTCAGAGTATTTTTAGTGGTGAAAATCAGGTTTTGAAGTCCAAATTTGGAGGGGGTAGCCTCCCCTCTTTGTGTCTTGTTTGTTAGCCTAGTTGGTGCCATGCTTTAGCTTATTTTTCCGGCTTGTTGTAGCTTTATTCCAGCATGCTTTAGGCTCTATTTCGGACTGTTTTAACTCTGTTTTGTGTTAGTTATTGCATTTGAGTTTTATATTGCATAGTTGTAGTGTAATAGTCCTCACAAGCTTGGTGTTTTAGGCCTCTAGACACCACTTGTTTGAGTTGATTGCATGCTTTTAGTGCTTTTCACACTTAATTTCAACACTAATCATCTCTACAACCTCCCTTCTTTCTTGGCTTTTAATTTTGATTTGAAAGTGGTTTCAAGTTACTTGTTTGCATGAGCGTGAAATTGAGGTTTCATACTTATTGGTTTAATCCCTTAGGGGATTCATTACCAATGGAATGATACTTCTTTTATACCTAAAGCAACTTGTGTCTTGAGCCCTCTTCCCATTAGAGGACTTAAATTCACCTTTTGGACTTAATTGAATTAAAGGATGATTGGTAAAGTAAAATGAGTAACTAAAACTTGGGACTAAAAGTAAGCAGGATAATAATTTGTGTGTTCAATCTGACGTTCATTGAACAAAAGGAAAATTGAGGCATTTCATACTCAAAGTGATGAAATGTGGCAACTTTCCTAGGTCTCCAGCGCCCTTGATCATGCATGATAGGGTGATGGTTTTGTGTGGGTTTTTTTTTTTTTTTTTTTTTTTTTTTTTTTTTTTTTTTTTTTTACATTTATTGAGCTTCCACATCTTCAATCACAAGTCATCATGAAATGAAATTGCTTGAGTTGGTGGTTTGTGATTTAAGTTCACCACTCCTTGGATTTGCTCATGAAAAGGAGGGGTGAGTTGTGCAAACAATCTGTGAGAATACCCTTTTTTTGCTCTGTTTGTCCTCTGTTGCAGCAAGATGGACCTGTGCATCAGTGGTCGACAGGCCACTATACCTGGCTAGCAGGTGGTCGGTAGAGCACCACTGATGGCCGACAGGTGGCCGGCAATCTTTACCAGTGGCTGGCTAGTGACTGATGCAAACCTCAGCAGAGTATTGGTAAGGTAGAGAAAAATGGTTTTGGAGGTGTTCAACTCTAGAAACAGGGGCTTTCGGGAGCAAAACATAGGTCTTTTCGGGTGATATCTGAGCATGCGCATGCACATCTTCCATATCCCGAAGCAGAGTAGTGGTAGAGTAGTTAAATACTTTGATTACTTAGCTTACTTGTGTTTGTGTAATTTAATTAGCTTACTAGTTAGTTAAATTCAAAGTGTTGTAATAATTAGTTAATTAGTTTACCTATTTATTTCATTCGGTTTTGTAATAGTTAGCTTAATTAACTTAGCCTTAATTGGTTGCTAGTTATCTTGGCTTTCGGATTCTCCTTCGTGAGAGCGTAATGTAATAATGTGTATGTTTTCCAACCACACGTCTTTCTCCCTTTTACTTAACCGCTTTTGATGGTTAGTTTTGGAGCATCACGTTTCAATTAGCATACCTTATGCTTGTATCCATTTCTCTTGTATTGCATGCATTGTGGTTCGACCCATCATTGTAATTGCATTGTCATTTTAATACTTCGATGAATACATGTTTAAAACGCATGCTCTCAAATTGTTGCAAATAACATGTTAGGTGGCCGAGCCTATCTTAGTTGCATTATCGCATGTGTTGCATCAGTCATTTGGCATAAGTTAGGCTTTCCTAACTTTGTTTTTCTTAGCTTGGAGTACTTGAGTTTTTAATTTTTTAGCATACTTGCATGAGTGTGAGTGATTGCCATGTCTAGCATGCTTGCCTTGAGGCTAAGTGCTTACTGGCTAAATTGTTTGAATGCTTGTGGATGGTGGTTTGTTGCTTGAATTGGAACAATTCAATGAATGTACGTTTTAAGTCCACTTTGTTAAGTGGCAAATTCGTAAACTTTAAGCCCACTTGAAGTGGCAAATTCAAACCCTTTTCGCAAACAAACATGAAATTGAATTGTTCTAATTCTTGCAATTTTAGTCTATACTTGCTTGTGCGCATCATATAGTAATGCTAGCGTAATAAACTGGAAAAAGAGCATATAATGTACATAAAAATCATATCACAATTAGTAGAGGCCGATCTTTGATTGGGTGAGCAGGAGTACTCAATTCATGACCTTCCCCTCTCGTACTTAAGTTCCCGAGCCGAGGCAAATTTGGTGATGACAAACACATGGCCTTTGGCACGAGTCATGGGTTTCCTAAATTTTGCCAAAAATAAAATATTTAGGTGGCGACTCTGTATCTGGCAAAGCAGTCCAATTTTGACATTTTTGATTCAAAATCGATTTTCCAAAAGATTTACTGGATTTAGACTCTTTGGTGTTTATCAGTTTCACATTGCACTTGTGAGATTAGGTTCATAACCACGGGAGTCTGAACTGTAGGGCTTATTTTCGAGCTTCCGAAATAGGGCGCAAAAAAGTCAAGCTACAGTTTTTGGGGACTCTGCTGAGGAGTTAAAGAACTTGACTCGAACTCATGATATGAAATTTTATCTACACTTATGTGTTCTTTGCATTTACATTTGCATTGGGGAGCTTAAATCACGGTGTTTGCCATTTTCTATTCCTGGATGGTTTGCCATAGGCTTGCTTGGAAAAGCTTGCGAAAAGGCTGACCAGTCGTGGGCTCTGCCACAATGGGAACACAACCCTTGCATCTGGACTATTGCTGTACCGTTTGATCCTCCTTTCACTTCTCGGTTTTAGGTGTGAGAGGTATATTAGGTAGTCTTGCTGAGATACTTTTGACCATTTGGCCTAGTTGCATATCGAAAGCCGTACAGACTGTTCCAAACTAGGAGAGGTTTATTACCCAAATTTGGGATTGTGTGAAACACTTTGTTTGAATAGTAGACCCTAGTTCCTGACGAAACTAGGACAGGGTAACACTACCCCCTCATAGGGGTGTTTTAGCTCTCACTTAACTGGTATGTGCTTTTAGAGTGAAACTATACAGGAATGTGCATATCAGTTGTAAGTTTGGATATTAGAGTTGGGGGCTGAAGTCAATATTGAGTGTAGTTCTACAGCTTTTGATTACAACTGTGTGTTGTTCACATCTGAGCTGAGGTGCTGTGCGGTTTCTAATTTTTGTTTTCCTTTTGCTTTATTTCTTTTTGCAAGGTAGTTTATCACAATTACTTCAGACAATTTGGTTACCCCCCAAGCACTCTGGACACGTGTAAGGAGACTTTATAGATTCGGGGATCTTGTTAGAGGACAGCCTGTGTTTGCTTCGCTCCCATCGGTTACGAGATGGAGGATAGTTAGGCACAATTTGCCAGTTCAACAATCAACTGCATCCAGTCAAGGGCAATCTTCTACATCTAGGCCAACAAGAGATCACTCACCTATTTAGATGACTCAGTACCCTGCAACTAGTATGAAGGACTTGATCCGTCATTTTCAACGAACAGTGAAAACCATGCAGCAAGATGATGTCCGCCAAGCTGACGTTACAGCTGTAGACACCCCATTTTTGACCGTCCTCAAGATTTGGACGTCACCGTTTGAACACTCGGTGATCATCCATGATTGTGTTCATTTGGAGTTCCCGGAGGTCTCGGCTCGCGCGCCTTGCCTCAGGATCCCCGAACTCGGCTGTTTAGTGTCTGGTTTTACACCAAACACTTTTGTTTTGCCTTAGAGGGGCAGGGAATGCCTTGTGAGACATCCCCATACACCACCGGCAGTGGCTGGAGGCCACCGGCTGGTCTTTTTCTTCCATCGGCAATTTTGTTTGCCGGTCGGCACACTGTATTGCCGGTCGGCATAATATGTTGCCGGTCGGCACTGTTTTTTGCCGGAATAGTTTTTTTGGGCAGCCGACCACTGTTCCTCCACTTTTTGGAGATATTTTGTGCCAGCTGTGATAGCTGGCACCAACTCCTTTCCCCTCCATACACGTGTATGGAGGGATTTCCCTCTAGCCAAGCTTGTTGAATAAGCTTTGCAAGAGGGATCCTTATAAGAGGGAGGCTCTCCTCTTGGTTCTAGGTTAGAAAAACAGAAGCAAAAACCAGCCTTTGAAGATATAGATACATATTATATCTATACCTCTCTCCCTCCCCCTTCTTGTGTGTGTTTCTTGGCCCAAAAGGTGTGTTTTACCTTACTTTTGCACCATTACACACACTATTACACCTTAGTCCGAGATTGAGGGACTTGGGGGAGTTGTTTCTTGAGTTTTGGACTGGTTTTGATCCAAAGAAGGAGGTTAGGCCATTTGTTCTTCAAGGGTTCTTCAAGGGTGAGCATCTTCCCTTTTATTCCCCAAACTTGCTTTGGTTTTCTACCTATTTTGTTTATTGTTTTGGCTCTTGTGTATAACATAAAAAAGACTCATATTTTCCTGCTCTAACACTTTCATTAAGGTCACTTTGTGGTTAGATTGCAAACTCACCCTCTTAGGCCTTGTTTGGCCTATTTTGGTGCCTTTTTGATAAGGTTTTGTTTACTTCAGCATTTTGATCTTTTCATCACTAAAAATCAGTGTATTTTAGTGTCAAAAAAGTTGGTTTGAAGTCTTGCATAGGGGAGGGACACCCCTCTCCCCTTATGGTTTTGTTTCTTTGCTTTTTGGGCTCAAGAGGGTAGCATGTGTGCTTGATGTTTCTTGGCTTCATTCCAGCACTTTTTTAGGCATCTTAGGTCATATTTAATCTCTGTTTTTGGTCAAACTTGTGCCTCCTTGCATGCTTGTAATACTTGCTTTGTATTGCTCTATTTTGCTTGGAATTGTATTTCATGATTAGGCCATGATTTTTGTGTGTGTTGGCTTGGTTCCATGGAGCATTTAGCATTGTTTTTCCATGCTTAAAATCTGTTGGTTATCAACTTGGTCATGTTTAGCATGTTTGGTAGAGTTGCTTTGTATTTTGGCTTGGAAGCTTTGAGCATTTTGACCTCTAGCATGCATGGTTGTGATTACCCTCTTGATTTGGCATCATCTAGGGTCATATTTTAGTCCAAGAATCATGCTTGTATGTGTGCATGCATGGCCTCTTTCATGCCTTGAAGATGTGTCCTCTTATGCCTAAGAATGAGCCTTAGTATATTTGCTTCATGGGGGATATCTTAGTTGCCATATTAGGAGCTTCTTGGGGTCCTATCTTGCATGCATAAATTCTGTTTTTTTGCTTGTTTTGATCATGCCATGAGTGGTCATGATAATGGGGGTGAGTTGTCTCCTTTTGTGTCTTAACTTTGGGACCATGAATTTGCTTGTTAACATGAGTTGATTGCCTATCATTTTAAGCACTTTTGGTCACTGTTTTGAGAAGGGTAAGGGCCTGCCCCTTTGCCACTTCAAGCCCTCTTGCATGCTTGATCCATGTTTGTTGCATGTTTGTTCCATTAAGCTTTGTAGCACATCAATTCCATGGTCAATTTGCTTCATGTTTGCATCATGTTTGTATCTTGTGTGCTTGGTATCATACATTTTGTCATGATAGTTGCATATTGCTTGTTGTGTTTTACATCTTGGTGGTATGACACATTTGAGGCTTGTGAGCATTGCATGCATTGCATTTACTTGGTTTGGGGTGTCAAACCAAGTGTGGGAATCAAGGACCATTCATACTTCAAGTGATGCAACGCGCCTTGATTCCCGGTCATCGGGACCTTTGACTTTAACTTGATAAGGCCTCGGTTTTCATGTTGTTTGTTGCATGCATTTTCATATCAAATGGCAAATTCGATCCTTTGACTCACCATGTACCATTGATGATTCAAGGATCGAAAGTCATGCTTCTTTGAGTCCAAAATATGATAAGAAGTAGGACCATGCTTACATGTGTCCAAAAACTCCATACTATGCACTGCCTGTCCTCTGTTTGCTGTCAAATTGTCTATTGCAGGAAGTTTCTGCCGACCGGCAGAATTTAGTGCCGACCGGCACTATCTGGAGTGCCGATGAATCTGATAAAGTGCCGACGGGAATTTTGGAGTGCCGGTGGCAATTCTGTCTGGCCGGTGGTGCTCTGCAGGATGTAGAGAGCTTGTTCCAGCACTTTGGAAATTTTCAGAAAGACAAGGCAGTACAAACAGAGGCGACAAGAGTATAGTACGGGTTTTCCGGGCAGGACGGATTCGAGCATGCATCATATGCGCGCCCCGAGGCAGAGGCTGTGGCCACCCTCTTTATTCTTTTGCTTCCTCTTTTTAATTAATTAGGAAATTTTGTAATAATTTTATTTGTTCATTATTTTGGGACTGTAATATTAATTCGAACCCTCTGAGTGAGGATAAACATGTAATAAGTGTGGGTGAGTGTGTGTATGTCTTCCAATCCCCATTTCTTTCTCCCCTTTTATTTACCAGCTTATGATGGTAGATTAGGGCATTTTTGAAATTAGCATACCTTATGATATGCATGCGTGCATTCATGCATCTGTTAACATGCACCGGGCTCGGTACATCATGCTAACCGCATTCGTATTTTCAAATTCCAAAATTGAATACATGAATTAGTTGGTTGCATATCGTATGCCATATCTAGGTTAACCGAGCCTAACTAGAATTGCACCTTGTATGTGTTGCATTAGGCAAAATAACTTGAACTAGGACACGCATATTTGCTAACTAGTTTATTGTTTTGGCACGGAGTACAATGTAAGTGGTTATGCTTTAGCATCCAACATGCGTGTGAATGTTGCCATAAGAGTATGCTTGCCATGCGGCTAAGTGTTTACATGAGATAAATTGCTTGAATGCCTGTGGGTGGAGGTCAAATTGCTTAAATTGGGATAATGCGTTAAAACTGTGAATTTTAAGCCCACTAGATAGTGGCAAAACCATCTTTTCCAAAAGCCCACTTGAGGGTGGCAAAATCTGCATTTTAGCCTACTTGCGAGTAGCAAACCATTTTTAAACAAACATGAAATGTTTTGTTCCAATTTGGGTGATTTGGTCTATACTTGTTTGCTGCGCGCACAACATAGTAATTCTAGGCTAATAACCGGTTTAAGAACACGTAACGTTTTCAAAATTGGATATCACGGTTAGTAGAGGCCGGTCTTCGGACCGGGCGAAAGGGGGTGCTCATAGCTGACCTTCCCCGATCGTACCCAAGCTCCCGAGCCGAGACAACTCCGGTGATGACGGACATGTGGCCTTCGGCACCGAGTCAGGGTTTCCTAAATTCTCCCATAAAAAATATTTAGGTGGCGACTCTGTATCTGGCAAAGCAGTCCATGTTTGGCACTACTTTTTCAAAAATCTGTTTCTCAAAACGATTTGCCAGATTTGGACTCTTTGGTTCAGATTAAGAACCGTGACACAAATCGAGTCCGAACTGTAGCACGAGGCCCACGCGGGCGCGTCTACAGTTTCTGGCGACTCTGCTGGGGAGTTTAGAGAGCTTGACTCGAACTCATGATATCCTGTTTTGATTTCGCTTATGTGTTTCTTTGCATTGCATGTGCATTGGTGCGCCTAGGAACACAGTGTTTGCCATCGAACGGTTTGCCGGAGGCTTGTCTTGTCAAGACATGTCCATAAGGCTGACCGGCTATGGGCTCTGACAGCATGGGAACACAAACCCCGGTTTTACCGGGGCACCCTTTTTGACCATTCGACCTAGTGCATATTCGGAATCCATAGTGACCATTCCAAGCTAGGACAGGTTGCTTACCCGATTATAGGTTGTTTGAAACCACTGCTGTGTGCATAGTGAAACCCTAGCTCCTGACAAAATAGGACAGGGAAACCCTACCCCAACATAGGGGTGTTTTGGCTCCCTTTACTTGCTATGTGCTGTTAGAATGTATTTCTGCAGGGAAATGAACACACCAGTTTGTAAGTCTGGGCATCTGGCCTGAGGGCATCAGTATCCGCTTTAAGAGAATCAGTTATCTGAGGGTATCAGGGTTCAGTATTGGGAATAGAGATTTTGAGAACAGTGGTCGGTATCGGGGAACCGTGTGCTCGGCTTATCGACTATGCGTTTTGAAAATCCAACTGTATATTATTTGTTTATTTTATGCTGTTGTGCTGTCCGGTTGTTGGTTTATTTATTGCTTTATTTATCTTTTTGCTAGGTAGTTTAGCATCATTGCGTCTAACCCAGTAGACATTCCCCAAGCACTCTGGATCAGAGGTCGCCGGCTCCATCGATCTGAGGATCTGATAGAAGGACAACCAGTGTACCATTCTCTACCCCCGGTTACTAAACGGAAAGCAACTAGGCAGAGGATATCGGTTCAGCAATCGGTACAAAGGGCTTCGTCTACCCCACCTGTGTACAGTAGGGATCAGGATCCCGTTTCACCCACAGAGAGGGAACGCATACCAGCAATTCAACCAGAGCAGAACAATATGGCTAGCTTAGAGGAGATGGTGCGCCAACTTCAGGAAAGCATGAAAATGATGCAGCAAGATGCTGCCCGACAGGCAGAATTTGCCAGGCAACAGGCTACAGTGATGAGTGAGCAAGCGGATTTAATTGGGAGGTTGCAACAGCAAACCGGGGCATCACCTTCGCAGCAAATCCCTCCTCCATTAAGGGTTCCAATACCCGAAGAAACACCAAACGTCCGGAATGTCCAAGAAGATACAGACATCCCAACGGGGCCGGCTCCCCCCCGATTCCGCCTCAACAATCCAAGGCAACCACCCCCATTAACGTATCGGATTCTCCCTTTGAGTCTGAGATAGACCCCATGACTTTAAAAATGCACAAGCTTGAAAAGCTGTTCAAGAAATCTCAAGGTGCGAAGTCCATTCCGGACATTGGAGATGGGTACATCGACACAGCCGTGACGCTGCCAGATCGATTTAAGATGCCCCAAATCGATCGTTTTGACGGGTCTGAGGATCCCATGGTACACCTGCGACTATTCTCAGATGTCTTAAGGCCAATGGGCCTCACCAGATTGCAGAAACTATCTTTATTCGGCCGGACCTTGTCGGGTGTGGCGTCCGCATGGTATGCCAAGTTGGGGGACGACGTCAAGAGAAACTGGGACGAGATGGCTGAGGCCTTTATCCTGCAGTACTCGTATAACACACAAATCGAGATCACGACCCGGGATCTCGAGACAACAAGGCAAGAACCCAAGGAAAGCTTCTCAGAGTTTGTAACTAGATGGCGGGCTAAAGCTTCAATGATGACCTTGAGACCCACAGACAAAGACCAGATTTGGATGATTGTGCGCAATCTTCAGCCGAAGCTAATGCAAAAGATGATTGTAGTCCCCTTTCCCACCTTTGCTGATTTACATGAAATGGGGGTGCAGATCGAGGACGCCTTGAGACAAGGTTGGATTGATAATGATCGGGACCAACCCCGCAGAAATTTCAATCGTAGTACTAATACAGGCCCGAGTGGCGCTGCGACTGCCAGGACCTCCGAAGTAAGTATGGTCACCACTAACCCTTCCCCGAGAAATACAGCAGCCACACCATTCTCCGGCGCGTCCGGAAGCAATTCGCAAACAGCCAAATACCCTCCCAGAAACACCAGAACCTTTGCTCCACTTTATATGCCCCTATCCAAAGCTCTGGGGGTTTTGATCAGGAAAGGGCATCTGAAGCCCCTAGAGCCGCGGCCCTTGCCAGAAAGACTACCCGCCACCCACAACCCAGCCAAATATTGTGCGTTCCACCAGCAGCATGGTCATGACACTGACCTATGCTTTCGTTTACGTCATGAGATTCAAGATCTCATTGATAATGGGGTGATTCTTCCCCCTGAGAAACCTAATGTTACCACAAATCCTCTCCCCGCACATAACCAAGTTCCACCACCCAAAAGAGTCAACTTCATCCACACTGGGGTCGCATCCTACGATCCCAGTATCTACATCACACCCTCCTACCTACCTAAACCTAAAGTTTTCCTCCCCGATTGCACCGATTTGTGCATGACGGACATCTCCATAACCCAACCCAAGCCAGTGGTGGTGACCATCGAGAACAGGAAAGGTGTTGTCAAACCAGGGTTCGCGGAGCCTGAGAATGATGTTGGGAACGCTTACAATCCGAATGACTACATTTCACCCGTGAGCCAGAATAGACCAAATGTCGAATTTCTAGTCGGGGGAGAGCTGTGTGTAATCCGAGGGGACAATTCAGGACAGGAAATGGATGATTTGACAGCCGTGGAAAAGGATGTTGTCAAGTCCCAATTTCATGATGACCAAGACTTAGCCATCAACTGGTATGATAATGAAGAATCAGCAGAGGCCACGGGGTGGTTAGACGATCAGCCGGATGTAATAGGGGAGTTCCAATCAGAACAAGGCCCGGCAGGGGCAGGAATGTCAACAACGGCCGGGAGTGTCGAAGAGCAGAATGCATCGCCGGAGAGCGCCGGCGTCGAGAGTTTCGCTCGGGAATGGAGCATTTTAAGTACAGGGATCAGTGAGCAATCTACTGCATTGACAAAGTCAGAACAAGAAAGATTCGAGGATTCTGAGAGGATTAGAAAAGCAAAAGGCCACGTAGGGGTCGAAACCGCCGCAAGTACGGAAATGGAGGATGCTGTGAACATAGGGATAAAAGGTACTGTGAGTATCGAAACAGTTGTGCCAGAACCAGACAGATGCTTGTCAGTCGCAGATGGTATGTGGTGGGAAGACGACGATCTATGTCTTGCCCACACGGACGAGGATTGGAAAGGTAACCAACCAGATGATACCTGGTATATCGGCGAAGTCGATCACATGACTAGGAGTGGACGGTATTTCAAGCCCCCACACCTAGATCAACCAGAGGCGTCTGGGAAAGATAATGAAGCAGAGAAACAAAAGGAGAAGCAACTCGAAGATGAGGCCGTATTGAGACAGTTGAAAAAGATACAAGCAGACATCTCCATCTGGGGACTGCTTATGGCTTCTCGAGTACATAGACAAGCTGTCCTTACAGCCATGGACAAGGCCAAGCTGTCCATAGACACCACGCCCGAGCAGCTGGTGGGACTAGTCTTTTCAGGAGGGAATTCCCCAGCATTGAATTTTTCTGACAAAGAGCTGCCACCCGAAGGTGCAAACCATAACAAGCCGCTCTACATCTCTGTCGAGTGCAGAGATAAATGGATACCTGTGGTACTTGTCGACACGGGATCCGCCATCAATGTCTGCCCGGCAAGGACAGCTTATGCGATTGGTTTGAAAGTCGCGGATTTTATACCAACGGCCCAGGTAATTCGGGCATATGATAACACAAGCCGGGAGGTAATGGGGACAGTTAAGATTCAAACAAAGGTTGGGCCCGGACAGCATGAGATAGATTTCCATGTCCTGGAGGTTCCTGCAACGTTCAACTTGCTTTTGGGACGGCCGTGGCTGCATCAGGTAAAGGCGGTCTCCTCTACCTTACATCAAGTGGTGAAATACCCCTATGGGAAGGGAGTAGCCATTGTCTTTGGAAATTCATCAATTCATCCACCACCAGAGGTGTCTACGCCTGTTCTAGAAATTGAGCATGGTATAGAAGATATGTTCATATCAGGTTTTACCTTGGCCGAGGCTCGGGTTGTACAGAACATCATGGCAGCTAACGAAGGGGTGTATGTCAGCGCCCAAGCAGTTTATCTCATGAACAAACTTCAGCACATCCCCGGGATGGGATTAGGCAAGAGCGGTAGGAAAGGTGCCGCAGCATCGACAGAGGTGCCACATAACCCCCATACCTTTGGTTTGGGCTACCTACCCACCAAAGAGGATTGGGTAAGGAAAGGAAAGGAAATGGCCGGAAGGGCCAGGGCGAAACAGATGGGGAAGCCCTTTGACTTGATGCACCAGCCCATTCGAGGGACCCTGAACGGACGTTTCGTCCGGGAGGGGGAGGACTTTCCGTTCTGTGGCTTCCCGGAGCCGTGGCTCAATGCGGAGATGAAGCGCGTACCGGGATTTGAAATTTTCTTTGATTTACAGTTACCTGAGGATGACATCGCCGAAGGGCAGGCAGATCTATCGGCTGAGGCCGAGCAAAGTAAGGAGGTACGGTCCGAGGACGCTGAAAATGAAATGGGGGCAGCGCTGGCGTGTCTGCTGTCAGATCCTCCGATCGAACAGAAATGCTTGGGGGATAGCTCCTCGGTATGTGTGATTGGGAATGAAGCGGCTGTGGGCCTACCATCAGCTATTTTGGATGCATCCATCGCACCTTCTCTCATCTGGCAATATGAAGAAGGCTTTCTATCAAGCAGCACCGGGTCAGGTAGTGAGCCGGAATCTGATTCTACCGAATCTTGTACGTCGGAATCAGATTCCAGCTCAACTGAGTCTGAGTCCGGTATTCCCGGGGGTGATAACCCGGATACCACAGTCCTGTCTAGATCGTCTTTTTCATTTTCTTTTGAGTCTGTTGTAACGGAAGACTCCGACGGCTCGGAAGTATTTAATGAGAACGACGTAGGTGTGGTTTCGGAGTATTTTTCTGTGCCTTTGATTTATTGCTTAAATCAGGATTTTCAAAATTTTGATGAAAACGACGAGGAAGAAATTCCTCCGATTTTGCAACGGTTAATTGATCAAGAGCAGGAAAGATTTGTTAAACCTTTAATGGATGAAATCACTACTGTGAATGTTGGTACTGAGAAGGACCCGCGGCTGGTCCAGATCGGGTCCACGTTGTCTTCTGAGGAACGCGAGCGCTTAGTCGCTTTGTTAAAAGATTTCAAAGATGTTTTCGCGTGGTCCTACGAAGACATGCCTGGAATCGATCCTGAGATTGTACAGCACCGGATCCCTCTTGATCCCGAGGCCCGACCTGTCAAACAGAAGCTCAGGAGGATCCGCCCCGATTGGGCCATTAAGATCAAGGAAGAGGTCACCAAGCAGATTGACGCAGGCTTCTTGTTGGTGTCTGAGTATCCGACTTGGTTGGCCAACATTGTTTCGGTACCGAAGAAAGACGGCAGAATTCGGGTCTGTGTAGACTTCAGAGATTTGAACAGGGCCAGTCCGAAGGACGACTTTCCCTTGCCACACATCGATGAACTGGTAGATTTCACGGCAGGACATGCCTTGCTTTCATTTATGGATGGTTTCTCAGGCTATAATCAGATAGTAATGGCGCCCAAGGACCGGGAGAAGACTGCATTCACTACCCCGTGGGGTACATATTGTTATCGAGTGATGCCATTTGGGCTGAAAAACGCAGGAGCTACCTATCAGCGGGCAGCAACTACGATATTGCATGATATGATCCATAAAGAGGTCGAGGTGTATGTGGACGACATGATTGTCAAGTCCAAAGAAAGAGAGGGCCACTACACCGCCTTACAAAAGTTTTTTCAAAGGATCAGAGAATTTCGGCTGCGGCTAAATCCCCAGAAGTGTACTTTTGGTGTTACAGCAGGAAAGATGCTAGGGTTTCTGATAACGCAAAGGGGCATCGAGGTCGACCCTTCCAAAATCAAGGCCATCTTAGAAATGCCACCACCAAGGACTGAAAAGGAGGTGCGAGGCTTTCTAGGTAAAGTGCAATTCATAAGGCGGTTCATCTCTAAACTAACCGTGACTTGTGAACCACTGTTTGGCCTCCTGAAGAAAGGAAAGAAATTCCAATGGGACGGCCGATGTCAAGCAGCTTTTGAGCAGATCAAAGAATATTTACAGAACCCGCCTGTATTGTCACCGCCAGAACCAGGGAGACCATTGATATTGTATCTTTCGGTAACTGAGACCACCATGGGCTGCATGCTCGCACAGGAGTCGGAAGACAAAGTGGAAAGGGCTATCTATTATCTTAGCAAGAAGATGCTGGATTACGAGACCCGCTATACACCACTGGAGAAGGCTTGTTTGGCCTTGGTATGGGCTACCCGGAAGCTGCGGCACTACCTGTTAGCTCACTCTGTAATGTTGGTTTCACGTTTGGATCCCATCAAATATCTTTTCGAGAAACCAGCACTTACAGGTAGGCTAGCTCGTTGGTTGCTATTGCTTTCCGAATTTGACTTGAAGTATGTAACACGCAAGTCGGTGAAAGGGAGAGCGGTAGCGGAGTTCCTTGCCGACCATCCGGTTGAGGGGGATGAAGCGGTTGAGTACCTATTCCCAGATGAAGCCATTCTGCATATCGAGGATGAAACTTGGACGATGTATTTTGACGGAGCGTCAAACCAGTATGGGTATGGGATAGGGGTGTTGCTGATAGCGCCTGACGATTCCCGTATCCCTTTAGCATTCAAGCTCCAGTTCAGAGTCTCGAACAATGAGGCAGAGTATGAGGCATGTATTGCTGGTCTGGAAGCAGCCCTAGAGCTAGGGGTAAGACGGTTGGACGTCATTGGGGACTCGAATCTTGTTGTGTCTCAAGCGAAAGGAGACTGGAAGGTCAAGGAGGAAAGGATGATAATTTACCACCAAACCTTGGATTTGTTAATTCCTCGGTTCAAGAAACTAAACTTCACCCACCTCGTAAGAGAGAACAACAGGTTTGCAGATTCGTTAGCAACTCTATCTTCCATGATAGACATCCCGTCGGGAGTCCGGATGCGTCCAGTCATCATTGATCAGAAGTTTGCGCCAGCATACGAGTCAATTTCCGCCATAGATGAAGCCCAAGACGGCAACCCCTGGTATTACGATATTTGGAACTTCTTGGAAAAGGAGACGTATCCGATAGGGGCAAGCACCAAGGATAAAAGGGCCATTAGAAGAATGGCTATTCAGTTCATCATCTGCGGAGGTAAGTTGTACAAAAGAGGTCATCTGGGAATGCATAAGCTCTGTGTAGAAGCTGAAGAGTCGAAGCGCCTAATGGAGGCCATCCATGGAGGAGAATGCGGTGCACACATGAATGGAGTAATGTTGGCCAGAAAAATCCTTAGACAGGGCTATTATTGGTCGACCATGGAAGAGGATTGTATCGGCTTTGTTCGGCGATGCCACAAATGCCAGATCCATGCAAACCGTATGAACATCCCACCATCCAAATTGTACAATATGACTTCCCCGTGGCCGTTTTCCGTGTGGGGGATCGATGTAATCGGAGCTGTTACCCCGAAGGGATCGAACGGACATGAGTATATCCTCGTAGCGATAGATTATTTCACAAAGTGGGTCGAGGCCCAATCATACGCGGTGTTGAAGGCGTCGCACGTCGCAAAGTTCATCAGAAACAACATCATTTGTCGCTACGGGGTGCCAAATGAGATCATCTCGGACAATGGATCCCACTTTAAGAAAGAAGTGGTCGACTTGTTGGAAAAGTATAACGTGGCTTTTCATAAGTCATCTACGTATCGGCCGCAAACCAATGGAGCAGTTGAGGCCGCTAACAAGAACATCAAGCATATACTGCAGAAAATGGTAGAGACCTATCGAGATTGGCCGGATAAGTTGCCGTTTGCTCTGTGGGGCTACAGAACTTCGATTAGAACTTCTACCGGAGCAACTCCGTATTCGTTAGTTTATGGAATGGAGGCTGTTCTACCTATTGAAATTGAAGTTCCGTCTTTACGGGTATTGGCCGAGTGTCAGATAGCTGAGGCAGATTGGCAGCAAAGCAGGTTCGAGGAACTAATGCTCTTTGATGGAAGGAGACTGAAAGCACTGTACCACGTTCAGAGTTATCAGCGCAGGATTGCTCGGGCTTTTAACAAGAAGGTTAAGTCCAGAAATCTAAAGGAAGGGGATTTGGTACTCAAAGACAACCGAGCTCCCATCCACGACCCGAGGGGCAAGTTCAGACCCAATTGGACTGGTCCCTACATCATCAAAACCATCTGGTCAGGCGGAGCTGTGGTTCTAATGGACTTAGATGGCTTAGAATTCTCTCAACCGATCAATATGGACAAGTTGAAGAAATACTACCCTTGAGAGGCTCGCTAGGCCGAAAACCCGAAAGGGCGACCTAGGCAAAAGTTAGAGCACAAAAAAATTAGAAAATATAAAAACTGAGCTCGCAAGGCTGAAAACCCGCAAAGGGCGGCCTTGGCAAAAGTTAGAGCGCAAAAGGAAAGTGAAAATACTCGAGCGAACCTAAGCCGGAACTACGTAAGGCTTGATTCCCATGTTTGGGATACGTAGGCAGCTTCATCCTGAAGTTCAGCCATAACACTTCCCCGATCAACTTTGTCCATTTGATCATCTCAGCCATCTTAGTCCATCAGCATTCGTTGGAATCTCCGGTGCAGTGCCACTCAGACTAGGGGCAACTTTCCGTTGCTATGCAGTGCTGCGGCGTTCTTCAGACTAGGGGCAACTTTCCAGTTGCAGGAATCTGGGGTTTGTACATCTCAGTGACAGATCTCAGGCGTGTCCAGTTCTGATCCATGTCGAAAATATCTTTGAAAAGTTTTAATATAAGCTGACTTCGTTCAAATAATCTTTTTACAACTTCGACTATTTTCGGACCAAAGTGGAAAATTCTTAGTACCAGAACTTTCAATTTCATTGATTTCAAAACAGAGTCTTCCTGCTCTTACAAACAATTGAAATTGCCTTTTATTACATTCATGAAAGAAAACTTGAAAATACTAATAAAGCAATAAATCTAGGGCATGGTCAAGTCAGGTGTTCCTGCGCCCCCTCCCAGAGCTGGTCGAAGCCTCTGATGCCAAGCTGGGCCCGATCTGTGCTTCTTCATTAAGCCAATCTATGCACTCGTCAGATAAAGTGCAACTGAAAGTAGGAGCGGGGGCCAGGAGTTCTCTCATCCTCCACGCAGTGGCCTGCCGAGCAAGCTGCGCGCCTCGGGTTGGAAATGCAGCAGGATACTCTATCCCCTCTGGCGGGCAGGTCTGATCATGGCCAAATTGGCGTCGAATCCGAAATGGGAAATAGAATACACAATGAGTGAGACCAACCAGTTGAATCCCAGTCTGTCGAGGCATGTTGTAACTCATTGCCGGAAGGTTCAACCAAGGACACCGCCAAGCAATACGGTCTGCGGACAAGTGGCACATCCAAGCGAACCACCATTCCTCATCCAAGGCATTGACTAGATGATGCCGGAAGAAGTAGCCGCGAGCTGAATATGCGGGACAGGAGTCCACAACCTACAGTTTATCCATCAGCCATACCTGGGGAGGGATCGAAAAATGAGAGATTAAAGAATAGAGAGATGTACGAGGAGAGAAGAGTGAGGATGGGGTTTCGTGAGAAAAGACTGAGCTCGAGGGCTGAGTGATGTGAGCAAAACAGAAATGCGAGATTGGGTGGAAAACATTACCTGTAGTAGTAGTGGACTCCCCGCCAATCTAGACGTCTCATGACGGTAAAAGGCGTCTAAGCCCATTAGTGTCTCGGCCAGAACCATGGCAATACAGCTCTTGCCCTCTCTCAAGCCTTGGGCAACCTCAATCAGCCGGACACTAGCCCCTCCAGAGCCCGAAATGAACAGGAAATGAGACAGCATGCACAAGCAGAGCGCATGTCGCCGGAAGCCTTGCCAGTAATGGTTGCTGCGATCACCAGCATCAGAAAATCGATTGGCCAAACTCGGAATATCTAACCTCCCGTCGCCCATCAGAGACTGAGCATCGCGCATGCTGAGTCCGCACATGCGCCCTAAGGATTGGGCATGACCAAAATTTAGTTGGGGCAGGAGCTCCTCGTCGCGCTCGGACTCCATTAGAGCTCGGAAATCTTCAAAGGTAGGACACATCTCTTGCCCGGCAAAGCTAAAGACATGTGTCACCGGATTCCAAAATCTTGCCGCGGCGTGAAGAAACGGGAGATGCAACGGGGTACCACCCAGAGTGAATAGTGCATTTATGCCGAAACCCCGGAAATTCACCTTTTCCGAGCCATCCAAGCTAGCAATCCAAGCTGTGAGATTTTGAGCAAGAAACTCTTCCATTGGAGCAAATCAGTGTGAAAATGAGGAAAACTACGAAGCTGAGATCTTTTGTAGGAGATAAGGTTGAGTGGGGAGACAGGTGTCAACATTCTGGTGGTTCCCCTCGTTTAGTGCCGACCGGCATCAAAATATGCCGACCGGCCATTCCAGTTTGCCGACAAAACAAATATGCGGCCGGTACCCACTCCTTGCAGCCGGTGGTCCCTACACTATGCCGGTGGACTTCCTTCTGGTTTTCTGAGCCGTTTATGCTAAGAATTGGGGAACTTAACCACCTCCAACCCCTCCCCGGCGATCGACTCTTGCGGAGCCACGCCTGTCTGCTTGTCGAGTTTTGAACATTTGCTTATCGAGTTGTATTTCGCTCTCTTTGAGCTCTTGATTTGTTTATCGAGTTGTATTCACACTTGTTTGGCTGTGTCATGTCCTTGTTTTGCTTATCGAGTTGTAAGTCGGTTCACTACCTGATTATTACGATGGCAAATTTCCAAAATGGGTTCAATTTCGTTCACATTGTGGTGTGAAGCCCTGCGATGCGATGCACAGAAGATCCACAATTGCAACATCTTTTGAACAAAATGATTCGTTTCATTTCCATCACATGTTTTGTAAAGTGCGTGAATTTTGAGAAAGAAAATAAACCTGCCTGAGGCAGTGCAATGTGCTTAAACTACTAGTAAAAAGGTAAATAAAACGTAGAATGGCAGGGTAGCCAAGTATCAGAATTGATACCGATGAAACTTCCCTTGTGGTTAACGCACCTTCCGTGTCTTTGTTCGGGTCAGCCGCGTTGTCGGACGCCCTCACATTACGGGAAATCGCACCTTCGAAACGTGAACCTTTGAGTTGACCTCAGGCCACAACTTCTGCAAGCAACGCTCGATGCGCGCAAAGAATGTCGGGCCTGCAAATCAATTACCATAAAAGTGTGGTATGTGGGGTGGGTATATCGTCAACTCTATGTCAAGAGTTTGCCTCTAAATTACACTGCATTTATCAAAAACTACCTCTGAAGTACTTGGGAATGCCTTTGGGAGCTAGCCCTAGTAGAAAGTTGACTTGGCAGCTTGTGATTGAAAAGTTTAAATTAAAGTTTGCCTCATGGAAAAGAAGGTTTCTCTCCTTTGCAGGTAGATTAACACTTATAAAAGCTGTGCTATCTAGTTTGCCTATATATTATCTTTCTCTGTTTAAGATGCCTACAGGAGTAGCAAAAGAGATTGCGAAAATCCAATCAACTTTTCTTTGGGGAGGCTCGAACCTTAGAAGGAAAATCCATTTGGTTAAATGGGGAGAGGTTACTCTTAGTAAAAGTGAAGGAGGGTTGGGGGTGAAAAGAACTGATCTGATGAATGTATGTCTACTATTAAAATGGTGGTGAAGGTTTGGGGCAGAAGAGAAAGCCCTGTGGAAGGATGTGATTTGCAAAAAGTACTATGGTTCTACCGATGAGTGGTCACCTGCACTTGTAAGAGGTGGAATGATGTCTAAAATATGGGAAGATATTGTGGGAATTGTAGTATCTAAACCTGAAGTGCTGGGCTTTTTTAATTCGAATACTACAATTGAACTTGGGGATGGCTTGAGGGCAAAGTTTTGGCTTGATAATTGGGCTGGTTCTGTTCGCTTGAAGGTTTTGTTCTCTAGACTCTTTTTATTGGCTCTAAATAAATCTGAATCTGTGTATACAGTGAGAGCTAGAGTTGGTCAACATGATTGGCATTCATTGTTTCGAAGGAGTTTATTTGTATGGGAAATGGAGGAATTAGATAGATTGAAGGGCATGTTGCGTAATGCAGCTGAGTTAAGGGGGAATGTCACTGATAAACTGAAATGGATGGCGGACCCTTCAGGAGTGTTTTCTGTCTCATCAGCAAACCATTGGTGCGAATCCTCCTTGGGTTCTACTTTCAGGATAACAGAGTGCATCTGGAAGAATGTGGCGCCCCCAAAAGTCCAATTCTTTGGATGGCTTGCTTGGAAGAGAAGGATTAAGACTTCGAACTACCTTCAAAGGATGGGGATTCTGGAGAATTATACTAGTTTACATTGTGTGTTCTGCAATGAGGAGGAGGAAACAGACAACCATGTACTCCTGCATTGTCCTTGTGTTTGGTTAGTATGGTCCAAAATTATGAGATGGTGGGGTATTCAATGGGTGATACCAAAATCAGTGGATGAGCTGCTTCTTTGGTGGTCAGGATCAAAGTTCAAAAAATTAGAGAAGAAGATTTGGAGAATCATTCCGTTGGCGGTGCTCTGGTCAGTATGGAAGTTAAGGAATGATTGTATTTTCAACAATGCCCAACCCAGCTTGGAGGAACTCTGTGAATTGATCAAAGTGAGAATTGCAATATGGGTCAAAGCATCATGCTCAGGTTTGCCCCTCTCAGTAAATGACATTATGTTTAATCTACATCAAATTAGACTTTGCTATAGGTGATATCTGTTAATTTATAATTCTGGGTTGGTCTGGGGTGGACTGCTGCTGGGGTCTGTTGATATCTGTTA
This sequence comes from Camellia sinensis, assembly GCF_055761805.1. Lineage (NCBI taxonomy): Eukaryota > Viridiplantae > Streptophyta > Magnoliopsida > Ericales > Theaceae > Camellia > Camellia sinensis. The sequence goes on along the minus strand of NC_138963.1, from coordinate 113,229,028 downwards.
ACTTGGGTCTGGGGCGGACTGCTGCTGGGTGAGTAATGTTATGCTGTCTATTCTATTTTCGGCTCTGTTTGCTGCTGATATCTGTTAATTTGGGTCTGGAGTGGACTGCCTGCAGAGTGTACTTGCCACTGTTATGTTGTCTGTTCTGTTGTTTCTTAAGGGTCTGTCGAGTAAAGAATGTTAGAGGTTGGAGCATGTCTATCTGCTGTTGATTTTGGAATTTTTTGTTGTGAGTATTGCTTCAGTCAAGGAGTTATACTGATCTGGATCAATTTTGGTGGGCTGTATCAGTTATTGGTTAGGTGTACTGTATGTTGATTGGCAATACTTGCTAGGTGAGTTTCAGGGCAATAGAGGTTCAATGCTGGTGAAGTATAGCAGCAGTCATGGAGGTGGACTGACCTAGATCAATTCTAGTGGGGTCTGCTGTGTATGCTATGTCTTGGAGTAGTGTATGCTATGTCTTCATATGGGGACATATTATCTATTTGGTTTTTTCACAAGGCTACTACTGATCTATTTGGTTTAGACTCAAGGCTCCATCTGGGGACATATTATCTGTTTGATTTTACCACAAGGTTGCTATTGATCTCTTTGGTTTCTTCTCATAGCAGCACACCCAGCTGGTTAGTCTCTCTTAGAATTGGCTGATTGTTGAATGTTGCTGCTAATGGTTGGGTTGTTCAGGTGGCTGTTCTGCCTTGGTTGTGTTTTTTCTCTTCGTTGGTCCCTCACCAACTATGGGGTGCTAGCAAATGATAGGATGAACTTTTTGGTGCCAACCTAGTTGGGATCAATTAGCTCATTATGATGCGTTGCACTCCCATGCCCTTTATTGATGTATTTAGCTTGTTTCCTTGTACTTGTTTTTTCATCAATAAAGTTTCATTTTGCCGATCAAAAAAAAAAAAAAAGTATGTTTTTTCCTCGGCACTGGGTTGCTGAATATGTGTGTTTCATTCGGCACTTGGTTTGCGAATATTGTGTATAATTTCGGCCAGTAATTCCGGAAAAAATACATAATTTCATTCTTTGATTTCCGAATTTATTATATATGTTCGGTTCAATTTTTTCGAATAAATTCAATAATTTCGGTACTTAATTGTTGAAATATTTTTTTATGTTTGGTCCTGAAGTACCAAATGGGTTTTTTTTTTTTTTTGTTTTTAGTAATACATGATATAGAACCAGGTTAACAAAGGCCACCAATATTTGTTTTACATTAATTTTATTTTATGGGTATGTTTATATATATATATATATATTTTTTTCCCGAAATTGAATGCATAACAATAGAAACAAAAATCTGTGTAGTATTGGTATTTCCACATGATATTGTTAGCTTAGTAGTTGGGTCTTCATAAATTTTGTTAGCTAAATAGCTGAACAAAACAATTGCATTATATAGATTATTGAAGCTTGAGTTATTTTGCCTTTGGGGTTTGTCATTTCAAAGCATTGAAATTGGTGCCAAATTTGGTCTTTGGTTGTATGCTTACAGGTACAACAAGTTTACAATCAAGGGCATGTAGAAAGACAAGTGATGGGTAGTCATTTGATTGTTTGAAAAATGATGTTGGTATTGATTAATGGTTTATAACTGCGTATTAGATTTCGTTAAGGTGGCATGGTTAGGCTACTTATTACCCGCATTGATGTGATCCTTTTATGGGAGTGCTTATTATGTTTCATTATATTGGGTTGATAAGAACAACTTTTCTTGTGCAGATGGATGTCGGTCCTAGTGAACGTCGGTCGGTAACAGCTTCGAACAGAAGACTCCGTGAATTAAAGAGACGTGGACGTGGACGTGGACGTGCTCGAGTTCGTGATTATGACATGCACATTGCCATGGATGATGATCCTATACATGGTGCACCAGTTATAGATGATATTGCTATGATGATAACCCTACTGGTGATGATGCTGACATTGTTGATGAAGATATCCTTACTTAGCCATTTTTGAGAGGTCCAACTGATCCATCAATCCTTAAAAGTTTTAAAAGTCATGTTGCCGCAGCTATTTGGAATGGTGCTGATGAAAGGGGGCCTTTAAAGTGTCATAATCACTCATCTAAGATTCGTTCGTGGCCGTGGTGGGAACAAGGAAACAACGCTACATTTGTAAACATTGTGGAGATGTCAGGACTTGCACAATTAGCTCGTTGCACGTACCGCTTTGTCAATAAAATTGTAGTGTCTAGTTTCGTTGAGAGATGGCAACCGGAGATAACACCTTCCATTTGACTGTTGGAGAGATGACTATCACATTGGACGATGTCGCCACTATCCTAGGCCTTCCCATTGTAGGCAAATCTATTAGTGTGCGTAAGTTGTCAGAAAGGCGGGCCATTGCATTAGTAGTTAATACCTTCGAAATTGATGAGCAAGGCGTCAGACATGAGATATGTAGTGCTGGAGGCAATTCAGTGAGGCTTGAGTGGTTGAGGGCACACTTTCATAATGTCACAGACAATGATTCAATGGAAAGAATTGCATGTGCAGGTAAAGCATACTTGCTATTTTTGTTGGGTTGTACACTTTTCAGTGATAAGACTTGTACTAGAGTGCCCGTTGTTTATTTGAGTTTGTTGTCCGATTTGACGATTATATCTTCATATGCTTGGGGTGCTGCTGCATTGGCGTACTTATATAGACAGTTGGGGTACGCTAGCAGGTTCGGCGTGAAACAAATAGCCGGTTACATGACACTCCTTGAGGGATGGATTTATGAGCACTTTCGTGGATTCCGATCACACTTGAATATGAATTACACTCGAGACATGCCACATGTTTACTGTTGGACTTCTCGGAGAGAGTCTGGTGAAGAGACACAGTTGTAGGCTTTTCGAGAGGAGCTTGATAGGTTAGGTGTACATGATGTAAGTTGAAAAGTCCTTCAAAATTTGAAACTCTATATCATACAAAATTTACAGTTGTCATATCTTACAGTTTTTATTGTTTGTAGGTTATTTGGGACCCGTACCAGAGTTGCAGAGATGTCCATCCAGGTCATCCAGTTAGGTTCTATCATGGTTGCCTAAAGTGTTTGGAAGTAGTTGAACCATATCACCCTGATAGAGTGTTGAGACAGTTTGACAGAGTGCAGACAATCCCTAATCCACCACTTGGCCCTATGCGTGCTGCTTCTCAAGGAGCCATAGCTCCATGCTACAATGTTATGTATGCATACTTATGGACATCATTTGGGAGGCATGGGACAACCATGTGTTATCTGATCAGAGGAGTACACTGGTACGACAACCTTGGGATTGTGTTCCTGGCTACACGGATTGGTACCAAACCATATGTATGTACAAAACCCAGCGCGTGGTTCTCAAGTGGACCCGAATATCCATCATTATCAGTATCCTAGCCAAGACGCACGTGTATCCTTTTTTTCATTTACATTGCAAATTATTTATGTACACTGTTACAAGTTTGTACATAATGTTATATTTGTTCTTGTAATGCAGCGTATGTCATAGATACATCAGATTACTCATCCTTTCATTGAGGCTGGCTATGAGGACAGTGTTCATCCTGATAGGCTTTACTATGCGATTGATGCAATCGAACAACTTCTTCAAGATCAGCACATTACTGAATCTGCGCCCAGCACATCCACTCAGGGTCTGCACTCGGCTCTTCCACTGCACATCATTTTGGAGCACATTACACTCACTGGTCACGTAGTTAATAGTAGTTCACAATGTTAGCACAAGTAGTTTCTGATGATGTTAGACAAATATTATTATTATCTTCGGATTATGTATTTTTTAGATTATGTACAAGCACACATGTAGTTTGTGATGGTGTGGATGGATTGAACTACTATTTAGTATATATATATGTTTACATACTTGTTTAATCTTATTAGTTTTTAATAGCAATTGCACTTGGTTAATATTATTTTCATTACGTTTTGTGTTTAGACAATGTAAAAATAATGACATCCATTTCATAAATTAGAGAACCATAACACATATAATATTTTATTTTTTTTAAAAAAAATTGACCATTACAAAATTCAATGGCAAAATGATATCTACCTCGTTACTCTATGCTAGTAAATCATAAAAACTAATGTCTTAAACCTGTCATTATTACTCTGTAATACCTCAATCTATGTCAACTACATGAAATGTCTCTCGAGTAGCTACATTAGGTCCTATTTTGTCTTTGAATTTTTGAGCGCGGCTAACATATGCATTCTCTCATTCTGACACACAAGGGTGATGGTGAACTCACCAAAGCACATCAATGGGAGGAATTGGATAACCGACTTCCAAAAACTGCACGTACATCCAAAAAATTACATATCTTTACCAAATACATAAAATTTGCAATTACACAAATATTAGACAACAATGTTTGGTTATTTTCATAACTTGTATCTGCACAAAATGATTTCCATTGACAAATCCAATGGCAATCTCGCGACGATCAGCTAGGGTTACTGGCGATGATCTCAAAGGCAAAAAAGTGAGACACTGTTGCAATGACAAGTGGTACAAGACTACATTATAAAATGATGCAATAAGATGCCCCATGTCAAGCATAGTCATCCAATGATCAAAGCCTGGGCTATTTTCAAAATATGAAAGGATGTGTGTCAGCTCCTTAACCCTCTCATGCGAACCATATAGTATGACGTATTCATCTCTGTGATTATTCAATTCAAATAGCAGATCACGCCAAACTTGCACCCAGTCATTCTCTCCAAGACCAAGTAAACCTGCAACAGCTCTAAATCCACAATTCCCATCACCATCTACATTATTCATCAACTTTATGAATGGTATTAACATAGGCGGGAAGTCAGCAACATATGCACTCGGTAAACTTGTTCTTCTACGATATGTCTTTGTCTTCACATTCCGCTTCTTCTCATGCACGTTTGAAGCTCTCTTTTTCTTTGATTGACTGGAAGCTAATGTGCTCTAGCTATCATGCTCATTGTCAACCAACTCAAATGCATACGGGTCACGACGACAAGATATATCAATTTTCTTATGTCCTCGACGTGGATTAGGTTTCACATCGAGCTTAATAAGAAAAGTGCTCGCTGGATTTGCAATTTCCCTCAACTTCTTCAACATATCCAATTGCGTGGCAATATCAGACTCTTCGAACCGCTTCCAAATCAACTCAAGTTCTGGGATACAAGTCAGTTCCAACTTTTGTTCCGTCGGATTATGCACACATATAGTAAGGCGTGTCCAATGTACATGTATGCTACTGAGTGGAATAGGACGGCCTTGTCTTATGTAATCTGCAATCTCGTGAGCACAAGGTAAACCATGGGTGCACCTAAGAACACACCCACATGTTGCAACATCAATTCTAACTGAATTTGCTCTCTTACTTTCTGCCAACACGTACTCCAATGCACAAATAGACACATTATCCCGGAGCTCTCTGAATTGAGAAGGTTTGAATTGATGTTGTAGAGTTGTCAAACTCTTCTCAAATGATGCTTTAACTTGAATGTGCTGCAACTCAAGTAGACAATGTATTTTTTCAAATGAAACCTCAAATGTCGTTTGACTTGAACCTAATTGCCTCTTCAATCTAGCATGAGCACTCTCAACCCTGTTCATATGGATGTAAACCAAAATAGTCAAGCATAATAATTAAAAGTAACAATATGATTTATAATAAATTAAAAAAAAAAATTTCTTACCGATTGGTTGCTATATTGCCAAAATGCATACACATGTCTGTATGTACCGCAATGAATTTTTCTTTATACAGATTCAACCAACTCACAGTAACATACTTGATTGCCTCCGAATAGTTACTAAAATCTTTATGTAATATTGCAAGGTGATCATTGTATTCCTCTTCAGTCGATGACAATATCAAATAGTTCCATACAGTGTTAAATTTGTCCCATTTTTCTTTTGTCTCAAACATTTTCTTGCATTTTGTCAATACATTCTTATTAATATGCCAATGACAAAACAAATGTCGAGCATTCAGAAAGGTGTTGTCAATGGCATTCATCAAAGCAAGCTCTCTGTTTGTGACAATGACTTCAGGTAAAACACTATCGTCTATAAGATTATGCAATGTTTGTAATGCCCATGTATAATTATCAACCCGCTCAGTTTGCAAGTATGCGATAGCCACGGAGAATGTCATATGAGTTGATATTACTCCCACAATTTCAAGAAGAGGAAGTCGATATCTATTCGTCTTATATGTGCAATCCATAATCAACACACGAGGGAATGTACGAAGCAAATCCAAACTCACTGGATGTGCCCAAAACAAGTTCGTGACAGTCATAGAGCCTTCCTCACATCGATGACGCTCAATGTACTTATGTTTCGCTAATTCACCCAGCAGTTGTTGCATTTGGGATCTACCAACTTTCTGTAGAACCCTACATCGATGTCGTACATTGTAAACTGTCTTCGTTGTGCTCATATTAAGGGCATCCCTCTATTTGAGTGTAATGAGTATCTCTTTTGGTCTTACTAGGCTCTTTGACATATCAACTAATAGCGACTTTTCATTAGCTGACAATCTCCCTGCATATGAATGTCCTTGGAGATGCTCCTCAACTAGATGATTATGCAGCCCGCAAACCACATTCAATGTCCATTCATCGTTTGTTTTCAACTTGAATGCCCTAAATCAAATGGACATTCGCACTTCTTCGTACCAGTTTGTCTCAATAAGTCTTTTGGGCCATCTTTCAACTTTTTACGCAATTTATACTTCCCACTCCGCTCACAAGCAAGATAAATTCATGGTCTCTTACGACCGCCACCATAGTCCGACGTCCTTATAATAATAACAAAGCCATTTCTCCTTCCAATGCCATGCACCCAAGTGAGCAATTCATCTTTGTTGTCGAAAACCTATATACAATGTCACACAGCTTTCATAATAACAAACTAAACAAACTAACTAATACCTGTTAAAAATTTTATGAACTTACAAATTTTATGTTAAAAATTACTTGTTTAGTTGTAAAATGATTAGTACAATCCACTATAATATCCGATCGAACCTCAGATTCTTCAGTGCATGTCATCTGAAGAGGAGGGGGAAAATTTTAATTCGGTTCTACAGATCCGAAATAAATAAAAAAATTCGGCCATAAAAAAGTGAAAATAATAACAAATTTCAGCCCTCTAATACCGAAAATATTAATTTTATTCGGAAAGTTACAACCGAACTAAATTAAAAAAATTGAAATTCAAGTAACGAACTATTCATATTATTTCAGTGTTTGATTTTCGAATTCATTTAAGAAATTCGGCACTGCGTTGCCAACTAAAAAATGAAAAAAAAAAAAAATTACTACACGATTTTACCTTCTCATCACTGATTTGGCTATCACCATTGCTTGAGTTTAAACTTCCATAGGTTTACAACTCTTCCATATCAAAATCAAGTAAAAATTGTTGAATTAATAATTAAATGATGTTAATAATCGAGTATAAACTTAAAGATTAAAGTAAGATGAAAGATGTTTTGTTTGCAAATAACAGAGAAGGGTACAGAGTGTGTAAGAAGCAAAGTGACTACAAAAGAAAAATTAGGGTTTAATTTTTTTGTTTCAAAAAGTGTATATTGAGATATTTTTATTTCTAAAAGATATGTATAGAGAATTTATATATATAATATTAGGTGTGTTGATCAATGGCTATTATAGTAATTTTTAATTAGGATATACTTGTCATTAAATGTATTTTTCATTAGGTGTGTTCCTCGAGTTTATCAAGTGGGTGGAAATAGAATTTCCCAATATTTTCAAGTAGTTTCTATTGTTTTATTTTTTCGTTTTGCTCGAATCCCATGTTTTTCTTAATCTCAGAAGAAGAAATTTTCAAATCACATGTTCTAGATTGAGTCTTTCCAAAAAAATTCCACACTTGCATTGTCTCTTTAATCATTGGTTGTTAGATACAGAGATTGGAGAAAGGATATGCTATAGGGAGGAGGCTGATTAGGTAAGAGCCACATGCTGTGGAGATTGAATGCACGCAGAGATTGTCTGACCTTTTTTGTTAGGTGAACCGAGTAAGGGGTTGTAATTCCTAGCATCTCAAGTCTTGTAACTTCTTGATTTCAGTGAGGGATTTTGGGTTGATTGGGATTATGATTTTTTTTTTATAATAAAAATTGGAGAGTGTTCTCTTTGACGTTTCCACATAAAATCTTATTCGTATTTGTTCTTTATATATTTCGTGTGTTAAATATATTTTATTGCTACTGAATATTGAATTTGAACTTAATAATTACTTGGTAAATCAAAATTGGTTGATGGTTTTTCAGTTTAGCCTATTCAGAATCACTCCCCTAGGCACAAACACCCAGTCTGCGACTTCAAGTCTTGTTGCTAAAACCTAATATTAAGTGATTGTTTTATGATTATATCTATATGTTCCAAATAAAGTAAATTGTGGCCTAATGTTGTGAATGGATATAAGGTATAGTTTTTTGCTTTGGGGTTTTATTTTTCATTGCTTGGTGTGATGGTACAAGTTTGGGATGTAAAGTATGAAAATGTAGGTTTAAGTTTGAGGCCAGGTTTAAGTTTAAGGCTAGGGACTTCATGGAAATTATAACAACCCTCATTCTGCCTTGGTCATATTCTTGAAGATTTACATGATTTTGGTTTGTTAAGCTCGCATATTGTGAACTTTGAAAATTTGTCTTGGGAGTATGTCTTGTTTTGTGCTGTGGTGTTTTGTCTAAGTATAAGATCCATTCTTTGTTCCTTGCTTTGTGTGTTGAACCTAGGCCATCTATCTTTGCTACCTCACACCTAGGTTACACCTTTGAACCTCTTACACCTAGACCATTAAGTGTCAACACCTAGGATCATCTTGGATCCATCTTGGTTGACCTCCACCTTCACCTTTGCATCTTGGCCGAGATGTGCATCATCTAGGCATCCGAGATCTTTGAACCTTGCAGCCTTGTTGTATACCTTAGCCAACACCTAGCAATCTTGCCTTGTTGTACACCTTAGCCAATACCTAGCAATCTTGTTCCTTAACTTGTATAACCTAGGCCAATGTGTGTCACACCTAGGCCGAGGTGTTACTCCTTCTAGTGGAGGTCTGGAAGACCTCACTTATCCTTTGCTTGTCCGAAGCCTATGTTTTTGATCTAGGGTCCTTGCCTTGTCAGAGTGCCTATGCCACCTTACTTGTTGTATACACGTTGACCTACTCTTGTCTTTTCATTCTGGCACTTTTGTGAGGAGATTGATTAGATAGTGCCATGTGTCCCAGTAGTGAGTATTAGTCAGTAGCAGTTGAGAAACCCATATCAATTGTCATATCTTTGTCTTGAAGAGAGAGAGAGAAACTCTAGGAAGAAGAAGAAGTTCTTAGAGTGAGAGAACTAGATTTCCAAGCTTGATTGCAAACCTTGAATCATTTGATTTGTGTTTTGAGATTAGATTCTTGATCTACTCTTGTTGCTCTTTATGTTAATATAATCACATTGCATGATCTAGCATGATTCATGAGCTATGCATTGATTTAAAGTTTTGTTTTAAAAATAAAGATGATGTTCTTGTGTTCTTAAAGAAAAGGAACTCATATCATGAAAAGTTATGATTTTTAGCATTCATGTTCTTCAAGAGGAAACCCAGATTTCCAAACTTCACTTCCCTAAGTGTAGTGATTGAGACCCACTCTTGTCCAGACCTCACACCTTAGGCCAAGCATTGCTTCTCACCTTGGTCTACCTTGCATGATCACTTGTACCTTAGTCTACCTTGCATGCACACCTAGGCTGACCATGGTACACCTTTGCTGACGCTTTGTAACATCTCGGCTAGGTAGACCACACCTTGGCCCAGACCTCTTGATTTGTCCCAAACCTCCTAATTTCACCCAGCTAGGCCATTTCGGCCCAGTTCACCTCTGTGCATCTGTTCCTAGACCTGGTTTGTACCCATCATGCTTTTCTAAAATGAAAAACATTGATTTAAATCCCAACACATGTTTTGCTTTGTTTTGACTTGGTTTTGGAAAGCAATGTCGAGATCTATGTTACTCATTTGAAGCTTGTTTTGAGAGTGCATTGCATAACCATCTTTGAGCATCTCTTCTTGTTTTTTGAAATGCATTCAATGGATTTTACCATGTACTTGTAGGTCTTGGATCTTTGCCTTAATCCCCTTGATCGAAGAGCTATTGTGAGTGGTATTTTTAATAAAGTTATGTTATAAATTTTGATAAAAGCTTTGCTTTGTTTTGGAAAAGTATTTGATCAAGCATGAATAATTATCTCTTAGTTTTTGTATCAAGTATTATATTTGTTTTGATGACATTCTTAAAAGGTCCTTAGTGCTAGGGGACTTTAATGCAACTAGTACCTTTGTTTGATATATCTCATTTGCCACTGACGGGTGGGCTTGTCTAATTGATTCTAGGTTGGTTATTTCTTTGTTTTGTCAATGAATGTCATCCTTTGTATTATGTAGATGTTAGTAAACATTCCTTGAAGTTTTGAAAGCCTTTGATTGATGAACTCTGTTCATCATTTGATTTTTTTACAAGCTATGATATGTATTGTTTTGATAAAATCTTAGATATCATTCATTCAAACCTTTATTATTTATATCATTCATTGAGTTTTCAGCTCACCCCTCTCCTTTATATATATGTAGGTGATGAACAAGAAGGCGATGTCGCCTAGACTTTGTTTGGAAGATTGTTTTGGTTTACGTTTTGCAGCATCTTGAAGATTATGCTTCTTAGCTTTGTAGATCCTTAGCCTTGTACGTTTGGGCTTGAGAAGCATTTTGATCAAGATGTAATATCAAGTTTATTTCATTTTGTATTCAAGTTGTAAAGGCATGTTAATATGTATGTCATTTCATTTAATCTATGCACAACTCTTACGGACTAATTATATTTAAATTCATTGTTTCCGCACATGTGTGCCTCATATGTATACTTTGGTTGTGTGAATATTTGTAAGTTGGCATTCGGTAATCTCGGATAACTGGCCATCACGTCATCATTCCATTAGGAGCGGAATGGGGTCGTGATAGAAATTAACCAGAAGGTTAAGTTCGTACCAAATACAACTCTCTTGGCACCTTGGACGGGTAGCTCTCAATGCACCCAAAAAATTAAGTTGGGCACCCTATTACTTGCAACACCCCAATTGAAATTTTACATATTTATTTATTTGTTTAGACACCCCAAATAATACCTATTATAACCCTAAAAATAAAAGAACACTAGAAATTCTACTTTCTATACCCAAAGTTTAATAGCTTTTTCATATGGACACTGTGTGCCCAACAAATTATATACGTTCAGAAACTTAATTCTGAACTTGTGAAGTTTCTTCGGATACTCAGTACCGAACAAATTAAATATGTTTGGATACTTAGTTTCGAATAATAGAAAATTGGTTGCAGCATTTTCATCTCGATACTCATTATCTATGAAGCATGGGTACGAGTATGAGTACTGGTATTGGTACGATACAGGTATGGCAATACGGTAAAATCTATAATTAAAAAAAAAAGTAGGGTATGATGTAGCTCGACTTTTCGTGCTCCTTTGGGATATGACTAGCCTTATAGTTCAGGCTCCCGTGGTTCTAAATTTGATTCCACAAGTGCAATGTGAAATAGTTAAACATAAAAAAGTCCAAATCGGGCAAATTGATTTTGAATAAAAATGCAAAAAATAGATTGTTTTGCCAGATACAGAGTCGCCACCTAAATGTTTTCGAGAAATTTAGCAAACTCGTGACTCGTGCCAAAGGCCATGTATCTGTCATCACCAAGATTGTCTCGGCTCGAGAACTTAGGTATGAGAGGGGAAGGTCATAAATTGAGCACCTCACTCGTCGGATCAAAGATCAGGCTCTACTAATCACGATGTGATTTTTATTTACATTATATGCTCTTGTTTCGATTTATTAGACTAACTTACTATGTGACGCACACAAGTATAGACTAATTTGTAAAAATTGAAACATTTGATTTCATGTTTTGTTTGAAAATTGTTTTGACTACGCGCCACATGAAAAAAGTGAGTTTGTATGTACATTAATTAATGTATTCCAATTCAAGCAATTAGCCTTCATCCACAGGCATTCAAACAGATATAACACTTAAGCATTTAGCCTTATGGTATCATACTAGACATACACTTTTGCAATATGCTAAAGTAATAGAACTTGCCCTAATTCCTAAGGCGAGCTAAAAGAGAGAAAATAGTTGGAAAAATGCATGATCCTAACTAATGAAATATGCCTAATGCAACACATGCAATATGCAATTTAAATAGACTCGGCTAGTAACATGGTATGTGAATCAATTTAATAGCATGTGGTTAAACATGTATTCAACGAAGTATTTAAATGACAATGCTTGCTAGCATGATGAATCGAGCCTAGTGCAGGCAAGACAATGGATGCAAATCACGAGAAAATGCTAAACAAAATATGACGTGCTACACTATCCATCATAAGCGGGTAAATAAAAGGAAGAAAGACGTGGGGTTGGAAGACATACACAAATATTTCATATTTGCCCTTGCGCAGGAGGGTTCGAATAAATGGCCTAGCTAATTAATTACCTAATTAACTAACTATTACAATACGCAAAATAAATTAGCTACACTAAGTGATTAACTAATTTACTAATTATTACAACACTACAAATTAACTAACTATTCTAGATAATTAATTGAATACAACACATAACTAGCAATTCTTGCTACTTATTACAGTACCAAAATTAGGGAATTGAAATTAACTAATTAATTACAAATCCACCATTCAGCGGGTCCCGAGGATCAATGAAAGGACTTATGTATGTAAGCGGATTTTCTACTCGAAAATGCCTTTGTTTTGCTGCCAAGAGGGTTCTGTTTTATAGCCGGAAACTTTCATTGTTTTGCCTTAGCCACTGCTCTATTTTGTGAAGAAAGTGGCACTGCTTGGCTGCAAAAAGGTGGCTGGCAGGCTAGAATTGGTGGCCAACTACCCACTAATAGTGGGCTACCGCCCAGTAAAGGTGGTCTGTCGGCCACTAATGTTGGGTTTCTCTTGTTGCAACAGAAAACAAACAGAGCATAAACAGAGCATCCTCAGGGGATGTTTGTCCACCCTACCCCTCCTTATAAAAAAAAGCTCAACGGAGTGGTAGGCTCGATTCGCAAGCCATCAATTGGTGTAAATTCATTGCGTGATGACTTATGAACCGAGGGATACAATTTCAATAAATGCACAATAAAAGACTCATAAACCTCCTCCCTATCATGATATTGATCGAGGGAAGTGGTTGACATTGAAACTTCAACCATTTTCATCACTAGTTAGTATGAAATGCTTCAAGACTCAACAGGTTCAATTAACGTCCAATTGAACCCTAAATTATTTTATTATCTTACTCCATTTTATTCCAATTTTAACACCTCTTTTAATTACCTTTCCATTCATTAGTCATTTTAGTGCAAAATGAGCATTAAGTCCACTAAAAGAGGGAAGTGTCAAACCAAGTGTTGTTTTAGGCATGGGAGAGAGACCATGCAGTTGGTGATGAACCCCCAAAAGAGATTAAACCATTAAGCACAATGTCACCCCTCAAGCTTAAACAACACTCTTTTTGAAGTAACTCTCAAAACAAAGAGAAAAAGTCAAGAAATGAGGGAGATTGCAGAGATGCTTAGAGGTGATCACGAGTATGGAAAGCTTGAAATAAATACTATCAACTTAAATACGTTGGTGTCTAATGCCTAAAACACCAAACCTATAAGGACCATTACACTACAAGCATGAAATATAAAGCACAAATGAAACAAACACATAAAAACAGTCCTAAATTAGGCTAAAATAGTGCTAGAATTGAGGTAAAAATAGCTAAATGAGTAAGCTAAAATAGTGGAGAATTTAAGCTAGTAAACAAGCCAAAGTAGGGGTGGCTAACCCCTCCATTTTTGGGACTTCAAAACCACATTTTTAGCGTTTGAAAAACTCTGAAAATCAGTGGTAAAAAGCTCAAAAAAAGTTGATGAAGAGATGGGAAACACAAGGGAAAAAGTTTAGGAGATAAGGTTCAAAGAAAGGTGATTAACCCCTCCACATTTGGTAGTTTTAAACCACAAGTTTTAGCCCATAAAAATAGTGTAAAAACAGCCCAAAAATAGTAAGAAAAGATAGGAAAGAAGTAGTGTAGAGATGCCCAAAATTATACCTCTTAAAGCAAGGTAACTCTTTTGTTAACAGACTTACAAATTCTCAGTCTCAAGGGTTGAGATTTGAGCTCAAGAACCTCAGCAAGAAGAGCTAAATTTTTGGTTTAGGAAATGTAGAGAGAGAGTGTGTAGGTTGCAAGAGAGAGAGAGAGAGATTTTCAAGAATTTGAGTTTTTGGAATTTTTTCTAACCTTAAAAACATAAGGGAAGGTCATCTATATATAGAAAACCATGTGCCTAGGTCGGAAATATCTGTATACATACAGCTGGTGCAGCTGGCAACAAATATCTTTTTTTGAGGCCACTAAAAGGGGGCAGTAGGCCACTATTAGTGGCTGGCCAGACAAAAATCTTCTTGCAGGCCCTTCAAACAGGCATGTCTCCTTCATCCAGACTCAGCTTTATGTCGTTCTTGAGTCTAAATTGAAACCCCGGAAGTCTAATTTCTAATGGTGGTGGCCTTGCATTTGAATTCTAAGTGTGCAAAGAGATATACCTATTTTAGTGAAGGCTACACATTTCTATCTTAATGGATTGATACCCAACTTCTTCCACAACTAGTTTTCTTCCCACTCCAATTTCCTTCAACTCCAAACCTCTAAATAAGATGTTTTTAAAGATTTTCAAAGATTTCACCTCCCTTTCATTTATTTCCACTTTGTCCTTACTCAGTGTTCCGAAAAGTGCAAATTTTAAACGAAATGCGAGCCTCAGAACATTGTAGAAACATTTCGAAAAATATTTTGAAAAAGAGGGTTTTAAGGTCTAAAATAGTTTTGGTCAAAATGGGTGTAAGGTTAGGGTTTAGAAGATCTTCTTGCTGAAGAAATCGAACGTTTGTACATCATAACTTTCATCATCGAGTGATCAACCCGAGGCGCCCAAATCTTAAGGGCAGTCAAAAATGGAGCGTCTCCCTCTTTGACAAAGCTTAAAGTCATGAAATGACATGAGTGAATGTCAAAGCCTGAAGACATCCCATTTTGGCAAGGACGTAAGACTTGGGCAAACAAACAAAATACAGATGCAGTTAGTTGAACCCGAGGGCTGCCTATCTATCTCGTTGCAAGGAATCAAACCAGCGTAGTTCAAGGGCAGAATGCAAAATGATACACAATGTAACGAAATCATGCAAATGATATATACAATGCAATGAAATCATCAAACCCCAAGCAGTGCAAAACACACGAATACCATAAAGGAATGGAGATGCAAATCAAACTACGTTTTATATAGAAAAGAAGTGGGCACAGCCAAAAGACGTCTAACACAGGCTAAGTGCCTACATCCTCAACACTGGCCTCAACGCAACATGGATGCTTACACATAACAGAATCATGTTTCAGCATGAAAGGGGTGCGGGCACATGCAAAACTATGTTTTTCATAGAAAGGGTACAAGTAATTAGGTGGTATGATATAAGTGAGGAATGATCTACTAGGGAAAGATAATGATCCTAAACGCTGAATACAACAAGACAAAGTACGATGCAATGAATGCAATGGATGCAGTGAATAAAAGGCGCAGGTCGAATCCCATCTTAATTAGAAAAGGCATGGATACAAAACAGACCATGTCTAGCACATAAAATGTGTTGACACCATCAATACTGGACTCAGCGCAGCATGGGTACTTACGCATGACAGAACCATGTTTCAACGAGGGAAAGGTATGAGAAAATGCCGAACTAAGCTTAACATGGAAAGGATGTAGGTGATAAAATGGTATGATTTAATGGATGCGATGGATAATGTAGTAGATGAATAGGGTGACATACTCCAACCACACTGGAATCGTGAGAGGAAAAGAACACTCAAACCACGCTGAAATTGTGAGAAGAGGTCCGGAGAAAACCGCTCAGGGTTGCGTTCCATGTGTCTTGAGAAAAATTCCAAACACATTAAAATCGTGAGAGGAAGGGAACACTCAAATCACGCTGAAATCATGAGAAGAGGTCCTGAGAAATGCTCAAGGTCGCGTTCCACGTGTCTTGAGAAAAATTCCAAACACGTTGAAATTGTGTGAGGAATGGAACACTCAAACCACGCTGAAATCGTGAGAAGAGGTCCTGAGAAAATCGCTTAGGGTTGCGTTCCACGCGTCTTGAGAAAAATTCCAAATACACTAAAATCGTGAGAGGAAGGGAACACTCAAACCACGCTAAAATCGTGAGAAGAGGTCCTGAGAAAACCGCTCAAGGTCACGTTCCATTCGTCCTGAGAAAAATTCCAAACACGCTGAAATCGTGAAAGGAAGGGAACACTCAAACCATGCAGAAACCGTGAGAAGAGGTCTTGAGAAAACCACTCAGGGTCACGTTCCACGTGTCTTGAGAAAAATTCCAAACACGTTGAAATTGTGTGAGGAAGGGAACACTCAAACTACATTGAAATCATGAGAAAAGGTCCTAAGAAAATCGCTCAGGGTCGCGTTCCATGCATCTTCAGAAAATTCCAAACACGCTCAAATAGTGTGAGAAAGGGAACATTCAAACCACACTGAAATCTTGAGAAGAGGTCCTGAGAAAATCGCTTAGGTTCACGTTCCACGCGTCTTGAGAAAAATTCCAAACAGGCTAAAATTGTGAGAGGAAGGGAACAATCAAACCATGTTGAAAATTTGAGAAGAGGTCCTGAGAAAATTGCTCAACGTCGCGTTCTATATGTCTTGAGGAAAATTCCAAATATGTTAAAATAGTGAGAGGAAAGGAACACTCAAACCACACTGAAATCATGAGAAGAGGTCTTGAGAAAACTGCTCAGGGTCACGTTCCATGTGTCTTGAAAAAATTCCAAACACGCTGAAATCATGTGAGGAAGGGAACACTCAAACCACGTTGAAATCGTGAGAAGATGTCTTGAGAAAATCGCTCAGGGTCGCATTCCACACGTCTTGAGAAAATTTCCAAACACGTTGAAATAGTGTGAGAAAGGAAACACTCAAACCACCCTGAAATCGTGAGAAGAGGTCCTGAGGAAACCGCTTAAGGTTGCGATCTATTCGTCTTGAGAAAAATTCCAAACACGCTAAAATCGTGAGAGGAAGGGAACACTCAAACCACGCTGAAATTGTGAGAAGAGGTCCTGAGAAAACCGCTTAAGGTTACGTTCCATGCGTCTTGAGAAAAATTCCAAACACGCTGAAATCGTGAGAGGAAGGAAACACTCAAACCACGCTGAAATTGTGAGAAGAGGTCTTGAGAAAACCGCTCAGGGTCACGTTCCATGCGTCTTGAGAAAAATTCCAAACACGCTGAAATCGTGTGAGGAAGGGAACACTCAAACCACGCTGAAATCGTGAGAAGAGGTCCTGAAAAAACCGTTTAAGGTTGCATTCCACGCGTCTTGAGAAAATTCCAAACACGCTGAAATAGTGTGAGGAAGGAAACACCCAAACCACACTAAAATCGTGAGAAGAGGTCCTGAGGAAATTGCTCAGGGTCACGTTCCATGCATCTTGAGAAACATTCTGAACGCGCTAAAATCATGAGACGAAGGGAACACTCAAACCACGGTGGAATCGTGAGAAGAAGTCTAGAGAAAACCGCTTAGGATCACATTCCATGCGTTGAGAAAAATTCCAAACGCATTGAAATCGTGAGAGGAAGGGAACAATCAAACCACGCTGAAATCGTGAGAAGAAGTCCTAAAATGATACGATAGATGCACAGAGTATGATGAGTTTGTGTGATAGATGCACATGATATGTGTGACAAGCAATGTAGTGGATGATGCTTAGGAAATGCAATACAAAAACAAAGCGGAGCTTTAGAAAGCACCCAACGAGGTGAGTGGCGATGAACCGCTCTACTCTGACGAGGAACTCCCCCTTGTGTTCTTCACACTCTTACTTTCAACTCACAGTTCAAAGGTCCTCAAATACTGGCAAGGGGTAACACCTGCATGTAGAAGCCACGGATGCTGTTTTTTTTTTTTTTTATCATATTCACAACTTTCCCTATTCTCCAATGGGGTGACAGACTAGGTTGGTTTTGTATCCAGAATTGAGGCGCATACACGCTGCCTCTACCTATGGGGCTGCCATACAGATTTTCAGCCGGGGATACAACCCTAGGTATTTAAACCAGATTTTAGTCTCAGAATTCCAAATCTTTGTGTTCTAAGCATCACCATTCGAACTCTAGTTTCCACCGTCGTAGCTGGTTTCCTAGGAACTCATTGGAAACCCAGCTAAGATGCCTTTGATAGGGAATGGTGTTTAGGGAGAGCACTTTGATCACCATTCTAACTTGAAACAGGCTTGAACTTGAGATCCTAGAAAAATGACAAGGCCTAAAAGGGTGCCTTCGGAATGCAATCCCAGAAATTGCTAAAGTTGAAACAATCTCAAATGCTCCAATTTCCCCTCTTTTCTTTCCTTTCTGTAGTTTGGAACCTATGTAGCTTTAGATAGGTCCTTGTTCTACTGCTCTCTCTTTTAATCGGGGTTGGACCTTGGAGTTTATGAAAGAAAGAATCCTATTTTGCACATCATGATGGGAATGGCACGACACTCTAAGCACAAAATGATTTATTTTTGCAATTGAAACCAAGAATGAGTTCTTAACTGGGTAAAATATGACTCAACAAAGGAAGAACAAAGTGAAAACAACGTAAACGCGTCAATTTACACCTACCGAAATCAAAACGACTCAAAACAAGACTCGAGACAAAAAAAAAAAAAAAAAACAAAACAAAACACAACACTTAGATGTTTTCCACCAGTGGGAGACCTCTCAGTTCACGGGAAGCCCATTGCTTCGCCAGGTAATGTTTTCTACCCTTTCTTATTTCTGGCTCTCACATCACTTTGGCCCTTAATCTCTATTTTCTCTCATAGCCATTTCCTTACTTTTTCTCTCAGCGCACATCTTTCTGGTATTTAATCTCTCTTATTTTTATCCCTTCTTAGGAGTGGTTGATGGATAAGCTGGAAGTTGTGGACCCTTGCCCCTAGTACTCAGCTAGATTTTATTTCTTCAGCTAGCGGCTAGTTGACTTTCTCTCAGAGGAATGGTGGTGCAATTGGATGTGCAGCAGATCTACAGCTGGCATAGGCTGGCGTTGCCCCGGCTTAACTTGACCTAGATAAGCTACAGCATGTCCCATCGGCCAGGTATACAATTGATTGATCTAACACATTACGTTTTCTACTTTCCCATTCTAGTTTGGACACCAATTTAGGTGTGATCAAACCCGTCCAGATGAGGGGGTCGAACGTCCAGCTTCATTTCTAGTTCGTGCTTTACACTTGGCTCGATACCTCATTGCTTGGAGAATGAGAGAGTTTTTTGGCCTCTGCTGTTAGCTTCAGTTGTGCCCTTTTTGGCGAGTACTTGGCAATGGGGAAAAGACAGAAAACCTGACTCGACCGTGCCCCTAGTTCATCATTTTGACCATTTTTTTTTTTGTTTTTGGCATTCTGCTAAAACAATTTTGACCAACATGATAGTTAGATTGACATGCTTGTTCGAATTTCTACTTTGAAATCATGTAAGCAAGTTGTGAGCACTAAAATTTTTCCTTTTTTGGGTGCAAGAAATGGTCCAGTTTTGGAGAAATGGAATAATTTTTGAGAGAATTAGTCAACTTCACTAAAAAACCTCAAAACTATTTGCAAATGGTCACTACCTGACCAACGAGGAATTAACGCTTGAGATGCACAACCTCAGATCTGAACTTGATTTGTGTTGCTACTGAATCTTCTAACGGAATAGGACAATCAATTTTGAACGAAGAGGAGCCAATTTGCATATGGATAGGATAGTTGCGTTTGAACAAGGATCAGCTAATTAACATGGATAAGACAAGCAGTCTGAACAATGGTTGGGACTAAATTTCATGATGAAGTTGCCTATATATCTCAAATATGGGAATCAGGCCTTACGTAGTTCCTGGGGTTAAGTTGCACTCGGGTATTAACACTCTCCTTTTGCGCTCTAACTTTTGCCAAAGCCGCCCTTCCGGGTTTTCAACCTTGCGAGCTATTTTTCCTTTTCATTTTTTTTCTTCTTATTTTTCTTTGCTTTTTGCTTTGTTTCCATTTTTTCATTTTTATTCTTTTTCTTTTCCATGCTCTAACTTTTCCTAGGTCGCCCTTCCATTTTTTCGGCCTAGCGAGCCTCTCAATGATGGAGAATTTTAACTTGTCCATGTTGATCAGTTTTGAGATCTCTAAGTCATCTGAATCCAGGAGAATGGCTGCTGTTCATTGATGATGTAAGAGCCCATCCAATTAGGTCTGAATTTGCCCTTAGTGTTGTGAATAGAAACTCGATTGTCATTTAACAAAAATTTTCGTCTCTTAGTTTCTGGGATTTGGCTTTCTTGCTGATCTCCATTGGCTTGAGAAATGACCCAGTTTTGAATTTTCGACCGTATCTGACCTTTTTGTCCATAGTTCAAGGGCTGCTTCTAATCTAGCTATGCAAGCTTTCTTTGATGACATCTGACCTTCTTGCCCCTAGTTCAAGGGTTGCTTCCAATTCGACCATGCAAGCCTCATACTTTGGTTGACCGTTTGAACATTCTGAACCAAAGTTTGAAAGCAAAGGGATCAACTCTTGAGGCCGAGAATGATCCTATGCTGTACAGTCTCAAGATCAATTCCAAGCATGTCTTCGTGGGACCACGCAAAAATATTTTTGAAATCTTTCAAAAAAGCGACTAGTCGCTCATGGTCTTTTGAAACAATGTAGAACCAATTTGGATCAAGCCAAGATCCTTCTCAGTACTCACATTAACAAAAATGATCTCAATCATTAAGGGCTTAACATGCTTCTCTTCCTCTCAGTTGATCAAATTTTTGCAAATCCCGAGAAATTCCTCCCTCTTTATTTTCACCACAATTTTGGAAACAGTTTTGAAAAACTTTGGTCAATGCAATGATTTAAAGGCACAGAGAAGTAGATGAAAATTACTGCCATTTCATTTAGATCTTTGGGCTTAACTGGTGTAATGGTAGAAATAGACACAAAAGAAAAAGTGTAAAAGACAAACACAAAACAAGAAAAAGATGTCCGAGGTAACACCCTCGAAATCACCAACCTCTAACACAACAAGACTGACTTAATACAACGAGACTGACTCAATAGCCAAGAATAACTCAATACAACAAGATTGACTCAATACCCAAGTCCAAAAGTACAATAAACAACATTTTCAAAGTGCTAAAACAGTGCGTGCCATCCACCATATCTGAAGTAAAATGAGTGCTATCAGCAGGTGGTTTATCCCCTATCACATAGTCACATTATCCCCCAAGTTCATCAATCCAGCACCGATAGACTTTGTAGGACTTGATGGAGTGATGACCTTTTTGTCAATCAAATCTTGAATTTCATGGCGACGACGAAAACAATCGTTAGTGTGATGGCCGGTTTGTTGATGGAAGGCATAGTACTTGGCATCATTATACTTGGCTGGAAGGGGATTAGGGAGAGGCTGATGGTCTGGGGGTTTGAGATGGCCGTATCCTATGAGGATTTGGAGAGCTTTCGATAAGGTCATGACAAGGGGATTGAATGTGCGATTACCAGTCCTAACAAGATTGACAGAGGGGTTGGCAGGTGTTGCTTGGGTTTGGAGATCTCCGAGGGTGCAGGATGGGAGCTATAAGGGGTGTTTCTGGTATGACATTCTTTCCCCTGGCTTGCCCCTCGATTCAAAATGCTCCCATCCTGAGCGACAAAAGTGTAATCCACAGTCTTTACAACAACTGCAATCACTTGCTGTCTGTTAAGCCCTTTGACCTTCAAAGCCTCAATAGCCCATTGATGCTGTTCATATGGATGCATACTTGCCCCGGCCTTGTTCTTGCAACTTGCTTTAGCTTTGCCAAGGGATTGGGTGACTATATTGAGGTGAGGCCCATTTGTTGTTGACATGTGATCACCTAGACTCGAGATAGCTTTCGACTGGCCCTTTTCAACTGCAGCTCGCCTCAAGATTGGGAAGCCTTTTGGCGTGAAATTTCTGCCATGTGATGTGGTCGATGATGGAGCCAAAATTCCAAAGGGTAAATCTACCACAATTCTCTGCAAATCTTCAATCATACTCATCAGCTTAGAAAGTAGTGGGTTCATGGGATTGAGATGATTGGAGTTCAAGTGCATCCATCATACACAAATTCGTGCTTTCTAGAATGAACGCCTCAGGCTTGGGTAAATAGGCCGGGGTGATGTATATGCTAGGGTTGTAGTTGGATGGTAGTGTATGGATTAGGTTGAGGTGTAAAGGTAATGGGTTAGTGATGGCCTGAGGTCTTTTTGGTGGAGCAATGATTGCTTCGTCAAAAAGATCCTGAATCTTATGACGGAGGCGAATGTAGTGGTTTGTATCATGACTGTGTTGTCGGTGATAGGCACAGTATTTAACGGGGTCATGTCTTGGTAGAAGAGGATTTGGAAGGGGTCAGGATTGTAGGAGCTCTAGGTGCCCTTTTTCTAGTAGTGTTTTCAAGGCTTGAGAGAGAGCCATGTAAAGAGGATGGAAATTTCGGGCTTGGGATTGAGTTGAAGTGGTTATGGGATTGGTGACAGTGTTTACTTCTGTGCATTTGGCAGTTGTGCCACCACTGGTAGTAGCATTAGAACGGCGAACAACATTCTTCCTTATAGGCTCATTATTTTCCACAATGATCCCTTGTCTGATGACATCCTCGATTTGAACCCCCATTTCTTGAAGCTCTGTAATGGTAAATAGTGGTAGAACAATCATCTTTTGCAACAATTTGCCATGCATATTCCGAACAACCATTCTTATATGATCCTTCTCGGAAGGTCTCGTGGTCATCATCAAGGCTTTGGCCCTCCATCTTGTCACAAACTCAGAGAAGCCCTCCTTCGGCTCTTGATGGGTTGCCTTAAGATCACGAGTTGTGACCTCAATCTGTGTATTGTAAGAGTACTAAGCAATGAAGGCTTCGACCATCTCCTCCCAATTCTATTTGACGGAATCTTCCAACTTAGCATACCAAATGGTCAACTTGACATGGTGCAACCAAAGATAGATAGCATCTGTGGTCTAGTTAAGCCCATCGGTCGCAAGATATCAGAAAACAATCGCAATTGGACCATCGGATCACCAGAGTCGTCAAAACAATCAATATACGACATCTTAAATCGATTTGGCAATGTAATTGCAGAATTATTGTATCCATCCTCTATGTTCGGGATGAAGTTAACCCCTTGTGCTATCTTGAACAACTTCTCTAATTTGTTGACTTTGAGCGCAGTTGGATCGACTTCAACTTCAAATGGTGCCTTGGTCTGATAAACCAGTGCTTTGGAAGCTTGTGTTAGGATTGGCTCTGTTGGATTGCCCTGGTTTTCTTGGACATTGGCAGTATTAGCAGTGGCATCGGGTACAGGGATAGCTGCGGTAGGTACATGTGATGCAGGGGTTACTTTGGTTGCGGTTGCTGTTGTTGTAGCCTGGTTATAACCTCAGCCTGATGGGCCGTAACCTCGACTTGACAGACTACGTCATGCTGTACTGTCTCGACTGTCTGTTACAGATGGTGTATCAGTTCTTCCATACTAGCCGGGGGATACTATGCCATTGGAATAGGTGATTGGTCTTGTGCTAGACTAGAAGTAGATGACTGCTTCTGAATTGGGTTGGATATAGGTGAGCCGAGAGGTGACTGCTATAGGAACTAGACAAGTGAATTCTGTCTAATCCCCTTCGCCCTGTAATTAGCAGCAGCGAAGCAAACATTGGTTGCCCCTAAACTAGGTCCTCGACCGTATAAAGTCTATCAATACAAGTCCAGAGTACCTAGGGGATATCGGAGCCTTCTGAAGCTATGGTTCTAGGACTACCTTGCAAAAGAGAAAACAGACAGCATCTTAGCCAAATTTCACTAGAATATATATGATCACAACTGAATGAATGTACTCCTCGCTGCATTCTGCCACACAAACTAATACCAACTGTACCACTAATAGGAAGCACCCCTGTACAGTTTCACTGCAAAGCACATACTAGGTAAAGAGAGCCAAAACACCCCTATAAGGGGATAGGGTTACCCTGTCCTAGGTTCATCATGAACTAGGATTCACTATTTCAATGAAGCGGTTTCACACAATCTAGCATTCGGGTGAGCATCTTGTCCTAGTTTGGAACAATCTCTATGGCTTTTCTATATGTAACTAGGTCAAATAGTCAAAAGGGTACCTCGGCAAGATTACCTAATATACCTTTCACACCTAACACCGATAAGTGAAAGGAGGATCAAATAGTACAATAGTAATTTAGATCCAATGGTTGTGTTCCTAACATGGCAGAGCCCACGACTGGTCAGCCTTTTGGCAAGCTTTTGGACAAGCCTCCGGCAAACTGTCTAGGAATTGCAGATGGCAAGCACAGTGATTTAAGCGCACCAATGTAAATGCAAATGCAAAGAACATATAAGTGTAGATAAAATTTCACATCATGAAGTTCAGGTCAAGTTCTCTAAATCCCCAGCAGAGTCGCCAGAAATTGTAGCTCGACTTTTCGTGCTTCCTTTCAGATACGACTAGCCCTACAGTTCGGACTCTCGTGGTTCTGAATCTGATTTCACAAGTGCAATGTGAAATAGATAAACACAAAAGAGTCCAAATCCGGCAAATCTTTTAGAAAATCAATTTTGATTCAAAATGTAAAAAATGGACTGCTTTGCTAGATATAGAGTCGCCACCTAAATGTTTTTGAAAAATTTAGGAAACCCGTGACACGTGCCAAAGGCTACGTGTCCGTTATCACCAAGATTGTCTCGGCTCGGGAACTTAGGTACAAGAGGGGAAGGTCATGAATTGAGCACCCCATTCATTTGATCAATGATCGGCCTCTACAAATCATGATGTGATTTTTATTTACATTATATGCTCTTGTTCCGATTTATTAGACTAACTTACTATGTGACGTACACAAGTATAGACTAATTTGCAAAAGTTGAAACATTTAATTTCATGTTTTGTTTGAAAATTGTTTTGACTACGCGCCACTTGAAAAAAGTGAGTTTGTATATACATTAATCAATTCATTCCAATTCAAGCAGTTAGCCTTCATCCATAGGAATTCAAACAGATATAGCACTTAAGCACGTAACCTCATGATATCATGCTAGACATGGCAACAATCACACTTATGCAATATGCTAAAGCAGTAGAGCTTACCCTAATTCCCGAGGTGAGCCAAAAGAAAGAAAATAGTTAGAAAAATGCATTATCCCAACTAATGAGATATGCCTAATGCAACACATGCAATGTGCAATTTAAATAGGCTCAATTATTAACATGGTATGTGAATCAATTTAATAGCATGCAGTTTGAATACGTATTTAACGAAGTATTTAAATGATAATGCTTGCTAACATGATGAACCGAGCCTAATGCACACAAGACAATGGATGCAAATCATGAGAAAATGCTAAACAAAATATGATATGCTACACTATCCGTCATAAACGGGTAAATAAAATGGAGAAAGACGTGGTGTTGGAAGACATACACAAATATTACATATTTGCCCTCGCGCAGGAGGGTTTGAATAAATGGACTAGCTAATTAATTACCTAATTAACTAACTACTACAATGCCCAAAATAAATTAGGTACACTAAGTAATTAACTAATTATTATAACACTACAAATTAACTAACTATTCTAGCTAATTAATTAAATACAACACATAACTAGCTATTCTAGCTAATTATTACAATACCAAAATTAGGGAATTGATATTAACTAATTAATTACAAATCCACCATTCAGCAGGTCCCGATGATCAATCAAAGGACTTATGCATACTGTTTTGCAGCCAGAAACTTGCACTATTTTGCCTTAGCCTCTGCTCTGTTCTGTGAAGAAAGTGGCCCTACCTGGCTGAAAAAGGTCGCTGGTAGGCTAGAATTGGTGGCCAACTGTCCACTAATAGTGGGCTGCCGCCTAGTAAAGGTGGCCTGCCGACCACTAATGTTGGGTTTCTCGTATTGCAATAGAAAACAAATAGAGCATAAAAAGATCATCCTTAGGGGATGTTTGTCCACCCTACCCCTCCTTATCATCAAAAAGCTAAAAAGATTAGTAGGCTCGATTCGCAAGCCATCAATCGGTGTAAATTCATTGCGTGATGACTTATGAACCGAGGGATACAATTTCAATAAATGCACAATGAAAGACTCATAAACCTCCTCCCTATCATGATATTAATTGAGGGGAGCAGTTAACATTGAAACTTGAACCATTTTCATCAATAGTTAGTATGAAATGCTTCAAGACTCAACGGGTTCAATTAACGTCCGATTGAACCCAAACTATTTTATTATCTTACTCCATTTTATTCCAATTTTAACAACTCTTTTAATTACCTTTCTATTCATTAGTCATTTTAGTCCAAAATGAGCATTAAGTCCACTAAAAGAGGGAAATATCAAACCAAGTGTTGTTTTAGGCGTGAGAGGGAGATCATGCCGTTGGTAATGAACTCCCAAAAAGGACTAAACCATTAAGCACAATGTCAAACCTCAAGCTTAAACAACACTCCTTTTGAAGCAACTCTCAAAACAAAGAGAAAAAGCCAAGAAATGAGGGAGATTGTAGAGATGCTTAGTGGTGATCACTCTTTTGTTAACAAACCCACAAGTTCTCACTCTCAAGGGTTGAGATTTGAGCTCAAGAACCTCAGCAAGATGAGCTAAATTTTTGGTTTGGGAAGTGTAGAGAGAGAGTGTGTAGGTTGCAAGAGAGAGAGAGAGAGAGAGAAGAAAGAAAGAGAGATTTTCAAGAATTTGATTTTTTGGAATTTTTTTTCTAACCTTAAAAACATGAGGGATGGTCATCTATATATAGAAAACCATGTGCCCAGGTCAGAAATATCTGTATACATACAGCTGGTGCAGTGCATGCACTTGTGGGGGATAGCTGGCAACAACTATCTGTTTTTGACATAAGTGGCCGGTAGGCCACTAAAAGGGGGCAGCAAGCCACTAGTGGTCAGCCAGACAAAATTTTCTTCTAGGCTTGACTTCGAATGGGCATCTCCTTCATCCGAACTCGGTGTTAGGTCATTCTTGCGTCTAAATTGAAACACCAGAAGTATACTTTCCAATAGTAGTGGCCTCACATCTAAATTCGAAGTGTACAAAGAGATATGGCTATTTTAGTGAAGGCTGTGCATTTCTATCTTAATAGATTGATGCCCAACTTCTTGCCCAACTAGTTTTCTTCCCACCCCTCCAATTTCTTTCAACTCCAAACCTCTAAATAAGATGTTTTTAAAGATTTTCAAAGAGTTCACCTCCCTTCCATTTATTTCCACTTTGTCCTTACTCAGTTTACCAAAAAGTACAAATTTTAAACGAAATGCGTGCCTCGGAACATTGTAGAAACATTTAAAAAAATATTTTGATAAAGAGGATTTTAAGGTCTAAAATAGTTTTGGTCTGAAATAGTTTTGTTCAAAATGGATTGTAAGGTTGAGATTTAGAAGCTCTTTTTGCTGAAGAAGTTGAATGTTTATACAGCATAACTTTCATCATCGAGTGATCAACTTGAGGCGCCCAAATCTTAAGGGCGGTCAAAAATGGGGTGTCTACGTACGGGTACGGGTACGAGTACGGGTATGGCTTAGTATGCTTGGAAAAAAAAATTTATTTTTAATTTAGAGTAATGCAAAAATTAATTAAATGGTTTAATTTGTTAAGATCCAACTTATAATTTATAGTTAATGTCAAAAGTGAAGGTATAAGTAAAATTAAATGTCAATATATTAAATAACTTACGAACCATAATTTAATTTTAAAATCATGCTATGCATAAAACTAAAAATAAAAAAGAAGTCTAGTGAAAGGAGTTTCATCTCTATAGTAGAAAAAAATATTGTTTCAACTGAGGTACGCCAAAAATTAAGAATAAAAAATTTGCGTACATGTGCAGAAGTACTATACGAGGTACTATAAGCCGGTAAGTACCCGGTACGGATACGACATGTTTTTCGAAGTACCCATGCTTCATAGCTCATTATATATGTCCGGATACTAAATTCCAAATCTATCAAATTTCTTCAAATACTCAGTGCCGAACAAATAAAATATGTTCGGATACTCAGTTTTGAACAATCGAAAATTGGTAGTAGGTTTTTCATTTGGATACTCAGTGCCGAACAAATGAAATATGTCTGGATACTCAATTCCGAACAAATGAGGCACGTGCGGATAGTCAATTCTAAAAATATTAACTTGCCTTAGTTCCAAACAAAAACTTTTGGTAGTTAAACTACTAAATGCTTACCATTCTTATCATTTATAGTATTTAATGTTATAAACACATTGAAAACACTTAAAACAATCTTTATCACATTTGAAACGCTTCATTAAAAGTACCTAAAATAGGAAAAAATACATTGCTCCAAGTATATTATCGTTTTCATTACAACATCAACAATAACAATCTTCCTGAAAGCTTCTATATGAGAATTGTAAACGGTGTCCCATCCTGTAGCACATGGGTGATGATTCATTTATCAATTTGTTGCTATTGGTGGAATAGGATGACCCGACGTCAATTACAAAATCATTGCCACCCACATCAGTCCTCTTTGTAACAATTACAAAATCATTTTCTTTCCTATGTCATGAACCCACCAAGTTAATGCTTCTTAACTCATGAATATCTACATATAAAAAAAGAATAACAACTAATATTCATAGTGATAATACATATTACAATTACTAATTTGATGTACATAACGTACCTCATGAGTGATAAATTGTCTAGTAAAATCCTTTATACATTTTGTTGAAGCCTTATTACAACGTGTAGAAATATCATCCTAAAGCATAGTATGAGAAGATAGAAAATTTAAAAGTATGGAAATACAGAGCCGAATATTTTAATTTTCCTTGGATACTTAATACTGAACAAATTCAATTTGTTCGAAAACTTGTTTCCAAACATACTTAATTTGATTGGAGATATAATAGCAAATAGTATTTTTGTTTGAAATTGGAGTGTGAAGAAGTTAGAAAATTAAATGTCTGAAAAAATAGAACCAAACATATACAATTTGTTTGGATATTAAACACTGAACAATGACCCTTATGTTAGAAACACACTACAGAATATATGAATTTTGTTTGGAAATAAGTTTTCAAAAAAGCGTAATTTGTTCGGTATCGAATTTCTGAATCAATTCCGTAAGCCAAACAACAAAAAATGATAAACTGTAGACACCCTATTTTTGATGGCCCTTACGACCTGGACGTCCTTGTAGGCATGCCTGATGATGAGTCTGTTTGCTCACCGAGTGTAGTCCTCAGCAGAACGCCACAACTTTGAGCCTTTCAAACCCTGTATCGATTTTGTCTCATTTTTGGACCAGGCCTTGATCTTTCCAGCCTGCAACCTCTGGTGGCCTGCCGATTATCTCTAGAGGCTGCCGGCCATCACTTTTGGTTTGCTGGCCACCGATATGGCTTGCCGGCCACCAATGTTTTCTGTAAATATTTTATGCCAGTTGTGCTCGCTGTTTGCACATATGTTTGCATTTGTCCACACGTGGAGGGCTGGATCTGCTTGTATAGATTTCATGTTTTCTATAGATAGGGACCCCCTCTCTCATGTTTTGAGGTTGGAAAATTTTAGACTGAAAATTTTTTCTCTCTCTCTCTCTCTCTCTCTCTCTCTCTCTCTCTTTCTCTCTACAAATTCTCTACACTTTTGCCTACTTACACTACACTCTTGCCTATACTTCCTTAACCAAATCCTCTCACTTTTGAGCTAAGGTTCCTTGAGGCCTTCTTGGAGCTCTTGAAGTTGGTTTTGGCTTGAATTGTTGCCTAGAATCATTCTTCTCTTCAAGAGGTATAATACTTGCTTTATTAGCTTCCTTTGCATACCTGTTTCTCTATTTTTTCAAACTATTTTTGGGCTATTTTTGAACTGTAAAAAACTCTATTTTTATGGGTTGAAATTGGTGTTTTTGGCCATTTAAGGTTAGGGGGGTGGCTCACCCTTTTTGATTCCTTGTTTGTAAGGCCATTTCACATTTGTTTCCCATTTTCAAACCATCTTTTTTTGGGCCTTTAAACATTGATTTTCAGAGTATTTTTAGTGGTGAAAATCAGGTTTTGAAGTCCAAATTTGGAGGGGGTAGCCTCCCCTCTTTGTGTCTTGTTTGTTAGCCTAGTTGGTGCCATGCTTTAGCTTATTTTTCCGGCTTGTTGTAGCTTTATTCCAGCATGCTTTAGGCTCTATTTCGGACTGTTTTAACTCTGTTTTGTGTTAGTTATTGCATTTGAGTTTTATATTGCATAGTTGTAGTGTAATAGTCCTCACAAGCTTGGTGTTTTAGGCCTCTAGACACCACTTGTTTGAGTTGATTGCATGCTTTTAGTGCTTTTCACACTTAATTTCAACACTAATCATCTCTACAACCTCCCTTCTTTCTTGGCTTTTAATTTTGATTTGAAAGTGGTTTCAAGTTACTTGTTTGCATGAGCGTGAAATTGAGGTTTCATACTTATTGGTTTAATCCCTTAGGGGATTCATTACCAATGGAATGATACTTCTTTTATACCTAAAGCAACTTGTGTCTTGAGCCCTCTTCCCATTAGAGGACTTAAATTCACCTTTTGGACTTAATTGAATTAAAGGATGATTGGTAAAGTAAAATGAGTAACTAAAACTTGGGACTAAAAGTAAGCAGGATAATAATTTGTGTGTTCAATCTGACGTTCATTGAACAAAAGGAAAATTGAGGCATTTCATACTCAAAGTGATGAAATGTGGCAACTTTCCTAGGTCTCCAGCGCCCTTGATCATGCATGATAGGGTGATGGTTTTGTGTGGGTTTTTTTTTTTTTTTTTTTTTTTTTTTTTTTTTACATTTATTGAGCTTCCACATCTTCAATCACAAGTCATCATGAAATGAAATTGCTTGAGTTGGTGGTTTGTGATTTAAGTTCACCACTCCTTGGATTTGCTCATGAAAAGGAGGGGTGAGTTGTGCAAACAATCTGTGAGAATACCCTTTTTTTGCTCTGTTTGTCCTCTGTTGCAGCAAGATGGACCTGTGCATCAGTGGTCGACAGGCCACTATACCTGGCTAGCAGGTGGTCGGTAGAGCACCACTGATGGCCGACAGGTGGCCGGCAATCTTTACCAGTGGCTGGCTAGTGACTGATGCAAACCTCAGCAGAGTATTGGTAAGGTAGAGAAAAATGGTTTTGGAGGTGTTCAACTCTAGAAACAGGGGCTTTCGGGAGCAAAACATAGGTCTTTTCGGGTGATATCTGAGCATGCGCATGCACATGCACATCTTCCATATCCCGAAGCAGAGTAGTGGTAGAGTAGTTAAATACTTTGATTACTTAGCTTACTTGTGTTTGTGTAATTTAATTAGCTTACTAGTTAGTTAAATTCAAAGTGTTGTAATAATTAGTTAATTAGTTTACCTATTTATTTCATTCGGTTTTGTAATAGTTAGCTTAATTAACTTAGCCTTAATTGGTTGCTAGTTATCTTGGCTTTCGGATTCTCCTTCGTGAGAGCGTAATGTAATAATGTGTATGTTTTCCAACCACACGTCTTTCTCCCTTTTACTTAACCGCTTTTGATGGTTAGTTTTGGAGCATCACGTTTCAATTAGCATACCTTATGCTTGTATCCATTTCTCTTGTATTGCATGCATTGTGGTTCGACCCATCATTGTAATTGCATTGTCATTTTAATACTTCGATGAATACATGTTTAAAACGCATGCTCTCAAATTGTTGCAAATAACATGTTAGGTGGCCGAGCCTATCTTAGTTGCATTATCGCATGTGTTGCATCAGTCATTTGGCATAAGTTAGGCTTTCCTAACTTTGTTTTTCTTAGCTTGGAGTACTTGAGTTTTTAATTTTTTAGCATACTTGCATGAGTGTGAGTGATTGCCATGTCTAGCATGCTTGCCTTGAGGCTAAGTGCTTACTGGCTAAATTGTTTGAATGCTTGTGGATGGTGGTTTGTTGCTTGAATTGGAACAATTCAATGAATGTACGTTTTAAGTCCACTTTGTTAAGTGGCAAATTCGTAAACTTTAAGCCCACTTGAAGTGGCAAATTCAAACCCTTTTCGCAAACAAACATGAAATTGAATTGTTCTAATTCTTGCAATTTTAGTCTATACTTGCTTGTGCGCATCATATAGTAATGCTAGCGTAATAAACTGGAAAAAGAGCATATAATGTACATAAAAATCATATCACGATTAGTAGAGGCCGATCTTTGATTGGGTGAGCAGGAGTACTCAATTCATGACCTTCCCCTCTCGTACTTAAGTTCCCGAGCCGAGGCAAATTTGGTGATGACAAACACATGGCCTTTGGCACGAGTCATGGGTTTCCTAAATTTTGCCAAAAATAAAATATTTAGGTGGCGACTCTGTATCTGGCAAAGCAGTCCAATTTTGACATTTTTGATTCAAAATCGATTTTCCAAAAGATTTACTGGATTTAGACTCTTTGGTGTTTATCAGTTTCACATTGCACTTGTGAGATTAGGTTCATAACCACGGGAGTCTGAACTGTAGGGCTTATTTTCGAGCTTCCGAAATAGGGCGCAAAAAAGTCAAGCTACAGTTTTTGGGGACTCTGCTGAGGAGTTAAAGAACTTGACTCGAACTCATGATATGAAATTTTATCTACACTTATGTGTTCTTTGCATTTACATTTGCATTGGGGAGCTTAAATCACGGTGTTTGCCATTTTCTATTCCTGGATGGTTTGCCATAGGCTTGCTTGGAAAAGCTTGCGAAAAGGCTGACCAGTCGTGGGCTCTGCCACAATGGGAACACAACCCTTGCATCTGGACTACTGCTGTACCGTTTGATCCTCCTTTCACTTCTCGGTTTTAGGTGTGAGAGGTATATTAGGTAGTCTTGCTGAGATACTTTTGACCATTTGGCCTAGTTGCATATCGAAAGCCGTACAGACTGTTCCAAACTAGGAGAGGTTTATTACCCAAATTTGGGATTGTGTGAAACACTTTGTTTGAATAGTAGACCCTAGTTCCTGACGAAACTAGGACAGGGTAACACTACCCCCTCATAGGGGTGTTTTAGCTCTCACTTAACTGGTATGTGCTTTTAGAGTGAAACTATACAGGAATGTGCATATCAGTTGTAAGTTTGGATATTAGAGTTGGGGGCTGAAGTCAATATTGAGTGTAGTTCTACAGCTTTTGATTACAACTGTGTGTTGTTCACATCTGAGCTGAGGTGCTGTGCGGTTTCTAATTTTTGTTTTCCTTTTGCTTTATTTCTTTTTGCAAGGTAGTTTATCACAATTACTTCAGACAATTTGGTTACCCCCCAAGCACTCTGGACACGTGTAAGGAGACTTTATAGATTCGGGGATCTTGTTAGAGGACAGCCTGTGTTTGCTTCGCTCCCATCGGTTACGAGATGGAGGATAGTTAGGCACAATTTGCCAGTTCAACAATCAACTGCATCCAGTCAAGGGCAATCTTCTACATCTAGGCCAACAAGAGATCACTCACCTATTTAGATGACTCAGTACCCTGCAACTAGTATGAAGGACTTGATCCGTCATTTTCAACGAACAGTGAAAACCATGCAGCAAGATGATGTCCGCCAAGCTGACGTTACAGCTGTAGACACCCCATTTTTGACCGTCCTGAAGATTTGGACGTCACCGTTTGAACACTCGGTGATCATCCATGATTGTGTTCATTTGGAGTTCCCGGAGGTCTCGGCTCGCGCGCCTTGCCTCAGGATCCCCGAACTCGGCTGTTTAGTGTCTGGTTTTACACCAAACACTTTTGTTTTGCCTTAGAGGGGCAGGGAATGCCTTGTGAGACATCCCCATACACCACCGGCAGTGGCTGGAGGCCACCGGCTGGTCTTTTTCTTCCATCGGCAATTTTGTTTGCCGGTCGGCACACTGTATTGCCGGTCGGCATAATATGTTGCCGGTCGGCACTGTTTTTTGCCAGAATAGTTTTTTTGGGCAGCCGACCACTGTTCCTCCACTTTTTGGAGATATTTTGTGCCAGCTGTGATAGCTGGCACCAACTCCTTTCCCCTCCATACACGTGTATGGAGGGATTTCCCTCTAGCCAAGCTTGTTGAATAAGCTTTGCAAGAGGGATCCTTATAAGAGGGAGGCTTTCCTCTTGGTTCTAGGTTAGAAAAACAGAAGCAAAAACCAGCCTTTGAAGATATAGATACATATTATATCTATACCTCTCTCCCTCCCCCTTCTTGTGTGTGTTTCTTGGCCCAAAAGGTGTGTTTTACCTTACTTTTGCACCATTACACACACTATTACACCTTAGTCCGAGATTGAGGGACTTGGGGGAGTTGTTTCTTGAGTTTTGGACTGGTTTTGATCCAAAGAAGGAGGTTAGGCCATTTGTTCTTCAAGGGTTCTTCAAGGGTGAGCATCTTCCCTTTTATTCCCCAAACTTGCTTTGGTTTTCTACCTATTTTTTTTATTGTTTTGGCTCTTGTGTATAACATAAAAAAGACTCATATTTTCCTGCTCTAACACTTTCATTAAGGTTACTTTGTGGTTAGATTGCAAACTCACCCTCTTAGGCCTTGTTTGGCCTATTTTGGTGCCTTTTTGATAAGGTTTTGTTTACTTCAGCATTTTGATCTTTTCATCACTAAAAATCAGTGTATTTTAGTGTCAAAAAAGTTGGTTTGAAGTCTTGCATAGGGGAGGGACACCCCTCTCCCCTTATGGTTTTGTTTCTTTGCTTTTTGGGCTCAAGAGGGTAGCATGTGTGCTTGATGTTTCTTGGCTTCATTCCAGCACTTTTTTAGGCATCTTAGGTCATATTTAATCTCTGTTTTTGGTCAAACTTGTGCCTCCTTGCATGCTTGTAATACTTGCTTTGTATTGCTCTATTTTGCTTGGAATTGTATTTCATGATTAGGCCATGATTTTTGTGTGTGTTGGCTTGGTTCCATGGAGCATTTAGCATTGTTTTTCCATGCTTAAAATCTGTTGGTTATCAACTTGGTCATGTTTAGCATGTTTGGTAGAGTTGCTTTGTATTTTGGCTTGGAAGCTTTGAGCATTTTGACCTCTAGCATGCATGGTTGTGATTACCCTCTTGATTTGGCATCATCTAGGGTCATATTTTAGTCCAAGAATCATGCTTGTATGTGTGCATGCATGGCCTCTTTCATGCCTTGAAGATGTGTCCTCTTATGCCTAAGAATGAGCCTTAGTATATTTGCTTCATGGGGGATATCTTAGTTGCCATATTAGGAGCTTCTTGGGGTCCTATCTTGCATGCATAAATTCTGTTTTTTTGCTTGTTTTGATCATGCCATGAGTGGTCATGATAATGGGGGTGAGTTGTCTCCTTTTGTGTCTTAACTTTGGGACCATGAATTTGCTTGTTAACATGAGTTGATTGCCTATCATTTTAAGCACTTTTGGTCACTGTTTTGAGAAGGGTAAGGGCCTGCCCCTTTGCCACTTCAAGCCCTCTTTTATGCTTGATCCATGTTTGTTGCATGTTTGTTCCATTAAGCTTTGTAGCACATCAATTCCATGGTCAATTTGCTTCATGTTTGCATCATGTTTGTATCTTGTGTGCTTGGTATCATACATTTTGTCATGATAGTTGCATATTGCTTGTTGTGTTTTACATCTTGGTGGTATGACACATTTGAGGCTTGTGAGCATTGCATGCATTGCATTTACTTGGTTTGGGGTGTCAAACCAAGTGTGGGAATCAAGGACCATTCATACTTCAAGTGATGCAACGCGCCTTGATTCCCGGTCATCGGGACCTTTGACTTTAACTTGATAAGGCCTCGGTTTTCATGTTGTTTGTTGCATGCATTTTCATATCAAATGGCAAATTCGATCCTTTGACTCACCATGTACCATTGATGATTCAAGGATCGAAAGTCATGCTTCTTTGAGTCCAAAATATGATAAGAAGTAGGACCATGCTTACATGTGTCCAAAAACTCCATACTATGCACTGCCTGTCCTCTGTTTGCTGTCAAATTGTCTATTGCAGGAAGTTTCTGCCGACCGGCAGAATTTAGTGCCGACCGGCACTATCTGGAGTGCCGATGAATCTGATAAAGTGCCGACGGGAATTTTGGAGTGCCGGTGGCAATTCTGTCTGGCCGGTGGTGCTCTGCAGGATGTAGAGAGCTTGTTCCAGCACTTTGGAAATTTTCAGAAAGACAAGGCAGTACAAACAGAGGCGACAAGAGTATAGTACGGGTTTTCCGGGCAGGACGGATTCGAGCATGCATCATATGCGCGCCCCGAGGCAGAGGCTGTGGCCACCCTCTTTATTCTTTTGCTTCCTCTTTTTAATTAATTAGGAAATTTTGTAATAATTTTATTTGTTCATTATTTTGGGACTGTAATATTAATTCGAACCCTCTGAGTGAGGATAAACATGTAATAAGTGTGGGTGAGTGTGTGTATGTCTTCCAATCCCCATTTCTTTCTCCCCTTTTATTTACCAGCTTATGATGGTAGATTAGGGCATTTTTGAAATTAGCATACCTTATGATATGCATGCGTGCATTCATGCATCTGTTAACATGCACCGGGCTCGGTACATCATGCTAACCGCATTCGTATTTTCAAATTCCAAAATTGAATACATGAATTAGTTGGTTGCATATCGTATGCCATATCTAGGTTAACCGAGCCTAACTAGAATTGCACCTTGTATGTGTTGCATTAGGCAAAATAACTTGAACTAGGACACGCATATTTGCTAACTAGTTTATTGTTTTGGCACGGAGTACAATGTAAGTGGTTATGCTTTAGCATCCAACATGCGTGTGAATGTTGCCATAAGAGTATGCTTGCCATGCGGCTAAGTGTTTACATGAGATAAATTGCTTGAATGCCTGTGGGTGGAGGTCAAATTGCTTAAATTGGGATAATGCGTTAAAACTGTGAATTTTAAGCCCACTAGATAGTGGCAAAACCATCTTTTCCAAAAGCCCACTTGAGGGTGGCAAAATCTGCATTTTAGCCTACTTGCGAGTAGCAAACCATTTTTAAACAAACATGAAATGTTTTGTTCCAATTTGGGTGATTTGGTCTATACTTGTTTGCTGCGCGTACAACATAGTAATTCTAGGCTAATAACCGGTTTAAGAACACGTAACGTTTTCAAAATTGGATATCACGGTTAGTAGAGGCCGGTCTTCGGACCGGGCGAAAGGGGGTGCTCATAGCTGACCTTCCCCGATCGTACCCAAGCTCCCGAGCCGAGACAACTCCGGTGATGACGGACATGTGGCCTTCGGCACCGAGTCAGGGTTTCCTAAATTCTCCCATAAAAAATATTTAGGTGGCGACTCTGTATCTGGCAAAGCAGTCCATGTTTGGCACTACTTTTTCAAAAATCTGTTTCTCAAAACTATTTGCCAGATTTGGACTCTTTGGTTCAGATTAAGAACCGTGACACAAATCGAGTCCGAACTGTAGCACGAGGCCCACGCGGGCGTGTCTACAACAGCCCACCAAGCGAAAGTAATAAACAGGTTACAGCAATAACAACCACAGCAAGCAGTGGCTTCGGCTTCCCATGCACCTCCAGTGGGTATCCCGGCACTTGGAATCACTGCTATTGCTCAGGTTGAAAATCAAGGCAACCTAGTATACCCCATCCCACCGCAAGCCTCCAAGGCACCGGTGTACCAAATTGAGCCTCCATTTGAATTCGATGTTGACCCTGCTGTACTGAAGGTCTACAAGCTAGAGAAGCTTCTTAAGCGCGCACAGGGTGTGAACTTAATCCCTGACATCGAAGGTGGATATACTGACTCTGCAGTAACTCTGCCGGACCAATTCAAAATGCCACACATAGATCGGTTTGATGGCTCTGGGGATCCCATGGTCCATCTGCGGTTGTTCTATGATATTCTGTGGCTGATGGGCTTTACTAGACTTCAAAAGTTGTCGCTTTTTGGCCAGGCCCTGTCGGGTATAGAGGCTATCTGGTATGCAAAGTTGGAGGACTTTGTGAAGCAGAGCTGAGAGGAAATAGCTGAGGCCTTCATCGCACAATACTCATACAACACACAGATCGAGGTCATAACCTGTGATCTTGAGGCAACCCGTTAGGAGCCAAAGGAGGGCTTCTTAGACTTTGTAACAAGGTGGAGGGTCAAGGCTTCGATGATGACTACTAGGCCATCCGAGAAGGATCAAATCAGGATAGTGGTTCACAATCTACAAGGGAAATTACTGCAAAAGATGATTGTCTTGCCATTGTTCACATTCATCGAGCTCCAAAAGATAGTGGTTTAGATTGAAGATGCAATGAAACAGGGGTTGATAGTTGTGGACTCGCCATTTTCCGCACCCCGCCTTTTGGAAAGGGTTTGAAAATAAGGCCTCACTGTTCGGACTCCCGCGGTTCTGAATCTAGTCTTACAAGTGCAATGTGAAACTGATAAATACCAAAGAGTCCAAATCCGGCAAACCTTTTTGGAAAATCGATTTTAAATCAAATAATGCCAAAATTGGATTGCTTTTCCAGATATAGAGTCGCTACCTAAATATTTTATTTTTGGAGAAATTTAGGAAACCCTGACTCGTGCCAAAGGCCACATGTCTGTCATCACCAAAGTTGCCTCGGTTCGGGAACTTAGGTACGAGAGGGGAAGGTCTTGAAATGAGCACCCCCATTCGTCCAATTAAAGATCGGCCTCTACTAATCATGACATGTTCTTTATAAACATTATATGTTCGTATTCCGATTATTAATCTAACTTTACTATGTGACACACACAAGCTAGTATAGACTAGTTTGCAAGACTTGGAACAATTTAAGTCATGTTTGTTTTCAAAAATGGTTTGAATTTGCCACCTCAAGTGGGCTTAAAGTTTGCGGATTTGCCACCAAACATAGTGGGCTTAAAACATGATTTGCCACATCAAAGTGGGCTTAAAACGCACATTTGTTGAATCATTCCAATTCAAACAACAAGCCTTCATCCACAAGCATTCATGCAGTTTAGCATTTATGCACATAACCTCATGGCAAGCATGCTAATCATGGCATTATGGCAATCACACTCATGCAAGTATGCTAAAGCATAAAAACTTACCGAGTACTCCAAGCCAAAACAGAAACTAGTTAGAAAGATGCATGATCCTAACTATACAAGATGCCTAATGCAACACATGCAATAATGCAATTAATAGGCTCGGTTACTAATATGGCATATGAATCAATTTGAACAATATGCGATTAAACACGTATTCAAAGAAGATATTGAAATGGCAATGCAGTTTGAATGATGTGCCGAACCTCGATGCATGCAATACGAATGAATAGATGCAAGCATGCGATATGCTAATTGAAATATGATCCTTAATCTAACCATCAAAAGTGGGTAAATAAAAGGGAGAAAGACGTGAGGTTGGAAGACATACACACAAGCACACACACTTATTACAACATTACGCCCTTGCGAAGGAGGGTCCGACTGAATAAGCTAACTTGTTACGCTAAGCTAAGCTAACTATTACAACACAATATGAATTAACTAACTATTCTAAGCTAATTAAATATTACAATGAGCTAAACACTTAACTAACTAATTACAAAGCAATTAACCTAATTAATTACAACATGAATTAACTAGCTAATCTACTTGAATAATTACATCACTTGTAAGGATTAGCTACAACTATCTAAGCAAAGCAACTAAATGGCCTCGGGAAATGAGGGATGCATGCATGCTCAGTTTCTCTACCTGAAAAGCCATTGCTCTGCTATTGCAAGCCTCTGTTTGCACATTTAAACACTGAAAAGGCTGCCCACTTCTAGAACACCTCCACTTCAACTTACCAACCCACTGTGCAATTTTCATTGGTGGCCGACAGGGGGCATGTCGGCTACCAATGGTGGCCGGTCGACTACTGGTGGTAGCCAGTCGGCCACTGATGACATGAACTTCTCTTTTGCTACAACAAAGAGCAAACAGAGGCAAAACAGTGTATTCTCAAGGGTTGTTTGTACTGTTACTCTTCTTATCATCAGACAAGCTCAAAGAAGTGTAACTCTTGGCTCTCAAACCACCAATCAAGCAATTTCCATACATGATGGCCAAAGAACCAAGTTTGTACAAGTTTAATGAGTGCAAAACAAGACTAAAAAGACCACCACCCTATCATGCATAATCAAGGGTGATGGTGACCAAGGAAAATGACATATTTCATCACTTTGAGTATGAAATGTCCTATTTTCCTTGTGTTCGAATCAATGTCCGATTTGAACACATGCAATGTAACACGAAAAATGCTTATCTTGTCTCTTTTACTTGTTCATTTTGTTCACTCATTTTACTTTACCAATTCATTCTTTAATCGATTAAGTCCAAAAATGAGTGTCTTCTAAAGGGAAGAAGTGTCAACCAAGGGGTAATTTAAGGCATGAGAGAGATCATGCCGTTGGTAATGAACCCTCAAAGAGGATTAAACCATTAAGCATGACCTCAATCTTAAGCTTAAAGGATCCCAAGTTTGAAACAACTCTCAAAAGCAAATAAAAGAGTGAAGCAAAGAGAGAGGTTGCAGAGATTTTAAGTGCTGAAATGGAGTGCAAAACAACACTAAAACATGTTATTGACTCAAAACAATGGTGGTAAATGCCTTAAAACACCAAGCTAGTGAAGGAATTAACACTAAAACTATGCAAAACAAGCCTCAATTGAACTAACCAGCCCAAAACAGAGCCAAAACAGGTTATTTCAGAGGCAAAAACATGTTGGACTAAAGCTAAGTTAAGCTAGAAAAACATGCTAACATGTGAAGCTATCTAGGCATGCAAACAAGACACAAGAAAGGGAGGCCAACCCTTACAATTTTGGAATTCAAAAGTTGATTTTTACCACTGAAAAACCTCTGAAATTCAGTGGTTAAAAGGCCCAAAAAAGTTGATTTGAAAATGATGAAAAATAGCTCAAAAAGCTTAGCAAGCTAAAAAGCAAAAGGGATGGATAACCCCCTAACACAAAAAAGCCTTAAACCACCATTTTTAGGTCATAAAAATAGAATTTTTTACAATTGAAAACTAGGCCAAAAACAATTTCAAAAGATGGCAAAACAAGTGTGCAAAACAAGCTAACAAAGCAAGTAGTACACCTCTTGGAGCCAAAGCACAAAATAGGCAACAATCCAAACCACAAACACCTTTTAGAGCTCAAAGAGGGTCCCAAGTAACCTCAGCCCAAAGATAAACAACTTTGGTTAAGGGTTGATAGGCAAACTAGAAGTGTATCTCTACTTGTATGCACAAAAGGGCAAGAGAGAAAGAAATCTAGAGAGAGAGGCTCCCCAAAATTTCTAACCTTCAAAACAACAGATAAGGTCCTCTATATATAGAAAAATGAGAGCTCATGCCGAAAATATTAACAAAACAGACAGCTGGAGAAAAATATCTACACAAAAGTGACTTTTTGCACTAATGGCCGGTCAGCCATCACTGGTGGCCGACCAGCCACCACTGATGGCTGACATACTTCATCCTTGGCAGACATAAGGCCATCACACTCCACTTTTGGCCGACACATGGCTGTCAAACATCACTAGTGGCCGACAAGCAAAAACTGGTTTCTAGCCCCAACTTCAAATAGGAATATCTCCTTCGTCAAGACTCCTTTGTAGGTCATTCTTGAGTCTGAATTGAAGCTCTGGAAGTCTTCTTTCCAATGATGGCTTCCCCACGTCAAAATTCCAAGTGTGTAAGAAGATATGCTCGTTTTAATGAAGACTGGTCAGTTTCGGTCCTACCCAGATTCAAGTTTAACTTCTTCTCAGCTAGTTTTCTTCTCTCTTCTCCGATTTTCTTAAACTCCAAACCTCTAAACAAGATGTTTTAAATATTTTTTTCAAAGAGTTCACCTCTCTTTCATTTATTTCCACTTTGTCCTTGCTCGGTTTACTAAAAAGTGCAACATTTAACGAAATGCGAGCCTCGGAACATCGTAGAGATATTCGGCAAAAATATTTTGACAGAGAGGGTTTTAAGGTCTAAAAAACACATTTTGGTCAAAATAGTTTTGGTCTAAAAATAGGGTTTAAGGTTAGGATTTAAAGCTTCTTTTGCTGAAGAAATCGAACCTTTGCACAACATAGCCTTCGTCTTGCCTTCGTCCTTGAACAATCAACCTGAGGCCCCCAAGTCTTAAGGGCAGTCAAAAATGGGGTGTCTACAATAACCGATGAAATGGAGCAGCCTAAAAGGCCTTTTACACACAATTCCAATGCAACCATGAGTGAAAGCACAACTGCATGGCCATTTGATGTGAATGTTGTCACCAGTACAGCTAAAACTGCCAACTCTTTCACCAGTACAAATCCAAAAACCTCAAACAACCAGGTCTAATCTCAAAGGGTCTTTACCCCTCTAAATATGCCTTTATCCCAAGTCCTGAGGGTGCTAATCAAAAAGAGGCATCTTAAGCCATTAGAACAACGCCCACTACCTGATCCTCTCCCACCAAAACACAACCCAGCCAAATACTACACTTTTCACTAGCAGCACGGTCACGACACTGACCAATGCTATAGGCTGCGTCATGAGATTCAAGATCTCATCGACAACAAGGTGATAGCGCCACCCCAAAAGCCAAATGTGACTACCAACCCTCTCCCAGCCCATAATCAAGTTCCTCCTACCTCGGAACCTAAATCTAATACGTACACTGGCCATCCCATATGACCCCAACATATACATTAGCCTTTCCCACCTACCCAAACCAGCCTTGTTCATTCTTAAAAGCATAGACTTGTGCATGATGGACATGTCCACACCTTAGCCTGAACCCATGGTGGTAACAGTGGTAGAAGAAGGGAGGTCGGCCTTGGAGGAGGATGTCAGTCCGCTGCCTGAGTGCTCTAAGGATTTGACTAAGGGGGTGTATGACCCGTGTTGTTACATTGTGCCAGTTGATCAAGCCAAGCCCGAAGTGGTATTGCCAACAATAGCAGAAGTTAGTGTGGTTAGAGAGGATGGCCCAAGTCAATGTCTGGATGATCTAGCGGAGCCAGAGGAAGACTTAGACAATCTATAGTTCTATGACGAGCAAGATCAGGGAGACGTATAGATTGACTGGTTTAATCTAAACGGGTCAACAGACAACTTCGGGTGGCTTAGTGATGAGCCTGACAAAGAGGAGAAACTCAACCAAAACCTGAAAAGAAAGGAAACAGAATAGTTGAAGTGGCCAGAATGGCCGAAGAAAAGGGGAAATTGTCAGAGAGCACCGGTATTAAGAATTTAGCTCAGGAACTGGGCGCTTTGAGTATCGCAGATAATAGGAAGCCGCTTTGAAGCGATTTGTGCAAGAAAGGGATCAAGATAAACAGGAAGCTGGAAAAGCCCAACACCTTACAGGGGATACTTCTGATAAAGGAATGATCAGACCGGAGCCGGACAACTGTTTGTCGGCTACTAGAGGTGCATGGTGAGAGGACGATGATCTACTTTTGGCTCACAGCAATGAGGATTGGGGTGAAGACCTGCCAAACAACACCTAGTACTCTGAACAGGTTGACTATATGATGAGGAGAGGGCAGTATTTCAAGCCCTGGCACTTGGACCAAGCTGAAGCCTCTGAGAAAGATAAAGAGGTAGAGAAGCAGAGGGAAAAGTAGTTGGAAGAAGAAGCAGTGCTAAAATAGTTGAAGAAGATCTAGGCCGACATTTCAATCTAGGGTCTGCATATGGCTTCTCGAGTGCATCGACATGCTGTACTATCAACGATGGATAAATCCAAATTGTCCATTGACACCACTCCTGAACAGCTCATGGGGTTAGTTTTCCCGGGAGGCGCTGTGCCAACTTTAACCTTCTTAGACAAAGAACTGCCGCCAGAAGGCTCAGCACACAATAAACCTCTATACATATCAATTGAGTATAGAGAAAAGTGGGTGCCAGTGGTATTGGTTGATACAGGGTCGGCTATCAATGTCTGCCCA
Organism: Camellia sinensis; assembly: GCF_055761805.1. NCBI lineage: Eukaryota > Viridiplantae > Streptophyta > Magnoliopsida > Ericales > Theaceae > Camellia > Camellia sinensis. The sequence continues at coordinate 113,184,845 of NC_138963.1, read as the reverse complement.
TCTCACACGGCTTACGCCATTGGTTTGAAATCAGCAAATTTCGTGCCAACCAGCCTAGGTGATTCGGGCGTATGACAACACTAGTAGGGAGGTGATGGGCATAGTACAGATTAGAGTTCAAGTGGGCCCAGCTCAACATGATATTGTGTTCCATGTCCTGGATGTGCCTTCCACTTTCAATCTATTGCTAGGAAGGCCCTGGCTGCACCAAGTAAAAGCTGTCTCCTCTACCCTCCACCAAATGCTGAAATACCCTCATGGGAAGGGGGTGGCTATTGTGTTCGAAAATTCATCTTTACGTCCTCCGCTAGAGGTAACTACGCTTGTGCTGGAAATTGTTCATGGCGAGGAGGATGTATTCCTTTTAGGGTTTACCCTAGCTGAGGCCCAAGCAGTGCAAACCATCTTGGCAGTAGAGGAGGGCTTGTATGTCAGGGCCCAATCAATCTACTTCATGAACAAGCTCCGACATATACTAGGAATAGGGTTGGGCAGAAGTAGCCGGAAAGGCGTCACTGTATTGGCCGATGTGCCACATAACCCGTATGCCTTTGGTCTTGGCTACATGCCCACCAAAGAGGATTGGGTTAGGAAATGGAAAGAGATGGTGGGCAAAGCCAGAGCTAAGCAGACCGGAAAGCGCTATGAACTTGTGCATCGACCAATCTGGGGAACCAGAATGGTCATTTTGTTCGGGAGGGAGAAGATTTGCCATTTTGCAGTTTTCCCGAACCCTGGTTCAATTCTAAGAAGCAGCATGTTCCCAGCTTTGAAATCTTCTTTGACTTGCAGCTGTAAGACAATGATACAGAGGAACAGACTGAACTGACTACTGAAGTTGAGCGGAGCATAGAAAGTGACCCACACAACAGCGAACTTGAAGTAGGGGCAGCATTGGCATGTCTCTTTTCGGATTCTCCGATCAACTCAAAGATCTTGGGGGATAACCTGACCATTTCCATGATCGGGAATCAACTGGGTGTGAACCCTTCTAGCAGCATCTTGGATGCATATGACACCCCATCCCTCATTTGGCAGCTGGAGAAGGGCTACCTGTCTAGTAGTTCTAGGTTGGGTAGTGAGCCAGAATCTGATTCCACAGAGTTTGTGGAGTCGAAATCAGATTCCAACACTTCTGAGTTTGAGTCTGGTATTCCTGGGGGTGATAACCCGGATGCCAAGGTCTTGTCTAGGTCATCTTTCTCCTTTGCTTTTGAGTTAGTTGTAACCGAAGAATTGGATGAGCTGGACTTGATGAATGAGAATGCCATTGTAGATTCTAAGTATTTCTCTGTGCTGCTTGTTTATTGTATTGATCATGATTTTCAAAATTTTGATGAAAACGATGAGGAAATAATTTCTTTGGTTTTGGAAAATTTGATTAATTAGGAGGAGGAGAGGTTTGCAAAACCCCTTACTGATGAAATCATTACTTTTAATGTGTGTGCTGAGAAGAATCCGCGTCTGGTCCAGATCAGGTCCACGTTGTCTTTGGAGGAGTGCGAGCATTTAGACGCTTTATTAAAAGATTTCAAAGATATTTTCGCTTGGTCTAACAAAGACATGCCTGGAATCGATCCTGAGAATGTACAGCATTGGATCCCTCTCGACCCTGAGGCCCGACCCCCCAAATAGAAGTTACGAATAATACGCCTGGATTAGGCTTTGAAGATTAAGGAGGAGGTCACCAAACAAATAGATGCAGGGTTTTTGCTAGTATCTGAGTATCCCACTTGGTTGGCTAACATCGTCCCAGTATCGAAGAAAGACGGCAGAATTCGGTGTGTGTGGACTTCAGAGATCTGAAAAAGCCAGTCCGAAGGACGACTTTCCTCTGCCGCACATCGATGAATTAGTGGACTTCATTGCAGGCCATGCTTTACTCTCTTTCATGGATGGATTTTCCGGGTATAACCAGATTCTAATGGCGCCCAAGGATAGAGAGAAAACCGCCTTCACTACATCGTGGGGAACCTACTGCTACAGAGTGATACCATTTGGTCTAAAGAATGCCGGGCTGCCTATCAAAGGGCTACAACCACAAAAAGGTCGAGGTGTACGTGGACGACATGATTGTCAAGTCCAAGGAAAGAGAGGGCCACTACACCCCCTTGAAGAAATTCTTTCAACGGATCAAAGAATACAAACTGAGGTTAAATCCACAAAAGTGTACTTTCAGTGTAACAACAAGGAAAATGCTGGGTTTCTTGATCACACAGAGGGGCATCGAGGTAGATCCTTCCAAAATTAAGGCCATCCTAGAAATGCCACCACCAAGGACTAAAAAGGAGGTGCGAGGCTTTCTGGGTAAAGTGCAATTCATAAGACGGTTTATTTCAAAATTAATCTTGACTTGTGAACCACTATTTGGTCTCCTGAAAAAAAAGAAAGAAGTTCCGATGGGATGATCAATATCAATTTGCTTTTGATCAGATCAAGCAGTACCTTCCAAATTCACCTATGCTGTCATCGCGGGAGCCGAGGAAGCCTTTGATTTTGTATCTATCGGTAACAGACACAACAATAGGATGCATGCTTGCTCAGGAATCTGAAGATAGGATAGAGAAAGTCATCTATTACTTGAGTAAGAAAATGCTGGAATATGAGACCTGTTACTCCTCATTGGAGAAAGCTTGGTTAGCCTTGGTATGGGCTACCAGGAAGTTGAGGCACTACTTGTTACCTCACTCCGTAATTTTGGTCTAGAGATTAGATCTCATCAAATATCTCTTCTAGAAACTAGTGTTTATGGATAGGCTAGCCTGTTGGTTGCTTCTTCTTTTCAAATTTGATCTGAAGTATGTCACTCACAAGTCGGTCAAGGGGATAACAATAGCTCAGTTCCTGGGAGATCACCTAATGGAAGGAGATGAAGCGGTAGAATACCTATTCCCAGATGAAGCTATTCTGTATGTTGAGGAAGAGATTTGGACAGTGTACTTTGACGGAGCGTCTAATCAATATGGTTATGGGATAGGTGTGTTGTGGATAGCACCAAACAATTCCCATATGCCTTTAGCCTTTAAACTCCGGTTCAAGGTATCCAATAACGAAGCAGAATACGAAGCGTGTATTGTTGGTTTGGAAGCCGCCCTGGAACTAGGGGCAAAAAGCTTAGATGTTATCGGGGACTCAAACCTAGTTGTGTCTCAAGCAAAAGAAGACTAGAAGGTCAAAGAAGAAAATATGAAGATTTATCACTAGACCTCGGATGTTCTGATTCTTAGGTTTGAAAAGCTGACCTTCACACATCTACTAAGAGAGAACAACAGGTTCGCTGATGCCTTATCAACTCTATCTTCTATGATAGACATCTCACTTGGAGTCCGGATGCGTACAATCATCATTGAGTAGAGATATACGCCGACCTATAAGATTATCGCCGCAATAAATGAAGCACAAGATCAAAACCCTTGGTTCTATGATATCTGGAACTTCTTGGAAAAAGAGGTTTATTCACCAGAGGCAAATCCCAAAGATAAAAGGGCAATACCGCAGATGGCCGTTCAATTTATTATCTGTGGAGGTAAACTGTATAAGAGAGGTCATCTGGGAATGCACAAGTTATGTGTTGAAGCAGAGGAGTCAAAGTGCCTAATGGAGGCCATCCATGGGGGAGAGTGCGGAGCGCACATGAATGGAGTAATGTTAGCCCGAAAGATTCTCAAGCAAGGTTACTACTGGTCTACTATGGAGGAGGATTGTATCGATTTTTTTCGGAGATGCCACAAATGCCAAATTCATGCAAATCGCATGAACATCCCACCGTCGAAGCTGTACAACATGACTTCACCATCGCCTTTCTTAGTCTATGGAATCGACGTCATTGGCGCAGTCACACTAAAAGGGTTGAATGGGCATGAATACATTCTGGTGGCAATTGATTATTTCACAAAGTGGGTGGCAGCTCAGTCCTATGCAGTGTTGAAAGCAGTGCATGTGGCTAAGTTCATCCGAAACAACATCATTTGCCGATATGGAGTCCTAAACAAGATCATTTCAGATAATGGCTCACACTTCAAGAAAGAAGTGATAGACTTATTGGAGAAATACAATGTGACTTTCTATAAGTCATCTACATACTGGCCGCAAATCAACAGAGCTGTTGAGGCTGCCAACAAGAACATCAAGCATATTCTACAGAAGATGGTTGAGACCTACATGGACTAGCTAGACAAATTACCATTTGCACTCTGGGTTACAGAACTTCAATTCGAACGTCGACTGGGGCAACTTCTTACTCTCTTGTCTATGGGATAGAAGTTGTTCTGCCGATCGAAATAGAAGTTCCGTCAGTGCGGGTTATGGCTGAGTGTCAAATAGTAGAAGCTGATTGGCAACAGAGCAGGTTCGAAGAACTGATGTTGTTTGATGAGAGAAGGTTGAAAGCATGGTACCATGTTCAGGGCTATCAATGCAGGATTGCTAGGGCTTTTGACAAGAAGGTTAAGTCCCAGAATCTCAAAGAAGGGGATTTGGTGTTGAAAGACAACCGAGCTCCCATCCATGACCCTAGGGGCAAGTTTAGACCTAATTGGACTTGTCCTTACATCATCAAAACTATCTGGTCGAGTAGAGCTATTATTCTCATGAACCTGGATGGCCTAGAATTTTTTCAATCGATCAACATGGACAAGTTGAAGAAATACTATCCCTGAGAGGCTCGCTAGGCCAAAAACCCGGAGGGGCGACCTAGGCAAAAGTTAAAGTACAAAATAAATAAAAAAAATGGATATAATGAAAAACTGAGTTCGCAAGGTTGAAAACCCTAAAGGGCGGCCTTGGCAAAAGTAAGAGCTTAAAAGGAGAGCGTTAACACCTGAGTAAACCTAAACCAAACTACGTAAGGCCTGATTCCCATCTTCGGGATACGTAGGCAACTTCATCCTGAAGTTCGTCCGTAAACACCTCTAATCACATGTCCTGTCCATGTGTCTAATCAGGTCATCTTTGTCTATTCTTCATTTGAGAGTTTGGTTTTGATCTTTATTCTGAGAACTGGTTACAATGCTGAGCAGTGTTATTCAATCAAGGGGCAGTCTGTGATCTTTGGAATCGGGGTTGTAAATGTCGAGGATTGATTTCGTGTGTGTCAAGTGGTGATCCTTATCGAAAATGGTTTTGAAACGTTTTCATAAAAGTTGATTTTTTGCTCAAATTTTATCTTTTACAACTTAGACCATTTTTGGACCAAAAGGAAAACTTTCAGTGCCACAACTTTAATTTCATTGATTTTAATACAAAGTTCTCCAACTCTCGATACAAATCAAAGTTGCTTTTATTACATTCATAAAACTTGAAAAGTAAAGATCAAAGTAATAAACTAGGGGCATAGATGTGTCAGGTGTTCCTGTGCCCCCCGCTTGTGCTTCTGGAAGCTTCTGAGGCCAAAGTGAGTCCGATTTGTGCTTTATCCTCGAGCCAAGCTAGGCACTTGCTAGAAAGGGTGCAACTAAAACTAGGGGTAGGAGCCAGAAGCTCTCTTGTCCTCTAAGCAGTGAGGTACCTAGCCAAATGTGAACCTTGGATGGGGAATGAAACTGGGTACTCTACCCCCTCCTCTAGACAAGTCTAATCATGTCCAAACTGACGCCTGAATCAGAACGGAAAGTAGAATACACAGTGTGAAAGGCCGATCAGCTAAATTCTAGGTTGCCAAGTCATGCTGTAGCTCATTTCGGTCAGATTAAGCCAGGGGCAATGCCAAGCAATGTCAGCAGCAGACCTATTACACATCCAGTGGCACCACCATTCCTTATTCGAGAAATCTACAAGTTGTTGGCGGAAGAAATAACCTTGAGTTGTGTACTCAGGGCAAGAGTCTACTATCTTCAGCTTATCCATATGCCACACCTGGGGAGGGATGAAAGAAATGAGAGACTAAAGAATAGAGAGATGTATGTTGAGAGAAAAGTGAGAAAAGGGTTTTGAGAGAAAAGTAGAGCATGAGTGCCTAGTGATGTGAGAAACACATATGAGAAAGGGTGGGAACATTACCTGAAGAAGTAGTGGACGCCCTGCGAATTTGCTAGTCTCTTGCTGATGGAAGATGTCGAAGCCCATCAAAGTCTCAGCTAGTACTAAGCCAATGCAACTCTTGCCCTCTTTCAAACCTTGGGCCACTTCAACTAGTTGAATGCTAGACCCACCAAAATTTGGGGCAAGAAGAAAATATGCCAGCATACACAAGCAAAGGGTATGTTGCTGAAAACTCCGCCAAAAGGAGATCGCCTTGGTCACCAACGTCAGAAAATCAATGGATTAGACTGGGAATATCTAGCTCTCTATTGTGGACCAAGGAATGAGCCTCATGTAGAGTGAGCCTGCACATCCGTCCCAAAGCCTGGATGTGGCCAAAATGGGGCTGAGGTATGATTTCCTCATTGCACCGGGATTCCATTAACGCCTAAAATTCTTCGATTGTCGAGCATATCTCGTCCCCCGAAACTAAAGACGTGTGTAATCGGGTTCTAGCATCTAGCTGCAGCATAAAGGAACAAAAAACAAAGTGGAGAACGGCTCAACGTGAAAAGAGCATTTATGCCGAAACCTCAAAAATTCACCTTTTCCGAGCCATCTAGAGTCGTAATCCAATCCGAGAGTTTTTCGGTGAAAAATGGTTCCATTTGTGAAGACTTTGCAGCTGAAATGAATAAACCACGTAGCTTAAACCTTTTGTAGAAGATAAGGCAGTGAGTGGAGGCCAGGTGTCAACAATCTGGAGGTCCTGCACACTGATGGCCGGCAGGTAGCCGGCAAGTAGCCGGCAAGCTGTATTGATGGCCAGCAAGAGGCATTTGTGGCCGGCGAGCCACCTCTCATGGTCAGCATGTTTCCGGCAACCCCTATTTGTGGCCGGGCTGTCTCTCACTCTCACCTGCTGTCCTCCTTTGTGCTGTAAATGGTGAAAGCATGTGTTTTGTTTTGATATTCGAGCCTCTTAAGGTCTTGTTTTGAGTCCTTTTTGGTTTTAGCAGGTTTATTGAGTTTGTATCTATGTTATGCTATTTTGTTTATCGAGTTGTATATTGCTTTTTATGTCAGTCATTGGTCGGTTCATTACCCGATTAAGATTTTTTTTCAATCAAGAGTGCTCTTGACCAATTCGACTCCATGTCTATTTCATGCTATATGGTGTTCATGATGCAAAATACAACACTTTTTCATAAAAACTAGTTTTCATTCCGATCATGGTTGTTTTTACAAAAGCGGAGTACAAGTTTTTTAAAGCAAATAAAATCTGTCTAAAGCTATACAAATGTGCTAATGTTATAAAAAGAAAAGAAACTAAGCAAAAATAAAAAAATCAGCGTCAGTCGACTCAGGCTCGAGAGGTCCTCTTTGTCCTCTTCCTTGGAGGGGAGGACTCTGGGGCACTCTCTCCAGCCCGAGTTGGCGTCATCTCTGCTTTTCGCCTCAGAGCTCGCCTCAGCATTGCCTCTACTCTCGGAACTTGAGTCGGCATCATCATCTCCACTCTCAGATGACTTTGAATGCTGACTCGCTGCCTGTTCAAAGTTGTTCGTCTCAGCATCATCATCACTCAAAATGGGCTCTGAAGGGCCACTCTCATCTTGGGTACCCCTAGCTCGGCCTCGGCCGCGTGCTGGAGCCTGTCTCTCTCTCCTCTTGTTGTTGGAGGAGGTACTGCTGGTGCTGGTGCTGGTGCTGGTGCTGGTGCTGGTGCTGGTGCTGGTGCTGCAGCTACCGCTGGTGCCATCGACATGGGTGGGATCTAAAAAGACAGTTGTCACATATCAATTACAACATGTGTATCAGATACAAACAAGATGTGTAAAATGAGTGTATATCGAAGTCAAATACAGTGTATAAATACAATGTGTGAGTGCAGTGTGTCCGATGCACTGTATCAGTACAGTTTGAGAAGTTTTCGGTTGAAATGTCAGTGTCAGTGTGTCAGTGGAAATTTGATGCCTGGAATGTAAAACTGAAGAAATTACCTGAATATCGTAGAGGTTGAGCAGCGTTTTTCTCCACTATACCATCCCCATCAGGGAGGCTATCAGCTTAAGAGCACCTCCCTTATACTCGATGGATGCTTGCAAATGCATTTGGAATGATCAGTGTCTATAAATGAACATATCTAAAATGGAATATGGAGTGCAAACATAAAGAATTGTCTATACCTGAGTGGGGCCTTTCACCCCGACAAGCTCATGTCCTATCGCTGCAAGCTCAATCGGGAACTGATAAGGCTCCCTAGTATGCTGCCAACATGTCAGCACAGTCAGAAGCTCTGGCCAATCAGTCCTCTCCCTCACTCGAGAAGCCCCTCTACCATGAGCCCTACTCGCTCGGGTCACTCTAGGCCTCTCTCTCACGGTAGGAGCTCTCACCTCCTCATCTATACGAGCACTGGTTAGAGGTGGCATTAGATGCGTTTGAATGAAGGTTGCATAATCTCCCTTTGCTCAGAAGTAGTCGGCATCCAAGCCTACCATAAACTGGATGACCTCCTCAACAGATAGACCATCTACATATCGCATGGACTTTGGTGGAGCCATTGGGATAATTGGGTTAGGCAAGCCCATGATCTGGCTCACGAAGCCCTTACCCAAGAACCAGGCTTGATAGACTGGGCCCTCGAGTAGAATACGGTAGCGGGACGTGGCCTAAGCCCTAGCATACTGGTCCCGGACCCTCACTGGCATCATCGCCTATGGCTGCCATATAATCTGCAAATACAGGTTGTACAGATGATTAGTTACTGTCAGTTGCTAAATATGAATTAGAACAGTGATAAAGCAAAAATAATTATGCTTCGAGTTACCTCATGAGCAGCCACGGTGTTAAAGTAGTGGCGAAAGAATGTAAAAGGCTCGCGGGTCCTACGCTGGAGCCGGCTGTTGTACCTTAGTAGGGGACTATTAGGGAAAGCTCCTCTACAAGCTCTGGGGTGAGAGTCAGAAAGTATGCATAGACCCATAGCTGAGAAGAAAATGCGGTGATATGTGATCCATACAATATGAGTAGATGTAGAAAGTGCGAAGCAGAAAGCACAGGTGTTGCACAAATGTAAAGCAGAAAATGTAAAGTGCTAGGAGATAACTGAGATGTGTACCTCCCAGGCTCGCCAGTAGCCTTCGATCAAGTCTCCTCTCAGATAGGAGGTCGAGCTCATATATCCATAGAGCATGGCGAGGCCAGCTCTGCTCCAGTCGTAGAACCATACCCAAGGAAGGGTCACTAGACCGCTCAGCAGATATAGGCCTACAGTGTTCCAGCTGTTCGAAAACAAGGTGGTATCGAAGATGAATATCAGGAAGCCCCTAGCATACTGCTCTATCTCTTCCACTGTCTCGGGCTCGCTCCTTTTGAATTGCTCAGCGAACTAGGTGTATCTCACCATGTCTGTTCGGTATATAGGTGGATGTGCTCCTAGCAGCTCGAGCCAGGCTGCCTCCCACCCTTCTATGTCTGTATCAAAAGGGATCGGATCACCCCCTACCTCTAAGCCAGTGATCATAGTGAAGTCATAAGAAGTCATCGTCATCTCCCATGTGGTGGAAAAGTGGAAGGATATGATGGTGTCCTACCACCTCTCCACGAGTGCTCCCAAAAGAAGACAGCTCGCGGTGACCTACATCAGGCCAAAGCAGAATAGGCCAAATCCAGCCTCCTCTATGATGTCACGAACTCCAGCAGTTAGCTCGTCGAACCAATCTCAGGTGGTCATAGCATCGTACCCTCTGAAGGCACGACCCTCACCCTGTGGCAAAGAACAGTTAGATCAGATAAAGCAGTGATAATAGTATGGTCGAATAAAAGGCAATGTAAGAAATGCAAGTAAAGAAAGGCAAGAATGCATAAAAACAAAGTTCATACCTGAACGACAATAGCTGACAGGTGGAAATTTGGCTCCTTCAGCAAAAGGTCCTCTAGTACGCCACGAGAAAACTTGGTGAAACGTCTAATGCCTCCAGAGGCAGGCAAGATATGTGTCTGAGGATGATATCTCTCCGGATCGAAAGGTCGTGCCCTCAGCGGTAGCAGCTCTAGCTCGGCTTCTAGCTCAAACTCTGCCTCCAGGTCTACCTCAAGGTCAGCTGCTGGCTTTACTATCTCGGGAATGGAGGAGCTCTGTCGTGAGGAATCTTATCCGCCATCTGGAAAATGGGTGCGAAGTGGGTGAGAAGTGAAGAACAATGAAGAAAAAGGATAAACTTGAAAAAAGTCAACCCTAGGAGAGAGAAAATGGAATAAAAAGTCAAAGCCAGGAAAAGTGCACAAAACCCAAGAGAAACTTGAGGGGAACAAGCCTAGAATGGTGGAAATGAAGGAAAAAGCACCAAAATCAAATTTCAATCTGTTCAAAGTGAAGGAAATAAAGAGGGTTCAGTGAATAAAATTCGCGTGGGGTGTTGGAAAACGCATAGAAAATGCAAATCTAGAGAGAAGGAGTGTCTAGAGAGAGTGGGAGAAAGATTTTGGCCCCAGGGAAGTAAGGAAATGAAGTGTTGAGTTGTATATTTAAAGACCCAAGGCTAAATGTCATAATTGCCCCCGAGCTGCCATCGTTGGCCGGCAGGTGGCTGGAAAGGCCTATTGGTGGTCGGCAAGGCTCACCAGTGGCCAGCACCCGGTTGGTGGCCTCCCCTTGTGTCCGGCAGCTTCCCTTGGAGTCTTGATGCTGTTTTGTGTCCTTGGTTTCCATGAAATGAAGGGATTGTTCACTGTTGGGTTCAGATTGTCGACGAAAGTTCAAAAATTGTGTTTTTGGCACGCGATGTTCATCACTTGTCAACATGAATGAGGTGTATCCTTTCAACATATTGTAACTCTTTCGAGAGGTAAATCGGAAGTTGCTACTGAATTTTTTTTTTTTTTGTGGTCAAATTATGCTTTGGTACGTTTCGTAGAATATGCATTTCCGGTACATTGTTGCATTGAACGTTCATTTCACCTTGTGGCATAAGATATGCATTTCACATATATTGTGGCAGATATGCATTTCATGCGTATTGCATGCGTGTCTCGCATCATGTTATGAGTTATGCATAGAATATGCTCTCGCTCTTGTTTCATGCATAGAATATGCTCTCGCTCTTGTTTCACGCATAGAATATGCTTCCGTTCTTGTATCATGCATAGAATATGCTCTCGCTCTTGTTTGATGCATAGAATATGCTCTCGCTCTTGTTTCGCGCATAGAATATGCTTCCGTTCTTGTATCATGCATAGAATATGCGCTTCATTTTTATTTCTTGCATAAAACATGCCATTGTATTTCAGTTGTTTGCCTTGCATAGAACATGCATTCTTACGGTATCACATTTGTTAACTTTCTTTTTCATTCATGCACAATATTGTATGTACGGTTCGTTTAGAGGAGTATTGGTAAAAACCATTCAGGTGCGCCAGGTGTTCCCACCTCCTTCTCTTCTCTCATGTGTAACGCGTTAAGATTGCAAACTGGTTAAAAACATTCGGGTGCACTCAGTGTTCACACCACCCTCCCTCCTCTTGCGTGCAACACATTAGGATTGCAAATTGGTTAAAAACATTTGGCTGTGCCTGGTGTTCACATCACCCTCCCTACTCTCACATGCAACGTGTTAGGATTGTAAATTGGTTAAAAACATTCGGGTATGCCCGGTGTGAACACCATCCTTTCTTAATCAATTAAAGACATTCGAGTGCGCCCGGTGTTCACACCACCCTCCCTCCTCTCGCATGCAACGCGTTAGGATTGCAAATCGGGTAAAAACATTCGGGTGTGCCCGGTGTTCACACCACCCTCCCTCCTCTCGCGTGCAATGCTTTAGGATTACAAATCGGTTAAAAACATTCGGGTGCGCCCGATGTTCACACCACCCTCCCTCATCTCGCGTGGAACACGTTAGGATTACAAATCGGTTAAAAACATTTGGGTGTGCCCGGTGATCACACCACCCTTCCTCCTTTCGCGTGCAACGCGTTAGGATTCCTTCTCGGTTAAAAACATTCGGGTATGCCCGGTGTTCACACCATCCTTTTTGGTTAAAAACATTTGGGTGCGCCTGGTGTTCACACCATCCTTTTCGGTTAAAAACATTCGGGTGCACCTGGTGTTCACACCATCCTTTTAGGTTAAAAGAATTTGGGTGGGCCCAATGTTCACACCATCCTTTTCGGTTAAAAACATTTGGGTACACCCGGTGTTCACACCACCCTTCATCCTCTCGCGTGAGACGCATTAGGTTCTCGGTTAAGACCTCAGGTGTCCCCGATTGTTACGTCGCCCTTCGCCTTTCTTGCGTGATGCGTAGTTAAGCTTCCATAATTTTCTTACATCCTTTCTACATGAAATGTGGTTTGGTTTGTGATTCCCACGCGTAGCATGTGTATTTACTTACTTCTTTTCATGATTGGACTTGTTGTACCTTGTTTTGGCTTGTTTAAATGTGGCATTTTCTTTGCATTGCATTTGCATTCAAATGTTTCATTGCATAGCCTCATTGCATGATCATAAGTTATATTCTTGCATGCATATCATTTGCATCACCCCAGAACTACGCTGGTTTGATTCCTTGCAAAAGGATAAGTAGGCAGCCTACGGGCACAACCATTTGTTTTCTCTGGGCTTTGACATTCACTCACGTCATTTCATGACTCTGAGTTCTGTCAAAGAGGGGTAACTATAGATACCCCATTTTTGGCAGGCCTTACGACTTGGACGTCTTTGTAGGTACACCTGATGATGAGTTTGTTCGCTCACCAAGTGCTTGAAGTCCTCAGCGGAATGCCACAACTTTGAGCCTTTCATACCCTGCATCAATTTTGTCTCATTTTTGGACCAGGCCTTGATCTTTCCAGCCGCCAACCTCTGGTGGCCTGCTAGCCATCCCTAAAGGCTGCCGGCCACTGATGTGGCTTGCTGGCCACCAGTGTTTTTTGCAGATCTTTTATGCCAGCTGTGCCAGTTGTTTGCATTGATGCTTGCATTTGTTCACACGTGGAGGGCTGGATCTGCTCGTATGGATTTCATGTTTTCTATATATAAGGACCCCCTCTCTCATGTTTTGAGGTTGAAAAATTTTAGACTCAAAAATTCTCCTCTCTCTACAATTATCTCTCTCTCTCTACAAATTCTTTACACTTTTGCCTACTTACACTACACTCTTGCCTATACCTCCTTAACCAAATCCTTTCACTTTTGAGATGAGGTTCCTTGAGGCCTTCTTGGAGCTCTTGAAATTGGTTTTGGCTTGAATTGTTGCCTAGAACCACTATTCTCTTCAAGAGATATAATACTTGCTTTATTAGCTTCCTTTGCATACTTGCTTCTCTATTTGTTCAAACTATTTTTGGGCTGTAAAAAACTCTGTTTTTATGGGTTGAAATTGGTGTTTTTGGCCATTTAAGGTTAGGGGGGTGGCACACTCTTTTTGATTTCTTGTTTGTAAGGCCATTTCTCTTTTGTTTCCCAATTTCGAACCATCTTTTTTTGGGCCTTGAAACACTGATTTTCAGAGTATTTTCAGTGGTGAAAATCAGGTTTTGAAGTCCAAATTTAGAGGGGGTAGCCTCCCCTTTTTGTGTCTTGTTTGTTAGCCTAGTTGGTGCCATGCTTTACCTTATTTATCTAGCTTGTTGTAGCTTTATTCCAGCATGCTTTAGGCTCTATTTCGGACTTTTTTAACTCTATTTTTGGTCGGTTATTGCATTTGAGTCTTATATTGCATGGTTGTAGTGTAATAGTCCTCACAAGCTTGGTGTTTTAGACCTCTAGACATCACTTGTTTGAGTTGATTGCATGTTTTTAGTGCTTTGCACACTTAATTTTGGCACTAATCATATCTGCAACCTCCCTCCTTTCTTGGCTTCTAATTTTTCTTTGAAAGCGGTTTCAAGTTACTTGTTTGAATAAGTGTGAAATTGAGATTTCATACTTAATGGCTTAATCCCTTAGGGGGTTCGTTACCAATGGTATGATACTTCTTTCATACCTAAAGCAACTTGTGTCATGAGCCCTCTTTCCATCAGAGGACTTAAATTCACCTTTTAGACTTAATTGGATTACAGGATGGTTGGTAAAATAAAATGAGTAACTAAAACTTTAGACTAAAAGTGAGCAAGATAATAACTTGTGTGTTCATTCGGACGTTAATTGAACATAGGGGAAATTGGGCATTTATACTCAAAGTGATGAAATGTGGCAACTTTCCTAGGTCTCCGTTGCCCTTGATTATGCATGATAGGGTGATGGTTTTGTGCTTCTTGTTTTGCATTTATTGACCTTGCACATCTTGAATCATAAGCCATCATGCAATGAAATTGCTTGAGTTGGTGGTTTGTGGCTTAAGTTCACCACTCTTTGGATTTGCTCATGAAAATGAGGGGTGAGTTATGCAAATAATCTATGAGAATACCCTCTTTTTGCTTTGTTTGTCCTCTATTGCAGCAAGATGGACTTGTGCATGAGTGGCCGGCAGATCACTATCCATGGCTGGCAGGTGGTCGGCAGAGCACCATTGATGGTCGGCATGCCACTTCCATGGCCGGCAGGTGGCCAACAGTCTTTACCAGTGGCCAGCTGGTCACAGATGCAAACCTTAGCAGAGTGTTGGTAAGGTAGAGCAAAATGGTTCTAGAGGTGTTCAACTCTGCAAAAAGAGGCTTTTGGGAGCAAAACAGAGGTCTTTTCGGGTGATATCCGAGCATGCGCATGCACATCTTCCATTTCCCGAGGCAGAGTAATGGTAGAGCAGTTAAATACTTTGATTACTTAGCTTACTTGCATTTGTGTAATTTAATTAGCTAACTAGTTAGTTAAATTCAAAGTGTTGTAATAATTAGTTAATTAGTTTAGCTATTTGTTTAATTCGATTTTGTAATAGTTAGCTTAATTAGCTTAGCTTTAATTAGTTGCTAGTTATCTTACCTTTATTCATTCGGACTCTCCTTCGTGAGAGCGTAATATAATAATGTGTATGTCTTCCAACCCCATGTCTTTCTCCCTTTTACTTAACCACTTTCAATGGTTAGTTTAGGAGCATCGCGTTTCAATTAGCATACATTATGCTTGCATCCATTCATTTTGTATTGCATGCATCGAGGCTCGGCCCATCATTCGAACTACATTGTCATTTTAATCCTTCAATGAATACTTGTTTAAAAAGCATGCTCTCAAATTGTTTCGAGTAACATGTTTGGTAGTCGAGCCTATCTTAGTTGCATTATCGCATGTGTTGCATTAGTCATTTGGCATATGTGAAGATGTGGTTTGGAAATACTCTTCTGATCCTGGGGGGAGCTTGTGATCCGCTGATAGTCACCAGAAAAGGAATAAACGCTCCGGTCGGGGGTGCCGGAATTAGCACTCCAACGGACAAGTCAGTCTACACACTCAAGAATGCTTGTATTCTATGTTTAGCACAACAATTCTCACATACCTTTCTTATTCTGTTGCTCCTTTATTTATACTTGTTCCCTGGGCCTCGGGGCTAGGCCCACTTTTCACTCATCCTCTTATTTACTCGGCTCCATAGTTCAATATTTATTCGGCCTATCTGTATTATTCAGCATTCTGATCGTGCAGGATAGAGCCGAGTAGTGTCTGTCTTCTAGAGTACGCTTCTGACTCTTCCAATTATCCGACTCCCACAATTGCCCCCCAAATACCTCACTAGCATCAATTAGTTGGTGTGTTTGGCTTCTAGTCTAGGTAGTTAAAAATTCGGCGATTAACGCTCTTCCTGATGCGTGTCAAAACGCGTACATGCTTTTTGGTCACTACAATGCTTTTCCACCTCATTCATGCTTCTCTCGCATTTATTACGATTTGAAACTTCAGTCCCTTCGAATGCATGCTTTTTCGAATATTTGAACCTCATGGATTGCCAGCCAGTGTCTCTTCTCCAACACATTTTCTGCGACTCTTCTCCGTCTTCTCCTTTGCCTTTCGTAAGTTGTCTTCTCTTCTCTTTGCAACCCTACTTTCCATATTTATCTTTGATTTTAGAATATCCTTGGGTCCTTACCAGGATGGCTAAGCATTTGAAAGACCTCCTTTCTGAGGGTCGAATTTTTGGGTTCCGAAGACATTTCTCTATCCCCGATGATGTCCATCTATCTCTAGTAACAGACAATACTCTTGATATGGAGAGGGACGACCAAAATACAATCGTCTTTCCTCTCCTATCCATTGCGGAGGGTGAAGTTCACTTTCCCCTACACCCATTTCTTAGGGCCGTCCTCCGCTATTGGGGTTTGATTCCTTCGCAACCTAATATCAATTTTTTTCGAATTATAATGGGAATCGTAGAGTTGAATCGGTGTCTCGGGATCAATCTTGACATTCTGGCGATTTGGCACTACTACGCTTTAGCCAAATCCTCCGGTCGGCTCGGGCGCTATTTTCTCAAGGCTAAGGACACTGACCATCACTTGGTAATGATGCTTGCCAGCTCTGGAAAACGAGTTGATGATGTAATGGTCAATGTCCGAGGCAACTGGGAATTTGGCGAAGGCGAAGATCGCCTAGACCCTATTCCCAAATGGAGGGGTGAACCAGGTGTAGACGCGCCTGCGTGAGGCCTTCGTGCTACAGTTCGGACTCAATTTGTGTCACGGTTCTTAATCTGAACCAAAGAGTCCAAATCTGGCAAATTGTTTTGAGAAAATAGAATTTTAGAAAAAGAAGTGCCAAACATGGATGCTTTGCCAGATACAGAGTCGCCACCTAAATATTTTTTATGAGGGAATTTAGGAAACCCTGACTCGGTGCCAAAGGCCACATGTCTGTCATCACCAAAGTTGCCTCGGCTCAGGAGCTTGGGTACGATTAGGGAAGGTCAGCTATGAGCACCCCCTCTCGCCCGATCCGAAGATCGGCCTCTACTAACCATGATATCCGGTTTTGAAAACGTTATGTGTTCTTATTCCAGTTAATTAGCTAGAATTTATGAGGTAATGCGCACAACACACAAGTATAGACTAGATCGTCTAATTTGGAACAAAGCATTGCATATCCGTTTGTTTCGAAAAACGTTTTGAGGTTTGCTACTTGCAAGTAGGTTAAAATACAGATTTCGACGAGTTGTTCCAACTCAAACAATCCAACCTTCACCCACAGGCATTCAGGCAGTTTATATCACATAAGCATCTAGCCACATGGTAAGCATGCCGTCATGGCAAACACTCACTCTCATGCAAGATGCTAAAGCATAAAAGCTTACCTAGTACTCCGTGCCAAAACAAGAACATGTTAGCAAACATGCATGATCCAAGTCCATGTTTAAATGCCTAATGCAACGCATACGGAATGTCACTAGAGTAGGCTCGGCTAGTCTATAAATGATATGTGAAAATGCACAATTAGCATGTATTCAAGTTAGATTTGAAATACTTATGCAGTTAGCATGATGCGCCGAGCCCGGTGCATGCAATACTGATGAATGATGCACGCATGCATTGCATAAGGTATGCTAAATTAAACGTGTCCTAATACTAACCATCAAAGCGGGTAAGTAAAAGGGAGAAAGAAGTGGGGGTTGGAAGACATGCACACACGCACCCACACTTATTACAAATTAGCCCTCGCTCGGAGGGACCAAAAGAATAATACAATTAACTAACTATCAAGCTAATTAATTATTACAAACAATTCGCTAGCTAAGCAGATTAACTAAGCTAATTAAGCAATAAAATCAGCCTCAGGAAGAGGGTCCAATGCAATGCGTGCTCGGTTCTGCTCAGAAATCCGCCACCATGCACAAGTTGCCTCTGTTTTCTCTGCTCTGCTCCTCTGAAAATTGTACAAGTCCCAGGATATGCTCTCTGCACACTGTGGAACACCACCGGCTGAGGGTAATGGCCACCGGCCAAGGGAAATGATCACCGGCCACAAAATTGATCCATCGGCCAACAATGATGGTCGGTCAGCACTGAAGATGGCCGGCCGGCCAAATCTTCCTGCAGAATCTGTGTTTGACAGCAGCAGAGGGCAAAACATGGCATGACAATGCATTTCAAGCAAATGTATGCACCAACACATCCCTTATCATGTTTAAGACTCCAAGGGACAGGGTCCTTGGTTCTCGGACCACCAATTGCGCATTTCAATGCGTGATGGCCCAAGAAACCATGTATGCAATTTCAATTTCCAATGAAATGCAAACCAAATGAACACACAAGGAGCTCAACCTCTTTCATACTCAATTCAAGAGGCAAAGCATGCATGCTAGGATGATGCAACCTAGGCATAAGTGCTAAATATGCAACATGAGATGCAAACAAATAAGCATGCAAGGCATATGACATCAATGCTAAGGTATGCAAGGTATGAAGCAAGGTAACCAACAAGTATGCAAGACACAATGTGGGTGTTCAAGTATGCAAACAAGCCTGTGACTTCATTCAATCATGCAACAACACACCAAATATGCAACAACATACAAGGTGAGCACGCAACAATCATGCAAAGGAGGGACTTACACTAATTGGACAGCCCTAAACTAGGTCCAAAACAGTGGCCAAGATGCTCAACCATGGAAGCCAAAACGCATACAAATAGGCATGCATGCAAGGTCCAATACTTAGGCACATAAAGGCAACTTCCAAGCACACTTAAAAGAAGCTAACATGGGCAAATGGCATGCAATATAAGCTCTGAATATGCATGAAATAGAGGTGCCAAACCAACTAATTGACACAAGCAATGCATGCTAGCATGGCCAAAACTCAAGGCAAGCTAAAGGGGTATTGGACCACACTTAGGAGGACCAAACATGGCATGAATTAAATGACCAAAAATAGAGTTTTAGCATATTAAAACAAAGCCTAAAGATCACTTAGATGGCAACTAAATGACTTAAATTCAAGAGCATGCACAATGACCAAACATGGAGCATAGGGCACAACCTTTTAAGGCATCAAAGAAGCATCAAAGGCAAGCATGCAAGCATGTCATAAGGACTAAAATGATGCTATAAGTGGTGCCAAACCACTGAAATAGATCAAACAATGCATGCTCAACACTTCACACACTTAAAGCCTACAAGCTAACAATGCAAAGGGGCTATGCAATACACGGCAAACATAGCTAAAACAACCAAGGGCAGACGTTAACCATGGAAAAACAAGTATAAAAGCTTCACAAAGCTAGGCCTAAAACATGCTTGAACAAGGGTTAAAACCTAGATGCATGTTAAGGCTAAAAGATGGCATTACAAGACATGTATGCAAGGCATGCAAGGTGTGTCTAAACCAACTCAACACAATGCTATTTCATGGAAAAATAAGCATAAATATCAGTTAAGGCATGGTCAACATGAACCTAAACTAGATGCTCCCTCAAGAGGCAAAAATGGCCCTTTTCAAGGACAACAAGGAGAGGGGGTGGCCCTCTCCTTCCTAGGACCTCAAGGCACCATCCTTACCTCTGAAATCCCTCAAGATTTTAGTGGTGAGGAGGCCCAAACAAAATGGTCCCGGAGCTCAACCGAAATGGCACAAAACAAGGACCAAACAAGCCTTAAGAGGGGTCAAACAACCCCAAAGCTTAAAACACCCTTAACAAACTATTTAGAGGACTAAAAATCAGAACTTTTATATGTTATACACTAAGCTCAAAAATAGATGCAAGATAGGTAAATAAGCTATGCAAAAATGGGGAAAAATGGACAAAAGTCTTACCCTTGTAGGCCCTCTTCACCAATGAAGCTCCAACAGCTTCTTTGGCTCCAAACCAGCTTTAAGAACTCCAAGAACACTTCTCTGGCCCTCAACAACCAAGAAAAGGTGTGATACTATATGTTTGTGTGCAATAATAAGACTAAACACACACTCAGAGCTAAAGAGAGAGAGAAATAAAGATAGGATGGATACAACACTCAAACCCTAAAACTCAAAGCTCTCTGAAAATGTTGTCTAAATTGTCTAACCCCTAAGAGAGGGAGAGGAGGCCTCCTCTTATAGAGCTTCAATCTCGTAAGCTTACAAGACAAGCTAGCTAAGAGGGAAATCCCTCCATACACGTGTATGGAGGGGAGCCAAGTGCACGCCAGCTGCATGAAAATATCGGCAAAAGCAGATGCACAGTAGTCGGCTGGCCAAAAATGCATTTGACCAAAAAAAGATAGCCGGCTGGCTATCTATAGTGCCGGCCGGCCAAACATTTGGCTGGTGTCAACAAAACACAGCCGATGGTCTCAAGCCATGGCCGGTGATGCGTGAGGATGGCTCACAAGCCATTCCCTGCCCCTCCAAGGCAAAACACAAGTGTTTGGTGCAAAACCAAACACAAAACAGTCGAGTCGAGAGGTCCTAAGGCAAGGCGCGTAGCCGAGACCTCCGGGAACTCAAGATGAACACAAACATGGATGATCACCGAGTGTTCAAGCGGTGACATCCAAGTCTTGAGGACGGTCAAAAATGGGGTGTCTACACCAGGTTACCGTATGACTCCCTGTTTGTTGATCTTTCTTGTATTCGGCTTTTTCTCGAAGTCTAACCCTTTGTTTTTACAAGCAATACGTTGAAGAGGATTCTGACCTCGGCTAACGACGAAGTCCTTGCAAAAATTAAGACTGCACTAAAGTACTCTGGCCATCCAAACGTACATAAACAACGGAGAGCCGCCCATATTCTCCTGTGGTACGAGCCTACCTATACTATATTCTCGGCCGCGGACGACATTCCGATCCCAACTGGCGAACAACACCTTACGATTCTTGTTTTCCCCAGCTTCAAGGCCCTCAGGCAAATTGGTCTCGAAGCTTCTGATTCGGAGCAAGACTTAGAGCCGGTGGTCGAAGCAGTTGCCAAATCAACGAAGGTGTTCACTGCGGAGGCTAAAGAGGTCGACAAAGCTTTGAAATCTGTGTTTGCGGCAGCCAATCTTAACCAGCCTAAATCTCCATCCATTTCGGGTCGGGTGAAGTTTTCCTTCGGAGATATTTTAACAAAGTTGGGAGATCTCCCGACGCTTTTTCTGAAGGCATGGCTGGGGAAAATCTCACGCAGATGGTGATAAAGAGAACTGCCGAGCGAATGGCTGCCTGAAAGAAAGCCAAGGCTGTCCATTCTGAGCCTGCCCCGGTTGAATCTTTACAACTGGTTACTGGAGAAGAAATGGCTCAAGTTGTTGTGGCCGAGATGGAGGGGGCTGAACAGCAGGTTACAGAAGAATGGCTGGTTTCAAAAGAACAAGGCGAAAAATGTTCCGCCGAGGGAGGGGCCGGCTCAGAGGATAGCCCTACTGACAAACGGCCTCGCTTAGAGGAGTCCGACGTGGTTGTCCTTTTCATTGTTCAACCAAAGATCAAAGACAAGCCAATCTCCTCTGGTGCATCTGCCATGAAGGATCCACCCGTGGCGTTGAGCTTGGCCGCCTCAGTTTCGCTATCGGCTGACAAGGCCACCTTTCGAGAAGAGCCGGATTTAGTAGCTATAGCGTTCGCTGCCCAGTCAGCCCTTCTGGTATGTATACGATACTTTATTTTTTGCTCGTTTGGTTTGGTTTGGTTTGCATACGATATTGCTTAGTGTGGTGATCCAAACTTCTTTTGCAGACGGTTGGAAGGACAGCCGAACTAGGCCGCCGGCAGCGTGTTGCCATTGAAAGAATTAGCTGCTTAAAGTTTGAAGCTGAAGGTGAAAGAAGCAGGGCCGAGTTCGAGAATATGAGAGCCGCAATGGAAAGTGCTCGAGCTGAAGCTAAAAAGGAGAGGGCTCAGACTACTGACCGGCTCAGATCTGAAGTCGAGGATAGGGTGAATGCGAGCAAGGAGTCGCTCAAGTTTGCCCTGAAGGCGCTTTCCAAGGCAGAGGCTGAGTTAGAAGAATTGAAGGCGGCCAAGGAAAAAGCTGAATCTGAAGCTTCTACGGCATTAGAGGCTGGGAAGAGCGCCGCCTTGAAGGAATACGTAGATAAGGTCCCCATATTTGAGAATCGGAGATTCAAACATGGGTGGCTTAAAGCCCTTGCTGCCACTGGAGTTACATTGGCCTTGCCAATTCCATACGAGCAAGTGGATGTTAAGCCACTTGAGTCTGATCCCGAGGATTGATCTGGGAGACATTCTAGTTTTATTAGGTTTCTTCAATTTCAATGTACGTTTTTGTTTAGTGGATTCTTATTAGTTGAAGGTAATTTTCATGTATAAATTAGTCACTATTTACGCTCAATTTGTTAATGAAAATTTCCTTCCCGTTTCACTATTACTTGTACGCAGTTTTTGATATTAATGAAGAGTTTTGCCTTCCAATAACTTGGATAAAATGATTATTGTCTGTTGTGGTTTTTAACTATCGATTGGATAGCAGTGTAATCTTTGCAATTATATTATTTTAAACTTTAATTTATCCAAACAAGTAAATCGACTCTTGGTGCCGAATAGGACTAGTAAATCGATTCGTGAAGCAGCTGCGGCACTCAAGCCAAATAGATTGATGAATCTGCCCTTGCCCCAGCTGGTTCATGAACGTTAAATGCCAAATCAGACAATATTGAGGAGTCGATTCGTGAAGCGGCTGCGGCACTTAAGCCGAAAAGATTGATGAATCTGCCCCTGCCCCAGCTGGTTCATGAACATTAATGCCAAATCAGACAATATTTTCGAGTCGATTCGTGAAGCGGCTGCGGCACTGAAGCCGAATAGATTGATGAATCTGCCCCTGCCCCAGCTGGTTCACGAACGTTAAACGCCAAATTAGATAATATTGACGAGTCGATTCGTGAAGCGGCTGCGGCATTTAAGCCGAATAGATTGATGAATCTGCCCTTGCCCCAGCTGGTTCATGAACTTTAACGCCGAATCGGACAATATTGTCGAGTCAATTCGTGAAGTGGTTGCGGTACTTAAGCCGAATAGATTGATGAATTTGCCCTTGCAGAAGTTAAGACTGCCGAATAACAGTGTTTGATGGGGGCACGACTCGGTTGGCGCTGGGCTGTTGAGGTTTCGATATTAATGAGATTGCCTCGGTGGCACTACCCTCGTAGGGAATAAATGAGTGAAGGTTCTATCTATGTGCTCAGTGACCAACTCAGTCCAGGTCTTTGATGAAGAATAAACAAGCGCGAATGTCGAATAGACTCTTCTTTAACAACAAAGGGGAGGCGAGGACGCTAGCTGAGCTGGGAGGAGACATGAATTGAAGTGGCGAACCTTTGCGTGCGGGAGGAAGGATTTCGAGGGATCGGGAGAGACGTGAATCTCCTCGTCATCAAAGTAGGTCGCCTAGGAGGGACAAGGAGCCACAGAGCAAATCCCCACAACCCTATTTTGGAAGGGAGCCTGGTGTGAACCCATGCCCACTGAGTTTTGCAGTCTTCGTGGGGAATAGACCCATGAAAGATGCGGACTCGATCGTTCGAGATTTAAGTGTAGCAATCGAATTTGCTCGATAGATTTTTCCTCCCGAGGTCCAGTAGTCAATGGTAGGTCGGCAGGACTTCAAAGTGTTTCGTGAAGGCATTCACGGTGCGGTGAAGGGGCTCTACACCGCCTACGAAATCGGCATGTGTCTCCGTGCTGCCCGCCGAGAAATAGAGAAGAGGGATGAACGCATATGAAGCTTGGAGGCTCGCACGGAGGCGGCTGAGCGTGAGCTAAGGAAGGTCAAGGCCGTTCCGGCACAACCCGTCAGACAGGGTAACCCAATCGTGGAAGAAAGGGTCACCCAACGGCTTATCAGTACCGCGCTCGCCGATCACAATACGGCAAGCATGTTCGCGATGGAATCCGTAAAGAGGAGGGCCTATGAACAAGGCTTCCACGATGGCCAGAAAGTAGGGATATAGAAGACCAAGGAAAAGCTCGCCGATGCGAAAATCGTGGATTTAAGCATGGTTGGATCAAGGCGCTTTAGGCCGAAGAAGCTCTCCGAGCAGCGGGCGTCAACTTGGCATTGCCACTATACCAACGTAACCATTTTCCGTTTTCTGCCTTTGAAGTCGAGCAGAGTGAGGATGAGGGCGACGTCATTTAAAAACACTCAATGTAACGTTCAATCACAGATCGCGTTCATAACTATGTAATTTTTGTCTGATTGAATAAAATGTTTCATTGTAATTTGCATTCGGCACACACGTGTTTGCATGTGTTACATTGTATAAACATTGACCGACCTGAGTCAACTAGGCATTTTCATTCCGAACGGTTACATGCCGGCTTGTCATTTGCATTCTTCATGACATATATATTTGGCATATCACGCACGGTCCATTACGCCGATGAGGCTCCAAATTCAGAGACGTAACCGGCCCAAAGGTGTCATCCACTTGGGGCTCCGAATCCGGAGACAGTCAGCCCATCTATAATTGTCATTTATATAATTAGGCCATTTTTACTCCAAAAAAGCCAAAAATTAGTAGGTGGAGTGGCTGTAGCCAATATCGCTCGGCGTCCGTCTTTTGGGGTTGCGTTAATGAAATCGCCTCGAGGTCGCTACAAGATTTAGAAATAAAGTGCCTCGGACTTTTCGCTTCAGTAACTTCGCTTACTGTGTTCAGACTCGATTTAAAACGATTTTGTTGTGTGGGGTTAGATAAGTGTGAATGTCAAATGGAGTTTTCTTCAGCAGCAGAGGAGAAACTTCGACTTTGGCTGAGGTTGACATTGCAATGAATCGCAGCAGAGAACCCACTCGCGCGGGAGGTAGGGCGTTAAAAAAATAGGAAAAACGTCAGCCTCTAAGTCGTCGAAGCAGATCAGCCCAAAGGAAGGAACAGCAATGGGGTAGTTTTCCACAACCGCCACCAAGAAATAAGGCCGATGTAACGCCGTGACCATTGAGTATTATTGTTTTCGTGAGGCATTCCTTTCTTGTCCTGGATCTTGGCCTTGACGCTGTCTATGGTGTCGAAGCTCTCCACCTCGAGAGTGTTTGTCTCGCCGGTGTGAACATCGCAAATTCAAGCATGGTCAGATCAAGGCATTTCAAGTTGCGGATGCTCTCCGATCAGCGAGCGTTGATTCGGCGCTGCTACTGTACCAACGTGATGCCGTATGAGAAGATATATTGTAATGCTTCGAACGCGGATTGCATATTTGTAATTACTGTTTAATCGCATAACATGTTTATTTTGAAAGTTTATCTCATTTTGAATTTTTATATGCTTAATTAAGCATCATATTTTGAATACTGGCACGTTTTGTCTTGTTCATGCGGTTGTACTGGCTCAACCTACATATCCCTGCCTTGATGTATAAATGTTTTCATTCTGGAAGGCGCTCCAAATTTGAAATACTACTCAGCTTTTGAGCTTGGAAGCTTTATCGGCCAAAGACGTCTTGTGCCGATGGGGCACCAAATCCAGAGGTTTTTTTGACCCAAAGGCGTCATGCGCCGATGGGGCACCGAATCCGGAGACCTAGTTCAGCTAATCGTGATATCCACGAAGGGCGCTCTGAAAACGGAGGCTTAATCGACCCAAAAACATCATACGCCGATGGGACTCCGAATCCGGAGACTTAGTTTGGCCAATCGTGATATCCACGAAGGGCGCTCCGAATATGGAGGCTTAATCGGCCCAAAGACGTCATGCGCCGATGGGGCTCCGAATCCAGAGACTTAGTTTGGCCAATCGTGATATCCATGAAGGGCGCTCCGAATCCGGAGGCTTAATCGGCCCAAAGACGTCATACGCCGATAGGGCTCCGAATCCGGAGACTTAGTTTGGCCAATCGTGATATCCAGGAAGGGCGCTCCGAATCTGGAGGCTTAATTGGCCCAAAGACGTCATGTGCCGATGGGGCTCCGAATTCGGAGACTTAGTTTGGCCAATCGTGATATCCACGAAGGTGCTCCGAATCCAGAGGCTTAATCGGCCCAAAGACGTCATGCGCCGATGGGGCTCCGAATCCGGAAACTTAGTTTGGCTAATCGTGATATCCACGAAGGGTGCTCCAAATCCAGAGGCTTTTTCGTCCCAAAGACGTTGTCCACCGATGGGGCTCCGAATCTGGAGACTTAGTTTGGCCAATCGTGATATCCATGAAGGGTGCTCCGAATTCAGAGGCTTAATCGGCCCAAAGACATCATACGCCGATGGGGTTCCGAATCTGGAGACTTAGTTTGGCCAATCGTGATATCCACGAAGGGCGCTCTAAATCCAGAGGCTTAATCGGCCCAAAGACGTCATACGCCGATGGGGCTCCGAATCGGAAGACTTAGTTTGGCCAATCGTGATATCCACGAGGGCGCTCTGAATCCGGAGGCTTTTTCGTCCCAAAGACGTCATGCGCCAATGGGGCTCCAAATCCGGAGACTTAGTTTGGCCAATCGTGATATCCACGAAGGGCGCTCCGAATCCGGAGTCTTAATCGGCCCAAAGACGTCATACGTCGATGGGGCTCCAAATCTGGAGACTTATTTTGGCCAATCGTTAGTGGGCTATTTTAAATAAGAATCCAGCTTTTGAACAAGAATCCTTCCATTACAAAGGTGGAATGTGCACATGATGAATCTTTTAGAACTAGGATCATTCCCTACAAGTCGGGTTTGATGACAGAATTTTCGTAAGTACTTCAGGAGCAATGCCGCGTACCTAATTTCCCATCAACTGGTCTCCTATCATCCGAAAATACCTTCAGGAGCAACTTTCCCGGCGTGTAGCGGCGTGGTTGAATGCGTTGATCATACGTCCTGGCAAGCTGTCGCTGGTATCGCCTAGAGCTTCCGTGGTTTTTTGCGAGGGAGTCGTCCGACGTCGTCGAGGCTGTTTCGATTCAGCACTTCAGTGGAGTTGACCTGCGACTCCATTTGTGTCCTTCCGGAAAGGAGATAACATGCTTTGTGCGGATTGCCAGGAACCATGAATCTGCTCAATGCCGTGTTTGGTCAGGAAGCGTAGCAGCTGATGATAGGTGCTTGGCACGGCCTGAATATGATGCAACCAAGTTTGCCCCATGATGAGATTATACGGCGAATAGAGATTGACGACCAAGAATTCCACATCCACTATTTGAGAGCCCGCTCGAACGGGAAGTGTGATTTTCCCCAACGGGTACTCTGGATTTACGTTGAAGCCGAATAATAGGTGAGGAGCCGGAGACAGGTCTGATTTGTTGAAGCCGAGTTTGATAAAGGCCTCGTAATACAAAACCTCCGAAGTGCTCCCCTGGTCTATGAGGACACGTTCAACGGTAATTCGGTTTACGTGTAGTTCAATGACCAATTGATCACTATGGAGGAGTGTTATGCCGATAAGATCGGAATCGTTGAAGACAATACTCGGAGCTTCATGGGGTTGTTTCGTTGGTGTGCATTACCTCCGGGGGGTTGACTAATTTTCGTGTACGGTACGTGACGTTGGAAGGCTGTATATCACATGAATAACGCCGAGCGGAGGTGAGTCCTGCCGAAGGGCAACTGTTTTGATTGCGCTCTTTCGGATATGCTGCTGGAGGCAACCATCTTGGACCAATTCCTTAATGTGGTCTTTCAAAGCATAGCAACTGTCCGTATCATGACTGTGATCTTTGTGATATTCACATCGCCTGTCCCGCCTTCTCGTGTCAGGTGGTCCAACCATTTTGGACGGCCATTTGAAGAACGGAAGATGTTGGATTTTGGACATAACCGAGCTGATTGGCTCTGAAAGCTCTGTATATTTCTTGTTGGCACGCTTTGTGCGCCTGCTATCGACCTGCTCATTTGCTCGGTGTGAGCATTGATCGCTTGATCGACGAGAATCCCATTTCTTGTCTCGTTTAGCTCGCTGTCGTGGTTCAGGACTCTAAGGTGGTACGGAACTTATTGGCTCAGCAATTTCAGGAGGGGTAGTTTTGTTGGCCATTTGTCTAGCTTTAACCTGCAAGGCATCGTCTTCCACTTTGCAGTATTCCTCAACTTTCTTCATCAATGCCCAGACTTTTTTGGGGGGCTTTCTTGTCAGGGAGCTACGGAGGGCACTGTCTAGGTGTAATCCCATTTTGAAGGTGGTGATGGCCATTGAGTCGTTGCAAGTGTCATCAACAAGATTAAAGCAGTCCCAATATCGTGCCAAATATGCCCTTAGTGTTTCTCCCGGCTGGATCTGCATTGCCCAGAGAGAGTCGGCTTGTTTCGGCTGGACCTCGTTAGTGATGAATCTGGCCCAGAAGGATTTCTGTAATTGGTGGAAAGTTTTGATCGAAGCCGGCTCCAGTTTATAATACCATCTGAAGGCCAATGGTCCCAAACTGTTGGGGAATATTCGGCACATGAGGGCTTCGTCATCTGCATGCAATGTCATTGCTTGCTTGTAGTAGCGGATGTGGTCGGTGGGGTCTGATTTGCCGTCATACAAGGTGAATGATGGTGCTTTGAATTTCTTGGGTAGCACCGCCTTTGCAATTCGTCATACGAAGGGATCGTGTTGATCTTTGTCCGAACTGTGCCTTATTATCTTGTGCCTTATACGGGGACTTTCTTCAGAAGAACTGGTAGTTTCAGGTTGCCCCTTTTTCCTGGGCTCCGGGGATAACGAGTCGAAGCCGCTATCAGTGTCGTCTTGTCGGGCTCGAGGTCGTCGACCACCTGCCTGCGGAGATCGATCCGGCTTTAGGCGTACAGCTTGTTTGGACTTCGCCACTTCCAAGGCCAAATCTTCACGAAGACGTTCGTTCTCCACGATCATGTTCTCCAACCTTTGTTCGTTTTGCTTTGCTTGTTTCATGATCGCTTGCATTGCTTCATGCCCTGGAGTTGAGGGTGAGGCGAAGTTCAGAGCGTGTCTTACAGGGACGGTGTCCGGTGCAAGCATGTTTGATGGAGTGAGGTCGTCTCTTCGCGTTGTTTCATCAGTGGCTATCAGAGGGTCTTCCGTTGCGCCCACCATGGATGTGTTTGAGTATTCCCACAGACGGCGCCAATTGTGGAGATGTGGTTTGGAAATACTCTTCTGATCTTGGGGGGAGCTTGTGATCTGCTGATAGTCACCTGAAAAGGAATAAACACTCCGGTCAAGGGTGACGGAATTAGCACTCCGACGGACAAGTCAATCTACACACTCAAGAATGCTTGTATTCTATGTTCAGCACAACAATTCTCACATACCTTTCTTATTCTGTTGCTCCTTTATTTATACTTGTTCCCTGGTCCTCGGGGCCAGGCCCACTTTTCACTCATCATCCTCTCATTTACTCGGCTCCATAGTTCAATATTTATTCGGCCTATCTGTATTATTCGTCATTCTGATCGTGTAGGATAGAGCCGAGTAGTGTCTGTCTTCTAGATTACGCTTCCGACTCTTCCAATTATCATGCTCCCACAGCATAAGTTAGGAATCATGCATTTTTTTTCCTAACTTTGTTTTTCTTAGCTTGGAGTACTAGGTGAGTTTTTAGTGCTTTAGCGTACTTGCATGAGTGTGAGTGATTGCCATGTCTAGCATGCTTGCCATGACTAAACTGTTTGAATGACTGTGGATGAAGGCTTATTGCTTCAATTGAAACAATTCAATCAATGTACGTTTTAAGCCCACTTTGTTGAGTGGCAAATTTGCAAACTTTAAGCCCACTTGAAGTGGCAAATTCAAACCCTTTTCACAAACAAATATGAAATTGAATTGTTTCAATTCTTGCATTTTTAGTCTATATTTGCTTGTGCGCATCACATAGTAATGCTAGCTTAATAAACCGGAACAAGAGCATATAATGTACATAAAAATTTTATCATAATTAGTAGAGGCCGATTTTTGATCGGACGAGCGAGGGTGCCCAATTCATGACCTTTCCCTCTCGTACCTAAGTTCCCGAGCCGAGGCAATTTTGGTGATGACAGACATGTGGCCTTTGGCACGAGTCATGGGTTTCCTAAATTTCTCAAAAAATAAAATATTTAGGTGGCAACTCTATATCTGGCAAAGCAGTCCAATTTTGGCATTTTTCTATTCAAAATCGATTTTTCAAAAGATTTGCCAGATTTGGAGTCTTTGGTGTTTATCAATTTCACATTGCACTTGTGAGATTAGGTTCAGAGCTACAAGACTCCGAACTATAGGGCTTATTTCCGAGCTTCCGAAAGGGGGCACGAAAAAGTTGAGCTACATAAACATTAAATGAAAACTTATTTTATTTATAGAAAACTATTTAGAAACATTTTTTTCATTGTCTATTGTTGATTTCAATATAAAATAAAATGAAAAATGGTGGTTTCAAGCAAATAGGAGTAAGTATGAAGATGCAAAGTGGAGAGAGTAAGAAGAGAAGTACGAGAAAAGAAATATTGGGGCTAATGGTGAAAGGGGTGTAAAACACTTTGATCTACATTTTTCTAATGTCAAGTACTTTTTGGTTATTTTCAATAGGGACTTCAAGGTAATAAAAAGGTTGCATTAAATTGGGGTGCCCAACCTAATTTTGGGGGTGCAAGTATAACCGCCTACGTTGGACTGATGGGACCAACATTTCATTTTTTTCTTTTTATTGTTATTCTTAATGAAAATAACAGAAAGGTAGACGAAAATGATAATGTAATTAAATATTGTTGCATTCCAAGGAAGTTTTCTGTAGTTATTTAGTAAAAAGTGGAAAAAAAAAACTAGAAAAATTCCTTAGATATTGATTTGTGATTATGGTTTTTTTATTTTAGCAAACAAATAACAATCCCAATCAAATAATTAACAACAACAAATTGCCACAACAATGTAATGTAGAAAAAACCACAATCGGAGAACCTCCAATTTTGACAAGAAAACCATGGGCTAAGGTCACAAGACAATCCACTAAGAAAACAATGGAATTACACATGAGAACCCTCAATTACCTAATGAATCCATGCCCGAACTGAATTGAACCCAATGTGCCTCTTCCATCACTGTTTGCACCTAGGAATTGTCTTGCTTAATGTTTAATCCACAATACCGATGTTGAATCCAAGACGATGAACCACTCCAGAATCCACCAAGGGTTTAGGTCCAAATTCTCCAAAATCCATCGAAGAACACCTTTGTTTTGTGAATGAAATAATAAAAGCAAACCCCTTGATGATGTCAATACCAAGCTCATAGATCCATTGATCACTCTCAAATCATCAAGGAAACCAATATATAAACACCTTCCAATATAGAAAATCTTGATAGCTCTCTTCTCTGAGAATTTGAACGAGTTTCTAAAAATAGAAAACAACGCACTTTATACTAAACAAAGCCACGAAGACCACTCAAATAGTGTGAGTAAAGGCGGTGCAAACATATAGGCTAACCGCTCAAGCACAACATCCATTGCTCGAGCGGTAAAACATGTTTTTCTAGAAATTCAAAATGCAAGCATAGATACTAGATGAACCACTTCACCGCTCGAGCGCACAAAAGACCACTCAAGTGGTCAAACAACTTTGACTTCTTCTTGACTTTGAGGGCGCTGCCCCTCGACCTCGCCTGGGTGCTGCCCCCTTGACCCCCGTGAGTTGACCAAGTAGCTCAATCCCCGTACATAGTCAACGAAGTGGCAACCAAGGAATGCTCAAGATACGAAATGTCAGTACAAAATGCTCTACATAGACACAAACTCGGATTGGATTCGCATTCAAACACTTATAGCCTCACTAAAACAAAAGAGCGAATAAAATTACAACTGAAAGGAGTTTTGTCAAACAAGATTGCCAATTACAAAAACCTAACAAAAAGCATCCCCTGTTACATCTCATTGTTTTAAATTTTTGGTGCATGCAACAATACCTGCAAAATTTTCATGCAGGTACTGCAATGGATGGAGGATGCAAGAATTCAACCATCAATTGGGATCTATCGCGATATTTTGTTCTTTGGACAAAATAGTGGTGGGGCTAAATATGCTGTTGTCATGCAAGAAAGAGTTGGTATGTGTTAGTAATGGGCGCCCATGTGGCATGACCATTTAAATTTGAATTTGAACCTTATCCAAATAGGTTTTGAAATTGAATTCAAACCTATTTAGGATAACCACTCAGGATACAGATATTATCAGTTTTAACTGATATGGATAGATAATATAATATATTATATATCTGATATATGGTTATGGGTGATTAAGAGAGAAACAACGTATGATCTGTTTCTACCCATATACTGACTCTCTCCCAAAAACAACAATCAAGTCCTTTGCACTGTGATTTGTGTGGGTGATATTCAATCTGTGATATCACTTCACTGCTAGGTTGGTTTATCAGTTTCTGGAAGCACGTGATTTATCCACGAGGTTCTATCATCAAGAAGGTATGATCTAAACATTTTATCCGCTGCATGTTGTGTTTTGATTGACATTGGTATTAGAGCCAGGTTGATGGATATTTTCGTGTTTCCTTTAATCATGTGTATACTTTTATATGTATATGTATACATTATACACATGAATATTTGTAGAGGAGAAAAAAAAATTATTTTTATCAGATTAGGAGCATAAATAAATTTTTTATGTTCATTAATGTCTTTTTTCATACCATAAATAG
Organism: Camellia sinensis; assembly: GCF_055761805.1. Classification (NCBI taxonomy): domain Eukaryota; kingdom Viridiplantae; phylum Streptophyta; class Magnoliopsida; order Ericales; family Theaceae; genus Camellia; species Camellia sinensis. Next base: position 113,152,484 of record NC_138963.1, on the reverse strand, counting down.
TTTTATTTTGAAAAAAGGAATCCGGCAGTACAAAAATCGGACCAGAAAACACCCTGAAAGGCGGTGTGTGGTCTGCACGCGCCACCTGACGTCGTGCGCCGTTCCCACGCCCTCCCACGCCCAGCCACGCGCTCCTACGCGCCATATGCTCTACCGATGCGCCTGCACGTGCCCTCACGCGCGCGTCAGCTGCGCTGGCCACGCACGCGCGCCGCGCTCGCCACGCAAGCGCGCCGCGCTCTGAGCCGCGGGCTGAGCCGCGCGCCGAGCCGTGATCTGGGCCGCTCGCCGAGCCACGTGCTGAGCCGCGCCGTTTTCCTCCGCCGGCTCGGCTGGCTTGGCTGCTGGCGTGTTAGGCACTGTTTGTTTTGTTTTTAATTCTGAATCGCGTTAAATGGTCATAATTAATTCATTACATATTTGTTTTATGCGTGGCTTGTACTGTTAAACTCAGAATTAATTTTTCTACATTCTGTAAAATTTTTAAAATTTTCAGAAAATATAAAATATTTTTTCTGTGTTAATAATTCATGTTTTATGTTTTAAAATGCTTCTGGTATTGCATAAATAATTTTCTGGGGTTGAAATATTTATTGTAGATTTCTGAAAGCTTTTATTATTTACTGGTAATATTGTCTCATTTTATCAGTTTCTGGATTTTTTTTATTTCTAATTTTATGTGTATTTATTAGTCATTTAAAATTCCAGAATATTTCAGAAAAATTTCAGAATATTTCAGAATGATGTACATTTTAATTATGGCATAATCTGAATATTGTTTCTGTTTATCAGTTTCTAGATTTTTTATTTCTAATTTTATGTGTGTTTATTAGTTATTTAAAATTCCAGAAAATTCTAGAAAATTTCAAAAATGATATACACTTTAATTATGGCATAATCTGAATATTTAATAAAACAAATTTTTTTTTGGGTTTTTAATATGTTGCAATTAAAGAAGCATGATTATTTATTTATTTATTTATTTGAATTCCATCATTAAATAAATATAGCATGAGTTGTTTGTAAATTTATATTGAGATGCTATTGTATGGAATTTATCATGCTTTGTATATACCATAAGTAGTGGGAGATTGTTTGATTGTTTTTTGCGCATGGAATGAAATTAAATTTTGATAATTATCACTAGAGGCGCAAGAGATGATTACGAGCATAGCAAATTTTCGATCTTGAGACATGTGTAAAATTATCATTATTTAATTTAGATTCTTTTTGCTGCAAAATATTTTGTTTTGTGTTGCTATCATTAATATCCCTTGCGCATTTATTTACTATGTATGTAGAAATGACTGCTAAGATAGTGGTGGCAGACTTAACTAAGGGAGAGAAATTGGATGGCGACAATTATGATATATGGCGCCGTAAGATCCAATACCTCCTCAATGAGCAAGAAGTGTTGACCACACTTGAACAAGTGATGGTTGAGCCAGAGTAGGGCAATACAGCTCAACATCGTCGTGATCTTGAAGCCTTTCAGACTTGGCGTAACAAAGATCGGTGTGCGCGCTTTACTATGTTGAGCAGCATGCACAACGACTTGATTAGTGAGTTTGAGCATTGCCCGACTGCATTTGAGATGTGGGAAGCTCTCAAGCAAAAGTTTGGTATTACCTCTTTGGCAAAGCTACGTGGGCTGACTATGAAATTTGACTCATATCAGAAAAGGGCGCATCACTCGATGAAGCAGCATTTGAGAGTCAAGTCAGCCATGATACGTGAGCTTGCGGCTGCTGGGCATAATTTGACTCAAGAGCAGTAAGTACAGGCTGTGATACGCTCTCTGCCAAATTCTTGGGAGCAGATGAAGCAGAACATGATGCATAATGAGAGTGTGAAAACATTAGAAGACATATCGCGTCATTTGGAGCTAGAGGCTGAGCGCCTTGAGGCGGCTAAGTCTGATGGTTCTGCTATGGTGGTTGAGTCAAGCTCACGTAGGACTTCTCAGTTCAAACGTGGAAAAGCAAAAGGTGCCCCTAAGAAGCAAGCAGCGGCTGCGCTTAAGCCCAATGGCGCTAGAAATTTCAAGCGTAGGGGCAAGAGAGGTGGTAAGAAGGCAAAGGCTAAATTGACATGCTTTAACTGTAACAAAGAAGGACACTTCGCTCGGGATTGCCCTGAGTAGAAGAAGGTACTCCCTTACTTAATTTCTCGCATTCAATGCTTTGTGTCTAGTCAAGCATTAATTGCTCATTCTCCTCATTTTTGGGTTGTAGACTCCGGAGCAACAGACCACATCGCGAGGGACAGAGTAGGGTTCGTTGAGTATCGCCGAGTACCTGCTGGGAGCAGAAAAGTTTACATGGGAAACGAGTCCAGTGTGGAGGTGCTTGGCATTGGCACATTCAAGCTGGAAATGCGACGAGGGCACACCTTGTATCTTCATGATGTTCTTTATGCTCCGGATATTCGGTGAAACTTAGTTTCAGTTATTAGCATGATGAGCCTTGGTTTTAGTTTTTGTTTTGAGAATAATGGTGTTAGCATTTATTTGGGAACAATTTTTTATGGTTTTGGTTATCTTTCAGATGGTTTTTTAGTTTTGGATGTGGATGATTCTAGTATTAATAAAAATGCCAATGGCTCTATTTCTAATATTGCATCTTTTTGTGATAATGATTCTATGAGATGGCATGCTAGATTAGGCCATATAGGGCAAGACAGGATGACTAGATTGGCTAGAGAAGGTCTTTTAGGCCCACTCGCTAGAGTCACTTTGCCTACTTGTGAGCACTGTCTTGCTGGAAAGGCAACAAGGAAACCATTTGGGAAAGCCATAAGGGCATCTATCCCATTGCAACTTATTCATTCTGATATATGTGGACCAATGAATGTGAGGGCAAGGCATGGAGCCCCTTATTTCATCACATTTATAGATGATTGCACGCGTTTTGGTCATGTCTATCTGATTTCTCACAAGTCAGAAGCATTGGATTGCTTTAGACGCTATGTTAATGAGGTTGAGAATCAATTAGACAAGAGCATTAAAGCTCTAAGGACTGACCGAGGACGTGAGTATCTATCTAAGCAATTTAAAGTGCTCTGTGAGAAAAAAGGAGTTATCAGGCAATTGACAATTCCTAGGACTCCGCAACAAAATGGTGTAGCGGAGAGAAGGAATCGCACATTGCTTGACATGGTTAGATCAATGATGGCGCAAGCTAATCTTCCAATTTCTTATTGGGGAGATGCTTTGTTGACTGCTGCCTACGTCCTTAACCGTGTGCCCTCCAAATCAGTTCCTTCCACCCCATATGAGATGTGGACTGGCAAAAAGCCTGACTTGGGCAATTTGCGGCCTTGGGGTTCGGCAGTTTACATACACAACGCTTCTCATAAGTTTGGGAAGTTGGGCCCTAGAGGAAAGAAGTGTATCTTCATTCGCTATAGTGAGCATTCTAAGGGCTATGTGTTTATTGGGGAGCATCCAGATGGAAGTGTGACTGAAATTGAGTCGCGAGATGTGGATTTCCTAGAGGAGGATTTCCCTAGCAGAGGTGAGGTAACTAGAGAAGTAGAATTCCACGAGATGGAGGATCCACTTGAAGGCGCACATAGTAGCTTAGTAGAGAATGAGAAAATAATTCCTCAAGCTCCTAGGGACAGTGGGAGCGATCTACCTACCCATGGATTAGATCCAATGGATGAGGATTCTCAGGATTCTCAACTACGTAGAAGCAAACGTGGAGCTATACCCCGTCGTCGTTTTGAGATTGAAGGGGAAGCATTCATGATTGCTCCGAGTGATGAGATGGAGCCTAAGAATCTCAAAGAGGCTCTCTCATCCCCTGCTAGTAAAGAATGGAGTACTGCAATGGATGAAGAAATAGAGTCTATGAAGAAAAATCATGTCTGGGACTTGGTTGATTTGCCGCTAGGGCGCAAGACTATTGGGAACAAATGGGTTCTCAAAATCAAGCGCAAGGCGGATGGTTCCATAGAAAGGTATAAGGCTCGCCTAGTGGCGAAAGGTTACACCCAACGAGAGGGTGTGGACTATGAGGAAACTTTTTCACCAGTTGTAAGGTTTGCCTCTATTCGCCTAATCCTGGCCATAGTAGCTCAGTTGGACTTAGAGCTATATCAGATGGACGTTAAAACTGCATTTCTCAATGGAGAATTGGATGAAGAGATCTATATGGATCAACCAGAAGGCTTTGTGACAGTAGGTCAGGAGCGCAAAGTTTGCAAGCTTCAACGATCTATTTATGGCTTAAAGCAATCATCCAGACAGTGGAATCTGAGATTTCATCGAGCCATTGTTTCGAATGGGTTTACGATGATTGATGAAGATCACTGTGTGTATGTTAAGCGGTCCAAGGACAATTTTCTGATATTGTCATTATATGTAGATGACATATTATTGGCTGGAAATGACAAGGAGATGATTGTCGCCACTAAAATGTGGTTGTTCTCTACATTTGAAATGAAGGACATGGGTGAGGCGAGCTACGTGCTCGGTGTTAAGATCCTTAGGGATCGCTCTAGGAGACTTCTTGGTTTGTCTCAAGAGACTTACATTAAGATTATTCTAGAGCGGTTCCAGATGCAGAGCTGCAAATCCATTGACACTCCTGTTGCAAAAGGCGAGAGCCTAAGCCTTGATATGGGTCCTAAGACTCAAGAAGAAAATGAAAATATGGCCTGTGTTCCCTATGCAAATGTTGTTGGAAGCTTGATGTATGCTATGATGTGTACACGTCCTGACATTTGTTATGCAGTCGGATTGGTGAGTCGTTACCAATCCAACCCAGGACCAGCTCATTGGAAAGCAGTTAAGAGGATATTACGATATCTTAAAGGAACTGCAGATTACACACTTTGCTACCAGAGTTCAGATCTACATCTAGTTGGCTATTATGATGCTGATTGGGGAGGAGACCTAGATGAGCGTAAGTCTACTTCAGGATATGCTTTCATGCTTAGCGATGGTGCTATTTCTTGGAGCAGTAAGAAGCAATCCTGTATCGCCTTATCGACTATGGAGGCTGAGTTTGTGGCTTGTTCATCTGCCGTTTAGGAAGCCGTATGGTTGAGGAGGTTCCTTCAGCATTTGGATGTTGTCACACACACTTCAGACCCTGTGACTATCCATTGTGACAGCATGGCTGCACTCGCTTACGCTAAGGATCCTAAATACCATGGCAGAACCAAACACATTGATGTGAGGTTCAACTTTATCAGAGACATTTTGGCGCAGAAAGAAGTGATCCTGGAGCACATCCCTACGAGTCGCATGGTTGCGGACCCTTTGACTAAGCCCATTGCTAGAGATGTTTATCTTACTCATGTTAGGGCTTTAGGACTATGTAGGTGGTGATATTTTTTATGTGTATTCAGTTGAACTCATTTTTTGGGGATATTTATGCCATTAGTATTCATACTTGTTTCTATTACACATTTATGTTTACTACTTTTAGTAATGGTCTGTGAATTAGCATACACAAAATAATTAAATTGATGTTAGCAGGCAAGATTGGCTCACTCACACGAGTAATCGCCCTTAGCGCTAGGTAGCGAGTAAGGATGAGACTAGAAGCTAAAATTATCCACTAGCTATGTCGCCTTGGTTGGAGCCAAGATGAGGTCTTGTTAGAGACCGACCATGGATATGAGAGTACCCACTTTTCCATGATATGTCTGTTATGGATAGCCAGATGGGAGATCTTATTTGATGCCTGAGAGGCGAGCAAATAGAGAATTCGAGTTAGACGCTAGGAAGCGACTCGTGCACTTAAGAGCGACTAGACTAAGATCTGTATGGTGTGTGAGTTTAACATCACTCTTTGGAAGAGTAACTCCACTATAACATGCATTCATACTGCATGTGCTTATCGACCCGTTAGCGAGGTGAAAGAATGGATCCCTGCTTCTTCACCGTGTGAGTCCTAAAAGTCATTTTTTCCTAAATGACTTCACTTTGTGCCTTTTGTGACCTTTGACTATGTCATAAGATGAGGAGTTGATGTTCAGCTACTTTGGTATGTTGCCTGCGGTCATGTATGATTCGGCTTTAAGGGACATTACTGGGAAAGCGGTCAATTTTAAATTGAATGATATGAGGGTGAAGGGAAGATCATCCAGTTCTACATCTCTGCTCTATATTCACTGTCGACAACTCACATCGCTCTTTATAGGATGCTGATTGGGTGTAAATATAATGCGGGACCTAGGAGAGTCAAACATGCTCTTTGAGGGATTAGAGATGTTTTTGGACTGATGTAGCTAGATGGGTCTGGGTACATGAGACACTATTTTTGTTCTTTTTGGGTTGATGTCTCTATGCTGACTCATATTGAGTTTCTAGTATAGAGCTCCCACATGCAGGTGTTCTTAGCGGTCGCACGGTGCATTGGCTAGTATGAGATTGTTCATTTTTGGGGAGATTGAGATAGAGATGTGGCAGTGTCATGCCAACTCATGTGCGAGTGGAAGATGTTAGTAATGGGCGCCCATGTGGCATGACCATTTGAATTTGAATTTGAACCTTATCCAAATAGGTTTTGAAATTAAATTCAAACCTATTTAGGATAACCACTCAGTATACAGATATTATCAGTTTTAACTGATATGGATAGATAATAATAATATATTATATATCTGATATATGGTTATGGGTGATTAAGAGAGAAACAACGTATGATCTGTTTCTACCCATATACTGACTCTCTCCCAAAAACAACAATCAAGTCCTTTGCACTGTGATTTGTGTGGGTGATATTCAATCTGTGATATCACTTCACTGCTGGGTCGGTTTATCAGTTTCTGGAAGCACGTGATTTATCCACGAGGTTCTATCATCAAGAAGGTATGATCTAAACATTTTATCCGCTGCATGTTTTGTGTTTTGATTAACAGTATGCATACTTTTCCTCTTATAAATTTACAGGAGATGTGGTTTATTTAAAAAAAAAATTTGGTCTCATATAATGTTTAGGAAGTAGCAGTAAAACATAATTGTTATTACACTAGATATAATAGATAGGCTATCTCGAAGCTAGTTAATATGTATTTTGTGTTATCCAAGAGGGCTAGTTTAAGACTCTGCATTTGTACAGGACTTGAGCAGTTCATTATTATGGTTCTGATCTTAGCAATTCTAATTTTTTTAATTTTTTTTAAAACTTTTATGCATATTGCAGTTTTCAATTTTTCATAGTACAGTAAAAGTTTCAACCTTCGCATATAATCTATTCAAGAGAAGCATAGTAATTCTGATCATGGTAATTACTATAACCACAACAAAAATTAATAGCAGGATCAAAGTTGAACCTTGCCATCCTTCTAATAGTTACCAACCATGGACTATACATGCGCCAAATTTTCATTGTTGTGTTATTTATGCTATATATTTTTGTCCAATTACTTTTGTAATTTCTACTGTATTGATAATATTCCTTCCCTTGTGCTACTCTGTAACCTCTCTAATTGTTTTGGCGTCACTACATAATTGATAAAAATCAATGGGAATTTTACTTGCAGAACCTGAAAGCCTTTAAAAAAATATTTTCAGATTCAGGCAGAACAACGAAGGTGTTTCACGAGGGCAAAAATACCTCTATTTAACTCTGCCTTGATGAGTTGTAGTATTAATGTCTTTGTAGGCCATTGAGGGGTGCTTTCTCTATCTCTGAGTAATTCATAGTTGCATTTTCTTTCATTAAATTATGAATGCTATCCAGAAGTCCCCATATCATTTTCAATTGTGATTTGTGCAAGTGTTTTACTTGAGACTCTTGAATATTTTTCTGTGCTAGTGACATTTAATGATTTGACAGAATCCTTCAAGAGAAAATCTGGGGATCAAATTTCAACAAGCAAGCTGCATGATTCTCCCCTCCCCACCATCACATTGACTGAAACAAATTGTGAAGCAGCAACTGTAACTTACAATCTTAGCAGTCTGCAGCATGATAGTCTGTGTAATTGTTGAAAAGAAAATCCATGAATCAAATTTCAACTAACAACGTGAATTCCCTTCTTCCACCTCAAGATTTTTATTGAAAAAAAAAGACCTGCAAATTCCCCTACTATATTTGCATCTTCAGACTACTTTTGGGTCTCAACTTCTGAGATACAAAGGTAAGGGTTTTTTTTATTTATTTTTTTATTTTTTGAATTACAAAGATCAGAGCTTGGCATCCTAGAAATTGTTTACCATGAGATCAGGTACTCCCTGTATACTAGTGTGCAGATTGTGATAGTAAAATAATAGATGTGTATTGTTTTTTTTTTTTTTTTTTTGCTCTAGACAAATGGATATATGTATACATGTTTGCATAGATACTTGTAATTCTAATCTGATAACACACGTGGGCTATTTCAAATACCATATTTGTGAATATTCTAATATATCAGTGAAGCAAAGATCCTTTGTCAACATACTATTTCTAAATCTAACCGATAGAATTGTGAGAATGTTTCTTCAATGCTACAAGACCAGCCCATCACATAGCCCGGTTAAACTCATAATTCTTGACGAAAAAAGGTTTTGAAAATTTTGTGATATTGTTGGGTTTGATTAGTAGTAACAGCATGATTGGACTTTTGTTTGTTTTGTCTATCCGAGCGCATACATGTTCTGGTTGTTGCAATGAGCGCCATTGTAGAACTAGTTTTCTACATGTGTTTAAAATTTTCCATTATGTAATTGTGAATACTTATATAACATGTTAGTAAATAAAAAATTGTGAAGGCTTCGTGGAATAATCAGAAAAAACTAGAATTGCACAAGTGTTGCAAAATAAAAACCAATAAAATCGGTTTAAAATACAATTTTCATTCTCAATGAAAAAAGATAAAAAGAAAAAGAAATATCAATGATTTGTTGTACAAGCCAGGTAGTAGAAAATGTTTTCAAACTTATTTTTAAGGTCACAATTAAAGACAAGAAAATGAGTCATTTTCCCTAAAAGCAAAGCCATGGAAAGAGTCATATTTGGGACTGCAACAAGGTTATTTTTTTTAAAAAAAAAAATTATTATTGGTTTTTTCTTGTGTGAAAGAAAACAGAATTGTTGTTTGAAATTTGGTTAATAAAGCAGTCATGAGGCATTAGGACACTTGTACACAAGAAAAACTCCTTTTTGGGTGTAATAATAATGAATTGCATGATTTATGTGCAAAAGCACCACCAAAGAAAAGAGAGAGAAGGGTATACACTTGCTGATCCAAAGTGCTTTGTTGTCTCTGTGCTTTCTGTTGTGCTTGAACCACATTAATTTGATTTGGATTGATGAAAATCTCTTGAGTTGGTTGCTAACTTTGATAAAAAAAACTGGAGTATAATTATACTTTCATTGCTTTCACTAGAACTAGAGTCATATGGAACTTTCACTTTTCTTTTTAAACTAGAAAAGCCGAGACAAGGTATCGAAACAAGGGGAAAGAGCAATTGCACTGTTAAAGTGTCCTTCACAGGCTTTAACATTCGAAACTAGAGTTGTTACTAAACTAGAAGCCACATCCATATTCACGTCAAGGATTGTATGAATAATAGATGCTTGTGTTTGTATTTAAATTTTTTCATGAAGTTGGTGATTTCATTACATAAATGATTGTTTAAGATTAGACCAGTACGTTGGCAAGATATTTAAATGAAGATTATGTATAATATGATTATCAAATTACTTGTAGGAGTGGTACTACATCCCCTAATATATCACCTATATTTTGACCTCTAATGAGGTGGAGGAGAGAAAGAATAGAGAGAGATAGAGAGAGGAAGGATTAGGAGTGAGGAATGAAATCCATTACACATCATTAGAGGTCTATTAGGGATACGCAATTAGAAGTCTCAAATATTTTTCTTGTAGGGACAACTATTTTTTACCCAACTTATTTTTGGGTTGGGGTATGTGTCTACTAATTGACTAAACCAAAAAAACAAAAAAGAAAAAAAAGAAAAGAAAAAAAAAGGTAATTGACTAAAGACTTCCATGATAGGTTCATATGTGTACGTGCTAAAATGATATTGAGCAATGCTAGAGACTCATACTTTTAGATTGACAAATCTATACACAATGATATACCAAGGGAATTGGGCCCTACATCATTAAATGTGTAACAAATCAATAATTGACACATATAATGATACATCATTTTGGGTATTATTGTGGGAGTATTTTGTGGGTCTTAAACATTTTCTAAAGATATTCCTTCTAGGGGTAGTTATTTGGGGGTAATGCTGTGGTACACACTTTTAAAAGGGTGTGTATCATTTGTAATGCAAGTTATGTTATTTCTGAGTTTGATTACCACATATAGCATAACTCATAACCAAAAATAAAATTAAAATAAAAATTAAAATAAAAATGAATTATAACTAAAAAACCTTAAATCTCTGAGACATTGATTTATGATTATTTTTAAATTTTAAATAATGAATAACAATCCCAATCAAACAATCAAAGACAAATCGACACAATGATTTAACGTGAAAAAAATCACAATTGGAGCACCTCCAATTGTGATAAAAAAATCACGGGCCAAAACTACAAAACAATTTACTAAGAAGATAAAAGAAAAATTACACACGAGTGCTCTCAATTACCTAGCGAATCCATGCTCGAATCGAACTGAACCTGATGTGTCTATTCCATCACTGTCTTCACCTCGGAATTGTCTTGCCCAACGTTGAATTCACAACGCTGATGTCAAATGAACGATAATGAGCCACTCCGGAATCCACCAAAGCTTCAAGCCCAAGTTTCCTGGAATCCACCAAAGAACAACTCTCACTTTTGTAAACGAAATAATAAGAACAACCCTTGATGTTTGATAATCTGTAGTTCGTTGATCAATCGATCGCTTACTATAGGAAAATCATATAAAATACCCTCCAATAGAAATCACTTTCTTTCTCTCTAAAATTATGGATGGCTTAAATCCTAAAAATAGCGAATTGCACACTTTATAGTAAGTTGAATCGCAAAGACCGCTCGAGCACACACTTCACCGCTTGAGTGATGTAAGTAAAGGCGGTGCAAAACATATAGGCTGACCACTCAAGCGCAACTTTCACTGCTTGAGCGGTAAAACTCACTTCCTAGAAGTTCAGGCGCTTTGCAAAAGTACTGGATGATGCCCTTCACCGCTCGAGCACACAAATGACTGCTTAAGTAGTCAAACCACTTTGGCTTTGTGGGCACTACTCCTCGACCCTGTTTGGACACTGCCCTTTGGACCCCCGCGAGCTGACCGAGCAAGATCACAAACTTCTCTACATTGGCACAATTCGGGTTGGATTAGCATCTAAGCATTCACATCTTCACTGAAACAAAAGAGTGAACAAAATTATAACTGAAAGGAGTTTTATCAAACGAGATTGCCAATTATAAAAACCTGACAATGACCAAACATCACATGGTGTTTAACCTAACAACTCTTGGATCATAACTAAAATAATGTCATAACCAACATTATAATGTGTCATAACTAACAATATAGTAGGTCATAAACAAAGACACAGTTCATAACCCAAATTGATAGAATCTCCTTAAATTATATATACTATTAATCTCATGGGCGTATCTATAGCATTACCAACAATTTTTTTTTTTGGAGGAAGAACCAACAACAACTAAAATATTAAATAGGAAAGTCATTCACAGACTGATCCAAGTCATGTGTTGACTTAATAGTTTATCTACTTACCTTAGACACACTAAGAAAATTAAAAAAACTTACTATTGAACCATATATCTTCAACTATAGTTGAAAAAGAGTTAAGGTTAAGAGAGTTAAGCTGGTCAATGATTGCCTTTTAATGAAATGGTGGTGGAGGTTTGGAATTAAGAATAAAACACTTTGGAGAAGAGTTCTATGCATCAAATACAAGTTTTATGAGGGTAGTTTGATGTCTACACTCAGCTCCAATAGTAGTAGTTCTAAAATTTGGAAGGATATAGTAGCAAGCACTGACCAGAATAGTAGTCTTTTGAGGTTCTTTCTAGAGAATTTCAAGATAAAAGTTGGTAATGGTCATAGAGTGAAGTTCTGTTGTGACAAATGGTGTGAAAATGCTTGTCTAAAAGAGGAATTCCCACTTCTACATAGATTGGTAGTTAATATGGGAGTCTTTAAATTCAATGATGGCAAAGAAAGAGGTTGCAGGAGAGTGGGTGTTTCAATTCAGAAGGGAGCTTTATGATTGGGAAAGGTTGGAGGTTATTAGAATGTTAGCCTTTTTAGAGCCAACTCCTGCAATCACGCCAGACACAAAAGATATACTAGTTTGGGCAGCCTCAAAAATAGGTATTTTTACAGTTTCATCTGTGTATAAGTTTCTAGCAGCTAGGTTTGACAGCCACCTTTCAACTAGTATATTGGTGTGGGTGAAGTACATTCCCTCTAGAGTTTAATTTTTTGGTTGGCTTGCTTAGAAGGGCAGACTGAAGACAACAGTTTTCCTCCTACGAATTAGTGTTCTTACTGCTAATGCATCAACCATCTGCATTTTTCTGCAAAATTGAGGATGAGTCACTTAATCATGTGTTATTGTGTTGCCTAGTTGCATGGAGAGTTTGGTTAGAGATGCTAAAGTGGGATGTGCAAGGTGCATTAATAGACTCAGTGGAGGCACTTCTTAATTGGTGGGTAGGGAAAGGCTTAGCAAAAAGAAGAGAATGATGTGGAAAACATTGTCGATTATTGTGTTGTGGTCTCTGTGGAAATATCAACATGAATGCATTTTCAAGGATACTAATCCAAATGTGGTAGGTTTATGTGACCTGATAAAAGTAAGGATTGCTCTTTGGTTCAAAGAAGTACTTAAGGAACATCACTTCACAGTTCATGATTTCCTTTTCAACATGAGGCAAATTAGAAATTTTTTATGTAGAGGTAGAAGGCGAGTGGTTTAAGGTAGCCAGTTTGAGCCAGTGTTGTTGTTTGGTAGCCCACTTGTGGGTGTTGTCTGGTATCCTGTGTTTTTATTTTTATTTTTGTCTCGGTTGGTTGGTGTCTTACCAACTTGATTTGGTGCTAGCAAATGATTGTGCTAGCTAGATAGTGGCAACCTAGTTGGGATTGTCTAGTTTTGCTGTGATGCTCGTTGCACCTTCTGTGTTTACTGTTTGATGTCCTATGTAATAATTCGATTATCAACAATAAAGTTTCTTTTTTGCTGATAAAAAAAAAAAAAAAACTATAGTTGCATAAGACCAAAAGGTTTAGATTCGATTACATAACTGTTGGCTATAAATTTTGTATCAGCCAATCACAGCCTGACACATGGTCCATCAGGAGTAACTTGAGGAATTAGTAAAGGTCTCCAGTCATTAGAGGACACGTGTCAAATTATATCAATGGCAATGGATCTATGAAGTACTGGAACAATCGAAAGGAGCAAGGTGACATAGATAAACATTTCTTGAATATTTAAATTCAAATTCAGTAGGGAAGCCCAACTACAAAAAATGGCTTAGTAGAGGCAAAATGGTTGAAACCATGTCCCATGATCATGGATGTTGCTTCGACGATTATCATCTACTTCGATAGTTATCAGCCACTTTGACAATTACTACTAGAGCATATAAATAGAGGAGAAAGTTGATAGTGGAGGACACCAGAACCAGATCCAGATCCAAAAAGCAGTTTATTTTACTTTATATTTTTTTCCAGTTCTTTACTTTTCCAGTTATTTATTTTCCAGTCCTTTACTTTCCCACACTGTATTTCAGTTTCTTAGGAGTAGTTCTAAGTTAGTATGTTCATGCTGTAATCCCTTTCGAGGCTGTGGAAGTGCGAATATACATTTGTAAACATCAGTTTACTTAATAAAATTTATTTTTAGACACTGTTCTCTCCCTCATTCTTTTACTTTTGTGATTAGTTCTTCTAAATTTTCTCATAAAATAAGCCAACCAATGAAATTTTCTTCATTGAGGTTAAAAGAACTTCGACGCAATTGTTTGATGAATTGGTTGGCATTTATTATTTCTGTAAAGTACTTATTGATCCTTGCTGGCACACTCTATATACATTTTTAACCCACGAAAGCCAAAAAGGCCAACATATATTTTTTAGCACGCCCAGTGGGACTACCATGATAATGGCTAAACATAGGAAACAAGGCGAAAATGAACACCTTGAAGAAGGTGTAGAAGGAGATCTAGAAATACATAATCCAGAGGGTAATGTTGAGCCATATCCTGTGGATGTGCCTGCTTCAAGTGATCCTACACAATTGGTCGAAGAGATCAGTATTTCAGGATATGCAACATAAGTCAAAAATGTTGGACAAGGCCAAGAAATTGGACCTTTAATTGTTCCATTTGCCCAACCAGCAAATCCATGGGGAGGATTGGTTGATGTTGTGGGACAACAATTAATGCATACAATGAAAAGAGGGGAAACATTGTTTTTGGATCGAATGAACTCCTATCAACCACCTGTCATTAGATAGACTGAAGAAAATATAAATTTACTTTAACAAAGATTGGCTCAAGATAAACAGCCTATGCAAAGTAATCGACAAAATAATGGGCAAATTAGCGGTCAAGCTAATAATCAAAATCATAAGAGACCATCACCTGTGCCTCAATTATGGTACGAAGATCCTCCCAGACCACTAATGAGTCAGAGCATGCCTTTGTTTACCAGTGAAACCATACACATCGGTGGATCAGGGTTAACACAAGGAAATGGCATTCGAGTGTTTTCAAATCCCATATTTGAACCTATGTCTGGCACTCGAGTATTCACTAATCCTATGTTTGAACTTACACCCGGGGGTTTGGAAGGAATTCCTGCAGTTGCAAGAGAAACAACTCTTGTTCCTCCTCCAGTGGTTCCCTTCGCAGCACCTTTTGTAGGGCAAATGCCTACCCCAAGGGGACAACCATACCCTCAACATTAACCAACACAACAGGGAAAACTAGTCGCAAATGTGCCCTTACAGAGACCAAGAAGACTTTAGGCACAAGGCGTTCCTCCAAACCGTGTGTTTACTCTTCCAATAGTGGCCCAACCAGCACAAAATGTTGTACCTAGGGACCAAACTACTGACATTGTTAGAGAAATTTGTAGACCTATGGCCCGGCGGGTGTAGACGCGCCCGCGGAGGGGCCCCTCGCTACAGTTCGGACTCGATTTGTGTCACGGTTCTTAATCTGAACCAAAGAGTCCAAATCCGGCAAATCGTTTTGAGAAACAGATTTTTTGAAAAGAAGTGCCAAACATGGACTGCTTTGCCAGATACAGAGTCGCCACCTAAATATTTTTAAAATGGGAAAATTTAGGAAACCCTGACTCGGTGCCGAAGGCCACATGTCCGTCATCACCGGAGTTGTCTTGGCTCGGGAGCTTGGGTACAATCGGGGAAGGTCAGCTATGAGCACCCCCTTTCGCCCGGTCCGAAGACCGGCCTCTACTAACCATGATATCCGATTTTGAAAACGTTATGTGTTCTTATTCCATTAATTAGCCTAGAATTACTATGTTATGCGCGCAACAAACAAGTATAGACTAGATTGCCTAATTTGGAAACAAGCATTGCATATCTGTTCGGTTTTGAAAAGCGCTTTGGAATTTGCTACTCGCAAGTAGGCTAAAACACGGATTTCAATGAGTTTTTCCAACTCAAACAATCCAACCTTCACCCACAGACATTCAAGCAATTTATCACATAAGCATCTAGCCACATGGCAAGCATACTGTCATGGCAACACTCACACACATGCGGGATGCTAAAGCATAAATACTTTACATCGTACTCCGTGCCAAAACAGTAAACTAGTTAGCGAACATGCATGTCCTAGTTCATGTTAAGAATGACTAATGCATCGCATGCAAAAATGCAATCTAGACAGGCTCGGTTAACTTAAACATGGCATGTGAAATGCGATCAACTATCACATATTCAATTTGTGAATTGAAGTACAGATGCAGTTAGCGTGATGTACCGAGCCCAATACATGCAATACAAATGCATGAATGCACGCATGCATAGCATAAGGTATGCTAAATTAAACGTGCCCTAGTACTAACCATCAAAGCAGGTAAGTAAAAGGGAAGAAAGAAGTGGGGATTGGAAGACATACACACCACTCACACACACTTATTACAGATTTGCCCTCGCTCGGAGGGACCAAATAAGTAATACAAATTAATTAACTACGCAAGCTAATTAAATATTACAAATTGCCTACTCAGCTAAGCAAATTAACTAAAGCTAAGAAAACAGTAAATCGCCTCGGGAAACGCGCTGCCATGCATAAACTGCCTCTGTTTTCCTTCCTTCACTCCTCTGGAGGTTGTCAAAACCTCAGGACTGCTTCTCTGGACATTGAGGAGTGCCACCAGCTGAATAGAATTACCACCGGCAGTGTGGTGTAGTCACCGGCACAAGATGAATCCATCGGCTGCTAGTTTACTGCCGGTCGGCAAGGAATGCCTGCAGAACCTGCAATTGACAGCAACAGAGGGCAAGGCAAAGCATGGCAGCACAATTCAAGGCATATATGCACCATTCATGCCCCTTATCATGTTTGTGACTCAAAAGGACATGTGCCTCGATTCTCGGACCACCAATCACGCATTTCCATGCATGATGGCCCAAAGAATCAAGTATGCGACTTCCATGTCAAATGAAATGCAAACCAAGCAAACAAAACAAGGCCCAATTCCCATCATCAAGTCAAGGAACAAGGCATGCATGCAAGATGCAATGCAACCTAGGCATACAAGCTAAGGATGCAACATGGCATGGCAAGGCACTTATGCAAGCATACAAGCAAACATGTGGCAATGCAAATGAATGAAAAGATGGACTTATATATGATTTGGGCAGCTCTAAATAGGCCCAAAACAGCGGCCAAAGTACTATAATATGAGGGACCAAATACATACACACATGCACATAATTGAGAGCCAACACTTAAGTACAAATGGGGCAACTCTCAAACACATTTGAAAGAAGGTAATCATGGACATATAGCATGCAACATAAGCATTAAAAATCATGTTAAAACATGGTGCCAAACCAAGCAATAAATCAAGCCAAACATGCAACAAATGGCCTAAGTGCTCAAAGCAAACCAATGGAGTATTGAACTACACTTAGCAAGACCAAACATGGCATGAACTAAATGATTAAAAACAGAGTTTTAGCACCTAAAATAAAGCCCAAAAGACCACTTAGATGGCATCTAAATGGCTCAAATTCAAAGGCATGCATAAGCGCCAAAACATGGAGCATACTACAGAAGCTTCCAAAGCATTAAAGATGCGTCCAAGGTAAACATATAGGCATGCAAATGGGACTGAAATGACATGGTGGATGATTCCAAATCACCAAATCAATACAAAAATGTCATGCTATACATTCACATGCTTGAAGCATACAAGCTCAAATACAAAGGAGCTATACTATGCATGCCAAGATCAACCCAAACGACTATGGACAGAGCTAAAACATGGAAAAATGAGCACAAAACCTTCACAAGGCTAATCCTAAAACATGCTTGAACAAAGGCTAACAACCTAAGGCATGTTAAGGCATAAACATGGCATTACAAGGTAGGTATGCTAAACATGCATGGTGTACCAAAACCAATCAAAAACAGAGGTATATCACAACATATTAAGCATGGAGAGCAGCCAAGACATGGTCAATACACACTCTATCATGATGCTCCCTCAAGAGGCCAAAATGGGTCCATTTCAACGACAACAAGGAGAGGGGGTGGCCCTCCCCTTTTGGAGACTTCAAGGCACCATCTCCACCACTGAAATCCCTCAAGATTTCAGTGGTGAAGAGGCCCAAACACCAAAGTCTCGAAACTTGCACAAAATAGCACAAAATGAGGCCTTTCAAGGCCTAAGAGGGGTCAAACACCTCCAAACCACAAAACACCCTTAATAAACAATCAAGAGGGTCTAAAAACAGAACTTTTTTGTATTATACACCAAGCTCAAAAACGAATTTAAGACAGGTAAAAATACAATGCAAGAATGGGGTAAAAAGGGGTAAGATTCTCACCCTTGAAGACCTCTTCAACAATGGTGCTCCAATGGCCCTCCTTGGCTTGAATCCAACACCAAACACCAAAATCAGCCCCTTAGAACCTCAGGAACCAAAGGAAGGTGAAACACTATGTGTTTGTGTGCAATAGTAAGACACAAACACACTTTAACACACAGAAGAGGGAAAAAGAGAGAGATAATGTGTATCAAACCCTAACCCTAGAACTCAAACCCTAAAAATGGCTGTCTAAGCTCTCTAAAATATCTCAAGTGTCTAACCCCTGCAACAAGAGAGAGCCCCTCCCTTTATGGAAGTTCTTGTCTTGTAAAGCTTACAAGACAAGCTTCATAAGAGGGAGATCCCTCCATAAGCAAGACAGCTGTCTTAAAATATCTGCAAAAGCAGATGCACAGTAGTTGGCCGGCCAAAAATGCCATTTTGGCAAAAAAGAGTGCCGGCCGGTAATATACATTGCCGGTGGCAGCAAAAACCAGCCGGTGGCCTCTAGCCACTGCCGGTGGTGTGTGGGGATGCCTCACAAGGCATTCCCTGCCCCTCCAAGGCAAAACACAGGTGTTTGGTGTGAAACCAGACACTAAACGGTTGGGTTCGGAGATCCTGAGGCAAGGCACGCGAGCCGAGACCTCCGGGAACTCCAAACGAACACAATCATGGATAATCACCGAGTGTTCAAACGGTGACGTCCAAGTCTTGAGGACGGTCAAAAATGGGGTGTCTACAGTTGCCCCTCTTTGACAGAACTCGAAAGTCATAACAGTGACGGGAGTGAATGTCAAAGCCCAGAGACGACCCATTTTTTACAAGGCCGAAGACTCAGACAAACATGCAAAACAATCAAGATATGTGCCTGATGGCAGGGGCAAAATGCAAGACAATGCACAGAGCCGAGCATAACTTATGACCATGCAAGAAACATAGGGACGTATCCCGGTGTTTCAGAAATGTATAAGCATTGGAACGTATTCCAAATGCTCTTAACCAAAGGGGGAGAAACATAAAGACATATCCCGGTGTTTCGAAACGAATGAGAAACATAGGGACGTATCTCGGTGTTTCGAAAAAAGAAGGAAAAACATAAGGACGTATCCCGGTGTTTCGGAAAAAGAAGGAAAAACATAAGGACGTATCCTAGTGTTTCGGAAAGAAGGAAACATAGGGACGTATCCCGGTGTTTCGAAATGGTGTGAGCATTGGAACGTATTCCGAACGCTTCTAACCGAAGAGGGAGAAACAAAGGGTCGTATCCCAAAGGTTAGGGACGTATCCCAAAGGTTAGGGACGTATCCCAAGGATTAGGGACCTATCCCAAGGATTAGGGACGTATCCCAAGGATTAGGGACGTATCCCAAAGATTAGGGACGTATCCCAAGGATTAGGGACGTATCCCAAAGATTAGGGACGTATCCCAAAGATTAGGGATGTATCCCAGTGTTACGAACAAGGAGGAGAAACATAGGGACGTATCCCGGTGTTTCGGAGAGAAGGAGAAACATAGGGACATATCCCATTGTTTCGGAATGGAAAGTGAAACATAGGGATGTATCCCGTTGTTTCGGAAAGGTAGGAGAAACATAGGGACGTATCCCGGTGCTTTGGAAAAGAGAAAGAAACAGAAACGTAGGGACGTATCCCGGTGTTTCGAAAAAAGGATAGAAACATAGGGACGTATCCCGGGGTTTCGGAAAGAGAGAGAAACGTAGGGACGTATCCCGGGGTTTTGAAAAGAATGACAAGAAACATAGAGACGTATCCCGGTGTTTCGAAAAAAGAGAAACGTAGGGACGTATCCCGGTGTTTTGAAATGAAGGAGAAACATAGGGACGTATCCCAGTGTTTCCGAATATGAGAGCGTGCATAACAATGCAAGTGGAAAGTGCGTGACAACGCAAGTGAAAAGGTGCATGACAATGCAGGATAGATGTGCATAAAAATGCAAGTAACGAGCATAACAATGCTAGATCGATGTGCATAACAATGCAACGAATGGTGTGCGCAACGATGCGAGAAATGGTGTGCATAACAATGCGACGAATGTGCAACTTTAAAAGCACGTTTGAAACAAAATGCCGAATGAGGAAATACAGGCCTTAACGAGGCCAAATCCAAACGCGACCTCCGATTTACCTCTCGAAGGGGTTTGTAACACACCCCGCCTGAAAAGGGTACACCCTGTTTATATTGGCGAGAGATAACATCTGCTGCTGCTTTAATTGCCATTCTGACTTGAAGCAGGCTTAAGCTTGCAGTAGAGGCACACTCATTCTTCGGAGCACTGACAAGGCCTGAAGAGGTACATCCGGAGCACAATCACGGAGTTTTGCGAAGTTGAAGCACACTCAGATGCTTCGATTTTCCCTCTTTTCTTTTGCTTTGTAGTCTGGAACCCATATAGCTTCAAACAGGTCCTTGTTTTACTGTTCTCACATGACCTGGGTTGAACCCTGAGATTTTATGAAAGAACGAATCTTGTTTTGCACAAACGTGAAGAATGGCACAGCACTCTAAGCACAAAACAATTTTATTTTTGAAATTAAGAAAAGAGTTCTTAACCGGGTATTGAGCCTACGACTGAACACAGTGAAAAAGACTCAACAACAAAAAAAACAAAAGGTAAACAACCTAAACACATCGAGACACGCTCGGAACGACTCAAGACAAGAATCGAGACAAAACAAAAGACACGACACACAAACGTGCACAGGGAGCCTGTTTCACCTGGTATTGTTTCCCACCCTCTCTCATTTGTGATCCTCACATCACTCGGCCCTCAAGCTCTATTTTTCTAAAAAAGCCCTTTTCTCACTTTTTCTCTCATCGCACATCTCTCTATTCTTCAATCTCTCATTTTTCATCCCTTCCCAGGGTGGTTGATGAATAAACAGGAAGTTGCGGGTTCTTGCCCCTAGCATTCTGCTAGATTCTCTTCTTCTGCTCACAATAGCGAACTTTCTCCCACAGAAGGGTTGTGCTACAATCAGGTATGTAGCGAATTTGCAGCTGACATCGGTTGACGATGCTCTGTTAGGGAGTTTGGACGTGATCAGATTTGTCCAGATGAGGAAGTGGAATATCATGATCCATTCCAACTCGTGCTTCGCACTTGGCTCGATACCTCGTTGCTTGGAGGATGAGAGAGCTTTTCGGCCCTTTTGCTGTTGACTTCAGTTGTGCCCTTCTTGGCAGGTAGGGTGCCCTTCTTAGCGAGTAGTTGATGACGGGGGAAAGACAGAACACCTGACTCAACTGTGCCCCTAGTTCATCATTTTGACCATTTTTTTTGGTTTTCTACGAAAATAATTTTTGACCAATATGAGAGTTAGATTAACACACTTGTTCGATTTTTGATTTGAAATCATGCAAGTCAGGCTATGAGCACAGAAAATTTTCCTATTTTGGGTCCAAGAAATGGTCCAGTTTTTGGAAAAGATGGAACAATTTTCGAGAAAATTAGTCAACTTCAGTAAAAATTCTCAAAAACTATTTTTGCAAACGGCCAATGCTTAACAAGCACGGAACCTACTCTTGAGACGCACAATCTCGGATGTGGAGGAAAATTGCCCCTTGCTGGAGGGAAGCTGCATGGCAACGGAAAGTTGCCCCTTGTTTGAACGGCACCGCAGCACATTGAATGGCAACGGAAAGTTGCCCCTTGTTTGAATGACACCGCGGTGCATTGAATGGCAACGGAAAGTTTCCCCTTGTCTGAATGGCAACGTAGTGTATTGTAATCAGCCCTCAGAGTGATGATTGCAACCGAACTCCCGGATACAGAAAAGACAAAGATGACTAGAACCATCACATGGACACAGTTGAATTTGAAGTATTTTACGGCTGGACTTCAGAATGAAGTTGCCTACGTATCCCAAAGATGGGAATCAAGCCTTACGTAGTTCGGGGTTAAGGTACACTCGGGTATTAACCTCTCCTTTTTAGGCTCTAACTTTTGCCAAGGCGCCCGTTGCAGGTTTTCGACCTTGCGAGCTTTGTTCTTCTTCTTCTTTTTTCAATTTTTGTATCTTTTCATTCTTTTTCATTCTTTTTTCTTTTTTTTCTTTTTTTTTCATTTTTTTTTTCTCTTCTCTTTTTTTTCTTTTATTCTTGTTGTTATTTTCTTTTCCTTTTTTTTTGTTCTTTTCTCTTGCTCTAACTTTTGCCTGGGTCGCCCTTCCGGGTTTTCGGCCCAGCGAGCCTCTCAAAGGGTAAAAGTGTAACAAGTCCATGCCAAATGGTTTTAGGGTTTTGCAGCCATCCGTATCCAGGAGAGTGGCCATTGCATTGATTTACTGAAGGATCCATCTTC
This sequence comes from Camellia sinensis, assembly GCF_055761805.1. Classification (NCBI taxonomy): domain Eukaryota; kingdom Viridiplantae; phylum Streptophyta; class Magnoliopsida; order Ericales; family Theaceae; genus Camellia; species Camellia sinensis. The sequence continues at coordinate 113,130,177 of NC_138963.1, read as the reverse complement.
GGCTCTTCGAGCATATCGGACATTTGTGCCCCTAGTTCGAGGGGTGCTTTTGTTCTAGCTTCGCAAGCCTCTTCCGATGAAATCTGATTTTCTTGGTCTGACTTTCTTGCCTCTTGTTCGAGGGCTGCTTTGAATCTGGCCACACAGGCCTCACATGGCGGTTGACCGTTGAAGGTTCTGAATGGGTTCAAGGTTTGAAAGTGAGAGGTCAAATCTCGAGGCTGAAAGCGATCCTAAGCTGCACAATCTCAAGAGCGATCCCACACAAGTCTTCGCAGGACTGCGCAAAATATTTTTTGAAATTTTTTAAGAAAGCGACAAATCGCTCGCGCCGAAGACAGTGTAGAACCAATCTGGATCAAGCCAGGGTCCTTCTCAGTACTCACATTAACAAGCATGATCTCAATCATTAAGGGCTTAGCATGCCTCTCTTTCTCTCAATTGATCAAATTTTGCAAAACCCGAGGAATTCCTTCCTCTTCGTTTTTATCACAATGTTTCGAAAATTTTTTTGGAAAACTTAGGTCGATGCGATGAATTCAAGGCACAGAAAAGACACAGCTTCTAGTCAAATACTGCCATCTCATTTAGAATTTCTGGCATAACTGGCACACGGCAGAAGCAAACACAAGAGTGTGAAAATCACTGCTGTTCAATTCAAATCTGTTGGCATAACTGGCTCCAAGGCAGAAACAGACTCAAAAGAAAGCAAAAAGACAAACACAAAACAAGATAGTGATGTCCGAGGTAACACCCCCGGAATCACCCGACTCTTAACAAAACAGGATTGGCTCGATACAACAAGACAGGCCCGACTGACTCAATACAACGAGATAGACTCAACAGGACTGACTCGATATGAAAAGACTGACTCAAAACAAAGAGACAGACTCAAAACAACAGAACTGACTCAATACCCAAGCCAGAACGTACAAAACCCAGCATTCACAAATGCTCAAAACAGTGCATGCCATACGCCACATCCAGAGTAAACTGAGCGCCGCCCGCAGGTGGTACATCCCTCAATCACATCACATTTTCCCCCACAAGTTCACTGGTCAAGTGTCGATAGACTTTACAGGACCTGGTGCGGGGATGACCTTGTCATCAATCAAATTTTGTATCTCGTGGCAGAGACGGACGCAACTGTCGATGTCATGACCGGTTTGTTGATGAAAAGCACAGTACTTAGTCAGGTCATGCTTTGGAGGGAGAGGATCGAGTAGAGGTCGTTGCTCTAAGGTTTCAGATGTCCTTTCCTGAGTAGGACCCCCAGGGCTTTAGACAAAGACAAATAGAGTGGGGTGAAAACCCTCTTGCCTCGGGGCAGATAGTCTGAAGTTCGGGGGTTTGAAGTGGATGCACCAACAAAGGGGGTGGCTGCTCTTGGTGCGGTGGTGGCGACCATGCCCACTTCGGAAGATCTTGCAGCTGCGTCACCGCTGGTGGTCGCATTCGAACTGCGGGTAAACGCCCTCCTAGGCTGTTCCTTCTCCTGGTCAAAGAGGCCCTGCTTCATAGCATCCTCGATCTGCACCCCCATCTCATGCAGATCCGAAAAGGTAGGGAAGGGGAGCACGATCATTTTCTGCATTAGTTTGGGTTGGAGGTTGCGCACAACCATCCTTATCTGGTCTTTGTCGGAAGGCCTTGTAGCCATCATCGAGGCCTTTGCTCTCCATCTCGCCACAAACTCTGAAAAACCCTCCTTTGGCTCTTGGCGGGTGACTTCAAGATCACGAGTTGTGACCTCAATCTGTGTGTTGTAGGAGTATTGATCACTGAAGGCCCCAGCCATCTCTTCCCAATTCTGTTTCACAGGGTTCTCCAATTTCGCATACCAGGTTGCGGCTATCCCAGACAGGGTCCGGCCAAACAATGATAGCTTCTGTAATCTGGTGAGGCCCATCGGCCTTAGAATGTCTGAAAACAGCCGCAAGTGCACCATAGGATCCCCGGACCCATCGAAACGGTCGATATTTGGCATCTTGAATCTGTCTGGCAGCGTCACAGCTGCATCGGTATACCCATCCTCGATGTCCGGGACGGATTTCATGCCTTGAGCCTTCTTGAACAACCTTTCAAGCTTGCTCATCTTCAGCACCGTTGGATCCGTCTCTAACTCAAAAGGGGAGTCCGGTAGGTTGATGGGTGTCTTGGATATCTGGGATAGAACCGGGGGCGGAGCTGGCCCGACTGGAATGTCCGTATCTTCCTGGACATTAGTTGTCTCCCCGAGTGTTGGAACTCTTGGTGGAGGAGGAGCCTGGTGTGAAGTAGATACTCCAGTTTGCCGCTCTAACCTGGCAATTGTCTTTGCTTGTTGGGCTATGACCACAGCCTGTTGCTTGGCGAATTCTGCTTGATGGACAGCGTCTTGCTGCATGGCTTTCATACTATCTTGGAGTTGGCGCACCATCTCTTCCAGACTCGACATACTGTTCTAATCTAACTGAGCAACCAGTATATCTGTGTCGGCAATAGGCTCGGAAATCTCAGCCCGACTGCTCAAAGATCACTGATTTGGTAGCTGTTGTACTGGTGGTCTGTGCCTGACTAGTCTTCTCTGGCCCTGATTACCCTTGAACTGAGTCTATGTCCTGACGAAGTCTATCAGTACAAGTCCAATGAACCTCGGGGGATATTGGAGCCTTCTGAAGCTATGGTTCCAGGACTACCTTGCAAAAGAGAAAATAGACAGCATCTCAGCTCAATTTCACTGGAACGGATTTGAGCATACTAGGATGACAGTACTCAATACTGATCACTGTTTCCCAAATATCTGCCTGTAAACTGATACCCTCGGGTAAAACTGATTCCCCAAATACTGATGCTGATGCCCACAGGCCTGATGCCCAGACTTGCAAACTGGTATATGCATTCCTGTAGAGATACACTCTAAAAGCACATTTCAAGTAAAGAGAGCCAAAACACCCCTATGTTGGGGTAGGGTTTCCCTGTCCTATTTTGTCAGGAACTAGGGTTTCACTACGCACACAGCGGTTTCAAACAACCTAACATTGGGTGAGCAACCTGTCCTAGTTTGGAATGGTCACTATGGATTTCAATGTGTACTAGGTCGAATGGTCAAAAAGGGTGCCCCGGAAAAACCGGGGTTTGTGTTCCCATACTGTCAGAGCCCATAGCCGGTCAGCCTTATGGTCATGCCTTGACAAGACAAGCCTCCGGCAAACCGTTCAGGAATGGCAGATGGAAAACACGGTGTCCTAGGCGCACCAATGCACATGCAATGCAAAGAAACACATAAGTGAAATCAAAACAGGATATCACGAGTTCGAGTCAAACTCTCTAATTTCCCCAGCAGAGTCGCCAGAAACTGTAGACGCGCCCGCGGAGGGGCCCCTCGCTACAGTTCGGACTCGATTTGTGTCACGGTTCTTAATCTGAACCAAAGAGTCCAAATCCGGCAAATTGTTTTGAGAAACAGATTTTTTGAAAAGAAGTGCCAAACATGGACTGCTTTGCCAGATACAGAGTCGCCACCTAAATATTTTTAAAATGGGAAAATTTAGGAAACCCTGACTCGGTGCCGAAGGCCACATGTCCGTCATCACCGGAGTTGTCTCAGCTCGGGAGCTTGGGTACGATCGGGGAAGGTCAGCTATGAGCACCCCCTTTCGCCCGGTCCAAAGACCGGCCTCTACTAACCATGATATCCGATTTTGAAAACGTTATGTGTTCTTATTCCATTAATTAGCCTAGAATTACTATGTTATGCGCGCAGCAAACAAGTATAGACTAGATTGCCTAATTTGGAAACAAGCATTGCATATCTGTTCGGTTTTGAAAAGCGCTTTGGAATTTGATACTCGCAAGTAGGCTAAAACACGGATTTCAATGAGTTTTTCCAACTCAAACAATCCAACCTTCACCCACAGGCATTCAAGCAATTTATCACATAAGCATCTAGCCACATGGCAAGCATACTGTCATGGCAACACTCACACACATGCGGGATGCTAAAGCATAAATACTTTACATCGTACTCCGTGCCAAAACAGTAAACTAGTTAGCGAACATGCATGTCCTAGTTCATGTTAAGAATGGCTAATGCATCGCATGCAAAAATGCAATCTAGACAGGCTCGGTTAACTTAAACATGGCATGTGAAATGCGATCAACTATCACATATTCAACCTAGGCATACAAGCTAAGGATGCAACATGGCATGGCAAGGCACTTATGCAAGCATACAAGCAAACATGTGGCAATGCAAATGAATGAAAAGATGGACTTATATATGATTTGGGCAGCTCTAAATAGGCCCAAAACAGCGGCCAAAGTACTATAATATGAGGGACCAAATACATACACACATGCACATAATTGAGAGCCAACACTTAAGTACAAATGGGGCAACTCTCAAACACATTTGAAAGAAGGTAATCATGGACATATAGCATGCAACATAAGCATTAAAAATCATGTTAAAACATGGTGCCAAACCAAGCAATAAATCAAGCCAAACATGCAACAAATGGCCTAAGTGCTCAAAGCAAACCAATGGAGTATTGAACTACACTTAGCAAGACCAAACATGGCATGAACTAAATGATTAAAAACAGAGTTTTAGCACCTAAAATAAAGCCCAAAAGACCACTTAGATGGCATCTAAATGGCTCAAATTCAAAGGCATGCATAAGCGCCAAAACATGGAGCATACTACAGAAGCTTCCAAAGCATTAAAGATGCGTCCAAGGTAAACATATAGGCATGCAAATGGGACTGAAATGACATGGTGGATGATTCCAAATCACCAAATCAATACAAAAATGTCATGCTATACATTCACATGCTTGAAGCATACAAGCTCAAATACAAAGGAGCTATACTATGCATGCCAAGATCAACCCAAACGACTATGGACAGAGCTAAAACATGGAAAAATGAGCACAAAACCTTCACAAGGCTAAGCCTAAAACATGCTTGAACAAAGGCTAACAACCTAAGGCATGTTAAGGCATAAACATGGCATTACAAGGTAGGTATGCTAAACATGCATGGTGTACCAAAACCAATAAAAAACAGAGGTATATCACAACATATTAAGCATGGAGAGCAGCCAAGACATGGTCAATACACACTCTATCATGATGCTCCCTCAAGAGGCCAAAATGGGTCCATTTCAACGACAACAAGGAGAGGGGGTGGCCCTCCCCTTTTGGAGACTTCAAGGCACCATCTCCACCATTGAAATCCCTCAAGATTTCAGTGGTGAAGAGGCCCAAACACCAAAGTCTCGAAACTTGCACAAAATAGCACAAAATGAGGCCTTTCAAGGCCTAAGAGGGGTCAAACACCTCCAAACCACAAAACACCCTTAATAAACAATCAAGAGGGTCTAAAAACAGAATTTGTTTGTATTATACACCAAGCTCAAAAACGAATTTAAGATAGGTAAAAATACAATGCAAGATTGGGGTAAAAAGGGGTAAGATTCTCACCCTTGAAGACCTCTTCAACAATGGTGCTCCAATGGCCCTCCTTGGCTTGAATCCAACACCAAACACCAAAATCAGCCCCTTAGAACCTCAGGAACCAAAGGAAGGTGAAACAATGTGTGTTTGTGTGCAATAGTAAGACACAAACACACTTTAACACACAGAAGAGGGAAAAAAAGAGAGATAATGTGTATCAAACCCTAACCCTAGAACTCAAACCCTAAAAATGGTTGTCTATGCTCTCTAAAATATCTCAAGTGTCTAACCCCTGCAACAAGAGAGAGCCCCTCCCTTTATGGAACTTCTTGTCTTGTAAAGCTTACAAGACAAGCTTCATAAGAGGGAGATCCCTCCATACACGTGTATGGAGGAGAGCAAAAAGCAAGACAGCTGTCTTAAAATATCTGCAAAAGCAGATGCACAGTAGTCGGCCGGCCAAAAATGCCATTTTGGCAAAAAAGAGTGCCGACCGGCACTAAATAGTGCTGACCGGCAAAAAATAGTGCCAGCCGGTAATATACATTGCCGGTGGTAGCAAAAACCAGCCGGTGGCCTCTAGCCACTGCCGGTGGTGTGTGGGGATGCCTCACAAGGCATTCCCTGCCCCTCCAAGGCAAAACACAAGTGTTTGGTGTGAAACCAGACACTAAACGGTTGGGTTCGGAGATCCTGAGGCAAGGCACGCGAGCCGAGACCTCTGGGAACTCCAAACGAACACAATCATGGATAATCACCGAGTGTTCAAACGATGACGTCCAAGTCTTGAGGACGGTCAAAAATGGGGTGTCTACAGCGGGTTCTAGACCCTTGTCTACAAAAAACCTTACCGAGAATGGATAGATAGGTTACAATAATACCCAAGGGTGTATAAGATACTGGACTTTGCCCTCTTTTATGGAAATGGAAATCAATCAGCTGTTGAACATGTTGTAAGATTTACAGGGCAATTTGGTGAATTTACTAACAATGACTACATGAAGTTGAGACTCTTTCCAAATTCTTTAACTGGGGCAGCCTTTGAGTGGTATACAAACCTTACGCCTGGTTCTATTCAGACTTGACAACAAATGGAAGAAGTGTTTCATGCCTAGTTTTTTCAAATAGAGCTTGAAGTATCTATGGTAGACTTGGCAAGGTTGAGCCAAAGGCTAGACATGAAGGCTACTCAATTCATTGCCAGATTCAAAAGAGCACGAAACAAATATAGGGTAATATTGCCTGAACCTGAATTTGTGAGGTTGGCCCAAAATGGGCTAGAGTTTAGGCTTCGAAAGAAGTTTGAATCAATAGAGTTTCAAGACCTAGTAGAACTAACTTATAAGGTCACTAGATATGAGACTCTCCTTGAAGAAGAACAAGAACGTGGTAATGTATCTTAGATGACCTATTACAGGGACCCTAACTTTGAAATTGATATAGCAGCGATCATAGGAAAGAAGCCTATGACCTACGAAGCATTAATTCAAAATGATACAACTATTGATCATCAATTTAAAAAGAAGGATCTACATAGGAAGTATTCTTTTGATTTATTAAAAGAAGATGAAATATTTGATCATTTGCTAGCAGCACAGTTTTTAAAATTGCCTAAGGGGGTTAAATTCCCAACTTCAGAAGAAATTAAAGGCAAAATGTACTGTAAATGGTATAACTCTTGGTCTCACTTAACTAAAAACTGTATTGTTTTTCGAGATAGGAATCAAGAGCAAATTCAGAAAGGAAGGTTAAAGTTTCATGCCAAAGCATAAAAGGCAATGAGAATTGATACAGATCCATTTCGTGAGATCGGAGAAGCAACAACGAATGTTGGTGTGCCAAACTTCCTTACCCATGCTGTGGAAAAGAGCTGTTTAAAGCTAGATGAAGTCGATGTGCAGATGCATGTTGCTAGTCAAGCAGCCTTTAGGAAGGCAACTTAAGGCTCACTAGCAAGTGGAAAGAGCATTGTAGGCCAGGAGGATGGCTCCAACGAAGAAACCGACACTCTAGATGATGATTCACTCAAAACAACAGCGATGCAGCAGATGTGACCAAGGTGCAGATTGAGTTACAAATAGCTGAAAGGGATTCCAATTGATAGGAAGCAGTATTACAAGGACATGCAGAAAGAGCGTAGGGCAGCCAGTACCTACAAGAAGGTTTACCCAAGTGGTCCTAGGTAACAACCATCTTTGGCTGTGCCACCAGAAGCCAAAAATCAATCAAGAGGTAAGAGGCCTTTGTATGAAACAAGGCCACCAAACTACTACAAGATGATCAAAAAACATGTAAGTAAGCCCGAGTTAAGCTCAAGACAGGGAACCAAGGCCAGTGATTGGCCTTCGAAGATGAGAATAACAAGCACAACTTCTGGCATGGTGGGTTCATGGATACCACGAGTACCAAACTAGTTTGTTATACAAAACAAACCTAAAATCATACCAACCCAGGGAAAAACCTTTGTAGGTAAGGACAGAATGATCAAGCCTCCTTTGGTGGCTCCAAACAATTGGATTTTGCTAAAAAACCCAAAGACAAAGAATGATCAAGCCTCTTTTGGTGGTTCCAAACAATTGGGTTTTGCTAAAAAAGCCCAAAGACAAAGAAACTAGAAATGGTTCCTGTGATCTCTAGATCCAAGAGGAGAAAGATTCAATGAAGGTTTACATGATATCAGAAGGATCTAGAAGAAGTTGGTGAGGCTGCTTCTTTGGTACAACCAGGAGGACAATTAGAGGAAGAGAGAAGTTTAAGGCTTACTCCCAAGATCAACATGAATCAAACTAGTAGAGAAAAATTGGCTGAGGTTCATGTTGAACTGAAAGCCAAGGAGAAATCAAGTTTGGCAGGCCTTGAAAATGCCTTATTGGAGAGTGATGATGAGACTGAGGCAGATGAAAGAACTGAACTTGGCCAGGAGAGGATATTAGCTTAAAAGGAAATGTTTAAAGCCTTCATGGTTGAGCGCACGGAGTCTGTGTTCATGGCAGACCGACGATAGATTGCTACAACAGATCCTGCTAGCTTAGAGGTTCCAGAGTGCAGCATAGAAAATGCATCGCAGGCATCGGGTTAGACCAACACAGAGGGAGGGAAAATGTAGCCAGTGGTATAGCTTGGCTCATTTTCTCCAATGCCAATCAATATGGTCTATGTTCTGTTGTATGAGTTTCAAGCTAAAGAGAGGAATCAAGATGGTCAGGAGAATGACCCCATAGAATTCTCCAGTGAGGGCTCATAGGCCGGTATAATCCAGGATGATTCTGAAGTGGCCAAACCCATAGAAAGTGATGAAGAGAATGAAGAGGTAAGTATAGTTACCTTATCATATCCTTTTGAATATCCCACAGTACCTATTAGTCAATATGTTAAGCCTCTGTACATCAAGGCGTATTTCGATGGGATAAAAATGAACAGGGTATTGGTAGATAATGAGGCAGCAGTAAATTTGCTTCCTCACTCATCCTTGTAGACCCAACTTTCTTCACGCACCCCCCTTTTGGAGAGGGCGCAAAATGGTATTACTACAGTTTGGACTCCTGTCACGGTTCTGAATCTAATCTCACAAAGTGCAATGTGAGACTGATAAACACCAAAGAGTCCAAATCTGGCAAATCATTTTGGAAAATCGATTTTGAATCAAAAAACGCCAAACATGGACTGCTTTGCCAGATTATAGAGTCGCCACCTAAATATTTTATTTTGGGAAATTTAGGAAACCCTGACTCGTGCCAAAGGCCACGTGTCCATCATCACCAAAGTTGCCTCGGCTCGGGAACTTGGGCACGAGAGGGGAAGGTCTTGAAATGAGCACCCCCCGCTTACCCAATCAAAGGATCGGCCTTTACTAAGCATGATATGTTGTTTTATAAACACATGTGTTCTTATTCCGGTTATTAATCTAACTTATTATGTGATGCGTACATCATACAAGTATAGACTCAATCACGAGAATTGGAACAAAACAACTCATGTTTGTTTTTTGAAAATGGTTTGAAAGTGCTACGCAAGTAGGCTAAAGCACGGATTTGCCACCCTCAAGTGGGCTTTAGAAAACATGATTTTGCCACTTCGCAAAGTGGGCTTAAAACTCACAATCATCGAGTTGTCCCAATTCAAGCAACAAAGCCTTCACCCACAGGCATTCATCCAGTTAATCACTTAAGAAAATAGCCTCATGGCAATCATGTTATCATGGCAACACACACATTCATGCAAGTATGCTAAAGCGTAGAGACTTACAGTGTACTCCAAGCCAAAACAAAAGCTAATTAGAAATCATGCATGATCCTAACTATACAGAATGCCTAATGCAACACATTCAATGATGCAACTAAAGTAGTAGGCTTGGCTATCTAAGATGGCATATGAATGCAACAATTGATAATATGTATTCAAATAGGTATTAAAATACAATGCAGTTTGAATGATGCGCCAAGCCGGTGCATGCAATACAAATGAATGATGCAAACATGTAAAGCATAAGGTATGCTAATTGAAACGTGCCCTAAACTAACCATCGAAAGCGGTTAAGTTAAACGGAGAAAGAAGTGGGGTTGGAAGACATGCACACATACACGCACCCTTATTACAACATTGCGCCCTCGCAGGAGGGTCCAAATAAAAGTTAAGCTACAAAAAGCTAAGCTAACCAACTAATCTAATTAAACTAATTAGACTAATTATTACACAATCAAGTTGAACAACTAGCAAACTACTTACTAATTATTACAAAACTTTAACTAATTAACAAATTAATTAAATTACAAATTCAAGCTAACTAACAAGTAAAGCTCTAAACATATGCTACCTCAGCTCTGTTTGAAGAAGTTGAATATGCATGCGTCGGCTTCCGTCCCGAAAAGCTCTCCGATTTGCTCTTTAGAGGCTCTGTTTGCAGGGTCTCTTCAAGAACTTTCTGTTGAACCTTACCAAAACAGTGCTGGGGAGTGCACCAGTGGCCTACCGGGCATGAATGGTGGTTGTCGGCCATCTGCCGGCCAAGAGTATGCCTCTGCCGGCCAAGGATGTAAGGGTGCCGGCCAACAATGAAAGCGCGCCGGCCACTGGTGTGCTGTGACACCAAACTACAACAGAGCACAAAACAGGGGAAAAGAGAGGTTCTCCCAAGGACATGTTTGTACTATGCCACTCCTTATCATCTCAAAACATCAAGGGAGCAGCACCATTGGGTCTAAGGCCACCAATTAAGCATTTACAATGCATGATGGCCAAGGATCCAACTCGCACAAATTCAATAAATGCACAACAAACAAGACTCTAGGACCACTACATTATCAATAGTGATCAAAGGCAATGGAGATGAAGGGGATTGGCTCATTTTCATGACTTCGAGTATGAAATGGGCCAATCCACCTTGTGTTCAATATAACGTCCAATTGAACATAGTGCAATGCACATAAAACATGTTTATCTTGGCATGCTTTACTTGGCTCAATTCTTGTTTAAACATTTTAAGTTACCAAGCCATTCATTAACCAATTTGTCTGATTGTGAAAGTCCTCTAATGAGAGGAAGGTCAATCAAAAGACGACTTCAGACATGGGAGAGACCATGCCTTTGACTAGGAGGAACCCTCAAAAGATGGTGAAAGCCATTTAAGCATAAGCCTCAATCTCATAGCTTAAGCACAACTTAAGACCAACCAACCCTCAAAAAAAATCAAAAGTGGAGAAATGAGGGAGGTGGCAAATTTTTAGTGCTGAAATGGCATGCTAAAGATACCAAACTATGCAAGCAAAGCATGCAAGACATGTTCAAAAGCCATAATCATCAAGACTAGTGAGGAGCATTACACTAGAGGCATGCAATGTCAAACCCAAATGGCCAAACCAATTATGGACAGACCTCAAACATGCCAAAACAGTGGCTAAAATGTGCTGAGATGGTAGCATGAAAAGCAAGAAAATCATGCTCACGTATTGGCTCATAAACAAGGCATAGAACAACTCTCAAACACAATGAAAGAGTGGACTATGTGAGAGTGTGACAATGATGTATGCACTGAAATTACATGCCAAATGATAATATATCATGCAAACATCACAAGCAAAGCATGCTAGGGGCCTTGAAACTCAAATCTAGTCAAGGCACTTACACTACAACCATGCATAACAAGTCTTACATAGCTAAGACCACTCAAAGCATAGTTAAAACATGTTAAAACAAGGCCAAAAACATGCTGAGATAGAGCTAACACAAGCTAGAATGATAGGCTAAAACATGAAGCATGTTAGGCCAACAAGCATGATTGCACTACAAGTACCAAAAGCAAGCAAGAAGTGACTTAACCAACCAAAATCAGAGCTCAAGCAGGTCAAAACAAAGCCAAAAACATGCTTGAACTAAGTTACAAAAGAGTAGAAAAGCATGCTCAAGTATGAGGCCATCAACACAAGCAAACAAGATATAAGGAGAGGGGATCAACCCCCCTCCCCCTTATTTTGGTCCTCAAAACTAGCTTTCAACCACTAAAAAACCTCTGAGTTTCAGTGGTAGAAAGGAAAAAAAATAATTGTTTTAAAAGGTTTAAAGGATGGCACAAAGCTTAGCAAATAAAGCTACAAGGAGGGTGGATCACCCCTAACTCTAAAAGAGCCTCAAACAACCATTTTTAACACTTAAAAAGAGAGGTTTTTGCAGTTGATAACTAAGCCAAAACAGCATGCAAAGGTGGCCTAAATTAGCATACAAAAACAAGCTTAAAAGGGGTAAATGCTTACCCTTGAAGCATAGTAGCCAAACAAGCAACTTCTGAGCCAAAAACCAGCTTTTTGAGCTCCAAACAAGCCTTCAAGAACCTCAGCACCAAGGTAGTGGTGTTTGACTAGGTGTCTTAGTGCAAATATGTGAAGAAAATACACTTTCAAGCACAATATAGCACAATATATATATATATATAGAGAGAGAGAGAATTCTAGAGAGAGAGGGAAATTTTAGCTCTAAAATTTTGTAACCCCTTGTACGCATATGGATGAGTTCTATATATAGGAGATACAAAGAAGCCTTGAAGAGATCCAGCCATCCACGTGGGTGCAGATGAGTTTACCTATGCAAACAGCTATCAAAATATCTGTAAAAATATTTACTAAAGCAATAGCGGCCGGCCGGCCATCAGTGGCGGCCGGCAGTGCCTCATTAGTGGCCGACATGGCCTATTGATGGCTGGCATACCCAAATGCATGGCCGGCAGGCCATCAAGGACATCAACCTGCAAAGACCAACACATGGTCCAAATATGAGACATAATGGAAATAGGGTTCGGAAAGAGCAAACCTGGAGCATTCTGTCGCAGAATTTGAGTGCTCGACGAGCAATCAAACTTGTCACTGGATGTACCTGCAAGAACATCCAAGTCTTGAGGACGGTCAAAAATGGAGTGTCTACAATCCTTAAGGAAGTTAGGTAAAAGGAATGCTAGGTTAATCCCAACAAGCACAACAATTACTGGTTTTGCTAGCGATAAGCAGATGGCTCAAGGTATATTGCCCATCAATTTGAGTGTGAGGACAAGAGACTGCATGACTGCCTTCTTTGTCATAGACAACAATGCCAAGTACAATGCCTTACTTGGTAGAGATTGGATCCACACCAACAAATGTGTGCCTTCCTCTTTGCATCAGAAAGTAATGATAGCCATGAGTAATGGTGAGACAGAGGAAATAAATGCATACCCACAACCCTTCGTTGCCAGTGCAGATTTTGCAGAAGCAAAATAGTACACTGAGGGGGTGGTTCCACTTAGTGTGTTGAGGAAGCCTGATGTAACAGCTAAAGTAACGGTTGATGAGGAAATGGCACACCTAAAACACTTGGTGCAAGAAAGTGCTAATGATGAGTACATTATCAAAGATACTAACAATGCCTAGCTGTAGGCAGAAGAATCAAGAAGCCAGACCATTGCCTTTAGTCAAGTTCTTTACATTGGATATTGATGCAATAATTCAGAACATCTAGGAAGAAGAAAAGGAAGCCATGATGCTTGGCTATAAACATAAGCAATAGGAAGACAAATCATTGGCTCTAAGTAAGTACTGTGCATTGGCATTGAAACTAAAGTCCAAGAAATCCAAGAATAAGAGGCTTTATGGATAGACTTTGTCTATAAAGAGGAAAATAAAGATGCTAAAGGTGGGTTGTGGTAGATCAAGGGGAAAATGTTGTTTTGAAGCTAGAAGAAGCTAAAGGAGAAGCATTGGTAAGTACTCAAGTGCCATACCCCTTGGAAGAAGTTAATCTAGGAGAAGTTTCAGTACAACAACCTACTTACATCAGCGCTTGGTTGGATTCCATTGCCAGGGACCAGTTATTGGCTATCCTGAAGCAATATAAGGATTGTTTTGCTTGGTCATACAATGATCTACTTGGATTGGACAGGTCATTGGGGGAACACAGACTTCCAGCCAAGCCAAACTTTAAGCCATACAAAGTAAAAACCCAGACGAATGAGTCCTAAGGTGGTTCAGAAGGTAAATGATGAGATTGTTAGGCTCCTCAAAACAGGTTTTATTAGAACAACCAGATATGTTGAGTGGTTATCCAATATTGTGTCTGTGACCAAAAAGAATGCAAATTAAGGGTATGCATTGACTTACGAAATTTGAATTTGGCAACTCCAAAGGATGAGTACCCCATGCCTGTAGTTGATTTGCTAGTGGACAGTTCAACAGGGCATAAAATTTTGTTTATAATGGATGGACATTATGGCTACAACCAGATATGCATAGCAAAGGCGGATATTCACATGACAATTTTCAGGTGTCCTGGAAATATTGGAACCTTCGAATGGGTTAAGATGCCATTTGGAATGAAGAATGCTGGAGCAATATATCAAAGGGCAATGAACACTATCTTCCATGATCTCATTGGAGGGTACTTGGAATGTTACATTGATGATATTGTTGTAAAATCTCAGTCTATGGAAGAGCACCTAGTCCAATTAATAGTGGCCTTCGAAAGAATGAGGAAATTCAAGCTAAAGCTCAATCCACTCAAGTGTGCTTTTGGTGTGTCAGTTTGAAACTTCTTGGGATATATAGTGCACAAGAAAGGAATATAGTTTGATCAGAACAAAGCCAAAGACATCATTGAGGCTAAACCTCCATCAAGTAAGAAAGAGTTGCAAAAAATCCTTGGTTAGTTTAACTTTCTTCGAAGGTTTATTTCTAAAATTGCTGGGAAAACTAAAGTTTTTTCTTCTTTGTTGAAGTTAAAAAATGAAGAAGAGTTTATGTGGATAGCAGGACATCAAGCTGCTTTCGAAGAAATAAAAGCCTATTTGGCTAAGCCTCCAGTACTAATCCCACCAAGGAATGATAGACCCTTAAAGTTGTACATTGCTGCAGCTAAAGAATCATTGGGAGTCTTCTTGGCTCAAGACAATGAAGAAGGCAATGAGCAAGCAGTCTATTACCTTAGTAGGTTTTTAAACTCTTGTGAATCTAAATACTCAGCTGTAGAAAAGCTGTGTTTGACCTTATACTTTGCAGCAACAAAATTAAGATATTATCTTTTGTCTATTGTTGTCTTGGTAATTGCAACCATAGATTTGGTTAAGTAGATGTTATCTAGACCTATATTAAGACGAAGAATTGGAAAACGGATTCTAGCTTTGTCAGAGTTTCATTTGGAATATATCCCCCAAAAAGCAATAAAGGCCAAGTATTGGCCATGTAACGCCCCACTTTTATTTACTCGGATAACATTATCAAATCATTATTATGTTACAATTTCAGAGATAGCAGACAAAAGTTCCAATATCTTAATAAGGATAACTAAAAGAAGATTCTCTCATTCGTACAAAAAATTAATGCAACATGTGACATGATTAGACAAATTGCCCGCAGGCTTACATCATTACATAAAAGAGCATGGGTTCAACCCTTTTTCAACAACGACATTCAACCTACAGATAAAAGGCCCCGTGGCCAATAGATAATGAAGATCCTCGATCTTGAATCACTTCTTAAAAACACCTGAAAAAGGATTAACAATGTGGGATGAACATAAAGTCGATTAGGGATCCCAACATGATCCTAAACAATAACAACATATAGATAACTATGATCATTAATGCTTTAAGTCATACCATATACATAAGTACTGGTTCATACTTAAAGATATACTTACATAGGTACTTTTCTCAAAATATTCACTTTATCCAAAAACCTAAACCATTCACTTTTCTTCTTGCTACTATTTTGTTTTAGACTTGCCCAACAATAACAGGTATTTAAAAACAAATCCACGAAATCCAATTACTTTTTCCCCAATTCTAAACTTACACCCAATTCAATTTAAAACTTCCAAATAACGATATCCCAAATGAACATGAAGACAATACATATAAAGTGCACCTTAAATAACCATTTAAGACAACTGACATCCTCTATACAAGAATCATCACTATGCATGGTACACAAATAGAACCGAGATGATAATGACAAACCCAACAACGCTCTACCTGCCTCAAGCACAGTAAGCCAAGGATACACCTTTCCAATACTCTCTCCAATTTACCAGACACCCACTGGAAGGTAATGATACCTCTTCCAATTTACCAAACGCCCACTGGAAAGTAATGGTACCTCTGCGAAGTTCTCTCAGCACTAGTTGGAAGGTACTGTTACCCAACATTCTTAGTGCAACCAATTCTCTAAGCACTAGTTGGAAGGTAATGGTACGCCTTATTCTCAGTGCATACACATTTCCAACCATCACATAATTCAACAAACATAAATAACTTGAGTGTACTACATACACATAATCGATTCAACATCACAATGTCATCCTCCACCGATGACCAAGGACAAAACCTCTAAGCATAAATATTTAAACATACGTAATTCTATAACCCGATGCTCACTTGACCTTAAGTCCAAGAGCAATGATAACAACAATATTCAAAAGTTGCAAAATCCAACATCAAGTTAGACCCTGTGTGACTATTTGTCAACCACATTCTAACATCAACTAACCACTTAACCAACTCAATAAAACTAAACGTTCGGTACCAAACACCAACATGCCATACAACTCTATTACTCCACGTGGAGTTCCACACATGTATTCCCCTATACTCCTTGAATCACCTCGGATTCTTCAAGACTTGGCCATATCACTATTGTTTCCTAAAGAAATCACCCCTCATATGCCTACATGGCAAATATCTTTCACACCTAAGACCGATGTGGTCAATGGTAATCACAAAATTCCGGACATAAAAGAATCTTCACCAATGCCACACTCATTAACCGAGAACACAACCTTACTTCCTCTCTAGGAATACCTCTAGCCACTAACTACAACATTCTCCTCACATTCATAAACTCCATCCAAGATCTAATAACACCTTAACACCAACTCTACCCTTATCCCAATCAATAGGGCCTTAACAAACTTACTGACCAATAAAATCAAAACACTAAACCACACACACAAGTACCATTCTCACTCTCCTGAAATACGATGTTCACACTCCCCCGAAACATTCTCACATAACTTATCAATTCTACAAAATCCTACTATCTCATAATTCATTACGTTCAACACATTTGGACACTTAAACTCGGCTCTTATAACACAACCCCACCAATCACAATTACACACGGATTTTTCGTTTCAACAACTAACTTTCAAACAAAACAAGGCTCACAGGCCATCACATAATCATCTTATAAATTAACATCAGGTATACAACACCACTAGGGTCACCAGTCCCATTAAAGACTTCTCATTACATAAACATAAAAGAGTGTTCGAGATTCACTGTGTGCCCCCAATACATGAGGATAAACAAAAAACAACATATATATATATATATATATATATATATATATATATTACACATAATTCATGATGTCTCAACATCCCACAGTACACCGATCAACAACAAAAATTCAAATATTATATTATCGACCTCTAACACAAAAGCCCCTTTCAAGGGTAATACTACTGTGATGGCTGAAAGGTTGACCCTTGCGAAGCTCTCAAAGCCTAACTTGCCTGGTTCTGGTATCGGTACTACCCTCGACTGGACCGAAAAAACTGAGTCTAACTAGGTTCTAAAACACTGAAAGAATTCACACGTAAAGGGTAGAAAAGTCTAACATGACCCAGATGACCATAGTCAAAATAAACAGTAGACTCCATATTCTAAGACTGGCTTGAAGCCTAAACCTCACTAGGCCTTCCAACCAACGAATCTGAAACCCCTGACGAAGACAAGGATAGAGCCTAAGATTGAGCATGTGCTCACCTCCACCTCTTACTGATCCTAGAGCATTTATGAACCATAAGAGTCTCTGAAGTGGCCTCCTTCCAAACTCAACCAAAACTCATAAACATGGCCTCTACATGGGCCGCCACCTTAACCAGAGCACAGTAATTCTTCCACAATGATCTAGCTACCTTCTCCTAGATATCATCACATAACCGCCTCTTAAACTCATAATAACGACACTCCATTGTTACCACTAACTCTGAGCAAACCTTGACAAACTAGTAAACCGCATCTCAAACTGTGCCAAAGGAGTAGCATCCTGGCGCAACTCAACAAATTGTTCCCTCAACTTTTCCTGAGCAAGAGGGAAGTACTTGGCCAAAAAGGCCTTGGTAAAAGCAACCCACGTGTTACCTACGACATTCTTAGCAAACTTCCACCAGTACCCTGCGTCACCCCTCAATTGAAAACTCACCAAAGAGATCCTCAACTCCTCATCTTCGACTCTAAGCATATCAAAAATCTTGGTGATCTGCTCTAACCAATCACCCGTCTCTAATAGTTTAGCCTTCGCCAAAAACTCTAATGGATTGGAACGTAAAAACTCCTTAGTAAGCTTAAGGGTACACCCGTTGTCACCCTCATTGTAGGATAGAGCATCATGCACTACTCTCACAATCTCGAATGCAACTTCCTCGCCAACAACCGATGCTGCAACGGTAGGTGCTAAAGTAATAGCTATGTCTCGACTAGCACTTCTATTCCCAACTTGTTCTCTATCCCTTGTATTGACATCTTATAAAGTCAAAACAAGACCAAACTTAGTGCACAACACAACAACCCTCTCTCTCTAAGGCACACACTTACCACCACTAGGCTGCAAGAGACGCTTAGCCCCCAAACACACAATTCTACTACATACAAACAATTAAACACTTAATCACATAATCGAATCAAGTCCACAAGGACAACTACTCGTCTCGAAACTCTCAAGGAATTCTCATCAAAAACCACGTTGATTAGGTGTGTTTCAGATAAGACCTCAAAGAAAGTTCACTGGCTACAAGTACTATCCAAAAACTTAATCCCATGCTCACATAAATGCAACATATAAATCCTAACACTTATCCTAACTACATGCAACGTCCTCACCAAACATAACAAACTTGATGTGGTACAAACCACTTCCCACGAGCCTAAAGTATTCAAACCCGACTCGCTCTGATACCAAGTTGTAATGCCCCACTTTTATTTACTCGGACAACATTACCGAATCATTATTATGTTACGATTTCAGAGATAGCAGACAAAAGTTCCAATATCTTAATAAAGATAAATAAAAGAAGATTCTCTCATTTGTATACATAATAAGTGCAACATGTGACATGATTATATAAATTGCCCGCAGGCTTAACATCATTACATAAAAGAGCAAGGGTTTAACCTTTTTCCAACAACGATATCCAACCTACAAATAAAAGGTCCCATGGTCAACAGATAATGAAGATCCTCGATCTTGAATCACTTCTCAACATATACCTGAAAAAGGATTAACAAAGTGGGATGAACGTAAAGTCCTGTAGGGATCCCAACATGATCTTAAATAATAACAACATAAGAAAACTATGATCATGAATGCTATAAGTCATACCATATACATAAGTACCAGTTTATACTTGAAGATATACTTACATAGGTACTTTTCTCAAAATCATTCACTTTATCCAACAACCTAAACCATTCTTTTTTCTTTCTTCTTGTTACCGTTTTATTTTAGACTTGCCCGACAATAACAAGTATTTGAAAATAAATCCACGAAATCTAATTACTTCTTCCCCAATTCTGAACTTACACCCAATTCAAATTACAGCTTTCAAATAATGATATCCCAAACGAACGTGAAGATAATACATATAAAATGCACCTTGCATAACCATATAAGACAACTGACATCCTCTATAAAAGAATCATCATTATGCATGGTACACATAAATAGAACCGAGATGATAACGAGAAACCCAACAATGCTGTACTTGCCTCAAGCACGGTAAGCCAATGATACACCTTTCCAATACTCAAGCCAATTTACCAGATACCTGTTAGAAGGTAATGGTACCTCTGCCAATTTACCAGACACCCGCTGGAAGGTAATGGTACCTCTACCAAGTTTTCCAGGCGCTAGCTGGAAAGTACTGCTACCCCACATTCTCAGCTGTAGACACCCCATTTTTGACCGTCCTCAAGACTTGGACGTCACTGTTTGAACACTCGGTGATTATCCATGTTTGTGTTCGTTTGGAGTTCCCGGAGGCCTCGGGTCGCGTCCTTGCCTTAGGATCTCCGAACTCCACCATTTAGTGTCTGGTTTTGCACCGAACACTTGTGTTTTGCCTTGGAAAGGCAGGGTAGGGCTTGTAGACCATCCCCACCCACCACCGGCAGTGGCTAGAGGCCACCGGCTGGTTTTTGCTGCCACCGGCAATGTATATTGCCGGCCGGCACTATTTGTTGCCGGTCAGCACTATTTAGTGCCGGCCGGCACTCTTTTTTGCCAAAATGGCATTTTTGGCCGGCCGACTACTGTGCATCTGCTTTTGCAGATATTTTAAGACAGCTGTCTTGCCTTTTGCTCCCCTCCATACACGTGTATGGAGGGATCTCCCTCTTATGAAGCTTGTCTTGTAAGCTTTACAAGACAAGAAGTGCCATAAAGGGAGGGGTGGGCCTCTTGGCTTGAGAGGTTAGACACTTAAGATATTTAGAGAGCTTAGATAGCCATTGTTAGGGTTTGAGTTCTAGGATTAGGGTTAGATACACATCCTATCTCTCTTTCCCTCTCTTTTGTGCTCTTGTGTCTATTTTAGTCCATACTATTGCACACAAGCACCTAGTGTTTCACCTTCCTCCTGGAACTAAGGTTCTAAAGGAATGATTTTGAGGTGTTGGTATTGGATTCAAGCTAAGGAAGACCATTGGAGCATCATTGTTGAAGAAGGCTTCAAGGGTAAGAATCTCACCCCTTTTTACCACATTTTTGCATTGTATTTCTACCTATCTTAAATTCATTTTTGAGCTTAGTGTATAATACAAAAAAGTTCTTTTTTTAGACCCTCTTGGTTGTTTGTTAAGAGTGTTTTGTGGTTTGGGTAAGTTTGAATACCCTTAGGCCTTGAAAGGCCTCATTTTGTGCCCTTTTGTGTGAACTCCGGGATTTTGGTGTTGGGGTCCCTTCACCACTGAAATCTTGAGGGATTTCAGTGGTGAAGGTGATGCCTTGAAGTCCCAAGAAGGAGAGGGCCACCCCCTCTCCTTGTTGTCCTTGAAAAGGGCATGTTTTGGTCTCTAAAGGGAGCCTATGCTTGAGTGTGTGTTGAGCATGTTTAGGCTATTTTTCATGCTTATATACCCATAATATAACATGATTTTAAATTGGTTTTGGTACTCCATGCATGCTTAGCATAGTTGCCGTGTAATGCCTTGTTATGCCTTAACATGCCTTAGGTTGTGTGCCTTTGTTTCTAGTATGTTTTAGGCTTACATTTGTGAAGATTTTGTGCTTATCTTGACATGTTCTAGGTCTGTCCATAAGTGTTTGGGTTGATTTTGGCATGCTTGGTATAGCTCCTTTGTATTTGGGCTTGTTGGCCTTGAGCATATGAATGTATAGCATGACATCTTTGCATTGATTTGGTGATTTGGGATCATCCATCATGTCATTTCAGTCCTATTTGCATGCCTATATGTTTACCTTGGATGCATCTTTAATGCCTCATAAGCTTGTGTAGCAATGCTCCATGTTTTGGTGTTTATGCATGCCTTTGTTTTTGAGTCATTTGGATGCCATCTAAGTGGTCCTTAGGCCTTGTATTAATGTCCCAAAACTCTGTTTTTGGCCAATGAGTCCATGCCATGTTTGGTTTTGCTAAGTGTAGTTCAATACTCCATTGTTTTGTTTTGAGCACTTAGGCCATTTGTTGCATGCTTGGCTTGATTTGTTGCTTGGTTTGGCACCATGTTTTAGCATGATTTTAGAGCTCATATTGCATGCTAATTGTCCATGAAATCTCTTGTCGAGTGTGCTTGAATGTTGCTTGCTTAACGCTTAAGGTTTGGACCATAACATGTGTATGTGTGCATGTGTGTTTAGCCTCCATTTTTGGGCATTTTGGCTACTGTTTTAGGCCTATTTAGAGTTGCCTAATTCATGTTTAAGTCCATCTCTCCATCTATTTGCATTGCCATATGTATGCTTGTATGCTTGCATAAGTTTGTTGCCATGCCATGTTGCATCCTTAGCTTGTATGCCTAGGTTGCATTGCATCTTGCATGCATGCCTTGTTCCTTGACTTAGTGATAGGAATTGGGCCTTGTTTGATTTGATTTGGTTTGCATGCATTTAAAATCAAAGTTGCATACTTGGTTCCTTGGGCCATCATGCATGGAAATGTGTGATTGGTGGTCCGAGAATCGAGGCACATGCCCCTTTGAGTCATTATCATGATAAGGGACATGGTTGGTGCATATATGCCTTGAATTGTGCTGCCATGCTTTGCCTTGCCCTCTGTTGCTGTCATTTGCAGATTCTGCAGGAACACTCTGCCGACCGGCAGTGTAAGGTGCCGACCGGCAATAATTTCCCTGCCGATAGCTTTGTTTTGTGCCGGTGGCCACCACCACACTGCCGGTGGAAATTCCATTCAGCCGGTGGTGATCCCCATTGCCCAAGGAAGCAGTCCTGAGGTTTTGCCAACCTCCAGAGGAGTGAAGAAAGGAAAACAGAGGCAGCCTATGCATGGCGGCGTGTTTCCCGAGGCGATTTTCCTGCTTTCTTAATTTTAGTTAATTTGCTTAGTTGATTAGGCAGTTTGTAATATTTAATTAGCTTGCGTAGTTAATTATTTGTAATATTTATTTGGTCCCTCCGAGTGAGGGCAAATCTGTAATAAGTGTGTGTGGGTGGTGTGTATGTCTTCCAACCCCACTTCTTTCTTCCCTTTTATTTACCTACTTATGATGGTAGATTAGGGCACGTTTAATTTAGCATACCTTATGCTATGCATGTGTGCATCCATTTGTATTGCATGCATTAGGCTCGGTACATCACGCTAACTGCATTTGTACTTCAATTCAAGAAAATTGAATATGTGATAGTTGATCGCATTTCATATGCCATGCTTAGATTAGCCGAGCCTATCTAAGTGCATCCTGTATGTGTTGCATTAGGCAATTTAACATGAATTAGGACACGCATGTTTTGCTAACTAGTTTACTGTTTTGGCACGGAGTACGATGTAAGTATTTATGCTTTAGCATCTCGCATGTGTGTGAATGTTAACATGACAGTATGCTTGCCATGCGGCTAAATGCTTATGTGTTAAACTGTTTGAATGCCTGTGGGTGAAGGTTGGATTGTTTGAGTTGGAAAAACTCATTGAAATCCATGTTTTAGCCTACTTGCGAGTAGCAAATTTCAAAGCATTTTCAAAACAAACGAATATGCAATGTTTCTTTCCAAATTAGGCAATCTAGTCTATACTTGTTTGCTGCGCGCATAACATAGTAATTCTAGGCTAATAAATGGAATAAGAACACATAACGTTTTCAAAATCGGATATCATGGTTAGTAGAGGCCGGTCTTCGGACTGGGCGAAAGGGGGTGCTCATAGCTGATCTTCCCCGATCGTACCCAAGCTCCCGAGCCGAGACAACTCCGGTGATGACGGACATGTGGCCTTCGGCACCGAGTCAGGGTTTCCTAAATTTCCCCATTTTAAAAATATTTAGGTGGCGACTCTGTATCTGGCAAAGCAGTCCATGTTTGGCACTACTTTTTCAAAAATCTGTTTCTCAAAACGATTTGCCAGATTTGGACTCTTTGGTTCAGATTAAGAACCGCGACCACAAAAATCGCGAGTCCGACCTGTAGCAGCGAAGATCCCCTCGCGGGCTTGCTACAGTTTCTGGCGACTCTACTGGGGAATTTTAGAGAGCTTGACTCGAACTCGTGATATCCTGTTTTGATTTCACTTATGTGTTTCTTTGCATTGCATGTGCATTGGTGCGCCTAGGAACACTGTGTTTGCCATCTGCCATTCCTGAACGGTTTGCCGGAGGCTTGTCTTGTCAAGGCATGACCATAAGGCTGACCGGCTATGGGCTCTGACAGTATGGGAACACAAACCCCGGTTTTACCAGGGCACCCTCTATGACCATTCGACCTAGTACATGTTCGGATCCATAGTGACCATTCCAAGAATAGGACAGGTTGCTTACCCGATGTTAGGTTGTTTGAAAACCGTTGTGTGCGTAGTGAAACCCTAGCTCCTGACAAAATAGGACAGGGAAACCCTACCCCAACATAGGGGTGTTTTGGCTCTCACTTACTTGCTATGTGCTTTTAGAGTGTATCTCTACAGGAACGCATATACCAGTTTGCGAGTTTGAGTATCGGGCCCGAGGGCACCAGAATCAGTATTGTTGAGAATCAGTTATCAAGAATCAGTTATCCGCGGGTATCAGATTCAGTATTTTGGTAACAGAAATCTGGGGAACAGTAATCAGTAGTAGAGTACAGTCGTTTGGCTACACCCGTGTTTGATCAGTTTGGACTGAAATGCTGCCTGTTTTTCCTTTCAGCTCAGAGAGTCAGAGAATTGATACAGAATAGCCAGTGTTCCCCCTTGCTGAGGCAGAATTTATGGCGGCACAAAGTTCAGAAGAAATTGTGGTTATGACGGCAGCATTGGAACAGGGGGCCGCTCCGCAGAGTGAGGCCAGCATCAATATGTCACACCCACCCAGGTCGCCCGTTGTGCACCCGGTCTGGGCTCCCCAGTTATATCAGGCTCGTGAGCCCACCACCTTTGAATTGATGGGAATGATAGGTGACCTCCAGAGGTCCGTGGCCGATCTGGCCTATGGAATGTCGGCTTCACCGCCAGCGGCGCCGTATGCCGGGAATTTCGTACCACATGAGCCCCCACTACTGGGGTGGATTGTGATAGAGCTCAGCCAGCCAGAGGTGGCTTCCAGCTACAGCCGCGACCTGCCAGCACCAACCCAGACCCTTGATCAGGCTGAGGCTAGAGGAAAGGACGAGGCAAAGGTAGATGCCGATCCTATTGAACAGCTGATGTGGGCAGTCGAGGCTCTGAAAGTCAGAGGGATGAACAAGCAACAAACATCTGCGATCGTGATCAAAGTTGTGGATGATGCTTTCCCCACTCCGATCAAAGGCAGTTCGAGCCAGGTAGAAAATCGGGATGGGCCCCGTCATGCCTAGACAATTCCTGTCATTCCCAACCCTGCACCGGGAATGGGTCAAAAAGCCAAGGCAGTGCCAGCCGACCCTTTCGCTAGCGCATCTGGCAAGAATCCTCAAACTTCAAAGTACCTGTCCCGAGGGCGCAGGGTCTTTCACGACCTCCACATGCCTTTGTCTAGGGCATTACTAATATTGGCGAAGAATGGGCATCTTAAACCTTTGGAGCCTCGGCCACTCCCGAAGAATCTCCCTGCCACGCATGATGCTACCTTGTACTGCGCGTACCACCAACAGTCCGGTCATAGTACCGATGGTTGTTCCCGCCTTCGTCATGAAGTGCAGGATTTGATCGACAACAAGGTTATCCTTCCACCCACCTCAGCCAAGTCCGTTACCACCCAGTTGTTGGATTTCGAGGGCTCAGATACTGTGAGTATGTAAAGTGAACCGCCTGCAGGCAACATTTGGTATATTTTGGATGTAGCGTCTGGCACGCATTTTTGAGCATCGGTGAAACCGAGTTTTGTAAATCCTGGCTTGGATATCGAGTCAGTCTTTTGTTTGAGTCTGTCTCTTTGTCTTGAGTCAGTCTTTTTGCTTAAGGGTCTGTCTTGTTGTGTCGAGTCAGTCCCCTTTGTATATAATACCAGTTGATTCTGGGGTTGTTGTCCCGAACACCGTTTTGTCTTGTAATTATCTGTTTTTGTTTTGAATCTGTTTCTATCGAGGGGCCAGTTGCACCAACAAATCCGAGTGAAACAGCTGTTGCTATCTCAACTTCATGCTTGCTTTCAGCATAAGCGCCAGAGAATTTGATTGGGCTGACAGTACATCCCGCCTGCTCTCCTGCGCTCCAAACTCATTGCATTAACCTAAGTTTTTCAAAAAACAAACCTTTTGAACACTGCGGTGAGGAAAACGAAGAGGAAGGAATTCCTCGGGTTTTGCAAAATTTTGATCATTTTGAGAGAAAGAGAGGCACGCTAAGCTTTTTTTTTTTTTTTTTTTTATGAATGAAACCATGCTTGTCGGCGTAAGTACTGAGAAGGATCCTGGCCTGATCCAGATTGGTTCCACACTATCTTCGGCGCGAGCGATTTGTCGCTTTCTTAAAAACTTTCAAAAACAAATGTTTTGCGCGGCCCTGTGAAGACTTGTGTGGAATCCCTCTTGAGGTCGCGCAGCCTAGGATCGCTCTCAGCCTCAAGATTCAACCCATTTGTTTTCCGACTTTGAACCCGTTCAGAAAGTTCAACGGACAAACGCCATGAAAGGCCCGTGTGGCCAGTTTTGAAGTAGCCTTCGATCAAGAAGCATCAAAGCCGAATCAGAAGGAGTAGATCTCGCCAGAAGAAGCTCGTGGAGTAACCGGGATGGATTCTCCTATAAATCATTGCAACAGCCGTTCTCCTAGACACGGAGGGGCTTCCAGTTCAGGAACCATTTGGCATGGACTTGCTACACTTTTACCCTTTGAGAGGCTCGCTGGGCCGAAAACCCGGAAGGGCGACCCAGGCAAAAGTTAGAGCAAGAGAAAAATACAAAAAAGCAAAAAATACAAAAAATGCAAAAAGAAAAGAAAAGAAAAAAAATGAAAAAAAAATGCAAAAAAAAAGAAATGAACAAAAGAAAATGAAAGAAGCTCGCAAGGTTGAAAACCCGCATCGGGCACCTTGGCAAAAGTGAGAGCTTAAAAAGTGAAGGTTAAAATACCTGAGTGTACCTTAACCGGAACTACGTGAGGCTTGATTCCCATGTTTGGGATACGTAGGCAACTTCATCATGAAGTCCAGCCCCCAACGCTTTCATAGCGTCTCAGTACATGCAATGGTTTCGATTTCATCCCAAAGTCTAGTCGCTAACGCTTCCAAAGGCGACTGTGTCCATATATTTGTTGTGACCGTCTTCGTCATCGCTGTGTCCAAGAGTTCGACCACCGCCAATGAAGACTGTCTGCGGATTGCCGCGGCATCATCCCAAACAAGGGGCAACTTTCCGTTGCCACGAGCCGTTGTGAGCCGCCATTCAAACTAGGGGCAACTTTCCATTGCCTCCCACCCCCCTTCAAACCAGGGGCAATTTTCCATTGCCTCCGATCCGAGGTTGCGCATCTCGAAGAGTAAGTTCTATGCTTGTTGAGCATCAGCTGTTTGAAAAATAGTTTTTGAAAATTTTACTGAGGCTGACTATTTTCTCGAAAACTATTTCATTTTCCAAAACTGGACCATTGTCTTGGACCCAAAAAGGAAAATTTTCAGTGCTTGCAGCCTGACTCGCATACTTTTCAAATCAAAAATCGAACAAGTACGCTAATCCGACTCTCATTTTGATCAAAATTATTTTAGTAGAAAGCAAAAACAAAGAATGGTTAAAATGATGAACTAGGGGCACAGTTGAGCCAGGCGTTCTGTCTTTCCCCCGTCATCGACGTACTTGCCAGAAGAGCGCTCTACCCATCAGAAGAAATGGCCGTGAGCTAACGGTGTTGAGCATGAACCCACGCCTTCTTATTCATCCATTAATCACCTCGGGGAGGGACAAAAAATGAGAGAATGAAGAATAGAGAGGTGTAAGTTGAGAGAAAAGTGAGGAAAAGGGTTTTGAGAAAAAAATCGAGCTCGAGAGCCGAGTGATGTGAGAATCACAAATCAGAAAGAGTGGGAAACAATACCTAGAGAAACTGGCTCCTCGTGATCTGAGGTCCCCCGTCGTTGTTAATGCGTCTGTGTGTCGTGTCGTTTATTGTGTTTGCCTCAACCTTTGTTTCAGGGCTCTTCTGAGCGCGTCTCGTTTTGTTTTAGGTCGTGTACCCTCTTTGTTTGAGTCCTCCCTGCTGTGTTCAGTTGCAGGCTCGATACCCCAGTTTGAAAAACCCTTATCTAATTACAAAAATCGTTTATGCTCAGAATGTTGTGCCATTCTCTATATTCGATTGTGTTTCAACCCTAGTCGGTTTCACCCTTGAAGGCCGTCTTGTCAAATTGGGCTGTTTTGTTTGAAGTTTGTCGTGTGCAGAATGAAACGAATGCTGTGTTACGGGCTGTATGCAGATTAATCCCCCAACAGAGTAAGGGCTATGTGTCCAAAATCAGGCGGTGGGTTGCTTGGGTTATTTTAATGCTGGCTGTTTAAGTTATCTGATTATTACAGTGCGAGTGTTCAATTTTCAGATAACCAATCAATTTCATTTACATTGAGGTGTAACATGATGAGATGCGATGCAATGCATGAAATGTGTAAATGTAAATACTTTTTCAGATAAAAAGTCCGTTTCATTTCATTATCTTTTCAAATGTACAAGTTTTGGAAACAAAAATCTGCCTGCGACAGTACAAGGTAATCTAACTACCAACAAAAGGAAAAGTACAAAGAAGAAAAGATAGCAAAAATCTGCATCCATGTCGAGCACTCCGGGGGGCCGTCAGTCCGTCCTAGTCCTCTTCCTGGACGAGGGTCCAGGAGCATCATCAGCATCGTCGTCAGAGCCCGAGCTAGTGCCTCCTCCGGTCTCCTCCTCTGATGATTCTGACTCCGCCTCTGCCTCCGCCTCTGACTCCTCGTCATCATCATCATCGTCCGGGACTGGAGCTCGCGAGCTGCTCCCGACATGAGCGCGCCCCGCCTTGGAGCGGGGGAATACCCGGCCCTCCTCATCTCTCCCTCGAGCCGGGACGGAAGGTCCAGCTAGAGCACCTCCTGCCATGGGAATCTGGAAAGGAGGCTGAAAAAGTACATAAAAGGGAAATGCATCAGTATACTGTAGACAGTTTATCAGTGCAGAATGCAATGCAGAGTACAGTGTATGAATGCCGTGAGCAGTCTATCAGTGCAGAATGCAGTATATGAGTACAGTATGAGAATGCCGTGAGCAGTTTAACAGTGCAGAATGCAGTATATGAGTACGGTGTATGAATGCCGTGAGCAGTTTATCAATGTAGAGCATAGTGCAGAATGCAGTGTATGCAGTGTATCAAATACCGTGAAATCAGTGGATCAGGTGTCATGCCGTGCATCAGATTACGTGAATCAGTGTATGAATGGTTTGAGGCCAGTGTCAGAAGAACATACCGGTATGCTGTAGAAGGCCAGGAGATCAAATGTCCGCTGGAGCATCCCCATCATCGAGGCATTCATCGCCAACGACTGACGGGTGTACTCAGAAGAAGCCTGCAAAGGTATCAGATGCATCAATATTCTGTGGAATATCAAATAGACTGAAAATGAAATGGCTGTACAGAAGTGCAGTAATACATACCGGAGGTAAATCGGGGACGCCGATGAGCTCGTGATCAGCCGGTGGAGGGGCGAAGGGGATCTGATAGGTCGACCCACCCTGCCCCTGGAAAGTCAGTACAGCGGGCAGGGCAGGCCAGCCAGCTCCCCGTCCTCCCTGCACTCCGCCCCTGCCATGGACTCGGGCCCTCCTCGCAGCCCCTACTCCAACTCCCGCTCCGGCTCCAGCCGCCGATGCCACAGGCCTGGCCCCCTCTGCTCGACGGCCGCTCAGAGGTCGCATCAGGTACGTCCGCACGTACTCCTGATAGTCTTCGGTGCCTCTGAAGCCGGCCTCCTCCCAGCCAATGGTGTAGTCTTCCATCTGCTCGCTGGTGAGCCTCTCGGTCTCCCTCATATACGCAGGAGGGTGAACCGGGACTATCTGCTCAGGTAACCCCAGGGTCTGGCGTAGGAAACGCTCCCCCAGGTACCAAGCCCGACAGGCCGGGCCCTCTAGCAAGATCCGGAAACGTGAGGTCTCATCGGCACCGGCGAACCGATCTCGAGTCACAGCTGGCAACGGAGCCCACGGCCGCCAAGTGATCTGAAAATGACAGACAGTTTGTTATCTACTGTTATCGAAATATGCAGTGGGAAAGCGAAGCTTAAATGATTTGCCAGTAAAACATACCTCGGCTGGGGTAATGGTGTCGAAGTATCGGCGGAAGAAGCCGAATGTCTCTCGTGGCCGCCGGGTGCATCTCCCGTCGAAGCGCCGTGAGAAGGGGACGACCAGAGGGGTCTCCGCGACAGGTACAGGGGCAAGCCTAGGGAAGTAGGCGTAAACCCACAACTGCAAGATAAATACCAGTGCATTTATCAGATGAAGCAGGATGCAGAATAAAGCAGAAATGGCAGAGCCGTGTGTTGTGCAGTGTATTGTGAATCGTGTACAGTGTGAGCAGTGTGCAGTCAGTATAAAGTAGAATGTATGTGTGTGCCGTGTGTACAGTATACAGCAAGTATAGAGCAGACTACAGTGTGTGCAGTGTACAGAATACAGAAAATATAGAGCAGAAATGTAAAAGTGGAGAAGAAGTGTACATCCCAAGCCCGCTAGTAACCTCCAAGCAACTGGCCGCTGCCGCGAGAAGCCGAGCTCATGTATCCATAAAGGGTGGCCAGAGCGGCGCCACCCCAATCATAGTGCAGAATGTCCCGGACGTCCACCAATGCGCTGAGAAGACAGAGAGGCACGGTGTTCGCCCGGTCGGCGAAGATGGTCGTCCCGAACAGGAACATGAGGAAGCCGCGAGCATACCTCTCCACGTCCTCCTGGGTCATCTCCGCCTCCTCCTCTAACACGGACTAGACTCGAAACTGGACCTTGAACCAGGAGTATCGGATGAAACCTGGGCGAGCTAGGGGTGGCGCCTCCCCCAGTAGATGGACCTGAGCGGCGGTCCACTCATCCATGTCAATGTCGAAAGGGATCGGATCACCCCCCACCCCGATGCCAGTGAGCATCGAGAAATCATAAGGGGTCATCGTCATGTCCCCTGCAGTGGAAAAGTGAAAAGAATCCGTGGTGTCCCACCACCTCTCCGCCAGAGCGGCGAGGAGAGGTCTGCATGTGGAGAGCCTGGAGAGTCCTTGGCAGAAGGCGCCGAAACCCGCTCGATCCACGATGCGCCGGACTGCATCAGGGAGCTCACCGTACCACTCCCGAGCGCCAGTATTCCTATACCCGCGGATGGTATGGGAACCCTCCTGTAAACCGAAAATAACAATTGCAAGACAACATTCAAAATGCAGTTTTGGAAAAGCAGATAAAGCATGTGTGCAAGTTTGACAGATTTAGGCAAATACCGGGTGCCGGTGTGCTTACAGTGAAATACGTGTGATGTGTCAGCGTGTTTGGGTGTTTCAGAACAGATATAGCATGTGTGCAAATTTAACAGATTCAGACAAATACTGGGTGCCAGTGTGTATGCAGTGAAATACAGTGAGTGCAGTGTATTTGAGTGATTCAGGGCTAGTGCAGTGTGTGTGCATGTGTCAGTCTCAAGCAGATATCAGTTGTATGTATGTTTACAGTCAACTACAGTCTACAGCATATCAGTTTTCAGCAGTTAAAGAATACAACTAGCTATGACAGTTTTTGTATCCTACATTGCGAAAAGTAAAGCAGAAGACAAAGAATTACCTCGGAAGTGCCGAATGAAAGATGGGAGGTAGGCTCACGCAGTAGTAGCTCAGGCGCCATGTGCCTCTCGAAGCTCCGGAACTGACGCAGGCCGTCGGGGGGCAAAACATGGATCGCCGGTCGGTAGGTCGCCGAGTCGAACGGGCGCTCGCTCAGTGGTAGGAGCTCGACCCCGGGATCCATCTCGTGGTTCGGGGGAGTCCCGCCACGTGGAATATCGTCCGCCATATGAAAAAATTATGAGAAAATGGCCGGAGGAAGGAAAACCGGGCCGGAATGCGAAGAGTCAACCGAAAAGTCAACTCCCGAGAGGGTCGGAAATGGCCGGAAAGGCTGGAATGTGAAAAGGCACGGAAATGAAGAGGAAAACAAGGGGAACAAACCCCGAAAAGGCGGGAACGCCAAACGAGGCACCGAAACAAAAATGTGATCGGTTGAAAATGTCTGAAACGCGAAGAAAATCGCGAATCCGACGACGAAACGGGCGTAGAACGCGAAGAAACGGAGAAACGGGGAGACAAAAACGCTCTAGAGAGAGAGGGCAAGAGTTTTCGGCGGTAGGGAAGTGAGGCACTAGGGTTTGGGAACCCTATTTTATAATGCCCAGAGTGAAAAGTCGAAACTGCCCCGAATCAGCAACTTTTTGCCGGTCGGCAATGTTTTGTGCCGGCCGGCACTTTTCTGTGCCGATGAATTTATTTTGCAGCCGGTGGCCTCCCCTCCCGGCCGGTGGTGTTTCCACAGCCTTGTTTAGGCCATGTGAGAAGTTTTGGGTCTTCATAGCTCAAGAAGGTGCAAGAAAGTGCATTTCCGATGCTCAACCGGCCTCCGTTTTGACCTCGGGTCGTGTCTTCTGTGCGTGGCACTCCAATTCATACAAGGTATATCCTTTTCGTATCCTTTTAACTTTTACAAGGTCCAAAAGTTGCCCCATGTGTATCGCATATCAATCGCACTGTTTTGTGCATTTCCAATCGTCGCACTGTTTTGTGCAATTCGAATCGGCGCACTGTTTTGTGCATTTCAAATCGGCGCATTGTTTTGTGCATTTTAAACTGGCGCACTGTTTTGTGCATTTCAAACCATCGCGCTGTTTTGTGCATTGCATTCCGTTGCGCGGTTTTGTGCACCTCATTTCTTTACTTGCGTAGACCGCATGTTAATTACATTACCTGCATAGACCGCATGATTGTAATCGTTTCTTTACTTGCGTAGACCGCATGTTAATTACATTACCTGCGTAGACCGCATGATTGTAATCGTTTCTTTACTTGCGTAGACCGCATGTTAATTACATTACCTGCGTAGACCGCATGATTGTAATCGTTTCTTTACTTGCGTAGACCGCATGTTAATTACATTACCTGCATAGACCGCATGATTGTAATCGTTTCTTTCCTTGCGTAGACCGCATATTTATTGTTCAATTTCTTTACCTGCGTAGACCGCATGTATTGCTTGCGTAGACCGCATAATTGTTCAATTTCTTTCCTTGCGTAGACCGCATATTTAGTGTTCAATTTCATTACTTGCGTAGACCGCATGTATTGCTTGCATAGACCGCATTATTATTTCATTACCTGCGTAGACCGCATGTTTTGATTGCGTAGACCGCATATTTATTAACTTCATTACCTGCGTAGACCGCATGTTTTGATTGCGTAGACCGCATATTTATTAACTTCATTACCTGCGTAGACCGCATGTTTCGATTGCGTAGACCGCATCTTTATTAATTTCATCACCTGCGTAGACCGCACGCTTTGATTGCATAGACCGCATCATTGTTCAATTTCATTACTTGCGTAGACCGCATGTATTGCTTGCGTAGACCGCATTATTTCATTACCTGCGTAGACCGCATGTTTTGATTGCGTAGACCGCATATTTATTAACTTCATTACCTGCGTAGACTGCATGTTTCGATTGCGTAGACCGCATCTTTATTAATTTCATCACCTGCGTAGACCGCACGCTTTGATTGCGTAGACCGCATCATTGTTCAATTTCATTACTTGCGTAGACCGCATGTATTGCTTGCGTAGACCGCATTATATCATTACCTGCGTAGACCGCATGTTTTGATTGCGTAGACCGCATATTTATTAACTTCATTACCTGCGTAGACCGCATGTTTCGATTGCGTAGACCGCATCTTTATTAATTTCATCACCTGCGTAGACCGCACGCTTTGATTGCGTAGACCGCATCATTGTTCAATTTCATTACTTGCGTAGACCGCATGTATTGCTTGCGTAGACCGCATTACTATTTTCATTACCTGCGTAGACCACATGTTTTGCTTGCGTAGACCGCATTATATCATTACCTGCGTAGACCGCATGTTTCGTTTGGGTAGACCCCATATTAATTTCATTACTTGCGCAGACCGCATATTTTGCTTGCGTAGACCGCATAATTTGTTGATTTCATTACCTGCGTAGACCGCATGCTTATGAACAATTTCATTGCCGGCGTAGACCGCATGCTCCACTTACATGTTTGTATTTCCACAGCATTGTTATGCTTCCCACTTGCTTTGCGCTGTCACGCATTTCAAGTACGCTATCTATGCATGTTGTTAACAATATTGTACATGTTAAGTTTGTTTTCTTTGCAGGAACGATATTGTATGTACGGTCCATTTGAGGCTGGTGCAACCAGACGAACCGCACAGGTATTGTATCCTCCGAGTGAGAAGTATTGAGAATTGCATAATTCTCTTACATCCTTTCTGCATTGTAGTGTAGTTTGGTGTATGCTAGCTTAAAACTGTCGCATGTTTGCTTCGTTACAGCTTTCTTTGCATGATCATAAGTTATGCTTGGCTCTGTGCATTGTCTTGCATTTTGCCCCTGCCTTCGGGCGCATACCTTTTTTGTCTTGCATGTTTGTCTAAGTCTTCGGCCTTGTCAAAAATGGGTCATCTCTGGGCTTTGACATTCACTCCCGTCATTATTATGACTTTCGAGTTCTGTCAAAGAGGGGCAACTGTAGACACCCCATTTTTGACCGTCCTCAAGACTTGGACGTCACCGTTTGAACATTCGGTGATTATCCATGTTTGTGTTCGTTTGGAGTTCCCGGAGGCCTCGGCTCGCGTGCCTTGCCTCAGGATCT
Source organism: Camellia sinensis (assembly GCF_055761805.1). NCBI lineage: Eukaryota > Viridiplantae > Streptophyta > Magnoliopsida > Ericales > Theaceae > Camellia > Camellia sinensis. The sequence continues at coordinate 113,095,690 of NC_138963.1, read as the reverse complement.
CTGAACTCCACCGTTTAGTGTCTGGTTTTGCACCGAACACTTGTGTTTTGCCTAGGAAAGGCAGGGTAGGGCTTGTAGACCATCCCCACCCACCACCGGCAGTGGCTAGAGGCCACCGGCTGGTTTTTGCTGCCACCGGCAATGTATATTGCCGGCCGGCACTATTTGTTGCCGGTCAGCACTATTTAGTGCCGGCCGGCACTCTTTTTTGCCAAAATGGCATTTTTGGCCGGCCGACTACTGTGCATCTGCTTTTGCAGATATTTTAAGACAGCTGTCTTGCCTTTTGCTCCCCTCCATACACGTGTACGGAGGGATCTCCCTCTTATGAAGCTTGTCTTGTAAGCTTTACAAGACAAGAAGTGCCATAAAGGGAGGGGTGGGCCTCTTGGCTTGAGAGGTTAGACACTTAAGATATTTAGAGAGCTTAGATAGCCATTGTTAGGGTTTGAGTTCTAGGATTAGGGTTAGATACACATCCTATCTCTCTTTCCCTCTCTTTTGTGCTCTTGTGTCTATTTTAGTCCATACTATTGCACACAAGCACCTAGTGTTTCACCTTCCTCCTGGAACTAAGGTTCTAAAGGAATGATTTTGAGGTGTTGGTACTGGATTCAAGCTAAGGAAGACCATTGGAGCATCATTGTTGAAGAAGGCTTCAAGGGTAAGAATCTCACCCCTTTTTACCACATTTTTGCATTGTATTTCTACCTATCTTAAATTCATTTTTGAGCTTAGTGTATAATACAAAAAAGTTCTTTTTTTAGACCCTCTTGGTTGTTTGTTAAGAGTGTTTTGTGGTTTGGGTAAGTTTGAATACCCTTAGGCCTTGAAAGGCCTCATTTTGTGCCCTTTTGTGTGAACTCCGGGATTTTGGTGTTGGGGTCCCTTCACCACTGAAATCTTGAGGGATTTCAGTGGTGAAGGTGATGCCTTGAAGTCCCAAGAAGGAGAGGGCCACCCCCTCTCCTTGTTGTCCTTGAAAAGGGCATGTTTTGGTCTCTAAAGGGAGCCTATGCTTGAGTGTGTGTTGAGCATGTTTAGGCTGTTTTTCATGCTTATATACCCATAATATAACATGATTTTAAATTGGTTTTGGTACTCCATGCATGCTTAGCATAGTTGCCGTGTAATGCCTTGTTATGCCTTAACATGCCTTAGGTTGTGTGCCTTTGTTTCTAGTATGTTTTAGGCTTACATTTGTGAAGATTTTGTGCTTATCTTGACATGTTCTAGGTCTGTCCATAAGTGTTTGGGTTGATTTTGGCATGCTTGGTATAGCTCCTTTGTATTTGGGCTTGTTGGCCTTGAGCATATGAATGTATAGCATGACATCTTTGCATTGATTTGGTGATTTGGGATCATCCATCATGTCATTTCAGTCCTATTTGCATGCCTATATGTTTACCTTGGATGCATCTTTAATGCCTCATAAGCTTGTGTAGCAATGCTCCATGTTTTGGTGTTTATGCATGCCTTTGTTTTTGAGTCATTTGGATGCCATCTAAGTGGTCCTTAGGCCTTGTATTAATGTCCCAAAACTCTGTTTTTGGCCAATGAGTCCATGCCATGTTTGGTTTTGCTAAGTGTAGTTCAATACTCCATTGTTTTGTTTTGAGCACTTAGGCCATTTGTTGCATGCTTGGCTTGATTTGTTGCTTGGTTTGGCACCATGTTTTAGCATGATTTTAGAGCTCATATTGCATGCTAATTGTCCATGAAATCTCTTGTCGAGTGTGCTTGAATGTTGCTTGCTTAACGCTTAAGGTTTGGACCATAACATGTGTATGTGTGCATGTGTGTTTAGCCTCCATTTTTGGGCATTTTGGCTACTGTTTTAGGCCTATTTAGAGTTGCCTAATTCATGTTTAAGTCCATCTCTCCATCTATTTGCATTGCCATATGTATGCTTGTATGCTTGCATAAGTTTGTTGCCATGCCATGTTGCATCCTTAGCTTGTATGCCTAGGTTGCATTGCATCTTGCATGCATGCCTTGTTCCTTGACTTAGTGATAGGAATTGGGCCTTGTTTGATTTGATTTGGTTTGCATGCATTTAAAATCAAAGTTGCATACTTGGTTCCTTGGGCCATCATGCATGGAAATGTGTGATTGGTGGTCCGAGAATCGAGGCACATGCCCCTTTGAGTCATTATCATGATAAGGGACATGGTTGGTGCATATATGCCTTGAATTGTGCTGCCATGCTTTGCCTTGCCCTCTGTTGCTGTCATTTGCAGATTCTGCAGGAACACTCTGCCGACCGGCAGTGTAAGGTGCCGACCGGCAATAATTTCCCTGCCGATAGCTTTGTTTTGTGCCGGTGGCCACCACCACACTGCCGGTGGAAATTCCATTCAGCCGGTGGTGATCCCCATTGCCCAAGGAAGCAGTCCTGAGGTTTTGCCAACCTCCAGAGGAGTGAAGAAAGGAAAACAGAGGCAGCCTATGCATGGCGGCGTGTTTCCCGAGGCGATTTTCCTGCTTTCTTAATTTTAGTTAATTTGCTTAGTTGATTAGGCAGTTTGTAATATTTAATTAGCTTGCGTAGTTAATTATTTGTAATATTTATTTGGTCCCTCCGAGTGAGGGCAAATCTGTAATAAGTGTGTGTGGGTGGTGTGTATGTCTTCCAACCCCACTTCTTTCTTCCCTTTTATTTACCTGCTTATGATGGTAGATTAGGGCACGTTTAATTTAGCATACCTTATGCTATGCATGTGTGCATCCATTTGTATTGCATGCATTAGGCTCGGTACATCACGCTAACTGCATTTGTACTTCAATTCAAGAAAATTGAATATGTGATAGTTGATCGCATTTCATATGCCATGCTTAGATTAGCCGAGCCTATCTAATTGCATCCTGTATGTGTTGCATTAGGCAATTTAACATGAATTAGGACACGCATGTTTTGCTAACTAGTTTACTGTTTTGGCACGGAGTACGATGTAAGTATTTATGCTTTAGCATCTCGCATGTGTGTGAATGTTAACATGACAGTATGCTTGCCATGCGGCTAAATGCTTATGTGTTAAACTGTTTGAATGCCTGTGGGTGAAGGTTGGATTGTTTGAGTTGGAAAAACTCATTGAAATCCGTGTTTTAGCCTACTTGCGAGTAGCAAATTTCAAAGCATTTTCAAAACAAACGGATATGCAATGTTTCTTTCCAAATTAGGCAATCTAGTCTATACTTGTTTGCTGCGCGCATAACATAGTAATTCTAGGCTAATAAATGGAATAAGAACACATAATGTTTTCAAAATCAGATATCATGGTTAGTAGAGGCCGGTCTTCGGACTGGGCGAAAGGGGATGCTCATAGCTGACCTTCCCCGATCGTACCCAAGCTCCCGAGCCGAGACAACTCCGGTGATGACGGACATGTGGCCTTCGGCACCGAGTCAGGGTTTCCTAAATTTCCCCATTTTAAAAATATTTAGGTGGCGACTCTGTATCTGGCAAAGCAGTCCATGTTTGGCACTACTTTTTCAAAAATCTGTTTCTCAAAACGATTTGCCAGATTTGGACTCTTTGGTTCAGATTAAGAACCGCGACAACATAAATCGCGAGTCCGACCTGTAGCAACGAAGATTCCCTCTCGGGCTTGCTACATCAACGCAACTAATTCTCCAAGCGCTAGCTGGAAGGTAATGGTACCCCTTATTCTTAACGTATGCATATTTCCAACCATCACGTAATTCAACAAACATAAATACCTCGAGTGTACTACATACACACAATCGATTCAACATCACGATGTCATCTTCCACCGATGACCAAGGACAAAAGCTGTAAGTATAAATATTTAAACACAAGTAATACGATAACCCAATGCTCAGTTGACCTTAAGTCCAATAACAATGATAACAACAATGTTTAAAAGTTGCAAAATCCGACCTCAAGTTCATTCCTAAATTTACAATACGCCTTGGTTTCTTTCTCTTTTCAAAATCAACTCTTTTATTTTCCAAGTTAACATGTCCAAATATTTTTCTTTCAAAAAGCAATTTCCACATTTCAATAAACCCCCTCCATGGATTTCAAGCCCTAACCCAACTCCACTTAACATAATTAATCCAAATAAATTCCAATACCAACGCTGATTCTCCCTTTATGCTATCGACATAATAACACAACTCAATACTAACAAAACGCAAACATTATTCAACTTTACCCCTTTTTAATTCATTAGACCAAATTAGTAAATTGGGGTTTTCTCTTCCTTTCAACATAAACATGTTAGACTGCTCCCCAATTAATCCAAACAACCATCAATTTTACAATTTTAACCCAATCATTCAAACCCTAGATCCCCTTTACACACTTTTTGAAAACTCTTAATAAACATGCTTTTTTACGCAATAAAATGTACCACATGTCTATCTATAGACGAGGTGTTGAAAAGGAACAAAGAAATCCTTGCCTCTTGAAGTGATGAGGAGAAAGCCAAAAAATCTATAGTGACGAAAACATGATCCGCTCATATTGAAATGAAGCCCTTGCGACCCTCTACGTTTTGGTCTGAAGGACTATGGGTCAAAGATGGGTAGAACTAGATGAAAACCAAGTATAAAGAGCTTGGGAGCTCAATAATGGACAAAGGAGAGAGAAGAGAGAGAGAGAGAGAGGACCCAAAAGTGACTTTTATAGAAGCTGAATTCGGATAGACCGCTCGAGCGACCATTCTATCGCTCGAGCGATGAAGAAAAATGCAAAGTACTACAAGCCAACTTCTTAGCTAATCACCCATGTCAAACAAAAAGTCAAGAAATAATGGAACTTGGCACAACTGATTTAGAACCATGGCAGATGTGGTTTGATGGGTCAAAAGCTAATGGTCTAATTGGGATTAGTGTTGTAATTAAGTCACCATAGGGGGCACGAACCACAAATGGTTTCAGAATTGATGAGACCACCTATTCCAATAATCAAGCTGAGTACGAAGCCTTGGTTGTGGGACTTGAGATACTTATTGGTTTACAGGGTCATGTAGTTGACATATTTAGAGATTCTTAGTTGGTAATTAATCAAGTAAAAGGAGTCTTTAAATGTCAAAGTGCAAGCCTATTACCATACAATATTATTGTAGTATGTTTGCTTTCCCAATTCCAAGCGGCAAATGTAACTTACATCCCAAGATTCAAGAATGACAAGGCCAATGATGTGGCCCAGAAGGCTTTGAATTTCAAAAGAAGGGATTACACTCAAGTAGATATAAGCTAGGCACTATATCAGAAGCTAGTACCACCTTTAGCAAAGCAAGGTATATTGGTAGAAGCTAATCAAAATGACATGGAAGAACATGATTGGAGACATCCAATCATTCAGTATTTAACTGGGCCTTCAAAAGCTTAAACAACAGTCAATGCAATTCATAGTGTACGGTAATGCTCTTTATAAAAGAAAAGCATATGGTCTTCTGTTGGAGTGCTTAGGACCAAAAGCGGCATTAACTACCATGGCCGAGGTGAATGAAGGTATTTGTGGTGCTCATCAGCCTAGTGTTAAGATGAGGTGGTTGCTTCGAAGACATTCTTATTATTAGCCAACTATCCTTTAAGATTGCATAGAATATGCAAAGGGTTACCAGGCATGTTAAAAGCATGGCATGAAAAGGCATGTTCCAATAACTGATCTACATATAGTGGAGACGCCTTGGCCATTTAGATGGTCGGCAATGGACATGATAGGGAAAATTTACCCACCTTCTTGAAAACAACATTGCTTCATTCTAGTAGTCACAGACTACTTTACAAAGTGGGTTGAAGCTAAGCTCTATAAGACTGTAGATCAAACAGAGGTAAGTGACTTCATCAAAGAGTTAATCTACAGGTTTGGTATTCCACAGACCATAATTGTGGACAATGAGATTGTATTTGATGAAAAGCTAGTAAAAGCTTTCGCAACATAATATGGAATTAGACTTGTCAATTCCACTCCTATTATGCATAAGCAAATGGTTAGGTAGAGTTATCTAACAAATCCTTGAAGAAGGGGATACAAAAAGGTTGTGGAAGACAATCCTAGGGATTGGCACAAGTTGTTGTTAGATGTGTTGTGGGCTTACAAGAATTCCCAAAGATCAAGTACATGAGTTACTCCTTATGCTTGGGTACATGGGCATAATGTAATGCTGCCTGTGGAGATCAATATTAAGTCCTTAAGGGTAAAATGCTAAGACCATCTAAGTATTGATCAATATCATCAAAGCATGCATTTAGAATTAGAAAGCATGGATGAAGCCAGAATTTTGGCATTAAATAATATCCTCTTACAAAAGAAAAAGGTAGCCAAAAGCTATAATAAAGGGGTTCAACACATCAGCTTTGATGAGGGAGATTTGGTTTGGAAAACAATACTTCCAATAGGAATTAAAAGCCACAAGTTTGGCAAATGGTCACCTAATTGGGAGGGACCATACCAAGTCCATAGAGTCTTGTCTGGAGAAGCTTACCATTTGAAAATTTTAAATGGGTATGTTCATCCCAAGAAAATTAATGGCAAGTATTTGAAACCTTATTACTCAACTATATGTGAGGCATAAGGAATTAAGAAATACTATGTGGAAACATTAAGGAAAAACAATAAACACTTGTGTAAAATAGTGATGTTTCATTTCACAAAAATTGAAGTACATTGTGCCACAAATTGGCCCAAAATTCATTACAACGTTTTAATTGTTCCCTTACCATATGCTATCTACTCTTGAGTGATGGGAATAGTTGTATGACAGTGTTCATTTCCTGTTTGTGACTTGATAGCGCTTGGTGCGTATTGTGTAGCCTCTCTGTATTCTGCTTCAATACCAGATTAACTACTATTAGCCCCTTCTCCAATTTTTCCTTCCTATGCAAGAGTTGAGCGTGAACTTGTGAGGAATAGGAGTGTTGTCCCTTTAGCACTGAAATTTCAGAGTGAATGTGGGAGACAAACTTCTTATCTTTCAACACCTCTTTCTCTGCAACCTTAGCCATTTGGCAAATATTGATATAAAAGTCAATGGTTGCTACTGCATGGGTTAAATGGCCTTTAAAAAGAACATTAAACTATTCGAGGAGGTGACAACATTTGAGGAATCCATTTTTGATGATTGGTTTCTACAAAGCCTTGAATGGAATCCTTAAGAAGGTCCTCATCAGCTCTAAACAAGTGCCAAAGTCTACTTGAGGAAGGGAAATGGACTCGGTAACATATGAGCTCTTAATTATCTCTAGTAAAGAGTCAACTCAATTCAGTGGCCTAGTATCACTACTAGTTGGTAGAGCTAGTATAGATGTGTCAAATAAGCTCGCCAACTGGGCTTCGAAAATGTCTATCTCCTCTTCTGGAAGGAGCATTGCATAAAGGTCACTTGTGGAAGGCAGTGCTAGAAGAATTGGTACGGAAGTAGGAGAGGAAGATGCCTGAGCAGCATCTATGTTCTTGACCACCAGCAAGTCTAAGGAAGTGGGACTGGAGCTGGGCGGTAAGGGAAGTATTGGTGCGCCACCAGTGCCACCCTTAGAAGTACTAGCGGCAATTGAAGCATAAGTGGCAGCAAAGGTACTCTCAAAAGGCAAAGGGGTAACCAAGACTCTAGAAGATAAGGAAGCACATAGAGGTAAGGCAATAAAAACCAATGGCAAATTAGGAAACTCAGCAGTGCTAGGAGATGGGGAGGAGATAATGATTGGCATATCAAGCCTCGATGAAATTAAGGATGAAGCTGTAGGGAGTGTAGTGGTAGGGATCATAAATATTGCTTGCATGGGCTCTACACTCATTGAAAAGCTGGTGTCTGCTTTTCCTTTCCTCTTTAAGGTTTCTAACTTTTTGGGATTTAGGGGTGGCCTTTCAATTCTTTTTAGAGAAAAAGAAGCTGGCATTGAATAGGGGAGGGGCAGGCTAGTTATTGTTGCATTTCAAAAGAAAGAAGTATAAGGGCAATGTTAACATAAAGGGTATAAGAAGACAAAGGGCATCATAAAGGGCTGAAGAGAATTACCAGTAGATGTAGTGGTGGTAGCCGGAGAACTACAAAGAGTGTGATGTTCAACAACTTTGCTTTTCCTTGCAGCCTTTTTTTATGCTGCCTCAGCAGTAGCAACCTCCTCATTGGAGATTCTCTGTTGCCTCTTTTTCTTTGATCTCTAGAACACAATAACCTCTTTGGCATGTTCCTTCTCTATTACCTTAGTTGTTGCTTCATGAACAAAATCCATGATAGCTTTGGTAACAAGTGAGGTTGACCTCTTTCTCTTTTTCAGGGGAGACTCTTCTCTCTCTTCCTCTTCTTCTTCTGAAGAGACCCCAGGTACCTCTTCCATAGGCTGAAGCTTGAGTTAGGCTTTTCTTTTATTTGATGCCTACTATTTTCCCTTCAGTGTGACGAGGGATTGTGCTCGTTGATGTGAGGTCTCCTGTGAAGCCCCTATACCGGCAAAAAAAACACCGAGGATAAGAAAAGTGTAAAAGGGGTAAAGAAAGGCAAAACAAGAGGTAAATCATGTACCTTTCTTAATGGCAGCCCTAGTAATTCTGAGTGAAAAGGCTGAAACAGTAGGGGTGGAAGCCATGGTGATGCTAAGCTCCTTGGTTTTGGCTTGCCCACCTTGGGATGGCACATCCAACTCTTTTAGCAAATCTAGGGTGGGAGTGGCAAGCTGCACTTCTATGTTGGTTGTCCACCAATCTTAAAATTGTTTCATGACCCCATTATGGCTAGTGAAGGGCACAAATTCAAAGCTAGAGAAATCCTTTACAACCTTGATCATTGCTTCATCTAGCATGGATTTTGGCACCTTCGAATTTCTGGTATCAAGATCAGAGTTGGAGAGGCTACTGAGAGGGATTAGGATCCCCTGAGTAAGCCCAAATTGCCTTGCAAATTGGGAAGGGTAGTAAGCCTCAGCAATACACTTGTAGGCCCTGGGGTTTAGGGTACCAATGAAAAGCTTCCTTGGAATCCAAATTGAGGCCTACATCTCCCCATGAATAGGCCTGGAGTAGTTGGTATCAACCAAGAAAGTCCTCAACCATGCTCTCTCCACATTAGCATCGAAGGGGCAAAAGAAGGAATGGCGAATGGACGCTGGTAGGTTGTGGAAATAAGAAAAATAATAAGCAAAACTAGAAAGATACAAAGAAACTCTAGCATAATTCTCTCCGTAGGTGGTAGGCTCTTGCACCAAAAAACTTCAGGCAGTAAGAGTGAAAATCGATGAAGTAAGCAAAAATCCAGAGTTGGAGAACCCAAATAGGGCCTCCTTGATTGGGTTCCAGAGGCCTTTCACAAAATTGGGAGCGAACCCTATACACATGGCCTAGAAAATAAGGGGCCAAGGCTATCCTCTTCTTCAAAGACAGAGCCTTGGCAAGAGGGATAGATTCAAGCATTAATTTTTGGGAAAAGGTACCCAAAAAAAACTTACAAAGCCAGTAAAGAATAAAAGGAAAGAATTCTCGGTCGGTCACTAAACCTTCCTTGTTGTTCTCAACTTCTATAAAATCACTATAAAAAGGGTTCAAAGTAGGAATAGAGAAAGAAACAGTAAGGTCTGGGCTACTTTTTCTTCTATGGATGGGCTTCATCACGAAGGTCCCATTACCTTTAGTTCATGTCATACTTTTGGGGCATAAGCCGTCTAGGCATTTCAACAACTTTCACCATGTAAGTTGTTTATGGGATCATTGATGGGGAGTAGGTCATATCCTTTAGATTCTTTTCATCGAAACAAAGAATCAGGACCAAAGAGGTCACCAATAGGTAAAAGCCCTAGAAGATGACACGCATCAAGTACGGTGGGGGCCATCATACCACACCGGAATTGGAAGAAGTTAAAAGCAGAGTTTCAAAAACAAAGAGCAGCTGGGATAAAGAAGGGGTCTTCAAGAATTATGAACCAGGAAAATCGAAGGGCATCAACAATACATAGGTTCTCTGGCCTCGACAACTCTATCATACCATTCCTTCCATTCAGTCTTAAATGTGGGCTAGCAGCAATGGGGTTGAGTGGCTCTTCAACCTCCCAATTGAAATTCCCTTCGTAAAGAAGGTAGTGATCCTCTAAGCATAGGCACAAAAGGGGAACTGCACTGAGCCTCAATAAAAATAGGGCCAAGGACATAATCCCCTTTTGCATGGTGGCGAGGGATGAAGTACTTTCCATCAATTGCATTGTGGCACTCTAGTTCGTTGTACTTGGCTATTTCATCATTTATGCATCTCCTTAAAGCCACTGAGGGATGAAAACATTCATTGACTGGCAGGTTTGTAAAAGAATAAGTAGCCATTGACGAGAGTTAAACAAGAGATTGAAGAAGTAAAAGCAAGGGTAGAAGGAACAAGAGCTAAAGTAAGGACAGAGGTGAGGTAGAGTTAGAAATGGACAAATGAATAGGTAAGAGCGCAAGAATTAGGGTTTTATACCTTCTTGTCTGAGTTAACCATTTAACCTAATGGGTCAAGTAATTCCAAGCTATTTGGGTTTTATTTTGACCCATATGGAGTTAGGACCCATTTAATATTTCAAAGGTCTTGAAAGCACATTTTTTGGACTTTCTACCAAGAAAATTTCCTTCAAAGGAACATTTTGCTTCCTTTTGAGGAGGGAAAGTGTACTTTGAAATACTTGACTTGGCTTCGAAATGGATGGGTTACTTTGAAGCAAGTATTTTGCTAATATGCTAACGAGTTTGAGATCAAAGACATGCATATTTACAAATACAAACCACATAATTGAAAACAAGAAACCCATATTTTATTGAATAAATAAATGATTACATTGAGGGGCCTATTTGGTTACATTCTCAATTTCGTAAAAATACGGAATGAAAAAGGTTACAAAGTCATGGAACTTAGTCTATCAAAACTCAATGAATATATGTTGTCTCTTTAACCTTTCCTCTATCCTATCTAATTGGGGCTGTTCTAGTTGGTATGCCCTTATTTGGTGGAAAAGTTGTTGGGCCTTTACCTCAAATTCTATTTGCTTCAGTGCCTTCTGCACCTCTTCCATTCCATCCATATCAGCATCCTCTCCACATGCTGGGTTGTGGTTCTTGAAGTCTTCATATTCTTCAAGGAGATTCTCTGCGTCATACTGGGTTTGAATACGAGTAACATAAATCTCTTCCAATGATTCGTTGGTGGCTAGGGCATTTTTATGACAGTTGAGCAGGAGAGGGAGTTAATCTAAAAAGGTATAGAGTTCTGTTTAAGCCACTAGATTGAGGGTATGGCTTCGAAAGACTATATCACAAGCCCATAGAAGGTTCTTCTGAGGGATGTCGTCTCGGAGCACTTCGAAAGATAGGTGAGAGAAGGCAGGAAGCAAAGTTTGAGCTTTATATTGCTGGTAGGCAGAAGGAAGAGTTGGGGCTTGGTATGGGGAAAAATATCAGTCTTCAAAGAGACTGAGTTTCAATTCCTCAATCCAGTTAGAATTATGAAGAAGGGGAGGTGCAGTTAGGTCCATTCCAAAAGAAGAAGGAAATTAGGGCTCATCCACACACTCTAGCCAGTTAAAAGAGCAGAGTTTTGCCTTCTTGGCCAAGTGTGAGGGACTTAGTCCTAGAGTTTCAATTGGATTGGGAGTCTTCCGCACTATTTTTGTTGGTAGAGTGAAGATATACCACGCTGAAAGTAAGTTGTCTTCCAGGCAGTGGAGGTGATCAAATGGTACATAAGGATATACGACTGAGCTACGATAAGAAAGAAGAACCAAAGTAGGGTCATCGAATTCAAAAAATCTATGGTGAATTCGCTTCCTTGTCTGAAGTTAGTTTGGTTTTGGCCAACTATTCCAACTAGTAGCTTTTTCAGAAGAGGAAACAACCTCATCCTAAGTAGAGACCTTTGGAGCAGATGAAAAGCCTTTGAGGTCCATATGAGCAAGCTTTTGTTCTAAAGGTGCATATTCTACGAAAGCCTCCATGACTTGTATAAATGGAGGAGGATAAGTATGGCTAATAAATGCATAAGAGTTCTTTCAAGGTCGGCCATCATTGTCCAGAACCTCTTCATATGCTTGATCAATGAAGGAGAAGGTTTTATTAGCCATCAAGGATGTAAAATTCTCTTCGTTTACACAAATAGTGTAATTGAGGTTCAAGAACAGGGGGAAGTTCAATGTTTTAAATGTTACTTGAAGATGGTTATACTTCTAGAACGATTAATTACCATGCATGTCCCATAACGTGGGCAGTATCGTTCCACTAATATTACCAAGTCTTGGTTATATTAGTACGAGGGTAATGTTAGTCATATATTTTGTGTTAGCCATATATTTTGTATAAGCCAATCACAGCCTGATGCGTGATCCATTAGGGGTGATTTGAGGAATTAGGAAAGATCTCCAGTCATTAGAGGACACATGTCAAATTATATCAATGGCAATGGATTTACAAAGTATTAGAACAATCGAAAGGAGTAAGGTGACATGGCTAAACGTTTCTTGAAGATTTAAATTCAAATTCAGGAGGGAAGCCCAATTGCAAGAAATGGCTTAGTGGAGGCAAAATGCTTGAAACCATGTCCCATGATCATGGAGGTTTCTTTGACGGTTATCATCTACTTCAACAGTTATCAGCCACTTCGACGGTCACTATCAGAGCGTATAAATAGAGAAGAAAGCCGATAGTGGAGGACACCAGAACCAAAACCAGATCCAGAAACCAGTTTATTTTACTTTATATTTTTCCAATTCTTTACTTTTCCAGTTATTTATTTCCTAGTTCTTTACCTTCCACTCATTTACTTTTCACACTGCATCTCAGTTTCTTAGTAGTAGTTCTAAGTTAGTTTGTTCACACTGTAATCCCTTTCGAAGTTATGGAAGTGCGAAGGTACATTTGTAAACATCAGTTTACTTAATAAAATTTATTTTCTAACACTGTTCTCTTCCTCATTCTTTTACTTTTGTGATTAGCTCTTCTGAATTTTCTCATAAAACAAGTCACCAATAAAAATCCTCTTCATCGAAGTTAAAAGTACTTCAAAGCAACTTTCTGATAAATTGGTTGATATTTATTATTTATGTAAAAGACTTATTGATTCTTACTGGCACGCTCTATATATATTTTTAACCTTCGAAAACCAAAAAAGTCAACAATAACGCATCAGATAAAACTTGAGAATCAGTACATATGGATATACTTCCTTCACTTATTGAATAGCTTGTTTACATGCTGCAACCTCCGCGGCAAAAGTTGATGGCAAATTCGGTTGGTTGGCCTTTTGTGCTATTGGTTCATTGCTCCCGTTGTAGCAAACCCAAGCTATCCCTCCTTGTCCATCTTCATGTCTTCATGACCCATCCACTACAATTTTGAAACCCTAAAAATCAAATCCTAAAGAATATCATTAACAAGTATACATGTTTTGTTGGAATGACCTGGTGAATGTAAGGCATTAGATTCAGTTTCAGACAAATGGTCATTAAACTCTTGGACCTCATTTTTCCGTGTCGAAGAAACAAACAAATCTTGAGCAAGAGTAATGGTTTGATGACATGTTAAAGATGTTCCTTGGAAAATTGCATTATTCCTTTTGCTTCCAAATGGCCCCACAGTATTTCAACCAGCTGTCAAATGCAATCATTACCTTTTAGCCCAAATGTCTCACATGCATGCCCCGTGTAAGATATTTGGTAGAAAATTTAGTAGAATTTTTTAGATTTTTAACATTACTCTTTAGTCCAGTCCTCCATTGTTCAAGCCAATTAGGAAAATGAGTTGGAGGGCCAACTGAAAAATCAAGACCTAACGGGCTGCCTCTCCACACCCTTTGGGATTCTGGGCATTGGAAAAACATGTGCTCTAATGTTTCTTCCTCCATCAAACATCTAGGGCATATTGCATCAGGCTGGATTTTCCTAATTTTTAAAACAAATCTGACCGAAAGTATATTATGAAGACATTAAACATAGACCATTTAAGGGGAATTTTGAGCTTCAAATCCAAGTCCAAAGGAGATTGTCTCCAGAGATGTTAATTGATTTTGTACAACACCACTAAAGGTTCAAAAAATTTTAATTTTTTTTAGTATATATAGATTTTTTCCAAATCTTTTGACAATTTACGAAGTAAACCCAGTGAAATCAAGAAACATAAAAACAAATTTATGAGTTTTATAAATTGATCCCAATGAAATAAAAGAAAAAACACAAGCAAATTTTCTTATCCTATAAATTGACTGAAAAAAATTAAATATCTATCACTTAAAAACAAATTCAATTTAACCAAATGTTGGTATTTATTAATGTATATACATGACCAATGGTCATGTTTGATTCACAAGACTAATAGTGAAGTATTAATAATCCTATTAAGTTAGTGTGGTAAACACTATCCAATTGGATTAATATCCATTGGATTAATTATCCCACCCCTACCCCATTACTAATAATCCTACAAATTTGTTGGATTAATTATCCATTGGATTAATAATCCTAAACCAAAATGTTGAAACAAACATAGGATAATTGGGCCCATGGATTAATAATCCCAATCCCATGCTCCAATCCACCCAATCAAACATGTGAGAGTTAATTTTTTTAGAGATAGATTCTATAAAATGAAGGGGTTGTGAATATCGAATCGACTTATTTTTTTATGGATAATATACATGCAACGCCTGATAAAATAAACGATTTGAATTATCAAAATAAAACATGTAATAAAATCCATAAGTCCAAACAGACCTCTCCAACCTAGATTAGTACTAGAGAAAAAGCAGTCCCAATCTGATAATAAGAGATGGTGGGTATGTTAAAGTGTAATCTAAGAATATTTTAGGTTGTGAATGGTTGAGACTAATGATGACAAATCATTAACAAATTGTGACACTGTCCTAATAAGGTAAATTGCGGTTTGAGTAGAAGATTTTGACTAATGAGTTGGTGTGATATCTTCTTTGAACGTTTTTGGATATTCAAGGGTATACTCATGTGAAAACCATCTATTTTCTATAAAATTTGCTATAAAAAATTACAAAATAATAGAAAATTAGAAAATAGTAGAAAGTGAGAAAATTATTTACTAAAAGGTGGAGAGTGCAATTTTTGTTGAGGTTTTTGTCGCATAGAAAAAATTGCACATCTCATATTTTTGAAATTTTTTTTTATAATCTTTTACAGATTTGTAATTTCTCCACTTGCTATAGCAACAATATCAAGTGATTGTTATTTTATCCTGAGTACAAACTACTATTTTGGGAACTTATTTAGTGCCCCATGGGACCACATAGCCATCTCACAAATCTATAACAAAATACCATTCTACCAAGTTATTCTTCAATCACCAACATAAAATAGTGAACCTCACAATATTCAGCAATCACAATTGTTAGGCTTTTGTAATTGGCAATCTTGTTTCACAAAACTCATTTTAATTGTAATTTTATTCGCTCTTTTGTTTTAGTGTGAGTGTTTAGATGTGAATCCAAGCTAAATTGTGCCAGTGCAAAGGAGTTTTTGCTGACATTCTGTATTTTAAGCATTGTTTGTTTTCTATTTCATTGACCATGTATAGGGATCAAGCTTCTTGGTTTGCTTGCAGGGGTCTAATAGGCCGCACCTCCTAGCGGGTCAGAGACAGTGCCCAGGCGGGGTTGAGGAGCAGTGCCCTCGAAGCCAAATTTGATTGACCGCAAGAGTGGTGAAATAGTACATCGAGCGGTGAAATAGTACATCCAGTATTTCAACCTGCATTCAGAACTTTTGGAAAACTTGTTTTATCGCTTGAGTGGTAGAAGTTGTTCTTGGGCGGTTGGCCTATATGTTTTGCATAGCCTTTACTCAAACTGCACTCAAGCGATAAAGTGTGCACTCTAGTGATCATTGCGACTTCATTTACTATAAAGTGTGTCATTTGCCATTTTTAGGATTTAACTCATTCAGATTCAGAGAGAAGTAAAATACAAAGTGTTCTATATTAGATGGTGTTTTTATATGAGTTTTCTTAACGTATAGAAAGTGATTGATTGGTTAACGAACTAAATCAAGATAAACATCGAGGGTTATTGTCGTTCTTTTATTCACATAAAGAGAGAGGTGTTCAATGGTGGATTTTGGGAACTTCAGCCTGAAGCTTTGGTAGATTCTAGAGTAGCTCATCGTCATGAATTTGAATCAACGTTGTGGATTCAATGTTGGGCAAAGCAATTCCGAGGTGAAGACGGTGGTGGAAGGGGCACATCGGGTTTGGTTCAATTCGTGTGTGGATTCGTTAGGTAACTGAGGGTACTTATGTGTAATTCTTTTTATTCTTGTTAGTGAATTGTTTTGTGGCCCTAGCCCATGATTTTTTTTTATCACAATTAGAGGTGTTTCAATTGTGATTTTTTTCACATTAAATCGTTGTGACGATTTGTTGTTGGTTGTTTGATTGCTATTGGTATTTACAATTTAAAATTGAAACATAATTACAAGTCAATATTTCTAAGGTTGTTCATTTTTTTCAACAATCATCTTGCGGCACCAGTCGGCCATATTCCATGGACACTGAATAACTTTTTTTTTTCTGATCGGCAAAAAAAAATCTTTATTGATGGAAACATACAAAAAGAGTAAAGTACACCAATAAAGAGGAGCTCGGAGCTATCTCAAGCTCAGAGCTCCAATTGATGAGAAACCAACAAAAGGAGATAAACAAAAAAATGAAGCATTAACACCCAAAACACTACCAGAACAGAGCAAAACTAGTAACAGAACAACAACACTACTATCAATCTTGAAGGCTAAGTAGCAAACTTTTAGCTCCGCAATACTACTAGCAACCTGAAGATCCTCAATTCCAAAATCACCTATAAACAGCACCAGATCTGGCTGGTCTGGTTGTAGAATGACCACTGAAACAGCAACAACTTTTTAGTTCACTTAGCTGTACAAACCAAAACACTCACACAGAGTACAAGGTCCCCTCTATTTACTAAGCCTCCACCACTTGAGCATCACCTGATGAATAACTACGATACCAACATACAACATAAGAAGGACATCAAAGGCACAATTGCAGCAGAGGCACAAAACTCAACTTTTCACCCCAAAACTCCAAAACAAAACTACAGAGCATACAGACACATCCGGCCCAAACCAAGAGTATTGAGTTCACCAAGACACACAGCATGTCAGTAATCAACATAGAATTGCAGAGCTTCATGCAAAACCCACACAGTCATAGAACAGCAGCACAACACCAGCTTACACAGCAGCATTCACATAATTACCACAAACCCACCCAAGCACCTTTTAATTTGCCTCAAATTAAAGATGAAATCCTGCACTGAAAAGCAGAAATCTGTAAGGTGTGGTTTTGCCCAAAAAACAATCCTATGCTTGATTAAATCACAAAGATCCTCCAAATTTGGGATAGTTGCTCTAAACACACAATCATTTCTGCACTTCCATATTGACCACATCACTACCAATGGAATTACTCCCCAAATCTTCTTTTCTAACTTCCTCAACTTCCCCCCTGCCCACCACGTAAGAAGGCTCTCCACTGAGCTAGGTATAACAGCTTGGACATCCTACCATTTTAGCATTTTAGCCCAAATTTTCCACACAAATGGACACCAAATTAGTACATGGTTCACTGATTCACTTCCACTGCCACAAGACACACAAACTGTAGAGGCACCTTGAGCTATCATACCCAGATTCTGTAAAAACTCCTTGGTCTTCACTCTCATTTTTCCATGCAAAAGACAACATCTCCCTCTTCCAACCAGCCAGCTTACCTTTAACTTTGTCCACAAATGGCTTCCAAGTGGCCTTCATTCTAGGATTAGCTCCTAATGGCAGCCCCAGATAGCTGAGTGGCAGTGTTTTAATTTTGCAATTTAGAACTGCAGCCATTCCATTCATCATCTCTATAGAAACACCCACACCACATACAACACTCTTGTGAAAGTTTATTTTCAGACTAGACAAGATTTCAAAACATCTTAGCACCCTTTTCAACTTTCTCACCTCCTCCACCTCAGCTTCACAAGACAGAAGTGAATCATCTGCAAACTGTAAATGAGTCAACAAGACTCCCTCACAGCCTACCTTCACCCCTTTAATAAGGTTTAGCTCACAAGCTCTGCTCAACAACAAATGAAGACCTTCTGCTACTAGATTAAACAGAAAAGGAGACAGTGGATCACCTTGCCTTAGACCCCTTTGAGGGCTAAACTCTTCAGCAGGGGATTTGTTGACAAGCATTGAGACTCTTGTAGTTGTTACACACTCTTTCATCCAATTGATCCACTTAGCTCCAAACCCAAACTTACAAAACATAGAGAAGAGAAAGCCCCAATTAATGGAATCATATGCCTTTTCAAAATCCAACTGAATAAGAACTCCCTATTTCTTGGCTTTCTTTCAACCCTCAACAACCTCATTAGTAATAAGCACACCATCTAGAATATTTCTTCCATTTAAGAACGCAGACTGGGTTCACTAATGATATATGGCATAACAGATTTCAATCTACTTGCCAAAAGTTTTGCTATGATTTTGTAAATCGAGCCCACCAAACTTATAGGTCTATAGTCAGATAGCCCAGTTGGATTGTCCGTCTTAGGAATCAGGGTTATGAAAGAACTGTTTATGCCTTTTAACAATTTGCCATTCCTATGAAATTCATTCACAAAGTTAATGACCTCACCCTTCATGACCTTCCAAAACTTCTGGAAGCACAACAAATTAAAACCATCAGGTCCTGATGCTTTGTTCCCATCACAATCCATCACTGCTAATGTTAGACTTATTTATTTTGATGATATATTTAATTATGTTTTAATTTATTTGAAAAAGAAAAATAGAATCCAAAATTTATTTTGATGATTTATTTGAAAGAAAAAAATAGAATCAAAATTTATTTTGTCCCATTATTTCTCACCTAAACCTTATCCTAAATATTGTTAGAATGTATTTAATATTCGATTAAATCAGGAGTTGAAACAGCCCAAAACAAAGGTTCAAACAACCTAGCACAACAGCAGGCCAAAAGGTTCAAATGAAAGATATTGAAATTAGTAATGATGGAAGTACAACGGCTATAAACGGTTATAAAGGTTCAAAAGGCCAAAAGGTTCAAAAGGTTCAAGTGGAAGATATTCAAATTTGTAATGATGGAGTGGAAAATATTCAAATTGGTAATGATGGAAGTACAACGGCTATAAATTCAAATTAGTAATGATGGAAGTACAACGGCTATAAACGGCTATAAATTCAAATGACTACAACAGCTATAAACGACTATAATTTTTATTATATATACCAAAGCCTCTAATGTAAACAAGTTATAAAAAAACCTAAAAATATTCTTTGATCTATAATCACTTACATCTATTCTCAGAAATTATACACTGAGCCTTATAGCTTTAATCCCATCTTTCTTGTGTGAGATTTACAGAAAAATCAAAGCTTCATTTTATATATCTATCTTTGAGAGATATTTATTGTAAGCTTTCTTTGAAAGCAAAAATATCATTTCATCTTGTAAAAGTATTGCAAACACTGTTTTCTTGAAATCTTGAGAGTGATTGTGAATCACTTAAGATTTGCAAGGATTTGGACTTGTGAAGTCTGTGTAAAATCCGTGGAGGATTGCTCCATTTGTAAAGAGGTTGCTAGCACTCCTGTGAAGCTAGAAGATAGTGAAAAATCTCAAGTGAAGCTTGAGGAGTGGACGTAGGCCGAGTTGAAGCCGAACCACTATAATTTGTTGGCCTCTCTCTCCCTTATCTCTTTATTTTATTTTAAATTGCCATAGCTATATTTTACATTTTTACTGTGCTAAAATCATTAACTGACATAGTTGTTAAGACACTTGTTTTAATTATTTTTATTTCATTAATTATATTTATCTATTGTATTAGTCATAATTTTTATTAAGATATTATTAATTTTAATTGTGAAAACCTAATTCACCCCTCTCTTAGGTTGTCTTTTGGGTAGAAATTGGTATCAGAGCCTAGACTCTTGCTTTAGATTTAACCATCTAAGAGTTTCGATCCATGGCAACCTTAGCTAGCACTAGCACTACTGAAGGACAAGCCAACAATAGGCCACCATTATTTAATGGAAACACCTATAGTCATTGGAAAGATAAGATGACCCTATACCTACAAGCTACTGATTATGCTATGTGGATTATTGTCACCAAAGGTCCAAAAATTCCTACCATATTAGTAGACAATATTACTGTACCTAAAACTAAAGATGAATGTGATGAGGGGGATCACAAATTATTGCAAGCCGATGCTAAAGCCAAACTCACTCTTGTTTGTGGATTAGACTCTACGGAGTATAATAGAATTTCAAGCTGTGATTTGGCAAAAGAAATTTGGGACAAACTTGAAGTATGAAGGTACAAACCAAGTAAAGGAATCTCGTATTGATATGCTTGTTCATAGTTATGAATTGTTTAAATGAACTCTGATGAATCTATTTCAAGTATGTTTACTAGATTTACTAAAATTGTAAACTCTTTGAAATCTCTTGGCAAAACTTATACTAACAGTGAGTTGGTAAGAAAAAATGTTAGGTGTTTACCAAAGAATTGGGAAGCAAAGGTCACCGCCATTATAAAAGCCAAAGATCTCTCCACCCTTGGATTGGATGAGCTTATGGGTTCCCTATGACTCCTGAGATCACCACGAAAGGACATGAGGATGTTGAAAATAAAAAGAAAAGTGGAATTGCATTCAAAGCCTCATCAAATGAAGAAGAACATGAAAACTCCAGTGAGGATGAAAGCTATGCCATGTTTAGTAGAAATCTCAAAAAGCACTTCAAGAAAACACAATTATGGAAGAAGAAGACCTTTCAAGAAAGAGTACAACAAAGATAACAAGAAAGAGCCTATTATTCGCTATGAGTGCAAAAATCCTGGACATATGAAGATCGATTGTGCAAAATTGAAGAATCATGGAAAAGACTACAAAAGAAACAAAAAGGCCATGGTAGCAGCTTGGGGAGAAAGTGATGATGAAAGCTCAAGTGATAAAATTGAAAATAAAGTAGCCAACTTATGTCTCATGGCTCTTGAATATGAAGACTCTACTCAAGATGAGGTAACTACTCTTTATGAAGAACTTGAAAGTGCATTCCAGGAACTATCAAATGAATTTAGAAAAGTTTGTGCCAAAAATAATGTGTTAAAGAAATCTGTTGCATCTTTATCTATTAATGTAGAAGAATTAAAGAAAGAAAAAATTATTTTGAAAAATGATGTTGATACTATCTCTAATGAGAAAACTACTTTAAAAAACAATGTTGATGATTTAACAAAAACACTTGAAAATTTTGTAAAAGGAAGAGATAATCTCAACATGGTTCTTGGAAATCAAAGATGTGTTTTTGATAAAGCGGGTATTGGATATGACCCTATTAAGAAACAAAAGAATCTCAATACAATTTTTGAAAAGGCACCTCTCATGACACACCCTCATATTACTTGTCATTATTGTAGAAAGAAAGGCCATTATATATCTTATTGTCCATTCAAAAAGAATATGAACATGGGAATTAAAAAGATTTGGATTATTAAGGGATCTAACAAAACTAACCAAGAAGGACCCAAGAAACTATGGGTACCAAAAACCAACACTTGATTGTTATCTTGTAGGTTTGATTTAAGTGCAAAGCTAAAGAAGAGGAGTGATACCTTGATAGTAGATGTTCCAAACACATGACCGGAGATAAATCATTATTTACTAAACTATCATCGAAAGATGAAGGATTTGTTATTTTTGGAGACAATAAGAAAGGAAAAATCATCGGTATTGGTAGCATCGGTATTTCTCCTAACCCTTCTATTGAAAATGTTTTACTTGTTGATGGACTTAAGCATAACCTACTTAGTATTAGTTAATTATGTAATAAAGGTAATCGAGTTATTTTTAATAAATCACATTGCACAATTGAAAGCACAAATGATCATAAAGATTTATTCATTAGTAATCGCTATGATAATGTTTATGTTTTTCATCTTAATGATCTCTATGCTAGTGATGTTAAATGTTTATATGTTAATAATGAAAATAGTTGGTTATGGCATAGAAGACTTGGTCATGCTCATATGAATTTAATTGCTAAACTTTTGAGAAAGGATTTGGTCATTGGATTGCCAAAAATTAAATTTGAAAAAGATCATCTTTGTAGTGCTTGTCAACAAGGAAAACAAACTAAAACATCATTTAAATCAAAATCTCATATTTCCACAAGTAGACCTTTACAACTATTGCATATAGATTTATTTGGTCCCTCAAGGACATCTAGTCTAGGCGGTAAACGTTATTGTCTTGTTATTGTTGATGATTATTCAAGATTTACATGGGTTATGTTTTTAGAACACAAAGATGAAGCCTTTTCTTCTTTCACAAAACTCTGTTGTAGAATTCAAAATGAAAAAGGCTTTCTTATTACTAATATGTTGATTCCTTTTTTAGTCATATCTTTGTAGAATCAATTTTGATGTCATAGCATGTTTTTGAGATGTATACTATCTATATTTTGAATTGTACATTTAAAATCTCAAGAATATGCTCAATATGAAAATTTCATACTTATATGCTTTACATTGGAATATTTGAATGAGTTATGAAATTCGTTGATTATGATCCATCAACAATGTCTAAATGAAAAGAAGTATCATACGTCTGTAGAGACATTGCATCTATCCTATTGAATATCTTTTGAATATGGATTATATTGGCATACATCTCATGAAATGCTTTTGATTGATAAATTGTTGAATTAATTGTTTATAACATTCATGTTGTGTTCTACATTAAGTAAAATGTTTTATCACACTTGAGTATGTGGATTGAATTGATGAAAATGCCTCTTGATAATGTTATGTGATTAAATGAGATTGTTGCATCATTTTTTAATAAAACAAAGAGCATAACACTATTTTCTTGTGCATATTATGCTATGTGCTACAACTTGAAAATTCTAAAAAATAGCATTCCAAACTCTTGTTTGATCATTGAATTATTTTTCACTTTTTGAATTTGTGATAAGAAGTGATTTGTATTGTATTTATATTGAGTAATAGTGTTTGTTCTATGAATGCTATATTTACACAAATCACATTAGAAAAGGTAGAACCAACTTAGGGGGAGAAATCATTTTGCTAACATACTTGTTAAACCCTTTTGAGATGAACTCCTCATGAAAGAAAATTGAAGATTAAAAAGCTTCCATCTCTTGAACCTAACGTATGCCTCATATACTCTCTTAAGCTTTTGGGGTAAAAATTCTATCTTATTTCCTGTGAGCTAATACTGCTATTACTTTGATATGAAAAAGATTGATTATGCTTCATATGATTTGGAATGTATACTCTTTGATGATGCTCTTGCCTAAAAATCATGCCTATGCTTAAAATGTATGCTATATATTGAAATTCATGATTTTTCTTGGCATATGGATTACTATGCCTTGAACATGCTTCATTTTTTGGATTTACATTAGCTCCATGAGATTATATTGCATTTAACCTGTTATGAGCAATATTTGGTATTCTACATAATACTTAAGCTATGATTGTTAAATCTTCTAGATTGCATATTGGTATCCTTAGTAGATTGCATGTTGGTATCATTTTGGCATCCTTATTAGTAATATTTGGCATCCTATTTGATATTATTGAGGAGAACATTTCAGTTATGAGCTTTCATTGTTCATATCTCCTATTGATTTTGCCAAATGAAACAAGGGGAATAATTTAAACTTGATTAGTTTTAAACTGTGTAATTTTTTTTTTTTTTTTTTTGGTTCTGCATCTTGAGGTAATATTAACTTTGCATACATTGATTTTTTTTTAAACCCTCATGGTATTTTATTTGCAGTACCATTCTAGCAACACCAACGTCCTATTAAGTTTAATTTCTACTGGCATTATTTTATTTTATTTTACTTTATTTTTATTTTTTTATTTTGCTATTAGGTTTCATTTCTTTTATTTTTATTTTTTTCATTATTATTTTTTGTTTGGGCTTAATTTTCTTTTCTTTTTTTTATTTTTTAATTTCATTTTTCAGTATTTAAACATAAAAACAAAAACAAATCAAAATACAACTATTTACATTAAAAAAAAAAACACCCTTCATTTTTTTTTTACGGCCATACGCCGATCAAACTAAACATATTTCAAAACAAAAAAAAAACAAAACAAAACAAAACAAAACAAAAAAAAATACAAAAAAAAAAAAAACAAAACAAAACAACCCTTCATTTTTTTCTGGCCATATGCTGACCTCACTTACTTGCATCTTCCACCGTTTTCTTCTTCTTCTTATCACCTTGGGCGACCCTTGACGCCTCTGCCCTCGTGCTTTCGTCGAGAGCGACGACTCTCCATTGACTTTCAAAGGCCAAGAACGACGTTGCTCCAAATCGGGCCATGGAGGTGATTTTCCATTTAAGCTCTTTATTTTCGGCCTTCAGTGTGCCTATTTTTGCGCACGCATCCTTGTACATGTGATGAAGCAGAGAGAGTTGGGCATTGACCTGATGGAGCTCACTCATCCTGTTCTGCAATCGGTGAGCCAATTTTGTGACTGCAGTCACCGTCTCCATACTGGAGGTCAGTGTGAAATGATTGGCTTCAATGTCTGATTGAGCTACCATGATTTGCTCAATCGACATCATAGGAAGGTTAGGCAGAGGAATGACAGGAAGAGTAGGAGTAGGGGCACTCGGTTCAGCAGAGCTTATGGGATCGTTCAGGTCCGGAAACAGAGTGAGGGGACGGGATGAGGAAGCCATGGATTAGAGGTGAGGGGTGTCAACGAAATAAGTTGCAGAGAAATAGAAGCAAACAGACTGAGTTTGGCCTTCTCCGTTCAGTTTTTTTTTTTTTTTTTTTTTGTCTCTCAGTGAGGAAGAAGAAACAGACGAGAGTAGTGAAGAAGAGATAGAAGAGAATGGTGAAGAAGAAAATGGAAGAGTGTGTGATTTAGAAGAAGGCTGAAGAGAAAAGACTGAAGAGAAGAAGACAAGGAGGGCGAGATAGCCGAGGTGAGCGACAATCAAGGAGAGCTGCTTTTGTCGGCCAATGAAGCAAAAGCCAGGCCACGTGGTAACCATGTTTTGCAAAAAACGAGAGCGACGCGGGAGAGGTGTATATGTAATAAATATATATATATATATATATTTGTTGATTGACCGTTGATTGATATATATCTATATATATATGTATTTGCTATATATCTATTTTTTTATGCCACTTATCACTATCATTTTCCTCCTCCTCCTCCTCCCGCTTCTGACCCATGATTTCCTTTTGATAATGTCACGGGGGGAGAAACTATATGATGTTATGTATTATGGTATTATTTTCAAATTATGGTATTATTTGAAGACTAATCTGATGATTATGTATCTAAGTCTCATATCGTGTCTCTAATTACAGCTTATTTATTACACATGTGCTAACTTATGTATTTAGAAATGAATTCAGGGAGCATGACTTGAGGGGGAGTTTTTCTTACTCCCAAATCAAATCAAAACATAATTGTGTGACATCATCAAAAAGGGGGAGATTGTTAGACCTATTTATTTTGATAATATATTTAATTATGTTTTAATTTATTTGAAAGAGAAAAATAAAATCCAAAATTTATTTTGATGATTTATTTGAAAGAGAAAAACAGAATCAAAATTTATTTTGTCCCATTATTTCTCACCTAAACCTTTATCCTAAATATTATTAGAATGTATTTAATATTTGATTAAATCAGGAGTTCAAACAGACCAAAACAAAGGTTCAAACAGCCTAGCACAGCAGCAAGCCAAAAAGTTCAAGTGGAAGATATTCAAATTAGTAATGATGGAAGTACAACGGCTATAAATGGCTATAAAGGTTCAAAAGGCCAAAAGGTTCAAAAGGTTCAAGTAGAAGATATTCAAATTTGCAATGATGGAGTGGAAGATATTCAAATTGGTAATGATGGAAGTACAACGGCTATAAACGGCTATAAATTCAAATGACTACAACGGCTATAAACAGTTATAATTTTCATTATATATACCAAAGCCTCTAATGTAAACAAGTTACAAAAAAACCTAAAAATATTCTTTGATCCATAATCACTTACATCTATTCTCAGAAATTATACACTGAGCCTTATAGCTTTAAGCCCATCTTTCTTGTGTGAGATTTACAGAAAAATCAAAGCTTCATTTTATATATCTATCTTTGAGAGATATTTATTGTAAGCTTTCTTTGAAAGCAAAAATACCATTTCATCTTGTAAAAGTGTTGCAAACACTGTGTTCTTGAAATCTTGAGACTGATTGTGAATCACCTAAGATTTGCAAGGGTTTGGACTTGTGAAGTCTGTGTAAAATCCGTGGATGATTGCTCTATTTGTAAAGAGGTTGCTAGCACCCCTGTGAAGCTAGAAGATAGTGAAAAATCTCAAGTAAAGACACTTGCTAGCACCCCTGGACATAAGCCGAGTAGAAGCCGAACCACTATAAATTTATTTGTTTATCTCTCTCTCTTATCTCTTTATTTTATTTTAAATTGCCATAGCTATAATTCACATTTTTACTGTGCTAAAATCATTAACTGACATAGTTGTTAAGACACTTGTTTTAATTATTTTTATTTCATTAATTATATTTATCTATTGTGCTAGTCATAACTTTTATTAAGGTATTATTAATTTTAATTGTAAAATCTAATTCACCCCCCCCTCTTAGGTTGTCTTTTGGGTAACAGGTAATTTGATCTCTCCTTCTGTAAATTCAGTTTCTAGCAGATCAAACCTCACTCTACCTTCTTTTGATGGAAAATGACCACCCAACTCAGGTCTTACTAGCCAACTCTTTGTGTACTGATTTTTAAAGTATTCAAACACCTTGCTCTTCACTTGCCTCGGCTCTTCAAACACCACATCCCCTTCTGTAATAGAATTTATTTCATTTCTTATTGTTCTACACTTTGTTACTACATGAAAAAATCTTGTATTCTTGTTCCCTTTCATCGCCCAGTCAAGCCTAGACTTTTGTAGCCATAGCCATTCTACCATCCTACTCAATTGCCACATTTCAACTCTAGCTTCACTTCTCCTTACCTTTTCCTCTCCGTCAAGGTCTCTAACCTCAACCAGAAGATCAAAGCTATGAAGTTCACCCTCTACAGACTTCAATTTGTTTACAACATTTCCAAAAACATCTACATTCCAACTTTTAAGGCCACTTTTCAATATCTTCAACTTCTGAATCAAAATAAACCCAGCCCAACCTTCAACACTGGACTCTTTCCACTTTGACTCCCAGAAACTTTGAAATTTTTTGTGCAAAAACCAAGCATTCAAAACCCTAAAGGGCTTTGGACCCCAGTTCCTCTCATCCTCCATCATAAGAAGAAGGCAGTGATCAGAAACCATTCTGGGTAGACCCCATAGCTTAAGGTTGAACATCTCAAGCCATTTTGGGTCTACTAAAATTCGAACTATTTTACTCCACTTCTCACCAGCATATGAATTGCACCAAGTGAATCTCCTCACAAGTAGTGGTAAATCAGACACCTCACATTTATCAATGAACTCATTAAATTCTCTCAAGCCTCTATCTCTCCTAGAACACCCTCTCTTATCCCCAATCTGCCTAATCTCATTGAAATCTCCTCCAAAGCACCAGGGATTAGGGAATTCCTCCTTCAATTTCAATAGGCAATTCCATAGGTTCCCTCTTGAGCCCACATCATTAGGAGCATAAATGTTTAGAATAGCACAATTAAATTGGTTAAAGAGGGTGCCTGATAATAAAATAAATCTTCTATTGCTACAACATTCTTTTACTTGGAAGACATCTAGGTCCCAAATGCACAATAATCCCCCAGCAGAGCCTACAACATCCACTACCATGAACTCCATTTTGCTCCTGGCTCACTCAGACCTAACTTCATCCTCTATTAATTTTGACTTTTTTGTTTCTTAGAACAATGCAACATCTACATTCGTCTCCTTGAGGAGCTTCTTTACTTTGCCTCTCTTCTCCTTCCTCCCCAATCCTCTAACATTCCATGAAAGTATCTTCCTAATTAACCACAATTTCTTTTATACATCCACCCCTTTATTGATGTAGATAGGGACATTGCCGCCACTGCTGCCCACCATACTGCAGCTCTAGGCTACTTGTTGAGGCTCCTCGGCTCCCATACTTCCTTATCAGCTCGAAGGATTTTTTCCTTAGAAAATTCTGGTTCGATTTTTTCCTATTGTTGATCTTTTTCTTCCCCTTTCTAAGCCTTGAATGACTACTGTTGGGCTCCTTCTCATGGGCTTTAGAGTGGCTTGACACTCTCCTACCTGGCAAACCCTCATCACACTTATGCCTTGCAATTAAGTCCTGCTAGCTCAGCCCAACTTGAGATTTATAAAGCCCACCCACTTGCTCTGATGTATTGTTCTGGCCCAGACACACTTCAATATTCACACCTGGCCCTTCTAGGCTTGACCCACCTAGACTTCTACCTATATCTTGTGATTTTGATTTTTTATTGAAAGATACAGTTTCAGAAAGGAGAAAGTCTTGTGACAGAACTTTTGACCTTCTGATAAAATGTAAGGGGTTTTGGTTAACAATGCTAGTCGGAGTTAGTTCATCTTTTGAATTCTTGACCTTATGAAGTAGGCGTGCAACACAGGCAAATTGGTCAAGTTGAGGAATTCTTCAAATTCAGCATGAATTGTAAATTGTCCAAGTTAGACCTCTAACTCAAAATTGTCTATCCAAATCTGATTTGAGCATAACAAGTTAAAATAGGACTAGGCTTTCAAATCACTTGAGAATTGAACCTCTTTTTTTTTTCACTAGGCTGATTAATTTGTTAAAATTAGACCTTATTAATATATTTTTGAGGAATCAATGTGTCACTGTGGTGGTCTTTGTCATTTTTGAGTGAGAAAGGTAAAGAGGTAGCTTTTGTGTTATGTTACTTAAGGCTGAGTAGGGAAATCGCAAAAATTTGTAATCTGAACCGGTCTAGTCCAATTCAATAGGTTTGGACAGGTTTTTTGAATCCATGGTTTGGTTCTGATATAAAAAATTAAAAAATTGGTCTTCGGTTTCAGACTTAAGTTCATGGTTTCAGATTAGAACCGAACCAAACTGAACCGAACCGAACCATATGTAACTGAAAATCATATACACACTACAACAATTTACACTTTTAGCGACTAAATTTGGAAACTAAACTTTTTTTAGTCGCCAAAAGTTGTACAATAGGCGATTAAAAATTACGTACCGTACACCCTGATGCATACAATCCTAGATATTATGTTTGTTTAAGTTATGTTTTGACATAGGCACATTAATGAATATTTGTTTAATGTTATGTTTTTGTTTGGTGGGCATATTATTATTATTTTTAAAATTTATGATAGGTTGAATTTATTTTGATATGTTATATGATTTTTCGTGTGAACAGATTATGTGAAACCATGGTTTCAAACCATGCCGAACTGTGCTTAAATGGCTTGGCTCAGATTGGTTCCATGTTTACATGGATTGGTTTGATTGCAATTTTTATGGAATCATAGACAACATATTAATTCTGATTTTTTCTCAAACTAAACTAATTTGAAAAAATATTCACCCCCTAATGTTACTTGTGTATATATATTTTTTTGATCGGCAAAACAAAAAAGCTTTATTGATGAAATTATAGTACAAAGTACAAGATAAAATGCATCAATAAAGGAAAGCGAGCGCATAAACATCACAATGGGCTTAATCATCCCAACCAGGTTGGCACAAAGATGCCCATCCTATCATTTGCTAGCGCTGCCAAGGTTGGTGAGCAACCAACAGAACAAACAGAAAAGAAAGACAGAAAGCAGCAGAGCTGCAGCTGCCAAACACCCACAGCAGCACAACAGATGCTGTTGCAAACCCAACAAATACTGCAGTAATTCAAAAGCCCCCCAGACCAAACTAACACCCACTGTAGCACTACCGATGCTGCTGCAAGACCAACAGATAGAACATCAACAGATAGACCATTAGATCAAAATCAGGTTGCTACTCGTTATTGCCTCTGTTCATATCAAAATCAGATCGAAACCAATCCAGCAGCATGCAAACTCAGAATAGCAGAACAACAGGTAAACAAACCCAATAGCATGCAAAACTCAGATCAAAACTAACACAGTGCATCAAACAAACCCAGTGCAGAAACATATAACAAAACGCAGCCATAGAACAGATAAACAAATCAGAAACATACTAGAACAGTGCATCAAGCAAAATGGAACAGATCAGCAGTAGCTCACTAGAATCCCCATTCACTGAACCCCCAAATTTAAACCAATTCATTAAGCTTCACTGATCACCTTGTGGTGTGTTTGCCTTTGTGGTCCTCAGAGATGCTAATTTGCAGTTGTAACTCACTTTTTTGTTTACCCTTCATTGAGATAGTGCCTAACAGCTGAGATGTTATAGAGGAAGTCATTGATCGAAAAGTGGAGCTTTGTGGACGTAGCTTTCAGCCAAATGGCAATTCTGGTGACAATGAGCTCTTGCAGCTCCTGCAGATTTGGCAAAGAAGCTTGAAAGAGACATTCATTCCTATGTTTCCAGATGGACCAGAAAGTTACTAGAGGGATGGCGCTCTAAATTCGACGTTCAAACTTTCTGTAATCATGACCTGACCACCATAGCAACAGATTTGGGACAGAATTTGGGACAACCCAAGTGGTCCCCCACCATTGTAATAGCCCAGTCCAGACTTTCCATATCAGAGGGCAAGAGATTAGCACATGTTCTACTGTTTCCTGCTGCGCTTTACAGAAGATGTAAAGAGTTGAGGTAGACCCATCCAAAATACCAATACGCTAAAGGAAGATAGAGGTTTTTAACTTATATTTCCATGCAAGCCAGTTGAAAAATTGCATTTTGGGTGGGAGTTTCTTGTTCCACACCAGATGAATAGAATTATCACAAGCTCCATGGACAGTGCTGGTATGATTATAAATTACCGAGGCAAGAGACTGCCCTGCTGTAGCCTCTAACCACACTGCATTGTCTTGGGCTTCCAGATTTAGTGTAGGAGTTGGAGATAGGGTGGAAGTGAGTCTAAGTAGCTTGCTTTTCTCCCAGTCAAAGAGGGGTCTCCTAAATGTGAAAACCCAATGCTTTGTAGGGCCAGAGACATCCACGAAGTCCTTGAGTAACCTATCCTTATTGAGTGACAATCTGAAGATCCGAGGAAACTTGTCCTTTAGGCAAATATCTCCACACCAATTATCAATCCAAAATCTGATTCTACCTCCATTACCCGCCTTTAATTGTAGGTTATTGGCATAGTATTGAAAAAGGGACACATTCAGCTCCACTGCAGAAACAATGCCATTCCAGATATTTGAAAACTTGATGCTTGGGCTGAGGTTTGGGAACCATCTCCCATCAAGGAATTTGTATTTGCTACAGATGACTTTCTTCCATAAAGAGTCATTTTCAGTTGCAAACCTCCACCACCACTTTAGGAGTAGGCACACATTTACATCCCTAACTCCTCTAATGCCCAAACCACCCAGCTTTATGCTCTTTGTAACCTCTGCCCATTTCACTAAGTGGATTTTTCGCCTTGAATCTGTGCCTCCCCATAGGAATGAGGCTTGAATTTTATCTATCTCCTTAGCAACTCCTTCAAGCAGCCTATACAAAGATAAGAAGTATACAAGTAAGCTTGATAGAACTGCTTTCACCAATATTAATCGTCTTGCGAAGGAGAGGAGTCTCATTTTCCAACCAGCAAGTCTCAACTTAAACTTATCAATGACAGGTTGCCATGTTTTCTTTCTCCTTGGATTAGCACCAAAGGCAATCCTAGATACTTAATTGGAAGAGTTTGGGTCTTACAATTCAGTAGGGATGCAAAAACAGCAAGTTCAGAGGTTGAAATACCAACACCACAGACCACACTTTTGTGGTAATTGATTTTGAGGCCTGAAGCCACTTCAAAACATCTGAGTATTCTTTTCAAAGCTAAGACTTCTGATAGCTCAGCTTCGCAAAATAGTAGTGAATCATCTGCGAATTGTAGGTGGGAGAGTCGCACTTGGTTGAATCCAATAGATACCCCTTTGAGCATATTCAACTCCATAGCTCTCTGAAACAGTATGTTCAGGGCCTCAACAACCAAGTTGAATAGGAGTGGTGATAAGGGATCACCTTGTCGAAGACCTTTTTGGGGACTGAACTCCTTGGTTGGAGAGCCATTGATAAGAACTGAAATTCTCGCAGTGGAGACGCATTCCCGCATCCATAAGATCCATTTTTGTCCAAACCCAAAATTTGTAAGCATTGAGAATAGAAAATTCCAATTGATGGAATCAAAAGCCTTTTCAAAATCTAATTTAAAGAGCAACCCTGCTTTCTTAGATTTATGCCAGCCATCCACAATTTCATTTGCGATCAAGACTCCATCAAGAATGCTTCTACCCTCTAGGAAAGCTGATTGTGAGTCCGTAATTACCGTAGGCATGACTTGTTGAAGCCTAGCTGTGAGTACTTTTGAGAGAATTTTGTAAGCAGAGCCAATCAAACTAATGGGTCTGTATTCACTTAAGGACACAGGTTTCTCCTTTTTTGGGATGAGAGTTATAAAAGAACTGCTTAAACCTGGAGTCAGTTTGCCATTAACATAGAAGTCTTTCATAAAGTTAAGAATATCATCTTTGAGTAGCTTCCAAAATTTCTGAAAGAACAACAAGTTGAAACCATCTGGGCCTGGGGCTTTATTCCCATTGCTGGCTTTGATTGCTGTCCAAATTTCTTCTTCAGCAAATTCAGCTTCTAGCAAGCGAAAAGAAGTACTGAGCCTAACACTCTTAAAGTCTCCAGTTAAGATAGGTCTGATCTTCCAATCATCTGTGAATCATTTTGAGAAATGATTCCATGCCTCATGCTTGATATCATTTGGCTCCTCGAATGATGCATCCCCTACTATAATGGAGTTAATGGTGTTTCTAGCTTGCCTACTACTTGCCATTGCATGGAAGAATTTGGTGTTCCTGTCACCTTTTAGTGTCCAGTCCATCCTCGACTTTTGGAGCCACTCCCATTCCATCTTTCTGCTTAGTGACCACTTTTCATTTCTTTTCTCCCTTAGTATTTTCAACTCTGCCTCATCCAAGGGTCTTGTTTCAGCTATTAGATCTAGTTCATGAAGGACATATTCTATATCTTTTAGTTTGTTTGCAACATTACTATAGACTTCTTTGCTCCACTTTTTTAATGCCATTTTTAGAACCTGCATTTTTTTTTCAAGGTGAGTCCGTCAGACCCTCACAACTGTGATTCCCTCCAAGTGGTCTCCACCATAGAAGTTAGGTTTGGGTGCAAGAGCCAAGCATTTAGAAACTTGTATGGTTTAGGCCCCCAATTCCTTTCATCCTCCATAAGTACAAGTGGACAGTGATCAGAGACAGTTCTAGGAAGACCCCAAAGCTTTAGCTTGAACCTTATCAACCACTCAGGGCTAATGAGGAACCTGTCAATTCTACTCCATTTATTCCCATCCAGTGTATTGCACCAAGTGTATTTTCTACCTATCATTGGCACATCCACCACCTCACAATTATCTATGAATTGATTGAAATTCTTCATGCCCCTATCTCTGCATGAGACTCCTATCCTTTCCCCTACTGTTCTGATCTCATTAAAGTCCCCCGCGAGACACCATGGTTTTCAGTAGGAATGCTTTAGGTTTAGTAGGGTCACCCACAATTCCCTTCTTCTTACTACATCATTTGGAGCATAGGTGTTGATAATTACACAATCAAAAGAGTTTTGAATTTTACCTGACAGTAGGATGAAGTTTCTGTTGCAGCAACAGTCTGAAAGGTGGAAGAATTCCGGGTCCCAAATGCAAATCAAACCACCTTCTAGGCCTTCAGCATCCACAGACATAAATTTCATCTTGTCTCTAGGCCAAATACTCTTCACCCACAAATTATTAGTGCTTGATTGTTTTGTTTCTTGAAGTAAGACCATATCTATTGTTTTATCAAATAGAAGCTTCCTAATTTTCCTTCTCTTTGCAGGCCTTCTAACTCTTCTGATATTTCAGCTCAGCAACTTCATTGGAAACAGATTGACTCCCAAATTCCCCCAGTAGGTGTTAGTTATTCTACCATGCCAATCCCTCTACCTAATCTTTCTTTGTCCTGCTCCTCCATATGTGTGAGTTGCTTCATGACCTCAGCTTCTTGACCCTTAAAATCAAAGCCTAGCCTTTCCCCTACCTGCAATGTTGCATGTGCCTCTTGGAGAATGTCCCCCGCAGAAACAGAGCTGGAGGAAATAGGTTCCACTGGAGATCTTGATTTAGCTCCTTTGATGATGCCTTTGCTTGAACTTGTACCTTTGTGCCCCATTCTCTTAGCAAACCCAGTAAATCTGCCTGCAAGTAATGGTGTTTAATCCTATCGCATCTGCTGTCTTTTCTTTTTCCTTTCTTTAATCGATACCTGATGGAGCCTGATGGGCTGATTGTAGTACTAATCTTCGACTAAGGTGCCTCCTCCACTGCTGGTGGACTAAAACTAAATGTCTCCATGGGCTGCAGATCCACTTGGGCTAACGCAGTGGGCTGCAGACCACTGTGGCCTTGGCCCAAGTTTACCTCAAGGCAAATGCCAGGTCTGTCTTTAAATGGCTCACTTAGGCTTTTTATATAGCCTGGGGTGAGAAGTTGCCCATCTACGAAAAGGGCTAAAGAAGCTAGGGGGGCTCCTTTTTGAAGAAAATGATTACACTCTACACTCTGTTGCAGAGTACCCACATCTATATCTAGCTGATTTCCATCGCCTTTTTAAGTAATTGGATTACACCGCTACTTCTGCTGGAAACATACTATTGGTAATGATGATTCCACAACACACGCACCTTCATCATTTGAATTTTCCACACAAAAAATGGTCTCTGCCACAGCTGAAGTGTTGCTCCAGTTGCCCTCTGCAACCAGCTCACCCTTACCCTTCAACCGAGATGTCACAACTTCATTTGCTACTTCAGTCGCTCCTGCCGCATCACCTTCCACTTCAGCAGCCTTGTCATCATCTTCTTTCTCTGCGGGCTTATGCTGAATATTTTGCAATGTACCATTAACTTTGGAACCAACAGCTTCAACTGGATCCTTGGAAGATGTTTCTTTGGAGCTTGTGTTAGCATCCTCAGTGGACTACTCTTCAAAGACTCTAATAGGATAAATTCTTCTGTTGCACTCTAGGTTGATGCTTGTGTTTATCGAATCCATGACATTTGTAACTATGCTAAATCTACCACAGCGAAAAGACTTCGGTGCACTAATATGACCATCTAGGAAGACCAACCCCTCCCCCCATAATCTTGATATCTCTCTGAAGGTGTTGGAGCTCCAAAGGTTAGCAGGAACCCCATAACAATTAACCCAGATGTGCCTCTCTTGCTAAAGATGCAAACCTGATCTCTATTTGGTGATATATTCACACCATTCCTGAAGCCAATCTAGGATCAGAGGTTTTTTATTCTGCAGATCTTCTTTGTTGGGAAATGATAGTAACACGTCGCGTCCTCCTCCTTCCCTAACCAGCACATTCTATTCACCTCTTTTAGTGAGCTCATTTTTCACCTGTAGAATAGAATAACCCATATTAAGCCGCATAATTAGACTCTCGTGCAGCCAACCATTTCCAGTCTCTGCTACTCTGATGGTTATTCTTGATGTAAGTCTGGGTTGGACCCCTTTGATAACTTCCGCGAAGGATCTGCCATCAGTGCCGTAGGTCCATATGTTTTTGTTTGCCATGGCTGGTATGTGCCTTTTCGATTGTTGTCTTGGTGCTGTGGATCTCAGCCTTTGCCTTGACTCCGTTTGCATAGCATGCTCTGCCAATTTTACTGATAGGGATTTGTCATCTATCCATATCCCATTAGCTTTTTGTTCTGCTACATTGGCTGCAATGGAACAATCGTACCGAACAAACCCAAATCTTGAATTTGTTGATCGCCTTCTCTTTTGTGGAATGAAAACATCCTTAACCATGCCAAACCTTGTGAACAAATCGTACAGGTTTTTTGGATTCATAGGCTCCGGCAAGTTGTCCACAAAGAGTGTATACAAGCTTACTCTTTGTGGAGAAGTAGTTCGGAAATACTCTTCGGATCTTGGGAGACGTTAGTGATCCTCAGCTAGTCACCTGAAAAGATACAAACACTCCGGTCGGGGGTGCCGGAATTAGCACTCCGACGGACAAGTTAGTTCAGATATTCAGGGTGGTTTCTTTACTAAGTTTTGTCAAGTGATTTTTACATACCTTTCTATAACCGTTGTTCCTGTATTTATACCTGTTCTTTTTTATCCTCGGGGCCAGGGCCTACTTTTTAATCATTGTCCTTTCATCTATTCGGCACTAAGGACTTACACTTATTCAGCACATATATTATATTCAGCTCCCCACTCTCGTAGGATATAGCCGATTAATATTAATCTTCCAATGGTACGCACCATCTGATTTTTCCCATGTATTTGGCCCCCACAATTGCCCCCCGAACTCCCTATTGACGGAAGTTAATCGATGTGTTTGGTCTTGAATTGGAAAGGTTAAAATAGGTCAGGCGGCTTTGCGTACCCTAATATAGATGCCAGGATGCGCATACCTTTTCGTTCATCATTATGCTTTTCCGCCTCAATCGTGCGTCTCACATTTATTGTGATTTGAAATTTCAGTCCTTTCGAATGCACAGTTCGTTGAGTATTCGAGACTCTTGGACCACCAGCAAATATCCCTTCTCTGACTCGCATTCTCTGTAACTCTTTTCCGTCTACCCTCGTCTCCCTTGCTCCTCGTAAGTCTTCTTCTCCTTTCTTTGCAATCTTACTTTTTGTTTATTATTTTCATTTTGGTGAAACCTTTATTCCCCGTGAAAATGGCCAAACACTTGAAAGACCTCATTTCTGAGGGTCGTGTCTCCGGATTCCGGCGACACTGTTCCATCCCTGACGATGTTCATCTATCTCTAGTGACGGACAACACTCTGGATATGGAGAGAGAGGACCAAAATTCAATCGTCTTTCCTCTCCCATCCATTGCAGAGGGCGGGGTCCGTTTTTCCCTACATCCATTCCTTAGGGCTGTCCTCCACTATTGGGGTCTGATTCCTTCTCAGCCCAATGTGAACTTTTTTCGAATCGTAATGGGGATCGTAGAGTTGAACCGGCGCCTCAGGATCGACCTTGGAATTTCGGCCATTCGGCACTGCTATGCTTTAGCCAAATCTTCTGGTCGGCTTGGGCAGTGCTTTCTTAGGGCCAAGGATACTGACCATCATTTGGTAACCATGCTCGCCAGTTCTGGCAAGCGTGTGGATGACGTAATGGTCAATATCCGAGGGAACTGGGAATTTGGCGAAGGCGAGGATCGCCCAGACCCTATTCCCAAACGAAGGGGTGAACCAGGTTGCCGTGTGTCTCCTTGTGTTTTACTGAACTTTTCTTTTACTTAGCTTTCCCCGGTGTCTAACCCTTTGCCTTTGCAGACAGTAATTTGAAGAAGATTCTGGTTTCTACCGACGACGCAGTCCTTGCGCAGGTTGCGACTGCACTCGGATACTTCGGCCGTCCAAACTTACAGAAGGAAGGCAGGGCAGCCCACATACTTCTTCGATACGAGCTTACTTACACTACTTTTTCGGCCGCCGACAATATTCCAATTCCATCCGGCAATTGACAACTTGCGACTCTTATCTTCGCTAGCTTCAAAAGTCTCATACAAGTTGGTCTCGAAGCCTCTGAATCGGGGCAAGACGTCGAGCCGGTGGTAGAGGTAGTCGCTAAACCAGACAGAGAGTTCGCTGAGGAGGCCGAAGAGGTTGACGAGGCCCTAAACTCGACGTTTGAGGCAGCCAGACGTAGTCAGCCTACCTCGCCGTCCACTTCGGGTTGGGCGGAGTTTTCTTTTGGAGATATTTTTAGAGGTTTGGAAGACTTACCCGGCAATTTTTTTGAAGGTATGGCTGGGGAAAGCCTCATGCAGATGGCTCGAAAGAAAAATGCCGAGCGTATGGCCGCCCGAAAAATGGCCGAGATCGCCTGTTCTGGACCTGCATTGGTTGAGTCTTCCGAACCCGTTATTGAAGAGCTGGCTAAGATCATTGCGACCGAAACGGCGAAAGAGGTTGAACAACCAGTCATTAACGAACGGTTGATTCCGAAAGAGAGGGTCAAGAAGCGTAGCGCCAAGGGAGAGGCCAGTTCAGAAGATAGTCTTGCCGACAAAAGGCCTCGCTTAGAAGAATCAGACATAGTTGTTCCTTTTTCGTTCAGCCAAAGATCAGAGACACGCCGATTCCCTCTGACGCGTTCCTTTTTCGTTCAGCCAAAGATCAGAGACACGCCGATTCCCTCTGACGCATCCATCATTACCGACCCGGCGGTAGCCTTGAGCTTGGCGGCGTCAGTCTCCCTACCAGCTGATAAGGCCTCCTTTCATGCCGTGCCGGATTTGGTGGCCATAGCCCTATCTGCGCAGTCGGCCCTTTTGGTAGGTGAACTTTGACTTGTTTTGATTTTGGTTGCCTATGGCATCTAACAATCCCAACTCGTTTTGCAGACGATCGGCAGGATCGCCGACTTGGGCTGCCGCCTACACGATGCCCTTGAGAGGAATGACCATTTGCAGTCAGAAGTGGCCGATCAAAAGAGCAAGGCCGAGTTTGAGATGATGAGGGCCGCTATGGAGACTGTGCGAGCCGAAGCCGAAGTGGAAAGGGCTTGGGCTGCTGATCAGCACCGTTCTGATGCCGAAGATAGGGCGAACGCGAGCAAAGAATCGTTTAGGCTAGCCAAGGAGGCGCTTAACAGGATGGAGACTGAGTTAGCAGAGTTGAAGGCGGCCAAGGAAAAGGCAGAATCTAAGGTTTCTGCTGTATTCGAGGCGGGAAAAGGCGCCACCTTCAAAGAATACGTAGATGAAGTCCCCAAGTTTGAGAATCGGGGGTTCAAGCACGGGTGGCTCAAGGCCCTTGATGCCGCTAGGGTTACATTGGCCTTGCCAATTTCTTATGAGCAGGTGGACGTTGAGCCACTTGAGTCTGACCCCAAGGATTGATCTGGGAGTCATTCGAATTTTATGAAATACTTTCCCTTTTAATGTGTGTTTTTGTTTTTAGGACTTTTGTTGGTTCCGAGTAGTTTTCATGTATAAATTGGCTACTGTCTGCGCTCAATTTATTAATGAAAATTATCTTGTTGTTTTACTACTAATGCGCAGTTTGTGATGTTATGTTGGTGTAGAATGTTTGCCTTTCACTACTTTAGTTAGAATGACTACTCTGTTGACTTTTCTATGATTGAATGTCATGGCAATCTCATCATTCGTATGCTGAAGAGTGAGGATGAGGGTGATGCCATATAAGTATACTTATTGTAAGGTTGAAATGCAGATCATGTTCAAAACTATGTAATATATTGCTTGTTTATCGAATAAAAAAGGTTCTATGATAAATATTTTGTTGCAGTTCGTATTTGGTATGTATGCGTTTCGTTTTACTGTATATGTTTGAATGAATGTATAAACATTGATCGGCAGGGTCGACCCATACGTGATAGCCGTTTATCCCTGAATGAGGCTATTGTAACTTGAGGAAGCCAAAAGCCAGTGGGTAGAGTGGCTGCAGCAAATTCAACTCGGCTTGGGGCCTAGATTTTCGACTAGTGCACGTGCTTCAAAAAGTCGTTTGGATAACTACGCCGTGGCGAATGTCAACCGACATTTTTCTCATGGAGTTTAGTGTTAGTGAAATCGCCTCGGGATTGGGGCCTCGAGATCACTGCCAGTATTGAAAATAAAAGGAGTGGGCGCTTCGCGCAGATAAACAATCACTGATGTGTGGTGGGATAAGTGGGGATGTTAGTTAGAGAGACTGGAGTTCAACCGATCTTGGTGTTGCCATGGAGCGCGGCAAAGGACCCATCCGTATAGGAAGTAAGGCGTCCAAAAGTTGCCATGAATCTTCAAGTCGTCGAAGTAGATCACCCCGAAAGGAAAGGCAATGACCGTTGGTTTTTTTTTTTATCCTTCCTTGTCCTGGATCTTTGCCTTGACATTGTCAATGGTATCAGGGAAGGACTTGGGCACGGTTGGCTCAAGGCATTGTAAATCGCGGAGGACTTCCGGGTGACGGGAGTTGATTCGGCGTTGCCGCTTTACTAATGTGTCTTCTCCCTTTTTTAGCTTTTAATTTTGGAAATGGGTATTGTAATGCTTAAATGCAAGTTGCGTTTATGTGACAACTGTGCGATTAAATAAAAATTGTAATGCTCAAATACGGATTGCGTTTATGTAACAACTGTTTGATCGAATAAATTATTTCGAACATTTGCGTCTTATTCTAAATTTTTTATATGCTTAGTTAAGCACCTTATTTGTGATGTTGGCGGGTTTTGTTTCATTCGTGCCAAAGGGTACTCCGAATCCAGAGGCTAAATCAGCACTTAGGTGTCGTGCACCAAAGGGGGCTCCGAATTCGAAGACTTAGTTTGGCCAATTGTGATATCCACGAAGGGTGCTCCGAATCCAGAGACTTAAATCGGCCCTAAGGTGTCATGCACCCAAGGGGGCTCTGAATCCGAAGACTTTGTTTGGCCAATCGTGATATC
Source organism: Camellia sinensis (assembly GCF_055761805.1). Lineage (NCBI taxonomy): Eukaryota > Viridiplantae > Streptophyta > Magnoliopsida > Ericales > Theaceae > Camellia > Camellia sinensis. The sequence goes on along the minus strand of NC_138963.1, from coordinate 113,055,048 downwards.
CACGAAGGGCGCTCCGAATCCGGAGACTTTAATTGGCCCTAAGGTGTCATGCACCCAAGGGGGCTCCGAATCCGGAGACTTAGTCGGCCCTAAGGTGTTATGCACCCAACGGGGCTCCGAATCCGGAGGCTTTGTTTGGCCAATCGTGATATCCACGAAGGGCGCTCTGAATCCGGAGACTGTAATCGGCCCTAAGGTGTCATGCACCCAAGGGGGCTCCGAATCCGGAGACTTAGTTGACCGTAACGTGTCATGCACCCAAGGGGGCTCCGAATCCAGAGACTTTGTTTGGCCAATCGTGATATCCACGAAGGGCGCTTCGAATTCGGAGACTCTAATCGGCCCTAAGGTGTCGTGCACCCAAGGGGGCTCCGAATCCGGAGACTTAGTCGGCCCTAAGGTGTCATGCACCCAAGGGGGCTTCGAATCCGGAGACTGTTTAGCCAATTGCGATATCCACAAAGGGCGCTCCGAATTCGGAGACTTTAATCAGCCCTAAGGTGTCATGTATCCAAGGGGGCTTCGAATCCGGAGAGTTTAATCGGCCCTAAGGTGTCGTGCAGCCAAGGGGGCTCCAAATCTGGAGACTTAGTCGGCCCTAAGGTGTCATGCACCCAAGGGGGCTCCGAATCCGGAGACTTTGTTTGGCCAATCGTGATATCCACGAAGGGCGCTCCGAATCTGGAGACTTTAATCAGACCTAAGGTGTCATGCACCCAAGGGAGCTCCGAATCTGGAGACTTAGTCGGCCCTAAGGTGTCATGCACCCAAGGGGCTCCAAATCCAAAGACTTTGTTTGGCCAATCGTGATATCCATGAAGGGCACTCCGAATCTGGAGACTTTAATTGGCCTTAAGGTGTCCTGCACCCAAGGGGGCTTCGAATCCGGAGACTTAGTCGGCCCTAAGGTGTCATGCACCGAAGGAGGGTTTGAGAAATGAATATAGCCACGAAGAAATACGGTTTGCATTGCAGAAGTGATATATATACAAGTATCAAAGCCCACGGGTCGGGTTAGTGATAGGGTTTTCATTAAATCTCTACTTGTGCCGATTGGGGGGAGCCACGGATCTCTTCAATGCCATGGGCTGTCGGGAAGCGCACAAGCTGATGATAAGTGCTTGGTACGGTCTTCATAATATGTATCCAGGTTCGTCCCGTGATGACATTAAACGGCGAAAGGAGCTTTACGACCAGGAATTCTACTTCGACCGTTCTGGAGCCCGCTCGAACAGGTAGCATGATCTTTCCTAACGGGTATTCAGGATTCATATTAAAGCCGAACAATGGGTGAGGCACCGGAGACAGATCTGACTCGTTGAGGCCGAGTTTGATGAAAGTTTGGTAATACATAACCTCCGAAGTACTCCCTGGGTCTATGAGAATGCGTTCAATGGTGAACCGATTTATGCGTAATTGAATGACCAATGGATCGACGTGGGAAGCTGTTGTGCCGCTAAGATCGGAGTCATTGTAAGTAATTGTCGGAGCTTCTTTGGGCCATTCTGTCGGAATACGTTGCTTTTGGGGGATTGGATGCGATTGAATTGTGTGCACGGTTGGGGGTGCAGGCAGGCTGTAGATCATATGGATCACGCCAAGTGGAGGTGAGTCCTGCCTCAAGGCTAGTGCCGTGGTTGGCTTTCCCTTTCTCACGTACTGTTGCAGTCGGTCATCTTGCACTAGTTCTTCCAAGTGATTTTTTAATGCGTAACAACTCTCCGTTTTGTGGCCATGATCTTTGTGATATTCGCACCGCCTATCCCTTCTTCGCATGTCGGGCGGCCCCACCATCTTTGATGGCCATTTGAAAAATGGAAGGTGTTGGACTTTGGTCATTATTGCAGCGATTGGTTCTGACAACTCTGTGTACTTCTTGTCGGCATGCCTCGAACACCTGCTGTCGACTTGCAGGTGTTCATTCGTCCGGTGGGAGCATTGATCGCTTGATCGGCGAGTATCCCGCCTTTTGTCTCATTTAGCGCGTTGCCAAGGCTCTGGGCTAGGAGGTGGCGCGAAACTTATTGGTTGAGCAATTTCAGGGGGGGCGTTTTGTTGGACATTTGGCCGGCTTTTATTCTCAAGGCATCATCTTCCACTTTGCAATACTCTTCAACTTTCTTCATCAACGCTCAGACTGTTTTGGGGGGTCTTCTGGTCAGGGAACTGTGATGAGGACTGTCAGGATGTAGTCCCATTTTGAAGGCGGTGATGGCCATGGAGTTGTTGCAAGCGTCGTCAACAAGGTTGAAGCACGTCCAATAGCGCGCTGAATACGCTCTGAGCGTTTCTCCTGACTGAATCTGCATAGCCCAGAGAGAGTCGGCCTGTTTTGGTTGCACCTTGTTGGTGATGAACCTGGCCCTGAAGGATTTCTGTAATTGATGGAAGCTTTTGATTGACCGGCTCCAACTTGTAATACCACCTGACTGCTAATGGCTCTAGGCTACTGGGGAATATTTGGCATATGAGAGCTTCGTTGTCTGCATGCAATGTCATGGCCTACTTATAGTGACGGATATGATCAGTGGGGTTTGATTTTCCATCGTAGAGAGTGAATGACGGAGCTTTGAACTTCTTGGGCAGGGTCACCTTTGCAATCCGTCGGACAAAAGGATCGTGCTGGTCCTCTTCATCTGAACTGCTCCTCCTGCGCTTGTTCCTTGTATGTAGACTCTTTTCGGAGGAGCTGGAAGTTTCGGATCGTCCCTTCTTGTTGAGCTTTGTGGTTAATGAGTTGGAGTCGCTATCAGTATCCTTTGGTCGGGCTTGAGGTCGTTGTCCACCAGCCCTCGGATTTCATTCGGGATCTTGGCACATAGCTTCTCTCAATTTTGCGACTTCGAGGGCCAAATCTTGACGGAGACGTTCATTTTCAGCGATCATGTTCTCCAGCCTTTGTTCATTCTGCTTTGCTTGTTTGATGATCGCCTGCATTGTCTCTTGCACTGAGGTCGTTGGTGAGTCGAAGTTCAAGGCGCGTCTTGCAGCGATGGTTTCTTTTCCGAGCATATTTGCTGGAGTGAGGTCATCTCCTTGTGCGGTCTCGTCAATGGCTACCGGAGGATCTTTAGTCACGCCTGCCATGGATGTATTTGAGTATTCTCACAGACGGCGCCAATTGTGGAGAAGTAGTTTGGAAATACTCTTCGGATCCTGAGAGACACTGGTGATCCTCAGCTAGTCACCTGAAAAGATACAAACACTCCAGTCGGGGGTGCCAGAATTAGCACTTCGACGGACAAGTTAGTTCAGATATTCAGGGTAGCTTCTTTTCTAAGTTTTGTCAAGTGATTTTTACATACCTTTCTATAACCGTTGTTCCTGTATTTCTACCTGTTCTTTTTGATCCTAGGGGCCAAGGCCTACTTTTTAATCATTGTCCTTTCATCTATTCGGCACTAAGGACTTACACTTATTCGGCACATATATTATATTCGGCTCTCCACTCTTGTAGGATATAGCCGATTAATATCAGTCTTCCAATGATACGCACCATCTGATTTTTCCCATGTATTTGGCCCTTACACTCTTTGACCATCTGACCATGAGCTCTGTTTTGCCTGTGTTCTTCTTTGGTGCAACACAGGGATCCAGCCACCTGGTCTTCTTTTCTCCATTTACTTGTGTATATAATATATAAAGAGTTTTGGATTGTCTTACCGGAACTCAACTTAAATTAATTTGTGTTTCGGATAGCTAGACTTTGTTTCTAAATTTTTATCTGCCTGCACTGAATTCAAAACATGTTAATCCTAAAAAGGTTGCAACTCAGTTCAAATTACTCCAAGCGAACCCACCCGAGATGCAGCTCTCCTATCAAGTGGTTATGCTGGAGAACCAATGAATATCATTCAATTAATCTATGGGTAATCGTGTTCTTTTTTTGTGGTTAGTTAGGCAGCAGATTAGCCCAATAATTGTGTAACATTTTACAATAAAATAAGGAAACTGGATTTTTAGTGAGAAGAGTTGAGAGAGGTCTAAGTGTTCAATATAAATTTTTTAATTTTTTAATTTAATAAAATGATTAATAAATCATACACTAACATTTAAAAAAAAAAAAAAAAACAAAGAAGGCATTTTTTATTCTTAAAACCATTCCTTCCTTACAATCAAATAAGGAAAGAGTTTTCCAATTAAGAAAAAATAATTAATAAATTACACTCAAAAAAGGAGTTTTTCCAATTAAAAAAAATTAATAACTCACACACTCAAAAATATTTCGTCGGAAAATATTTTCTATTAAAATATTTAAAATTCTTCACCATAAAGCATAAAATAATTTATATAATTAAAATTTCGTGACATGTTTTTTTATAATTTTTTATTTTTATTTTCAGCATGGCCATTACTACTCAACATATATATCAAACCTCATTATTTTCATACCTAGTAAACGTTAATAGGGTTTCTTTAAGATTCAAACTCTCAACCCTAGCTCCAAAAAAAAAAAAAAAAAAAAACTACTCTCAACTCATTTTTTAAGAATTTCTTTTGACTTGTTTAATAATAAAAATACTAAGTATCATTATGTGTTGCATTTTAATTAGTTCATAATTAAATTCATGAAGTTTTATATTAAACCATTAACAGTGCTACCATAATTATCATTTCAAATTACTTCCTTAATCTATGTTTATCATTCCAAATTTATTTTTAAAATTGCTTCACTAAGATTTCATTAATGCCTGATTTTGATACATTCATACATATTGATAAGATACAAGAGGCAGAGGAGGACTCCAAGAGCTCAGCATTGGTCTGCTATGCTGATTAAGTCACTCCACTGTTATGTTAGCAATTCAACAAAATGCAGTTATATTGTTAGTTAGTTAGTAATGGTTAGTTAGTTAGAAAGTTTGTTTAGAGAGTTTGTTATAGCATTCCTATATATACAGATCTGTATAATGTTTCAGAGTATGATGAAATAATATTCAATATTCAAAGATCAATCTGTCTTCATGGTATCAGAGCCTGCTTAAAGCTCCAACGAGCAAGTTTTCATCAATGGCAGATTCATCTTCTTTACCATCAAATCTTAATCTTCTCATCTCAAATTTTGGATCATTGGTTACTGTCAAACTTGATTCTACAAATTTTTTGATATGGAAGAGTCAAATGCAAAACATGCTCCGTGCTATGAATCTCTTAGGATTTGTCACAGGATTGATTCAATGTCCTGCTTCAGAGATTATGGATTCATCTGGAAAAACACTTCCAAATCCAGATTATGCAAAGTGGAAAACAATTGATGCACATCTCTTAAGTTGTTTGACTGCTACACTCTCTCCTACTGTGTATTCATCCATTCTCCATCTTCAACACAGTGCTGAGGTATGGAAAGCGCTTGAAAAACGGTTTACATCTATGTCTAGATCACATATCCATCAACTGAAAAATAAGCTACAAACTGTCTCAAAGAAAACCTCTTCGATGGAAGAATATCTCTTCAAAATCAAAGAAATTTCAAATCAATTGTCACTAGCTTCTGCACAGGTTGATGATGAGGATTTGGTATTAATGACTTTGAATGGCCTTCCTAGTGAATATGATGCATTCACTACTGCTATTCGAGCCAGATCTGAAGCTATTTCTATGGATGAGCTATGCTCATTGTTATGTTCCGAATCTATTCATATTGAGGCTAAGATGGGTAAGTCCATCACCAGCACTGATCTCAATGTCGCCTACACAGCAACTAAAGGATCTACTCAACAATATCCATACTCTGGTTTTAATTCTCAATCTTTCCATTCTGGATCAGAAAGAGGTGGTTATTCACAATCTAGAGGTCGTAACACTTATAGAGGAAGAGGAGGCAGATATATGCAATCTCGAGGAAGGTTCAACAATCGAAATAAAGGTAGATCTGTCTCTTCTCAAGGCTGTCAGATCTGTGGTGGTCTCAGTCATTCAGCTTTTGACTGCTGGTACCGTATGGACCCAAATTTTCAACCTAGAATATCACAGACTTCTCAGTCCTATCAGTCCTCAAGTCCTGGTCCTTCTAAAGCCTATACAGCCTCTGTAACATTGAATTATGCATCTGCATCAGCTTCAAATGAAACAAGCGTGCCTTGGTACATTGATTCTGCAGCCACTAATCACATGACAAATGATCTTGCAAATTTCTCTCTATATGAAGCCTATCCTGGACATGATCAAGTAACTGTAGGTAATGGTACTTCCTTACCTATTCATCATATTGGACAAGGTCTTTTACCTACACCTACTTATTCTTTTCATCTTAACAATCTTCTCCATGTTCCTTCCATTTCCTCTAATCTTCTCTTTGTGCATCAGTTGACAAAAGATCACAATTGCATTGTTATTTTTGATGCTCATTCTTTTGTGATTCAGGACAAAGTCACGAAAAAGATTCTGCATAAAGGAGTTAATAACAATGGGCTCTATCAGTTCAGTTCTTCTTCTTCTCCTTCTTCACCACATGCTTATCAATCCTGCTTCTCTACTTCTGATCCACTATGGCATAAAAGACTAGGCCATATTTCTCATGAAAAATTTCAAAGTGTAGCTTCTCATTTACCTGTTTCTTTTTCTGGCAACAATAAACCTATGCCTTGCATTGATTGTAATATGTCCAAAATACATAGATTGCCTTTCAAATTGTCAAATTCCTCTGTGAATTCTCCTTTTTCTTTAGTTCATAGTGATGTATGGGGCCCTTTTGTTACTACGAATGCCAAATTTCGATTCTATGTTTTGTTTGTTGATGACTACACTAGATTCACTTGGATATATCCTTTACTTTACAAGAGTGAAGTTTATGCTAAATTTCTTGATTTCAAAAGATATGCTGAAAATCAGTTTACCACTTCCCTCAAAATTTTGAGAACAGATAATGGGTCTGAGTTTGTGAATAAACAAATGGATTCTTATTTGTCTTCTCAAGGCATCATTCATCAAACCAGTTGTCCATACACCCAAGCTCAAAATGGTCTTGCAGAAAGAAAGCACAGGCATATTACTGAAACAGCCATTGCTCTTCTTCACCATTCCTCTTTACCTTTGTCTTTCTGGTTTGATGCAATTGCCACTGCTGTGTTTCTTATTAATCGTATACCCAGTTCTGTTCTTAAAAATGTTTCTCCATTTGAAGCTTTATTTCATTCTGTGCCTGATTACTCTTCACTTAAGGTTTTTGGTTGTCAATGCTTTCCTTGGCTTAAGCCATATATTTCTCATAAACTTCAGCCCAAGTCCATTCCCTGTGTCTTTATTGGGTATCATCCTACTATCAAAGGATATAGGTGTCTTGACCCTATTACTGGTAAAATCTACATCTCTAGGCATGTTCTCTTTAATGAGTCATGTTTTCCTTTTTCCTTATTCTCTTCTTCATCTCTTTCTTGTTCCTCTTCTTCTTCTATTCCTTCTTTCTTTTGGTCTTCACCCTCTCCTTCTTCAGTCTCACCAAATGCAGCTTCTTCTTCTCCTAGTTTTCCATATATTTCAAATTATCATCCTTCTGTTCCTATCAATTCTATTACCATTGATCTTCCACCTGTTTCCCAGCCATCTGTTGTTCCCAGATCACAACAATCTGCTACTCCCATATCCGCTGTCCAGCCATCTTCTGTTCCTATCAATTCTATTACCATTGATCTTCCACCTGTTTCACAGCCATCTGTTGTTCCCAGATCACAACCATCTGCTGCTCCCATCTCTGCTGTCCAGCCATCTGCTGCTCCCATTTCTACGGTCTCCATTAATTCCCATCCTATGACCACACGGTCTAAGGCCAAACTTCCTGTGTGTTTTCAGGCTACATCTGTTTCTGATCATTCTACTCAGCTGCTAACTTCTGAACCTCATACTGTCCAAGAAGCTCTTCAATCTGCTGTCTGGATTAAAGCCATGCAAGAGGAGTTTGATGCTCTTAAACTTCAGGGTACCTGGACTCTTGTTCCCTTGCCTTCTTCTAAATTGGCAATCGGCTGTAAATGGGTTTTTCGCATTAAACGACATTCTGATGGTAGCATTGCCAGGTACAAGGCCCGCATTGTGGCTAAAGGTTATTTGCAACAGGCGAGGATAGACTTTCATGAGACCTTCAGTCCTGTTGCTAAGCAACACCTTCAGTCCTGTTGCTAAGCAACCTACTATTCGCATTTTCATTTGTATTGCTCTTCATAATAACTGGCCCATTACTCAGCTTGATATTTCAAATGCATTTCTCCATGGCTCACTTGCAGAGGAAGTTTTCATGACTCAACCTCAGGGTTTTGTGGATCCTTCTTATCCTACTCATGTATGCAAACTTAAGAAAGCTCTTTATGGCCTTAAACAGGCTCCTCGAGCCTGGTATTCCACTTTCTCAGCTTTTCTTCTTTCACAGGGGTTTCATAACAGTCTGTCCGATACTTCCTTGTTTGTCAAACAGACTCCCACCAGTCTTACTCTGCTAGTTGTGTATGTTGATGACATCCTTTTGACTGGTAGTGACTCTACTATTCTCACTCAGCTTCTTCAGCAGATGCACTCTGTCTTTTCTATGAAAGAACTTGGGTCTTTATCCTATTTTTTGGGCATTAATGTTATTGCTCAAAATTCTGGTTATTTGCTCTGTCAACAAAAGTATGCTACAGATTTGCTTGTTAAAGTTGGAATGGTGGATTGCAAACCTTGTTCTACACCATTGGCTGTGAAGTCCTCTGTCTCTCCTTCAGATGCTCTTCCTTTTTCTCAACCGAGTTTATATCGCAGTGTAGTTGGAGGTCTTCAATATCTTACCATTACTCGGCCCGACTTATCTTTAGCTGTTAATCAAGCATGCCAACATATGCATGCTCCTACCAATGCCCATTTTCAATCTGTTAAACGTATCCTTCGTTATGTTAAGGGCACTATCTCTCATGGATTGAGTTTCACTCCTGGTCCTTTCACTCTTCATGCATTTTCTGACTCTAATTGGGCCGGTGATACTTTGGATAGACGTTCTACATCCGGGTACTGTATCTTTTTAGGCCCAAATTTGATCTCTTGGTCTGCTAAAAAGCAGCCTACGGTCTCTCGTTCCTCCACTGAAGCTGAATACCGATCCTTAGCTAATACTACTGCTGAAATTAGTTGGCTTCAGCAGTTGCTTAAGGATTTCTTGGTTCCTCCTTCTTCTATTCCCGTTTTATGGTGTGACAATCTCTCTGCTATGGCTCTTGCTTCCAATCCGGTTTTTCATTCTCGGTCCAAGCATATTGAAATCGACTGTCATTTCATTCGCGAGCGCGTTGTTTCCAAACAAATTCTTCTCAAGTATGTTCCTACATCTGATCAATTAGCTGATTTGTTTACCAAACCTTTGTCTAGTTCTCGATTTCATTATCTCAAAGACAAGCTGATGCTCCTTCCTTCTCCCATCAGCTTGCGGGAGGCTGATAAGATACAAGAGGCAGAGGAGGACTCCAAGAGCTCAGCATTGGTCTGTTATGCTGATTAAGTCACTCCACTGTTATGTTAGCAATTCAACAAAATGCAGTTATATTGTTAGTTAGTTAGTAATGGTTAGTTAGTTAGAAAGTTTGTTTAGAGAGTTTGTTATAGCATTCCTATATATACAGATCTGTATAATGTTTCAGAGTATGATGAAATAATATTCAATATTCAAAGATCAATCTGTCTTCACATATACATATGAAAAGTAATTAATTCTTTAACTTAAAATTTAAACATTATTGATTTTTTAACTTGGCTTGGGCTTCTCTCCAATCCTCTATCGGATTGGAGAGGTGTTGTTGGGCCTTATGGACTCACTTTTGGATCCCATTTTGATAATATGAATTATTCATAATTAAGAATTCGTTAAGTACATAATTCTTGTAAAAAATCAAGTTGCTCATATGGTAATTATGTTTTTGTATCTGTTTTGCATGAAAAAAAAAAATGAATGGTGAGAAAGTAAACAGTTCATACAAAATTGATCCAAACACGTGATTTCCGTTATGCAATTGACTTGATTATTTTGCAGGGATGATGTACTCGACGAATCCTAAAATATGAATGGTTCGAATTATCAAAACGGGGCCCAAAAATTGACCCATTGAATGTTTAATCAAATATTAGAACCCTTAAACTAGCTCATACAGAACATGAATCGATAAATTGTAATATAATGTATACATAATGTTTAAATTTATTATTATCAAATATTTTTACTAAGATTAAAGCTTTTAACATAAAATTTAGGGCAACTCTATCTTAGATAATTTTTTAATATATGAATATATGTAACTATTTATTTCATGTTAATATAAATATATAATTTTTTACATATGTTCAATTTTTTTAATAGATATGCATAAAACATGTTCATTTTTCTTATTTAAAATATAAAAAATACTTATAGATATTTATTTAATAAATAAATAGGTCAAATGATTCATAAGTAAGGCATAGACAAGACACTTTTTAATGATTAGGTAAATGTCACGTTGACATAAATATACAAGTCTTTATGTATAACTCTAATAAAATTGAATAAAATTAAATTGATTATAAATAATTTTTACTACATATTTTAGATAAATTTAACATTATTATTTAATTTTAAAATTAATTTTCGATTATTTATTTATACTCGTACATGGCACTACTAATTTCACTTTACCGGCTCTTCACACAAAGTAAAAATAAAATTAACTAATATTTCAAAAAGAAAAGTGATGTTTTTTTTTAATTATTTTATTTTATTCTAGCATCTTCATAATACAAAAATTGCTAAAATTTATAGGTTATTGACACAAAACAAAATTAAAATGAAACTAACTAAGATTCTAAAACGAAAAGTGAATTATTTTATTTTATTTTATTTAGTAGTTTCAAAATACAAAATTTGTTGAAATTTATAGGTTATTGACACAAAACAAAATTAAGAAATAAAAAGGTGATCCCTTGAATTTTTTTTCCTTTCTTAATTAGTAACTTTAGAATACGAAAATTGTTAAAAATTAATAGTAGTAGACACAAAATAGAGTTAAAATTTTTATAATAAGATATCATAAATGCTTATTTTTTAACTCTACAAAATTTAAATTTAAAAAAATTATAGTTTCTATTTAACTCTTCTCTAATTTTTAACTCACTACACCTCAGTTCTTATATTTGAGGTTCTTCTTCTTCTTTTTTTTGTAATTTTGTTACAAATTTAAAAAAAATTATAGGTGGCATTTCACTCTTATCCAATTTTTAAACAACTACCCTCTTTTGTTCTTCTATTTTTAGAGTTATATTAGATTTTTTTTAAGGTTTATCTTATTTTACTTTTAAATTTAAACTTGATTTCTTGTTTTCAATCTTTATTTGATGTTTATTGAATTTTTCTCTACCTCAATTTTTCTAGCATTTATTTAATTTTCTCTTTCTATATTTTTTATAATTCATCTTCAAATTTAAACTTGATTTTTTTAAATCTTTATCTTATATTTACAAAATCTACTCTCGCTCTTGATATTCAGTTGAGTTTAATTTTTTCTAAAAATTTATCTAATTTTATCTTTCTATATTCATCTTCAAATTTAAACTTATTTTTTTCTTTATATCTTTATCTTATATTTATAGAATTTCACTCTTACTCTTCATTTTCAATTGAATTTATTCGATTGAGTATACTTCAAAAAAATTAATTCATTCTGCATATTTATATAAATATAACGAAATCACTCAAATCTATTATTAAGTACCTATCTAAATGAATATCGTAATATTTAATAATTTTTAATAACTTAATATTATTTATCACATCTTATTAATTGGCCGTACATAACAAGGATTTTGCACTAGTTTTACTATAAAATAAAGTCTAGTATAAGGCCATTCAAAGATTTGACTACAAATAGAGGGTTGAAGTCACCAAAAAGAATGCATTTATCTACTCTGAACTTGGTGGGTGGGGAGAAACTATTCTGTGTTCTAGGGGCATTGACATGCGACAATGCCACAAAAGAATCATAACCATTTATTTATGTATGATCCAAAAATGGGTTCCACTTAAGTCTTGTATGGACAATTCTATTGTTGAAATTAGGGTGTGCGCGGTGCGGTTCGGGCGGTTTGAGAGTAAAATTACAAATCGAATAGCGGGTTAACGAATTAGCGGATTGACAAATTACAATTTTGACGGTGTTTGACGGATTGGCAGATTGAAGAACATTCTAATTAATTATCATACATTTGCATAACATATAACACTAATTTGTATAATATTTTTTAGATATATAACACAAAATAATTTTACATAATATGTTTCATATATATAACCACTAATTTGTAATAAATTTCATATCTTAAATCTCTCTCATACTCATTTTTACATTAATATTTCATTGGAAATTAAAAAATATATATGTATTAACTATAGCGGAGCGGAGCAGTTTAGTTGGCGGATTATAAATTTTAAAGTTTAACCGCGGTTAGAGCGGTGCGGATTGATGCGGATCGGTACGATTTTAGCGGATTAGGCATCATTTTGTATAGCCCTAGTTGAAACACACACCAAAATATTATCCATTTTATATTGCGGGACACGCATAATTTTAATTTTTCTTGACTTAAAAAGGTCTTTTAGAAATTTATGAGCATGACATACTCCATAAGGCGAGTCAAGAATTATTAAAGAACCAACGTAGCACAAATTTTTACCAAATAAGTGGGTTGGTTTGTTTTTTTGACAATTGCCACAAATGGCATGGAATAATTTTTCAGATGAATCATAGAGATATTCGTAATTATTGACTGAAAACCCTTTGGTTGAGTTTTTAAAAATTATATTATTTAAAATTTAAAAAAACTCATAATTTTATATAATTTTATATTTTTGGGCAAAATAAATTTTTGAAAATACTTTCTTAATATTTATTTTTGTCAATCCAATTTCTATTTTTTGATAAGAAAAAATAAATAAAATTTGAAAACTCAACTTGATCGAAAAAATTGTTAAAATTAAACCCTTATCATATACTCAATGGGTATGTATCAACAAGTGTTTTTTAAACAACTGTTGCTTATTATATTGTATTTGAATTTTAAATTTGTTGAGAATAATAAAATTACTTATGCATATTCATTTTTCATGCGTAAACAAACAAAATTTTATTTTATTTTTTTACAAATACTTATTCTTAATAAAATTTTGACTAAATTATAATCCAGAAGTTATTTATTTGTTTATGTAACTTGTCTTAGAAATTTGTTATTTAGACGTTTTGTTCTAACTAACTATTTTACTATTATTATTAGTTTTTTTTATGCATTCTCATAGTACTCAATAAAGTTAAAATAGTGGGGGTAAAATCTATATAAAATAAATAATAATAAAAGATAAATTATTGAGTATTGCTCAACAGATTTGTTGAGACTGATAGAAGAATATTTGGATGGTTACTTGTTATATGTGGCTAAAAACTTAATTTGTTGAGACTAAATACTAATATCAATACTCTGTTGTTTTGTTTGTCGTAAGAGAGAACGAGAGAAATTACCAATGATCAACTTTCACGTGGGGAATAATTTTTTTGGTTTTTGTTTTTATTTTAGTTTTTGTGGAGAGCTTTTAAGTGATAAAGTGAAAGGAAACGCATATTTTCAACATTTCCCACTTGACAAAGTGAAAGCAGCTCATCAAGTGTAAATTACAATATATTATTCAAACGCAGTAATGATGGACAACACGTGAAATTTCCATCTTTTATGTTCTTCTCTTTGTCTTCGACCACCGAACACTTACGCCTCGTTTGGAAACCTTTATTTTTAATTAATAAGTCAAAAAATTATTAAATTAATTAAAAAACTAACAATTCATACTAAAAAATCAAAAATTCTCTATTTTTTCTATTTTTTACACATTTTTTCGTAAAAAGTTAAAAATTCATCCCAAACATACTAATTTTTTTTAGCTTATATTTTAGTTAAATAGCCAAAAAATTACTAAATTAGTCTGTTCTCAAACGAGGCCTAAGGTCAAGTTTGACAAGTTAAAAAAAAGTTAAAAAACTAAAAAGTTACTCAAAAATTTAAAAAATTATCACTATTCATCAAAAGTCAAAAATTACAGTTGCACAATTTTCAATCTTAATTTTCTCCTACACACTAATTTATACAATTTTTTAATACACATTTTTTCATAAAAAGTCAAAAAGTTAACTCAAGCATCCATATTTTTTTACTCAATTTTTTAGTTTAAAAAGATAAAAATTACACTTATTTAGAACACCTCAAACAATCCCTAATTCAAACCAGTTTGTTTTGGTACACTTCTTATAATTTAATTTTTCTTTTTAGTTTTCAATTTAAGAAAGAAACAGAAAGAAAAATAAAATTGACAAAATTTTGAAAATGTGTAATATACAGTGTACGTAGGCATTGAAAGATGCCATTAAGAAAGACTGCTTACAAATAAACTTGAGAAAGTATCATGTTTGTACGGGGAGGAAATAATTCTCCTCGTATAATCCTGTTGACCAAGTTCACGCTCCTCCGTACGACGTCGCTTTATCACCTGAAAACACAAACGTGAGCAAGCCGGCGGGTGTGTGCCGGAAACCTCTCCGATGCCTAAGTCAGTAAGCTTGACAAATAGACAAAGTTTTATGCTCTCAGAAAGAATTGTGTTCAATTACCTCCTCCAAGGTGGTGCTTGTGAGCTTTTATAGGTTTCAAATGGCATAATCCTAGTAGGACTTTTATTTCTCCATGCAGAGTCCTCCTAGGATTCATATTCCTAAGGATAATGCTTATCCTTTTACACCCTCCCCCACTGCTTAAACCAAGTGGGATGGTTTTTACCACGGCCGAACTTTTATGTGACCGAAATAACACTGGCTGAGCCACAGAGTAGGCCGAACTATCCTTAGTTCGGTTTTCTCCCGTTCAACCATGGTATGCTGAGACCAAGCTTCTGAGTAGCAAGCTCCGACCGATCTAACAATAATACACCGCAACCGGACTAACTGTGAGACCGGACTAACATCAAGTTACCTTCAGACCGGAGTAGCTTTACACCATCTTGAACCGGAGTAACCACACCCCTCCTGGGCCGGAATAACTTTACGGCTTCTTACCGATTCCTTCACACTTTGGGCCGCAGGGCCCAACTCACAGCTCGGCCCAATTCTTTCCCAAAAATTACCCTCTCAATTGCCCCTTAATTTCATCTGCATAGCATGATTGAGATTACAAATCCTTCAACCGAGCTGAAGTTCTACAAGCCTTTCCAGCCGAGATAAAAACCCTTCAGTGTATCCAGCCGAGCTAGTTTTACTCCGAACTCTGCTTTATCCGGTCAAAACGTCTCTTCAATCGCGACTGCAACGCTTCCCTTTCCCTTGCCACGTGGCGGGTTCTGATAGGCCGTGAGTTGTCATCGCGCCGCCTTCGTACTCCGAACTTTTTGAACAGTCCCGCCCCTTTTTGCCGCGTTTTTCTCTCTCCTCTTTCACAAAACAACCTTTCTTTCTCTTGAATCATTCACCTTCCATTCTTCATCTTCTCTCTCTGTGTTCTTGCTGTTCGTGTTCTTCCTTCCCTTTCGAGAACTGATTTTGCTGCCACTTTCCCATCATCAGATCCTTCTTCTTCCACCTGGTAAGTAGACTCACTTTTGTTTTTGCTTTCGCATCTATTCTACGTATTTTGTTTACTGTATGTTTGCAAAACATTTTCTCCCATTTCTGCTTCTTTCTGTACTTTTATGAGAAAACCAGTAGAACTCGTGTGTATGAATCATTCTGTAGGAAACTAGCCTTGGATCCAAAATCATATAGAAACCGAACTAGGATACTGTTTGTCCAATATAGGTAGATAGATTCAGACAACAACCGAACTAGAACAATCAGTAATTTCTTCAGAACCACTTTAGCCGAGACAAGATCACCGAACCAAGTTTGCACATATTGAACTAGTTACTTCGGACTATAACCGGGCTAAGCCTTTGGGGCCAAGCCAGCTTTCTTAGTCTCTAAACCAGACTCAGAAAACTGCCCCTAGAGGCTCAACCGAAGTAACAAACCCACAGTTCAAACCGAAATAATCAACCGGACCCGAAGTCCGAACCGAGATAAAAATTGTAGCATCCCACGTAGCCGAAGTAGGACTTTGTCTTGCTTTTATTTGTAGCACGGTCAGATGATCTGTGCTTAACCCCCATGTTTTCCACTTTGCAGACTTAGGTGGCCCAAGCACTCATTTGCACACTCGTCCGAGCTACTGAGTACAACCCTTGAACCGATCTAATTTATCCTTAAATTATACGATAGATGGGCAAGTATAGATACCTAGTAAATACCCCGGGCGGCCTAGCCGAATTCAGGAAAGACTACCAAATACCTGACGACGTCCAGCTGGTTTTGGCAGAAAAAGACATCACACCCTGGGATAATGAAGGCTTCGTCCCCTTCACCCTTTTATCTATTATCGAAACCGGCCTACGGTTTCCGGTTCAACCGTTGATC
This sequence comes from Camellia sinensis, assembly GCF_055761805.1. NCBI lineage: Eukaryota > Viridiplantae > Streptophyta > Magnoliopsida > Ericales > Theaceae > Camellia > Camellia sinensis. Next base: position 113,038,585 of record NC_138963.1, on the reverse strand, counting down.
TGTGAATTTCTTAGGCAGACTAGATTATGCCCTACCCAACTGTCCACCAATACGTACCGCATCATCATGGGAATAGCCGCACTGAACCACCAAACCGGACTAAATCTTGGCTTGGCCGAAATATTCCATCAATACTCCATCGGCTCAAAAGAAGATGGGTGGGTATATTACCTTAGGATACGCCGCCGCCGAGAGAAGATAATTAAACACACACCAGACAAAGATGTAAATGACGACGACTTTTTCTGGGTCTCTGGGAACTTTGAGGATTTTCAAGCCCAAATTCCTGGCCGACCTATAAATTGGAAAAAAGGGGAGCCCGGTAATTTAACTTCGGCCTTGTTTTTTGCGATTTTTTATTTCGGTTTTGCTAGTCCATCAACCGAACTAACAGTTGTCTTTATTTTCGCAGATTCTGCTCACCTTCATTCCGTGTACAGTTATCCAAATCTTGCTGTGTTGCGAGCCGCACTACGGTATCCTGAACGTAGTTGGACCAAGTTGCTGCAATTCGAGCCGACCTACCGATATAGCGGTCGCCGAAAAGCCCGAGTGACCGATTTCCTCCTTGAAGACGCACCTGAACCGGACCCAACCCTGCCCGAGATACGACTTGTTCCACTGACTGCAGAAGAAGAGATGGCAAAGAAAAGCAGAGTTAGGGCCCTTCTGACCGAAACAACTAGGCCCGAGGTAACACCACCCAGCCAATCGCAACCTGCTGTTGTAGCCCTCCCTTCTCAACAGCCATCCTCTTCTCGCCGAACCAAGCGCGCCCGGACTGCTGAGACCGAACAAGTATTGGTTGATGAAGTAGAACCCGTACTTCCGCCGAGCTTGCCACCGAGCCCCCAACTGGTTCCTTCTGACAGAACTACCGACCGTTGGGCCCCAAAACTTACCTTTAACGACCGAGACATCCGAAATACAGATTCGGTCGTTGCTGAAAAAGACCATTTATTGGCCCTCAATCTGGCCAAGGGTGTGTGCCTCCCTAAAGACATGGAGCATCACCAGAAACAACTTAATACCGAGCTAAAGGCCATCCGGTCAACGACAAAATCCATGATTCTGGTAGGCAACTTCGGTCGTTTTGCTGTCTAATTTCTTTTTTCAATTTCTACTTCGGTTTTAAAGGGAAATCTTTGCTTTGTCAGGCCCTTCAAAAAAACCAAATTACTCACAAGAAAGTTCTTGAGCTTAGGAAAATAACAAGGCAAGCGGCGGCGGAGGCCGAAGCAAAAACGACCGAGCTAGAGGAGGCCCGAAAGCAGATGGCCGAGCTACGCGGGGAGGTCGGCAGGCTGACCGGACTGGTTAATTCGGCGGAAGCCGAAAAGCAAAAGACTGCCATTGCTCTGAAGGATAAATACCTGCGCGAGCTGGTGAAGCTTGAAAGAAAGAAAGATGCCGAAATGAAGGAGAGGGCAAAGGAAGCTGACAAACAAGGCTTCAAGAGGGCAGAGGATGCTTATGCCCAACAATGCAATGCGGCTGGAGGGGAGCCGTTGAGAAGCTCGGTCATGACCCTCAGACCGAGGTTTTCAACCCTCCAGCCTACTTTATACCAAACTCCCTGATGGAATACGCTAATGCCATGCAACAACAATTTCTCGAGGACTCAGACTCAGATGAAGACTCTGCCCCTGAGGATACTCCGGTCGTGAATGTAGATCAGGTAGTTCGGTCGGAGCCCATGGTGGAAGATCTAACTATTGATCAACCAAGTGAAACCGTGGTTCCGGCCGAAACCACTCTTCCGACTGAAAACGTCCTTGCGCCCGAAACCGGTCTTCAAGTTGCTGCCGATGCTGCCTTTGACGCCGAGATCGAAGATCTTTTTTCTTGATTTTTTCTCTTTGTTTGTTATCTTTTCTTTGTAACCGGGTTATGCCCCTTCCCTTGTAATGGTTTTGCAATGAATGAAAAATTTTGCTAGAACTCTTATTCCGGTTTTAGTTTGTATGCTTGCCTTTGTAATGCTTTCTATTACTCCAACTGCTATTTTGGTTTTTTCTTGTTAGACTATGCTTACCAGCCAACCACTCCTTAGCCGATATAATTACTTCGGCTGAGGAGTACAAAGTGCTTAATCCAGTCAATCCAACTTCAGCCATACCCTTACTATGGCTGAAGGGTAACAAGTGTTGGTTTATTTCAGCCAACCACTCTTCAGCCTTGCACTTACTTCGGCTGAAGAGTAACAAGTGTTGGTTTATTCCAGCCAACCACTCTTCAGCCGATATGCTTACTTCGGCTGAGGAGTACCAAGTGTTGGTTTATTCCAGCCAACCACTCTTCAGCCATGCACTTACTTTGGTTGAAGAGTAACAAGAGTTGGTTTATTCCAGCCAACCACTCTTCAGCCTTGCACTTACTTCGGCTGAAGAGTAACAAGAGTTGGTTTATTCCAGCCAACCACTCTTCAGCCATACCCTTACTTCGGCTGAAGAGTAACAAGTGTTGGTTTATTCCAGCCAACCACTCTTCAGCCTTGCACTTACTTCGGCTGAAGAGTAACAAGAGTTGGTTTATTCCAGCCAACCACTCTTCAGCCTTGCACTTACTTCGGCTGAAGAGTAACAAGAGTTGGTTTATTCCAGCCAACCACTCTTCAGCCTTGCACTTACTTCGGCTGAAGAGTAACAAGAGTTGGTTTATTCCAGCCAACCACTCTTCAGCCATACACTTACTTCGGTTGAAGATTAACAAGTGTTGGTTTATTCCAGCCAACCACTCTTCAGCCTTGCACTTACTTCGGCTGAAGAGTAACAAGAGTTGGTTTATTCCAGCCAACCACTCTTCAGCCACACACTTACTTCGGCTGAAGAGGAACAAGAGTTGATTTATTCCAGCCAACCACTCTTCAGCCATACACTTACTTCGGCTGAAGAGTAACAAGTGTTGGTTTATTCCAGCCAACCACTTTTCAGCCTTGCACTTACTTCGGCTGAAGAGTAACAAGAGTTGGTTTATTCCAGCCAACCGTCGAAGTTAGTTTTTCCAGCTAACTTATAGTATTTGGTTATTCCAACCAAATATCCTGCAGCCTGGATCCTTATCCTGGGCTTAGGAAGGGTGTTGGTTTAATCCAGCCAACCTCTAAGTTAGTTTTTCCCGCTAACTTAGAATAGAATGCTTGCAATATACTTAATCTTTACTAAAGCTAACTTCTACAAGGAACAACTTGTGCTAAAAAGAATTTCTCATTCTATTGAAGGAAGAGAAAATTACATATGTTTGAAAAGAAAAAGCTAAAAGTAAAATAACTTGAGATTGGCCGTATTCCATGGCCTAGGGATTGCCTTGCCATCCTTGTCTTCTAGGTGGTATGCCCCTTTGCCTGCTAATCCAACCACCTTATAAGGACCTTCCCAATTTGGGCCTAACTTGCCATCTCCTGGGATCAAGGTGTTTCCCATTACTTTGCATAGTACCCAATCCCCAATCTTGAATTGTCTTGGATGCACCTTTTTGCTGTATTTTCTGATTAACTCTCGTTGGTATGAGGCGATGTGGACTAGTGCTCTTTCTCTTCTTTCTTCTGCAAGGTCGAGTTCTAAGGCTATGGCTTCTCCATTTAAGTTTGGATCAAAGTTTTCGCTTCGAATTGTGGAGAGGCCAACTTCTAGTGGGATCACTGCTTCCATTCCATAGGCTAAGGAGAATGGTGTTTCTCCAGTTGATCGCCGAGGCGTGGTGCGGTAAGCCCATAAGACGTGAGGAAGTTCATCTGCCCACTTGCCTTTTGCTTTCTCTAGCCTTTTCTTTAGTCCATCCAAGACGACTTTATTTGATGCTTCAGCTTGCCCATTTGCTTGAGGATATGCCGGTGTAGAATTGTAGAACTCTATCTTGTACTCTTCACAAAAGCTTCTAAAGATTCTGCCGTCGAACTGAGTTCCATTGTCTGAGATCAGTGCTTTTGGTATGCCAAACCGAGTGATGATATTCTGCCAAACAAACTTCTTCACATCTTTTTCTTTGATTGACGCCAATGCTTCTGCTTCCACCCACTTTGTGAAGTAGTCTGTTGCTGCGAGAAAGAATTTTCTGCCGCCGGGTGCTGTTGGAAGTGGTCCTACTATGTCCAAGCCCCACATTGCGAAAGGCCATGGGCTAGTTAAGGGTAGGAGTTCTCTTGCTGGTTGATGTATTTGGTGTGCGAATTTCTGGCATTTTTCACACTTCTTCACATATTTCTCTGAGTCTGCTTGCATATATGGCCACCAATATCCTTGCGAAATAGCCCTGTAAGCGAGCGACCTTCCCCCTTGATGACTTCCACACACCCTTTCGTGTATTTCGAACAGGAATGCTTCTACTTTGCTGGGATGAACGCACTTGAGGTAAGGCCTAGAGAACGACTTCTTGTATAATGCCAAAGATGGAGATAGCCAAAATCGCTGCGACTTTGCCCTTATTCTGTTGGCTTCTTTTTTCTCTTCTGGTAGGATGCCGTCTTTTAGGAATAGGATGATGGGATCCATCCAAGAAGGGCCTAATTCTGTGCAACATACTTCTTCTGCTTCGGGGTCTTCTATGCTTGGTCTTGGTAAGAAGTCGATGAGTAATGGATGAGGGATTGATGTATCTGCCATTGAGGCAAGGCCTGCTAGCTCGTCCGCTTGGCTGTTTTCCTCCCTGCCAATTTGTTCTATCCTTACCACATCAAACTTCTTGATCTCTGTTCTGAATAACTCTTGGTACTTGGCCATTCTGTCGTCCTTTGCTTCGTATTCGCCAGAAATTTGGTTTATCACCAGCAGAGAGTCACTGTATACCATTAGTTCGGTTGCTTTCATGAAGTGTGCTGACTTGAGTCCTGCGAGAAGCGCCTCATACTCCGCTTCATTGTTGGATACTGGGAAGCCAAGGTTGATTGCTTGCTCTATAACCAGGCCGTCTGGAGAGATGAGGACTATGCCAAGCCCTGCACCATGTCGGTTGGATGCTCCATCCACAAAGAGCTTCCACATCTCTCCAACGAATAGTTTCCAGCAAGTGGAAGGATCAGATGATGTCGTGAGGTCAAGAATGGTGTTTTCTTCAAGGTCCATGTTGGCTGTCTGTCCTTTGTCCTCTGTTTGAACTGCTGGTGAGCCTTTGTTTGTCTCTCCCTTGTTGTCCTTAGTATGGTCTGCCTTGGTGCTTGGTTGACTGCCTTCCACTAAGGGTTGCGCTATTCCGGCGTCAACTTCCGTCCCTAGTTCGGTTGTGTCCGTTAGGTCGACTGGGCAGATATGATGACTTCCAGGAGTAAACTCCGCGACGAAGTCTGCCAAAGATTGGGCTTTTATTGCGGTCTTGGGTTGGAACTTGATGTCGAATTGTCCCAACTCTACTGCCCACTTCAAAATTCGCCCACTAAAGTTCGCCCTTTCAAACAGAGCTTTTAATGGAAAGGCTGTGAGGACGACTATGGTGTGGGCGTGAAAGTAGTGCGCCAACTTTCTGGATGCCATCATTAATGCTAATGCCAGTTTCTCCAGGGGCAAGTACCTTGTTTCGGCTCCCAATAGTGTCTTGCTGACATAAAAGATGGGCAAGTGTTGTATTCCTTCTGCACGAACCAATACTGCGCTGACTGCGTGCTGAGAGACTGCCAGGTACAAAAAGAGTTCTTCACCAGGTACTGGAGTAACAAGTAGTGGTGGGGAAGACATGTACTCCTTCAAGCTTTCCAGAGCTCGGTCGCATTCTTCATCCCATTCAAACTTGGCCTTTAAAGCTTGGAAGAATGGTCGTAGTCTGTCTGATGACCTGCTTATGAACCGGTTGAGTGCAGCCGCCATACCAGTGAGATGCTGCACTTCTTTGACTGAGTTTGGTCTCTCCAACTCCTGGATTGCTTTGATCTGAGAGGGGTCTGCTTCTATACCTCGGTTGGTCACCAGGAAGCCCAAGAATTTGCCAGATCCAACTCCGAATGCGCATTTGGACACATTGAGGCGCAACTTGTGTTTCTTCAGGATCTGGAACATCTCGTCTAGGTCTTTAAGATGGTCATTCTCATCCTTGCTTTTGACCACCATGTCGTCGATGTAAGCCTCCATTGTTCTGACTAACAATGGTTCGAACATCTTGGTGACCATCCTTTGGAATGTCACCCCTGCGTTCTTTAGGCCAAAGGGCATGACCTTGTAGCAATATAACCCCCTTGGTGTTGTGAAGGATGTGACCTCCTAGTCTGGTTCATGCATGGCGATCTGGTGGTAGCCTCTGTATGCATCCAGAAAGCTAAGTCGGTTATGCCCTGCCGTTAGGTCCACCAGTTGATCTATCCTTGGTAGAGGAAAGCTATCTTTTGGGCACGCTTTGTTGACTGTTTTGTAGTCGATGCAGACACGCCATTTACCATTCTTTTTTGGCACTACGACTGTGTTGGAGATCCATCTTGGGTAGTGCACTTCCCTTATTGCTCCTGCCTCCAGCAGGTTGCCTACCTCTTCTGCCACTATTTCGGCGTGGTGGAGTGCCGATCTGCGTGTGCGTTGAATGACAGGTCTGGCGGATGGGTGGACATTGAGTTGGTGACTGATGAAGTTTGGATCAATGCCTGGCATGTCGTAAGGTGTCCAGGCAAACACTTCGATATTAGAGGTCAAGAATTCCAAGACCTCTAACCTCTCAGTGCTGGACAACGATGAGTCAAGCAAGAAGAACTTATCTGGGTTCTTCTCATCTATTTTTACCTCCACCAAGTCCTCCACCGCTTTCTGATCAGCCTCTTTGCCGACGTCCGCGAATAGTTCATTACTCTCTGGTTCTTCCACCGAATGAACGTATCCTTTGGCAGCTTGGCTTCCATTTGCTGTGGCGAAGCATTGTTTTGACATGATCTGATCGCCATAGACTTCTTCAATTATGCCGGTGTTATTGGGGAACCGCATTTCCTGATGGTATGATGACGCTACCGAACGCATGGCGTGCAGCCATGTTCGGCCCAAGATGATGTTGTATGTGGAGGGGACCTTCAATACCCAGAACTCCACTTGTTTTGTTACACTCCCTGCTCTGACTGGGAGGATTATTTTGCCGACAGGCCACTCTGGCATGGAGTTGAATCCAATCAGGGGAGAAACTGCAGGTGCCAAGTCTTTGTCTTGCAGCTTCAGTTGCTTGAATGTGTCGTAGTACATGATCTCACATGAACTACCTTGGTCGATCAGAATCCGCTTGACGTCAAAATTTTTGACTCGGAGAGTGACTACCAGAGCATCATTGTGAGGACAGTATATTCGATCCAGGTCTTTATCCGAAAAAGACATGACGTTTGTTGCTTCTGTTTTCCCCTTCTTGATGGCAGGTTGGGCACTTAATACTTCCCTAAAGTGCTCAGCCTTCTTTATTGAACCTCTGAGCTCGCATACGCACTCAGGTTCAAAAACTCCATGAATTACATTGATAATGCCTTGAGGTGGTGCATCGATTGGCATTCTGTTGGGATGGTCATTATGATCTTGGGGGGCCGGTTGCGCTCCTCCTTCAATGTATTTGTCCAAGTGGCCTGCTGCCACCAATTCTTCCAAGTGCTGTCTCAGTGGCGTGCAATTCTCAGTTCGGTGCCCCTTTTCTTTGTGGAAGGTGCACCGTGATCTGTCGTCGTAATTTTTCTGAGCTTCCCCTAGCTTGGCCGGCCACTTGACAAAAGGCTCGTCTTTTATTTCGCTCAGAATCCGATATATTGGTTTTTTGAACACTGTTGTTATGGCAGTGCGGATTCTCAACCATCTTTTGTCTGGGTCTTCTCCGTTATCTCGTCTGCCACGCCCGTTTCTATTCTGCCGATCTACTGTATTGACCTTTGCTGAGGTCTTCTTTTCTGGTACTGTGGTTGTACTAGATTTTGCTTTTGCACGTGCGCCATCCTCTTCTACCCTGATGTGCTGATGCACTCTTTCCATCAGGGCCTCCATGGTGAGGGGTGGCGTCATAGTAATCGAATCCCTTAGTCTGTTCCCTACTGGTAGGCCTCTTTTATATTGTGCAATGGCTAGATTGGTGGGGCAGTCTCCAATCTGGTTGAATGTCTCCCAGTAGCGACTGTTGTAAGATCTGAGGGTCTCTTTTTCACCCATGTCGATGGAGAGTAACTGGTCTATCTCCACCGGTGTTTTAGTATTTGTCCGAAACCTCGTTACGAACGCTTCTGCCAATTGGGCCCAAGAGGCTATGCTGCCCTCTGGGAGCTTTTCGAACCAAGTCAAGCCTAGGTCGCCAAGACTTGACGGGAAGAGTATGCACATTAAGGCCTCGTTTCTCTTGTACACAGCCATGACTTGGCGAAAGTGGCTCAGGTGTGAATATGGGTCCGTCTTCCCTTCATATGTAGTGAATTTCGGCTGAAGGAAGCCTGATGGTAGGGGCGCGTTTTCGATCGCTGGGACAAACGGCGAAGTTTGTAGTCTTGCCAATGCCTTGTCCGTTGGTTCGTAGGCCGGTCGCGGTATTGGCATTCCAACCTCGACGCTTCCATGCGTCCGAGAAGCCAACCGTTGTAAGGCCGAAACTCGGTGTGGATCCCTTGCCCTGGCATCTTCCTTGCATCGTGCTTTTTCTTCGAGCACGGTTCGTAAGTCGGATGACCTGGGCAGCTCTGTTTGTCTAGATCTAGTTTGGTGTGAATGTGAAGGCCAATACGTGCTTCCTTCAGTGTATGATCTTTCGGATCTCGTCCTCTCAGACCTGGAGTGACGGGTCCTGGAGGATAAGGAATGAGTGTCGCATGTCCTGAGGGTTCTGCTCTCTCCTTGGGAAGGTGTAGTATTCCTACTACGATTCTCTGAGTGGCGAGGGGGCGTCTTGTGCTTGCGCCCCTCTCCTGTCGCCACATCTTTAGTTTTCATCTGGCGTTTCAAAGTCTCCATGTCCGCCGCCATCTTCTGAATTAGTTCATCTTGCTCCTTCACGCGATCTTCCAGGGCTTGAGGATCAATCCTCCTCCTTTGCCTGTCAGGACTTTGAGAGTGACGAGGGCTGTTATTCCGCCTTCCCCTGCCACTCCTCCTGGAGTTATGTTGTTGGGGCTCCAGATCTGCCATAGGAGGGACAGAGGGTAATCCTTCTCGCCTTGCGCCCCCGTCTGGAGTTAGCCCGTCGACGGCGGACTGCGGTAGTTCTTCAATGTGTGCCATTGATTTAAGAAAAGGAGAAGCTTAGTCAAAAGGTTTTTGTTCTTGTCTGTTCTTCCCACAGACGGCGCCAATTGTACGGGGAGGAAATAATTCTCCTCGTATAATCCTGTTGACCAAGTCCACGCTCCTCCGTACAATGTCGCTTTATCACCTGAAAACACAAACGTGAGCTAGCCGGCGGGTGTGTGCCGGAAACCTCTCCGATGCCTAAGTCAGTAAGCTTGACAAATAGACAAAGTTTTTTGCTCTCAGAAAGAATTGTGTTCAATTACCTCCTCCAAGGTGGTGCTTGTGAGCTTTTATAGGTTTCGAGTGGCATAATCCTAGTAGGACTTTTATTTCTCCATGCAGAGTCCTCCTAGGATTCATATTCCTAAGGATAATGCTTATCCTTTTACACCCTCCCCCACTGCTTAAACCAAGTGGGATGGTTTTTACCACGGCCGAACTTTTATGTGACCGAAATAACACTGGCTGAGCCACAGAGTAGGCCGAACTATCCTTAGTTCGGTTTTCTCCCGTTCAACCATGGTATGCTGAGACCAAGCTCCTGAGTAGCAAGCTCCGACCGATCTAACAATAATACACCGCAACCGGACTAACTGTGAGACCGGACTAACATCAAGTTACCTTCAGACCGGAGTAGCTTTACACCATCTTGAACCGGAGTAACCACACCCCTCCTGGGCCGGAATAACTTTACGGCTTCTTACCGATTCCTTCACACTTTGGGCCGCAGGGCCCAACTCATAGCTCGGCCCAATTCTTTCCCAAAAATTACCCTCTCAATGTTCACAGCAAGTACAGAGAGAGGTGTAAAAAAATTTAGGGTTAATTATATTTATCCCCTTAATTATTAAATACTATTTTACTTTTTCAATTTTAAAATCATATATTTAGGATTAGTTTACATTAGTTGACCTATGGAGTGCACGTGCTAGTTTTTTTATAAAAAAAAAAAAATTTGATGATACGATGTGTGTTTAATTTAAAATTAAAATTAAACTTAAAATATGATTTTAATTATTTATTTTGATAATATTAGCGCTATTGTTTTATAAAAGTGTTACTTGAATACTTCTATATATTAATTTTACTTAATTTATTTGTGTATTTTGATAATTTTAGTTCTATCGTATTATAAATTATTATACAATCATTTCGCATTATATGTATCAAATTATAAGATAGTAAAATAAATACTTATTTTGATATTAAAAATAATAGTTAAATTAGAAGCATGATTAGTAACAGAAAATTAAAAGTAATTCTAACAGTTTAATTTTCTTTTATATTCATTTGAAAAATAAAAATATGTAGAAATAGAAACTACATAAAATTTATTGAAAAAAATTAAATATAAGTATATTGTGTAATTGGATTATCATATAATAATTTTATATGATATATATTAAATTATAAGATCGTAAAATAAACACTTTTAATTGAATTAAAATATCAACTATATGAAAGAAATTTAATAACGACTGACCAATAAAAAATCTCATAACAATATCTAAACCCAAAAAGAAAAAATAAATGAAAACATCCTAATGATAGATACATCATAGTGTGTGAAGTGATTAATCATTTGTAATATGATGTCAAAATATAGAATAACTTACTATTTAACAATTGAAAAAGTAATCCAAGTAGTAAATCCAAATTTCAGAGATTTTTCAAGACCATCATTGTTGCTTAGGTTTTTCTTTCCGTGTGTTGTGATTATATAAAATAATGTAGAAAATATTTTGTACAATCAAAATATAATCCATATAAATTTGTAGTTAGATTTCGTGTAAAGCTCAAATTGAGTTTGTGAAAAAAGTGTTTATCAAATAGAGTTCATATAAAATTCGTATTAGATTTGTGGATTATCTGAATTTGCGATAGAAAATATATGGAAAAGAAGTATTTCCCTCGAATACCATTCTTATAAAATAGGTAACGTTAATATAATTTAAATTGGGTTTGAGTTTGGGTAGAACTCTATATGTAAATGGAAAATACATATTGATGTGATTTTTAGAAGAAAAAAAAAAGTAAGCCCTTGAAATATGCCATCTAAGAAAGGGAAAAGTACTACTTATATATATGGAAAATTTGGCCATAAACCCCTCTTACCATATTTTTCTTGTTAAAAGGACCAAAAATAAAAAATAAAAAAATAAAAATAATTATACTTTCAAAACCCCCTCATAATTATAAAATCTTGTATAAAGGATAAAAATTTTCAAATTTATATTTTGTGTGACAAATTTACCCCTTCTGTAATAACCCGACCCTTGTACATGTTTTCTAGTATACTTTCAGTCCCTCATTCTGTGCATTTAAAGGCTTCCTGTGAAATTGGATGTTAAATTAAGGTTAATTAAGTGGATCTTATGAATATAGATTCATATCTGTCTAATAGAAGAAAAATATGTTACGATTGAGGTGATTAGAGCAGAAATTAACGATTAAACTGATTGATTTTCGTCCTTATCCACCTTTTAGATATATATCTATGTTCTTCACATATTTGACTTGGAGCCATTATGTAAAACATCTCCTGAGAGAGGGTTAGAGAGAAAAAAGAGAGAAAAAGAGAGCTTGAGAGGGAGGAGAGTAGGAATTGAGAGAGGTTGTGAAGATATGGCTCAAGGACACACTCCGGGGGGAACCATCACTTCGCTACAGCACTGTGAGTAGTAGTACGGTAGACGTATATTTTACTTACCGTTAATAAGTAATGTTATTAACGTTCTGTGCTTCGTAAGTGATTACGTTAACATTTATATAAAATTGTCGAGAACGACATAATATTAATGTTCTGAATTAACGAATACGATGAAGCGATGACATTGATATGGACCTATGGACATTCTGTATAAAAGTGGGCCCCAGGGCCATTATGATATGAATTGCTTTGCCCTATTAGTATAATGAAACATTTTCCTTCTGATCATTGTTAATATTTATGTTCTGAACTTACAACAAACCATGGGAAAATCCAAGCGCATCATAGGGTAGTAGTATTGCAGCATTACGTTTTGGTTACTATTGATAGTTAATATTAACATCCTGTTATCTACAAGCTAGCGGTATTGATTTGTAACGAACAAATGGAACGTGTGTTCATTATGGAACTACGGTATGTATGTATCTCTGCAATTATTCTGTTTCTGTTTATCCGTTCCGGTTATGCTACGTATGACATGATATGGATTATCCAGTATAATCTGTTAAACCTATTGATTTCTGGTATGGAACAAAGTGTTGTACGGAACTAAGTGCTGCAGTGCGAGCCACCTCTAGAATCCGTATGAGCCACCTCTTGAGTCCATACATATGTGAACTGAGGCCTATGGCCGTTCTGTGAAAGTTATGAGGCTTATGGCCGTTCTGTGAAAGTTATGAGGCTTATAGCCATTCTGTAACATCTGCGAGGCTTATGGACAATTTGTGTCATCTCGGCCTATGGCCATTCTGTATGATCTGTTAGTATGAAACAAAGTGCTGCATGGAACTAAGTGCTGCCATGCGAGTCACCTTTAGAATCCGTGCGAGCCACCTCCTGAGTTCATACATGCATGAAAAGGGCTTAATGCCGTTCTGATAAGGGTTGTATGCCATTCTGATAAGGGCTGTATGCCATTCTAATAAAGGCTGTATGCCATTCTGATAAGGGCTGTATGCCATTCTGATAAGGGCTGAATGTCATTATGATAAGGGCTTAATGTCGTTCTGTTTAAGGGCTCAATGTCAATCCGTTCAAGAGCTTAAAGCCATTATGTTTAAAGGCCAGGCCTAAGGCCGTTCTGAAATTAGTACAGAATCAGTTTAACTACATGATCTCTACATTTACATACGCATTTATATGTATTATGTTTAAAGTTGAGCATCGAATTGTTTAAGCACTATTATTCACTGAGCCTGTCTCACTCTGTGTTTTGTCTGATTCTGTAGGTAATAAATCTGGAGGTCAGCCTTAACCCTCGATGCTCGTCTCTCTTTTGTCAACCTCTATGCGTCCAGACACTTAGGGGAAGCCTATGCATTTTGTGAAGTTTTATTGAGCCTTTGGCATTGCACTCTAATTGGTTCCTAAGGTTGAATGTATATAATGTTTTGTTATTCGCCCAACCTTGGGCTGGGTTTGTGTATTTGTATGATATAACTAGCTCTCCAGTGTATATCAGCTCATGTTTATTCGCATCATGTAAAATTTGTGATCCCGGCATAGTAGTATAGCTCAATGGATGAATTTTATGTTATCGTATAATATTAATGCTTCCGTTCAGGCCCCTATGTTATGTATATAAGGTTAAGTGTCCGTTTCTGAATAGGTCATGCCCAAACTTTTAGGGGCGGTTTTGGGTTTGTGACAAGTGGTATCAAAGCCCGAGTTGTTATCTCACACACGAATCCATTGAGCCGTAGGATGTCTAGAAAAGACTTAGGTATCATACATAACATTCTGAAAGCACAAGAAAAGATTGATGGCAACGTTAATTGTATATGTACTACCTGCTAACTCTAATGATTACAACCTATGTCCGTTGTATATTTTTTTTGTATATATTGTGATTGATTGTTATGCAGAACATAGCGAGGATAGAGGATTCGGAGGATTCTACCTCTGCATGATTAGACAGAAAGAAAAAGAAAATTGTACAACATATGTAAAATGAATCGCGAAAAAATTAAGCAATAAATAATAAATGATTATGAGAACTCTTGCCTCTGTTTACCTTACCTAGATTGGTGGACAATGCAAGACATGCAGACGGGATTAAATCAACAGCGTCGCACTACGAAAGCGTGGTGAGGATTCGAGCTGACCGGTAAGATACTTTATATGCAAATGGTTAGATGGAATGTGTGCTATCGGTTGATAGTTACTTGTGGGAATCGAGGACAATATAATTGTGTTTTCTAGTATATGTTTAGATGAATCGAATAAACTCTAAGTATTGAATATTTCTAAGACTTGATGACCAAATGAAATGATATATGTGATGCTCTAACTTTTATGATATAGCTATGTCTTTCTTGCCATGACAATGTTTGGACCTGTGAGTTACTGTGTTTAGACATTTTGATAAGTTGTGTTTTGTCTGATAGCTTGAATTGTATTGAGTACGACCGGCTGTAAGAGAAAGTTATGCATATAGTGACCCCTCTTAAAATTGTGTAAGAAGTTAATTGATTGTGATTTTATTTCATACTGATTGTTGTTTAAATGAATAAGGGAATGACTTACACATTAGCTACGCTTGGAGGTTGATTATTGACCTTGGAATAGTATGTAATTAATATGGTTTTGCGAACTGAGAAATTACTGACGACTTCTGGTGGGGAATTACTAACGATGTTTAATGAGTATGGTTTATGTGTAATGGGGACTCGTTTATGGAAATCTATAAACATAACTATGTCTGTTCATAGTTAAGGAATCTGTAATCTGTACTCTGTACTCTGTACTCTGTAATCGGGATTTCTTATAAGGAGTGTTTGAACGACATGAAGGACCCCACCCATATTATGTGTTTGCTCATATGATACTCGTAAAAAAAAAAAAAAAAAAAAAAAGACATAGGTAATCATTGACTAATTTAGAATCGAAACTAAACGACTGGTAATCTGATAAGTTACTACAGGAATTAAAATCCTATCTATGTATATTAATGACTTAAGATTGAGAACTCATTTCTGTGATGTATTTTCGTGTAAATCTGTAAATGTCGGATACTACAAATTGCCAAGTTAGTCCTCTATTTTATGTTGGAGGCTATAATATGAACTGCTCTGTATGCTGTGGTAAACTTTGTTAAAACGAATGGACGTGGGAATATTCTGTATTGATGGTGGGTTAACGATATGTACTGGGCATTTGCTTCCTCTTGTATGCTTATACAGATTTGTATAATACTTACTGCGTGATTACGAATTGACTTACGATTATATTGAACTGACCTTACCAAGAATTTAATTTTGATATTAGTTGGTCAAACCATTTTGTCTCTATACTATTGAATTTCTGAACATTATGGAATCCGGATGGATGTGATTATTGTATACTTAATGAAATTTATGACCCTACGAATGAACCTGGTAGAACCTATGTACGTGAAGTAACTGCATACTCTGCTTATGTTAATTGACTGGGCCAGACGACTGGTCTATAATTTATGTATGGCTGTTTGCTGGCCCACTGTAATTATAAATTGTGAATACGAAACCACGTGGTTGATCTTATATCCTACAGCAGGACAAGGAAGAATTATCTGAACAGTGGGACAATGAAATGATTAAAAAGGGGCCAAATTAAATTGTACTGTAATAAGAAGAAATGCTTAATAAGGGAGGATGTTACACCCTACTGTTATGATTGATTAAGTAAACATGATTTTGATTTTGATTTCTGGCCTTATCTTTGGATGGCTCCATTTGCTCGAAACGATGGCAGTTTTATCTATTTATGTTACTCAGATCTGAACTTATAGTAGTAAGATTAAGTGTTTATCATGGCACATCTGCATGAATTTGCAAAAGTATATGACACTAGTTTTGATATTATCATGGCTGTTTGATTCGGAGCATGATTCTCTTTGTGTTACTGTGTTTAGAAGTAATGCTATGAGGATAACGATGTGTATCGTGACCCTTCTTTCCGTTGTACTGACTGTTAAGAACTATATACTACAAAAATAGTTAAAGATCACACTTTGACAAAAAAAAAAGATCTCACTTTTATTGGAAGTGTGATAAAAAAAAATTAGATTGATATTTTAATCACACTTAATTTGATTGAGTGTGATAATATTTATTTT
Source organism: Camellia sinensis (assembly GCF_055761805.1). NCBI lineage: Eukaryota > Viridiplantae > Streptophyta > Magnoliopsida > Ericales > Theaceae > Camellia > Camellia sinensis. The sequence continues at coordinate 113,022,633 of NC_138963.1, read as the reverse complement.
TTATGTCACTTTTCAATTAAGTGTGATTATATATATATATATATTTTTAATCACACCTTCTAATTAAAGTGTGATTATATATACACTACTACTTTTTAATCACACTTTTTAAACAAGTGTGATTATATATATATTTTTTAATCACACATTCTAATTAAAGTGTGATTATTTATATATTTTTTAATCACACCTTCTAATTAAAGTGTGATTATATATATACTACTACTTTTTAATCACACTTTTTAAATAGGTGTGATTATATAGATATTTTTTAACCACACATTCTAATTAAAGTGTGATTATTTATATATTTTTTAATCACACCTTCTAATTAAAGTGTGATTATATATAAACTACTACTTTTTAATCACACTTTTTAAATAGGTGTGATTATATAGATATTTTTTAACCACACATTCTAATTAAAGTGTGATTATTTATATATTTTTTAATCACACCTTCTAATTAAAGTGTGATTATATATACACTACTACTTTTTAATCACACTTTTTAAATAGGTGTGATTATATAGATATTTTTTAACCACACATTCTAATTAAAGTGTGATTATTTATATATTTTTTAATCACACCTTCTAATTAAAGTGTGATTATAGATACACTACTACTTTTTAATCACACTTTTTAAATAAGTGTGATTATATATATATTTTTTAATCACACATTTTAATTAAAGTGTGATTATATATACATTACTACTTTTTAATCACACTCCCTAAATAGGTGTGATTGTATAAAATATTTCAATTTGATTTTTATATAAAATATACAATTCCCAAATCCGCGCCTCTATTCTACCCATGAATGATAGAGATGACTCACTACTAGAAAATGAGGCTTTAGACACGGAACTTTTTCACCCATTTTTTCATCTTTCTATCTCTCTGTCTCTGTCTCTCTTCTCTCTCTCTCTCTCTCACTCTCACTCATCACTCTTCTCTGTCTGTCTGTCTGTCTGTCTCTCTCTCTCTCTCTCTCTCTCTCTCTTTCTCTCTGTCTATCTCTCTCATCTCTCTCTGTCTCTCTCTCGTTTATCTCTTTTCGCTCTTTTTTTCTCTCCCTCTCTCTTTGTCTATATCTTTTCACCTATTTTTTCATCTTCCTCTCTCTCTTCTCTTTCTCTCTCTCACTCATCACTCTTTTCTTTCTGTCTATCTGTCTCTCTCTCTCTCTCTCTCTGTGTCTCTCACTCATCTATCTCTTCTCTCATCTCTTTTCTCTCTCTGTCTCTTTCGTTCATCTCTCTTCTCTCTATCTCTCTCATATTTCTCTGTCTCTCTCGCTCATCTCTCTTCTCTCTCTCTCTCTCTCGTTCATCTCTCTTCTCTCTATGTCTCTCTCGCTCATCTCTCTTCTCTCTATCTCTCTCTCGTTCATCTCTCTTCTCTCTCTATCTTTTTTCTGTCTCTCACTCTCTATCTTTTTGTCCCTCTCTCTCTTCTCTTTCTCTCCCACTATGTTCGCATTGCTCACTCTCTCCCTTCTGTCTTCTCTATTTACTGAGCTCCCTCTCGATTTATCTATCCACTACAAGAAAATGCACTTTTAGCGACCACTTTGTCTCTCTCTTGCTCATCACTCTGTCTTTGTCTCTCTCTCTCTTTCTTTCTCTCCTCTATCTGTCTCTCACTCATTTTTCTCTCTCTCACCACCCATCTCCTTTACCACCTTCACCACTACTGCAAACGCCATTCCACTACCACCATTATTACCACTGTCGCCACTTCACCTCTACGACTACCATTGCTACTACCATTGCCACCACTACCACTACTACCACTATTACTACCATTACCTCTCATTCACCCTTGCTACTTCATCTACTCTACCACTACCACAACTTCACCACTAATCTCCTTCGCCGCCGCCACCACTACCACCACCACCACCATCATCTCTTATCTACCACCTTCACCACTATTGCCACTACTACTACCATTACCTCTCATTATTTTTTATTCCCGCCTATTTTTGTTTTCCATTCCCGCTCTATTCTCTCTTTCTATCTCTTCTATCCGTCTCTCACTCATCTCTCTCTCTCTCACCACCCATCTCCTCTACCACCTTCACCACTACTGCAAACGTCATTCCACCACCACCACCACTACTTCCACTGTCGCCACTTCACCTCTACGACTACCATTACTACTACCATCGCCACCACTCCACTACTGCCGCTACTACTACCATTACCTCTCATTCACCCCTTCCACTCCATCTACACTACCACTACCACAACTTCACCACTAATATTTTTCGCCATCACCACCACCACCACCACCACCACCATCATCTCTTATCCACCACCTCCACCACTAATGTCGCTACCTTTCCTCTACCACAAAAAATTAGTTCATGATTTTTACTAACCAAAAAAAATAGGCCGTAGAAAAATATTTTTCATTGACCACAGAAAATAAACTTTTATTTTAGTGGAAAATATTTTTCATTAAAATATTACCCCTACTTCTACCAAATAAAAAATAATAATAATATCTATATTTCTATCATTTGATTTTCATACATACTTTTTGATTTTTTGATTTTTAATCTCTATCATTTGATTTTCATACATAGACTTTCTGATTGATTTTCCCAATAATATTAAAATATTATTAAACCCCCCAAAAAAGGCACCAGCTCCCAATATCAATCTATACAGGGAAGAACAGAGAACACGATTCAATGGGGGAAAATGAGAAGAGAGGGAGAAGATAGAGGGTTCGAAGGGGAAGGGAAGGGTTTCAATGTCTCTCTTTGGACACTTCGACGGTATGGCAAGACTGGTTCGGTGATGATAACGATCAACGGTACGTACTCATCTTATCTCTTCTCTTCTCCCTCAAAAATCTACATACCTAAACGATTGTCAAGCATAAGCTTATAATCACACCCTTTGATGAGGCTAAGGCCGCAAATGGCAAGAACGATCTCGCGGTGGAGATGCTCGGCGCAGATGAGGTAGGGAGGGGCGTGGCCATGGGTTTGTCGGGGTTGAGGCGGTTGAGGGGAATTAAGGGTGCCTCTCTCTCTCTCTCTATATATATATATATATGTGCATGTATATGACTATTTTCAGATTCTGATGATTCTTATCTCTGTTATCATTACTTTGTTCACAATTTAACTACGATTTCTCAATTCAATCTTCACCTGTTTTAGGGCTATTTGGATTCATCTTTATATCTTAATCTGTATATGCATATGTGAAATTACTATTTCAAACAATTGTGCATTTTTATTGATAAAGTTTGCCCCTTTTTTCAAATCTTGAATAGTTTTCTTGTGTTATGAGCTAATTTCCATCTACTCTAGTGGTTTTTAGCATTCCTTTTTTAAGTATTTGGATATGGGTCAAGCAGATGGTATAGGGCTTTCTAAATTTTTATTTTATTTTTAATTTTATTTTATAGCTGCTAATATATGTTGTGCACTTGGGTCATTGTAATTCAGACATTTTGTCTGTTCCAAGCTTGTGTTTATTCTTTGGTGGGATGAAGGAGTTGAAAATCTGATTAGAGGGAAAGGAAATGAGGAGAGAGAGGGGATTTAATGGATCATCTAGGTAGATAAGCTTATGGCTGTAGATAGTGGAAGTAAACAGATACAATTAAGAAATGGAAAGGTAAAGGGGAGTGTTTATGAGCACAGAAATGGAGGATGATAAGGCTACAAAAGGCCAAATAAAACAAGAGTCTTGGCAGGGATCCCTAAAACAAGAGTCTAGATAGGGTTGTGCCATAGGTGTTTGATTCTGCACATATCAACATTTGACATGTAACAATCCATCTCATAAGGGATAAATTTAGGGGTCTCAAGCTTTTTCATAATACAATATTGGAAAAGACCATGAGGAAGCAAGCAACTAGAGAGACAGGGAAGCTCTCATGTAGGAGAGAGTTGTCTTATGTATAGATGTATAATACTGACATAATTCCCACCTCCCGCAAGGAAAATAAAAATTTGTTTTTACTTTCAGATCAAGGTTAATTCTTCAGGTCATAGCTTGTGTTGGCTTCACACTAAACTTGCTTCATTATCCTTTCCAGTCCTAATTGAACATGTGCCAATGGATTGCATAAGTTTTTATATATGGCTGTTATTCAGATGGCTTAAAAAGATTATACATTCTTTATTATATGTTCTTTTAAGCAGAATGTACAATCTATTTAAGCTTCTTAACATGTGCCTTAAGGCCACACATTAAACAAATCCTTTTTGTATTTGTAGTTCTTGACTTACCTAAGCACTTTCAGTAAATTGTACATGCATTGATTATCACTTGTTTGTGCTCTTCATCTGCATGATATACTCTCTCGTAAACACGGACATGTTCAAAATGAATTTCTGTGAGAATGAATTCTTCTGCTTTTATGAACTTAGTGGTATGTTTAATACTAACTGTGTTTATAAATAGGGGTTCTCATGAGCAGTAAGCTCAGCCAAGTCCACAGGAGATTCCTACAAATTCATGGTATCCTCTATTTGTAGTTAGCTCTCCAAGTTCTTCCCGCCCAACACACTCCTAGTAGCACCTCTTCCAGTACCTTCAGTGTACAAAGGCCTGTAGATCGGCCAGAGTCACAATCTCATGTTTCGCCTGCAGAGGCTGCTGGCATTATTGTTCTGTTAAAGGATAAGAGGTAAAGCTCATGGATCCCTAATCCATTATTATTACATTGCTAATTATTATTTTGTAATCATGATATGTATCATGTATCATTGTTATGATATATCATATTGTGTATCGTTTAGATGCATTAACATATATGAATATACTTAAAAAATAAGATTTCTAGATATGTGTCTTTGATTGCTTTTAACAGTATGTGAAATAGAGTACAATTTCCATATTAATCAGTTAGTGTGAGTTGAAACTCCAAAATTGTTAATGATGGGTTGAGAGGAGGGAAACCAAGTTTTTAATTTGTTTAATTTTTAAACCAAAGACAAAAGTAATTTTTTTAAGTTTTGGGGTTTGGTAAAAGTGACTTCTCTTTTGGAAAAATAAATTGTTACATTTTATTCTCTTGAAACTGTAATAGTCCATTGTTTTTCCCCCAAAAATTTTAGGTTCTTTTTTCTATTGACAAATTCATAGGCTTAGGTTCTTCTTTCTCTTTGTATGAATGCCTGCATCTGCTGTGTTATTTTGATTGCTTAGGGAATTAGACTTCTTAAGCTTGATGTTGTAATTGTTAAGATTATGCTTGTAGGCGTAATTACTGCTTTTTAAGATTTCCACTGTTGCGTTTTCTAAATTGTGAATTTCTTCAGATTTCAGTTGGTTCTCATTTATACCCTAAGAATCCAGTCCACCTTGGAAGTCAGCTCAACTTCAGTGTAGAAGGTTCAGTTGGTCACAACTAAAACTCACAAATCCATTCCGGAAATCTAGATCTAAAAGACAACATTGAATTAATGTTTAAAAAGCCATACTAATTGTATCTGTCAGGTGGAAATCTTAGTCTGAAATTGACGAATAATTTAAATGCCAATTTTTTTGTTTATGAAGACAAAGTGGAGCTTTAAGGTAATTGTTACTTATCCATTTTCCTTTTTATGGTAGGATTAAATGATCAAGTGTTTGGTCGTTGGTTGAGTGCTAATGAAAGTGTTATATATGTGAACATGATATCTGGAAAAGCTGAAGCCATTAGGGAAGGTACTACTCGAGGTATTGAGCAGAATATTTTTCCCTTTGCTGTTCTAGATTTTCAGTAAACTATTTTATTGGATTTCTTGTCTCTGTACTTTTTATCATGATTTGATTGGCTTGAATATAATGGTGCTGATTTACCTTGCCTGGAACTCATTTCTTCAAACAGTGATTTGTAAAAATTCAAGTGTGAAATTGCAAAAAGCAGTTACAGTGTTGCAAGGGACTATTGTGTTCATTGAAATACAAAAGTATAGGAGTGCCCCATTGCCGTTAAAACATTTTGATAACTAAATCATAGAAATATAGAAAGAAAGTAGCAATGGTTAAAGGTGAATACAAACTAAATGTGTGTTCAGATTTTGAATTTGATTGTTAGAGAGAGAGAGAGAGAGACAGAGAGAGATACGAAAACTAAGTAAAAAAATGCACTTTTTCGCACTTAAGCTTGAAAATAGGCCATCGGAGGCCAAAATCATGCAACAACCACGTGACAGCCTGGGAAACACCTCAAACACCCCGGGAGGTACCAATGTATGTTGTGGAAACTTACAGAACTAGCACGGGACTCCCGGTTTGAAAACTAAGTCCAAAAATGTAATTTTTCACACTTAAGCTTGAGAATAGGCCATTGGAGGTTAAAATCATGTTATAGTCACGAGAAGGCCTGGGCAACACCTCGGGAGGGACGAACGTAAGTTGTGAAAACTTACGGAACTAGCACAGGACTTCCGGTTTGAAAACTAAGTCTGAATGTGGGTCGATAGGGAACCATCCATGTCTGGATAGGTCTTACAATTTGGAAGGTAATGGCTATTGGTAATTGTGTCTCTAACCAGTGACTCATCTGTCTAATAGTAAGGTGATTAAAGGTCTAGGTTTCGGTGGTTTGTTGTCGCAGGGCCTATATTTTCCACTATAGTTCTCATTTGTTTGAGATATCTATGTAATGAGAAATGCCTCATGAAACAAGAATTCCACCATATCAGCCAACCATTGGCCCCATAGGGGTAAAAAATTGCCAGAAATTGGCCTTCTAATAGGGGGATAGGGCACCGTTGAGGTAAAATTCCTACTCTTTTCAATGTGACAAGAATCTGTTTGGACCCACCAATTATAGAATCCACTTGATCATTTCTATATGTAGAAAACTGGGAAAATCATTTTTTGAGATGATTTCTATATGTCACCGTAGGGAGGAGGATCCTCATGAGGTTTTGCAAAGAAGCAAGCGAAGTAATGGGGAAAAGAACGAAAACATCACATCAATTTCAAACGACAAAATCCAGAGGAAGGAAAATTCTGATAGGTAGTGTTCAGATTTACAGCTCTTGAAAATGCTTTGTCATTTCACATCTCTTGGTTTAAAAACTTATTTTCATTGCTTCTATCTGTTGCAGTGAGGGACATTTTGAACATGCTTTTGAAGAGGTATCTAATAGAAGGAAAAGTCTGGTTCTCAATGAAGATCTGGAAGGACAAATTAAGGGTCAATATGAAAAGTGAGTGTCATTTCATGCATATGTTTTATGTTGCAAATATTTGATCATGAATTACCATTGTAATTATAACATATACATTTTAATCATGATAGAATTTAAACATATTAAGTTGCATTTTCAATTATTTGACTTGTATTATCGAAGTGATTGAGTCGTTGCTCTTTGAAATTCTAGATGTACTCTCCATTATGTTGGTAGCATTAGCAATGATTAATTCCTAAAAATGAAGTGGTTATATATATTTTTCTTTTATGATTGTGCTTCAGCTGAACACTCATTGCCCAGTTAATTTCATGAATTTGTGTCTGTTAGTCTGTGTCTGTTTACATTCAAACTGAATCTGTGTCTGTTTACATTCAATCTGTTTAATTGAATCTGTGACTGTATTTTATATTTTATTAATATTTTATTAATCTGAATCTGTTTAAAAGAATTCAATATTTTATTAAAAAGGTCCAAAATAAAGATTGACAAAATAGGAGAAAAAAAGGTTTAGAAATGGACTATAATTGCTATAATTGCTTTAATTTTGCTCTGTTATGTTATTTGTTTATTTTTCACTTTTGTTCCACAAGTTTGGTCATAAAAGAGAGATCTTCATTTTACAATTTCGACTAGTGTTTTTGGTGTCTTGTATCAAATAAAATGAACTTGAGATTCAATGACATTGTTTGATATTGTTTGGTTTTGCTACTTTGGAATCTGATTTTCATAATTTTGCTTATGTTTGGTGTAATATGGAATGAAATGGACTATAATTGCTATAATTGCTTTAATTTTGCTTATGTTTGGTGTTTCATAATTTTGTGTTTTAGGCATATATAAGGAAACTTTGTTCATAAGGTTTGATAGAACTAGAGTTTGTCATAGTTTTATGTATATCATTTCACACCTAGATTCAATTAGCAAAGATTCTGAAGAAGCAAAAAAATAGCAAGGGGAGTTTAATGTGTATTTTGCTGGGAAATAATTTGAGAGAAGTGAGTGGATCTATAAGTGACACCGAAAAAACTTGAATGGTGTAGACTGTATTGTTTTAGACTAGCACAATACATTGATCTATAAGTGAGTGGATGTATACATATTACCCCTACTCTCTTTGTTGTGTCGTGCTTAGTATCTAATCTTTTATTAAATGTCTTGTTTCTCAAATAATATTGTCATTTTCTACAAGTGCATATCTTGAGTTTTAGATCACTTTTTTGTTTTATTATTAAATTATTCTAGCTTAAGAAAGTTTGAAATCATTCATGCCTTGATGATTTATTTTGGCTTCTACAAGGGTATCAATATCTTTTGTAGCTTTATACTATTTGTGTGGAGAATCAAAATAATTATGTCATTTTTGGTGGCTGTGGGGAAAGGATTGGGGCAGTTTAACAACTAGATAAATTACATTATTTTTGGTGTGATCTAAATGTAAGTTTATAAATTAATTAGTAAGTTTATTCATATGCTTCTGGCGGTTTTTAAATTAATTTGTTTTTTTATTTTTCAGGTCAGAAATTTCTTGGAGAGATGCAAAATATAGTCAAAGAATTCAAGAACTTACTTTTTTCAAGTTTTTTATTTTTTATTTTTTAATGTATGTAATCACAGTTAATTTTTTTTTTATTAATTTCTTTGTATATACTTTTAAACATTTAACTTTCATTTATGAAATATATGATATTATTTCATTCAATATATGGTTGTGATTCAAAATATAGTATATAGTGTGTATTACATTATTTAAATGCGCGTGCAAAAATAATATTGATTATTCTTTAAATATGTAATTTTTTTTATCACAGGTTTTATTAGCTATTAATCACACTTAAAAGGTGTGATCTAAATATTTTTAATCACACTTAAAATGTGTGATCTAAAGTTTTTAATCACACTTAAAAGGTGTGAACTAAAGTTTTTAATCACACTTAAAAGGTGTGATCTAAATGTTTTTAACCACACTTAAAAGGTGTGATCTAAAGTTTTTAATCACACTTAAAAGGTGTGATCTAAATGTTTTTAACCACACTTAAAAGGTGTGATCTAAATGTTTTTAATTACACTTAAAAGGTGTGATCTAAATATTATTAATCACACTTAAAAGATGTGATGAAAGCATTTTTTAATGACACTTAAAAAGTGTGATTAAAAATGACCATTTTTAATCACACTCCTAAAGACCACACTTTAATAAAACTTAAAAGGTGGGATTAAAAAACATACATCACACCAAAAAAGTGTGATCTTTATCTATATTTGTAGTAGTAATTCTGAACCAATATAATGGTATTAGGGGTGGGCGCGGGTCGGTTGCGGCCACGGAACCTCCAATCCGCCATCCGTCCGCCAAATTGACGGATTGGAGAAACTCAATCCGCATCCGTCCACCAATCCGGCGGATGCGGATTGAGCGGATTGGCGGATGGATGCAAATTGGTTTAGCGGTTTGAAATTTTATAAATTTTCAACATAGTTCACTTGTGCACTTCCTCAAAAAAAAAAAAAAAAAAAAAAGAGTATTACAGTCAATGACTTAAAAAAGTATTACAATTACTTTATGCCTCATCCAAAGAAAGAAAGTTTGAAACTTTAAAATATCACAATCACTGCATGCCTCATCCACATATTACAATCACAGCATGCCTCATCCACATAAAGTATTACCATCTGTTGTTCTTAAAATATAAAAACAATTCAAACCACCAAAATCATGAACAGAGCAATAGTAGAGATTGTATGTCTTTGTATTGTTACATTTATATATGTTTTTGAAAATAAAAACTAACCACCATATATCATATTTTCTATTTATTACTTTTAGAGTTAGATTTAAAAACTAAAAAATATAGATAAATAATACGTTTATTTTTTTCAATTCAATATTCAAGTTAAAAACTTTTTTTCAACAGAATATTTGAACTCCTTTTCAATTGAAAACACAAACAAAATATTTAAACAAATTGAAAACACAAAGTCTTATAAATTACTAAGGGTGCTCGCGGTTTGGCGGTTCGATTGCGGCCAAAGGAACCTCAGATCCGCCATCTGTCGGTCAAATTGGTGGATTGGAGAAAATCAATCCGCAACCATCCGCTCGTCATCACGCATCCGTCCAAAATGCGGCGGATCGGTTCGGTTCGGTCGGTTTTGGCGGATCGATATATCCACTGCTCACCCCTAAATGGTATGCCTCTGAAATGCTTTTGGAAATAGGGGAATACTAAGAACAAATTGTGAAGGTAGTGGCTACGTACTTAAACGACTTCTTTGTGACTGTTGGAATGAAGTGTACCTTGTTGAATAGGCAGAACCTTCTTTTATTCTACATGCCTGAAGTGGACACCGAAACGACTAGTTGGGTAAAACTGTGAGATGCTTATTATGTTGTGCACTTTGGAATAATTGTGATACATATCGGGTTAACTTGTGAACTGTCCGAACTGATTTATAACAGAATTAGACAATAATGTAAGACTGAGATTTCTAACCTGTTACATGGTAAAACAAGTTTGTGGGACCAAACTTATTTAAGGGGGGGGGGGAGGGTGTAATAACCCGACCCTCGTACATGTTTTCTAGTATACGTTCAGTCCCTCATTCTGTGCATTTAAATGCTTCATGTGAAATTGGATGTTGAATCAAGGTTAATTAAGTGGATCATATGAATATAGATTCATATCTGTCTAATAGAAGAAACGTATGTTACTATTGAGGTGATTAGAGCAAAAATTGAAGGCCTTAGAAGCGTAATAATCTGAAATTGATTTTACTTTTGAGATCAGCATGATTTTTAAGTCATAATATGATTTTCTGTGAAATTTCTATTTGGAACGATTAAACTGATTGATTTTCGTCCTTATTTACCTTTTAGATATATATCTATGTTCTTCACATATTTGACTTGGAGCCATTATGTAAAACATCTCCTGGGAGAGGGTTAGAGAGAAAAAAAGAGAGAAAAAGAGAGCTTGAGAGGGAGGAGAGTAGGAATTGAGAGAGGTTGTGAAGATTTGGCTCAAGGACACACTCCAGGGGGAACCATCACTTCGCTACAGCACTGTAAGTAGTAGTACGGTAGACGTATATTTTACTTACCGTTAATATTAACGTTCTGAATTAACGAATACGATGAAACGATGGCATTGATATGGACCTATGGACATTCTGTATAAAAGTGGGCCCCAGGGCCATTATGATATGAATTGCTTTGCCCTATTAGTATAATGAAACATTTGCCTTCTGATCATTATTAATATTTATGTTCTGAACTTACAACAAACCGTGGGAAAATCCAAGCGCATCATTGGGTAGTAGTATTGTAGCATTACATTTTGGTTACTATTGATAGTTAATATTAACTTCCTGTTATCTGCAAGCTAGCGTCATCCAGGCACAGATCATCAGTGCAACAGTTACCAGATCAGCAGTCATTATCTACCTCACCTGTGCGCAATTGGGTTGTGATATCTGCTTCCACCTCAGAGAGGGAACATACACCTTCTCAGTCAAATCCGTACTTTACAGTCAGTATGGAAGACATGATGCGCCAACTCCAAAAGACCATGTAGGCCATGCAGCAGGATGCTGCTCGTCAGGCAGAGGTTACCGCACGTCAGGCAGAAGTTGTAGCTCAACAGGCAGAACTGATTGCCAGGCTCCAACAACAGCAGTAACCACAACAAGCTAGAGCATCTACTTCGCATCCACACCCACCCTCACCTAGGGTTCCAACACTCGGAGAAACAACAAACGTCCAGGAAAATACGGACGTTCTAACAGGGCTGGTCTCACCGCCAATCCCACCTCAGATGTCTAAGGCACTGGCTAATCCAGTGGACATTCCGTTTGAATTTGAGGTGGATCCAATCGCTCTGAAAATGAGTAAGCTCGAAAAGATGTTCAAGCGAGCCCAGGGAGTTAACCTGATCCTGGACATAGAAGATAGGTATACTGATTCGGCGGTGACATTGCCAGACCAGTTCAAGATGCCACATATAGACCATTTTAACGGTTCTAGAGATCCTATGGTACATCTGTGGTTGTTCTTACATATCCTACGGCCAATGGGCCTCTCCAGATTGCAAAAACTATCACTCTTCGGTCAGACCCTGTCGGGTATTGCGGCCATCTGGTACGCCAAGTTGGACGACTCAATGAAAAGGAGTTGGGAGGAGATGGCTAAGGCCTTCGTCACACAGTATTCAGGCAATACGCAGATCGAGGTCATGACTCGTGATCTTGAGGCGACCAGGCAAGAGCTGAAAGAAGGCTTTTCTGACTTTGTCACTCGATGGAGGGCCAAGGCCTCCATGATAACAACTCAGCCACTTGAAAAAGATCAGATAAGAATGGTTGTACGCAACCTTCAATCCAAGCTGATGCAAAAAATGATCGTCTTACCCCTCCCTACCTTTGCTGACTTGCATGAGATTGGGGTACAGATTGAAGATGCTATGAAGCAAGGTCTGATTGACCAAGAGAAGGAACAGCCCAAGAGGGCATTTGCACACGGTTTAAATGCGGCCACGAGCAGCGCTGCAGTCACAAGAACTTCAGACGTCGGCATGGTCACCACCACGCCCAAAATAACTACACCCTTCACCGGTACACCTGGAACCAGTTCGCAACCAGCAAAGAATCCACCTCGAGGCAAGAGGGTTTTTACCCCACTTTATATGCCTTTGTCTAAAGTTCTAGGGGTGCTACTCAGGAAAGGACATCTAAAATCGTTAGAACAACGGCCTTTACCCGATCCTCTCCCTCCAAAGCATGACCCGACTAAATACTGTGCTTTCCATCAGCAGCAAGGTCACGACATTGAATTTTGCTTCAGACTACGTCATGAGATTCAAGATCTCATTGACAACAAGGTGATTGAACCCCCCGACAAACCAAATGTCACTACCAACCCACTCCCACCATATAACCAAGCTCCACCACCTAGGCAGATAAACCTGATCCAAACCATGGCCATCCACTATGACCCAAGCATATACATCACTCCCTCCCACCTACCCAAGCCTAAGGTGTTCATCCCAGATAGTATAGACTTGTGCATGATGAGTACCTCTCTAACCCAACCCGAGCTAGTGGTGTTGACTGTCGAAGACAGAACTGGGGTGACTTTGGAGGCAAATGAGAATGTTGGTTTAGAACCTAATAGATCTGGGAGCTTTATTGAGGAAGCATACAACCTGTGCGGTTATATTGTGTCAACAGATCAGGCTAAGCCAAAGGTAGAGATGCCAACTGGGGCAGAGATCAATGTGGTCCGGGAGGATAAACCTAGTCAGGGGTTGGATGATTTGGCAGAGTTGGAGGAAGACATTGCTAATCTGCAGTTCTTTAATGAGCAAGACCCGGGGGATGTGAACATCAACTGGTTTGACTTGAATGGTTGACAGATAATTCAGGCTGGCTCAGTGACGAGCCAAATATTGTTGAGGAGCCTCAGCCAGAATAGGGTCAGCCAGAGACAGGGACGTCTGCAGTGGGCGGAACGGCTGAGAATCAAGAGGAATTATCGGAGAGCACCGGTGTGAAGAATTTTGCTCGGGACTTGGGCAGTTTATGTACAGCAGACACCAAATAGGTGGCTGCATTGAAAAGGTTTGAGCAAGAGAGGATCAAGAACGATGAAAGGGCTAGAAAAGCCAAGGCACCTGAGGGGGCAAAATGTATTGAGAATACGAGAACAGCTACAGCGAAACCGGACAGTTGTTTGTCAGTTACCGATGGGATGTGGTGGAAAGACGACGACTTACGTCTTGCCTACACTGACGAGGACTGGGGGCAGAACCAACCAGATGACACCTAGTACATCGAAGAGGTCGACCATATGACCCGAAGTGGGCGGTACTTCAAACCCCCACACCTGGACCAGCCGGAGGCGTCTAGAAAAGACAGAGAAGTTGAGAAACAAAAGGACAGACTGCTAGAGGAGGAAGCTGTGTTGAAACAGCTAAAGAAAATTCAAGCAGACATCTCCATCTAGGGACTGCTTATGGCCTCGAGGGTTCACAGACAAGCCGTCCTTACAGCCATGGATAGGGCCAAGCTTTCAATAGATACCACACCCGAGTAGTTGGTGGGGTTGGTTTTCCCGAGCGGAGCTTTACCTACCTTAACCTTCATAGATAAAGAACTATCACCTGAGGGCTCTGATCATAACAAGTCGCTCTATATCTCTGTAGAGTGCAGAGAGAAATGGATACCGGTGGTCCTGGTCAACACGGGATCTGCAATTAATGTATGCCCGTTGAGAACGGCGTATGCTATCGGGTTGAAGCCCGCGAATTTTGTACCTACAGCCCAGGTAATACGGGCCTATGATAACACCAGTCGGGAAGTGATGGGGACGATACAGATCAAGACTCAGGTTGGCCCGAGACAGCAAAATATTGAGTTTTATGTCTTGGACGTACTAGCAACCTTCAATCCACCCCTTGGGCGACCGTGGCTGCACCAGGTGAAAGCCGTCTCTTCCAACTTATACCAGATGTTGAAGTATCCCCATGAGAAGGGGGTGGCAATTGTTTTTGGGAATTCTTCAATACATCTGCCGCCAGAGGTTTCTACACCAGTTCTGGAGATTGAGCACGGCATGGAGGATATATTTTTATCAGGATTCACCTTGGCTGAGGCTCGGGTTGTACAGGATATGCTGGTCGTTGATGAGGGGCTATACATCAGTGCACAATTTGTCTACATCATGAACATGCTTCAACACATGCCCAGAATGGGATTAGAGAGAAGTGGCTGGAAGGGTGTCGCAGCATTGGTTGAAGTGCCACACAACCTATATACCTTTGGTTTAGGTTATCTGTCTGCCAAAGAGGATCGGGCCAGGAAATGAAGGGAAATGGCCGGAAAAGCTAAGGCCAAGCAAGCTG
Organism: Camellia sinensis; assembly: GCF_055761805.1. Classification (NCBI taxonomy): domain Eukaryota; kingdom Viridiplantae; phylum Streptophyta; class Magnoliopsida; order Ericales; family Theaceae; genus Camellia; species Camellia sinensis. The sequence goes on along the minus strand of NC_138963.1, from coordinate 113,007,572 downwards.
GGAAGCACTATGAGTTGGTGCACAGACCTATCCAAGGAACGTTGAACGAACGCTTTGTCCGGGAGGGGGATGACTTCCCATTTTGCAGCTTTCCGGAGACATGGTTGAATTCAGAGAAGCGGCGTTTGACCGGCTTCGAGATCTTTTTTGACCTTCAGTTATCAGGGGATGAAATTGCCGAAGAGCAGACAGACCCACCAGCTGAGGTTGAGCAGTACAAGGAGAAAGAGTCAGAGAGCACATATATTGAGATTGGGGTAGCACTGGCTTGTCTCCTCTCAGATCCTCAGATCATACCGGAGTTCTTGGGGGATAACTTCTCAGTTTCTGTGATCGGGGATCAAGCGGCTGCGGGCCCTTCTTCTGGCATTTTCGATGCATCCTTCGCACCCTTCCTCGTTTGGCAATATAAGGAAGGCTTTTTATCGAGTAGTTTTGGAGCAGGTAGTGAACCAGAATCTGATATCACAGAGTCTGTGGAGTCGAAATCAGATTCTAGTTCGTCTGAGTCAAAGTCAGGTATTTCTAGGAGTGGTAACCCAGATGCCACTGTCCTGTCCAGGTTGTCCTTTTCTTTTTCCTTTGAGTCTTTTGTAACCGAAGGATCAGACAGGCTGGATGTTATTAATGAGAATCGTGCTGCTGTGGTTTCTGAGTACTTTTCTGTGCCTTTAGTTTATTGTATTAATCAGGATTTTCAAACTTTGATGAAAACGACGAGGAAGAAATTCCTCCGGTTTTGAAACATTTGATTGATCAAGAGAATGAGAGGTTTGTAAAACCTTTGGTTGATGAAATCACTTCAATTAATGTTAGTACTGAGAAGGATCTGTGACTGGTCCAGATCGGGTCCACGTTGTCTTCTGAGGAACGCAAGCGCTTAGTCGCTTTATTAAAAGATTTCAAAGATGTTTTCGCGTGGTCCTACGAAGACATGCCTGGAATCGATCCTGAGATTGTACAGCACCGGATCCCTCTTGACCTAGAGGCCCGACCTGTTAAGCAGAAGCTGCGAAGGATTCGCCCAGACTAGGCCCTGAAAATCAAAGAAGAGGTCACCAAGCAGATCGATGCAGGGTTCCTGTTAGTATCTGAGTATCCAACTTGGCTAGCCAATATAGTTCCGGTGTCGAAGAAAGACGTTAGAATTCAGATATGTGTGGACTTCAGAGATCTGAACAAAGCCAGTCCGAAGAACGACTTTCCTCTACCGTATATCGACGAATTAGTGGATTTCACTGCTGGGCATACGCTGCTCTCGTTCATGGATGGGTTTTCAGGCTACAATAAGATTTTGATGGCACCTGAAGACAGGGAGAAAACTGCTTTCAGTACCCCGTGGGGAACTTACTATTATAGGGTGATGCCGTTTGGTTTGAAGAATGCTGGGGCTACATAACAGCGGGCTGCGACCACAATCTTACATGATATGATCCACGAAAAGGTTGAGGTGTACGTGGACGACATGATTGTCAAGTCCAAGGAAAGAGAGGGCCACTACACTGCCTTAAAGAAAATTTTCCAACGGATCAGAGAGTATCGGTTGCGGCTGAACCCTCAGAAATGTACATTTGGTGTTACAGCAGGGAAAATGTTGGGATTCTTGGTCACACAAAGGGGCATCGAGGTCGACCCTTCCAAGATTAAGGCCATCTTAGAAATGCCACCACCAAAGACTTAAAAGGAGATGCGAGGCTTTCTAGGTAAAGTGCAATTCATAAGACGGTTTATTGCAAAATTAACCTTGACTTGTGAACCACTGTTTGGTCTCCTGAAGAAAGGAAAGAAGTTCCAATGGGATGACCGATGCCAAGTTACTTTCGAACAGATCAAGCAATATCTGCAGAACCCACCTGTGTTGTCGACGTTGGAGCCAGGGAAACCGTTGATATTGTATCTGTTAGTAACCGAAATGACAATGGGTTGCATGCTTGCAGAGGAGTCTGAGGACAAAGTGGAGAAGGCTATCTACTACCTGAGCAAGAAAATGCTGGAATACGAGACCCGCTACACGCTGCTGGAAAAGGCTTGTCTGGCCTTGGTATGGGCTACCAGGAAGTTGAGGCACTACCTGTTAGCTCACTTTGTAATACTGGTTTCGAGATTAGATCCCATCAAATATCTCTTTGAGAAACCTGCACTTTCGGGTAGGCTAGCCTGTTGGTTGCTTCTGTTTTCCGAATTCGATCTGAAGTACATGACGCGCAAGTCTGTGAAAGGGAGAGTGGTAGCGGAGTTCCTAGCTGATCACCCAGTGAAAAGGGATGATGCAGTAGAATATCTATTCCCGAATGAAGCCATTTTTCATGTTGAGGAAGAAACTTGGACTATGTACTTTGACGGAGCGTCAAACCAGTATGGGTATGGGATAGGGGTGTTGCTGATAGCACCCGACAATTCCCGCATACCCTTAGCCTTCAAGCTCCGGTTTAAGGTATCGAATAATGAAGAAGAATATGAGGTGTGTATTGCTAGACTAGAAGTCGCCCTGGAACTAGGGGCAAAACGATTGGATGTCATCGGAGACTCGAACCTTGTTGTATCTCAAGCTAATGGAGATTGGAAAGTTAAAGAAGAAAGAATGAAAATCTATCACCAGAACTTGGATGTTTTGATTCCTTGGTTTGAAAAGTTAAACTTCACCCATCTGTTAAGAGAGAACAACAGGTTCGCCGATTCTTTTGCAACTCTATCTTCTATGATAGACATCTCTTTTGAAGTCCGGATGCGTCCGATCAAGATTGAACAGAAATTCGTGCTGGCCTACAACCTGATTGCTGCCATAGATGAGGTACAAAATCAGAACCTCTGGTATTATGACATCTAGAACTTCTTGGAAAAGGAGGCTTATTCACCATGGGCAAATGCCAAAGATAAGAGGGCAGTTCGAAGAATGGTTGTTCAGTTCATCATCTGCGGGGGTAAACTGTACAAGCAGGGTCATCTTGGAATGCATGAACTGTGTGTTGATGCTAAAGAATCTAAGCGCCTGATGGAGGCCATCCACGGAGGAGAGTGCAGAGCGCACATGAGCGAGGTGATGCTAGCCCAGAAGATCCTTAGAACATCAAACACATTCTGCAGACCAACGGAGCTGTTGAGGCTGCCAACAAGAACATCAAACACATTCTGCAGAAGATGGTGGAAACCTGCAGGGACTGGCCAGATAAGTTGCCATTTGCTCTTTGGGGCTACCGGACTTCAATTCGAACTTCTACTGGGGCAACTCCGTATTCCTTGGTCTATGGGATGGAGGCTGTTCTGCCTATCGAAGTTAAGGTTCCGTCATTGCGAGTAATGGCTGAGTGCCAGATTGCTGAGGCAGATTGGCAGCAGAGCAGATTCAAACAACTCATGTTGTTTGACGAGAGAATGCTGAAAGCAGTGTATCACGTCCAAGGTTATCAACGAAGAATTGCCAAGGCTTTCAACAAGAAGGTTAAGTCCAGGAATTTGAAGGAAGGAGATTTGGTGCTTAAAGACAACCGAGCTCTCATCCACGACCCTAGGGGCAAGTTTAGACCTAATTGGACTGGTCCCTACATCATCAAGTCTATCTAGTCAGGTGGAGCTGACATTCTGATGGATTTAGATGGCCTTGAGTTCTCCCAGCCGATCAACATGAACAAGTTGAAGAAATACTATCCCTGAAAGGCTCGCTAGGCCGAAAACCCAAAAGGGCAACCTAGGCAAAATTTAGAGCATGAAAAATTTGAAATAAGAAAAACTGAGTTCACAAGGTTGAAAACCTAGAAAGGGCAGCCTTGGCAAAAGTTAGAGCGCAAAAGGAGAGTGTTAATATGCGAGTGAACCTGAACCGAACTACGTAAGGCTTGATTCCCATCTTCGGGATACGTAGACAACTTCATTCTGAAGTCCAGCCACAAACACTTCCAAATCAACTGTGTCCATGTGATTGTTTTTGGCCATCTTTGTCTTTTCCGCATCCAAGAGTTCGGTTGTGATCTACAGTGCAGTGTTGTTCAGACTAGGGGCAACTTTCTAGTTTTTGGGATCCGGGGTTGTACATCTCAGGGATAGATCTCAGGCATGTCCAGTTTTGATCCATATCAAAAATGGTTTTGAAAAGTTTTAATAAAAGTTGATTTTGTTCAAATTAATCTTTTTACGACTTAGACCATTTTTGGACCATAACGGAAAATTTTCAGTACCCACAACCTTCAATTACTTTGATTTCAGTACAGAGTTCTCCTACTCTTGAATACAAATTGAAGTTGCTTTTTATTACATTCATAAAGAAAACTTAAAAGTACAGATAAAGCAATAAACTCAGGGCGTGGTCAGGTGTTCCTACGCCCCCTCCCAGAGCTTGTGGAAGTCTCTGATGTCAAAGTAGGCCCGATCTATGCTTCTTCATCGAGCCAAGCTATGCACTCGCCAGAAAGGGTGCAACTAAAAGTGGGAACGGGGGCCAGAAGCTCTCTTATCCTCCATGTTGTGGCATACCAAGCCAAATGTGAGCCTCGAACTGGAAATGCAGCAGGGTACTCTACCCCATCTTCCGGGCAAGTCTGATCATGTCCAAATTGGTATCGAAATCGAAATGGGAAGTAAAAGACACAGTGTGTCAAACCAATCAGCTGAATGCCTGGCTGGCGAGACATGATGTAGCTCATCGTCGGCAGATTAAGCCAGGGGCAGCGCCAAGCGATGTTGACAGTTGATAGGCTGCACATCCATTCGCACCACCATCCCTCGTCTGGGGCATCAACTAGTCGTTGTCGGAAGAAATAGTCGCGTGCTGAATATGCTGGGCATGAGTCCACTACTTTCAACTTATCCATCATCCATATCTGGAGAGGGATGAAAAGCAAGAGGGATTAAAGAATAGAGAGGTGTACGTGGAGAGAAAAGAGAGAAAAGGGTTTTGAGAGAAAAACAGAGCCTGAGGGCCGAGTGATGTGAGACACACATGTGAGAAGGGTGGAAAACATTACCTACAGCTGTAGTGGACTCCCCGCGAATCTAGTTGTCTCTCGACGATGGAAGGCATCCAAACCCATCTGTGTCTCAGCTAGTGTCATGCCAACGCAGCTCTTACCCTCTTTTAAGCCTTGGGCAACCTCAATCAAACGGACGCTAGACCCTCCAGAGCCTGGGGCAAGCAAGAAATGAGACAACATACAGAAGCAGAGGGTGTGTCACCGAAAACTCTGCCAAAGATGATCGTCTCGGTCATCGGCATCAGAAAATCGATGAATCAAGCATGGAATGTCCATTTCTCTGTCGTGAATCAAAGACCGACCGTCATGCAAAGTAAGCCCACACATCCATCCTAAGGCGTGGATGTCGCCAAAATGGAACTGGGGCACGATCTCTTCATCGCGCTGAGATTCCATTAAAGCTTGGAAATCTTCAAAAGTGGGACATACCTCTTGTCCGCCAAAAATAAAAGCATGAGTTACCAGATTCTAACACCTGGCCGCGGCATGGAGGAACGAAAAACGCAGCGGGGTACTGCTCAGCGTGAATAATGCATTTATTCTGAAACCCCAGAAATTCAACTCTTCCGAGCCATCTAAGCTTGCAATCCAATTTGTGAGGTTTTGGGTAAGAAATGCTTCCATTTGGGGCAAAAATGGAGTTGGAATGAGGAACTCACGAAGCTGGAACCTTTACAGAAGATAGAGCATTGAGTGGAGGACAAATGGCAGAAATCTAGAGATTCCCAGAATTACTGGCTGACCGGCCAGTTAAAGTAGCTGACGACCACCTTAACTGGCTGGCTGGCCACTTAAGTGGTCCACAAAAACAAAAAGTGAACGGCAATGGCTATAAGTGGCCGACAACCACTGTTTGTCCCCAGCAAATTTGTCTTGGTCTGTCTATGTGCTGGGAGTGCTGAAAATCTGTGTTTTGTTCTGCTCTGGATGCGTTCTGCTGTGGTTCTGTGGACTTATCCTCAAGTTTGTCGCTTTTATTTATCGAGTTGTTGAACTTTGCTTATCGAGTTGTTGCAATTTGTTTATCGAGTTGTTTTGCTTATCAAGTTGTTCTTTAAGTTGTTTTGTTTTGTTTGTTACGGCGGTTCACTACCTGACTATGCAATAAACAAATGTTCAATTTCCATCAATCTCATTTTTGTGCAAAATGGTGTGATGCGATGCTTAGATTACAAATGCAACACTTTTTGATCAAAAAGATGTTTTCATTCCATCATGGTTTCTCTTTACTAAAAGTACAAAGTTTTAAAGAAAATAAAACTGCCTAAGGTTGTACAATGTACCATAATACTAGTAAAAAGAAAACAAAGCAAAAAAAAAAAAAAAAATCTGAACTGGTGTCATTCAACTTAGGACTCAGAGGCCCTCTTCATCCTCTTCCTTGACTGAGAGAACTCTGGAACATCGTCGCCATTAGTACTGTTGTCTGAGCCAGAGTCATCTCCGCTCTCATCCTCGGAGCCCTCCTCGGCTGACTTTGACTGAGGACTCGCTGCCTCCTCGTCCTCACTGGACTTATCGTCATCACCGCGTCTGGTAGGCCTCTTACGTCTCCCTCGGTTGTGTGTTGCTGGAGATGGTACTGAAGGTCCTGCTGCCACTCCTCCTGGGGCACCTGATGGAGCTGATGTCTCGAAAGGGATTTGAAAAAAAGGGAGCTTGTCATAATGTATTAATTGCGGTATATAGCAGATGCAGTATATTAGATGCAAGAGATGATGTGCCGTGAGCAATAAATGGTTGTAGTGTGTATGCTGTGAGCAGTGTATGAGAACAGTGTATTAATGCAGTGTTTTAGTGCAGAGTATCAGATCAGCGTAGTATGGAACTGTGTAAATGCTAATGCATTAGCAGAGAGTTTCATGGCATGAAATGAAAATTGAAGAAAGATTATCGGAATCCTGTAGAGGCTGAGTAGGTCCAAGCTCGTCTGCATCATCTCTGTCAAGGAAGTTACTAAGTCAAGAGCTTGTCCTGTGTACTCAATAGGTGCCTGCAAGTGCATTGAAGATATTAGTATTCCACAAAGCATAATTGAAATGAAGCAAATATGCAGAATCTAAAGTTTGGTACATACCGGGGTCCGACCTCGAAATCCAGCAAGCGCACGCCCGACCGGTGCAGGTTTGACGGGGATCTAGCAAGTTTCCCCAGAACGTCTCCAGTAAGTCAGCGAGGTAGGCAAGTCTGGCCATCCGACACTCTGTCTGGTGGTGGACATCTCCCCAACTCTGCCTCTCCGTGCTCGAGACCTGCTCATCAAGGGGGCACCCACCGCTCTAGCCCTGCTCGATGAAGTAGTAGCAACTGTCCTCCACGCAGGAGCGCGAGCACCTGCCAACGGAGGCATGAGGTATGTCCGGATGTAAGCTGTGTAGTCTCCCTCTCCAATGAATCAATCTGCATCCGCGCCCTGCATAACATCAATGAGCTCCTGAGGGGAGAAACTCTCTGTGTCCCGCATGGATGGTTGAGGTGGCAAAGGGATCGACTGTAACTTAAAGCCTAATGTCTGGTGCCTGAAGTGCTCACCTAAGAACCAGGCTCGGCCCACTAGTTCCTCGAACAAGATCCGGTATCGGGAGGTGCCCCGGGCTCCAGCAAAATGGAATCGGGTAAACTCTGGCATCACCTCCGAAGGCTACCAAGTAATCTGCAGGCAACAAGTGCATTAGTTGCCAGTAGCTATGCAAAGTGAAGTAAAGTTGAAAGCAAAAAGAAAAAAAAATTGTGAGTTTTGAGTTACCTCTGCTGGCCTCACTGTGTCGACATACTGGCGCAGGTAGGAAAGAGTCTCCCGGGTCCTCGGCTGGCACTGGCCATCATAGCAACGTGAGTAGGGTACCTCAGGCGGCGTCTCAACCTCTAGCTCAGGTGCAAGCACTGGGAAGTAGGTGTATACCCATTGCTGTGCAAAACAAGAGGGTGGCAGTAAGAATACAGAAGACAGATAATGGAGGAAGCAGAGTATGGTACAGTGTGTAAAAAGTATGAGTGCAGAACAGAAAATGAGACTGTGCATGTAGTGTGCAGTGTGCAGAAAGTACAAGTGTAGAACAGAAATGAGGTTGTGCGTGTAGTGTGCAGTGTGCAGAAAGTACAAAACAAAAAAACATGGTCGAGAATGTTAAGCTGAAAATTAAAGCATACCTCCCAAACTCTCCAGTAGCTGCCCACTCTATTCTCGCTCCTGCGGGAGGTCGAGCCCATATAACAATAAAGAGTGGCAAGGGCGGCGCAGCCCCAATCATAGTGTCGCACTTGGGACAGGTCCACTAAGGCACTTAACAAATATAGCCCCATAGTGCTCGCCCTATCAGCAAACAGAGTAGTGCCGCAGAGGAACATGAGGAAACCACGAGCATACTGCTCTATAGCCTCGGTCGTCGTAGGCTCTCTCCCTCTGAAGTGTCGTCGAACCAAGTATAATGGACGGAGCCTGATGAGCGGTAAATAGGCGGATGTGCTCCCAATAGGTAGGTCCAAGCTGCCTCTCACTCGCCCATATTGGAATCATATGGGATCGGCTGGCCTCCTACCTCTAGGCCTGTCAACATCGCGAAGTCGTACGGGGTTATAGTCATATCCCCCATGGTAGAGAAATGGAAAGAGTTTGTGGTGTCCCACCATCTCTCTACCAATGTGCCTAAGACAGTCCTACTCGCGAAGAGATGCGAGAGCCCCGTACAGAACAAGCGAAACCCCGCCTTGTCTATAATCTGCTAAACGCTGTCAGGGAGCTCCAAGTACCACTCCCTCACCATGGTCGACCTGTACCCGCGGGTGAAATGGGAGTCAACCTGTGTGAATGAGCAGAGATGCAGTGTATATGAGTGTTCAGAATGAGCAGATGAAATACAGTGCAAAAAGTGCGAGCCTATGCAAGAAATGTAAAGTACATCACAGAAAATGTAAAAGTGCAGTGTGTACCTCTAGGGCATCATGGGATAAATGGGACTCAGGGTTCTGTAGCAGAAGATCTGCGGGCGCGCGCCGCGCAAATTCGGTAAAGTGACGCACCATGCTAGGTGGTAGCACGTGTACCTCAGGGTGGTATGCCACTGATCAAATGACCAGACTCGGGGCGGCAACGGGATGTGCTCCGGCTCCCCCTCCATCCTAGGAGGATCCCCACCATGTGGCGCGTCATCTACTATCTGAAAAGAGGATGAAAGACAGACAAAATAAGCAAAATGGGGCGAAAATGCAAAAAAGTCAACTCTTGGGAAGAGAAAAGTCAAAAAGTCAAAACCCGGGAAAAGGGCGCAAAACTCAAGTCAAAGTTGGGGGAAACAAACCTCAAATGGTGGAAATGGAGGAAAAGGATCCAAAAACAACTTTTGTACGGTTCAAAACGAAGAGAATCAAAAGTTTTTCGCGAATCAACTTCTCGGGGGCGTTGGAACACGCGTATAAAGTGCGGATTTGAGGGGAAAAAAAGGTCTAGGGATGAAGAGCAAGAGTTTTCGGCAATGGGAGTGTGAGAAAAAGTGTTTGGGGTTTGAGTTTTTAAAGACCCGTGTGCAAAAGGTCAAAAACTGCCCCGATTTTCTTAAACTGGCCAGCTGGCTAGTTTTTGTGGCCAACCGTCCACTCAAGTGGCCAACAATTGAGAAAAGTGGCCAGCAATGTTTTAAAGTGGCTGGCAGGTGCCTAATGTACTCTCTAAGTGCTTTCAGATTGTTATGTGTCCTTGGGTTCCAAGGAATGCAAGGAATGCTCAAAGTTTGATTCAAAATGCCTCCGCGGAAGTCAGAATTGTGTTCTTTGTTCACGGTGATCATCGCTCTTCAACACACATAAGGTGTATCCTTTTTAACATAGTGCAACTCTCCGAGAGGTAAATCGGGAGTTACCTTTGAGTTGTCTCTATCATAGGCTTTTGTCGTTGCATGGAATGAACATCACTTTTATTATTGCATGGAGTATACATTATGAATTGTTGCATTGAGCATGCATTATTTGGCATCGAATATACACTATTGATTATCTTGCATTGAATATGCGTTTTTGGTTATCTTTCATTGCATATGCATCGTTGTCGTTTGTCTCGTAGGAGACATGCATGGTATTGCATTGTATCTATCGGGTTTCTTTCTTATAGAGGCACGATATTGTATGTACGGTTCATTTGAAGCTGGTGCAACCAGACGATATTGTATGCATGGTTCGTTCAGAGAAGTTTCGTTTAAGATTGATTATGTCTAGTGTATCTATCACACGTTCGCTTTGTGTATCTATCACACATGCTCACTTAGTGTATCTATCACACGTTCGCTTTGTGTATCTATCACACATGCTCACTTAGTGTATCTATCACACTTTGCTCACCTTGTGTATCTATCACACGTTCGCTTTGTGTATCTATCACCCATGCTCACTTTGTGTATCAATCACACTTTGCTCACTTTGTGTATCAATCACACATGCTCACTTTGTGTATCTATCACACATGCTCACTTTGTGTATCTATCACACGCTCACTTTGTGTATCTATCACACATGCTCACTTTGTGTATCTATCACACATTCGCTTTGTGTATCTTTCACACATGCTCGCTTTGTGTATCTATCATTTGTGTATCTATCGCACATGCTCACTTTGTATATCTATCACATGTTCGCTTTGTGTATCTATCGCACATGTTTACTCTGTGTATCTATCACCGTTAATCTCGTATGCCTTGGGCATTGTTGTTCTTTCTCCTCGCGCGTGCAACGGGTTAGACCTCCTTTGGTTAAGAGCGTTTGCAATGCTTGTACCACTCCTATTCCTTTCGCGTACAACGTGTCAGGGTCTTTTTTGAGACTTCGAGTGTTCCCGACAATCGCTTTGGGCCTTCCCCGAGAAAGGCGCAGTGAAGATTGCATAATTTTCTTACATCCTTTCTGCATGAAATGTAGTTCGGTCTGTAATTCCCACGCATGGCGTGTTTACTTACTTGTTTATGTATGAGTTTGTTGTAGCATTTTTTTGCATAACATTTGCATCTAGATGTTTCTTTACAGTCCTCTCTGCATAATCATAAATTATGTTCTGCATTGTGCATGTCATTTGTATTTTGCCCCTACCTGCGGGCGCATCTATTTTGTTATCTTGCCTGTTTGTCTAAGTCTTCGGCCTTGTCAAAAATGGGCCGTCTCTGGGCTTTGACATTCACTCCTGTCATTTCATGACTTTCGAGTTCTGTCAAAGAAGGGCAACTGTAGACACCTCATTTTTGACCGACCTTAAGACTTTGACATCATCGTTTGTGCACGTAATGATTGCGCATGTTTGTGCTTGTTTCGAGCGCTCGAAAGTCTCAGCTGAGTGCTTTGTCTTTGAGCCTCTTAACACTTTGTGTTTTGGCCTTGGTTTTTGGGCCAAACCTTGTTGCCTCTTTCCTTGGGGAGAAGAGGGCCTTGTCGGCCACCTTTGGCATCTGCCGGCCACTTTTCTTTCTTGTAGGCCACTTGGAGTGGCCGGTCGGCAAAGGAAAGTGGCCCTCGGCCACCTTAACTGGCCGACAGCTATTTTTTCTCCTTTTTAGATATTTTCAGATCTTTTGAGCCAGTTGTGGCTCACTGAGTTCATCCTCTATACACGTGTATGGAGAGATGAATCAAGCCTTTTTGCTTGCTTGTTCTATATAAGGGGAGCTTCCTCTCCCTATTTAAGGGTTCAGATTTTCCAGAGCAAAAATCTCCCTCTCTCTCTAGAATTCTCACACTCTCTCTCTCTATATATTGTGCTATTTTGAGCCTTAAAATGGGTTTTCTTCACACATTTGAACTAAGACACTTAGTTAAACACCTTCACTTTGGAGCTGAGGTCCATTGGAGCTTCATTTGAGGTCTTTGGATTGCTTTTGGTTCAAAATTGTTGTTGAAGTTGCCTCATTGCTGCTGTGCTTCAAGGGTAAGGCACTTGTCCCTTTTAAAGCTTTGTTTTGCTTAATAGCTTGACCACTTTTGCATGCTACTTTGGGGCTATTTTTAGCCTCTCAAAAACTCTAATTTTAAGGCTTGAAAATGTTGGTTTGAGCCTTGTGTGGTTACGGGGGTGTTTCCCCTCTTTTACTTTTTGGCTTGTTAAGCCTCTTGAGCCAACTCTCTAAGCTTTTGAATCACCCCTTGTTTGGTCTTTTAATCACTGAAACTCAAAGGAATTTCAATGGCAAAAAGTTGGTTTTGTGGCCCAAAATGGGAGGCGGTGGTCCCCTCCCCTTTTGTCTTGCTTGCATGCCTTGTTGGCCTACTAAGTGGGCATGTATTTCTCCTTTCTTTAAGTTGAGCTCAAGCTTGTTTTGTGACTTTTTGGATGTTCCATAACTTAGTTTTTGGTTGGTTTGGTCATTGGTTGCTTGCATCTTATACTTGTAGTGTAATATTATTTGTTGGCCTAACATGTTTCATGCTTCATGCCTATCATCCTAGCTTGTGTTAACTCTATCTCAACATGTTTTTGCCATTATTTTAGCATGCCTTAGCTCTGTTTTGAGCGGTCTTGGCCATGTGAGACTGTAGTGCATGGTTGTAGTGTGAATGCCTTGACTAGCTTTGAGTTTCAAAGCCACTTGCATGCTTTACTTGTGGTGTTTGCATGCCTTAGCCTCATTTCTCACATGATTTCAGTGTATATAGCATAGTCACACTCTCACATATTCCACTCTTTCATAGTTTTTGTGGGTTGTGCTTTATGCCTTGATCATGAGCCAATACGTATGCATGCTTGTCTAAGCTTTTGGGCTACCATTTCAGCATGTTTTAGCCTTTGTTTTGGCATACTTGAGCTCTGTCCAAAGCTGGTTTGGTTGTTTAGGCTATGCATTGCATGCTTCTTGTGTAGTGCTCTTTACTAGTCTTGTGCTTTAGGCCTTCTAGCATGCCTTATTTGTGTTGTTTGCATGATATGTCATCATCTAACACATAATTTCAGAGCATATAGCCTTGTCATACTCTCATGTATATCACTCTTTAATTATGTTTAAGAGTTGTGTCTCATGCCTTGTTGATAAGCCAATGCATGAACATCATTTTCTTGCCTTTCCTGCTATCATTTCATAGCATTTTGGCCACTGTCTTGACATGCATGAGGTCTGTTTAGGGCTGATTTAGTCTATTGAGCATTGTATTGCATAGTCCTAGTGTTGTGTACTTCACTAGTTTTAATGCTTAAGTCATCTAACATGCTATACTTGTGTTGTTTGCATGATATGTCATCATTTGGCACATGATTTCAGTGCTTGTACCTCTGTCATGCTCTCATATATATCACTCTTTCAATGTGTTTGAAAGTTAAGCTTTGTGCCTTACTTGCGAGCAAATGAATGAGCATGCATTTCTTGCTTTTTATGCCTAAGTTTTAGTGTGTTTTGGCTACCGTTTTGGAGTATATTAGGTCTGTCCATAGCTGGTTTGACCATTTGAGATTCATAGTGCATGCCTCATGTGTAATGTTCTTTACTTGCTTTAGTGCTCTTGGTCCCTTAACATGTCTTGCATGCATTGCTTACATGATAGAGTCTTGTGTATGCCACTTTAGCATTGAAAGATGAGCGTGTTGTTTGCATTGCATTGTGTTTGGATCGAACGTCAATCCAAACGCGAGGAATGTGGCATGTTTCATACTCAAAGTGATGGAACGTGTTGCGTTTCTCGGTCGCCGACACCCTTGATCATGTATGATAGGGTGGAGGCTCTTTGAGTCTTGTTTGTGCATTCACTAACATTGTGCAAGCTTGACTCTTTGGCCATCATGCATTGAGATGCGTGATTGGTGACTTGAGAGCCGAGTACTACGCTCCTTTGAGCTTGAGAAATGATAAGGGGAGTAGTTGCACACACATTTCCATGAAAATGCATTGATGTGCCTTTGTTGATCTCTGTTGCAGCAAACTTGGGATTCTGGAAAGGGAAGTGGCCGCCTGGCCACTTGCACTAGCCTGCCGACCACTTGTATTGGCCGGCCGGCCGGCCAGTTGAGGTAGCCTACCGACCAGTTGAGGTGGCCGGCCGGCCACCTGTGGCAAAATTTTCCAAAATGCTCCTGTTTTGGGACAGATCCAGCCTGAAAGTGTGTTTGATGCTCTGAGGTTACCGCGAGTGTAAACCGAGACAACTCATGGCAAGGCAATGCATTTCCAGGCAAAGCAAACCGAGCATGCATGTCTCCCTCTCCTTGAGGCCATTTTAACTGCTTTACTTAGTTAGTTAATTTGCTGTTTTTTTGTAATTAATTAGTTAATGTGCTTAGCTAATTTAATTCATCTTTGTAATATTCTAATTAGCTTAGAATAGTTAGTTAATTTCAAGTCTTTTATTGTAATAATTAATTAGCTTCACATAGTTAATTAGTTGGTTTGTAATAAGTAGCTTAGCTTAGCTCTTATTCATTCGGACCCTCCGTCGAGAGGGCAAATGTTGTAATAAGGGTGCGTGTGTGTGTGAATGTCTTCCAACCCCATGTCTTTCTCCCTTTTACTTAAACGCTTTCGATGGTTAATTTAGGGAATATTTCGATTAGCATACCTTATGCTATGCATGTTTGCATCATTCATTTGTATTGCATGCACCGGGCTCGGTGTATCATTCAAACTGCATTGACTTTCAATACTTATTTTGAATACGTGTTTCAAAGCATGTTATCAAATTGTCACATTCATATGCCATCCTAGATAGCAGACCCTATTTAGTTGTATTTTTGCATGTGTAGCATTAGGCATTTTAACATAGCTAGGATCATGCATGATTTCTAACTAGTTTTCTGTTTTGGCTCAGGATACACTGTATGCGTTTACGCTTTAGCATACTTGCATGTGTGTGAGTGTTGCCATGATAGCATGCTTTCCATGAGCCTATGTGCTTATTTGATTAACTACATAAATGCCTGTGGATGAAGGCTTCATTACTTGAATTGGAACAATTCATCAAAATGTGAGTTTTAAGCCCACTTGGAGTGGCAAATCATTATGTTTTAAGCCCACATTGTTTGGTGGCAAATCTGCATTTCTAAGCCCACTTGAGGGTGGCAAATTCAAACCATTTTCAAAAATAAACATTGAATTGTTTTGTTCCAATTCTCGTGATTAAATCTATACTTGTATGTTGTGCGCATCACATAGTAAGTTGGATAATAACCGGAATACGAACACGTGTTTTCAAAACAACATATCATGTTAGTAGTGACCAATTCTTTGATCGAGCGAGCGGGGGTTCTCATTTCATGACCTTCCCCCCTCGTGCCCAAGTTCCCGAGCCAAGGCAACTTTGGTGATGATAGACACGTGACCTTAGGCACGAGTCAGGGTTTCCTAAATTTCTCAAAAAATACAAAACATTTAGGTGGCAACTCTGTAATCTGGCAAAGCAGTCCATGTTTGACACTTCTTGATTAAAATCGATTTTCCAAAACGATTTGCTGGATTTAGACTCTTTGGTGATTTATTAGTCTTACATCGCCCTTTGTAAGATTAGATATAGAACCGTGACAAGAGTCCGAACTGTAGTAAGACCAATTCGCGCCTCTCCGAAAGGGAGGCGTGCGAAGAAAGTCGGGTCTATAATAAGCCTTGCAAGACAGTCGCCCATAGTGTTGTCACATTTACCAGTGACAACGTATTGTGTAATTTTCAGCTCCCGACTTTGTTCGCTCACTGCTTCGACGAGATTGTCCATGCTACTAGCTCTGGCCGCTTGCGACACTTTGCGTTGGTTGATCCATCCATGGCTAACTAAGGGGGAGCATCGTCAAAGAAGGTACTATCCACCACGTTCTCCCCGACAGTGTCATGGCCTGGCTATGGTGGTGTCTCTGCACTGAGAGGTCCCATCCCGCTATCCTCGTTGGCATTGGTCGCGGCAACAGCATCATCGCGCACTTCTGTTGGAGTCCATGCATGTTTCTCAGTCGCTGCTGCGCCAGAGTACACCCGCTCCAGGAGGTCCAAGTGCTCTAGAGGCTTACTCTTGAACTTAGCACATCGGTTGTTCATCTAAGACAAGAGAAAACACATATGTAAGTAAAGCTTGAAATGTATTTGGTGCCCTTAAAGTGTACCACCAATGATAGTAAAAGTGGCTAAACACATGAAGGGATTAATTGTTGTAATTATAAAACAATAAATGTAAGCATAAAATTAAGTGTGCACATGGATATCAATAATATATTAAAGAAATGCTTTGATTTGTAAAAGTAGTAACATGAACAAAATATGGCACTACAAATCAGAAATACTAGTACAACAGTAATGGGAAAAATAAATGGTTGCAATACATACCGCTTGAATTTTGGCCCACCAATGGTCAGGTGCAGTGAGCAAACCCGTCTCATGGTTGTACCCAAGTCCTGTCAAGCCGTGGTTGGCATTCTCCAGCTTCTTCCACGCTACCCAATCTTTCTTCAAGTTGTAAAACTTGTTTTTCATTTGTTTGGCCGAATGTAGTAGGCCGGTTTTTTTTCCAGAAATTTGTTCGCAACGTTCTTATACCCAGTCATGGACAATCCGCACGGTTGTCGATTACTAACTTCCATTTCAGCAATGACGAGTTGAAGAAACAGCTTTGTATTGTCATTGTCGAATTGGCATTTGTGGACTGGTTGGTGTTGGGTTGATGTAACAGACTTACCTCGAGACTTGAAAGGGGTACAGGGTGATGATTGGTTCATTTCCATGAGCAGTGCCGTCCTGCTTGTAAATTTAATGAAATATCAGTGTAAAAGAAAGTAGAGTAGATATTGTTTTCATGCCCTAAAGTGAAATCCAAGTGTCCAGACAATTACTGCAGTAATAACAACAAATAGTATAATGCTTTGCAAAAGACAAAGTTGGTTTGTATTACACGATGGGGAAATGTTATGTAACAGGACGGACATATAATTGACAACAAGTACATAGGTGATACAAAAAGTAACTATGCAGCAATATTACATCCATGACAATGCATCACATCCGAAACAACAACACCAAAACAACGATGCACAAAGCACTGACAACCGTCCTAAGTGTACATAGGCTCGGATTTATGCATACAACGTCCACCCGTAACCCCATATCAACATCATTATGTGGGTAGTCAATACCAAATCTGGCGCTGCGAAACTCGTCACACCAACCAACCCACGCAACACATCGCTGTCGTACAAAAGTGCAGTAGATAGTTAGCATGCATTCTATGCGACACAACCACAAATGAATGATGACATGACTAAGTGCATAAGAGAGGGGCAACACAAACATACCGTAGGACTAGGGCAAACGTTGTACGCACGACCAGGGTTTTTGGCAGATCTGAATATCTTGACAACGCAATGTCCAAAGCCACAGGCACACATCCTCGGTGGCAGTTGACATGGAGGATGCCATCTCTATAATCCTTTTATTTTTTTGTACATGTTATAAATTGAACTAATATGATGTAGTGTGCGGAATGAAAGAGAATAACTGAAAAAATTTCATAAAATTTAGTATTTTTTTTAAAAAAATACTATTCTTCATACCTTTTAAGTAAGGGTTAATTTTGTTGACAACACACATTTTAAAAATAACACAGCATAATAATATGAAAAAACAAATACAAACTTGAAATGACACAGCACAACACCGGCCACCTCGAGGTTAACTTTTGAAAATGCTAGTTTACTAGTGTGTCTTGATTAGGCATTTTCTTTTCTCAAGTTTTCCGTACTGTAGTTGTCTTGTGGTGTCCTATTTTGTTATACTAGTTCAGGAATACACAAGATATTTGTTATACGAATTTTTGTAGTCTGGGAAGTACAATAAAATAGCAAAATAACATGAAAAATGACAAATATTTTGTTTTTCTATTCCAAATGGTGGAAGTTTCAAGCCCCCACTAGTCTTCCAAAGAAACATCCCTAGTTTGTCCCCAATTATACTATAATTTGATAACCACCCTCCACAACAATGGTCTCAGCCAACATCCCAATGGTGTACTAATTCGTTTCCTCCCCATCCCAACAATGCAATACACAATACACAATACAATGAAGAGGAGCCATTTTCCAAATCCTACTCAATGCCACCTCCAATTGCTGTAGCTTCAGCACTAATGAATCTACAGCTACAATAATGCTACATATCGCAATTATTTGATGAATCTATGTCTATAGCATCAGCACTGATAAACAGTTTTTCTTGGAGTTTTATAAATGTCTATTCCAACTATAAGGCTTTTTTTAATTCATGTTCTCATTTTCTATTCTAAACATTAATTAAATATATATATATATATATATTGTTTTGCATTTTTGTCAATTTGAAAGAGAAATTAACAGAGCAATATTCTATTGCACCGATGCCTCAATCCTTGGTGCAACACAGTGATCGATTGAAAAGGATGAGTACATAGACGTTTTTGTGTTCACAGAACACTGACAGCCAAAGATCAGAAATACAAACATCACACAAGTTGAAATCACGAGTGGAAATGAATATGGAGCAACATTACAACATACATAAGTCATACAGTGGTTGGTCCCTTAATTTTTGAACAACTGTTGTCATGGAAATTGGTCTGTCAATACTTGTGAGAAGACAACAACGGAAGAGGGTTTTCGGCTTACTTGATGGTGCAGATCCGGCGACGGCGAGGACGTGGACGGCAATTCCGGCAGCAGCTTCATCGAGGAACGACAACGTCGTGGGTTGTTTGAGGGAGTTGGAGGTGCAGCTTGGAGAAGGAGGAAGAAATCAATAGCAAAGGGAGAGAAGGCAAATGAATGTGTTTTACCCTAAGCCCCAATTACATAAGACGGAGGGTAGTTTGGTAAATTGATAGAGTTGCATTTTTAGATCTTCCCAAATGGTGCATGTTGCATTTTTTCAAGCTTCTACGTTTTTTCGTTAGGTCAAAACACTGGTTTTTACTATTGTTGCCAAAACGGCACTGTATCTTATGTTTCTCGACAGTTAAAATCTCATGAGAGACAATACCCTACTCATGAATTAGAGTTGGCAACAGTTGTTTTTGTGTTGAAAGTGTGGCGATTTTACTTGTTTGGGGAGTGCTTTGAGTTATTCACAAATCACAAAAGTCTCAAATATCTTTTTTCTCAGAAAAAGTTGAACATGAAGCAACAAAGGTTGGTCAAATTCATCAGTAGTTATGATTTCAAGATCCTTTACCACCCGAGGAAAGGAAATGGGGTTACAGATGCAGTTAGTTGACAACATGGGATTATAGCTTCTTTGATGATTCAGGAATGGAAGTCCTTGGAGTTAATTAAAATGCTTGATGTTCAACCAATAGAGAGTGTCGAGAGGGCATACATTGGTAGTTTGACTGTGCAACTGACGTTACTGGATAAAGTTCATCAGATGCAGTATTTAGATGGGTTCCTTCTCAGCAAGCTCGATGACCTTGCAATGGATTTGATCGATGATTGTCCTACTGATTGGTTTGTGGACTCAGATGGGAGATTGCAATTCAAGGGCAGGTTGTGTGTACTTAACATTGATGAATTGAGGAAAGAGATTATGGATGATGCCCTTTGGTCTCGATATACCATTCACCCTGGTGGGACTAAGATGTATCTTGACCTGAAGAAGACGTTTTGGTGGGAAGGTATGAAGAAAGACGTAGGAGAGTATGTTTCTCGATGTTATGTGTGCCAACAAGTTAAAGCAGAACACCAACGACCGTTTGGACTTTTGCAGCCTCTCGAGATCCCTACTTGGAAATGGGAGTACATCTCTATGGACTTCATGGATGGATTGCCACGGTCTAAGCAAGGCAATAAATCTATTTGGGTGATAGTGGATTGACTTACCAAGTCTGCTCATTTTATTCGTATCAATGTTCACCGAACTGCAGATAAATTGGCTAGGCTTTATATTCGGGAGGTGGTGCAACTTCATGGCGTGCCAGTTTCTATGGTTTTGGATCATGATCCGTCGTTTGTGGCAGAGTTTTGGGAAAGTTTTCAGTATGCTTTGGGTGCTAGGTTAGACCTAAGCACGGCTTATCATCCTCAGATCGATGGGCAAACTGAACGAGTAAATCAGATCTTGAAGGATATGTTAGCAGCTTGTGTCTTCGATCTTGGTGGTAGTTGGGAAGAACACTTGCCATTGGTGGAGTTTGCTTATAATAATAGCTATCACTCAGTATCGGGATGGCACCTTTTGAGGCTTTGTATGGGAGGCCATGTCGATCACCTACTTGTTGGATAGAAGTAGGATATGCGTCGAGCTATAGTTGGTAAGAGAGACCAAAGAGAAGGTGAATATTATTTGGGAACGTATTAAGACTGCATAGAGTCGTCAGAAGAGTTACGCTGATAAAAACCGTAAGGGGGTTGAGTTGAATGTTGGAGATTTTGTGTTTTTGAAGGTCTCGCCGATGAAGGGTATTATGCAGTTCGAAAAGAATGGAAAGTTGGCACCTAGATTTGTAGGACCATATGAGATCACTGAGAGGATTGGTAATGTGGCTTACAAATTAGCCCTACCACTTGCTTTAGCTATGATTCACAACGTGTTCCATGTATTTTTATTACGGAAGTTTGTGCAAGACCCTTTCCAAATAGTATCACCAGAAGTGTTGGGGATTAGTGATGATCTAACATATGTGGTGCGACCGGTTACTATTCTAGACCAAGATGTAAAACAGTTGCGGTGCAAGAATGTGAACTTTGTGAAAGTGCAATGGAGCGAAAATGAGAATGGTATCACTTGGGAATTGGAAGAAAAAGTTTGGCGTATTTACCCGAAGCTTTTTGTTTAGTACTCTTTCCTATCGAATCTCGGGATGAGATTCTTTTGAGGTGTGTCTATTGTAGCGACCCTGATTTTTCATAATTCATTATTTATTTATTATTACTTTATTTTATTTTTTGGCTTTATTAATTGTGTGGTTGCAGGAGAATTTAATGTGATATTTAATTAACTTAATGTGATAGTTAATTATATGTAATTAATCTAAATATTGATATATTTATATTTTTTATAATAAAAATAGAAAGTGTTTATATATTGATAAAATATATATCACATTTATGTATGTTGTATTTATATAGTATTTGTAAAATATAATATAATAATAAATGTCAAGTACGTTATAAGATTAGAGGCTCAGTAAGATTTTTTTTTTTTTAAAAAGAAAAAAAAAAGAGTTGCAACAGAAAGTCGAGAGAGAGAGAGAGAGGAGGGGGAGAGATTAATCAAAATAGAGAGAGGGACGATGGGAGAGAGAAGAGGAAAGGAAAGTAATCGGCTTCTAAAAAAAATCATCTTAGGGTAGTTTCTTTTCGTTTTTAGTTCTACATTTATTTGATCGAATTTCGTCTAGGTTCTTCTATTAAGCTTTTTCTCTCAACTTGTTCAGTTTTTACTAAATTTGTTCACGTAGCCTTTTAGGAAATTTGATTATGTACAACTTTTGTTCTTTGAGTTTTGGTCAATTTAAATGATTTAAGTATGAAACAGTGCGTTCTTATACTTCTTCAACAATTTACTTAATATTAAATGACACTACTTCTTTTTTTATTTTTCTTTTTCTTTTCTTTTCTTTTTTTTTTTTTGTAGAATGGTGGGTTTTACTAACTTTTTATGTAGGGCTAACCCACCATATTTTTTTTAAGTTTATTTTGTTATTTTATACTCAATTTATATTTAGTTGTGTATGGGCAAGAAACTAAATGCAACCGTATCTCTGGAAACAACCCATTTGTCTTGATGCGGGTGGAACTATTTGTCTTGTCCCGTAACAAGAATTAAATGTATTTTTAATTGTGTCTAGTGGACACGTTGGTGTCAAATATTTGTACTCATACCAGTATACCTATCTACTGACCCGTTTTGCCTCTTGCCATCTCAAGTGCGTTTTGTTGGAGCGTAGCCAAACTTTTTTTGCAAGATTAGTTAGGACTACAGGGGTGACAAGAAATAACTATGATCATAAGACATGTCTTTCGGACTTTTTTATTTTCTGGAGTTTAGGATTGATATTAGTTTATTTATTTATTTTATGACCTTAGTATTTTGACAATTTGGCATTGTGGGTTATTTTTCAACTTTACATTAATTAAGTTGTTTTGACTAGTTGTTGTTTCTTTAATGTTGGAGGTAGTGGATAGTTATGAAATTTTAATGGATGATTTGGTTGGCGTTCTGTTAGTTTTTTTTTCTTTTTCTTTTTTTTTTTTTTTTTATCTCTTGAAATCTTTTGAGCATGGAAATTTACTTAAACCTTAT
Organism: Camellia sinensis; assembly: GCF_055761805.1. Lineage (NCBI taxonomy): Eukaryota > Viridiplantae > Streptophyta > Magnoliopsida > Ericales > Theaceae > Camellia > Camellia sinensis. Next base: position 112,985,410 of record NC_138963.1, on the reverse strand, counting down.
GGTGACGAGAACATTTACATTTTGTTTCATCCCTAGGATTTGGATGATAGAATATTGATTGGGGTTTAGTCGTAATTTAATATTTAATTGTCCAAATTTTGGGGCGTGACATAAATAGCTTTGCTAGTTCATTGAAGATATTCCACATTGGCCAAAACATGTGCCTCCTATTTGTATTCATTGTGATAGCCAATCGGCAATTAGTTGGGCACAAGTAATATGTATAATGGAAAGTCTAGACATATCCTTCGTAGACATAATTCCATGCGACAACTACTCTCTAATAGAGTTGTCTCGCTAGACTATATAAAGTCTAAGGACAACATTACGGATCCGCTAACCAAAGGGTTAACTCGAGAGTTACTAGAAACGCCATCAAGAGGAATGGGGTTAAAACCTTTAGTAAATGTTACCGGAACGAAAAATCTAACCTAGTTGACAGGAAGTCCCCAAAACCTAGGTTCAAAGGGACAACCTAACTATGTGTAACGGGTGAGTCATTGAAAAGGTAAATTCTCTTACCCATTCCTTTATACAGTGATACCCTGTGGAGATGGAAGGTTAAGCTAATGCTTTTAATGACCTAAGTGATATTGTGAAGCCCTAGAAAATTTTACTTTCTTAAAAGTCCCTCACTTTTAAATTATTTCCTTAAAGTCCCTCAGTTTCTTAATTAATTGCAACACTAGGATCAAAATACATACGCCAACAAAACCCACAAACCCTAATCGATTTCGGTAAATTAGAAATCATTTCTAATACCCTAATATTGATTAATTGACTCCCTAAATATGAAATTACCACTTGAAAGCCCTAGGTTTTTCCGATCTTTATCACGTTCGTCGGTTGATCGCGTTTTTATTCGAAACAAGAAATCCAAACTGAATTAGACTCTCTAACCCCAATTTAATTTAATTATACACTAAAATAAATGTTTCAATTCATAAATTAAACTCAAAGCCCTCACATTTTTCTTGAATCACATTTTGACCCAAACTAGTACCATTAGACATATATATACATATATATACTTGTACCTTTCTTAAATAAATAGTTTTTTTACACAAATATCTTCATATATATATATATATATAATCAACAAAAATCTCCCCAAATCTAGAACATGGCCACCCTCTCTAGGCTACAATCATAGGTACTCTAGAGACAAATTCCTTAAATCGTGGAAAAAGTATCATTGGTACCCCCAAATCAAGGAAAGTTGTCTTGTACTTAAAACTATCTTGGTTCTACTTAAGCCTAACCCAACTATATCATGCCTAAATACATGATTAGGCTCCGTAATGATCCCTCATTCCATTATATTCCAACTAAATACATCTCAATTCCATTCCATTCCAACCAATGGGCATTTTGGACCTTTTGCACCAATTTTCCTATAAAAACAACCCCTCCCTTAGCATTTTACATAAAAGAACACACACATAAACACTTCATTCAGCTGAGAGGGAGAGAAGAGAAGAGGGTGAGCTTGGTGGAGGATAGGAGAGAAAGAAAGTTTGCTAGCAATCCAATCAAGCCTCAAGTAAGTCACAACACAACTCTCTCTTTCATTTTCCTTTTTCAAATACATGTTATTAGAAGACTAAAATGGTATTTTCAGATCTGTTCTAATGGTGTTTTTGTGGTAAAAAAATGAAATGAGTTGAGCCTTGTTCTGCCCTTCTTTTATTTTCCCTTAATCGGTACAAAAGTATCTTTTTCCATACCAATCTCTCAAAATTTCCAAAGGCACACCTTCAATATAAATTTCTAATTTTAATATATAATACTTATCATGTTTTCATCACAAAATAAGTGGAAAATGTCCCTTAGTTGGCCTCCTTTCTCACAAATCTTCTTATTTTGAGTAATATGCATGAAAAATCTGTTTTAGAGCCAACTTTCGAAACTTCTAGACAAATGTAGAAAAATCTTCTAGACCTAGGTTTTACATGAAAATATTCCTTAAGGAGTTATCTTTCGAGGAAAATTGGTTTCATTGAAAAAGAGTGAGCGGTTTGTGAGAAAACCCGATGTTCGTAACAGTCGACGAATCTGACAGCGTTGGGGTATTTCCAAAATAACTAAACATCTAGGAAGGATATAAAACTTCTAAAAGATGTTTTGAAAACTAGATAAAATTATCTAAAAACCATAGGGAGCTTAGGTTCAGTAAAAAATCTGAAATGGTTTTTTAATTTTAATCTCTAAGTGATACTGAATCTGGGAATTCTATTTCGCATTAGTGTTTTATGCTCTTGTCTTCATGAATGTACTTATTAATATATGATCATGTCTTGCTATGATATTGCATGTATTATGGTTATGTTCCTTATCTTCTTCATTTGATGGTGCTCATGCTTATGTGGATATTACTACCTTGTTAAGTGTTCTAACTTTAATTTAAAACATTTAACTCAACGAGAAACTTAATTGGGTTGGTTTTGGGTTTTCGATCACTTGAATAACGAAGAGATGATAATGTGTTAAGTATGGATTGATGGGATGTGCTCCCTAACTGAAAGTTAAGTCTTGCGCAAGCAATTATCGCATAAACCCTAGGGACGGACGTATTCAGACTCTTGCGATAATTTGATTTGGTAAGATAAGGTTGGGTCCAGATGGGACATTTAGAAGGATAAAACCTTTTTTTCTTTTTTTTTTTTTTGAAGGATAAGGTTGGATTCAGGGTGATAAAACCTTTTTCTTTTAGTCGTCCCTTTTGAGGCCCTATGGTTGGCGCTACGCAGTATATAACCATTGGTAGGCATCCGAGGTAAGTTCTGCAACAAAGTAGCAAAATGGGGAGTTTCAAATAGCCTGGTGCCCAATTCTTGCGGTTGGGATGATGAAATCTCTTTGGAGGATTTATAGAATACTAACATCTAACCTTGTAATCCTTGTTATTGACTTGAATATCATGCTTCATTACTTGCTTGTTATAAATGTGATGGTGTATTGGATTGGAAAAAAATGATGGGGTGTGTGTGCGTTTACTGGGCATTCAAAGCTCATGGCGTTTCATGCCAGGTATTGAAGACTATTGGACCAGTCAAAGGCAAAGCTAAAGCATTTGAGGACGTACGGCTACCCTAGGAGGATTAGAACTAGTTTGTAAACGTGTTGTGTGATTGTAAGTGATAGATCCCATGTTGTATTTAAGACTTGATTTTGTAATTATTATATGTCTATACGTATCTTTTATATTACCTATTTCTTATTTTCTGTCAATTCATGTAGAGCTTGTATTAATACCTTGATAAGATCTGTTAAAAATGTAGCTTTGCTATCTAAGGAGATTGGACTTTGAAGGGAGGCTATTTGACTCCTCCGATCTTTCATGGGATCTTACTTGGTTATTGATCAAAGGACTCATTAGTGACATTTCCTGTTTTGTAATCTTAGAAAAACCCTATATTTATTTGTTATTATATTCTCTGATGTTCCCGATTTTTGGGGCACCAGAGATATGAAGAATCAACCGGGGTATAATGAGATATCTTTTATAGGTCACCTATGTAAGTGCGAAGTGGTGCCACTTCTTTAAGAATTGACAAGGCCGAATTCTTCAAAAGCACTCATTTATCGGACACACCAGTGAGAACCAGAACAATGGTTGGACTAGCTCTCATGTGAGATCTATTGTCTTAGTTTACACAAATGATAGAACAATTCAAGACATCATGCTCTCTAGTCAGCCGGTAAATCCGATAGGCTTTCACTGTAAAAGGTTCAAGGCCAACAGCTACTTTTTCTGGTATAGGGTCAGTCTGTGCTCTATCTCTCTCTCTCTCTCTCTCTAAATCTTTATTGTTAAACGTTGTCTGTTTTTCTTTATTCGGTCAATTTTTATTCATGTTGGGGATTGTTGGAAAAAATTGTTTTATGGTGACTTTAATATGAAATTAAAGTAGGTTTCAACCACCACTTGAGGTGGGATCAAATGAGTTTAGATTCTTTGTCACAAGATTTTTACAGCACAAAAAGCATAACCAAAAACCAATGGGAATTGAATGAGAAATTGTCTCATAAAGTTGACCTCATGAATGAGGTTTTAGAAATGGTGTATATCTACCTATCCCGCATTGATTATAGAGAAAAACATTGATGGGTATTTAGATCCCAAGTTTTAGATAAGGCATGAGTCATTTGGGACATCAAAATTTTTCAAAGGAAGGGAGTTATAGATACTTCAAAGATGGGCTTGAGCCAAAACTATAGTCCAAATTGATTTTGTAAAAATTGCCACACATGCACGCGCACACGTGCCGCCCGGGGCCGGGGCTGCGTCCGAGTTCATGGTCCATAGTCCTTTGACCGTGGGCTGTGGGCCGTGTATCATGGATCATGGGACTTAGGACTTGGGGCTGGGGCTTGGGCTTGAGACTTGAGGCTTGAGGCTTGTTGGAATGAGTTAGGTTTGAGCTGGGCCAGATTGGTGGCCCATCAACCTAATCTTTTTTGAACCAGGTCTGTTTGGTGGCTGCAGATATACACACATATGTATATAGAGTGTATAACTTATACACTAATTATCCATCAGTTTTTCAGAAGTAATTGGGTAGTTTTGACTGCATTTGTTGCCAGCCTTCATGGTTAGGAGGCTCCTCCTCTCTTCCTAATTGTGTATAAAAAGAGACCAATCTCTTTATGTTTGAACACAGAAATTCTTTGCTCTCATATTATAGTCAGTCTGCTCCTATAATACTATTCTTCTTGTGTGAGTGATAGGGATGGCAACGGGCTAGGCCGGGGCAGGGTGGGGCCGAGGATCACACTTCATGTCCCTGATCCCCGACGGTAGAAATTCCCCCATCTCCAGCCCCAATCCCCGACGGGGAACCAATCACCACCCCCGTCCACTTCCCATGCCCTCTCCCCCTAATAGGGATCGGGTTTCCCCGACCCCAAAAATTTCCCAGCCAAAACAAAAACAAAAAATCAACTCCAGATGTGATCAGATCTAAGCAGACTGTTCTTGATTTCCAGTTGCAAATCTAACAACACAATCTCAAAGTTCTGTAATAATACAAGAATTCATCAACAACAACATCATCACCAAATCATATATGTTCATCATCATCATCAACAACAACAACAACAACACACCTATACACTAGATTTAACATATATATTCAATAGAAATAGATATGAGCTCAAATGTAAAAAGTAAAATATAAAAAATCCAACACATTTAATAGATAATCATTTTCTTCATCTTCATCAACAAAAGATCTGAGCTCATCTTCATCAACAACAGATCTACACCGTCGGCTGCTACAACCAAATCTGTGTGTGTGTGTGTGTGTGTGTGTGTGTGTGAGAGAGAGAGTCGTGGTGGTGGTGTGACTTAATATTGTCAAAGTTTCGTCAGCATTGATGACGGAAGAAAAGCAAAGCAAAGAGAGTTCAGCGGCGAGAGGTAGTTGTGGTAGTGGTGTTTTCGATTCAAATCAGCTTATTGTTGTTCATTTGGACTGTCGATGGTGTTGTGTTGAAGAAAGAGCTCTTAGGGCGGAGGAGGAGGGACTCTAGATCTGGTGATGATGGCAGCAGATTCGTTGTCAACAAAGCGCAAGTGTGGCTGTAGGGGAGACCATGAGATGAAGAGAACGAGATATGAGAGAGAAGAAATAGAAGAGAATGCGCCATCGTGCACGCCGTGAGCACCTACAACAAAAAGATAGAGAGGTTGAGAGAAGAGAAGTGTGTGTGAGTAGAAGAGAGGCTGAAAATGAGACAAAGAATAACCCTAAACATATAAATATATATACATGGGGAATATGCAGGGATTATTCGGGGGGAGGGCCGAGGTCGGGGGAACCTATCCCCGTCCCTGGCCCGAAAATTGTCAAGGATTCAATTTTCAATACCATCCCCGGCTCTATGGAAGATAATTTTCGGGAAAAACGCGTTCTAATTGGGGTCGGGGGGTCGGGTCCCCATCGGGCCGAGTCCAAATTGCCATCCCTAGTGAGAGAGTGTAACCGTTGTCAATTTACCGGAGCTAAACAGAATGTGCTTCTGCATTAGCGTGTTCTAACCGTCGTATCTTGAGAAATAGACGCCAACATATCTCCAGCACCCATGATAAGACAACGAATCTATTTTAAGGAGACTGAGATATCATTCAGATTTCGGGTTATATTCTTTTCTTATTTTATATTATTATATATTTCTGTTCATTTACTTGTAATTTCCAACAAGATTGCTTATTCTATATTTTTTAATTTAATTAAATATGAATTTGTTTATTTTATTTAATTATACAATTTGCACAACACATGAAAGTACATAAATCATTTGTGTTACCCAAAAAAAAAAAAAAAGAAGAAGAATGGCGGTACAAATCTCTACATGTGAATATTTCATTTGTTTTCTATTAGTTACATGTGTCCCATGCGTAAAATAAATTTTTATAAAGTTTACAAGAGATGTTTGTTGTTATTTTCTGTAACACCCTCAAAATAAATACATAAATCAATCATTCATGATATCCATAGACATAGGAAAATAAAATATATACATCCATCAGAGTATTCTTTACAAAAAGTATTACATATTGACAACAAAAGTAAATGCCCTACGGGCTTACAAACTTTCCAAGTCAACACTCGGTTTCAACAAAAGAGAGTTCTAACTCTTAACATATTAAGCCCTTGGCTTGAATTACATGTAATACAAAAGATAACCACAAAAAATAACCTTTTAGCTTCTAAACCTCCCAAGCTACATCCTTGGAGGCAGCATATCACCTGTACCTGAAAATGATGTCCCACATAGGGTGAGCCAAAGCCCAGTAGAGATACCCTAAACATAATATGAGAAATAAATAAAACACTAGCATCTGATAAATGTTCAACACATGTACATCGATTAACATCATTTCTATAACTCATCAACATTGATATTCATCTTTCAACCCGATTTCATTTCTATTTCCAATTCACTTTATCAACATGGCTCATTTATCCGAGTAATTCAAATGAGACTACAACTCATAATGACAACACTTCAATTCATCAACTATTTGAAATGAGACTACATCTCATATTATCAACACTTCAATCATCAACGTTATTCAAACGTATATAAAATTTCGGAACTTTCACCCTGGACACTCTGGCCAACTTAATTATCAATGGAGTCCATCCCCTATCTCCTCCCAAACAGTGGAGTACATCCCCTATCTCCTCCCACACAAATATACATATGCGATGTATTTAAATACTTCACCATAAACAATGATCAATTAATACACATATTCAATGTGTCATTCCAACAGTCATATTCAATGACATAATTCAATTGATTGGTTTCAATCTGCCCAATCATCATGCAGTGTCTACAACAATCAAGACTATCCTCCACCGATAGCCTAAAGCAGTTATCTCTAAATAGATAAATAATTCCATCAACAGATAATTTATTACGTTTTCTATCGGTGAGTGATTCATCAATCCAACTACACCAACTAGTCCCAATTCCATCCAATTTCATGATTTTCAAATCAAATTCATACTTCTCACAATTACCAAATTAATTATACAAATTAATTATTTAAATTTAATTAGGGCATTTTTCCATTTTTCCCAAATATTGATCCTAAGACCAAATTTCACCAATTAAACCTATAAATCCCCAATTTCAAGACCTCATATGCGCATGGAGCTTAAAAACACAAAACCCCTCCTTTAAATATTACAAATCTCAAACCCTAACTTCCCAAATTACCAAATCTCACCATTTATACAAAATGACAAATATTTATGTTAAAACTGATAAGAATGAGTAGATTATCCCTACCTCAAATGAAGAGACTCAAAGGAGATGATGAAGAAAACTCAAGGTGCTCCAAATCCAAGAATTTTCGGATCAAAATGTAGCCCACGCGATACTCCACCCTTTTCACAAAGGAAGTAGGGTAGAAACCTTCTAAATCAAGTGTATTGGTAGAGAGAAGAAGTGTGTAGAGAGGGAGAGAGTCGGATCTAGGGTTTGGAGAGAAATGGAATTGAAAAAATGGTGTATAAACCCGCTGCTGCGAACTGATATATACAGGGCTCGCTCGAGTGAAGAAGTGTTCGCTCGAGCGACCAGACACAACAAACACCTCGCTCGAGCGCAAGAAGCCTCGCTCGAGCACACAATTCAAAGCTTCAGGTCTGCAACTCAGACGCATGCTCGAGTGCAAGAGTTCTCGCTCGAGCGAAGAAACACAAAACATAGAGCTTGCTCGCTCGAGCGATAAAAGCCTCGCTCGAGCGAAAAATACCAACGTTCAGGTTTTTTCAAGACGCAGACGCACGCTCGAGCGCAAAAGTTCTCGCTTGAGCGAAGAGACAGACCACACGAGTCTCGCTCGAGTGAAGGAACTAAAACCCAAAGCTCGCTCGAGCGACAAAAGCCTCGTTCGAGCGAAGGAACCAAAATCTGGACAGCCACCATTTGTTCTAACACCCAACCAACCTATTCCAAACTTACCCAACACATCCCAAAACTCAAATACAAGGAATTAAAGAATGGAAACAAGATATAGACAACAACCAACAACTATGGAACCTAAGTCCGGAACACAATACATGACGGGAAAACCGGGATCGCTATATTTTCGCCCAAATTAAATATTCATGTGGTTTTTCTTCTCAATCTTTGATTTTCTATCACTCATTGAAGTGGTTAGAAAGATCAAATCAAAAAAGAAGATAAAGTGTTATCCAACCCTTCGGAATTAGCGTGTTGCAATTCTCTATTTTTGAATTTCTCGCTTTTTTATAACGTTATTTGTTGGGTTTTGCACATGATTGCACTTGTTTTTATATGTCAATTTAATTGGGATTCATCTATCAAGTTATTGTACATATTTCCCTCAAACCTTTTGTATCTCCTCCTTCAACTCAATAAAATTTTCTTTACCAATCAAAATAAAAAAGACAAGCATTATATTCTTTAATATGGGTGATCTTTGAAACCTTAATTTCTATCTATCTATCTATCTAGCTAGCTAGCTAGCTATATATCTATACTATATATTAAGCAAAAGGGGATTTTTAACCCCTAAGGCCTGTGGGAGCTCCAATATCCCAATATGAATTTTCTAAATTTTTTATTTTTTTTAAAAAAAACTCAGCATTTATTGATTTGGTCAAAATCCCCTGACCAGCATTTATTAACTTTTTTCAATCCACATGCCTTTCCACATGCCTGCATTTATTGATTTGGTTAAAATCCCCTGATCAGCATTTAAAATCCCCCCATACAAATAATTATAGATACAACTCGTGCATAGTTATTGCAGTACCCTTTTTAACTTCTCTTATACACTATGGTTAGTGATAAAATTGTTAAATTATTTTTATAAAAAATCTTAAAAAACAGAATTTATATATTAAAAAAAATCTAAAATAAAAAAAAATATCTATAATTATCCCATGCATAGCACGGGTGATAGGCTAGTATTATATAAGGAAAAGAGGGTTTTTAATCCACAAGCCTTGTGAGAGCTCTAATATGCCAATCTTAATTTTTTAATATTTTGATTTAAAAAAAAAATAACCTCAGCATTTATCGGCTTCTCTCAACTCCCAAGCCTTTGACTTCTCTCATAGTTATTGCAGCACTCTTTTCAACTTCTTCCATACACTATGGTTAGTGATGGAATTGTTAAATTATTTTTATAAAAAATCTAAAAAAATAATTTTTATATTAAAAAATATCTAAAATAAATATCTATATCTATATCTATATCTATATCTATATATATCTATATATTATATAAGAAAAATGGGGTTTCTAATGAGAAGCCAGCCTCCTAAGAGCTCCAAACTCTAATTCTATAATTATTGATTTTTCAATTTATAAAATAGATTAAAAAAAACCTATTGGTTGTTTTATTTATTTAATTATTTTAGAAATAATAATGGGAAGATAACAAAAATATTTCATAATCTCTTCATCATAATCTCTCTCAACAATTTTCAAAAAAAATAATAAATTAGAACTTGCATTCCTTTTCTCTCCTCCAAAAAATCAAATAATATTTTTTTATAAAAGTTGTGGGTTTCTGTCTATATCTTATATATTATAATATAACATAACCAAAAAAAAATTAAAAATCAGATATACAAACAAATAAAATTAATAAGTCGGATTTTTATTTATTCAGTTAAGATATTTCTTTTGCCTCTCAATATCCAATTTTAAATTTTAAATTTTAAAAATCTATAAAGTCTATCTAAACAAATCTGATTTGAAAATATCTCCCACTATCATACTTGAAATCAATAAAACTCACATATCTATCACATATTTAACTCGCATCATATAACACCCTCAAAATATGATATAAATCAACCCAAGAGATTCATAAACATAATATGAAATGTATTACTTTCATTCATCAAAGTTTATATTACAAAAGAGATTACATGCATTATACATTCATAAATATCCATCCTGAATCTATAGCATGTAACATTAGATTAACAATAACAAAATAAATGTCATACGGGCTTACATGTTTCCAAGTTATCACTTGGTTACAACAAAAGAAGAGTCCTAAGCTCTATACATGTAAAGCCCTCGGCTTGAATAAACATTTAAACATATGATAACAAAAATAAAGCCTTCAGCCCCTAAACCTCCCAAGCTATGTCCTTGGAGGTGGCATGTTACCTGTACCTGAAAATGTTTTCCCAATTAGGGTGAGCCAAAGCCCAGATATACCAACACAATGTATAAAATTTAACTAAGATATAAGCATTAGATAAATGTTCAACACTTAAAACCAACTGACATCCTCTTTCCATGACTAAACAATAATGACATCAATATCTCAAACCATTTCCGTTCATTTATTCAAATCGACTCATAGATATAATCCCTTGTTATCTAAACAATCTCAAACGAGGCTACAACTCCTTTATCAATACTTCAATAGAAATCATTATTCAAACACTTCAATTTCCTTGCCATTTAACGGAATTCTCATCCGAGGGAACCGGCATCCATAGATATATAAGGTTTTGGGACTTTCACCCTGGACACTCTGGCTAACATAATTTTCAATGGAGTCCATCCCCTATCTCCTCTGAAACAATGATACATATATAATGTATTTAAAGGCGTGTCATATACAATGACTACCAAAATTCACACATTCAACATTAAACCGTTATATTCAATGACATAGTTCATATGATTAGTTTCAATTTACCTAGTTCTCATGCAGTTTCTACAACAATCATAGCTATCCTCCACCGATAGCCCAAAATAGATATTTCTAAACAGATAAACAAATCTATCAAACAGATAATTTGTCAAATTTTCCATAGGTGAGTGATTTATCAAATCCAACTACATCATTCATTTACACATCCTCCCAATTTCATATTTCCCCTATCAATTTCATTATTTATACAAAATAATTATTTCATACAAATTAGGGCAATCTTCCTCCTTTTCCAAATACCAAACCCAAGGTCAAATTTCATCATTTTAACCTATGCAACCTCCTATTTAATACTCCAAGCATGTATTCATGGAACCCAAAATTAAAATCCCTCTTTTAGAATTCAAACACAAACCCTAACTTCACCCAAATCTTCCCAAATCCCACCATTTATACAAAATGACAAATACCCAGGTTAAAACCCATATAAAAGAGTAGAATATCCATACCTCAAGCTTTGATGAGAGAGAAGAGGGAAAAGCTCAAAAGTCGATGGCAACGAAACCACGTTTTGCCCCGATCAAAACGAAGCCCTTGACGAAACGTCTCGAAAAATTGGGCAGGGTATATCTATTTATGCAACAAAACCCACTTGCTAGACAAACACATATATATAGCTAACTATTCCATACATTCATTTCCATTATATCCCAAATGCCAAATACATGTTGTTTACATCTCAATGCCCCAGTTCCAATCTCAAGTATGTATTTTACAGTAAGTATGAAATGGAAGCCAAATAGATAATAAGTGCCCTACAGGCTTACAAATTTATCCAAGAACATTCTTGGTTACACAAAATGGAGTTTCAACTCAACGCAAATACATCCCTGGGCTTACATTGAACAAATAACCATAAAACAAAAATGAAGCCTCAGCTCCGAATCCTCCCAAGTCAATGCCTTGGTGGAGACATATCACCAGTACCTAAAATGGTTTCCCTTATAGGGTGAGCCACAACCCAGTAGAGATATACTACACAACGTATGGACCATGACAAGACTAAAGAGGAGTATACTCATGCCATGCTCATGATAAAACAGTTTATCTCTCTTTTTATAAAGCATGCGATGCCGAGATGCAATAACAGAAATAAAGCCATTTCTATTTTAAACCATATATGTTACATGAATACAGGCTCTGTGAATCTACAGGTGAGTGTCTGCAAGTAGGCCCTAATGCACAACCACTGTCATTTTTACCAGTAAACTAGAAGGCTCGACACCTAATTGCGCGGTTCCACACGCCCTACCCAGATTCACCAAGTATTCATCTTTTCCCAAATAGATACATTTACAAACATTTCTCAAAAATAGATACATTTCTAATAAAATGAATGTAATGCAATGTCCAATGCAACAAATGAGAAATGTGGTTCAATTTACCTAAGTCTTATGCATTTCTACAGCCATCATGGCTATCCTCCACCGATAGCCCAAAACAGATATTTCTAAACAGATTTTTAAACAATTAAATTCTAAAAATTCCGATAAATACAATCTATTCCACATCTCATCAAATATGAACAACTACACTAGTTTTCATATCACAATCACGTCCGGTAACCTCTCGATGTCCATTTCTAACCATGTCGATTTTATTCCAATAGATACATTAAGCAAAATAATACCGTTAATGCCCAAGAAAATATCATTTTCTTTCCAAACTCATTCTCCAGGCATTATTCAATTATGACATCCTATTTTGATCAAAAGCCCCAAAAGTTAAATATAATTCCTTTGTTTTCTCTAAAAATGCTCTTTTGTTTGTAAAACGGTAAAAATTTTAAAACCGATTGAATCGAAGTCCGTTTTTAGTTAAATTTAAAACATAGTTCTTTCATAATCATACAAACATATTCCAAGTTTACACTTTCACAATTTGGGCATCAACTCGTTATTTTTCTCAAAATTTCTCTTTTAAGCAAATAAATCACAAACTTTTCAAAAATTCTAATTAAATTATATACAACTCTAAGCTCCATATAATCAAGTAAAAGTACATAAAGAAGTGTAGGAAAAATCCCTACCTCAAGCCAAGAAGCTTTCAAATTTTTCGGCTAGAGAAATTAAATTTTTTTGGAGCCAAACGACGCCTTTTCCGCCCTCTACATTTTGATCCAAAGCACTAGGGGTCAAAAATGACATATACTAAATTAAATCTATGAAAAAACCAACATTGGAACCCTTTTTCTCTTCTCACGAAAAGACCTCCCAAGAACTCCCAAAAGTTGAATAAAAAATTCTTTTGGTTACTTTTATAGATATTTTCTAAACAAATATCTAATTAAACAAATATCTAACTATATATACACATACACACACACACACATATATATATATATATCAATTAAAAATACAGTTCAACATCTTTAATGACAAAAGTTAATATAATATTTTCTCACCACAAAATATATTTCGTTTAATAGTACACACCATAAATATTCACAATTCTTTTATGGTAATTAAATAATAATAATAAAACCACAAAAATATTACATGGTTACTAACGGGTCACAATTTAATCAATTAGGTCCAAAATATGGAGTTTAATAATTTAAAATAAATCCCCAACTGAGATTAAAGTATAAATTCAATTTGATTTAACTCGTTATACTACACTTTATCTCAAAGGAGAAAGGTGAAAAGATCACTTTAGGTGACTAGATCTAGAGATTTAAGTGAAAAAGTTTGAGTTTTATAGAGAGAGAGAGAAGAACTCACAGGTTGAAGGGCAAATAGGGAGGAAAAATAATGAGAAAAAGTGGTTTGGGCCCATTTATAGTAGTAGCAAATAGCCCTAAAGTCAAATAAAATAATAGGCCCAAAACCCCCCCAAAGGTAGGGCCCATTCGAACCTCAAAAATCTGGAAAAAAAAAAAAAAAAAACACGCAGGGGTCGACCCTATTTTCCAACAACTAACACACAGATTCGGCAACATAAGAAGCTCGACCCTCCCCAGGTTGGTGTCTACCCTATATTCCAGCAACACTTTCATAAACTTCACCAACAGGTAAAGATAGACCCTTAGGAAGGCTAGTGTCAACCCTAGAATAGAATTTCTAAGTCTCCAAGGCACTTTTGACATGAACAAGTGCGAACAACCGAGCCCAACATGTTTAAATCGGATTATACTCCTCCAAAACCAACATACACAACACCAAAGATTTCCAAAATAAAAATAAAGGATTCGAATACACTTCCCCAAAAGCTTTGAAGGATACAGGTGCTACACATCATAACTTACCTAAATACTAATAATTAAAAACAAATAAAAACCACAGATAAATTAAATTTAAAAAATAAAAAATAAAAACTCACAACTCCATCTAAAATAAATTGAAAAAAAAAAACAAATAGAAACCACACAAAGTAAAGAAGATAAGAATTTAGATATGGATCTCAAAAAGATATAACAATATCTAAATTTGAATTATGATTTAATAATATAATTATCTATTTTTTTGAGGTATATCTATCAAAATTTTAAATCATAGACAAATTAATAAATTTTCTAAAATTATTGTTTTTTTAATTTTTAAAAAGATTTAAAAAAAAAACTGTTGACTACTTTATTTATTTAATTATTTTAGAGATAACAATTATCCTTTGATTTATGAATTTCAAATGGAAAGATAATAAAAGTATTTCATAATTTCTCCATCTTAATCTCTCTCACTGATTTCTAAATAAAATATTAAAACTTGCCTGCGTTCTCTCTTCCCTAAAAAATCAGATAATATTTTTCACGAAAGTTGTTAATATCTATCTATATCTTATATATTATATTATAACATAACCAAAAAAAATCAGATATAAAAACAGATAAAATTAATAAATTTGATTTTTATTTATTCAATTAAAATCTTTCTTTTGCATCTCAATATCTAATTTTAAATTTAAAAAATCTTTAAAGTTTATCTAAACAAATCTAATTTGAAAATGTCTCCCACATCATACTTTAAATCAATAAAACCCACATGTCTATCACACATCTAACTCACATCAAAACTTATCTAAATAACAATAATTAAAAACAAATAGAAACCATAGATAAATTAAATTGAAAAAAAAATAGAAACTCACAGCTCCATCTTAAATAAATTGGAAAAAAAAAACCACACATTTTTTTTTAAAAAAAAGATAAGAATTTAGATATGGATCTCAAAAAAATATGACAATATCTAAATTTGAATTATAATTTAGTAATATAATTATCTATTTTTCTTATGTATATCTATCAAAATTTTAAATCATTTAATGAGACAGATTAATCAATTTTTAAGTTTTATTTAAAAAATAATCTGATTAGTCATCCTAACTCCTAAACTTCGAGGTCATTGGCAGATGAGTTAACGGATTGGATTAGGTAAGGTCTAAGTTGTTGGAGGTAACATTTTCTCATTCCAAAAATTTATTTATTTTTAAATTTTATTTTTTTTCATGTGTGATTCTCTTTCTCTGCTATTGGTTTGGTTTGGTTTCGGTTTCAGTTTTAGTGAGGTTTATGTGTTTGTTTACAGGTTTACATGGTGGAGAAGAATTATTAGTGATTATGGTTGCAATAGAAGTATCTATGTCTATTTTGTGCCAAGAATTTTGATCGAATTTTGTTTTCTTCAATGAAGACCATAAAATTGAAGTAAAAAAATAGGTATCAAAATTTTTTATTTTTTATTGTCATTTTATTTTATAGAAAATGTAAAAATTTATTGAGAATCCAAGATTTTACTATAACATTAGGTAAATTTAAAACTTTTAAATATTATTGTATTATTTATTTTTATCCTTTTTCCATCCCATTATACAATTACAACTATTTGTTAGTTTGTTAATTATAATTCAATTAATTGAAAATGAAAGCTTAATAGAACTTTTCATATATATATTATAATTAATTTGTGGCAGCTATAGTTTTTATATAATAGCATAATATATAAAGATAATCTCTAAATATAATTTTTATTTTTTTTATGTGATTAAATAGTCCATCTTAAATAGTTTATAGAAGAGTTAAATGACTTATTTTATCTCTAAAAAACCTGTAACGCCCTCAAAATAATAACATTAATCCCAACAAATAAGATATGCGTTGATATGTAAAAGTTCCACATTCTTCCATTTAACAGAATTCCATTACATATGTATTACATGTTGACAACAAAAGCAAATGCCCTAAGGGCTTACAGCTTTCCAAGTTAACACTTGGTTACAACAAAAGAGTACTAACTCATACACATTAAGCCCTTGGCTTGAATATATATGTAATACATCAAAAGAACAAAATAACAAAAGTCCGCCTGCCTCTAGCCTCCCAAGCTACGTCCTTGGAGGTGGCATGCTACCTGTACCTGAAAATGATATTCCCTTATAGGGTGAGCCACAGCCCAGTAGAAATATACTAAACCAACCATGAACAATGACTAAAAGATTAGCAATTGATAGATGGCCAACACAGATACATTCACATAAATCACATATTTATGTCATACGACTTATGAGTCCAAGTTACCTTTCATTTTCCATTTTTCAACAGATAGGCATACGAGCACTACCCACATTCTCAACAGATATGTATAACAACAATATCCACATTCTCAGATAAGCAAATAAGCTATATCCACATTCTACAACAGATATACATAACCACAATATCCACAGATAAGCATATAAGCTATATCCACACTTCACAAAGATAAGCATATAAGCTCTATCTTCACTTTACTAGACAAGCATATGAGCTGTATCTACGGAGTTCATCCCCTATCTTCTCCCAACACTATCCGGTTTAGAGGTACATCCCCTATCTTCCCCTAAACCGCAGAGTACATCCCCCATCTCCTCCTCTACACATACGTATACAAACACATTGGTTCTATATACAATCACTCAATACATACAGTTAATGTATTCTATCAACCGTCAAATTCCATGACACATTCCATTGATTAGTTTCCGTTTGCCTAATCATCATGCATTGTCTACAACAATCACGACTATCCTCCACCGATAGCCCAAAGCAGTTATTTCTAAACAGAAAATAAATGCACAATGGATATTCAATCAACATTTCATTTCCTCATTTCTCACAATTAATTATCCCAATTAATTAAACAATGTAATTAGGTTGTTATCCATAATTACCATTTCAACCCTTAGGTCCCATTTTCATCAATGATTCAACATTTATTCCATTTCTCTACTCCAATCATGCATCTAGGTTTATTATGAATAAAACCCCAACTTTTGTAAAATTGCACAAAAGCCCCAAACTTATACCAAATTACCAAACCAACCCCAACATCTCAAAATACTAAAATTTAAAGACAAAATCCATAGAGAGGAGTAGGATATCCCTACCTCGAAGTTTAAGCCAAAAAGGAGATGAAGACTCGAAGATCAACGTACTCCAAATCCAAACTTTTTCAGATTAAAACAAAGCTCTCAACGCCCTCTATCTTTTTAACAAAGGCCCTAGGCTAGATTCACACTCTAGGGAGATCAATTCTTAGAGAGAGTGTAAGTTTAGAGAGAGAGTGTCTCGGATCAAGGGTTTGAAAGAAAAATAAAGTGAAAAAGTGATGTTTCAAAATGCTACTGTCCGCTGATAGAAAACACTCTCGCTCGAGCGAAGACTTGGTCGCTCGAGCGACCAGACACAGAAACTCTCTCTCGAGCCAAGGAACTCTCGCTCGAGCCAAAAACTCAAAAGTGCGCTCGAGCGAAAGAATGCTCGCTCGAGCCAACAACTCAAACCCTCAGGTCTGCAACCAGAAGCACGCTCGAGCGACAGACCTCTCGCTCGAGCGAAGAACAAACCAGACCGCTCGAGCCAAGAAAAGCTCGCTCGAGCCAAGAAATACAACTCTCAGGTCCAGAACCAGACGCCATCACTCGCTCGAGCGAAGCCACTCTGGCTCGACCCACCAGACACAAACTCAACTCTCGCTCGAGCGACCAACTCCTCGCTCGAGCGAAGGTCCAAAAATCTGGGCAGCAACACTAGGCTCCCAAACACAACCAACCTGAAACAAACCTGCCCAACACATCCCATAACTCAATATACAAAGTAAAGAGGATGCAAACATGATAATAAACAACTACCAACATCTACGGACACATGTCCGGATCACTGTACAACAAGGGTAAACCCGGGATCGCTATAACCTCCCCCCCTTAAAGAATTTCGTCCCCGAAATTAAGCACAAGTTTTCAAAAACAAGTTTTTCTCCATTTTAAACAATGTTACATTTTAACATTCAACAATTCGACCCATTACCGGTCATCCCATCTCTTTAACAAGAGGCATTTAACAATATGTAAACAACATATGTACTTTCAACATGCATCAACATTATGCACTATCTTTCCAATGTTTCACAACTTAAGACATATATAAAAGCCTTAAGTTCAACAATTGTTCAAAATTTAAATACAAGATTACATATCAACAAACAAGTCCGGATATTTCTCTCGGACTTCCAACTCACGTTCCCAAGTGCCTTCCTCCACTCCGTGATGTTTCCACAAGACTTTCACCAAAGGAATGGTCTTGCCACGCAGGACCTGATCCCGCCTATCCAAGACCCGAATCGGTCTCTCCTCATACGAGGCATCCTCATCTACCTCTAAATCGGTCCAATCCAGCACATGTGATGGATCTGGCTCATACTTCCGAAGCATACTCACATGAAACACATCATGCACTCCGGACAACTGCGGCGGTAAGGCTAACCGATAAGCAACCTCACCAATCCTCTCAAGGATCTCAAAAGGACCAATAAACCGAGGGGATAACTTCCCACTCTTCCCAAACCTCATCAGGCCTCTTCTAGGTGATATCTTCAGAAAGACATGATCACCTACCTCAAACGCCAAAGGCCTCCTCCTACGGTCGGCATAACTCTTTTGTCGACTCTGGGCTGTAACAAGCCTCCTACGGATAAGCTCAACTTTCTCCGTCGTCTCCCTAACCAACTCCGGACCCAACAAAGGTGCATCACCCACCTCGGCCCAACAAACTGGAGACCTACACGGTCGGCCATACAAAGCCTCAAATGGTGCCATACCGATGCTAGACTGAAAATTGTTGTTGTAGGCAAACTCTACCAAGGGCAAGTGCCTCTCCCACGTCCCGCTAAAGTCAAGGACACAACCCCGAAGCATATCCTCGAGGATCTGAATAGTACGCTCGGACTGCCCGTCAGTCTGAGGATGATAAGCCGTACTAAAGGTCAACTTAGTGCCCAAGGCACTCTGCAAACTCTGCCACAACCTAGCAGTAAAACGAGGATCTCTATCTGAGACGATCGTCACTGGGACCCCGTGCAATCTCACTACGTCCCGAATATACAAATCGGCAAGATGATCCACCGAATCTCTCACGCGCATAGGAATGAAGTGCGCAGACTTAGTCAACCGGTCTACAACCACCCAAATAGTATCATTACCCCGTTGAGTCCTCGGAAGACCTACAACGAAGTCCATAGTGACATGCTCCCACTTCCACTCGGCAATAGGCAAGGGTTGCAACAAACCCACTGGCCTCTGATGCTCGGCCTTCACTTGCTGGCAAGTAAGGCACTTTGATACGAAAACTGCCACATCTCTCTTCATACCCCGCCACCAAAACTGGCGACCCAAATCCTGATACATCTTAGTACCTCCCGGATGCACCGCAAGGCGCGAATGGTGAAACTCTCGGAGTACTTCCTCACGGCAAGACTCCGGTACAAACAAACGGTCTCGGTATCTCACACTCAGGTCGGGATACACCGTCAAACCCTTCTCAACTTTCCCACTGGAGATCTTCTCTCGGAGGGATTCTACCTCAAGGTCACCTCTCTGTGCCTCTAACACTCTAATCACAAGTGTAGGCTGCGCAACAACAGAAAACAAGGCCGCAGCCTCAACAGATTCGCCCAGTAGCAAATCAAACTCCCTAAGTGCTCCCAACATCTCCCATTCTCGGATGGCTATACTAGCTACATCACTAATGGATTTCCTACTAAGGGCATCGGCCACAACATTGGCCTTTCCCGGATGATAGTGCAACTCAAAATCATAATCCTCGATGAACTCCATCCACCTCCTCTGCCTCAAATTTAAGTCTCTCTGTGTAAACAGATACTTCAAACTCTTGTGATCCGAGAATACCTCGAACCTCTCACCATAAAGGTAGTGCCTCCAGATTTTCAAGGCAAAGATCACAGCCGCTAACTCTAGGTCGTGTGTGGGGTAATTCTTCTCGTGTATTTTCAATTGACGTGAGCCATAAGCTACCACTTTCCCTTCTTGCATTAACACACAACCCAAACCCTCTCGTGAGGCATCACAATAAACCGCATAACCCATCCCTCTCTCCGGAATAATCAACACCGGAGCGGTGGTCAATCTAACTTTCAGCTCTTGGAACGACTTTTCACAAGTCTCACTCCACACAAACTTGACTCCCTTCCAAGTCAGTCTAGTCAACGGTGACGCTAGCCTGGAGAAATCTTTCACAAACCGACGGTAATACCCAGCCAATCCCAGAAAACTGCGGATCTCAAACACATTCTTAGGCTGTGCCCAATCTTGCACTGCCTCAACCTTGGATGTATCAACAGACACCCCTTCCCCGGATACCACGTGGCCTAAGAATTTGACTTCCCTCAGCCAGAACTCACACTTCCCAAACTTGGCATACAGCCTATGGGCTCTAAGCAACTCAAGCACCACTCTCAAGTGTTCCTCGTGCTCCTCCTTTGAAGGCGAATAGATGAGGATGTCGTCCACGAAGACGACCACAAATCGGTCTAAGAACTCCCGGAAAATCCGGTTCATCAAGTCCATAAAGACTGCCGGTGCATTGGTAAGCCCAAATGGCATCACCAGAAACTCATAATGGCCATACCGCGTACGGAATACCGTTTTCGTAATATCTTCCTCCCTGACCCTCAACTGGTGGTAACCCGATCTCAAGTCTATCTTAGAGAAACAACGGGAACCCTTCAACTGGTCAAACAAATCATCTATACGGGGCATAGGGTACTTATTCTTAACCGTAGCCCGATTCAACTTCCGGTAGTCAATACACAATGTCAAGGCACCATCTTTCTTTTTAACAAAGAGGGCCGGTGCTCCCCACGGTGAAACACTAGGGCGAACAAAACCCTTATCTAGCAATTCCTGGAGCTGAACTTTCAACTCAACCAACTCTGCTGGAGCAAAACGGTAAGGTGCCATAGAAATCGGCGCCGTACTAGGCACTAAATCAATAGAGAACTCTATCTCTCGGTGAGGTGGCAAACTAACAAGATCTTCGGGAAAGACATCCGAATACTCACAAACCACCCTCGGCAACACAAGCTGGGTCTCACCACTCTCACCACTCTCAAAGCTGGCAAGTAGACTACTAAGCTCACTTCGCCCTCGCGAATCATACCCCGGTGGCAAAACACTACCAACCCAGTCTCCCAAGAAATGGAACCACTCCCCGCTCAAGGTACATAACGTGACCCTCTGGCGGTAGCAATCGATAACAGCCCGGTATGACGATAGCCAGTCCATACCCAAAATAACATCAAAACCCTTCATGGGCATGACAACAAATGGAAAAGGAAGCCTATAGTCGGCGACCTCTATATCACATCCTCTAACACCCTGTTTCAAGATCAACTCACCACCCAAAGGCGATACCACACAAATAGGAGATGCTAACTGTGCTAACTCCAATTCCAAAACAGATGCAAATGCAGCAGATACAAAAGAATGAGATGTACCCGTGTCTATCAACACATTAGCAACCGAGTTGCAAAACAGAAAAGTACCTCTCACTACCGATGGAGCCGGTACTAAATCCTACGCGGTAACAGCATACACGCGCCCCGTAGGCCCTTGGTCTACCTGCTCACCTCTCGGAGCAAAAGACTGCTGCATAGACTGGGATGACGAAGCTCCCGGATTGGCCCTCGAGGCCTGCACAGACTGAGCTGGCTGAAAACCCTGCGTCTGCCTGGAACCAGACGCTCCCGAAGTGGCACTCAACTGTGGGCAAAACCTCTTCAGGTGCCCAGGCTGTCCACACTGATAACAAGACAAGGGCTGCCTCCTGCCCAAACTCTGACTCTGCGGTCTAGCTGAAGAAGAAGCAGCTCTCTGACCCCCACCCTTCTGCGGGCAAACAGAAACCTTGTGACCCAACTGGCCACACTTGTAACAGGTGAAATCCCCCTGACCACCTCTCCCAGAGCCTGCACTCGGGACTGGGAAGGTCGATCTAGCAACACCACCCTGCGACTGCTGAGGGTTAGAACCCCTCTACCTCCTGCCATCACCCTGGCCATCTTGGCTCCTCTTGGAGCCTCTCTGCCCCTCATCCTCCTCCTGCATCATGAGCTCCATATGAGCTGCAGCATCCACTAAGTGCCTATACTCTCGGATATAAGACCCACCAACTCTCAACTTGAGGCCCCGCCTCAACTTCCGCTCAAACTCATAGCAACGGCGTTCCTCAGACGCCACCAGTTCAGGTGCAAACCTAGACAGACTAGTAAAGGTAGCCTCAAACTCAGCCACTGACAAGCCCTGCTGATTAAGCCGGCTAAACTGATCCCTCAGCTTCTCCCTAGCTGCTGCAGACAAAAACCTCTCCTGAAAAGCATTTATAAACGCCTCCCAAGTACCACCAACACGAGCCTTCTCGTACTTCCACCATTGACCCGCATCTCCCTTCAGCTGGAAGGATGCCAAGGTCACTTTCAGTGCTCCGTCCTCGATGCCAAGCATCTCGAACGTCTTACTCATTTGCTCTAGCCACTCATCAGCCTTCAGTGGCTCCTTCGGATCCCCGATAAACTCATCCGGATTAGACCGGAAAAACTCCCTCTTCAAGAAAGAAGGCCCTGCCTCAGATGCCTGATTCCCAGCTCTAAGAATACCCAAAGCTCCTGCTATCTCTCTGGCCAAGGCACCCATGGCCTGCCGACCCACTGGCTCGGCCACATTGACCTGACCAACTCCCTCCTGCACTGCCGGAATCTCACCCGGTAACGGTACTTCCTGCCTCGCAGGTCTACCACGCCTAGCACCTCTTCCTCGTCCTGACATCCTAATAAAGGTAACATAGAACATTAGCACATTCACAAATGTGCCGAAACTAAACACTCACGTCCTAATGCATGGACAACTGTAATTCACTCCACGTAAGCACATAAACACATAAGCACTTACGAATTTCATTTCCGGATAATGATAGTCCCGAGGCGTTACTAGAGTTCCGGTTAGAAACAGCATTGATCATGTGCTTTTCCAACAAGACTCCCAGAAACCCAAGGATCCAATCAACATCCTAGAAACTAAATCCCATACCCACATAGTCACATAAGCATGTTATCAATCAATCACATAGCATATGATACTACATCTAAGTCTCTATCAAGCGAGACAAACCCATTGTGATCCAAATCACTTCCCACGTACCCAAAGTATTCGAACCCGGTACGCTCTGATACCAAGTTGTAACGCCCTCAAAATAATAACATTAATCCCAACAAATAAGATATGCGTTGATATGTAAAAGTTCCACAAAACCCAATCTATTTTTTAATTTTTAAATTGAAACATCAATTGTTTATGTCCATAAAACAAAACTGATAAACACATATCCAAAAGTTACACATTTTTTTATTTGTTTTTAATATGTAGGATATTTACAAATGAAAAATGTTTGACACCTCAAAATTTTTTTCCATATAATTTGACTTATAATGATATAGTTATAAGTGCCAATTTTTATACAAACATGAGAAAAGAATTAATTAAATTATATATTTTAACCAACCATATACTCAAATTTTGACTATTTCAAGATATTATTTCACTATAATTCCAATTAAGAGGATCTTCAACCCTTAATATTTTTTTATCAAATTATAATTTGATAAAAATTTAAAAAGATGAAATGTTGAAAATTATTGTTTTTTCCATCAAAATTGGTGAAAAGAAAAAAAAAATGGGATAAGAATGAAATTCTTTTAAAAATTGCAAAAAATTTAATGAAAAATTTAAAGTAATTCATATAGAGTCAAAAAATTTATTCAAATTTAAAATCAAATTAAATAAAAAAATTAAAAGAAAATGATGAAAGTTTAAAAATATTTTGAAACATTCTTATTCTTAAAGACCAGAAATCTATGTGTGTATTATATTCATAATGTATTTTTTGTTATGAAATTGAAATCAAAACAAATGTAACTTAAATTATTGGATTAATAATAGAAACATCATATTAATTATTGTTTAATATTACTTCACTTCACATTTAATAATGAAAATATACAAATTTAAAAGTTATAATTAAGACGAATATACAATTTTATTATTAAATGTAAAGTGAAGTGATATTTAACAATAATTAATATGATGTTTCTATTATTAATCTAATAATTTAAGTTACATTTTTTTTTATTTCAATTTCATAACAAAAAATACAATATGAACACAATACACACATGGATTTCTAGTCTTTAAGAATAAGAAGTTTTCAAAATATTTTCAAACTTTCATCATTTTCTTTTAATTTTTTTTTATCTAATTTGATTTTAAATTTGAATAATTTTTTTGATTTTATATGAATTACTTTAACTTTTTATTAAATTTTTATCAATTTTTAAAAGGATTTCATTCTTATCCCATTTTTTTTTTCACCAATTTTGATGGAAAAAAACAATAATTTTCAACATTCTATCTTTTTCAATTTTTATCAAATTATAATTTGATAAAAAAAAATATATTAAGGGTTGAAGATTCTCTTAATTGGAATTATAGTGAAATAACATATTGAAATAGTCAAAGTTTGAGTATGTGGTTGGTTAAAATATATAGTTTAATTAATTTTTTTCTTATGTTTGTATAAAAATTGACACTTATGACTACATCATTACAAGTCAGATTATACGAAAAAAAATTTGAGGTGTCAAACATTTTCCGTTTGTAAATATCCTACATATTAAAAAAAAAAATTTAAATGTGCAACTTTCGGATATGTGTTTATCAATTTTGTTTTATGGACATAAACAATTGATGTTTCAATTTAAAAATTAAAAAATAGATTGGATTTTTTAGAGATAAAATAAGTCATTTAACTCTTCTATACACTATTTAAGATGGACTATTTAATCACATAAAAAAATAAAAATTATATTTAGAGATTATCCTTATATATTATGCTATTATATAAAAACTATAGTTGTAACAAATTAACTATGATATATATGAAAAGGTATATTAAGCTTTCATTTTCAATTAATTGAATTATAATTAACAAACTAACAAATAGTTGTAATTGTATAATTGGATGGAAAGAGGATAAAAATAAATAACACAATAATATTTAAAAGTTTTAAATTTACCTAATGTTATAGTAAAATCTTGGATTCTCAATAAATTTTCACATTTTCTATAAAATTAAATGACAATAAAAAACAAAAAATTTTGATACCTATGTTTTTACTTCAATTTTATGGTCTTCATTGAAGAAAACAAAATCCGATCAAAATTTTAGGCACAAAATGGACATAGATACTTCGATTGCAACCATAATCACTAATAATTCTTCTCCACCATGCAAACCTGTAAACAAACACATAAACCTCACTAAAACCGAAACCGAAACCGAAACCGAAACCAAACCTAATCAAAACCAAAACCAAACCAACAACAGAGAAAGAGAATCACACATGAAAAAAAAAATAAATAAATAAATAAATAAATTTATGGAATGAGAGAATGTTACCTCCAACAACTTAGACCTCACCTAATCCAATCCATTAGCTCATCTGCTAGTGACCGCGAAGTCTAAGAGTTAGGATGACTAATCAGATTATTCTTTAAATAAGACTTAAAAATTGATTAATTTGTCTCATTAAGTGATTTAAAATTTTAATAGATATACATAAGAAAAATAGATAATTATATTACTAAATTATAATTCAAATTTAGATATTATCATATTTTTTTGAGATCCATATCTAAATTCTTATTTTTTTAATAAATTTTTTTGTGTGGTTTCTATTCGGTTTTTTGTTTTTTCTCAATTTATTTAAGATGGAGCTATGGGTTTCTATTTTTTTTTAATTTAATTTATCTATGGTTTCTGTTTGTTTTTAATTATTGTTATTCAGGTAAGTTATGATGTGAGTTAGATATATGATAGACATGTGGGTTTTATTGATTTAAAGTGTGATGGTGGAAGACATTTTCAAATTAGATTTGTTCAGATAAACTTTAAAGATTTTTAAAATTTAAAATTAGATATCGAGATGCAAAAGAAAGATTTTAACTGAATAAATAAAAATAAAATTTATTAATTTTTTTTGTTTGTTTATCTGATTTTTAGTTTTTTTTTTTTTGGTGGTTATGCTATAATATAATATATATAAGATATAGATAGATATTCACAACTTTCATAAAAAATATTAATCGATTTTTTAGGAAAGAGAGAACGTAGGCAAGTTTTACTATTCTTTTTTTTAGAAATCGATGAGAGAGATTAGGACGGTGAAATTATGAAATATTTTTGTTATCTTTCCATTTGAAATTCATAAATCAAAAGATAATTAGTATCTCTAAAATAATTAAATAAATAAACCAATCAACAGTTTTTTAAAATCTTTTTATAAATTGAAAAATCAATAATTTTAGAAAATCGATTAATTTGTCGGTGATTTAAAATTTTGATAGATATACATAAAAAATAGATAATTATATTATTAAATAATAATTTAAATTTAGATATTGTTATATCTTTTTGAGATACATATCTAAATTTTATCTTCTTTATTTTTGTATGGTTTCGATTTTTTTTCCAATTTATTTTAGATGGAGTTGTGGGCTTTTATTTTTTTTTAAATTTAATTTATCTGTGGTTTCTATTTACTTTTAATTATTATTATTTAGGTAAGTTATGATGCAAGCTAAATATGTGATAGATATGTGAGGTTTATTGACTTAAAGTATGATAGTGGGAGATATTTTCAAAATTAGATTTGTTTAGATAGACTTTATAGATTTTTTAAAATTAAAATTAGATATTGAGAGGCAAAAGAAATATTTTAACTGAATAAATAAAAATCTAATTTATTAATTTTATTTCTTTGTATATCTGATTTTTATTTATCTTTATTTTTTTTTTGTTATGTTATAATATAATATATAAGATATAGACGGATACCCCCAACTTTTATGAAAAATATTATCTGATTTTTTGGGGAAGAGAGAACGCAGGCAAGTTTTAATATTTTTTTATAGAAATCGGTGATAGAGATTAGGATGGAGAAATTATGAAATATTTTTGCTATCTTTCCTTTTGAAATTCATAAATCAAAGGATAATTATTATCTCTAAAATAATTAAATAAATAAACCAGTCAACAGTTTTTTAAAATCTTTTTATAAATTGAAAAATCAATAATTTTAGAAAATTGATTAATTTGTCTGTGATTTAAAATTTTGATAGATATACATCAAAAAAATAGATAATTATATTATTAAATCATAATTCAAATTTAAATATTGTTATATCTTTTTGAGATCCGTATCTAAGCTCTTGTCTTCTTTATTTTTGTATTGTTTCTATGTGTTGTTTTTTTTTTTCAATTTCTTTTAGATGGAGTTGTGGTTTTTATTTTTTTTTTAAATTTAATTTATCTGTGGTTTATATTTATTTTTAATTATTATTATTTAGGTAAGTTATGATGCGAGTTAAATATGTGATAGATATGTGAGCTTTACTGATTTAAAGTATGATAGTGGGAGATATTTTCAAATCAGATTTGTTTAAACAGACTTTATAGAGTTTTAAAATTTAAAATTGGATATTGAGAGGCAAAAGAAATATTTTAACTGAATAAATAAAAATTTAATTTATTAATTTTATTTGTTTGTATATCTGATTTTTATTTTTATTTTTTTTTTGTTATGTTATAATATAATATATAAGATATAGAGAGATACCCACAACTTTTATGAAAAATATTATCTGATTTTTTGGAGGAGAGAAAAAGAATGCAAGTTTTAATTTATTTATTTTTTTGAAAATTGGTGAGAGAGATTATGATGAAGAGATTATGAAATATTTTTGTTATCTTCCCATTATTATTTCTAAAATAATTAAATAAATAAAACCAATAGGTTTTTTTTAATCTATTTTATAAATTGAAAAATCAATTATTTTAGAATGAGAGTTTGGAGCTCTTAAGAGGCTGGCTTCCCATTAGAAACCACATTTTTCTTATAAAATATATAGATAGATATAGATATAGGTATTTATATTTATTTTAGATATTTTTTAATATACAAATTATTTTTTTAGATTTTTTATTAAAACAATTTAATAATTCCATCACTAACCATAGTATATGGAAGAAGTTGAAAAGGGTGCTGCAATAACAATGAGAGAAGTCAAAGGCTTGGGAGTTGGGAAAAGCCAATAAATACTGAGGTTATTTTGATTTTTAAATCAAAAAATTAAAAAATTACGATTAGCATATTAGAGCTCTCACAAAGTTTGTGGATTAAAAACCCACTTTTCCTTATATAATATATATATATATATATATAGCTAGATAGATAGTAGCTTGTTCTGCTTGATCTGATATATTCAATAATATATAGAATAAATTCCCTTGATCTCCATCATAAGGATAAAAAAAAACTAATCTTTAATCCTTCATGAGTTATTTTGAGATCTAATCTTCTCCATAGCTACTTTATTCTGTTCTGGAATATGTTAAACAATGTTGTATCCTTTGATAACACTGCGTCTATTTGTAATGATTCCTTTCCTTTAACTCTCTTATCGGAATATTTAATGATTAAATCTTTAGAAGAATTTGAGATAAGTGAGATTGTAATCGCCACGTTCTTCCATCAAATAATATCACAGATCCTAAACCATGGCTTTATATAGGGCTTGAGAGAGGCGCGCAGGTAATAATCTACCCTGCACCGCCCCAAATGAAATCCAAGCCCTCCACGTGTTCTATTAAGATCCAACGGTCCCAAGACGTTGGGACGCAGGGGGTAAAAGTAGCTGTCATGCCCAAAATAATCTCAACATGTTTAATACATCAAACCCTATTCATTAAATAGATACAACCATTCTCCAACATTTACTTCAGAACTCTTCAAGATTTGTACAAAAGGTTCCACATGCAAATTATACATTCATTGGTAAGGAAACACATGAATCTATAGCATGTAGGGCATTAAGTTTTTTTTAAAAAATAAATAAATAAAATGCCCTCGCAGGCTACAACTTCCAAGGCTTAAGCCCGGTTACACAAAAATGGTCTCTCAGACCCATACAAGAATAGCCCTTGGCTAACAATTAAATCACAACAAAAGAGAGTATTACTCTTCACAACATTTCCACGCCTTCAATTCGGCGGGATCACGACATATTTACCTGCACCAAAACCCATAGGGGTAAGCATAAAGCTCAGTAGAGAATTCTCACAAAGTATATACAGTTATTCAAATCCCCTCGATATTAAAAGTGCATAGGTAATGCCATGCAAATGCCAATAATGAAGGAAAATTTCATTTCAATGCACTATTTGGAAATCATCATGTTCTTCATAATATTTTTCAATCTCATCAATTTCAAAACTTCCAATATTTAAATCAATAGGGGCGGTAAATACGACACTGGTAATCCCTAGGTTGGTGTCTGCAAGTAGGCTCAACAAGCACTACCAATACCCCACTTTACCAGTTGCTAACCGGAAGGGAAGTGGTGCCTCCTCCGCGCGTGTTTTCGGTCTTTCACCCCGGATACTCAGGCCAACTTATCAATCTCATCTACACCGCCTAACCTAACTTACCAACGTATGTACCCCTTTAACAATTCCATAGTTCTTGTTACAATTAATCTTTCTCAATGTAAACGTTTTTCCAACTCATGTCAAGATGTCCAATAATGATAATAAATCGATTGAGAATGTGATGTAAATAATTACTAACTCATAGCATTTCTTTATTTCAAAATATCTCAAAAAAGAATATCCACAATCACCTTCACAATTCCCCTTTCAATGTTCCTTCACAAAACAACCATATGTCATTAACACATATTTACAATTTCTCATTTCACAAGTCTCAACAATTAGGTCCCTTCAAGATTACATATGATGTTTCCAAATATTAATCTCCAATGATTACAATTCTCACAACCCATGGTGTACCACAATTGCCATTCACAACATTACATGTTCAAGTGTCAGTGATAATGTTAAAATGACATCTCATTTCACAAACATCAAGTAAATTGCCATTTTGCTAAACATTTGATGAAACTTACTCTCATTCATCCCCTTGGCACAAGAAAATAAATAATTTCAAGGGCATTTTCCATTTTTCCAAAATCCTAATTTCTAGGGTTTTCATTAGAAACAAACCTTCCTCTTTTTTTCTTTTTTTTCCAAGAGAAACTCCATTAACTATTTTTCATGAGTTTAATAGAGGAAAACCCTCAAGAAATAGTAAAAAGATTGAGATACAAACCCACATTCAAAACTCTCTACATTTTGAATCAAAAATCTAAAATGAACACAAAACTTCAAGAACACTTTTAAATCAATATCAATCTAGCAAAACTTGTATATATCACTCAAGAA
Source organism: Camellia sinensis (assembly GCF_055761805.1). Taxonomy (NCBI): domain Eukaryota; kingdom Viridiplantae; phylum Streptophyta; class Magnoliopsida; order Ericales; family Theaceae; genus Camellia; species Camellia sinensis. The sequence goes on along the minus strand of NC_138963.1, from coordinate 112,954,523 downwards.
ATCCCTACCTCAAGGTCTTGATGAAGAAAAATGGAGATGAAACCCTAGATCGAAAAGATGGGAGATCCTTGACTTCCACCACACCAAGTGAAGCTCTAGCCCTAGATTTTCAAGATTAGAGAGAGATGATGATGATCTTGACTCAAGATTTGCAAGAATCAAAGTGTTTCGGTGTTTGAGAAGGTTTTCTAGAGAGAAGGGAAAATAGAGTTTAGAGTGAGAGAGAAGTGTCTAAAATGAGAGATACATTCAGACCAAAAAGAAATAAAAAACAGAGTTTCGGACTGCCCAGTTGGCTGCACGTGTGGCGCCCCTCCCCGTACGTGCGGCGGCCTCCACTGCCCGGGCTGCGGCGGCCCCAACTGCTCGAGCGGCCCACCTCCACCGCTCATGCGGCCCACTTTCCTTGCTCGTGCGTCAATTTCAGGATGCAAGGTTTGGTGTTTCCACCCTCACCGCTCGTGTGGCCACTCCCGCTGCTCGTGCGGCCTAAGTCCGCATGTGCAGCCTAGGGCCCCGAACATGCAGCCCTGGCCCAACAAACCAAGTTTTCCGCTTCACTCCCGGACACTCCAGACTCACTCGCGCACTCTTCGAAACAACCGAAATTCAACACCGAACGAAATAAGACTAGAACTCTAATCTAGAGGACCACTTCCGGACGTTTCAAATCCAACGAAGATAAAAGGGAAACAAAATGAAGAAAGAAAAAGGGAAGAAGGACCCGGTCGTCACAGTAGCAATTTAATGGCTGTTACAGAAATAGATTGCAACTTTGGAGGTATTCCCGTGCTCGACATGTGGCATCATCATAGCGAGATTGCAGCATAAGAAAATAGGTTATGGACTATGGGAATATTTAAGATAATAATAAAAAATTAAGAATTCTTGAAGCCTTTTGGATTCTAAGACCAAGTATAGAACCACCACCGAACAGCTAACGTGGATTATTTTATTGATGGCCTTGTGGGTCCCATAATGTACGTGTATAAACACGTTCTGATACATAATAAACAATAATATAGGAGCTCCATTGACAAAGTCTTCGTCTTCTTCCTCTAGATCTCTGTAAATTTCTTCAGAGTCTTCAATGGCTAATAAAAGTCCTCTAAACACATACACAGTTCTGTTATTGCCTCTTCATATAGATATTTGCAACGTCCATCAACGATCATGCAACAAATCTTTTTCTGAATTATGTTCTGCTTCTCCCTCAAAATAAATATCTCTTCTAATTTCTTCAGATGCTCTGTATATGATTTCTCAATATCCTCTTTACACTTGATAATATGATCAATTTTATCAATATTCTCTATAAATAATATCTCTGTTCTTCTCTGATGAATATCAAATATTTCTTTATAGGTCTTCAAAATAGATGTTCTAATATTGATAGAATCAATAATACATGCTTTCAAAACTAAATGATATAAGTTCTTAACAATATCACCTGGAATATGCTCTGAAATATTATTGATCGATGGATTTAATAGTTTCCACGCGAGAATGATCGCCTCATCCTTAGAATGCTCTAGACACAATCTCTTCATACTTAGGCGCGCCAGGTTCTTCCGTCAGATAATATCACAGATCCTGAACCCTGGCATATATAGACATAAGGTTTTTTTTTAAATGAGAACTTATAGAGCTTTCGTATACAAAATTGATCATTAAATTAATCACATAAAATACAAATAAAATAATTAAAATGAAATTATATCTTTATGATAATCTTATCATGTGATATGTATGATTAAAATTATTTTATGGGATTAATAATGTCTCTATAATCTTATTGGTACAGGTTGAAAGTACAACCATAACGAATACCATAAGTTATTAAAAATTTATAATTTTCAACTCAATCTATTACAATAAAAAAAGAAAGGGGAGGTAAAGTACATTTTTTAATCACATAGTTCGATTCAAATTTTACTGTAATCCATATTATTTTAATTTAAACAATTTAATTTTTTTCATCTTCATTCTAATTAAAAATATATTAAATTCAATTATAATGAGTTTATTGTCAAAATAAATTTCAATCATTCAATACTCATTTTGAATTCTCACAATATAGTGAATTTCAAAGAGAAAAAAAAAAGGTTCAAAATTAGTGTTTCACATGAAATGAAGCTTTTACTTTGTAATGAAAACTTGAGTCATGTCATAGTCGGAGATTGACTTTAAGAACTTTCCAATTCAATCAGTGGGAAACCAGAAAAAGAATTTACATTATCAGTGTATTTATGGAGCTATAACAACAAGACAAGACAAGATATAACTTTTTTAGGCCTTGTTTGGCATATACTAAAAAAGTTAAAAAGTCAAAAAGTTATTAGCCTATTTAAGTCACATCGCCTCCCTACCACATCACCTTAAACTCAACTCATATTTCATAAAAAAGTCAAAAAGTATACTTATTTAGAACATTCCAAACAACCCCTTAGTGTGAAATCACACAAAAACAAAAACAAAAAAGCAACTTCATTACTATTCTCTCTTTATATATATGTTATGAAAGTAGAGAGAGAAGAGAAAAGAGAAACCCTATATTGAATTGAATGAATAATACAATAGGAGAAGCCTGTATATATAGGCAAAAAGGAAACCTAGATAGGTACTGAAAAAGATAGAGATAAGTATAGAAGGAGATAGAAATAGAGAGCGATACAATACAAATAGATAAGATACATCTATAATAATATACATCAAACACCTCCCCTCAAGCTCAAGGTGGTAAGTCAGATATCAACTTGAGCTTGGAGAGGAGATTAGAGAAACGGCCTGGAAGATGAGCTTTGGTGAAGAGGTCGGTGGTCTGATCAGTAGAGGTAACAAAGAGAAGATGAACATGGCCACTAGTAACATGTTGTCGTATGAAGTGGCAATCGATCTCAATATGCTTGGTGTGATCATGGAAGACATTATTGTGGGCAATCTAAATAGCACTTTGATTGTCACAATAAAGATTGGTGGCAGCTGAATGAGAAACACCCATGTCAGAAAGAAGCCAACGAAGCCACACAAGCTCCTGAGTAGTGTCAGCAAGAGCGCGATACTCAGGCTCGGTACTAGAACGAGCAACAAGGGTTTGCTTCTTGCTACACCAGGAAATGAGAGAGTTGCCCAAGAAAAAGCAAAAGCTAGTAGTGGAACGGCGATCAGTAGGATCCCCTGCCCAATCAGCATCAGAAAAGGCATGTAGCTATAGAGAAGAGTGAGGGAAATAGTGAAGACCATGAAACAGAGTTCCTTTGAGATAGCGTAAATTACGAACCAGAGCAGCATAGTGTGGAGAGCGAGGAGCAGTCATAAATTGACTGACAATGTGAACAGCATAAGCAATATCTGGATGAGTAACTGTGAGATAGACAAGACTACCAACTAGCTGACGATATAAAGTGGCATCTGACAATAAGGGGCCGCCAAGAGGTGCAAGATGAGTCTGATGATCAATTGGAGTAGTGACAGTCTTGCAATCGGTAAGGCTAGCACGAGCCAAAAGATCAGAAGTATACTTGGCCTAGGTAAGAAAATATTCAGAGGAATCTTGAGAAATTTCCAAGCCAAGGAATCATATCATTCACATAGAGGAGAAGGAGAATAGTACCGCGTTCCGTCTTACGAATAAACAAGGCAGAATCATGGGCACTGGAAGAAAAATCAAAGTCACAAATGGTAGAGCTGAACTTGAAAAACCAGGCATGTGGAGCTTGTTTTAAACCATACAAAGCACGGTAGAGTTTGTAAACCTTGTTTGAGGGAACAGAAGCACCAGGAGGGGGTTGCATATAAACTTCCTAAATGAGATCACCATTGAGAAATGCATTCTTGACATCCGTCTGAGAAAGGCGCCAGTGGCGAGCAGCAGCAACGGCAGGAGCAAATGTTTCCTCATAGTCAATCCTATATTCATGACTAAATCCCCGGATGACAATGTGAGCTTTGTAATGCTCAATGGAACCATCAGAATGAGTTTTGATCTTGTAAACCCATTTACAACTAACAGTACACTTTCCAGGAGGAAGATCAACTACATCCCAGGTATGAGTTTGATCGAAAGCCCGCAGTTCATCAGTCATAGCTTGTTGCCAATGAGGGTTAGAAGAAGCTTCTTGGTAAGAAGTAGGTTCATGAGAGAAAAAGGCAGTGGAACCAACAATATAATCACAGAGAAGAACAGAAGGTTGCCTTACCCGTGTAGAATGACGCTCAGGTGGAGGAGGAACCTCAATGGAAATAGGTTCCGGAGGAACCTCCACCAAAGCTAGAGAAGGCGTAGGGCCATCAGCTGACATAGGATCCTCAGGATGGACGATAGGCGTAGGCGGCTGTGGAAGCATGGAGCCAAAGTCTGCATCAAAGTCATCAGAAAACAAATCTATAGAATTATCAGTGAAGACCGGTTAGTGGGTGGACTGTGGTAGGTGAAACTTAGAAAGAGTGGAGAACATTTTGTCTTCCTAGAAGACCACATGACAGGAAATACGAAGACGCTTGGAGATAGGATCCCAACAACGATACCCTTTATGTTCGATACCATACCCTAGAAAACAACAAAGACGAGAACGAGGTTCAAGTTTAGTGTGTTCATGAGGCTGAAGTAGAACAAAACAAGCAGAACCAAAAACTTTAAGAGTGGTATAGTCAGGAGGAGAACCATACAAGTGCTCGTAAAGAGAAGTGTTAGCTATTACAGGGGTAGGGACACAATTGATGGTGTGGATGGCAGTGAAGGCAGCTTCTCCCCAAAATTTTTCAGGACAAGAAGAAGAGAGCAGAAGAGCCCGAGTAGTGTCTAGAATATGACGATGCTTTCTTTCGGCTTGTCCATTTTGTTGGGAAGTGCCTACACAAGATCGATGAGAAAGAGTACCATGAACCCGAAGAAAAGAAAGAAAATCAGAATCCAAGCACTTCTTAGCATTATCAGAACGAAAAAGCTTAATAGTACGAGAAAACTGAGTGCGGACCATAGTAGAGAAATCATAGTAAATCTGTTTAAGTTCAGAGTGATTTTTGAGAAAAAAAAGCCAAGTATAGCGAGAAAAATCATCAACAAAAATCACAAAATATTTGGACCCCCCCCCCATGGTAGGTCTGGGGGAAGGTCCCAAATATCTGAATGAACAAGATCAAAAGGAGCAGTAGAAATATAATTACTTTTATTAAAAGGTAATGCAGGTTGTTTAGTAATTTGACAAGATAAACAATCGACATCTTCAAGACAGACACGACCTAACTAACCACTAGAAAATAAAATTTTCAAATGACTAAAAGAGACATGTCCTAAGCGACAATACCAAAGATGAAAAGAAGACATAGTAAATGCGGCAGCAACAATAGAGGATTTGTGCAGACTGCGAAAACGGATAAGCTTAAACAGACGTCCATGCTTACGGCCTATCCCAAGGATCTATCTCGTCTGAGGGTCCTGCACCAAACAACCATTAGCATAGAAGGTAATAATTAGACCAAGTTCACATAACTGACCAACAGAGATAAGGTTCATTTTAAGAGAAGGAATATGGTAAGCATCAGAAAGAGACACAGTGGAAGTAGAGATTTGGCCAATATGACTAACAGGCATATGAGAACCATTAGAAGTATGTATAGTGGGAGCAGAAGAGGATAATGACAAAGAAGAAAATATAGTGGAGTCAGAAGTCATGTGATTATAGCAGGCAGAATCGAAATACCATGAAGAGTTACTTGAGGTTACTGAAAGAGCAATAGAAGGAGGAGTACCAGATTTGTGGAGCACCTAGTGGATAATGGACTCAACATCATCCATAGAGAAGGAAGGAGCAGAAGAACCCTCAGACACAACAGTAGCAGAACAAGAACCGTTACCAGATTTAGACTGAGACCCAGAACGAGAAGTCCCTTTCTTGGATGAAGTAGTGGGGGGAGCTCAAGGACAATTGCTTTGGAGATGGCCCGGAGCAGTCTTGTGACAAGTCAAGCATTCGTGAACCTGGCAGTGAACAAGAGAATGATTGGCTGGCAGACAGGCCTCGATTTCGACAATAACTGCATATGATTGGCTGTGAAGATGAGGAACTCTGAGAAGATGGCGTAGCAAGAACAGAATCCATGTCTTGAGATCTGAGACTCCCAAAACGAGTCTCCTCTAAGAGGAGCTCAGTAATGGCTTGCTCTAAAGTGGGCAAGGGAAAACGATGGAGCAAAGAAGCACATACAGGCTCAAAAGTGGTATAAAGAGCCATAAGAAACTGTAATAGTCGCTGATGATTTTTGTAATGACTCAGAATTTTTTTTTAAAAAAAAATACACAGCGCATAATTTAATTGAGCAAATTTTTGGATTTGACTGCTGTGTAAATTCTGTGTGAAAATAATTCGGTTTTGTATTTTTTTAAAATAGTTTCCGATCTCAGAAAATTATGAAATGTTTATACGTTGTTCACATACGAGTCTAGCACGTCGGGTAAAAATTTCAGAATTTATTGATGAGTATTTATTTTATGAAAATTCGCGGACTGATCGGTGTTCAGTCTAGTGTACAACAGAATTTGAAATTGAATTTTGGGTGTTTGGACCATGATTTTAGATAAATTAGTTGGACTTATTTTGGTATATAATTGGACCATGTTTGACTTATGGGTGAGACCCATAATTTAGATTCAATTTAATTTGAATTTGTCTATGACTCGTGTTTAACTGTTTGGTCCTTTTTAATTATGTGATTGGTAGTAACCATCTTGGGAATTGTTATTATTTATTATATAGGATTATAATAAATATTTGATGGTTGATTTTATGGTGTGTACTATGTGGAGAAAAATTATATATTTTATAAGGAATGAAATTAGATATATTTTTTGGTAGTAAGCAAAATATTATATTTTGTTGTGTGCAAAAATATTATATTTTGTGGTGAGAAAAATTATATCATTTTATAAATTATATTATAAAATTTTGAGGTGTTATTACAAAAATTATATTATATTATTTTTTTTTCGGAGAAATCAACTTTTGAAGAAACAAACCCACTTGGGGTAGCTTTCTCCCTTTTGCCTTGCCCATCTTTTTTTCCCTTTCCCATTCATTTCTTTTGAGGTTTGAAGCAGATGGCTCATGTCCGTCTCTGTTACCCAAAAGACAACCTAAGAGAGGGGGTGAATTAGGTTTTTCCAATTAAAATAAATAATATCCTAATAAAAATTATGACTAGCACAATAGATAAATATAATTAATGAAATAAAAATAATTAAAACAAGTGTCTTAACAACTTTTTCAGTTAATGATTTTAGCACAGTAAAAATGTGAAATATAGCTATGGCAATTTAAAATAAAATAAAGAGATAAGGGAGAGAGAGGCAAACAAATTTATAGTGGTTCGGCTTCAACTTGGCCTACGTCCACTCCTCAAGCTTCACTTGAGATTTTCCACTATCTTCTAGCTTCACAGGGGTGCTAGCAACCTCTTTACAAATGGAGCAATCCTCCACGGATTTTACACAGACTTCACAAGCCCAAATCCTTGCCAATCTTAGGTGATTCACAATCACTCTCACAATTTCAAGAACACAGTGTTTGCAACACTTTTACAAGATGAAATGGTATTTTTGCTTTCAAAGAAGCTTATAATAAATACCTCTCAAAGATAGATATATAAAATGAAGCTTTGATTTTTCTGTAAATTTCACACAGGAAAGATGGGCTTAAAGCTATAAGGCTCAGTATATAATTTCTGAGAATAGATGTGAGTGATTATAGATCAAAGAATATTTTTAGGTTTTTTTTGTAACTTGTTTACATTAGAGGCTTTGGTATATATAATAAAAATTATAGCCATTTATAGCCGTTGTATTCATTTGAATTTATAGTCGTTTATAGCTGTTTATAGCCGTTGTAGTCATTTGATTTTATAGCCGTTTATAGCCGTTGTACTTCCATCATTACCAATTTGAATATCTTCCACTCCATCATTACTAATTTGAATATCTCCCACTTGAATCTTTTGAACCTTTTGGCCTTTTAAACTTTTATAGCTGTTTATAACCGTTGTACTTCCATCATTACTAATTTGAATATTTTCCACTTGAATCTTTTAAACCTTTTGGCCTATTGTTGTGCTGGGTTGTTTGAACCTTTGTTTTGGGCTGTTTGAATTTCTAATTTAATCAAATATTAAATACATTCTAACAACATTTAGGATAAAGGTTTAGGTGAGAAATAATGTGACAAAATAAATTTTGATTCTCTTTTTCTCTTTCAAATAAATCATCAAAATAAATTTTGATTAAAATATAATTAAATAAAGGGCTGTGATTGAGACCTCCTCAATCCCCAACCCCCACCACCCCCACACACACGTGGCGGGTGGTGATTGGAGGAGAAGGAAAAAAAAAAAGAAAAATTGGCTAATCAAGAAAGAAAGGGGGTCAAAGAGGGTGGGGGAAAAGGGGGTCTTGATCATTTTTCTTTAATAAATCATGAAAATAAATTTTGGATTCTATTTTTCTCTTTCAAATAAATTAAAACATAATTAAATAAATCATCAAAATAAATAAGTCTAACAATCTCCCCCTTTTTGATGATGGCACACAATGATGTTTTAATTTGATTTGGGAGTAACAAGGACTCCCCCTCAAGTCATGCTCCCTGAATTTATTTCTAAATACATAGGTTAGCTCATGTGTAATAAATAAGCTTTGATCAATAACATGATATAAGATTAAGATATCAAACTATAAATACATAACATCAGATTAGTTTGAAAATAATACTATAATACATAACATCATATAATTTTCTCCCCCTGTGACATTATCAAAAGGAAATTATAGCTCAAAATCTGGAGGAGGAGGAGGAAAATGATAGTGATAAATGGCATCAAAAAAATAGATAATCAAAACAGATATATACATATATATATATATATATATATATATGATTCGCCCGCGTCTCTTTTTTGTTCGTCGAAAATCGCGTCGGACAAGCATCCTTGCTTTTGCGTCAGCCTACCGACAAAAGCGAGACAAGTCAATCAGCTGCCTCGGCTCTCTCTCCCTCTTGTCGTCTTCTCCTCCGTCTTCTTCTTAATCACTCTCTTTGCCTTCTTCTTCCTTATTCGCTCCGTGAGAGAGATAGAACAGAGAGACTGAGCAAAGCAGAAAGGTTGCCGAAAACTACTCTCTATTCAATTACATCTCTCTCTCCTACTACATGGCCTCGTCCTGTGCCCCGGCTCTCACTCTTCCCAACCTTCCTATGATGTCGATTGAGCAAATAATGGCAGCTCAATCAGACATTGAAGCCAATCATTTCACACTGACGTCCTATACGGAGACGGTGACTGCAGTCACAAAATTGGCTCACTGACTGCAGAACAGGACGAGTGAGCTCCATCAGGTCAATGCCCAACTCGCTCTGCTCCAACGCATGTACAAGGATGCGCGAGCAGAGATAGGCGCACTGAAGGCCGAAAATAAAGAGCTTAAATGGAAGACCACCTCCATGGTCCGATTTGGAGCAACGTCGTTCTTGGCTTTTGATAGTCAGCGGGGAGTGCTCGCTCTCGCCGAAAGCACGGGGGCAAGGATGTCAAGCGTCGCCCAAGGTGATAAAAAGAAGAAGAGAGCGGTGGAAGAGGCGAGTAAGTAAGATCGGCGTAGGGCCGAAAAAAAAATTAAGGGTTTGTTTGGTTTTTTTTTTTTGTTTTTATGTTTATTTTGATCAACGTATGGCCGTAAAAAAAATAAAGGGTGTTTTTTTTTATGTAAATATTTTTATTTTGATTTGTTTTTGTTTTTTTTTTGTTTAAGTACTGAAAAATGAAATTAAAAAACAAAAAAAAAAGATAAGAAAATTAAGCCCAAACAAAAACTAATAATGAGAAAAAAAATAAAAATAATACCAATAGAAATTAAACTTAATGAGGCAGTGGTGTTGCTGGAATGGTATGCAAAAAAAATACCATGATGGTTTTAAAAAAAATCAATGTATGCAAAGTTAATTTTACCTCAAGATACAGAACCCAAAAAAATTACACAGTTGAGAATAGCAAACTGTTAAGGAGAATAAATGTATGAAGGACTTGAGAGCATTCAACTGATATAAATGTTTCCATATCAATGTAGCAATACACATATATCATTTTAACAAAAATCGAGTTCCACAGTCATAACAAAACTTTTTAAGTAGAAATCGACATTCCAAGCTTGCCACGAATAAAATTGAAGCGATCCTCGCTTAGGGGTTTTGTGAAAATATCCGCCAATTGCTTGTCAGTGTTTACAAATTCAAGTACAGTATCCCCTTTTTGAACATGATCTCTTAAAAAATGATGTCGAATTTCAATATGTTTTTTTCGTGAGTGTTGAACTGGATTTTTGCTTAAATTGATGGCACTAGTATTATTACATTTAATAGGGATATGATCATAATGCAAATCAAAGTCCTCTAATTGTTGTTTCATCCGAAGTATTTGGGCACTACAACTTCCGGAAGCTATATATTCAGCTTCGGCCGTTGATAAAACAACATAATTTTGCTTTTTGCTAAACCAAGATACTAATGAGTTACCAAGAAAGTGACAAGTGTCACTGGTGCTTTTTCTATCAAGTTTGCATCCGGCAAAGTTGGCATCCGAGTAACTAATTAAATCAAATGCAACAGCTCTAGGATAAAACAGTCCCAAATTTTGAGTGCCAACAAGATATCTAAAAATTCTTTTAACATCACTAAGATGTGATTCCATAGGATTTGATTGATATCTAGCACACATACAACACTAAACATAATATCGGGTCTACTTGCAGTTAAATAAAGAAGTGAGCCGATCATACCTCGATATTTTGTTTGATCAATGGACTTACCTTTTTCATCCTTGTCTAGCTTAATGGATGTGCTCATAGGTGTTCCAGCTATTTTTGAGTCATACATACCTGTAGACATCCCCGAATGTCCCGGGAGGGAAATCCCGTTTTGTTCATATGGGCTCACTATAGTTCAGGACTCAAATGTCACGGTCCTGTATCTAATCTCGCAGAGTGCAATGCAAGACCGATGAATCATCAAAGAGTCCAAATCCAACAAATCATTTTTGAAAATAGATTTTTTTGAAAGAAGTGCCATACATGGACTGCTTTGCCAGATACAGAGTCGCCACCTAAATATTTTATTTTGGGAAATTTAGGAAACCCTGACTCGTTTGCCTATGGCCACGTGTCCGTCATCACCAAAGTTGCCTCAGCTCGGGAACTTGGGTACGATTGGGGAAGGTCACTTTGTGAGCACCCCCGCTCGCCCGATCAAAGATCGGCCTCTACTAACCATGATATCAAGTTTTGAAAACATTATGTGCTCTTATTCCGGTTGTTAGCCTAGATTTACTACGTGATGCGCACAGCATACAAGTATAGACCGGATCGCCTGAATTGGAACAAAACATTTCATGTTTGTTTTTGAAAGCGGTTTGCTACTCGCAAGTAGGCTTAAAATGCAAATTTTGCCACCCTTGGGTGGGCTTAGAAAACATGGTTTTGTCACTATCTAGTGGGCTTAAAACTCACAGTCAATGCGTTATTCCAATTCAGATAATCCAACCTTCACCCACAGACATTCAGGCAGGTATATCACATAAGCAAATAGCCTCATGGTAAGCATGCTATCATGGCAGTCACTCACACGCATGCAAGGATGCTAAAGCATAAACACTTACCGAGTACTCCAAGCCAAAACAGAAGTTATGTTAGAAATCCATGCATGATCCTAACTATGCTGAAATGCCTAATGCAACACATACAAAAATGCAACTAAGATAGGCTCAGCTATTCTAAGATGGCATATGAAATGCAACAATTGATACACGTATTCAACTTGGAATTGAAATACGATGCAGTTAGTATGATGCGCCGAGCCCGGTGCGTGCAAGACAGATGAATGAATGCAAACATGCGAGCATAAGTATGCTAATTGAAACATGCCTAATCTAACCATCATAAGCTGATAAATAAAAGGGAGAAAGACGTTGGGTTGGAAGACATACATCACAGGCACGCACACTTATTACAAAATTGCACTCCTCGTAGAGTTCGAATAAATAGTACAGTCCGAATAGATAATAGCTACAGCTAATTATTACACAACATTAACTAATTAACAAACTAGCTAAGTAAGCATGTAAACTACATGAATGTGACTGCCTCAGCTCTGTTTTGGGTGACAATGGATGCATGCATGCTCGAGTCGCCTCGTCAGGAAATTCCATCGCGATGCCTCGTCTCGCCTTTGTTTGCAACTGATTTTAGAAATTTGCACAAGGCTCCAAGAGGCTGAAACTCTACCCTGGGAAGGCTGCCGACCAGATATTGGCTTGGAAAACACCTGCCTACCGACCACCCTTTGTGGTGGAAACCAAAAAAGGTGGTCGGCCTGCCAGAAAACCTAGTCGGCCGACCACTTTCTGTCCCTGGATTCTGGTTTTTCCTCAACAAAGGCAAGAGGGAGAGAAAGCAAGATATTTTCAACATATGTGTGCAAGACCACTCTCCCCGTCCTTGCACAAGCTCATGGGAGTGTAGACCTCAATCCTCGTGCCACCAATCACGCATCTCGATGCATGATGGCCGAGGAGACGAATTGCACGACTCAATGGAATGAATGCAAGTATGAACACATGAAGCCAACAATTCCATCATAGGCGATCAAGAATGTCGGGGACCAGAAATCGAGGCACGTTTTATCACTTGGAGTATGAAACGCCCCTCGTTTTCCGTGTTTGGACTAACTCCTACTCCAAACATAATGCAACAAATGAGGTATGCACAATGCGACTAGCATACACTCCTAAATGTAATGCAACCTAGTTATGCGGACATGCGAAGGATGACATGCAAATATGTAACTAGCATGCGCAATGCTATGAAACAATCAAAGGCATACTCAATGCTCATGATGCTATATGGCATACGCAATGCACATGGACTATATGGCATACACAATGCAACTAACAACCTAGCATACGCAATGCAAGGAATGGCATGGCATACACAGTGCCAACAACAACATATCATGCACAACACATTGTAACGCGGCATACACAATGCAAGATGGACTTAAACCAATGTGAGTGGACCTTAGCCACACTTTAATCAGTGGCCATATGATGAAAATGAGACAACCGAAATACATGCAAACATGCACAGATGCAAAGGACCGATCCTAAGGCACAACACGCAACTCTAACTAAGCATGGCAAAGGACGAAATATGGCATAGAATGGCACATGATACAGCTCTGAAATGGCATAAAAGATGGTCCTGAAACATGCAAATATGTCACCCAATGCATGCTAGATGGCCCGGGTACCGAAACTAGTGAAGTGCGTTACACTAGAGGTACCCAAAGCAATGCACAAATGGAAAAACCAACTCCAAAAAGACCCTAGGCAGGTCTGAAACAGTAGGAAAATAGTCTAAAATGATGGCTCAACATGCAAAGAAATGAAGCTCATTCAATGGTCCGAAAACAAGGCATTCATGGACAACTCTCAAGCACACTTAAGGAGTAGAAAACATGAGAATATGGCATTCATATAGGCTCTGAAATATGATGCAAAATGACCCCAAAGCATGAAAACACCTCAGTATATGCATGCAATAGACCTCAAATCTCAAAGCTAGGGATGGACATCGAACTACAAGTATGCAAAACAAGCATCATTCGACCATGAGACCCAAAAACAGAGCTAGGGCAGTCCAAAAAATGCACAAATCAGTTTAAGGCATGGCCAAAAAGTGCTAACATGAAGGGTCAAAACAACATGCAACATAGGCTAGTAAGCATGGTTTACACTACATGTATATGAAGCACAAGAGAGGTCACCAAACTAGCCAAAAACAGAAGTATGCCATGCCAAAATATGCCCAAAAACTCACTGAAACTCAGTCAACACATGCAAGAATGAAGTGCTCCTTTGGAAGGCCATGCAAGGGGTTATTTTACACATGCAAGATAGACACACAAAATGGAAAAACCACCTCTGGAAAGACGTTACGAGGGTCCTAAAACCCACCAAAAAGGTCCTAAAATTAGTCTAGGAAGCATGCAAGTGAAAGCCTCTTTGAAAGGCCTTGAATAGGATTGTTCTACACATGCATAATAGACATTCAAAATGGCCAAAAGAGCTCTGGACAGAGCTTGTGCAGACCTTAAAACTGACCAAATAGGGCCTGAAACATGGCTTCAAAACATGCAAAATTGAGCTCCTTTGGAAGGCCAACAAAGCTAGTAAACAAATCAAGGGGTGAGAGGGTCACCCCTCTCTGATTTTGAGGCTCAAAGACACATGTTAGCCACTGAAAATCCATTGGATTTCAGTGGCTAAAAGGCCAAACCAAGGCCAACACAAATGCTCCAATACATAGCTCAAAACATGAGGAAATGAAGCATGCAAAGGGGAAGATGACCCCAAACAGAAAAAAATTCTTAAACAAACATGTTTATAAGCTCAAAACAAATTTTTTTCAGTTTATGACAAAACCCAGAAATGCTTGCAAATAGGGCTAAGATATGAAGCAAAATAATGCTACAAAGAGGGAAATAGAGACGTACCTTTGTAGCACAGCAATGCAGTAAGCTCTGGACCAAGAAAGTGAGCCCTTAACCTCTGAAAGAAAGCTCCAAGGTAGTGGAGGTGTTGTGCTTGGAGGTGTAGTGCAATGGGTGCAAGAACAATGGTGTTTGAAGCTTGAAGGAGATAGATGTGGAGGGAAGTGTATGTATGACTTAGCCAAAGTGTTCCAACCCTTGCAAATGAAGAGGAGGGCCTCTCTTATAGGAGAAGAGGTCCAAGGCTTCTTGGAGAAGCCTCAAGCAAAGGGACCAAGCTTCTAAAAGAAGCTAAACCAAAGAGGTCAAGCTTCTTGAGGAAGCTAGACCAAAGGGATCAAGCTTCCTCAAGAAGCTTGACAAAAGGTCAAGCTTCTCTTAGAAGCTAAGAAAAAGGGACCAAATCTTCTTTAAGAAGGCAAAACAAAAGGGTTAAATCTCGGAGGATGGGACAAATGCCTCCCAGCTAGCACAGCTGTATTGCACTCAGGGAGACAAAAAAAGAGATGGCTGGCCAGCCAGTTCAAGTGGTCGGCCGACCACTTTCCCTGGTCGGCCGACCAGGGGTCAAAAGGGGCAGGTTGAAAAGGTGGTCGGCCATACCAGATTGGTGGCCTCCCAGGTGAATGCAACACAATAGTGGTATAGGAGACCAGAAAATGTGGCTCAAAAGTGAGGGAGACCAAGGGGTCAAAAGGGTCAAGCACCAAAGGTGGTCGGCCTACCCATATTGGTGGCCTCCCAGATGAATGCAACACAATGGTGGTATGGGAAACCAGAAATTATGGCCTAAAAGTGAGGGAGACCAATTTCCCGACAAGAAAACTGGCTGGAGGAGAGAGAAAAGTGGTCTCCAAGGAGAAAGCTGGTCTCCAAGAAGAAAAGGTGGTCTCCCACCCTTGTACCACCTCCCTAACAATGGAAATAGGGTTCATGCCAAAAATGAACCCTAACTGATGCAAAATGATCGGGGGTCAAAACGCGCAGTCGGGGGCCCCGAAAACTGACTGTTAAGCGCCGAAAGTGGCGTGCGACCCCGAAGGTGGTCTCTCTGGCCACAGTGTCCCTCCAGGGAGAGGAAACAAGGTGTGTGCCGAAAACCGGAGCAAACAGAAGTAGTTAAGCGGTCCCGAACCGAGGCACGCGGCCGACGGCTCCGAAAACTAGAAACTAGTCTCCAAACGGAAACAGTGGCCTACGACTACGAAAAGTAGCCTATGGCCACTAAGAGATGGTCTACGAGACCTCTCCCTCCCTTCGGGAAGAGAAAATAGATCTTGGTTCGCAAACCAGGGCAAAGTACGAAAAGGTTCCGAAGCTCGGAGGCAAGGCTCTCAGCCGAGACTTTGCAACCTCAGAACGACCACAATATGCAACATCACCGAGCGCTCAGTCGGTGACGTCTGAATCATAAGGTTGGTTAAAAATGGGGTGTCTACAATACCAAACTTTTTG
This sequence comes from Camellia sinensis, assembly GCF_055761805.1. Taxonomy (NCBI): domain Eukaryota; kingdom Viridiplantae; phylum Streptophyta; class Magnoliopsida; order Ericales; family Theaceae; genus Camellia; species Camellia sinensis. The sequence goes on along the minus strand of NC_138963.1, from coordinate 112,938,483 downwards.
AGTAGTTCTTTTGTGTACTTAGCTTGGTTGATAAAAATTCATTCCTTACATTGTTTGATTTGAAACCCAAGGAAATAATTTAACTTCCCCATCATGCTCATCTCAAACTCACCTTGCATACACTTGGCAAATTCTTTACACAAGATTTCATTAGTAGCACCAAATATAATGTCATCCACATATATTTGCACAATAAGTAAATCATCATTTTTAGTTTTAACAAAAAGTGTTGTATCAATCGTTCCTCTAGAAAAAATTATTTTCAATCAAAAATTTACTTAATCATTCATACCATGCACGAGGTGCTTGTTTCAAACCATATAAAGCTTTTGATAGTTTAAAAACATGATTTGGAAAAGCATGATCTTCAAAACCTGGGGGTTGTTTAACATAAACTTCCTCATTTATAAAACCATTAAGAAAGGCACTTTTTACATCCATTTGATAAAGTTTGAAATCTCTAAAACATGCAAATGCAAATAACATGCGAACGGCTTCTAATCTAGCAACCAGAGCAAAGGTTTTATCAAAATCAATACCTTATTCTTGATTGTATCCTTGTGCAACAAGTCTAGCCTTGTTTCTTATAATTGTGCTGATTCATCAAGCTTGTTTCGAAAGATCCATTTGGTACCGATAATAGTATGATCTTTAGGTTTTGGCACAAGTTCCCACACTTTGTTTCTCTCAAATTGGTTAAGCTCTTCATGCATAGCTATCATCCAATGTTCATCGAATTCGTCTTCTTGAAAGCTTTAGTCTCAATCTATGAGAGAAAAACCAAGTTACTACAAATGTTTCTTAGTGAAGAGCGAGTTTCAATACCTTTTGTAGGGTCACCTAGGATTAAATCCATAGGGTGATTATGAACAAACTTCCATTCTCTTCGCAAATCATCATTGTTTCCTCCTTCTTCTTGAGGTGGGAGAATAGGTTGTTCAATCTCTTTGTTCAACGTACATGGTTGGTTCTCTTCTTTGTAGATACTTGAGTCTTCCACATTTGGTTCCAAATCTATATTATCACTAACAATTTGCTTTTGAGCAAAGATAGTAGTTTCATCAAATGCCACATGTATAGATTCTTCCACAACAAGAGTTCTTTTATTAAAAACAAGATAAGCTTTGCCAGTTAAGGAATAGCCAAGAAAAATGACTTCATTATATTTTGAATCAAATTTACCTAAGTTATCCTTACCATTATTATGCACAAAACATTTACAACAAAAAACATGCAAGTGACTAATGTTGGGCTTTCTATCATGCCAAAGTTCATAAGGAGTCTTTTTGAGAATAGGTCTAATTAATGCACGATTTAAAATATAGCATACGGTGTGAACGGCTTCAGCCCAAAAATATTTAGGAAGATTATTTTTGCAAAGCATTGTTCTACTCATCTCTTCTAAAGTTCTATTCTTCCTTTCTACTACAGCATTTTGTTGAGGGGTTCTAGGTGTTGAAAAATTATGTCCAATACCATGCTCATCACAAAACAATTCAAATTTCTCATTTTCAAGTTCTCTACCATGGTCAGTTCGAATATTAGTAATAACAAAGCCTTTTTCATTTTGAATTCTACGACAGAGTTTTGTGAAAGAAGAAAAGGTTCCGTCTTTGTGTGCTAAAAACATAACCCATGTAAATCTTAAATAATCATCAACAATAACAAGATAATAACATTTACTACCTAGACTAGATGTCTTTGAGGGACCAAATAAATCCATATACAATACTTGTAAAGGTCTAGTTGTGGAAATATGAGATTTTGATTTAAATGGTGTTTTAGTTTGTTTTCCTTGTTGACAAGCACTACAAAGATGATCTTTTTCAAATTTAATTATTGAAAGTCCAATGACCAAATCCTTTCTCAAAAGTTTAGCAATTAAATCCATATGAGCATGACCAAGTCTTCTATGTCATAACCAACTATTTTCATTATTAACATGTAAACATTTAACATCACTAGCATAGAGATCATTAAGATGAAAAACATAAACATTATCATGGCGATTACCAACGAATAAAGCTTTATGATCATTTGTGCTTTCAATTGTGCAATGTGATTTATCAAAAATAACTCGATTACCTTTATCACATAATTGACTAATACTAAGTAGGTTATGCTTAAGTCCATTAACAAGTAAAACAATTTCAATAGAAGGGTTAGGAGAAATACTGATGCTACCAATACCGATGATTTTTCCTTTCTTGTTGTCTCCAAAAATAACAAGGCCTCCATCTTTGGATGATGGTGTAGTAAAGAAGGATTTATCTTCGGTCATGTGTTTGGCACATCCACTATCAAGGTACCACTTTCCTTCTTTAGCTTTGGACTTAAGGCAAATCTACAAGATGACAATCAAGTGTTGGTTTTTGGTACCCATAGTTTCTTGGGTCCTTCTTGGTTAGTTTTGTTAGATCCCTTAATAATCTAAATCTTTTTAATTCCCATGTTCATATTCTTTTTCAATAGACAATAAGATATATAATGGCCTTTGTTTCTACAATAATGACAAGTAATATGAGGGTGTGTCATGAGAGGTGCCTTTTCAAAAATTGTATTGAGATTCTTTTGTTCCTTAATAGGGTCATATCCAATGCCCTCTTTATCGAACTCCGCTCCGCGCGTGAGGGCGCGAATCGTTGTTCTAGCTACTACAATTCGAACTCCTGTCACGGTTCTGAATCTAATCTCACAAAGTGCAATGTAAGACTGATAAATCACCAAATAGCCCAAATCCAGCAAATCGTTTTGGAAAATCGATTTAATCAAAAAGCGCCAAACATGGACTGCTTTGCTAGAATTCAGAGTCGCCACCTAAATATTTTGTTTTTGGAAAATTTAGGAAACCCTGACTCGTGCCTAAGGCCACGTGTCCATCATCACCAAAATTGCCTCAGCTCGGGAACTTGGGTACGAGAGGGGAAGGTCCTGAAATGAGCACCCCTGCTCGCCCGATCAAAGATCGGCCTCTACTAATATGATATGTTATTTTTGAAAACACATGTGTTCTTATTCCGGTTATTAATCTAATTTACTATGTGATGCGTACAGCATACAAGTATAGACTAAATCACTCAATTTGGAACAAAACATCTCATGTTTTTTTTTTTTTTGAAAATGGTTTGGAGTTGCTACTCGCAAGTAGGCTAAGTTGCGGATTTGCCACCCTCAAGTGGGCTTAGAAAACAACATGATTTTGCCACTCCCCAAAGTGGGCTTAAAAGTCGCATTTTGATGAATTGTTCCAATTTAAGCAATGAAGCCTTCATCCACAGGCATTCATACAGTTATATCATTTAACCAAATAGCCTCATGGCAAGCATGCTGACATGGCAACACTTACACACATGCAAAGATGCTAAAGCATAAAAGCTTACCTAGTACTCCGAGCCAAAACAGAAGCTAGTTAGTAATCATGCATGATCCTAGCTATGTTAAGAATTCCTAATGCAAGACATGCAAAATGCAACTAAGATAGGCTCAGCTATTCTAAGATGTCATATGAATGCAACTTGATAACATGTATTCAAATTGGTATTGAAATACAATGCAGTTTGTATGATGCGCCGAGCCCGGTGCATGCAAGACAGATGAATGGATGCAAACATGCTAGCATAAGTATGCTAATTGAAATATGTCCTAAAACTAGCCATCAAAAGCTGGTAAATAAAAGGGAGAAAGAAACGGGAGTTGAAAGACATACATCGCACACACGTACACTTATTACAACAGTTGCCCTTTCGACGGAGGGTCCGAATGAATAAGCTAAGTTAGCTAAGCTAAGCTAATTAACTAGTCTAATTAAACTAATTAGACTAATTATTACAAAACAAAATTAATTAACTACTCCTAGTCAACTAATTATTACAAAACGAATCAATTAATTAAACGCATTCACTAATTAATTACAACACTTTTATAAATAAAATAACAGTTTACTCCAAGTTAAAAAAAGCACTGAAATGGCCTCGTGACGAGGGATGCACGCATGCTCGGTCGGCTTCGCTCGGAAATTCACTATCGTGCCTCGTGATGCCTCTGTTTGCACTCTTTTGTACTTCTGAAAATTATGCCAATTTTCAATATGCTTCTGATCCACCTTAGGAACATGCTGAGGGGTGGTCGGCCAAGAGGAATGGCCATTGGCCAAAGTTAATGGTCATCGACCACTTTTGATAGCCGATCGGCAGCCTTTGATGGCCGGTCAGCCACTGATTCCTGCAATTTCTCCTTTTGCTGCAACAGAGCACTAACAGAGGCATGGTAGTGTATTTGCAAGAAAATGTGTGTGCAACACACTCCTTATCATGTCTCATGCTCAAAGGAGTGTAGTGCTCGGCTCTCGAGTCACCAATCATGCATCTCGATGCATGATGGCCAAAGAGGCCGAGTTGCACAAATCAATGTTAATGAATGCACACAAATAACACATAAGACTCGATGAACCTCCACCTTATCATACATGATCAAAGGTGTCGATGACCTAAGGAATGAGGCACGTTTCATCACTTTGAGTATGAAATGTGCGACATTCCTCGTGTCTTGACTGATGTCCAACCCAAAATCAATGCAACGCACACAACATGCTAACACAATGCAATGCAACAACATGCAAGCACAATGCAATGCAACAACATGCAAACAACATAAACATGGCAAGGGCTATGTAATGCAATACTCAATGGACCAAACCAACCTCAAACAAGTCTCATGCATGCCAAGACAATGGCTAGAACATGCTGAAAATGAAGTCCAAAAGCAAATACAAGCATGCATACACATTAGTTCACGAACAAGGCATAAAGACAACAACTCTCAAACACATCGAAGGAGTGGAAAATGTGAGAGTGTGACTATGAAATAGGCTCTGAAATCATGTGAGGAATGATGCCAAATCATGCACATAACACAAGCATAGCATACTAGGAGGCTCAAAACTTAAGGCTAACAAAGGGACTTGCACCACGGCCATATCAAGCAAGCCCCAAAGGGCCAAGATGACTCAAAACAGTCCCAAGGCAAGTCAAAACAAGACCAAAAACATGTTTGAACATAGCAGCATATGTTAGGATTAGAGGCGGAAGCATGGAGCATACAAGGCTAATGAGGAAGATTACACTGTAGCTACCAAAACAAAGCATGAGATGACTTTACCAACAAAAATCAGAGTTGTAACATGGCAAAATAAGACCAAATACACACTGAAATGGTAGCCCAAAAGCTTAGGCAAGATGGCATACAAGTGAGGCCATGACCAAGGCATAAAGCATGACTCTCCAAAAGCATTGAAAGAGTGAAACATGAGAGAGTATGACCACACTACACACACTGAAATCACATACCAAATGATGCTAAATCATGCAAATAGCCCAAGCAATGCATGCTCGCGACTTGGAAACTCAAAGTTAGTGAGCAAGATTGCACTATGGCTATACAAACCAAGGCATGCATGACCAGAAAAACTTCAAACAGAGCTTAAGCATGGCAAAACATGAGTAAAATCTTGTTGGGGTGAAGCCAAAAGCATGCTAGAATGATTATCCAAAGCATAATGCATGTTAAGGCAATAGGGAGGATTGCACTACAAGTGCGAGGAGCATGCAAGAGGTGATCAAACCATCCCAAAATAGAGTTATAACATGTTAGAAAAGTCACAAAAACATGCCAAGATAGAGCCTCAACATGCTAGAAAGATATGCTACTTTGCAAAGCTACAAGTAGGATTAAACTACAAGTATAAGAAGCATGCAAGAGGTGACTAAGACAGCCAAAAACAGAGTCATGGCAGGTCTAAAGGGTCACAAAAAAAGTGCTCAAACAAAGCCTCAAGAAGATAGAACTACATGCTCTTTTGGTGAACCACCAACACAAGTAAACAAGAGAAGAGGAGGGGGGACAACCCCCTCCTATTTAGGACCTCAAAACCACTTTTCCACCACTGAAATTCCTCTAGATTTCAGTGGTGAAGAGGCCAAACAAAGGTGATCCAAAGGCCTAAAAGAGATGGCTCAAAACAAGGCACAACAAGGCACAAAAGGGGGTAGACCACCCCCAACACCAAATAGGCCTCAAACTAACACTTTTAAAACTTAAAAATGAAGCTTTTTACAGTTGAAAGTTAAGCCAAAAGAAGCATGAAAATAGGGCCAAATAAGCTATGAAAACAAAGCTTTAAAGAGGTAAGAGACTCACCCTTGAAGAACCTCTTTAGAACAGCAACTTCAGAAGCAAAAACCAAGCTAAAACCACTCAAATGCAACCTCCAAGAACCTCAGCTCAGTAGTGAAGGTGTTTCACTAGGTGCTTTAGTGCAAAAGTGTGAAGAAAAGACACTTTTGAGCACAAACAAGTGCAAATATAGAGAGAAAGGAAGAAATATACATAGAGAGATATATATGTTTTGTATCTCAAATTTTTAGAACCTCTGGAAAGGGAGAGGGGCCTCCCCTCTTATAGAAATCCAAGTCTCAAACTTGTTGAAAAAGCTAGAGGCTTGGTTCAATCCCTCCATACACGTGTATGGAGGATGAGTTCTATGCCCACCGGCTGTCATAGCTGGCAAGAAAATATCTACAAAAGCAAATAAAAAGGCCTCGCCAACAAACAAGGCCGACCGGCCAAAAAGGGTGCCGACCGGCCATCAAAGGTGCCGACCGGCCACCACTGATGGCCGATGGAAAGAAGGAATGGCCAATAGGCCTGAGGCCTGGCCGATGGGTTATAGGGCTGGCCAACAAGCCACCTTCTTCCCTCAGAAACAAAACCATAGTTCTTGGTCCACAACCAAGCACAAAATAGACAACTTGAGAGGTTCTAAGGCAAGGCGCGCAGCCGGGACCTTCAGGAACTCAAAATGAACACGAGCATGGATGATCATCGAGTGTTCAAATGATGACGTCCAAGTCTTGAGGACGTTCAAAAATGGGGTGTCTATAGTTGTCCCTCTTTGATAGAACTTGAAAGTCATCAGATGACGGGAGTGAACGTCAAAGCCCAGAGACAACCCATTTTTGACAAGGTCGAAGACTTAGACAAACATACAAGACAACAATGAGATGCGCCCGCAGGCAGGGGCAAGACACAAATGACATGCACAATGCAGAACATAACTTATGATTATGAAAAGAGGGCTGTAATGAAGCATTCATGCAAAATAAATACAACATTTTAAGCAAGCGAATAAGAAACAATAGTCTCACACATTCCAACAGAAAGGATGTAAGAAAATTATAATTCTCACTACGTCTCACGCGGAGAAAGCCAAAAGCGACAATCGAGAATACCTGAAGTCTCAAATGAAACACCTCCTAGCGTATCAAACGCAAAAGGAGAAAGGCATCCAAACGCGTGTCAAACGTGAGAGGAGAAGGGTACGTCCAAACGCATGCCAAACGCGAGTGGAGAAGGGTAGCAGTCAAACTGAATCGGAACTTCTCCTGAATGAACCGTACATACAATATCATTTGGTTTCACCATCTTCAAATGAACCGTACATACAATATTGTGCCTGCACAAAAGAGAGATTTTGACAAGTACAATATAATAGGAACACATGATCAATGCTATATCAAGATACAATTTCAATACAAGATGAACGCGTGCACATATGATGCCGATGGAAAGGTGCATAGCAATGCAAGTGAAACGTGCATAACAATGCAGGTGGAACGATACATAACAACGCAACTGAAGAGGTACATAGCAATACAACTGGAACGTGCATAACAATGCAAGTGAAAAGGTGCATAACAATGCAGCTGGAACGTGTGTGACAACGCAAGTAAAGAGGTGCATAACAATGCAAGTAGAGTGTGCGTGACAACGTAAGTAAAGAGGTGCATGACAATGCAACTAAAGTGCGCGTGACAATGCAAGTAGAGTGTGTATGACAATGCAAGTAACGTTAAATGTATGCTCCATGCAATATTATGGTGCATATTCTATGCAAGAGGGAGAAATATATATTTTATGCAAAACATGGCGGGCGCATGCTCCATGCAATATTATGATGTATATTTTATGCAAGAGGGAGAAATGCATATTCTATTCAAAACAACAAAAATGCATGTTCAATGCAACATGTATGCTCTATGCAATGTAATCGTGGATACATATCCAATACAACATGCATATGCTATGCAAGCGTGACGATGCATATTCCAGGCGACGACGCAAAACGCATGTTCCATGCAACGACATAGAGATGCACATATTCAATGTAAGCATGGTAAAGGCATGTTCTCCGCAATGTTAAGATACAACCTCAAAACGAGATGAGGCATGCTCAATGTAAGATTGAAAAGGCGTATAACAAATGCGCACCTTGCAAACATGACAAAAACACTGTAATGCAATATATTCAAAAGCAATTTTCGAATCTTGCAATATATAAAAGGATACGAAAAAAAAGGATACACCTTGTGCGTATCAAGTGCCGTGCACGGAAGACACGATTCGAGGTCACCACGGAGGCCGCTTAAGCTTCAAAAGTGTATTTTCTTTCACTTTCTTGAGAGATGAGGGTACAAATCAATAGAACTACCCCAAACAAGGGCATTGTAGGTCCATCGGCCACAAGGGGAAGCCATCGGCCCCCATCGGCCATCAAACAAGCTTATCGGCCAACAATTTGGCCAATCGGCCCAAAGTGGCAGATTCGGGGCAGTTTTGTCCATTTGCCTCAGGTCTTTAAGTATTGGGTTTCGAATCCTATTCTTTCACTTCCTCTTTGTCGAAAAACATGCCCCTCTCTCTCTAGATCACTTTTCCTCCCCCAATCCGAGCTTCAAATGCATTTCGATTCGCGAAACCCTCGTAGTTTTTAACATTTTGAACTGATTGGAAAGTGACTTTGGTGCCTCTTTCTTAATTTCCTTCACTTGGAGGTTGTTTCCACCAAGTTACTCTTGGTTTCTGTGCCTTCTTCGGCACCTCGACCTTTTCTTTCATTTTTCACCCCTCGGAGTTGACTTTCGGTTGACTTTTGGCATTCTTGCCCATTTTCCATACCTTCGACCATTTTCTCACTCTTCTCGAGATGGCGGATGACATTCCACAAGGTGGGGCTCCTCCAGGGATGGAGATGGATCCCGAGTTCGAGCTCTTGCCGCTCAGTGTTCGGTCTTTCAACCCGGCGACGTACCAACCCAAGGTACATGTGTTGCCTCCCGATAGTATTCGCCAATTCAGGAGCTTTGCGCGAGGCGCTCCGGAGGACCTCCTGCTATGCGAGCCAGAGTCACACTTATCCTTTGGCGCTACTGACGTATACTCTTCCCCTCTACTTTCTGCAATGTAGGTCATGTATCTTGGATAGCCAATACTACTCTTTATCTAATCATCCCAAACACACTTGTACATCACATGCCTAGTTCACCCTGAGCACATTCATACATGATATCTGTGTCTACCCGAACATATGTACACACTGCACTTCTATCAATTCTGAACACATGCATACACTGTATTCCTGACACTGCTTCGCATCTGTTTGTCTTTGAACACAAGGAGATTCCCATGCCTTCCGGGGGTATGGGAATACCGTGGCTCAAGATTGGTACATGGAGCTGCCCAATGATGCTTGCCACATCGTCGATGGGGCCGGTTTTGTCATATTCTGCATGGGACTCTCGCGCCTCACTACGAGTCGGCCTCTTCTAGGCGCCTTAGTGGAGAGGTGGTGGGACACCACCGATTCCTTCCACCTTTCTACAGCAGGGGAGATGACAATGACTCCCTTCGACTTCTCCATGCTCACTGGCATCAGAGTAAGGGGTGATCTGATCCCTTTCGACACTGATATGAGCGAGTGGAATGCTGCCCAGATCTTTTTGCTCGGCATTCGCCCACCTCTCTCCCGACCAGGGTTCATGAGATATTCGTGGTTCGAGGACCAGTTCAGGGGACAGATGCCGACGACCCATGAGGAGGTCGAGCACTACGCCCGGGGGTTTCTCATGTTCATGTTGGGCACTACTCTCTTCGCCGGCCGGGTGAACACCGTTGGCCTCTACCTCTTGAGTGCACTGGTGGACATGACTCGCATCCGATGCTATGACTGGGATGGCGCAGGCTTGGCCACACTGTATGGATATATGAGTTTCTCATCTCGCCGGAGTGGGCACCTACTAGGAGGCTACTGGTGAGCCTAGGAGGTACATCTTTCCCTTCTGCTTTACAGTTTTGCTTTACACTATCTGTACACCACACACACTGCATAACACGCAATCTGCTTTACGCTAGTTGTACACTGCACACCATGCACAACACACTACACACCCTGCACAACACACTGCACACCATTTTTTGATTTCTACTTTATCTACATACTCATTATTACCTTTTTACATTCTGTAGTTGTGGGTATATGCCTACTTCTCGAGTCTTGCTTCAAAGCCGGAGGTAGAGATGCCCCCCGTTGTTCCATATTCTCATAGGTATGATATGAGATGCGAGCAGAGGTCGCGAAAGTCTTTCTTATTCTTTCACCGATATTTTGATACTGTAGCCGCAGCGGAGGTATTTCAAACCTTACAGTTCATATGAGCCTTGTTTTATATTGCATTTTCAATAGTAGATTTCAACCTGCATATCTATCATTTGCAGATCACCTGGCAGCCTTGGGCAGTGCTGCCTGACGCAGTTAGAGACCGGTATATGGCACTCGGGAGACTTCCCAATTCTGGGTTTTGCTTGAGGGTCCAGTCTGCTGGGCATGGTACTTGGGAGAGCGATTCTTGCAACAGAGCCTCGGCTTACCCGAGCCAGTGGTTCCGATGCCGCCTCCTTCGCACATGAGGCATACAGCAACGTACACCCCTCAGGAGATGACCGATTTCACGATCGATTGGGATGCTGACTTATTCAGAGATGATGGCGACTACACTGTCTTTATCCAGACATATCTCATGCGGCCTCTGGCTAGTGCTCGCCGAGGTGAGAGAGAGAGAGAGGCCTGCAGCCACATCAGGAGGAGCGGGAGGATCTAGGGAGACTCAGGCCCATGGTAGGAGGGGTTCCCGGAGGGGATGGAGAGCAAAGTGGCCAGACCTGCCCACTACCATGACATGCCGAGGACGAGCTAGAGAGACTTATCAGATACCCATCGCTCCTCTCCCGGCTGATCATGAACTCGTCGGAGTTCGAGGCTCGACCCCGATATATGCTATACTTTTCATTCTGTACATTCATTTCATTTCAGTTGATATCCCGTAGAATACTAATTACCTCAACACTTTTGCAAGCTTCCATCGAGTACACCGGGCAAGCTCTGGAGCTGTCGGCTTCGGTGATGGGGATGCTGTAGAGGAGCATGGACCTGCTCAGTATTTAAGGTATTCCAGTATGTACCTTCAACTTTCGTCCCAAAACCCTCTATAATCTGCTCCATACTAATCTGATGCATTTCATTGTCAACACTGTATTTGATACACCACATTCACATACCACTCATGGCGCTGATACACTGCATCTCATATACTAGCCACGGCCCTCAAATACTGTAATCATTCACCACTCACAGCGTTCACACACTACTCACAACATTCATGCACTGCAATCTTTCACCGCCCACCGCATTCATATATTGCTCACAGCATTCACACACTGTAATCATACACTGCATTTGATACCATACTCAGCTTCGCATAGCATAACTGATGCATTTGCCAAATATTCTTTTCAGGCCCCATTCCAGATACTAGCCACAACGGGTGCTTCAGCAGGACCTTCACTGCCTACTTCCCGAGCAACAGGGGGAGCGGGACGAGGGACTTCAGCGTGCAGCTGCAGTAGAGGTGAGCGTGCTTACTCCGGAAGTAGTTCGCAGGCGCCTGCCCCAGATGACGATGAGTCCGACAATGAGGCATTGAGTCTACAGTTAGAGTTGTCTCAGGATGGAGATGAGGCTGGAGACGGCTCGGGTTCAGACTCTGGCAACGGAGTTGACGGCAGTGGTTCCAGGCCTTCGTCGAGGAAGAGGGCGATGAGGGGTTCCCGCTCTTGAGGCGACTGGCACCGATTTCAGATGCTTTGTTTTTTGCTTTATTTTTCATTTTTCTAGTAGTTTTGCACATTGTACTGCCTCAGGCAGGTTTTATATTCTTTAAAACTTTGTACTCTTTTGTAAAAGAAAACATGATGGAATGAAAACAACTTTTTTATTGAAAAAGTGTTATATTTGTACATTCTAAGCAAAGCAAAGCATCGCATCACATCGCATTACATCACACAGCATGTAAATGAGATTGGACTTTGTTTGAAAATTGCACACTCGAATTGCATTACCTTAATCAGGTAGTGAACCAACTGACAACTGAAAGAATAGAACAACTCGATAAGAAAAACCAGGACTTGACAATGCTAATCAAATGTAAATACAACTTGATAAGCAAAATAAGAACTTAACAATCAACGCAAAATACAACTCAATAAACAAAAACGCAACAACTCGATAAACAAATTGAAGTAACACAGGCACGACTTCGCGAAATCGTCATAAAAAGCATTCGAAGTGGAACAAGTACAAGTTCTCAACACCTTTAACATATGGACAACTCAGAGAACAAAAGGAGAGGCCATCGGCCACCAATACTAGCCGATAGGCTAAAAAGATGGTCAGTCGGCCATCAAACTTGGCCGATCGGCCATCAATGTAGAAAGTGCGCAGATTGTTGACACCTGTCTTCCACCCAACACCTTATCTTCTACAAAACCCCCAGCTTCGTAGTTTCTCCATTTCAACTCAGTTTTTGCACCAAATGGAGGCATTTCTTGTCCAAAATCTGACAAATTGGATTGCTAACTTGGATGGCTCGGAAAAGCTGAATTTTCGGGGCTTCGGAATAAATGCACTATTCACACTGAGCCGCACCCCGCTGTATTTTCCGTTCCTCCATGCTGCGGCTAGGTGTTGGAATCTGATAACTCACGTTTTTAGCTTTGGCGGACAAGAGATGTGTCCCACTTTCGAAGATTTCCAAGCTTTGATGGAATCTCAGAGAGATGAAGAAACCTTGCCCCAATTCCGCTTCGGCCACATCCAAGCCTTAGGACGAATGTGCGGACTCACTTTGCATGACGCTCGATCTTTGATCCGCGATGGAGAACTGGACATTTTGAGCCTAATTCGTCAGTTTTCTGATGTCGGTGACCGCGGTGATCATCACTGGCAGAGTTTTCGGCGACACGCCCTCTGTTTGTGCATGCTGTCTCATTTCTTGCTTGCCTCGAGCTCCGGAGGGTCTAGCGTCCATTTGACCCAAGGCTTAAAAGAGGGTAAGAGCTGCATTGCCATGACACTAGCTGAGACATTGATGGGTTTGGAAGATTTCCATCGCCGAGAGATGAGTAGATTTGTGGGGAGTCCACTACTGTTGCAGGTAATGTTTCCCACCCCATCTCACATATATTTATCACATCACTCGGCCCTCAGGCTCAGTTTTTCTCTCAAAACCCTTTTCTTACTTTTCTCTCCACATACACCTCTCTATTCTTAAATCTCTCATTTTTCATCCCTCCCCAGATATGGTTGATGGATAAGTTGAAGGTTGTGGACTCATGCCCAGCATATTCAAGTCGTGGCTATTTCTTCCGGCGACGTCTAGTCGATGCCCCTGATGAGGGATGGTGGTGCGAATGGATGTACGGTTTGTCCACTGTCAACATTGCTTGGCGTTGCCCTTGGCTCAATCTGCCAGCGATGAGTTACAGCATGTCTCGCCAGCTGGGGATTCAGTTGATCGGCCTGACACATTGTGTCTTTTACTTCTCATTTCAAATCCGGTGCCAATTTGGGCATGATCAGACTTGCCTGGAAGAGGGGATAGAGTACCCTGCTGCATTTCCAATCGGAGGTGCACAGCTAGCTCGGTATGCCACAGCATGGAGGACGAGAGAGCTTCTGGCCCCCACTCCCACTTTCAGTTGCACCCTCTCTGATGAGTGCATAGCTTGGCTAGATGAAGAGGCGTAGGTTGGGCCTACTTTGGCATCAGAGGCTTCCACAAGCTTTGGGAGGGGACGTAGGAACACCTGACTATGCCCCAAGTTTATTTGCTTTAATCAGTACTTTCAAGTTTTCTTTATGAATGTAATAAAAAGCAACTTCAATTTGTATTCAAGAGTAGAACTCTGTACTGAAATCAATAATATTGAAGGTTGTGGGTACTGAAAATTTTTCGTTTGGTCCAAACATGGTCTAAGTCGTAAAAAGATTAATTTGAGCAAAATCAACTTTTATTAAAACTTTTCAAAACCATTTTCGATATGGATCACAACTGGACACGCCCGAGATCTATCACTGAGATGCAGAATCCCAAATCCAACAACTAGAAAGTTGCCCCTAGTCTGAATAGCACTGCACTGGAGATCACAACCGAGCCCTTGAATGCAAAATAGACAAAGATGACTAACATGATTAAACGGACAAAGTTGATTTGGAAGTGTTTATGGCTGGACTTCAGGATGAAGTTGCCTACGTATCCCAAAGATGGGAATCAAGCCTTACGTAGTTCGATTTAGGTTCACTCGTGTATTAACCCTATCTTTTTGCGCTCTAAATTTTGCCAATGCTGCCCTTTCTGGGTTTTTAACCTTGCGAGCTCAGTTTTTATTATTTCAAATTTTTCATGCTCTAACTTTTGCCTAGGTCGCCCTTTTGGGTTTTCGACCTAGCGAGCCACTCAGGGATAGTATTTCTTCAACTTGTCCGTGTTGATCGGCTGGGAGAACTCTAGGCCATCTAGGTTCATCAGAACGACAGCTCCACCCGACTAGATAGACTTAATGATGTAAGGGCCAATCTAATTGGGTCTGAACTTGCCCCTAGGGTCATGGTTGGGAGCTCGGTTGTCTTTGAGCACCAAATCTCCTTCTTTCAAATTTCGGGACTTAACCTTCATGTTGAAAGCCCTGGAAATTTTTCGTTGATAACCCTCGACGTGATACAGTGCTTTCAGCCTTCTCTCGTCAAAGAGCATGAGTTCTTCAAACCTGTTTTGCTGTCAATCTGCCTCAGCTATCTGGCACTCAGCCAATACCCGTAATGACGGAACCTCAACTTTGATAGGCAAAACAACCTCCATCCCATAAATCAAGGAATACTGAGTTGCCTCAATAGAAGTTCGAATTAAAGTCCGGTAGCCCCAAAGAGCAAATGGCAGCTTATCTGGCCAGTCCTTGTAGGTTTCCACCATCTTCTGTAGAATGTGCTTGATGTTCTTGTTGGCGGCCTCAATTGCTCTGTTGGTTTGCGGCCGATATGTAGATGACTTATGAAAAGCCACGTTGTACTTCTCCAACAAGTCAATCACCTCCTTCTTGAAGTGGGAACCATTATCCGAAATAATCTCGTTCGGGACCCCGTAGCGACAGATGATGTTGTTCCTGATGAACTTAGCGACGTGCGATGCCTTCAACACCGCACAAGATTGGGCCACAACCCACGTCGTGAAGTAGTCTATCGCTACCAGAATATACTCATGCGCGTTGGACCCCTTCGGAGAGACAACCCTAATCCCATCAATCCCCCAAATTGAAAACGGCCATGGTGAAGTCATGTTGTACAACTTCGACGGCGGAATGTTCATGCGGTTTGCATGGATCTGACATTTGTGGCATCGCCGGATAAAGCCAATACAATCCTCCTCCATGGTGGACCAGTAATAACCATGTCTAAGGATCTTCCAGGCTAGCATCACCCCGTTCATGTGCGTTCCGCACTCTCCTCCATGGATGGCCTCCATCAGGCGCTTGGATTCTTCAGCATTAACACACAGTTTGTGCATCCCGAGATGACCCCTCTCGTACAGTTTATCCCCGCAGACGATGAACTGAGCAGCCATTCTTCGAATTGCCCTCTTATCTTTGGCATTTGCCCCTGGTAGATATGTTTCCTTTTCCAAGAAGTTCCAGATGTTGTAATACCAGGGATTCTTATCTTATACCTCATCTATGGCAGCAATCAGCTCGTAGGCCGGCACGAATTTCTGTTCGATGATGATCGGACGCATCCGGACTCCGAAAGGGATGTCTATCATAGAAGATAAAGTTGCTAATTGTAGACACCCCATTTTTGACCATCCTCAAGACTTGGACGTCACCATTGGAACACTTGGTGATTACCCTTGTGTGTTCGTCTTGAGTTCCCGGAGGTCTCGGTTGCGCGCCTTGCCTCAGGATCTCTCGACTCGACTGTGTTGTGTCTGGTTTTGCACCAAACACTTGTGTTTTGCCTTGAAGGGGCAGCAAATGCCTTGTGAGGCATCCCCACACATCACCGGCCATGGCTTGAGGCCACCGGCCAGTGATTTTATGCCATCGGCAATGTATATTGCCGGTCGGCACTCTTTGTTGCCGGTCGGCCATTTATTTTGCCAAAATGGAAATTTTGAATGGCCGATCACTGTTCATCTACTTTTGGTAGATATTTTGTGCCAGCTGTGATAGGTGGCACCCACTTTGCTCCCCTCCATACACGTGTATGGCGGGATTTCTCTCTTGACAAGCTTATTTGACAAGCTTTACAAGAGAGAGCTCTATAAGAGAGAGTCTCCGCTCTTGGATTTAGGGTTAGACAACATTTTAGAGAGTTTTGATATTAGGGTTAGGAATTTGTATCTATTCCATCTCTATATTTCTCTCTCTTGAGTTTAGTGTGTGTGTTTTGTCTTACTTTTGCTCACAAGCATCCACCATTACACCATCCCTTGGAGCTGAGGCCTCTTGAGGGTTGTTTTGGAGGTTTTGAAGCTGGTTTGGAGCTGAAGAACCTGCTGGAGCATCACTTGTGAAGAAAGTCTTCAAGGGTAACAACTTTGCCCCTTTTTACCCCTTTCTTGCATTATATTTTTGCCTACCTTGCAACTGTTTTTGTGTTTTGTGTATAACATAAAAAAGTTCTGTTTTTAGGTCCTCTAAATAGTTTGTTTAGAGTGTTTTGTGGTTTGAGGTCGTTTGACCCCTCTTAAGCCTTGTAAGGCTCCATTTTGTGCCATTTTGTGTAAGCTCCAAGACCTTGGTGTTTGGGCCTCCTCACCTCTGAAATCCCTCTTGAGGGATTTCAGAGGTGAGGATGGTGCCTTGAGGTCCCAAGAAGGAGAGGGCCGCCCCCTCTCCTTGTTGTCCTTGAAAAGGACCATTTTTGCCTCTTGAGGGAGCACCTAGCTTAGGCTCTTGTTGACCATGCCTTAGCTGATTTTTGTGCTTATTATGTCATAATATGCCTCTGTTTTTAGTTGGTTTTAGTACACCATGCTTGCTTAGCATACATGCCTTGTAATGCCATTTTGTTGCCTTAACATGCCTTAGGTTGTAAACCATTATTCTAGCATGTTTTAGGCTTAGCTTTGTGAAGCTTTTTTGCTTATTTTTCCATGTTTAAGGTCTGTCCTTAACCATTTTGGTCGACCATGGCATGCATTATATAGCCCCTTTGCATTTTTGGTTTGTTGGCCTTAAGTGTATGAGTGTGTTGCTTGCATCACTCACTTCGATTTAGTGGATTGGGATCATTTTCCATGTTATTTCAGTCCCTCTGATATGCTTGTATGCTTGCCTTGGACACCTCTTTAATGCTTTGAAAGCTTATGTTGTATGCTCCATGTTTTGGCCCTTGTGCATGCTTTTGAATTTGAGCCACTTAGATGCCATCTATAGGGTCCCTTTTGCATGGTCTAGGTCTGCCTTGGACCTGTTTTAAGTCTTCTTGGCCTTGTGAGGCTTGGTTGGCTTAGCCATGGTTTAAGTCCCCTTCGACTTGCTTTAAATGCTTGGACCATTTGCATGCTAATGTTTGTCTTGTTTAAGTTGGTTTGGCACCTCTTATAGCATGATTTTCAAGGCTTATAATGCATGCCATATGTCCATGATTATTCCCTTTTAAGTGCGCTTAAAAGTTGTCCTTTGATGCTTAAGGGTTAGGCCTTAACATGTGCATGTGCGTATGTGTGTTTGGTCCCATTCTCTTAAGCTTTTGGCCACTGTTTTGGACCTAACTTAGAGCTGTCCAATTAGTGTGAGTCCATCTCTTGCATGCCATTCAAGTGTTGTTACATCATCCCGGGTTTGCATGCTTTGGTTGCACATGTTACATGCTTGAAATCACTTGCATTCGCCTTGCATTCCATTGGTCAAGTTGCTAGCATGTTGCGTGATTGGATTACATCTTGCACGCTCTTGTGGTTTGCATAATTGTGGCATGCTTGTTTGCTTTGTTGCTTAGGTTGTGTACCTAATGTGCATTGCATGTTTGTATGCTCTCCCTTATCCCATGTTGCATATTAGCTAACATGCTTAGGTTGCATCGCACTGAACATACATACCTTGCCTCTTGAAGTCAAGTGATAGAGGTTGGGCCTTTACGTGCTTATTTGGTTTGCATTTCATTTGACATGAAAATGCACAACTTGATTCTTTGGGCCATCACGCATGGAAATGCGCGATTGATGGTCCAAGAACTAAGGATCATGGCCCTTTGAGTCATAAACATGATAAGGGGTGCGATTGGTGCATACATTGCTTGAATTGCATTGCCATGCAAAGCTCTATCCTCTGCTACTGTCAAACAGATTCTGCAGGAACTTTTTGCCGACCAGCAGTGTTCAGCGTCGATCGGCAATCCATCCTGGGCCGTTAGCTTCATCAACAGCCGATGATCACATACTACTGCCGGTGGCCATTCTACTCAGCCGGTGGTGTCTCCCAATGTCCAGGGAAGCAATTTTGAGACTTTGGCAGTCTTCAAAGAGGCAGAGCAGGGAAAACAGAGGCAGCCTATGCATGGCAGTGCACTTCCGAGCAAGACCCGAGCACGCGTGCATTGAGCCCTCTTCCCGAGGCCCTTTTTCTTGCTTTCTTAAATTAATTAATTCGTTTAATTAATTTAGTTGGTCTGTAATAATTAATTAGCTAGGTTAGTTAATTCATTATTTGAGTTGTATTATTCTTTTGGTCCCTCCGAGGGAGGGAGAATTTGTAATAAGTGTGGGTGAGTGTGTGCATGTCCTCCAACCCCCACTTATTTCTCCTTTTTACTTACCTTCTTTGATGGTT
This sequence comes from Camellia sinensis, assembly GCF_055761805.1. NCBI lineage: Eukaryota > Viridiplantae > Streptophyta > Magnoliopsida > Ericales > Theaceae > Camellia > Camellia sinensis. The sequence continues at coordinate 112,919,430 of NC_138963.1, read as the reverse complement.
AGTAATAGGTGCCTTATGTTATGCATGCGTGCATCATTCATCAGTATTGCATGCACCGGGCTCGGCGCATCATGCTAACTGCATCAAGATTTCAAATCTAACTTGAATACATGCTACTTGTGCATTTTCACATGTCATTCATAGACTAGCCGAGCCTACTCTAGTGACATTCTGTATGCGTTGCATTAGACATTTAAACATGGACTTGGATCATGCATTGATTGCTAACGAGTTCTTTGTTTTGGCACGGAGTATGATGTAAGTGTCTATGCTTTAGCATCCTTGCATGCGTGTGAGTGTTGCCATAATTGCATGATTACCATGAGGCTAGCTGCTTATGTGATATAAGCTGCTTGAATGCCTGTGGGTGAAGGTTGGATTGCCTGAGTTGGAATGGTTCATTGAAATCCGTGTTTTAGCCTACTTGCGAGTAGCAAATTCCAAAACATTTTTCCAAAACAAACGGATATGCAATGCTTATTCCCAAATTAGGCAATCTAGTCTATACTTTTGTGTTGTGCGCATAACATAGTAATTCTAGGCTAATAATCGGGATAAGAACACATAACGTATTCAAAAACGGATATCATGGTTAGTAGAGGCCGATCTACGGATCGGGCGAGAGGGGGTGTTCATAGCTGACCTTCCCCAATCGTACCCTAGCTCCCGAGCCGAGGCAACTTTGGTGATGACGGACACGTGGCCTTTGTCACCGAGTCAGGGTTTCCTAAATTCCCCCATAAAAAATATTTAGGTGGCGACTCTGTATCTGGCAAAGCAGTCCATGTTTGGCACTTCTTTCAAAAAATCTGTTTTCTCAAAACGATTTGCCGGATTTGGACTCTTTGGTTCAGATTAAGAACCGTGACACAAATCGAGTCCGAGCTGTAGTGAGGCCCACGCGGGCGCGTCTACAGTTTCTGGCGACTCCGCTGGGGATTTAGAGAGCTTGACTCGAACTCATGATATCCTGTTTTGATTTCATTTATGTGTCTCTTTGCATTGCATGTGCATTGGTGCACCTAGGACACCGTGTTTGCCATCTGCCATTCCTGAACGGTTTGCCGGAGGCTTGTCTTGTCAAGACATGACCATAAGGCTGACTGGTTATGGGCTCTGACAGTATGGGAACACAAACCCCGGTTTTACCGGGGCACCCTTTTCGACCATTCGACCTGGTGCATATTCGGATCCATAGTGACCATTCCAAGTTAGGACAGGTTGCTTACCCGATTATAGGTTGTTTGAAACCGCTGCGTGCATAGTGACACCCTAGCTCCTGACAAATAGGACAGGGAAACCCTACCCCAACATAGGGGTGTTTTGGCTCTCACTGCTATGTGCTTTAGAGTGTATCTCTACAGGAACATACATATCAGTTTGCAAGATTGAGTATTAGGCCCGAGGGCACCAGTATCAGTGCTGTTGAGAAATCAGTTATCCGCGGGTATCAAGTTCAGTTTTGGGGACAGTAATTATGGGGAACAGTGATCAGCAATAGAGTGCAGTTGTTCGGCTACACCTGTGATTGACCTGTTTGGGCTGAAATGCTGTTTGTTTTTCCTTTCAGTCCAGAGTGTCCAGAGAATTGATACAGAATAGCTAGTGTTCCCCCTTGCTGAGGCAAGACTTATGATGACGCAGAATTCAGAAGAGATTGTGGTTATGACAGCTGCGCTAGATCAAGGGATCACCCAGCGGGATGAAACTAATGTTGATGTATCGCATCCGCCTAGGTCGCCTGTCGCGCACCCGGTCTGGACCCCCCAGTTGTATCAGGCTCGCGAGCCCACTACATTCGAGCTGATGGGAATGATTGGTGACCTCCAGAGATCCGTGGCCGATCTGGCCTATGGAATGTTGGTTTTGCCGCCAGCGGCACCGTATGCCGGGAATTTCATACCACAGGAGCCCCCGCTACTGGGGCGGTGTAGACGCGCCCGCGTGGGGCCCTCGCTACAGTTCGGACTCGATTTGTGTCACGGTTCTTAATCTGAACCAAAGAGTCCAAATCTGGCAAATCGTTTTGAGAAACAGATTTTTGAAAAGAAGTGCCAAACATGGACTGCTTTGCCAGATACAAAGTCGCCACCTAAATATTTTTTAAGGGGGAATTTAGGAAACCCTGACTCGGTGCCAAAGGCCACGTGTCCGTCATCACCAAAGTTGCCTCGGCTCGGGAACTTGGGTACGATTGGGGAAGGTCAGCTATGAGCACCCCCTCTCGCCCAATCCGAAGATTGGCCTCTACTAACCGTGATATCCGTTTTTGAAAACGTTATGTGTTCTTATCCCGATTATTAGCCTAGAATTATTATGTTATGCGCACAGCACAAAAGTATAGACTAGATTGCCTAATTTGGGAATAAGCATTACATATCCGTTTGTTTTGGAAAAATGTTTTGGAATTTGCTACTCGCAAGTAGGCTAAAACACGGATTTCAATGAGCTATTCCAACTCAGACAATCCAACCTTCACTCACAGGCATTCAAGCAGTTATATCACATAAGCAGCTAGCCACATGGTATGCAGGCTGTCATGATAGCATTCACACACATGCGATATGCTAAAGCATGAAAATACTTACATCGTACTCCGTGCCAAAACAAAAAAACTAGTTAGCCAACATGCATGGTCCTAGTTCATGTCAAATTGACTAATGCAACACATACAGGATGCAATTAGAGTAGGCTCGACTAACCTAAACATGGCATGTGAAATGCAATCAATTAATGCACGTATTCAATTTGGAATTGAAGTACAAATGTAGTTAGCATGATGTACCGAGCCCGGTGCATGCAAGACAAATGTATGGATGCACGCATGCATAGCATAAGGTATGCTAATTTAAACATGCCCTAATCTACCTTCATAAATAGGTAAATAAAAGTGAAGAAAGAAGTGGGGATTGGAAGACATGCACACACACGCACCCACACTTATTACAGATTCGCCCTCGCCCGGAGGGACCAAATAAATATTACAGATAATTAACCTACAAGCTAATTAAATATTACAGGCCATCTAATTAGCTAAGCAAATTAACTAATCTAGGGAAAACAGATAAACTGCCTCGGGAAGAGAGCCCAATGTAATGCATGCTCAGTCCTGCTCGGAAGTACACTGCCATGCGCAAGCTGCCTCTGTTTTCCCTGCTATACTCCTCTGAAGACTGCCAAAGTCTCAGGATGTGCTTACTGGATGTTGAGGAGTGCCACCGGCTAGAGGGAATCATCACCGGCTGTGATTTGGTGTCCATCAGCACACAATGAATCCATCGGCCACCGATTTATTGCCGGTCGGCACTCTATGCAGTCGATCGGCAAGAAGTTCCTGCAAAACCTGTTTGACAGCAGCAGAGGGCAAGGCATAGCATGGCAATGCAATTCAAGCCATATATGCACCAATCCTATCCCTTATCATGTGTATGACTCAAAGGGACATGGTCCTTGGTTCTCGGACCATCAATCGCGCATTTCCATGCTTGATGGCCCGAGGGACCAAGTGTGCACATTTTGATGTCAAATGCAATGCAAACCAACAAACCAAGGGGGCCCAATTCCTATCACTAGATCAAGGAACAAGGCATGCATGCATGATGCAATGCAACCTAGGCGTATGAACTAGCATGCAACATGGACAATGCAATGTATACATGCAAGCATACAAGCAAACGTGCAAAGTAAGTATGCAAACAAGCATAGGATGGACTTAAACATGATTTAGGCAGCCTTAAATAGACCTAAAACAGTGGCCAAAATGCTGTGAAGTGAGGACTAAACACACATACACACATGCACATGTTAAAGGGCTAACACTCAAGCACAAAAGGGGCAACTCTCAAGCACACTTGAAAGAGGCATAACATGGACTAATGGCATACAAGGTAAGCATTGAAAATCATGTTACAAAAGGTGCTAAGCCAATTAAACAAGATAAACAAGGCATGCAAACAAAGCCAAAAACCCAAGACAAACCAAGAGGCTTAAACCGAGACTAAGTCCACCGAGCCTCACAAGGCTAAGAGGACTTAAAACAAGTCTAAGGTAGGCCTAGACAACACCCAAGGGACACCTAGATGACATCTAAGTGGCTCAAATTCAAAGGGTATGCACAATGGCCAAAACATGGAGCATGCAAGACAAGCTTTCAAAGCTTCAAAGAGGCATCCAAGGCAAGCATACAAGCATGTTAAAGGGACTAAAATAACGGGGCAAATGGTCCCAACCCACTAAATTAAGGCAAGGATGCATGCTATACATTCACACACTTAAGGCCAACAAACCAAAAATGCAAAGGGGCTATACTAAGCATGCCAAAGTCGACCCAAAAAACTATGGATAGACCTTAAACATGGCAAAATAAGCATGAAAGCTTCACAAGGCTAAGCCTAAAACATGCTAGAATGATGGTTTACAACCTAAGGCATGTTAAGGCAACAAAATGGCATTACAAGGCATGTATGCTAAGCAAGCATGGTGTACCAAAACCAACTAAAAATAGAGGCATATTATGACATAATAAGCACAAAAATCAGCTAAGGCATGGATGACAAGAGCCTAAGCTAGGTGCTCCCTCAAGAGGCCAAAAATGGTCCTTTTCAAGGACAACAAGGAGAGGGGGTGACCCTCTCCTTCTTGGGACATCAAGGCACCATCCTCACCTCTGAAATCCCTCAAGATTTCAGTGGTGAGGAGGCCCAAACACCATGGTCTCGGAGCTCACTCAAAATGGCACAAAATGGAGCCTTACAAGGCTTAAGAGGGGTCAAACAACCTCAAACCACAAAAAACTCTAAACAAACTATTTAGAGGGCCTAAAAACAGAACTTTTTTATGTTATATACTAAACACAAAAACAATTGCAAGGTAGGAAAAAATACAATGCAAAAATGGGGAATAAAGGGACAAACTTCTTACCCTTGAAGACCTTCTTCTCAAATGGTGGACCAGCTGCTTCCTTGAGCTTAAACCAGCCCCAAAACTCTGAAAACAATCCCTTAGAACCTCAATAGCCAAGGGAAGGTGTAATAGTAGGTGTTTGTATGCAATACTATGAACAAATACACCTAGAACACTCAAGAGAGAGAGAGAGATATAGAGATAGAATATATATAAGCTCTAACCCTAGAACCAGAGCTTCTAACAATGTTTTTCTCTCTAAAATGTCTAACCCCAAAGCCAAGAGAGGAGGGCTCCTCTTATAGAGAAGCCAATCTTGTAAAGCTTACTCAAGAAGCTAACAAGAAAGCCATCCCTCCATACACATGTATGGAAGGGAACAAAATGCAAGCCAGCTGTATTAAAATATCTGCAAAAGCAGATGAACAGTAGTCGGCTGCTCAAAATTGCCATTTTGACAAAATGTACTGCCGACCAGCAACAAAGAATGCCGACCGACAATATACATTGCCGATGGCAACAAAACACCAGCCGGTGGCCTCTGGCCATGGCCGGTGATGTGTGGGGATGCCTCACAAGGCATTCCCTACCCCTCCAAGGCAAAACACAAGTGTTTAGTGCAAAACCAGACACTAAACAGTCGAGTTCGGAGATCCTGAGGCAAGGCGCGTAGCCGAGACCTCCGGGAACTCCAAACGAACACAAACATGGATGATCACCGGGTGTTCAAACGGTGACGTCCAAGTCTTGAGGACAGTCAAAAATGGGGTGTCTACAGGCGGATTGTGATAGAGCTCAACCAACCAGAGGTTGCCTCCAGCTACAGTAACGACGTGTCAGCAACAATTGGGCTTTGCTCTGATGCAGTAACCCAAACTCCCGATCAGGCTGAGGCCAGAGGCAAAAACAAAATGAAGGCAGATGCCGATCCCATTGAACAACTGCTGCGGGCAGTCGAGGCTTTGAAAGCCGGGGGGATGAACAGGCAACAGATATCCGCAGTTGTGGCAAAAACTGTGGAGGATGCTTTCCCCACTCCTCCTGAGGGTAGTTCAAGTCAGTCAGAAAATCGAGATAGGCCCCGTCATGCCAGAACAGTTCCTTCTATTCCCAACCCTGCACCTGGGAAAGATCAGAAAGCCAAGGCAGTGCCTGCCGACCCTTTTGCTTGTGCGTCTAGTAAGAATACTCAGACTTCAAAGTACCTGCCCCGAGGGCGCAGGATCTTTCATGCTCTCTACATGCCTCTGTCTAAGGCACTTCAGATTCTTGCCGAAAGGGGGCACCTCAAACCCCTTGAACCTCGGCCTCTCCCGAAGAATCTCCCTCTCACACATGATGCTGCCTTGTACTGCACGTACCACCAACAGATCGGTCACGCCACCGATAACTGTTTCCGCCTTCGCCATGAAGTGCAGGATCTGATCGATAATGAGGTCATCTTTCCACCTACCTCAGCGAAGTCTGTTACCACCGAGCTGTTGGGCTTTGAGGATGCTGCGAGTATGTGATCAGGGGTTGGACCACCTGCGGGCGGCGCTCAGTGTATCTCAGATGTGGCGTCTGGCACGCACTTTTTGAGCATTTGTAAATGCAGTTTTGTAGCTTCTGGCTTGGGTTTTGAGTCTGTTCTCTGTTTTGTTTTTGAGTCGGCCTCTTTGCTTTGAGTCAGTCTTTTTGTTTTGGGTCTGTCTTGTGGTACCGAGTCAGTCCCGTTGTATAGGATGTCGAGTGATTCTGGGGTTGTTGCCTCGAACACCGTTTTTGTATTTAACCTTTTTGCTTCCCTTTTGAGTCTGTCTCTGCTGTGGAGCCAGTTACATCCGAGAAACCTGAATGAAACAGCTGCGGCTATCATGTTTCCATGCTTATTGTTTGTTTTGGGCTAGTTGTGCTGGAGGATTTAAATCAAACGACCCTGCATTCCAACTGTTCTCTTGTGCCTTGAAAATCATTGCAATGACCTATGTTTTTCAAAACCTCTTTAACACTGCGGTGAAAACGAGGGGGAAGGAATTCCTTCGGTTTTGCAAAAATTTGATCAATTGAGAGAAAGAGAGGCATGCTAAGCCCTTAATGAATGAAACCATGCTTGTTAGCGTGAGTACTGAGAAGGACCCTGGCTTGATCCAGATTGGTTCCACACTATCTTCGGCGCGAGCAATTTGTCGCTTTCTTAAAAACTTTCAAAAAACAAATGTTTCACACGGCCCTGTGAAGACCTGTGTGGAATCGCTCTTGAGATTGTGCAGCCTAGGATCGCTCTCAGCCTCAAGATTCAATCCGTCCATTTTCGAACCTTGAACCCGTTCAGAAAGTTCAACGGTCAAACGCCATGTGAGGCCCGTGTGGCCAGTTTTGAAGCAGCCCTCAAACAAGAGGCACCAAAGTCGAATAAAAAAGATTAGATCTCACCTGAAGAAGCTCGTGGAGCAGCCATGATGGATTCTTCAGCAAATCATCGCAGCAACCGTTCTCCTAGATACAGAGAGGCTTCAACTTCAAAAACCATTTGGCATGGACTTGTTACACTTTTACCCTTTGAGAGGCTCGCTGGGCCGAAAACCCGGAAGGGCGACCCAGGCAAAAGTTAGAGCAAGAGAAAAATACAAAAAATGCAAAAGAAAAAGTGAAGAAATAAAATCAAAAAAGAGAAGGAAGAAAGAAAAAAAAAAAGAGAATGAAAAGATACAAAAAATCAAAAAAGAAGAACAAAAAAGGAAAATGAAAAGAAGCTCGCAAGGTCGAAAACTCGCATCGGGCACCTTGGCAAAAGTTAGAGCCTGAAAAGTGAAGGTTAAAATACCCGAGTGTACCTTAACCCGGAACTACGTAAGGCTTGATTCCCATGTTTGGGATACGTAGGCAACTTCGTCCTGAAGTCCAGCCCCCAACGCTCTCATAGCGACTAAGTCCATGCAATGGCTTTTAATCATCCTTGATTCCCATGTTTGGAGTATCTAGGCAACTTTGTCCTGAAGTCCAGTCGCTCAACACCTTCAAAGTGACTGTGTCCATATATTGGTTTTGACCATCTTTGTCTTCTCCGTATCGGAGAAAGTTCGGTCGTGATCATCACTGGTAAGGACTGTTTACAATATGCTGCGACATCATCCAGACAAGGGGCAACTTTCCGTTGCCATGAGTCGCCGTTCAAACCCAGGGCAACTTTTCGTTGCCGTGCAGCGTCCTTCAAACCAGGGGCAATTTTCCATTGCCTCTGATCTGAGGTTGCGCATCTCAAAGAGTAAGTTCCATGCTCCTTGAGCATTGACTGTTTGTAAAATAGTTTTTGAAAATTTTTACTAAGATTGACTATTTTCTCGAAAACTATTCCATTTTCCAAAACTGGACCATTTTCTTGGACCTAAAAGGAAAATTTTCAGTGCTTATAGTCTGACTTGCATGGTTTTCAAATCAAAGATCGAACAAGTGTTTTAATCCGACTCTCATCTTGATCAAAACTGTTTTAGTAGAAAACCAAAACAAAAAAGAAATGGTCAAAATGATGAACTAGGGGCACAGTTGAGTCAGGTGTTCTGTCTTTCCCCCGTTGTCAACATACTTGCCAGGAGGGCACTCTGCCCACCAGAAGAAATAGTTGTGAGCTAACGGTGTTGGGCATGAACCCACAACTTCCTATTCGTTCATTAAACACCCCGGGGAGGGATAAAAAAAAATGAGAGAATAAAGAATAGAGAGGAGTAAGTTGGGAGAAAAAGCGAGCCAAAGGGTTTTGAGAGAAAAACCGAGCCTGAGGGCTGAGTGATGTGAGAATCACAAATCAGAAAGGGTGGGAAATATACCCGGAAGAACTGGCTCCTCGAGATTTGAGGTCTTTCGTTGAACATGTCCGCGCGTCGTGTCTTTTGTTTTATTCACCTCAACTTTTGTTTTGGGTCTTTTCCGAGCGTGTCTCGTTGTGTTTAGGTCGTGTACCCTTTTGTTTGAGTCCTCCCCGCTGTGTTCAGTTGTAGGCTCGATACCCCGGTTTGAAAAACCCTTCTTCAATTTCAAAAATTAATCGTTTATGCTCAGAGTGCTGTGCCATTGTCTACATCTGTGCGAAGCCAAAGAAGAAGAAAAAATTTGGGGCATCTGAGCGTGCTTCAACTTCAACTGGTTCCATCTTTGTGTTCCGTCTTGTCAGATTGGGCCGTTTGTTCAGGATTTGCTGTGTGCAGAATGAACCGAGTGTGGTGTTAGGGGCTGTATGCAGACTAATCCCCAACAGAGTATGGGCTGTGCGTTCAGTTTGAGCAATGTGTTGCTTGGGCTGTTTTGCTATGAGGCCGTTTGGTTATCTGATTATTACAGTACAAATGCTCAATTTTTCAGACAACAGGTCAATTCCATTCACATTGAGGTGTAACATGATGTGATGCGATGCAATACATGAGATATGTAAATGTAACACTTTTTAAGCAAAAAGTTTGTTCATTTCATTATCTTTTTCAAGTACATAGCTTTGTAAACAAAAATTTTCCTGCGGCAGTACAGGGTAATCTAACTACCAGCAAAGAAAAAGAAAAAAGTACAAAAGGAAGAAAAGCAACAATTTGGATCATCATCAGTAGTCTCGGGCCCGGGGATCTATCCTCACACTCTTCCTGTATGAAGGTCCAGGGGCATCGTCATCGGCGTCGTCATCTGAGCCTGGGTCTGAGTCATCTCCAGCCTCCTCAGATGACCCGCCCTCTGCCTCTGCCTCGGACTCGTCATCATCATCATCGTCATCATCAGGGGTCGGCACCCGAGAGCTACTCCCGACATGAACACACCCCCCTGGTACGGGGACGTACAGCGTCTCCACGCCCTCCTCGAGCAAGAATAGAGGGCCCAGCCGGAGCACCACCCGCTGGAGGAATCTGGAAGGGAGGCTGAAAAGCGCAAAAAGCAAATACATCAGAATACTGTGAGCAGTGTACCAGTGCAGAATGCAGTGTACAGTGTGAGGATGCTGTGAGCAATTTATCAGTGCAGAATGCAGTATACAGTATGTGAATGCCATGGGCAGTTTATTAGTTCAGAGTACAGTGTATAAATGCAGTGTATGCAGTGTATCAGATGCTGTGAGATCAGTGTGTCAGGTGTTGTGTCGTGCATCAGATTACGTGAATCAGCTTATGAATGGTTTGAGACCGTGGTCAGAAGGACATACCGGAATACTATAGAGGGCCAGGAGGTCGAAGGTCCGTTGTAGCACCCTATCATGGAGGCATTCAACTCCACGGACTACCGGGTGTACTCGGAGGACGCCTGCAAGAGTGCAAGATATATCAGTATTTCGCGGAATATCAAAAAAACTAAAATGAAATGCCAATGCAAGATGCAAAATGAAGTAATACATATTGAAGGCAAGTCGGGGATACCGGCTAACTCATGATCAGCCGGGGGAGGAGCAAAGGGGATCTGGTAGGTCGCCCCATCCTGCCCTCTGTATGTCAGTAAAGTGGGCAGAGCAGGCCAGCTGGCCCCCCGCCCTCTCTGAACTCCACCCCTACCGCGGACTCGAGCTCTCCTCGACGCTCCTGCTCCAGCCCCCGCTCCTACTCCAGCTGCCGGCGCCGCTGGCCTCTCCCTCTCAGCTCGGCGACCACCGCTCAAGGGTCGTATAATGTAGGTCCGGACGTACTCTGCATAGTCGCCCTCGCCTCTGTGATGCTCTACACCCCAGCCGACGGTGTAATCCCTCATCTCCTGGGCGGCGAACCTCTCAGTATCTCTCATGTGGGCAGGAGGCAGACCCGGGACTATTTTCTCTGGTAAACCCAAGGTCTGACGTAAGAAACGCTCGCCCAGGTACCAAGCCCGACAGACCGGGCCCTCCAATAGAATCCGACAACGGGCAGTCTCCCCAGCGCCCTCATAATGATCCCTCACCACGGCCGGCAACGGAGCCCAGGACTGCCAGGTGATCTGAAAATAATATACAGTTTGTTATCTATATGTTATCAAACATACAGTGCTAAGTGAAGCCTAAGCAAATTCTAACGTTGAACATACCTCCGCGGCGGTGATGGTGTCGAAGTAGCGGCGGAAGAAAATAAAAGACTCCCGTGGTCTCCACACGCATCGCACATCAAAGCGATGAGAAAAGGGGACGCCGAGTGGGGTCTCCGCATCAGGTACTGGGGCAACCCTGGGAAAGTAGGCATACACCCACAACTGCAGAACAGATATAAGTATGACTATCAGATAAAGCAAAAATACAGAATAAAGCAGAAATGGCAGAGCCGTGCGTTGCGCAGTGTATTGTACAGAGTATACAGTGTGTGCAGTATACAGTCAAAGTAAAGCAGAGTATATGTGTGCCGCGTGTGCAGTATATAGTCAGTGAGAGGCAGACCGTGGTGTGTACAGTGTACAAAATGCAGAAAACGCGAAGCAGAAATTTAAAAGGGGAAGAAGATGTACCTCCCAAGCTCGCCAGTAGCCGCCGAGAAGCTGTCCGCTGAGGCGGGAAGAAGAGCTCATGTAACCGTACAAAGTGGCCAAGCCGGCGCCGCCCCAGTCATAATGGCGGATCCGCCTGACATCCACCAGTGCGCTCAACTGGCATAGAGGCACTGTGTTCGCCCGGTCGGCGAAAAGAGTCGTCCCGAAAAAGAACATGATGAAGCCCCGCGCATACTGATCCACCTCCTCCGGGGTCATCTACGCCTCCACCGCCAAGGCTGGCTGGATCCGGAAATGGCTCTCAAACCAAGAGTACCTGACAAACCCTGCTCGAGCGAGGGGAGGCTGAGTGCCGAGAAGGTACAGCTGGGCGGCCTCCCACTCACCCATATCGGTGTCGAAGGGGATCGGATCACCCCCTACCCCGATGCCGGTGAGCATCGAGAAATCATAAGGGGTCATCGTCATGTCCCCCACAACGGAGAAGTGGAAGGAGTTGGTGGTATCCCACCACCTCTCCACTAAAGCGGCGAGCAAGGGCCTACAGGTCGTAAGCCGGGAGAGCCCCCTGCAGAAAATGCCGAAACCGACCTCGTCGATGATATGACGAACCGCGTCTGGAAGCTCTAGGTACCAATCCCGAGCGACGATATTCCCATACCCGCGGATGGTATGGGAATCCCCCTGTAATAAAAAACAACAATTGCGGGGCAATATTCAAAATGCAGTTTTAAAAAGCATACAGGTATACAGCATGTGTGCATGTTTTCAAATTCAAACAGACATCGGGTGCCGGTGTACTTACAGTGAACTACAACGTGTGATGCGTCAGTGTGTTTGAGTGGTTCAGGGCAAATACAGCATGTGTGCATGTTTTCAGACTCAAGCGGATATTGGGTACCAGTGTGTATGCAGTGAAATACAGTGTGCGCCGTGTGTTTGGGTAATTCAGGGTCAGTGTAGTGTGTGTCCACGTGTAAGTTTCAAACAGATATCGGTTGTAAGTTTGTTCGCAATCAACTACAGTGTACAGTGTATCGGTGCATCCGGGCTAAGCAGTTAGAGAACAGAATCAACTAATGGCAGTTATGTTCTACATTGCGAAAAATAATAAAATAGAAGAAAGAATGTTACCTCAGAAGCGCCGAAGGACAGATGGGAGGTAGGCTCACGCAGGAGAAGCTCGGGTGCCACGCTCCTCTCGAAGCTCCGGAACTGGCGTAGTCCATCGGGGAGCATCACATGAACCGCGGGCCTGTAGGTCTCCAGATCGAACGGCCGGATATGAAGTGGCCAGGGGTCGGCCTCGGGATCCATCTCGAGCTCGGGAGGGGCTCCGCCCTGTGGAAGACTGTCCGCCATCTCGAAGAGAATGTGAAAATGGCTGGAAGACGAAAAACCGGGCGAGAATGTGAAGAGTCAACAAAAAAAGTCAACCCTGAGAGGGCCGGAAAAGCCGAAGTGCGGAAAGGGCATGGATATCGAGAAAAAATCGAGGGAAACAAGCCCCGAGTGGCGGAAATCAAAAAAACAACACCGAAATGGAATTTCAATCGGTTCAAAACGTTCGAAACGCGAAGGTATTCGCGAATCGGACAACGAAACGGGGGCTAGAACGCACGAAAATGAGAGAATCGAAGGAGGAAAACACTCTAGAGAGAGGGAGAGGATTTTCGAGCAAAAGAGAGTGAGCAAAATAGGGCTAGAAGCCTATTTTAAAAGACCCGTAGCAAAATGACAGAACTGCCCCGATACAGGGACTTTTTGCCGGTCGGCCACACTCTTTGCCGGTCGGCAAAATAGTGTGCCGATAGAAATTGTATGATGGCCGATGGATGGCCGGTGATGCATTCTGATGGCCGGTGGACATCCGGCGGTCTCCCAAAGTGGTTTTGAAGCCTCCTACACCTTTGTTTGAGTTATGTGTGGGTTCCAGGGCCTTTAGTGTTCAAAACAGTGCAAAACAGCACATTTCCGACGCTCAACCGGCCTCTGCTTTGACCTCGGATCGTGTCTTCTGTGCGTGGCACTCGAATTCGTGCAAGGTGTATCCTTTCTGTATCCTTTTGGCTTTTACAAAACTCAAAAGTTGCCCCATGTGCATCGCATGTCAATTGCACTGTCTTGTGCATTTCAAATCAATCGCACTGTCTTGTGCACTCATGTTGTCTAAACGCATCGCGCGGTTTTGCGCATCTCATTGCATTTTGCATGTTTGTAATCAATTTCATTACTTGCGTAGACCGCATGTTTATAATTAATCACACTACTTGCGTAGACCGCATGTTTGTAATCAATTTCATTGCTTGCGTAGACCGCATGTTTGTAATCAATTTCATTACTTACATAGACCGCGTGTTTGTAATCAATTTCATTACTTGCGGTTGCTTGCGTAGACCGCATGTTCTGCTTGCGTAGACCGCATGCTTTCCTTGCGTAGACCGCATGTTTTTACTTGCGTAGACCGCATGTTTTGCTTGCGTAGACCGCATGTTTTGCTTGCGTAGACCGCATGCTTTCCTTGCGTAGACCGCATGCTTTCCTTGCGTAGACCGCATGTTTGTTCAAATTCATTACTTGCGTAGACCGCATGTTTTGCTAGCATAGACCGCATGCTTTCCTTGCGTAGACCGCATGTTGATAATGAGTTGCTTGCGTAGACCGCATGTTTTGCTTGCGTAGACCGCATGTTTTGCTTGCGTAGACCGCATGTTGATAATGAGTTTCATTACTTGCGTAGACCGCATGTTTTTGCCTGCGTAGACCGCATGTTCTGCTTGCGTAGACCGCATGCTTATGTTCAATTTCATTGCTTGCGTAGACTGCATGCTTATGTTCAATTTCATTGCTTGCGTAGACCGCATGCTTATGATCAATTTTGTTGCCTGCGTAAACCGCGTGCTCCACTTACATCATTGTGCCTTCACAGCATTGTTATGCTTCCCACTTGCTTTGCGTTGTCACGCATTTTCAAGTACATTATTGTGCACGTTGTTAATCACATTGTACCTGTTAAGTTTATTTTCTTTGCAGGCACGATATTGTATGTACGGTTCATTTAAGGCTGGTGCAACCAGACGAACCGGACAGGTATGATATACTCCGAGTGAGACATATCGAGGATTTCCACGGTCTAGGAGACCTTAAATCCTTGGAAGGTGCAAGACCTTCGGTGCATTGATGTGCACAGTTCGTTTGCATTGTCGTGCATCTCAAAAGCCGCGTGTTGTCGCACATTCCATGCAACATGCATTTCATACATCATTTGCATTTCAAAAAAACAAACAAAAAAATATATAATTGCATTGTCATGCATCATCGTAAATAGTTGCATTGTTATGCATCATTGCATATAGTGTACATTGCATTGTAATTTACATGCATTCATTGCATCACCCTCTATTTATGGCTCGCGCCTTTCCATGATTGAGCTTGGTCTGGTATGTGCCCATACTTTTCATGTCGAAACATAGTTCAGTGGACCGTTCTATGTTAGACGAGGCTTGTACGTGTACATGCCTTTCCTAGGCAAGATTTGGTTTGGCCCGCAGGCCATATCCATTGTACCCATTTCCATTCCATTGCATATAGTGTATACTGCATTGTAATTTGCATGCATTCATTGCATCACCTCCGCCTATGGCTTGCGCCTTTCCATGTTGAGCTTGGTCCGGTATGTGCCCATACTTCTCGTGTCGAAGCATAGTTCAATGGACCGTTCTATGTTAGACGTGGCTTGTATGTGTACATGCTTTGCCCAGGCAAGATTTGGTTTGGCCCGCGTGCCATATCCATTGCCATTTCCCCAGCATTTTCATTATATATTACATTGTAGTGTAATTGTTGTATCCAGCATTAGGATCATAGTCCTTTCCCCAGCGGGTCATTTCCCCACCTTTGTCATTCCCCCCAATACTTGTTCTTGTGTCCGTCTACATTACTCATAGTTCAGTTGATCGTTCTATGGTAGACGGACTTGTTACCTCCATCAATCTATTTGACATAGGTGTGGTTTCGAACCGCTCATGATTGGATCATGATTCAATTACATTGCATTTTCATTTGCATTATTTATACATTGTTTTGTATATATTGCATATCATTTTGCATTCATTTTTGCATTGTCATACATGTTGTTAATAACATCGTACCTGTTAAGTTGTTTTCTTTTCAGGCACGATATTGTATGTACGGTTCATTTGAGGTTGGTGCAACCAGACGAGCCGCACAGGTATTGTATCCTCCGAGTGAGACGTATCGAGAATTGCATAATTCTTTTACATCCTTTCTGCATTGTAGTGTAGTTCGGTGTATGCTAGCTTAAAACTGTTGCATGTATGCTTCGTTACAGCTTTCTTTGCATGATCATAAGTTATGTCCGGCTCTATGCATTGTCTTACATTTTGCCCCTGCCTTCGGGCGCATATCTTGTTTGTCTTGCATGTTTGTCTGAGTCTTCGGCCTTGTCAAAAATGGGTCATCTCTGGGCTTTGACATTCACTCCCGTCATTGTTATGACTTTCGAGTTCTGTCAAAGAGGGGCAACTGTAGACACCCCATTTTTGACCGTCCTCAAGACTTGGACGTCACCATTGGAACACTTGGTGATTACCCTTGTGTGTTCGTCTTGAGTTCCCGGAGGTCTCGGTTGTGCGCCTTGCCTCAGGATCTCTCGACTCGACCGTGTTGTGTCTGGTTTTGCACCAAACACTTGTGTTTTTCCTTGAAGGGGCAGGGAATGCCTTGTGAGGCATCCCCACACATCACCGGCCATGGCTTGAGGCCACCGGCCAATGATTTTATGCCATCGGCAATGTATATTGCCGGTCGGCACTCTTAGTTGCCGGTCGGCCATTTATTTTGCCAAAATGGCAATTTTGAATGGCCGATCACTGTTCATCTACTTTTGGTAGATATTTTGTGCCAGCTGTGATAGCTGGCACCCACTTTGCTCCCCTCCATACACGTGTATGGAGGGAGTTCTCTCTTGACAAGCTTATTTGACAAGCTTTACAAGAGAGAGCTCTATAAGAGAGAGTCTCCTCTCTTGGATTTAGGGTTAGACAACATTTTAGAGAGTTTTGATATTAGGGTTAGGAATTTGTATCTATTCCATCTCTATATTTCTCTCTCTTGAGCTTAGTGTGTGTGTTTTGTCTTACTTTTGCTCACAAGCACCCACCATTACACCATCCCTTGGAGCTGAGGCCTCTTGAGGGTTGTTTTGGAGGTTTTGAAGCTGCTGAAGCATCAATTGTGAAGAAAGTCTTCAAGGGTAACAACTTTGTCCCTTTTTACCCCTTTCTTGCATTGTATTTTTGCCTACCTTGCAATTGTTTTTCTGTTTTGTGTATAACATAAAAAGTTCTATTTTTAGGCCCTCTAAATAGTTTGTTTAGAGTGTTTTGTGGTTTGAGATTGTTTGACCCCTCTTAAGCCTTGTAAGGCTCCATTTTGTACCATTTTGTGTAAGCTCTGAGACCTTGGTGTTTGGGCCTCCTCACCACTGAAATCTTGAGGGATTTCAGAGGTGAGGATGGTGCCTTGAGGTCCCAAGAAGGAGAGGGCCGCCCCCCTCTCCTTGTTGTCCTTAAAAAGGACCATTTTTGCCTCTTGAGGGAGCACCTAGCTTAGGCTCTTGTTGACCATGCCTTAGCTGATTTTTGTGCTTATTATGTCATAATATGCCTCTGTTTTTAGTTGGTTTTGGTACACCATGCTTGCTTAGCATACATGCCTTGTAATGCCATTTTGTTGCCTTAACATGCCTTAGGTTGTAAACCATTATTCTAGCATGTTTTCGGCTTAGCTTTGTGAAGCTTTTATGCTTATTTTGCCATGTTTAATGTCTGTCCTTAACCATTTTGGTCGACCATGGCATGCATTATATAGCCCCTTTGCATTTTTGGTTTGTTGGCCTTAAGTGTATGAGTGTGTTGCTTGCATCACTCACTTCGATTTAGTGGATTGGGATCATTTTCCATGTTATTTCAGTCCCTCTGATATGCTTGTATGCTTGCCTTGGACACCTCTTTAATGCTTTGAAAGCTTATGTTGTATGCTCCATGTTTTGGCCCTTGTGCATGCTTTTGAATTTGAGCCACTTAGATGCCATCTATAGGGTCCCTTTTGCATGGTCTAGGTCTGCCTTGGACCTGTTTTAAGTCTTCTTGGCCTTGTGAGGCTTGGTTGGCTTAGCCATGGTTTAAGTCCCCTTTGACTTGCTTTAAATGCTTGGACCATTTGCATGCTAATGTTTGTTTTGTTTAAGTTGGTTTGGCACCTCTTATAGCATGATTTTCAAGGCTTATAATGCATGCCATATGTCCATGATTATTCCCTTTTAAGTGCGCTTAAAAGTTGTCCTTTGATGCTTAAGGGTTAGGCCTTAACATGTGCATGTGCGTATGTGTGTTTGGTCCCATTCTCTTAAGCTTTTGGCCACTGTTTTGGACCTAACTTAGAGCTGTCCAATTAGTGTGAGTCCATCTCTTGCATGCCATTCAAGTGTTGTTACATCATCCCGAGTTTGCATGCTTTGGTTGCACATGTTACATGCTTGAAATCACTTGCATTCGCCTTGCATTCCATTGGTCAAGTTGCTAGCATGTTGCGTGATTGGATTACATCTTGCACGTTCTTGTGGTTTGCATAATTGTGGCATGCTTGTTTGCTTTGTTGCTTAGGTTGTGTACCTAATGTGCATTGCATGTTTGTATGCTCTCCCTTATCCCATGTTGCATATTAGCTAACATGCTTAGGTTGCATCGCACTGAACATACATACCTTGCCTCTTGAAGTCAAGTGATAGAGGTTGGGCCTTTACGTGCTTATTTGGTTTGCATTTCATTTGACATGAAAATGCACAACTTGATTCTTTGGGCCATCACGCATGGAAATGCGTGATTGATGGTCCAAGAACCAAGGATCATGGCCCTTTGAGTCATAAACATGATAAGGGGTGCGATTGGTGCATACATTGCTTGAATTGCATTGCCATGCAAAGCTCTGTCCTCTGCTGCTGTCAAACAGATTCTGCAGGAACTTTTTGCCGACTGGCAGTGTTCAGTGCCGACCGGCAATCCATCTTGGGCCGTTAGCTTCATCAACAGCCGATGATCACATACTACTGCCGGTGGCCATTCTACTCAGCCGGTGGTGTCTCCCAATGTCCAGGGAAGCAATTTTGAGACTTTGGCAGTCTTCAAAGAGGCAGAGCAGGGAAAACAGAGGCAGCCTATGCATGGCAGTGCACTTCCGAGCAAGACCCGAGCACGCGTGCATTGAGCCCTCTTCCTGAGGCCCTTTTTCTTGCTTTCTTAAATTAATTAATTCATTTAATTAATTTAGTTGGTCTGTAATAATTAATTAGCTAGGTTAGTTAATTCATTATTTGAGTTGTATTATTCTTTTGGTCCCTTCGAGCGAGGGCGAATTTGTAATAAGTGTGGGTGAGTGTGTGCATGTCCTCCAACCCCCACTTCTTTCTCCTTTTTACTTACCTGTTTTGATGGTTAGTAATAGGACATGTTCAATTTAGCATGCCTTATACTATGCATGCGTGCATCATTCATCAGTATTGCATGCACCGGGCTCGACGCATCATGCTAACTGCATCAGTATTTCAAATCTAACTTGAATACATGCTACTTGTGCATTTTCACATGTCATTCATAGACTAGCCGAGCCTACTCTAGTGACATTCCGTATGCGTTGCATTAGACATTTAAACATGGACTTGGATCATGCAATGATTGCTAACGAGTTCTTTGTTTTGGCACGGAGTACGATGTAAGTGTCTATGCTTTAGCATCCTTGCATGCGTGTGAGTGTTGTCATAATTGCATGATTACCATGAGGCTAGCTGCTTATGCGATATAAACTGCTTGAATGCCTGTGGGTGAAGGTTGGATTGCCTGAGTTGGAATGGCTCATTGAAATCCGTGTTTTAGCCTACTTGCGAGTAGCAAATTCCAAAACATTTTTCTAAAACAAACGGATATGCAATGCTTATTCCCAAATTAGGCAATCTAGTCTATACTTTTGTGTTATGCGCATAACACAGTAATTCTAGGCTAATAATCGGGATAAGAACACATAACGTTTCAAAAAACGGATATCATGGTTAGTAGAGGCCGATCTTCGGATCAGGCGAGAGGGGGTGCTCGTAGCTGACCTTCCCCAATCGTACCTTAGCTCCCGAGCCGAGGCAACTTTGGTGATGACGGACACGTGGCCTTTGGCACCGAGTCAGGGTTTCCTAAATTCCCCCATAAAAAATATTTAGGTGGCGACTCTGTAACTGGCAAAGTAGTCCATGTTTGGCATTTCTTTCAAAAAATCTGTTTTCTCAAAACGATTTGCCGGATTTGGACTCTTTGGTTCAGATTAAGAACCGTGACACAAATCGAGTCCGAGCTGTAGCGAGGCCCACGCGGGCGCGTCTACACTAATGAATCAGCGAACCTGTTGTTCTCTCTTAACAGATGGGTGAAATTCAATTTTTCAAACCGAGGAATCAGAATATCCAAGGTCTGGTGGTAGATTCTCATCTTTTCTTCTTTAACTTTCCAATCTCCTTTAGCTTGAGATACAACAAGGTTCGAGTCCCCGATGACATCTAACCGTTTTGCCCCTAGTTTTAGGGCGGCTTCTAGTCCAGCAATACATGCCTCATATTTTGCCTCATTGTTCGACACTTTGAACCGGAGTTTGAATGCTAGAGGTATGCGGGAATTGTCAGGTGCTATCAACAACACCCCTATCCCATACCCGTATTGGTTTGAAGCTCCGTCAAAGTACATCGTCCAGGTCTCTTCTTCAACATGCAGAATAGCCTCGTCTAGGAACAAATACTCAACAGCTTCATCCCCTTCAACTGGGTGATAGGCTAGGAACTTTGCTACCGCTCTCCCTTTCACTAACTTGCGCGTCACGCACTTCAGATGAAATTCGGAAAACAGAAGCAACCAACGGGCTAGCCTACCCGTAAGTGCTGGTTTCTCGAAGAGATATTTGATGGGATCTAATCTCGAAACCAGTATTATAGAGTGAGCTAACAGGTAGTGCCTCAGCTTCTTGGTAACCTATATCAAGGCCAAACAAGCCTTCTCCAGCGGAGTGTAGCGGGTCTCATAATCCAGCATTTTCTTGCTCAGGTAGTAGATAGCCTTCTCCACTTTGTCCTCAGACTCCTGTGCAAGCATGCAGCCCATTGTTGTTTCAGTCACTGATAGGTACAGAATCAACAGTTTTCCCAGCTCAGGCGGTGACAACACAGGTGGGTTCTGTAAATATTGCTTGATCTACTTGAAAGCAACTTGGCATCGGTCGTCCCATTGGAATTTCTTTCCTTTCTTCAGGAGACCAAACAGTGGTTCACAAGTCAAGGTTAATTTTGCAATAAATCGTCTTATGAATTGCACTTTACCTAGAAAGCCTCGCACCTCTTTTACAGTCCTCGATGGTGGCATTTCTAAGAAGGCCTAGATTTTAGAAGGATCGACCTCAATACCCCTTTGTGTGATAAAGAACCCCAGCATTTTCCCTGCTGTAACACCAAATGTACATTTCTGAGGATTCAGCCACAACCAATACTCTCTGATCCTTTGGAAGAATTTTTGCAAGGCGGTGTATTGGCCCTCTCTTTCCTTGGACTTGACAATCATGTCATCCACATACACCTCAACCTCTTTATGGATCATGTCGTGCAAAATCGTGGTCGTAGCCCGTTGATATGTAGCTCCAGCATTCTTTATCCCAAACGGCATCACCCTATAACAATAGGTTCCCCACAGGGTGGTGAAAGCAGTCTTCTCCCTGTCTTCGGGTGCCATAAAAATCTAATTGTAGCCTGAAAACCTATCCATGAACGAGAGCAACGCATGCCCAGCAATGAAGTCCACTAATTCATAGATATGCGGCAGAGAAAAGTCGTCCTTCGGACTGGCTTTATTCAAATCCCTGAAGTCCACGCATACCCGAATTCTGCCGTCCTTCTTCGACACCGGAACTATATTGGCCAACCAAGTAGGGTATTCAGATACCAACAGGAACCCTGCGTCAATCTACTTGGTGAGCTCTTCTTTGATCTTCAGAGCCCAGACCGAGTGGATCCTTCGGAGCTTCTGCTTAACAGGTCGAGCCTGTGGGTCAAGAGGGATCCGGTACTGTACAATCTCAGGATCGATTCCAAGCATGTCTTCATAGGACCACGCGAAAACATCTTTGAAATCTTTTAATAAAACGACTAAGTGCTCGCGCTCCTCCGAAGACAACGTGGAGCCGATCTGGACCAGCCGCGGGTCCTTCTCAGTACCAACATTAATTGTGGTGATTTCATTAACCAAGGGTTTAACAAACCTATCCAGCTCTTGATTAAGAAAATATTTCAAAACCAAAGGAATTTCTTCCTCGTCGTTTTCATCAAAATTTTGAAAATCTTGATTAATGCAATAAATTAAAGGCACAGAAAAGTACTCGGAAGCCAAAACCGTACCATTCTCATTAATAACATCCAGTCTGTCTGATTCCTCTGTTACAACAGACTCAAAGGAAAAAGAAAAAGATGACTTGGACAGGACAGTGGCATCCGGGTTATCACCCCCAAGAATACTGGACTCAGACTCAGACGAGCTGGAACTTGATTCCGACTCCACAGACTCGGTGGAATCAGATTCTGGCTCACTACCTGACCTGGTGGTACTCGATAAAAAGCCCCCCTCGTATTGCCAGACGAGGGAGGATGCGATAGATACATCCAGAATGTTTGAAGATAGGCTCACAGCCGCTTCATTCCCGATCATGGAAACTGAGAAGTTATCCCCCAAGCACTCCTGTACGATCTGAGGATCTGAGAGTAGACAAGCCAGTGCTACCCCCATTTCAATTTATGTGCTCTCGGAATCCTCTTCCTTACATTGCTCAGCCTCAGCCGGTGGGTCTGTTTGCTCTTCAGCAACGTCATCCCCGAACAATTGCAAGTTAAAAGAAAATCTCAAATCCCGGCAAGCGCCACCTCTCTGTATTTAGCCATGGCTCCGGGAAGCCACAGAACGGGAAGTCTTCCCCCTCCCGGACAAAGCGTCCGTTCAGGGTCCCCCGGATAGGTCGGTGCATTAAGGTGTCATCTGGTTGGTTCTGCCCCCAATCTTCATCAGTGTGGGCAAGATGTAAGTCATCGTCTTCCCACCATATCCCGTCGGCAACCGACAGACAGCTGTCCGATTCCGTTGCAACTATTTTGTGCTCACAGCATATTCCGTTCCCATAGGGGCTTTGGCCTTCCTAGCCCTCTCAAGATCTTCGATCTTTTCCTGCTCAAACTGCTTCAGTGCAGCCTGTTGTTCAGTATCTTCTATGCTCAAACTGCCCAGATCCCGAGCAAAATTCTTAACACCAGTGCTCTCCGGCGATCCCTGCTGATTCTCGGCCATTCCGGCCACTGCTAATGTCCCCGTTTCTGAAGGTGTCTGTTCTAGCTGAGATTCTTCAACAACATTCGGCTGGTCGCTGAGCCACCCAGTATTCTCTGCCGATCCATCCAAGTCGAACCAGTTGATGTTCACATCCCCTGAGTCCTGCTCTTCAAAGAACTGTAGATTTGCAATGTCCTCTTCCGGCTCTGCTAGGTCATCTAGCCCCTGATTAGGTCCATCCTCCCGAACCACACTGATCTCTGTCCCAACTGGCAACTCTATCCTCGGCCTAGCCTAGTCTGTTGATGTGATATAACCATTCGGGTTGAACGCAAAGCTCACAGACTCCTCAGGCTCTGAATCATCATTCCCCTCTGTCCCCAAAGTCATCCCAGTTCTGTGTTCGATAGTCACCACCACCGGTTCAGGTTGGGTTTGGGAGGTGCTCAACATGTACAAATATGTGCTATCCGGGATGAACACCTCAGGCTTGGGTAGGTGGGAGGGTCTGATATATATGGTAGGGTCGTATGACACAATCCCAGTTTGGATCAGGTTGATGCGTTTAGGTGGTGGAGCTTGGTTATGTGGTGGGAGAGGGTTGGTTGTGACATTTGATTTTTCTGGAGATGCGATCACCTTATTATCAACGAGATCCTGGATCTCATGACGCAGTCTATAGCACTGGTCGGTGTAGTGACCATGTTGTTGGTGAAAGGCACAGTATTTGTCTGGGTTGTGGGAAGTAGGAAGTTTGTCTGGTTATGGCCGCGGCTCTAAGGGCTTCAAATGCCCTTTCCTAATCAGAACCCCCAGAGCTTTGGATAGGGGCATGTATAGTGGAGTGAAGGTTCTTTGGCCTTGGGGTGGATATCTAGCTGTTTGTGAGCTAGTACCGGACGCACGGGTGAATGGTGTGGCTGTAAGTGTTTTTGGAGGGGTGGTGGTGACCATGCCCACATCTGAAGTTATGGAAGCTGCAGCACTACTCATGCCTGCATTCGTACTGCGGGTAAATGCCCTCTTGGGCTGCTCTCTCTCGTGGTCAATCAGACCCTGCTTCATGGCATCCTCAATGTGTACCCCAATCTCGTGTAAATCTGCAAAGGTAGGAAGGGGTAAGACGATCATCTTTTGCATCAGCTTAGGTTGGAGGTTGCGCACAACCATCTGTATCTGATCCTTGTCGACCGGCCTGATGGTCTTCATAGAAGCTTTGGCCCTCCAACGGGTTACAAAGTCGGAGAAGCCCTCTTTTGCCTCCTATCTAGTTATCTCGAGATCACGAGTTGTGATCTCGATCTGCGTGTTATAGGAGTATTGAGCTACAAAGGCCTCAGCCATCTCCTCCCAGCTTCTCTTGATAGAGTCCTCCAGCTTTGCGTACCAAATAGCCACAACACTTGACAGGGTCCGGCCGAAGAGAGAAAGATTTTGTAATCTGGAGAGGCCCATTGGCCTTAGGATATCTGAGAACAACCGCAGGTGTACCATGGGATCTCCAGAACCGTCAAATCGGTCTATATGCGGCATCTTGAATCGGTCCGGCAAAGTAACCGCTGAATTGGTGTATCCATCCTCTATGTCTGGAATGGAATTAACGCCTTGAGCCTTCTTGAACAGTTTTTCTAACTTGCTCACTTTCAGCGCCGTTGGATCCACTTCAAATTCAAACGGTGTATCCACTAGATTAGTCAGTGCTTTGGACAGTTGAGGTAGGATTGGGGTGGAACTAGCCCCGTTGGGACGTCTGTATTTTCCTGGACGTTTGCAGTCTCCCCAAGTGTTGGAACTCTAGGTGGAGGAGGAGGTGGGTGAGAAGTAGATGCTCCGGCTTGCTGTGGTTGTTGCTGTTGCTGAAGTCTGGCAATCAGTTCCGTCTATTGAGTCACAACCTCTGCCTGACGCTCAGCAAACTCTGCTTGGCGGGCAACACCCCGCTGCATGGCTTGCATAGTCTCTTGGAGCTAACGCATCATGTCCTCTATATTTGCCATAAGGTGCTGATCTAACTGAACAACAGGTATATCTCTCTCTGCGGTCGAAACTGAAACCTTAGCCTGACTACTCACTGGCGAGGTGGATAAGGACCACTGATCCGGTAACCGCTGTACTGATGAACTACGCCTGACTGACCTCCGTCTAGTAACTGGGGGTAATGAAAGGAACACTGGTTTTCCGTCTATCAGATCCTTGGATCGATGAAGTCTTCGACCTCTGATCCAAAGTGCTTGGGGAATATCTGCCTGGTCAGAAGCAATGATGCTAAACTACCTTGCAAAAAGATAAATAAAGCATAATAAGGAAACAAACAACCAGAAAAAAAGGACAGCATAATGGCTTAAATAAACACAACACACAGTTGATATTTGTAAGCTGAACACACTGTTCTTAAACACTAATCACTGCTCCCAAATCACTGCCCCAGATCTGATACCCTCAGGTAAAACTGATTTCCCAAATACTGATGCCCGCAGGCCTGATGCCCAAACTTGCAAACTGATACATACAACCCTGTAGAGACACACTCTGATAGCACATATCAAGCAAGTAAGAGCCAAAACACCCCTATGGAGGGGTACGGTTTCCTTGTCCTATCTTGTCAGGAACTAGGGTTTCACTACGCACATAGCGATTTCAAATAACCTATAATCGGGTAAGCAACCTGTCCTAGTTTGAAATGGTCACCATGGATTCCGATATGCACTAGGTCGAATGGTCAAAAAGGGTACCTCGGTAACAACCGAGGTTTGTGTTCCCATCGTGGCAGAGCCCGTAACCGGTCAGCCTTATGGCATGCAGCCTCCGGTAAACCGTTCAGGAATAGTAGACGGCAAACACAGTGTCTTAGTCGCACCAATGCAATGCAAAGAGACACATAAGTGTAAACAAAACAAGATATCATGAGTTCGAGTCAAGTTCTCTAAATCCCCAGCAAAGCTGCCAGAAACTGTAGACCGCCTGAACTTTGCTCCGCGCGCGAGGGCGCGAATCGTTGTTCTAGCTATTACAGTTCGGACTCCTATCACAGTTCTGAATCTAATCTCACAAAGTGCAATGTAAGACTGATAAATCACCAAAGAGTCCAAATCCGGCAAATCGTTTTGGAAAATCGATTTTAATCAAAAAGCGCCAAACATGGACTGCTTTGCCAGATTTCAGAGTCGCCACCTAAATACTTTGTTTTTGGGAAATTTAGGAAACCCTGACTCGTGCCTAAGGCCACGTGTCCGTCATCACCAAAGTTGCCTCGGCTCAAAAACTTGGGTACGAGAAAGGAAGGTCCTGAAATGAGCACCCCCGCTCGCCCAATCAAAGATCGGCCTCTACTAACATGATATGTTGTTTTTGAAAACACATGTGTTCTTATTCCGGTTGTTAATCTAATTTACTATGTGATACGTACAACATACAAGTATAGACTAAATCACTCAATTTGGAACAAAACATCTCATGTTTGTTTTTTTCGAAAATAGTTTGGAGTTGCTACTCCCAAGTAGGCTAAGTCGCGGATTTGCCACCCTCAAGTGGGCTTAAAAAACAACATGATTTTGCCGCTCCGCAAAGTGGGCTTAAAACTCGCATTTTGATGAATTGTTCTAATTCAAGCAATGAAGCCCTCATCCACAGGCATTAATGCAGTTATATCATTTAAGCAAATAGCCTCATGGCAAGCATGCTGACATGGAAACGCTTACACACATGCAAGGATGCTAAAGCATAAAAACTTACCTAGTACTCTGAGCCAAAACAAAAGCTAGTTAGTAATCATGCATGATCCTAGCTATGTTAAGAATGCCTAATGCAACACATGCAAAATGCAACTAAGATAGGCTCGGCTATTCTAAGATGTCATGTGAATGCAACTTGATAACATGTATTCAAATTGGTATTGAAATACAATGCAGTTTGTATGATGCGCCGAGCCCGGTGCATGCAAGACAGATGAATGGATGCAAACATGCTAGCATAAGTATGCTAATTGAAATATGTCCTAAAACTAGCCATCAAAAGCTGGTAAATAAAAGGGAGAAAGAAATGGGGGTTGGAAGACATGCATCACACATACGCACACTTATTACAACATTTGCCCTCTCGACGGAGGGTCCGAATGAATAAGCTAAGTTAGCTAACCTAAGCTAATTAACTAGTCTAATTAAACTAATTAGACTAATTATTACAAAATAAAATTAATTAACTACTCCTAGTCAACTAATTATTACAAAACGAATCAATTAATTAAACGCATTAACTAATTAATTACAACACTTTTATAAATAAAATAATAGTTTACTCCAAGTTAACAAAAGCACTGAAATGGCCTCGTGACGAGAGATGCACGCATGCTCGGTCGGCTTCACTCAGAAATCCACTATCGTGCCTCATGATGCCTCTGTTTGCACTCTTTTGTACGTCTGAAAATTGTGCCAATTTCCAATATGCTTCTGATCCACCTTAGGAACATGCTGAGGGGTGGTCGGCCAAGAGGAATGGCCATCGACCAAAGTTAATGGTCATCGACCACTTTTGATAGCCGATCGGCAGCCTTTGATGGCCGGTCGGCAGCTTTGATGGCCGGTCGACCACTGATTCTTGCAATTTCTCCTTTTGCTGCAACAGAGCACTAACAGAGGCATGGTAGTGTATTTGTAAGAAAATGTGTGTGCAACCACACTCCTTATCATGTCTCATGCTCAAAGGAGTGTAGTGCTTGGCTCTCGAGCCACCAATCACGTATCTCGATGCATGATGGCCAAAGAGGCCGAGTTGCACAAATCAATGTTAATGAATGCACACAATAACACATAAGACTCGATGAACCTCCACCTTATCATACATGATCAAAGGTGTCAGTGACCTAAGGAATGAGGCATGTTTCATCACTTTGAGTATGAAACGTGCAACATTCCTCATGTTTGAACTGACGTCCAACCCAAACTCAATGCAACACACACAACATGCTAACACAAAGTAATGCAACAACATGCAAGCACAATGCAATGCAACAACATGCAAACAACATGAACATGGAAAGGGCTATGTAATGCAATACTCAATGGACCAAACCAACCTCAAACAAGCCTCATGCATGTCAAGCCAATGGCTAGAACATGCTAAAAATAAAGTCCAAAAGCAAATACAGGCATGCATACACATTGGTTCGCAAACAAGACATGAAGACAACAACTCTCAAACACATCGAATGAGTGGGAAATATGAGAGTGTGACTATGAAATAGGCTCTGAAATCATGTAAGGAATGATGCCAAATCATGCACATAACACAAGCATAGCATGCTAGGAGGCTCAAAACTTAAGGCTAGCAAAGGGACTTGCACCATGGCCATATCAAGCAAGCCCCAAAGGGCCAAGATGACTCAAAATAGTCCCCAAGGCAGGTCAAAATAAGACCAAAAACATGTTTGAACATAGCCAACATATGCTAGGATTAGAGGCGGAAGCATGGAGCATACAAGGCCAATGAGGAATATTACACTACACCTACCAAAACCAAGCATGAGATGACTTTACCAACAAAAATCAGAGTTGTAACATGACAAAATAAGACCAAATACACACTGAAATGGTAGCCCAAAAGCTTAGGCAAGATGGCATACAAGTGAGGCCATGACCAAGGCATAAAGCATGACTCTCCAAAAGCATTGAAAGAGTGAAACATGAGAGAGTATGACCACACTACACACACTGGAATCACATACCAAATGATGCTAAATCATGCAAATAGCCCAAGCAATGCATGCTAGCGACTTGGAAACTCAAAGTTAGTGAGCAAGATTGCACTATGGCTATACAAAGCAAGGCATGCATGACAAAAACAACTTCAAACAGAGCTTAAGCATGGAAAAACATGTGTAAAAGCTTGCTGGGGTGGAGCCAAAATCATGCTAGAATGATGGTCCAAAGCATGATGCATGTTAAGGCAATAGGGAGGATTGCACTACAAGTGCAAGGAGCATGCAAGAGGTGATCAAACCAACCCAAAACAGAGTTATAACATAATAGAAAAGTCACAAAAACATGCCAAGATAGAGCCTCAACATGCTAGAAAGACATGCTACTTTGCAAAGCTACAAGTAGGATTAAACTACAAGTATAAGAAGCATGCAAGAGGTAACCAAGACAGTCAAAAACAGAGTCATGGAAGGTCTAAAGGGTCACAAAAAAGTTCTCAAACAAAGCCTCAAGAAGATAGAACTACATGCTCTTTCGGTGAGCCACCAACACAAGTAAACAAGAGAAGAGGAGGGGGGACAACCCCTTCCTATTTGAGACCTCAAAACCACTTTTCCACCACTAAAATTCCTCTGGATTTCAGTGGTGAAGAGGCCAAACAAAGGTGATCCAAAGGCCTAAAAGAGATGGCTCAAAACAAGGCCAAACAAGGCACAAAATGGGGTAGACCACCCCCAACACCAAAGAAGCCTCAAACAAACACTTTTAAAACTTAAAAATGAAGCTTTTTATAGTTGAAAGTTATGCTAGAAGAAGCATGCAAATAGGGCCAAATAAGCTATGAAAACAAAGCTTTAAAGAGGTAAGAGACTCACCCTTGAAGAACCTCTTTAGAACAGCAACTTCAGAGGCAAAAACCAAGCTTAAACCACTCAAATGCAACCTCCAAGAACCTCAGCTCAGTAGTGAAGGTGTTTCACTAGGTGCTTTAGTGCAAAAGTGTGAAGAAAAGACACTTTTGAGCACAAACAAGTGCAAATAGAGAGAGAGAGAGAGAGAGAAAGAAATATAGAGAGAGAGATATATGTTTTGTATCTCAAATTTTCAGAACCTTTGGAAAGGGAGAGGGACCTCCCCTCTTATAGAAATCCAAGTCTCAAGCTTGTTGAACAAGCTAGAGGCTTGGTTCAATCCCTCCATACACGTATATGGAGGATGAGTTCTATGCTCACCGGCTGTCACAGCTGGCAAGAAAATATCTGCAAAAGAAAATAAAAAGGCCTTGCCAACAAACAAGGCCGACTGGCCAAAAAGGGTGCCGACCGGCCACCACTGATGGCCGATGGAAAGAAGGAATGGCCGATAGGCATGAGGCCTGGCCGATGGGTTATAGGGTTGGCCAACTAGCCACCCTCTTCCCTCAGAAACAAAACCACAAGTTCTTTGTCCAGAACCAAGCACAAAACAGACAAGTTGAGAGGTTCTAGGGCAACGCGCGCAGCCGGGACCTTCAGGAACTCAAAATGAACACGAGCATGGATGATCATTGAGTGTTCAAACGATGACGTCCAAGTCTTGAGGATGATCAAAAATGGGGTGTCTACAGTTGCCCCTCTTTGACAGAACTCGAAAGTCATCAGATGATGGGAGTGAATGTCAAAGCCCAGAGACGACCCATTTTTTACAAGGCCGAAGACTTAGACAAACATACAAGACAACAATGAGATACGCCCGCAGGCAGGGGCAAGATGCAAATGACATGCACAATGCAGAACATAACTTATGATTATGCAAAGAGGGCTATAATAAAGCATTCATGCAAAATAAATACAACATTTTAAGCAATCGAATAAGAAACAATAGTCTCATACATTCCAACAGAAAGGATGCAAGAAAATTATAATTCTCACTACGTCTCACGTGGAGAAAGCCAAAAGCGACTATTGAGAATACCTGGAGTCTCAAACGAAACACCTCCTAGCGTATCAAACGCAAAAGGAGAAAGGCATCCAAACGCGTGTCAAACGCGAGAGGAGAAGGGTACGTCCAAACGCATGTCAAACGCGAGTGGAGAAAGGTAGCAGTCAAACTGAACCGAAACTTCTCTTGAATGAACCATACATAAATATCGTCTGGTTTGACCATCTTCAAATGAACTGTACATACAATATCGTGCCTGCACAAAAGAGAGATTTTGACAAGTACAATATAATAGGAACACATGATCAACGCTATATCAAGATACAATTTCAATACAAGATGAACGCGTGCACATATGATGCCAATGGAAAGGTTCATAGCAATGCAAGTAAAAAGTGCACAACAATGCAAGTGAAACGTGCATAACAATGCAGATAGAATGATGCATAACAACGCAACTGAAGAGGTGCATAACAATACAACTGGAACGTGCATAAAAATGCAAGTGAAAAGGTGCATAACAATGCAACTGGAACGTGCGTTGTGACAACGCAAGTAAAGAGGTGCATAACAATGCAAGTAGAGTGTGCGTGACAACGCAAGTAAAGAGGTGCATGACAATGCAACTAGAGTGTGCGTGACAACGCAAGTAAAGTGGTGCACGACAATGCAACGAGTGTGCGTGACAACGCAAGTAAGGTGTGCATGACAATGCAATAAGTGTGCGTGACAACGCAAGTAAGGTGTGAATGACAATGCAACGATTGTGCATGACAACGCAAATAAGGTGTGCAGGACAATGCAACGAGTGTGCGTGGCAATGCAAGTAAGGTGTGCATGACAACGCAAGTAAGGTGTGCATGACAACGCAAGTAAGGTGTGCATGACAATGCAAGTAACGTTAAATGTATGCTCCATGCAATATTATGGTGCATATTCTATGCAAGAAGGAGAAATATATGTTTTATGCAAAAAATGGCGAACGCATGCTCCATGCAATATTATGATGCATATTCTATGCAAGAGGGAGAAATGCATATTTTTTGCAAAACAACAAAAATGCATGTTCAATGCAACATGCATGCTCTATGCAATGTAATCGTGGATACATATCCAATACAACATGCATATGCTATGCAAATGTGACGATGCATATTCCAGGCGACGACGCAAAACACATGTTCTATGCAACGACATAGAGATGCACATATTCAATGTAAGCATGGTGAAGGCATGTTCTCCACAATGTTGAGATACAACCTCAAAACGAGATGAGGCATGCTCAATGTAAGAGTGAAAAGGCCTATAACAAATGCACACCTTGCAAACATGACAAAAACACTATAATGCAACATATTCAAAAGCAATTTTTGAATCTTGCAACATACAAAAGGATACGAAAAAAATGATACACCTTGTGCGTATCGAGTGCTGTGCATGGAAGACACGGTTCGAGGTCACCACGGAGGACGCTTAAGCTTCAAAAGTGTATTTTCTTGCACTTTCTTGATAGATGAGAGTACAAATCAACAAAACTACCCCAAACAAGGGCATTGCAGGTCCATCGGCCACAAGGGGGAGCCATTGGCCACCCATCGGCCATCAAACAAGCTTATCGGCTAACAATTTGGCCAATCGGCCAAAAGTAGTAGATTCAGGGCAGTTTTGTCCATTTGCCTCGGGTCTTTAAGTATGGGGTTCCAAACCCTATTCTTTCACTTCCTCTTTGCCGAAAAACATTCCTCTCTCTCTCTCGATCACTTTTCCTCCCCCGATCCGAGCTTCAAACGTGTTTTTGATCATCCCACAAACCTTCGATTCGTGAAACCATCGTAGTTTTCAACATTTTGAACCGATTGGAAAGTGACTTTGGTGCCTCTTTCTTGATTTCCTTCACTTGGGGTTTGTTTCCCCCAAGTTACCCTTGGTTTCCGTGCCTTCTTCCGCACGTCGACCTTTTCTTCCATTTTTCACCCCTCGAAGTTGACTTTCAATTGACTTTTCGCATTCTTGCCCATTTTCCATACCTTCGACCATTTTCTCACTCTTCTCGAGATGGCAGATGGCATTCCACAGGGTGGGGCTCCTCCAGGGATGGAGATGGATCCCGAGTTCGAGCTCTTGCTGCTCAGTGTTCGGCCTTTCGATCCGGCGATGTACCAGCCCGAGGTACATGTGTTGCCTCCCGACAGTATTCGCCAGTTCAGGAGCTTCGCGCAAAGTGCTCCGGAGGACCTCCTGCTGCGTGAGCCGGAGTCACACTTATCCTTTGGCGCCGCTAAGGTATACTCTTCCCCTCTACTTTCTGCAATGTAGGTCATGTATCTTAGATAGCCAATACTGCTCTTTATCTGATCATCCCAAACACACTTGTACATCACATGCCTAGTTCACCCTGAGCACATTCATACATGATATCTGTGTCGACCCGAACATATGTACACACTGCACTTCTATCAATTCTAAACACATGCATACACTGTATTTCTGACACTGCTTCGCATATGTTTATCTTTGAACACAAGGAGATTCTCATGCCTTCCAGGGGTATGGGAATACCGTTGCTCGAGATTGGTACATGGAGCTACCCAATGATGTTTGCCACATCGTCGATGGGGTCGGTTTTGGCATATTCTGCATGGGACTCTCGCGCCTCACTGCGAGTTGGCCTTTTCTAGGCGCCTTAGTGGAGAGGTGGTAGGACACCACCGATTCCTTCCACCTTTCTACAATAGGGGAGATGACGATGACTCCCTTTGACTTCTGCATGCTCACTGGCATCGGAG
Organism: Camellia sinensis; assembly: GCF_055761805.1. Lineage (NCBI taxonomy): Eukaryota > Viridiplantae > Streptophyta > Magnoliopsida > Ericales > Theaceae > Camellia > Camellia sinensis. The sequence goes on along the minus strand of NC_138963.1, from coordinate 112,886,313 downwards.
TAGGGGTTGATCCGATCCCTTTCGACACTGATATGGGCGAGTGAGATGCTGCCTAGATCTTTTTGCTCAGCATTCGCGCACCTCTCTCCCAACCAGGGTTCATGAGATATTCATGGTTCAAGGACCAGTTTAGGAGAGAGACGCCGACGACCCACGAGGAGGTCGAGCACTATACCCGGGGGTTTCTCATGTTCTTGTTGGGCACTACTCTCTTCGCCGATCGGGCGAACACCATTGGCCTCTACCTCTTGAGCGCACTGGTGGACGTGACTCGCATCCGGCACTATGACTGGGGTGGCGCAGGCTTGGCCACACTGTATGGATATATGAGTTCCTCATCTCGCCGGAGTGGGCACCTGCTAGGAGAGCAAAGTGGCCAGACCTGTCCACTACTATGACATGTCGAGGACGAGCTAGAGAGACTTATCAGATACCCATCGCTCCTCTCCTGGCTGATCATGAGCTCGTCGGAGTTCGAGGCTCGACCCCGGTATATGCTATACTTTTCATTCTGTACATTCATTTCATTTTAGTTGATATCCCGTAGAATACTAATTATTTCAACACTTTTGCAGGCTTCCATCAAGTACACCGGGCAGGCTCTGGAGCTGTCGGCTTCGGTGATGGGGATGCTGCAAAGAAGCATGGACCTGCTCCGTAATTATGGTATTCCAGTAAGTACTTTCAACTTTCGTCCCAAAACCCTCTATAATCTGCTCCATACTGATCTGATGCATTTCATTGTCAACACTGCATTTGATACACCACATTCACATACCACTCATGGCGCCGATACACTGCATCTCATATACTAGCCACGGCTCTCATATACTGGAATCATTCACCGCTCACGGCGTTCACACACTGCTCACAGCATTCATACACTGTAATCTTTCACCGCCCACCGCGTTCATATACTGCTCACAGCATTCACACACTATAATCATACACTGCATTTGATACCATACTCAACTTGGCATAGCATAACTGATGCATTTGCCAAATATTCTTTTCAAGCCCCATTCCAGATACCAGCCACAGCGGGTGCTTCAGCGGGACCTTCAGTGCCTACTTCCCGAGTGGCAGGGGGAGCGGGACAAGGGACTTCAGTGCGCAGTCGCAGCAGAGTTGGGCGTGCTTACTCCGGGAGTAGTTCACGGGCGCCTGCCCCAGATGACGATGAGTCCGACGAGGAGGCATTGAGTCCACAGTCAGAGTCATCTCAAGATGGAGATGAGGCTAGAGACGGCTCGGGTTCAGACTCTGGCAGCAGAGCTGACAACGGTGGTTCCGGGCCTTCGTCAAGGAAAAAGGCGAGGAGGGGTTCCTGCTCTTGAGGCGACTAGCATCGATTTCAGATGCTTTGTTTTTTGCTTTATTTTTCTTTTTGCTAGTAGTTTTGCACATTGTACTGCCTGAGGCAGGTTTTATGTTCTTTAAAACTTTGTACTCTTTCGCAAAAGAAAACATGATGGAATGAAAACAGCTTTTTTATTGAAAAAGTGTTACATTTGTACATTCTAAGCATCGCATCACATCGCATTACATCACACAGCATGTAAATGAGATTGGACTTTGTTTGAATATTGCACACTCGAATTGCATTGCCTTAATCAGGTAGTGAACCAACTGACAACTGAAAGAACAAAACAACTCGATAAGAAAAACTAGGACTTGACAATGCTAATCAAATGTAAATACAACTCGATAAGCAAAACAAGAACTTAACAATCAACACAAAATACAACTCGATAAACAAAAACGCAACAACTCAATAAACAAATTGAAATAACATAGGCACGACTTCACGAAATCGTCACAAAAAGCATTCGAAGTGGAAGAAGTCACAAGTTCTCAACACCTCCAACACATGGACAGCTCAGAGAACAAAAGGAGAGGCCATCGGCCAGAGTAAAAGGCCATTGGCCACAAGAAATGGCCATCGGCCACCAATACTAGTCGATCAACTAAAAAGATGGTCGGTCGGCCATCAAACTTGGCCGGTCGGCCATCAATGTAGAAAGTGCCCAAATTCTTGACACCTGTCTTCCACCCAACACCTTATCCTCTACAAAAGCCCCAGCTTTGTAGTTTCTCTATTTCAACTCAATTTTTGCACCAAATGGGGGCATTTCTTGTCCAAAATTTCACAAATTGGATTGCTAACTTGGATGGCTCGGAAAAGCTGAATTTTCTAGGCTTCGGAATAAATGCACTATCCACACTGAGCCGCACCCCGCTCTGTTTTCCGTTCCTCCATGCCGCGGCAAGGTGTTGGAATCTGGCCTGTCGAGTGTAGAGAGAAATGGATACCGGTGATCCACTATCAACGTGTGTCTGTCGAGGACGACATATGCTATCGGGTTGAAGCCTACGGATTTTGTGCCTACGACCCATGTGATACGAGCATATGATAATACCAGCCGAGAGGTGATGGGGACTGTGCAAATTCGGACTCAGGTTGGTCCAAGGCAATAGGATATTGATTTTCATGTCTTAGATGTCCTGGCCACCTTCAATCTACTCCTAGGGCGGCCGTGGCTACACCAGGTAAAGGCAGTCTCTTCCACCCTGCACCAAATGCTGAAGTAACCCCACGGGAAGGGGATGGCAATCATTTTTGGGAATTCTTCAATCCATCCACCGCCAGAGGTTTCTACACTAGTTCTGGAGATTGAGCATGGTGTGGAGGATGTATTTCTGTTAGGATTTACCCTAGCTGAGGCCTGGGTTGTACAGAACATGCTAGTTATTGATGAGAGGCTATACGTCAGCGCACAGTCTGTCTACCTTATGAACAAGCTCCAGCACATCCCCGGGATAGGATTAGGGCGAAGTGGTTGGAAAGGCGTTGCAACATCGGCTGAAGTGCTGCACAACGCATATACCTTTGGCTTAGGTTATCTACCTACCAAAGAGGATTGGGCGAGGAAAGGAAAAGAGATGGCCGAAAGAGCCAAAGCTAAGTAGGCCGGGAAGCATTATGAGTTGATGCACCGACCTATCCAAGGGACCCTGAACGGATGCTTTGTCTGGGAGGGGGAAGACTTCTCGTTCTGCGGCTTCCCAGAGCCATGGCTAAATACAGAAAGGTGGCGCTTGCCGGGATTTGAGATTTTCTTTGACTTGCAATTGTCCGGGGATGATGTTGCCGATGAACAGACAGACCCACCAGTTGAGACTGAGCCATGCAAGGAGGAGGATTCCGAGAGCACAGAAATTGAAATGGGGGTAGCACTGGCTTGTCTACTCTCAAATCCTCAGATCATGAAAGAGTGTTTGGGGGATAACTTCTCAGTTTCCATGATCAGGAATGAAGTGGCTGTGAGCCCGTCTTCAAACATTCTGGATGCATCCATCGCACCCTCCTTCGTTTGGCAATACGAGGAGGGCTTTTTATTGAGCAGCATCGGGTCAGGTAGTGAGCCGGAATCTGATTCCACTGAGTCTGTGGAGTCAGAATCAGGTTCCAGCTCGTCTGAGTCTGAGTCCAGTATTCTTGGGGATGATAACCCGGATGCTACTGTCCTGTCCAGGCCGTCTTTTTCATTTTCCTTTAAGTCTGTTGTAACAGAGGAATCAGGCGGACTGGATGTTATTAATGAGAATGGTACGGCTGTGACTTTCGAGTACTTTTCTGTGCCTTTAATTCATTGCATTAATCAGGATTTTCAAAATTTCAATGAAAACGACGAGGAAGAAATTCCTCTAGTTTTGCAATATTTGCTTGATCAAGAGCAGGAGAGGTTTGTAAAACCATTGGTTGATGAAATCACCACAATTAATGTTAGTACTGAGAAAGACCTACGGCTGGTCCAGATCGGGCCCACGTTGTCTTCGGAGGAGCGCGAGCGCTTAGTCACTTTGTTAAAAGATTTCAAAGATGTTTTCGCGTGGTCCTACGAAGACATGCCTGGAATCGATCCTGAGATTGTACAGCACCAGATCCCTCTTGACCTAGAGGCCCGACCTATTAAGCAGAAGCTTCGAAGGATCCACCCGGACTAGGCTCTGAAGATCAAAGAAGAGGTCACCAAGCAGATTGACGCAGGGTTCTTGCTAGTATCCGAATACCCTACTTGGTTGGCCAACATAATTTCGGTGCTGAAGAAGGACGGCAGAATTTGGATATGTGTGGACTTCAAGGATTTGAATAAAGCCAGTCCGAAGGATGACTTTCCTCTGCCGCATATCGATGAATTAGGGGACTTCACTATTGGGCATGCATTGCTCTCGTTCATTGATGGATTTTCAGGGTACAATCAGATTTTGATGGCACCCGAAGATAGGGAGAAGACTACTTTCACCACCCCGTGGAGAACCTATTGTTATAGGGTGATGTCGTTTGGGCTAAAGAATGCTGGAGCTACATATCAACGGGCCGCGACCACGATTTTGCACGACATGATCCATAAAGAGGTTAAGGTGTACGTGGACAACATGCTTGTCAAGTCCAAGGAAAGAGAGGACCACTACACCGCCTTGCAGAAATTCTTTCAACGGATCAGAGAGTATCGGTTGCGACTGAATCCTTAGAAATGTACATTTGGTGTTACAGTAGGGAAAATGCTGGTGTTCTTGATCACACAAAGGGGTATCGAGGTCAATCCTTCTAAAATCAAGGCCATCTTAGAAATGCCACCACCGAGGACTGAAAAGGAGGTGCGAGGCTTTCTAGGTAAAGTACAATTCATAAGACGGTTTATTGCAAAATTAACCTTGACTTGTGAACCACTGTTTGGTCTCTTAAAGAAAGGAAAGAAATTCCAATGGGACAATTGATGCCATGTTGCTTTCGAGCAGATCAAGTAATATTTATAGAACCCACCTGTGTTGTCACCGCCTGAGCCGAGGAAACCGTTGATTCTGTACCCATCAGTGACTGAAACGACAATGGGTTGCATGCTTACATAGGAGTCTAAGGACAAAGTGGAGAAGGCTATCTACTACCTGAGCAAGAAAATGCTGGATTACGAGACCCGCTACATTCCGCTGGAGAAGGCTTGTCTGGCCTTGGTATGGGCTACCAGGAAGCTGAGGTACTACCTGTTAGCTCACTCTGCAATACTGGTTTCGAGATTAGATCCCATCAAATATCTCTTTGAGAAAATAGCACTTACGGGTAGGCTAGCCCGTTGGTTGCTTCTGCTTTTCGAATTTGATCTGAAGTACATAACGCGAAAGTCAGTGAAAGGGAGAGCGGTAACGGAGTTCCTAGCCGATCACCCAGTTGAAGGGAATGAAGCAGTTGAGTATTTATTCCCGGACGAGGCGATTCTGCATGTTGAAGAAGAGACCTGGACGATGTACTTTGACAGAGCATCAAACCAATACGGGTATGGGATAGGGGTGTTGCTGATAGCACCCGACAATTCTTGTATACCTTTATCTTCTATGATAGACATTCCTTTTGGAGTCCAGATGCGTCCGATCATCATCGAACAGAAATTCATGCTGGCCTACGAGCTGATTGCTACCATTGAGGTACAAGATGAGAATCCCTGGTATTACGATATCTGGAACTTCTTGGAAAAGGAAGCGTATCCACCAGGGGCAAATGCCAAAGATAAGAGGGTAATTCGAAGAATAGCTACTCAGTTCATCGTCTACGGGGGTAAACTGTACAAGAGGGGTCATCTCGGGATGCATAAACTGTGTGTTGATACTGAAGAATCCAAGCGCCTAATGGAGGCCATCCATCGAGGAGAGTGCGGAGCGCACATGAACGGGGTGATGCTAGCCCGGAAGATCCTTAGACAGGGTTATTATTGGTCCACCATGGAGGAGGATTGTATTGGCTTTGTCCGACAATGCCACAAATGTCAGATCCATGCAAACCGCATGAACATTCCACCGTCAAAGCTGTACAACATGACTTCACCATGGCCGTTTTCAGTTTGGGGGATTGATGTGATTGGGGCTGTCTCTCCGAAGGAGTCCAACGGGCATGAGTATATTCTAGTAGCGATAGACTACTTCACGAAGTGGGTTGAGGCCCAATCTTATGTGGTGTTGAAGGCATCGCACGTCGCTAAGTTCATCAGGAACAACATCATCTGTCGCTACGGGGTCTCGAACGAGATTATTTTGGATAATGGTTCCTACTTCAAGAAAGAGGTGATCGACTTGTTGGGGAAATACAACATGGCTTTTCATAAGTCATCTACATATCGGCCGCAAACCAACGAAACAGTTGAGGCCGCCAACAAGAACATCAAGCACATTCTACAGAAGATGGTGGAAACCTAAAGGGACTGGCCAGATAAGCTACCATTTGCTCTTAAGGGCTACCGGACTTCAATTCGAACTTTTACTGGGGCAACTCCGTATTCCTTGGTTTATAGGATGGAGGCTGTTCTGCCTATCAAAGTTGAGGTTCCGTCATTGCGGGTATTGGCTGAGTGCCAGATAGTTGAGGCAGATTGGTAGCAAAGCAGGTTCGAAGAACTCATGCTCTTTGACAAGAGAAGGCTGAAAGCACTGTATCACGTCCAGGGTTATCAACGAAGAATTGCCAGGGCTTTTAACAAGAAAGTTGAGTCCCGAAATTTAAAAGAAGGAGATTTAGTGCTCAAAGACAACTGAGCTCACATCCATGACCCTAGGGGCAAGTTCAGACCCAATTGGACTGGCCCTTACATCATCAAGTCTATCTGGTCAAGTGGAGCTATCGTTCTGATGGACCTAGATGGCCTAGAGTTCTCCCAGCCAATCAACATGGACAAGTTGAAGAAATACTATCCCTGAGTGGCTCGCTAGGCCAAAAACTCGAAAGGGCAACCTAGGCAAAAGTTAGAGCATGAAAAAATTGAAATAATAAAAACTGAGCTCGCAAGGTTAAAAACCCAGAAAGGGCGGCTTTGGTAAAAGTTAGAGCGCAAAAGGAGAGGGTTAATATACGAGTGAACCTGAACCGAACTACATAAGGCTTGATTCCCATCTTTGAGATACGTAGGCAACTTCATCCTGAAATCCAGCCATAAACACTTCCAAATCAACTTTGTCCGTTTGATCATGTTGGTCATCTTTGTCTATTTTGCATTCAAGAGCTCGGTTGTGATCTCTAGTACAGTGCTATTCAAACTAGGGGCAACTTTTCAGTTGCTGGATTCGGGGTTGTGCATCTCAGTGATAGATCTCGGGCATGTCCAGTTGTGATCCATATCGAAAATGGTTTTGCTCAAATTAATCTTTTTACAACTTAGACCATTTTTGGACCAAACGAAAAATTTGCAGTACCCACAACCTTCAATTACATTGATTTCATACAGAGTTCTCCTACTCTTAAATACAAATTGAAGTTGCTTTTTATTACATTCATAAAGAAAACTTGAAAGTACTAATTAAAGCAAATAAACTCGGGGCATAGTCAGGTGTTCCTACGTCCCCTCCCAGAGCTTGTGGAAGCCTCTGATGCCAAAGTAGGCCCAACCTTTGCCTCTTCATCTAGCCAAGCTATGCACTCATCAGAGAGGGTGCAACTGAAAGTGGGAACGAGGGCCAGAAGCTCTCTCGTCCTCCATGCTGTGGCATACCGAGCTAGCTGTGCGCCTCAGACCGAAAATGCAGCAGGGTACTCTATCCCCTCTTCCGGGCAAGTCTGATCATGCCCAAATTGGCGCCGGATTCGAAAAGGAAAGTAAAAGACACAATGTGTCAAGTCGATCAACTAAATCCCGGGTTGGTGAGACATGCTGTAACTCATCGTCGGCAGATTGAGCCAAAGGCAGCGCAAAGCAATATTGACAGCGGACAAACTGTACATCCATTTGCACCACCATCCCTCATCGAGGGCATCGACTAGACGTCGCCGGAAGAAATAGCCGCGAGCTGAATATGCTGGGCATGAGTCCACAACCTTCAACTTATCCATCAACCATATCTGGGGAGGGATGAAAAATGAGAGATTAAAGAATAGAGAGGTGTACGTGCAGAGAAAAGTGAGAAAAGGGTTTTGAGAGAAAAACCGAGCCTGAGGGCCGAGTGATGTGAGAAATATATGTGAGATAGGGTGGGAAACTGTCACACCCCAAACCCGCCCCTAAAAGTTTGGGCATGACCTCTTTAGAGACGGACATGTAACCTGGTAATATAACATACGGGGCCTTATCGGAAGCACAAAAATAAATAGATAAATAATAATGAACAATTAAACTCCATTGAGCTACTCCTACATGCCAGGATCTCATTCATCACATGCATTATACCGGATAAATAAAGTTCCAAACTATATCTCAGAGTATGTACATACACATTTACAGTTCCAGCCCTAAAGTCGGGCGTATACAAAAACAAACATGAAAGGTATCTACAACAACCTTAGATGGACACTCATAAGCAAACCAACATCTTGACAACTTAAGAAATTAAATGACTTAAACAGTGCCTGAACATATGAAGGTTGACAAAAGGAAGCGGCGTCTTGGCTAGGACTGACCGCCTGATTGGTGACCTACAGAAACAGACAAAACAGAGGGTGAGTCGGGCTCAGTGAATAGTAATATATAAATAAACCAATGCTTAACGTGAAACATAATTCATATCAATGAATAAAAAGGTGCAGAGTTCAAACAGTTAGTCAGAATCTGTGCAAAGTACATAACGGCCTTAGGCCCAATCCTGCAACATAAACATAATGGCTATAAAGCCTTTGAAACATGGTGGCACGAGGCCCTTGAAACGTGTGGCATGAGGCCCTTGTAACTTGTGGCATAAAGCCCTCGTAACATATGGCACTAAGGCCCTTGAAAATGGCATGAAGCCCTTGTAAACATATTGGCATTAAAGCCCTTGAAAATGGCATAAAGCCCATGAAAGTGGCATAAAGCCCTTGAAAATGGCATGAAGCCCTTGAAAAGTTGGCATGAAGCCTTTGGACATGCATATATGAACCCAAGAGGTGTCTCACACGGACTCTAGAGGTAACTCACAATGTAGCACTTAGTTCCGTGTAGCACTTTGTTTCATTTCATAACAACTTATACGGATGGCTATAAGCCTCATAACTTTCACAGAATGGCTTTCAGCCTCATAACTTTCACATATGTATGGACTCAAGAGGTGTCTCACATGGACTCTAGCGGTGGCTCACAATGTAGCACTTAGTTCCAAGTAGCACTTTGTTCCATACCAATAATCATTAGGTCTTACAGACCAAACCATACATGTAATGTCATACCCCGGAAATAAATTCATACATATGCATTATGCTTGAATCATAAATAGAAATCAGAATTCATACTTGCTTATACTTGGCACTGTAATAGTGCTAGCAAATCAATAATAAGAATTTTTTTTTTGTTCGTTCCATAAAGGAATCCCCCAACATTGTGAACTTGTAGCATACTTGAACATGTACATACATAAACTGGTAACATACGTAAACTTGTATCATACTTAACCTTGTAACATACTTAAGCTTGTAACATACTTTAAACTTGTAACATACTTAAACTTGAACATACTTAAACTTGTAACATGCTTATACTTGTAATATACTTGAACTTGTAACGTACATACAATTGTAACTTAATTATTTAAACCACGGTATTATTACCCCCGGGTAAGGGCCATGTGCTAAGGATATCATGAATTCATTAATTCAAACGTAACATATCATAACTAGAGCATTTCTTGATTATTTAGACTTGTTGGCCTTTAGCTCTTACATATATTGGCATTAAACTTGTTGGCATTAAACTTGTTGGCATTTAGTCCAAACATTATCATAGCAAACTTATTTCAGAGTCTTACAGAATTCCAGAACCATAGGAGGGTTGTTTCATTCTTTCTCTTACTTATGTACTTTCCTTGAATCATTTACACAAACACATAACATTTATCTTCCTTGAATCATTTATATACATATAACATTTATCTTCCTTGAATCATTTACATACATATAACATTTATCTTCCTTGAATCATTTATATACATATAACATTTATCTTCCTTGAATCATTTACATACATAAGTAACGGAATTAACAGAATACTAATGGCAACATTAGCGGTGGTAAAGCGTACTACTACTCACAGTGTTCAGGTGCGTGGTCCGTCCTTGTAGCTAATCCTACACAAGTCACGTAATTCAAACATAATTCATCATAGTACAACATCATTTAGTTCATTAACACCATTTGCAATTCAACATAATACAAAATAAACCCTTGAATCTCATTTTAACATTCCAAAACCGAGTTCATGTCATCCATATCCTTACTAAATTATTCCCCTAATTTTTCCTTTCCATGATAGCATGAATTCCAACATTTATAACAAAATTCATTCGCAAATTTTAAACATAATTTCCAAATATTTCCAAATTCCAATTAAACTTGAACACATCTAATTCAACACCTCAATTTCATTATTCTACTTTCAATTTGGGCCAAACACATTGGGTATCATCATTAATCAACCTAGGGTTTCAAGAAAAATGAGGATTTTTAACAAAAATTCACACTTATTAAATCGCCACTTTTAATTCCAATTTTCCCAATGATTCTACATCTAGGATTCACAATTCACCGTTTTAACCCACCAATTTAACTTCCAACATCTCAAACTCTAAATCCCCAAATCTCATAATATGCCCTAGATGATAAAAATGAAAATTTTTGCATTAATATAATGAAGTTACCATAAATCTATCCATAGATGTAAGTATTGAGGAGATCTAGAACCCCTACCTCGAAGAACAAACAAAGGAGCGAGCTTGGATGAGATTCCACCTCAATTTTGAAATTCAATCGGTTGGAAATGTTGACCATTTCTTGTTCTCCATCCTTGATACAAGATCCATAGAGGATTTGTTGATAAAAGTGGAGGAAATCAAGGTTTTGGAAGCTAGGGTTTCGGACATGGAAGAGGGGAGAAGAAGAGAGGAAAAGAAATTGCAAGAAATGGTCCAAAATTCCGGTTTTTAGAGCTGCTATCCCGCACAGACCGCACGTGCGGCGCTATTCCCCGCACGTGCGGCTCTGCTTCCAGCACAGATGTGAAAACTTCAAACGGGTATAACTCTCTCATCGGGACTCCTTTCTAGGTCGTTCTTGTGTCCAAATCGAAGCTCCGGAAATAAGCTTTCCAATGGTTCTAACCTCACATTCAAATTCAAAGTGTGGAAAAAGAAAAGGACAAATGAATGACGGCTGATCGTAGGTTAATTATTCGAATTAAATTCGTTGGTCCAATCTTACTTTACCATCATACCACCACCTCAAACAATACCCCAAAATAAGGTAAGAACATTCCAAATACACTATTAAGAATGTCAAAAATGAACCCATGCTCGAGCGGAGGGTAAAAAAAAATTCCAAGCCGATACAGTAAAGGTCGCCATAACTCAGCAGATAAGTCTTTAATTCCGATAGATATAGTTGAATTAAAACACATTAACCCCTAATTAAATAAGGATGACTTTCTATACGCATTTTGGGGTCATTACATTCTCCCCACCTTAAGAAGTTTGGTCCTCCAAACTTGATTCACCTTGTCACCAGTCTAGTTCATTCTGGACATATAACATTTCTCAATCATTTCATAAATTATCAAACATAATTCAAACTTGGCAAGTTCACTAGGAACTCCCATTATCATAATTCCTCAAAGGTATATGCTTCTTATAACAATTAGACCCAGAATAGCAATCAAGTTCTAGATCAACGACTTCATGGCTCTTTGCTCATTATCTGAATTAGACTTATCAGTTCAAATCAAATCTCTAACAGACTCCAAATACCAACTTAAATCTCATATCAAGGAATTACATGTTCATAAAATCAAATACAGATCAAGCCTTAATGATCATACTTCCCAAATTGTTGTAAGGTAATAAGCATTTAAAATCCATACTGGTTTAGAAGATCTCAAAATCAACATCATGACATTAAGCACACAATACATTTACCATAAAGGTATTATATTCTTGTTCTATATTTAGTAAAACATTCCTATCATGGACAAAAACATTTTCCAAACATACGTAATACATAAAGTTCTTTAAACCCTCCATAATTATATACAATACGTTGTTCAGAGATATTACTTAGAAACTTATCAGACCTTGCAAAGATATCGGATGATGGAATAATTCCCAATAGCATTAAACTTATTTAAACTTTGACAGAACAATCTCCGGTTCAACTTATAACAGATAAGACAGAATAGCTTGAAGCTCAACATAAAGCCTTCATCAAGCATGCCACAATCAATTATCAAATGAAGAACTCGTTCATGCATAGCAAGATATCTCTTTCAGAAAACTTGTCATACCTTGAACATTCGGAGTTCCGTAGCATATCTAGTCATCTTGGGAAAATTATCCAGAAAACTTATCATATCGAACGTAATCATCATTCCTTAATTCGTAACGTAATATATCAGAAAATAAAGCATTGCTTGTCATATCATGTCATTGTCGTGCGCTTAACAAAATAGAATAATTCAATTCTTATAGAGGTCACTGTAGACATAACTTTCTCTTGCAGCCGGTTATACGTAACATGATTCAGCTGTTATACAAAACACAACTTATCAAAGTACGTATCACAATAACTTTCCAAATCATAGGTCCAAACAGTACCACGACAAGGAAGACATAACTATATCATAATTAAAAAAAAAAATTCCATACGTCGCGTTTAAGCAATTCATCTAAATAAATGATAAGCAACTATCAGTTCAAAAATAACAACCAAAGACGTTAATTCCTTAGGTCCAGTCCATGGTCAACTTATACAAGGTTATACTTGCCAGAAGTATCGAATGTAATTGTTGGTATGACATCTCGAACTAACACAGATCACATAAGTTTCATTCTAATGACCACTCATTTGCAAATTACAATAAAGGAACAGCCTTAAATTAAGTCTCATATAAATATTTCATCCTTAATCAATAATGGTGGGTTTATGATAATAATACGTTAGGTTCAGAATAAAAACACATCAGAGCAAAATTATGTCCTTCAGTCAAATGGCAGTTCACAAAAGAAACACAATTTCCCTATATCATTAAACTTCTATAAAACTCTACCGAACATTATGTGATCACAAATCATGATACTTGTATTTATTAACATTCCAGTTAGCAATTTCAACATTCTAACTCTTGATTACGAATTCCATGTTCGTTATCAATCATTAAATATTTTAATCATAATAATTTCATGAATTGTCAGCTACCATAATTCTAATGTCTCTCATCATTTCATGTTTCCAGAACTCAACATGTTTGTACTTCCCATTAGCCAAGTCAAAACACTACAATTTCATAAACCTTAGCCTTTTGTTTCCTTATACATATCTCGTAGAGAAATATTGATTACAGATTACAATTTACACATAACAAAACAGATTATAAATGGTAGAGTGAGATTTCAAATTTCAAAGTTCAAAGTTTAGCTTACAGGTTTCCATAAACCAATTACACTCGCTAAGAGAGGTCATTATATGCCTAACTTCTTCTTACAGTCAATCATACTCAATACACTTTCAATTAGTACGCGACCATATTTTATCAAACTACTCAAATGCAGTACTTTCTCAAAATCACAGATCTAAACTTGATCATGGTGAGGAAAACATAACTCTAGCTTAAAGTTAGAGTATCACACATAGCATTTCCTTTGTTCTTAGAAATATCACATGCTTAGAGTTTAATCAATTCACCCATTCACTTTGAGAGATGCTAAAAAGATGACTAACAACCGACAACATACATTTTAATCTTTACATATAAGTCGTCTTACCGACCAGTTCAAACCCTCACCACGCTTCCGCTGCGCAACTTTATTGATTAAATCCCATCTGCAGATCTTACCATGTTCTGCATAGCAATCAATCACAATATATACAAGAAATGTATAACAGACATGAATAATAACCATTGCGGTTAGCGTCATTACATATACCCTTATCGTTGCTATCAATTCCTTTCATATGCACGAAAGATGTCATGCATGATGCCTAAGTCTTTTCTAGACATCCTAAAGCTCAATGGAGTCGTGTGTGAGATAGCAACTCGTGCTCTGATACCACTTGTCACACCCCAAACCCGTCCCTAAAAGTTTGGGCATGACCTCTTTAGAGACGGACATGTAACCTGGTAATATAACATACGGGGCCTTATCGGAAGCACAAAAATAAATAGATAAATAATAATGAACAATTAAACTCCATTGAGCTACTCCTACATGGCAGGATCTCATTCATCACATGCATTATACCGGATAAATAAAGTTCCAAACTATATCCCAGAGTATGTACATACACATTTACAGTTCCAGCCCTAAAGTCGGGCATATACAAAAACAAACATGAAAGGTATATACAACAACCTTAGATGGACACTCATAAGCAAACCAACATCTTGACAACTTAAGAAATTAAATGACTTAAACAGTGCCTGAACATATGAAGGTTGACAAAAGGAAGCGGCGTCTTGGCTAGGACTGACCGCCTGATTGGTGACCTACAGAAACAGACATAACAGAGGGTGAGCCGGGCTCAGTAAATAGTAATACATAAATAAACCAATGCTTAACGTGAAACATAATTCATATCAATGAATAAAAAGGTGCAGAGTTCAAACAGTTAGTCTGAATCTGTGCAAAGTACATAATGGCCTTAGGCCCAATCCTGCAACATAAACATAATGGCTATAAAGCCTTTGAAACATGGTGGCACGAGGCCCATGAAACGTGTGGCACGAGGCCCTTGTAACTTGTGGCATAAAGCCCTTGTAACATATGGCACTAAGGCCCTTGAAAATGACATGAAGCCCTTGTAAACATATTGGCATTAAAGCCCTTGAAAATGGCATAAAGCCCTTGAAAATGGCATGAAGCCCTTGAAAAGTTGGCATGAAGCCTTTGGACATGCATATATGAACCCAAGAGGTGTCTCACACAGAGTCTAGAGGTAACTCACAATGTAGCACTTAGTTCCGTGTAGCACTTTGTTTCATTTCAAAACAACTTATACGGATGGCTATAAGCCTCATAACTTTCACAGAATGGCTTTCAGCCTCATAACTTTCACATATGTATGGACTCAAGAGGTGTCTCACATGGACTCTAGCGGTGGCTCACAATGTAGCACTTAGTTCCAAGTAGCACTTTGTTCCATACCAATAATCATTAGGTCTTACAGACCAAACCATACATGTAATGTCATACCCCGGAAATAAATTCATACATATGCATTATGCTTGAATCATAAATAGAAATCAGAATTCATACTTGCTTATACTTGGCACTGTAATAGTGCTAGCAAATCAATAATAAGAATTTTTTTTTTGTTCATTCCATAAAGGAATCCCCCAACATTGTGAACTTGTAGCATACTTGAACATGTACATACATAAACTGGTAACATACGTAAACTTGTATCATACTTAACCTTATAACATACTTAAGCTTGTAACATACTTTAAACTTGTAACATACTTAAACTTGAATATACTTAAACTTGTAACATGCTTATACTTGTAATATACTTGAACTTGTAACGTACATACAATTGTAACTTAATTATTTAAACCACGGTATTATTACCCCCGGGTAAGGGCCATGTGCTAAGGATATCATGAATTCATTAATTCAAACGTAACATATCATAACTAGAGCATTTTTTGATTATTTAGACTTGTTGGCCTTTAGCTCTTACATATATTGGCATTAAACTTGTTGGCATTTAGCCCAAACATTATCATAGCAAACTTATTTCAGAGTCTTACAGAATTCCAGAATCATAGGAGGGTTGTTTCATTCTTTCTCTTACTTATGTACTTTCCTTGAATCATTTACAAAAACACATAACATTTATCTTCCTTGAATCATTTATATACATATAACATTTATCTTCCTTGAATCATTTACATACATATAACATTTATCTTCCTTGAATCATTTATATACATATAACATTTATCTTCCTTGAATCATTTACATACATAAGTAACGGAATTAACAGAATACTAATGGCAACATTAGCGGTGGTAAAGCGTACTACTACTCACAGTGTTCAGGTGCGTAGTCCGTCCTTGTAGCTAATCCTACACAAGTCACGTAATTCAAACATAATTCATCATAGTACAACATCATTTAGTTCATTAACACCATTTGCAATTCAACATAATACAAAATAAACCCTTGAATCTCATTTTAACATTCCAAAACCGAGTTCATGTCATCCATATCCTTACTAAATTATTCCCCTAATTTTTCCTTTCCATGATAGCATGAATTCCAACATTTATAACAAAATTCATTCGTAAATTTTAAACATAATTTCCAAATATTTCCAAATTCCAATTAAACTTGAACACATCTAATTCAACACCTCAATTTCATTATTCTACTTTCAATTTGGGCCAAACACATTGGGTATCATCATTAATCAACCTAGGGTTTCAAGAAAAATAAGGATTTTTAACAAAAATTCACACTTATTAAATCGCCACTTTTAATTCCAATTTTCCCAATGATTCTACATCTAGGATTCACAATTCACCGTTTTAACCCACCAATTTAACTTCCAACATCTCAAACTCTAAATCCCCAAATCTCATAATATGCCCTAGATGATAAAAATGAAAATTTTTGCATTAATATAATGAAGTTACCATAAATCTATCCATAGATGTAAGTATTGAGGAGATCTAGAACCCCTACCTCGAAGAACAAACAAAGGAGCGAGCTTGGATGAGATTCCACCTCAATTTTGAAATTCAATCGGTTGGAAATGTTGAGCATTTCTTGTTCTCCATCCTTGATACAAGATCCATGGAGGATTTGTTGATAAAAGTGGAGGAAATCAAGGTTTTGGAAGCTAGGGTTTCGGACATGGAAGAGGGGAGAAGAAGAGAGGAAAAGAAATTGCAAGAAATGGTCCAAAATTCCGGTTTTTAGAGCTGCTATCCCGCACAGACCGCACGTGCGGCGCTATTCCCCGCACGTGCGGCTCTGCTTCCAGCACAGATGTGAAAATTTCAAACGGGTATAACTCTCTCATCGGGACTCCTTTCTAGGTCGTTCTTGTGTCCAAATCGAAGCCCCGGAAATAAGCTTTCCAATGGTTCTAACCTCACATTCAAATTCAAAGTGTGGAAAAAGGAAAGGACAAATGAATGACGGCTGATCGTAGGTTAATTATTCGAATTAAATTCGTTGGTCCAATCTTACTTTACCATCATACCACCACCTCAAACAATACCCCAAAATAAGGTAAAAACATTCCAAATACACTATTTAGAATGTCAAAAATGAGCCCATGCTCGAGCGGGGGGTAAAAAAAATTCCAAGCCGATACAATAAAGGTCGCCATAACTCAGCAGATAAGTCTTTAATTCCGATAGATATAGTTGAATTAAAACACATTAACCCCTAATTAAATAAGGATGACTTTCTATACGCATTTTGGGGTGATTACAGAATCATTACCTGCAGCAGTAGTGGACTCCTCACAAATCTACTCGTCTCTCGACGATTGAAAGCATCCAAACCCATCAATGTCTTAGTTAGTGTCATGGCAATACAGCTCTTGCCCTCTTTTAAGCATTGGGCAACCTCAATCAAATGGACGCTAGACCCTCCGGAGCCTGAGGCAAGCAAGAAATGAGACAGCATGCACAAACAGATGGCGTGTCGTCGAAAACTCTGCCAGTGATGATCGCCGCGGTCACCGACATCTAAAAACCGACGAATCAGGCTCGGAATGTCCAGTTCTCCATCGCGGATCAAAGACTGAGCGTCATGCAAAGTGAGTCCGCACATCCGTCCTAAGGCTTGGATGTAGCCGAAGCGGAATTAGGACAAAGTTTATTCATCTCTCTGAGATTCCATCAAAGCTTGGAAGTCTTCGAAAGTGGGACACATCAGTTGGAGATGCCCTTAGGTGTATGTAATATAATGTTTGTTTTGCTTATGTGGTTATAATTTGAATGGTAACAATAACACTAGCTGGTGTGCATTTTAATTTTAATTTTTTTTAGATTGCAGAGAACTAGTTGATGTGTATTGTTTGATATTTAATTTTTTTTTATATTTGATTTGTTTGGAATTGTAAAGTACAAGCTGGTATGCATTTTTCAATTTAATTTGTTGAGATTGCAGAGCGCTTACTAGTGTGCTTTATTTGGTGTTTAATATTTTTTTTTTTTATTACAGAACATTAACAAGTGTACAATAGCTTTAATTTATATATTTTGTTTAGCATTTACAAATTTTTTTTTTTTTACTTGCTCTTATATTTTGATTTGCAATATTGATAAACATTATCGATGATATGTTTGTTTCTTAATTTACATTAAAGCTAAAGAAGTTGTTATTTTATTTGAATTCTAAAGACATTAAAAATTTTATCAAAAATTTTACCAAATGTCTCGCATGGGTGTGGAACCTACATGATTATGTGCGTCTCACACCCATGTGAGACATTTGGTAGAATTTTTAGCATTACTCTATAATAATTGTACTATTAAAAAAATTAAATTTTCTAAAAAAAAAACTATTATTTAGGGTGAAAGGAATATAAAAAATAAAATATATATATATATATATATATTAATTTTTTTAATAACGTTTCAATTTTTTAACTAAAATTGTATGTCAAATATGCCTATATAAAAAGACAGTAATGCTACAGCCCCAAGCGGATGACCGGAAAAATTATCGAAAATGACTTTTTATTAGCTACCAGCCTAGCAAACGGTCCCACCATTTCACTCTCGACGTGATGTTTTATTTAGGCTTAGTTTGGCATAATACAAAAAAAAATCAAAAAATTAAAAAATTACTATCTTATTTAAATCACAGCATCTTTTTGTCACATCACTTCAAACCTAACTCATATTTCATATTTTTTCGTAAAAAGACGAAAAGTGCACTTATTTAAATCATCCTAAATAACCTCTAATCTCATGGAAATCTGTGTCATCAACTCCAAAAATATTTCAAGTAGGAAAATGTTATGAATCTTAAATAAATTATCAATTTTTTTATCAAATTTTTTATATAAGTATGAGATTCACACAAATTATATGTGTATAAATCTCATATTCATGTAAAAAACTTGATAGAAAATTTAATAATTTATTTGAGATCGTTAACATAATTCTTTCAAGTAAGATACTAGAGGTTGTTTGGCAATCAATTTCTTGGATAAAACAAGCATCAAAGATAAAATATATTAAATAAGTTAATAAAATAAAATATCATATTCAAATTATAGTCATTTAATTTTTTTTCTTACAAAAATAAAAATAAATAAACCTAATCAAAGAAACTTTTAACCCCAAACTAAAATAATTAAAGAACTAAGCGATAGTTTGGGATATTCTAAATAAATGTACTTTTTGACTTTTTATAAAAAGATGTGTAGAAAAATAGAGAAGAAATATTAATTGATGTGACTCAAAAAAAAATAAAAAGATAGACTAAAATAAGTTATGTCAAATCACCCCTACCTAAAAAAAACTAATTACCAAACGACCACTAATAAAAGAAGGGACAATTACGCTCCAGTTGGGGCAGGGGATTTTATTTATTACTCAGTGGGCGAATTTCAAAGTGAGTAGGAAACTCAAAATTAATTATCAACTCATGGGAAATTTATCCCCAGTCACGCGCCTATCCTATCATTTCCCCCCACGTCTCTCTACTTTCTCTCTCTTGTATGCTCTCTTCCTCTCTCTCTCTCTCTCTCTCTCTCTCTCTCTCTCTCTCTCTCTCTCCTCTTTATATCTCACGTTTCTCTTGCCTCTCATTTCTGTCTTCTTTCTTTTTTTGATAATTATAAATACACCCCGAAAGTTTACTAAAAATATGAATTGTCTCCTATAATTTAAAAATTATAAATATTTCTCTATTAGAATTATTTATTTAACATAATTAATTAAAAAAGTGAAATTTCTAACTGTTCATCCATACAATAATAAAATTATCTAAATTATTAATTGAAATAATATTTTAACATTATTAAAAATTGTTAATTAACTTGATAATTTATTAATAAAATGATCTATTTATTATGAAATTAGAAACCTTAAAGGACATAATGTAATTTCTAGAATCACAATGGTAATTTGTAATTTAAATAAATCTCAGGAGATGTGTTTGTAATTTACGTTTCTTTTTTCATATCTTTTAAACTGTTACTTATTTTAATAAACTATATATAACTTTTAATACAGAAATTTCATTTCTATAAAAATAATATCATTAAAAATATATTGACGATATCTTTAAAATAAGATTAATATTAAATATATAATTTTTAAATTATAAAAAATAATAACTTAAAATGGATATAAAAAAATTATACAATTAAAATGAAATATATGACTCAAATTAATATAAATTAAAAAAATATTTAAAATTAATTAAATAAAAGAAAAAAATATCAATAAGTGGTAATAAAAATAAAAGATAATAATATTCAAATCATACAAATATTAATTGAAACTGTAAAAATAAAAAATAAAAATATTCAAAATGTACATAATTAACTAAAACAAAATGAATAAAAACAATAATATTTAACCATACAAATAATAAAGCAATCCAAACAATAAAAATAATAATTAAACCATACAAATATTATTTTTTATTTTTACTAACTCAAATCAGACAATAAAATTTAATACAAATATTAACTCAAACCACACAAATAAAAATGATCACTAGTCACATATATTTTAGCGCTACAAATAGTTTCAAAACAGTAGAATACGACAAATTCATTTCACCATATTTGGTTAAATTCTATGTCCTATTTTTCTATAATTAAAAAAAAAAGAAAGAAAAAATTAGTTTAGTAAAACAAAATATCAATTTCATATGGTCCTAACTTTTTTAAGGTGCAAATTCAAGCTGTGTAGGGTGCAAGTCAGTAACAATCCCGACCCATGATCAACTGTTAGACCATGATTAAGCCATGAAAAAGTATGCCTCATAAGTAATTAAGATGAAATCCTGAGTTAATTACATGCGCATTGCATTATTTGTGTTTGTATCTGTTAACTGTAGGAATATCTGTTTGTGTCTTTGTTTTGTTCTGTGAATTGAAGTGCTTATCGGCATCCGATCATGAAATTGACTTGAATTATGTGTTAGTTGGAATTTTTAGAACATTATGGTTGGTTTAATTGAAATTCAATTCGGAGCGAAATAATTAGAATAAAATAGTACAAATTTGTTTAAGCTGAGTCAAACTTAATTAAGTTCCTTATTTGAGCCTATATAAGGCATAGATATCACTTTGAGACATCTTCTCTTCATCACTTTGAGCCTAAAAAAGTGAGAGAGAGAAAGGGACCAAAAGAGTTTGGGATTAAACTTTGAGTTTTGAAAGGAAATTGCTAGGAGATTGGAGAATTGTTTAAGAGCATCACCAAACCTTGAAGAATTGAAGACTCTAGGTGAGAATCTTATCTCTAAGCTATGTATTCAAGACATATGTGATAGTGTTCAAGATAGTAAGATGGCTTTACATGAGAATTGAACTTAGATTAAGGAATTTGGAAAGAATCATTGCATACATGCATAAGTCACGAAGTTTTGAGTTTAATTTCAAAGAATTTCAACATGTATGTGTTAATCTTGCCTTTGGTTTGAGAATTCATGAAGTTTGCAACTAAATTATGTCAATAGTTCATGATTTGGAAGCTTTGAAGTCAAGAAATTATATACGTGATTTGTTTTCAACATTTCAAGTTTGATTTTGAGCAAATGTCATGCTTTTGGGCCTTGATTTCATGAAATGATCTTTAATTCTTAATGTTTTCAAAGTTTAGACTTGTTTTCTCAAGTTTTGGGGCCTAAAGGTTGATTTTAATGGCTTTGAATTCAAGTTTTGAGCTTGGGAGTGCAATCTGAAAATTTCAGATTCTACCCCTCCGTTCGAGCAATAGATCCTGTGTTTGAGCAACCACCTTTGTTTTTGTACCTCCACTCGTGCAAACAAAAGTTGGCTCGAGCATAAAATGCATGCTCCCAATAGTTTACACATTTTGCAAACTGTTCGAGCAACCAGAGTTGCACTCGAGCGAAGATCTCAGTCTTACGCTCGAGCGACCGTCTGTAGACACCCCATTTTTTACCGTCCTCAAGATTTGGACGTCACCGTTTGAACACTCGGTGATCATCCATGTTTGTGTTCGTCTTGAGTTCTCGGAGGTCTCGGCTCGCGCGCCTTGCCTCAGGATCTCTCAACTCGACTGTTTAGTATCTGGTTTTGCACCAAACACTTGTGTTTTGCCATGAAGGGGCAGGGAATACCTTGTGAGGCATCCCCACACACCACCGGCCATGGCCAGAGGCCACCGGCTGGTGTTTTGTTGCCATCGGCAATGTATATTGCCGGTCGACATTCTTTGTTGCCGGTCGGCACTCCATTTTGTCAAAATGGCAATTTTGAGCAGCCGACTACTGTTCATCTACTTTATGTAGATATTTTGTGCCAGCTGTGAGAGCTGGCACCCACTTTCTTCCCCTCCATACACGTGTATGGAGGGATTTCCCCCTAAGCAAGCTTGTTTTGTAAGCTTTGCAAGGGGGACTTCTATAATAGGAGAGGTCTTCTCCTGGTTCTAGGTTGGTAAGTTTGAAGGGAAAACCAGAGTTTATACATATAGATACATCATCTCTCTATATTTCCCTCTCTCTCCTTCCTTAGTGTGTGTTTGGTAGCCCAAAAGTGCATTTTTACCTTATTTTTGCACTAATACACACACCATTACACCTTGCTCCGAGATTGAGTCACTTTGAGGGTTGATTCTTGAGTTTTTTGACTGATTTTGATCAAAAGAAGAGGGCTGGACCAACTGTTCTTCAAAGGTTCTTCAAGGGTAATCACTTTGCTTTAGTTTTTCCAAACTTGCACTAGTTTTTTACCTATCTTGCTTGCTGATTTAAGCTTTGTGCATAACATAAAAAAAGCTTATATTTTCATGCTTAAGAACTTTCATTGAGGGTGTTTTGTGGTTTGAGTACAAACTCACCATCTTAGGCCTTATTTGGCCTTTTTGGTGCTTCCTTTGTGAAGCTTTGTTTGTTTGAGTGTCTTGGTCTTCTCACCACTGAAAACCAGTGGATTTTCAGTGGTGAGGAAGGTGGTTTGAAGTCTTGTATAGGGGAGGGACACCCCTCTCCCTTCATTGCCTCATTTCCTTGCCTTTTGGCTAAAAGGGCAACATGTATGCTTGATTGATTTTGGCCCTATTTCAGAGCTTTTTGGGTGTCTTTAGGTCACATGTCATCTCTGTTTTTGGTCGGATTTGTGCCCTTTTGCATGCTTAACATACTTGCTTTGCATTCCTCTATTTGGCCTAGAAATGCATCTTGTGTTTGGGTCATGATTCTTGCATGTATTAGCTTAATTTCATGAAGGTATTGGCATTAATTTACCATGTTTAAGACCTGTTGGCCATCTGTTTTAGTCATGCTTGCCATGTTTGGTGTCCTCTCTTTGTGTTTTGGCTTGTAAGCCTTGAGTATGTTGGCCTCTAGCATGCGTAGCTTAGACCATCCTCATGATTTGGCATCATTTAGGATCGTATTTCAGTCCATAAATCATGTTTGTATGCTTGCATATGTGACCTCTTTCATGCTTTGAGGGTGTACCCTTTTATGCCTAGAAATGAGTTTTGGTGCATGCATCTCATTGGAGCCACTTAAACTGCCATATTAGTGGGTTTTGAAGTCCATTTTTGCATGTTAAAATTCTGTTTTCACTTGTCTAATTCATGCCATGAATGGTCATATTGGTAGAAGTAAAGTGCCCCTTTTTGTGCCTTAGCCTTAGGTCCATTGGCTTGCATGTTAGCATGAGTGTTTGTCCATCATTTTGGGCACTTTTGGCCACTGTTTTGGGGTGGATTGAGGTCTGCCCCTTTATGGTTTAAGTCCACCATTGCATGCTTGTTTCATGTTTGTTGCATGATTGCTTCATTAGGTGTTGTAACATGATGATCCTATTGCTTAAACCGTCCATGTTTGCATTGCATTTGCATTTTGCATGCCTAGCATTGCATACTTGCCATAGTAGTTGCATGGCATTTGGCATGCCTTGCATCTTAATCTCATGTTGTTTTTTTTGAGTCATGTTTGCATAACATGCATTGCATTACTTGGTTTGGGGTGTCAAACCAAGTGTGAGGGTTAAGGAGCGTTCATACTATAAGTGATGCAACGTGCCTTAACTCTCGGTCACGGGGGCCTTTGACTTCGACATGATAGGGTCTCGGTCCTCATTTGTGTGTTGCATGCATTTTTACATCAAATGGCAAGCTTGATCTCTTGGGCTATCATGCACAATTGATGGCTCGAGGATCGAGGGCCATGCTTCCCTGAGTTCAATACATGATGGGGAACATGACCATGCTTACATGTGCCTGAAATCCCATGCCATATGCTGTCTGTCCTCTGTTGCTGTCAAAACTGTCTTCTGTAGGAAGTTTCTGCCGACCGGCAGAATTTAGTGCCGACCAGCCATTGGTGAATGGCTGATAACTCCATCAGCAGCCGATGTAAATTATACATTGTCGGTGGGAATTTTCTCCAGCCGATGGTATTCTGCAGTGTGCAAGGAATCTGTCCCAGAACTTTGGATTTTTTCAGAGAAGCAAGGCAGTGAAAACAGAGGCAGTAATGGTATGGTACGGGCTTTCCGGACGAGACGGGTTCGAGCATGCATCACTCGCGCATCCCGAGGCGGGGGCTGCGGCCACCTTTCTTCCTTTTTGCATTCATTCTGTTAAGTAAATTAGAAATTTTGTAATAATTTATTTGTTTATTATTCGGACTGTAATATTTATTTGGACCCTCCGAGTGAGGGCAATTGTGTAATAAGTGTGCGTCAGTGTGTGTATGTCTTCCAACCCCACGTCTTTCTTCCCTTTTATTTACCTGCTTATGATGGTAGACTAAGGCATATTTAAAATTAGCATACCTTATGCTATGCATGCGTGCATTCATGCATCTTGTATTGCATGCATCAGGCTCGGTACATCACGCTAACTGCATTTGTACTTCAATTCCAAATTGAATACGTGCATCAATTGACTGCATTTCACATGTCATGCTTAGGTTAGCCGAGCCTACTCTGATTGCATCCTGTATGTGTTGCATTAGGCAATTTGACATGAACTAGGACCATGCATGTTGGCTAACTAGTTTATTGTTTTGGCACGGAGTACAATGTAAGTATTTATGCTTTAGCATCTCGTATGCGTGTGAATGCTATCATGACAGCATGCTTACCATATGGCTAGATGCTTATGCGATAAACTGTTTGAATGCCTGTGGGTGAAGGTTGGATTGTCTGAGTTGGAAAAACTCGTTGAAATCTGTATTTTAGCCTACTTGCGAGTAGCAAATTCCAAAGTGTTTTTCAAGACAAACGGATATGCAATATTTATTCCCAAATTAGGCAATCTAGTCTATACTTGTGTGCTGCGCATAACATAGTAATTCTAGGCTAATAATTGGAATAAAAACACATAACGTTTTTAAAATTGGATATCATGGTTAGTAGAGGCCGGTCTTCGGACCGGGCGAGAGGGGGTGCTCATAGCTGACCTTCCCCAATCATACCCAAGTTCCCGAGCCGAGGCAACTTTGGTGATGACGGACACGTGACCTTTGGCACCGAGTCAGGGTTTCCTAAATTCCCTCATTTTAAAATATTTAGGTGGCGACTCTGTATCTGGCAAAGCAGTCCATGTTTGGCACTTCTTTTCAAAAATCTGTTTCTCAAAAAGATTTGCCGGATTTGGACTCTTTGGTTCAGATTAAGAACCGTGACACAAATCGAGTCCGAACTGTAGCACGAGGCCCACGGACGCGTCTACAGTTTTTGGCGACTCTGTTGGGGATTTTAGAGAGCTTCACTCGAACTCGTGATATCCTGTTTCGACTTCATTTATGTGTCTCTTTGCATTGCATGTGCATTGGTGCGCTTAGGACACCGTGTTTGCCATCTGCCATTCCTGAACGGTTTGCCAGAGGCTTGTCTTGTCAAGGCATGACCATAAGGCTAACCGGTTATGGGCTCTAACAGTATGGGAACACAAATCCCGATTTTACCGGGGCACCCTTTTTGAACATTCGACCTAGTGCATATCGAAATCCATAGTGACCATTCCAAGCTAGGACAGGTTGCTTACCCGATGTTAGGTTGTTTGAAAAACCGCTACGTGTGTAGTGAAACCCTAGCTCCTGACAAAATAGGACAGGGAAACCTTACCCCTCCATAGGGGTGTTTTGTCTCTCAATTATCTGTTATGTGTTGTTAGAGTGTGTCTCTACAGGGTGCATGTATCAGTTTGCGAGTTTGGGCATCAGGCCTGCGGGCACCAGTTCAGTGTTTTGAGAATCAGTTATCTGCGGGTATCAGGTTCAATTTTTGGGAACAGTGATTCTGGGGAACAGTGATCAGTATCGAGGAACAGTGTGTTCGACTAACCAACTGTGTATTATGAATACCCAACTGTGCGCTGTATGTGTTTATTTTATGACGTTATGCTGTCCGATTGTTTGTTTATTTACTGCTTTATTTATCCTTTTGCTAGGTAGTTTAGCACCATTGCTTCCAACCCGGTAGATATTCCCCAAGCACTCTGGATTAGAGGTCGTCGGCTCCATCGATCTGAGGATCTGATAGACGGACAACCAGTGTACCACTCTCTACCCCCGGTTACTAGACGGAGGACAGCTAGACAGAGGGCATCAGTTCGACAGTCAGTGTAGAGGGCTTTATCTACCCCACCTGTGTACAGTGGGGATCAGGGTTCTGTTTCACCCACAGAGAGGGAACATATACCGGTAATTCAGTCAGGACAAAACAGTATGGCCAGTTTAGAGGAGATAGTGCGCCAACTCCAAGAAAGCATGAAAATGATGCAGCAGGATGCTGTTCGGCAGGCAGAGTTCGCCAAGCAGCAGGCCACGGTTGTGAGCGAACAAGCAGAGTTAATCGTGAGGTTACAACAGCAAAACGGAGCATCTGCTTCACAACAAGTTCCTCCCCCACCAAAGGTTCAGATACCCGAAGAAACACCAAATGCCCGGAATTTTCCAAGAGGATATCGACCTTCCAACGAGGCCAGCTCCGCCCCCGATTCCGCCACAACTATCCAAGGCACCCACGCCTGTCAATATACCGGACTCTCCTTTTGAGTTCGAAATGGACCCCACAGCCTTAAAATTGAGTAAGTTGGAAAAGATGTTCAAAAGATCCCAGGGAGTCAAAAGCCCATGTGGGGACTGAGACTGCTATAAACACAGAAATGGAAAATGCCGCGAGCATAGGGGTAGAAGGTACTGCGAGTGTGAGAACAGTCATGCCAGAACCGGACAGGCGCCTGTCGGCTGTAGATGGAATGTGGTGGGAAGACGATGATCTATGTCTTGCCCACACAGACGAAGATTGGGGGAGTAACCAACCAGATGATACCTGGTATATCGGCGAAGTCGATCACATGACTAGGAGTGGACGGTATTTCAAGCCTCCACACCTAGATCAACCAGAGGCGTCTGGAAAAGATAGGGAGGCGGAAAAGCAACTCGAGGATGAGGCCGTATTGAGACAATTGAAGAAGATACAAGCAGACATCTCCATCTGGGGGCTGCTTATGGCTTCTCGAGTACATAGGCAGGCTGTCCTTTCAGCCATGGACAAAGCCAAGCTTTCTATAGACACCACGCCCGAACAGCTGGTGGGCCTAGTCTTTTCGGGAGGAGCTACCCCATGCTGACCTTTTCTGACAAAGAACTACCACCCGAAGGTGTGAACCATAACAAGCCACTCTACATCTCCGTGGAGTGCAGAGATAAATGGATACCCGTGGTGCTTGTCGACACAGGGTCCGCCATCAACATCTGTCCGGCAAGGACAGCCTACGCGATCGGTTTGAAAATCGCGGATTTTATGCCAACGGCCCAGGTGATCCGGGCGTATGATAACACGAGCCGGGAGGTAATGGGAACAGTTAAGATTTAAACAAAGGTTGGGCCGGGATAGCATGAGATAGATTTCCATGTCTTGGAGGTTCCTGCAACGTTCAACCTGCTTTTAGGGCGGCCGTGGCTGCATCAGGTAAAGGCGGTCTCCTCCACCCTACATTAAGTGGTGAAATACCCCTATGGGAAGGGAGTAGCCATTGTTTTTGGAAATTCATCAATTCATCCACTGCCGGAGGTATCTACGCCAATTCTAGAAATCGAGCACGGTATGGAAGATGTGTTCATATCAAGTTTTACCTTGGCTGAGGCTCGGGTTGTACAGGACATCATGGCAGCTAATGAAGGAGTATATGTCAGTGCTCAAGCGGTCTACCTCATGAACAAACTCCAGCACATCCCCGGGATAGGATTGGGAAAGAGCAGCCGGAAAGGCGTCGCGGCATTGGGCGAAGTGCCACACAACCCTCATACCTTCGGATTGGGTTATCTACCCACCAAAGAGGACTGGATAAGGAAAGGAAAGGAAATGGCCGGAAGAGCCAGAGCGAAACAGATGGGGAAGCCCTTTGACTTAATGCACCGGCCCATTCAGGGTACCCTAAACGGACGCTTCGTCCGGGAGGGGGAGGACTTTCCGTTCTGTGGCTTCCCAGAGACATGGCTGAACGCAGAGAGGAAGCGCGTACCGGGGTTTGAGATTTTCTTTGACCTGCAGTTACCTGAGAATGACATCGCCGAAGAGCAGGCAGATTTATCGGCTGAGGCTGAACAGAGCAAGGAAGTGCCGTCCGAGGACGCTGAAAATGAAATGGGGGTAGCGCTGGCATGTCTACTTTCAGATCCTCTGATCGAACAGAAGTGCTTGGGGGACAGCTTCCCGGTATGCATGATCGGGAATGAAACGGCTGAGGGCCTACCATCAACTATTTTGGATGCATCCATCGCACCCTCTCTCGTCTGGCAATATGAAGAGGGATTTTTATCAAGCAGCACCGGGTCAGGTAGTGAGCCGGAATTTGATTCCACCGAGTCTTGTGAGTCGGAATCAAGTTCCAGCTCAACTGAGTCTGAGTCCGGTATTCCTGGGGGTGATAACCCGGATGCCACAATCCTGTCTAGGTCGTCTTTTTCTTTCTCTTTTGAGTCTGTTGTAATAGAAGAATCGGACGGCTTGGAAGTATCTAATGAGAATGATGTGGATGTGGTTTCTGAGTATTTTTCTGTGCCTTTGATTTATTGCTTAAATCAGGATTTTCAAGATTTTGATGAAAACGACGAGGAAGAAATTCCTCCGGTTTTGCAACGATTAATTGATCAAGAACAGGAAAGATTTGTTAAACCCTTAATGGATGAAATCACTACTATGAATGTTGGTACTGAAAAGGACCCGCAGCTGGTCCAGATCGGGTCCACGTTGTCTTCGGAGGAACGCGAGCGCTTAGTCGCTTTATTAAAAGATTTCAAAGACGTTTTCGCGTGGTCCTACGAAGACATGCCTGGAATCGATCCTGAGATTGTACAGCACCGGATCCCTCTCGACCTCGAGGCCCGACCGATCAAATAGAAGCTCAGAAGGATTCGTCCGGACTGGGTCATCAAAATTAAGGAAGAGGTCACCAAGAAAATTGATGCAGGCTTCCTGTTGGTATCTGAATACCCGACTTGGTTGGCCAATATTGTTCCAGTGCCAAAGAAGGATGGCAAGATCCGAGTATGCGTGGATTTCAGGGATTTGAATAGAGCTAGTCCGAAGGACGACTTTCCCTTGCCACATATTGATGAGTTGGTGGATTTTACAGCGGGGCATGCTTTGCTTTCGTTCATGGATGACTTCTCAGGTTACAATCAGATAGTGATGGCACCCGAAGACCGAGAGAAGACTGCTTTCACCACCCCGTGGGGGACATACTGTTACAGAGTGATGCTGTTTGGGTTGAAGAATGCTGGAGCCACATATCAACGGGCCGCGACCACAATATTGCATGATATGATCCACAAAGAGGTTGAGGTGTACGTGGATGACATGATTGTCAAGTCCAAAGAAAGAGAAGGCCACTATACCGCCTTGCAAAAGTTCTTCCAAAGGATCAGAGAATTTCGGTTGCGGCTAAATCCTCAGAAGTGTACATTCGGTGTTACAGCGGGAAAAATGCTGGGATTTCTGATTACACAAAGGGGTATCGAAGTCGACCCTTCCAAAATCAAGGCCATCTTAGAAATGCCACCACCAAGGACTGAAAAGGAGGTGCGAGGCTTTCTAGGTAAAATGCAATTCATAAGACGGTTTATTTCCAAATTAACCTTGACTTGTGAACCACTCTTTGGTCTCCTGAAGAAAGGAAAGAAATTCCAATGGGACGGCCAATGTCAAGCAGCTTTTGAACAGATCAAAGAATATTTAGAGAACCCGCCCGTGTTGTCACCACCAGAGCAGGGGAGACCGTTGATATTGTACCTTTCAGTAACTGAGACTACCATGGGCTGCATGCTCGCACAAGAGTCAGAGGACAAAGTGGAAAGGGCCATCTACTATCTAAGCAAGAAGATGCTGGACTACAAGACCCGCTACACTCCGCTGGAGAAGGCTTGTTTGGCCTTGGTATGGGCTACCAGGAAACTGCGGCACTACCTGTTAGCTCACTCCGTAATGTTGGTTTCACGCTTAGATCCTATCAAATATCTTTTCGAGAAACCGGCACTTACGGGTAGGCTAGCTCGTTGGCTGCTATTGCTTTCTGAATTTGATCTGAAATATGTGACACGCAAGTCAGTAAAAGGAAGAGCGGTAGCGGAGTTCCTTGCCGACCACCCGGTTGAAGGGGATGAGGCGGTTGAGTACCTATTTCCAGATGAAGCCATTCTGCACGTTGAAGATGAAACTTGGACGATGTACTTTGACGGGGCGTCAAACCAGTATGGGTATGGGATAGGAGTGTTGTTGATAGGGCCTAACGATTCCCGTATCCCTTTAGCATTCAAGCTCCGGTTCAAAGTCTCGAACAATGAAGCAGAATATGAGGCATGTATTGCCGGCCTAGAAGCAGCCCTAGAACTAGGGGCAAGGCCGTTGGACGTCATTGGGGACTCGAACCTTATTGTGTCTCAAGCAAATGGAGACTGAAAAGTCAAAGAGGAGAACATGATAATTTACCACCAGACCTTGGACTTGTTAATTCCTCGGTTTGAGAAGCTAAATTTCACCCACCTAGTAAGAGAGAACAACAGGTTTGCAGATTCACTAGCAACTCTATCTTCCATGATAGACATCCCGTCCGGAGTCCAGATGCGTCCAGTCATTATTGACCAGAAGTTTGCGCCAGCATATGAGTCAATTTCTGCCATAGATGAGGCTCAGGATGACAACCCCTGGTATTACGACATTTGGAACTTCTTGGAGAAAGAGACGTATCCACCAGGGGCAAATGCCAAGGATAAAAGGACAATCAGAAGAATAGCCGTTCAGTTCATCATCTGTGGGGGTAAGCTGTATAAGAGAGGCCATCTGGGAATGCACAAGCTATGTGTCGAAGCCGAAGAATCGAAGCTCCTGATGGAGGCCATCCATGGAGGAGAGTGCGGTGCGCACATGAACGGGGTAATGCTAGCATGGAAGATCCTCAGACAGGGTTACTACTGGTCTACCATGGAGGAGGATTGCATCAGTTTTGTTCGGCGATGCCACA
This sequence comes from Camellia sinensis, assembly GCF_055761805.1. Lineage (NCBI taxonomy): Eukaryota > Viridiplantae > Streptophyta > Magnoliopsida > Ericales > Theaceae > Camellia > Camellia sinensis. The sequence goes on along the minus strand of NC_138963.1, from coordinate 112,854,664 downwards.
AATGTCAGATCCATGCAAACCGCATGAACATCCCGCCGTCAAAACTGTACAACATGACTTCGCCATGGCCCTTTTCAGTTTGGGGAATTTATGTGATCGGGGCTGTCACTCCAAAAGGGTCGAATGGGCATGAGTTCATCCTAGTCGCGATAGATTACTTTACAAAGTGGGTCGAGGCCCAATCATATGTCGTGTTGAAGGCGTCGCACGTTGCAAAGTTCATCAGAAACAACATCATTTGTCGCTATGGGGTCCCAAACGAGATTATTTCGGATAACGGTTCCCACTTTAAGAAGGAAGTAATTGACTTGTTGGAGAAATATAACGTGGCTTTTCATAAGTCATCCACATACCAGCCGCAAACCAACGGAGCAGTTGAGGCCACCAACAAGAACATCAAGCATATATTGCGGAAGATGGTGGAAACCTACCGGGATTGGCCAGATAAGCTGCCGTTTGCTCTGTGGGGCTACAGGACTTCAATTAGAACTTCTACCAGAGCGACTCCGTATTCATTGGTTTATGGGATGAAGGCCGTTCTACCTATCGAAATTGAGGTTCCGTCATTACGAGTATTGGCTGAGTGTCAAATAGCAGAAGCAGATTGGTAGCAGAGCAGGTTTGAGGAACTCATGCTCTTTGATGAGAGAAGACTGAAAGCACTGTATCATGTTCATGGTTATCAGCGCAGAATTGCTTGGGCTTTCGACAAGAAAGTTAAGTCCAGGAATCTAAAGGAAGGAGATTTGGTGCTCAAGGACAACCGAGCTCCCATCCACGACCCAAGGGGCAAGTTCAGACCTAATTGGACCGGTCCCTACATCATCAAAGCTATCTGGTCAGGTGGAGCTGTGGTTCTGATGGACCTAGATGGCCTGGAATTTTCCCAACCGATCAACATGGACAAGTTGAAGAAATATTACCCTTGAGAGGCTCGCTAGGCCGAAAACCCGAAAGGGCGACCTAGGCAAAAGTTAGAGCATAGAAAATTGGAAAATATAAAAACTGAGCTCGCAAGGTTGAAAACCCACAAAGGGCGACCTTGGAAAAAGTTAGAGCGTAAAAGGAGAGTGAAAATACTCGAGTGAACCTAAGCCTGAACTACGTAAGGCTTGATTCCCATCTTTGGGATACATAGGCAACTTCACCCTGGAGTTCAGCCATAACCCTTTTCCCCGATCAACTTTGTCCATTTGATCATCTCGGTCATCTTTGCCCATTCAGTATTCAAGGGTTCGGTTATGATCTCCGGTGCAGTGCTATTCAGACTAGGGGCAACTTTCCGTTGCCATGCAGTGCCGCGGTGCTCTCCAGACTAGGGGCAACTTTTCAGTTGCCGGAATCCGGGGTTGTGCATCTCAGTGACAGATTTCAGGCGTGTCCAGTTCTGATCCACATTGAAAATGTCTTTGAAATTTTTTAATAAAAGCTGACTTTGTTCAAAATAATCTTTTTTACAACTTTGACTATTTTTGGACCAAAGCGGAAAATTTTCAGTACCACGACCTTCAATTTCATTGATTTCAAAACAGAGTCCTCCTGCTCTTGCATATAATCAAAGTTTCTTTTTATTACATTCATAAAGAAAACTTGAAAGTACTAATAAAGCAATAAACCCGGGGCATAGTCAAGTCAGGTGCTCCTGCCCCCCCTCCCAGAGCTGGTCGAAGCCTCTGACGCCAAGGTGGGCCCAACCTGTGCCTCCTCATTAAGCCAATCCAAGCACTCGTCAGACAAAGTGCAACTGAAAGTAGGAGCGGGGGCCAGGAGTTCTCTCGTTCTCCACGCGGTAGCCTGCCAAGCAAGCTATGCGCCTCGGGCTGGGAAGGCAGCAGGATACTCTATCCCTTCCGGCGGGCAAATCTGATCATGGCCGAATTGGCGTCGAATCCGAAATGGGAAGTAGAATACACAGTGAGTGAGACCAATTAATTGAATCCCAGTCTGTCGGGGCATATTGTAACTCATTGCCGAAAGGCTCAGCCAAGGGCACCGCCAAGCGATACGGTCTACGGACAACCGGCACATCCAAGCGAACCACCATCCCTCATCCAGGGCATTGACTAAACGGTGCCGGAAGAAGTGGCCGCGAGCTGAATACGCTGGGCAAGAGTTCACAACCTGCAGTTTGTCCATCAACCATACCTGGGGAGGGATGAAAAATGAGAGAATAAAGAATAGAGAGATGTACGAGGAGAGAAAAGTGAGAATAGGGTTTTATGCGAAAAGACCGAGCTTGAGGGCCGAGTGATATGAGCAATGCAAATGTGAGATTGGGTGGGAAACATTACCTGCAGTAATAGTGGACTCCCTGCTAATCTGGTCGTCTCATGACGATAAAAGGCGTCTAAGCCCATCAACGTCTCAACCAGAGTAATCGCAATACAGCTCTTACCCTCCTTCAAGCCTTGGGCAACCTCGGTCAGCCAGACACTAGACCCTCCGGAGCCTGAGACAAATAGAAAATGAGATAGCATGCACAAACAGAGGGCGTGTCGCCGGAAGCCTTGCCAGTGATGGTTGTTGCGATCACCAGCATCAGAAAATCGATCGGTCAAACTCGGAATGTCCAACATCCCGTCACAAATCAAAGACCGAGCGTCACGCATACTGAGTCCACACATTCGCCCTAAGGATTGGGCATGGCCAAAATTAAGTTGGGGCAGGAGTTCCTCGTCGCGCTCGGACTCCATTAAGGCTCGGAAATCTTCAAAGGTAGGACATATCTCTTGCCCAGCGAAGCTAAAGACATGTGTCACCGGATTCCAAAACCTTGCCGCGGCATGAAGAAACGGGAGGTGCAACGGGGTACGACCCAAAGTGAATAGTGCATTTATGCCAAAACCCCGGAAATTCAACTTTTCCGAGCCATCCAAGCTAGCAATCCAAGCTGTGAGATTTCGAGCAAGAAACTCTTCCATTAGAGCAAATCAGTGTGGCATTGAGAAAAACTACGAAGCTGGGGTCTTTTGTAGGAGATAAGGTTGGGTGGAGGACAGGTGTCAACATTCTGGTGATTCCCTTATTAACAGCCGGCCGACCAAATATTCTGCCGACCGACCATTATCTTTTGCCGACCGAACAATTTTATGGCTGGTGGCCATTCCTTGCGGCCGATGGCCTCTACCCCTGACCGATGGGCTTCCTCCTGGTTCCCTAAGCTATTTATGCTAGGGATTGGGGAACTCCACCACTTCCGATCCCTCCCCCGGTGATCGATTCTTGCGAAGTCACACCTGTCTGCTTATCAAGTCATTGAACATTTGCTTATCGAGTTGTATTTCACTCTCTTTGAGTTTTTGATTTGTTTATCGAGTTGTACCCACACTTGTTTGGTTATATCATGTCTTTGTTTTGCTTATCGAGTTGTAAGTCGGTTCACTACCTATTTATTACGATGCAAATATTCAGTGTTCAAAATAGGTTCAATTTCGTTCACATTGTGGTGTGGTACCTTGCGATGCGATGCATAGAACATTTACAAATGCAACATCTTTTGAACAAAATGGTTGTTTCATTCCTGTCACGCGTTTTGCAAAATATGAAATTTTGAGAAAGAACTAAAACCTGCCCGAGGCAGTGCAATGTGCTTAAACTACAAGTAAAAAGGAAAGTAAAGCATAGAATGACAGGGTAGCAAAGTGTCGGAACTGATACCAATAAAACTCCCCTTGCGGTCAACGCACCTTCCGCACCTTTGTTCGGGTTAACTACACGGTTTGGCACCTTCATCACTTGAGACAATGCGGGAAAGCACACTTTTGAAACGAGAACCTTCGAGTTGACCTCAGGCCACAACTTCTGCGAGCAATGATCGATACGTACGAGGAACGTCCCGTCCCGTATCCTTCTCATGTCTTGTGAATTTCACAAATCGTTTCAATTATGCTGTGTTACAGTACTTTACATTCTAGCAGCGTGAATGACATGTTTCTACTTACATATGTATATTCAACTCTTCTTATACACACTACTTGCGTAGACCGCATGATTTCCTTGTGTAGACCGCATGATTACCTGCGTAGACCGCATGTTTCACTTGCGTAGACTGCATGTTTTCCTTGCGTGGACCGCATGCTTATAATTAATTACACTACCTGCGTAGACCGCCTGTTTGTTTAATTCATTACTTGTGTAGACCGCATGTTTTGCTTGCGTAGACCGCATGCTTGTTCAATTTCATTACCTGCGTAGACCGCGTGTTTTTCTTGCGTAGACCGCATGATTACCTACGTAGACCGCATGTTTCACTTGCGTAGACCGCATGTTTTGCTTGCGTAGACCGTATGCTTGTCCAATTTCATTACCTGCGTAGACCGCATGTTTTGCTTGCGTAGACCGCATGATTTACTTGCGTAGACCGCATGTTTTGCTTGTGTAGACCGCATGTTTGTTCAATTTCATTACCTGCGTAGACCGCATATTTATAATCAATTTCATTGCTTGCGTAGACCGTATGTCTTACTTGCGTAGACCGCATTCTTACATCCAATTTCATTACTTGCGTAGACCGCATGCTCATGATTAATTTTGTTGCCTGCGTAAACCGCGCGCTCCACTTACATGTCTGTACCTTCACAGCATTGTTATGCTTCCCACTTGCTTTGTGTTGTCACGCATTTCAAGTACACTATTATGCATGTTGCTAACAATATTGTACCTGTTAAGTTTGTTTTCTTTGCAGGCACGATATTGTATGTACGGTTCATTTGAGGTTGGTGAAACCAGACGAGCCGTACAGGTATTGTATCCTCCGAGTGAGACGTATTGAGAATTGCATAATTCTCTTACATCCTTTCTGCATTGTAGTGTAGTTTGGTGTATGCTAGCTTAAAAATGTTGCATGTGTGCTTCGTTACAGCTTTCTTTGCATGATCATAAGTTATGTTCGGCTTTGTGCATTGTCTTGCATTTTGCCCCTGCCCTCGGGCGCATATCTTGCCTGTCTTGCATGTTTGTCTAAGTCTTCGGCCTTGTCAAAAATGGGTCGTCTCTGGGCTTTGACATTCACTCCCGTCAATGTTATGACTTTCGAGTTCTGTCAAAGAGGGGCAACTGTAGACACCCCATTTTTGACCGTCCTCAAGACTTGGACGTCACCGTTTGAACACTCGGTGATCATCTATGTTTGTGTTCGTCTTGAGTTCCCGGAGGTCTCGGCTCGCGCGCCTTGCCTCAGGATCTCTCGACTCGACTGTTTAGTGTCTGGTTTTGCACCAAACACTTGTGTTTTGCCTTGGAGGGGCAGGGAATACCTTGTGAGGCATCCCCACACACCACCAGCCATGGCCAAAGGCCACGGGCTGGTGTTTTGTTGCCATCGGCAATGTATATTGCCGGCCGGCATTCTTTGTTGCCGGTCAGCACTCCATTTTGTCAAAATGGCAATTTTGAGCAGCCGACTACTGTTCATCTACTTTATGTAGATATTTTGTGCTAGCTGTGATAGCTGGCACCCACTCTATTCCCCTCCATACACGTGTGTGGAGGGATTTCCCCCTAAGCAAGCTTGTTTTGTAAGCTTTGCAAGGGGGACTTCTATAAGAGGAGAGGTCTTCTCCTTGTTCTAGGTTGGCAAGTTTGAAGGGAAAACCAGAGTTTATACATATAGATACATCATCTCTCTATATTTCCCTCTCTCTCCTTCCTTAGTGTGTGTTTGGTAGCCCAAAAGTGCATTTTTACCTTATTTTTGCACTAATACACACACCATTACACCTTGCTCCGAGATTGAGTCACTTTGAGGGTTGATTCTTGAGTTTTTGGACTGATTTTGATCAAAAGAAGAGGGCTGGACCAACTGTTCTTCAAAGGTTCTTCAAGGGTAATCACTTTGCTTTAGTTTCCCCAAACTTGCACTAGTTTTTTACCTATCTTGCTTGCTGATTTAAGCTTTGTGCATAACATAAAAAAATCTTATATTTTCATGCTTAAGAACTTTCATTGAGGGTGTTTTGTGGTTTGAGTACAAACTCACCCGCTTAGGCCTTATTTGGCCTTTTTGATGCTTCCTTTGTGATGCTTTGTTTGCTTGAGTGTCTTGGTCTTCTCACCACTGAAAACCAGTGGATTTTCAGTGGTGAGGAAGGTGGTTTGAAGTCTTGTATAGGGGAGGGACACCCCTCTCCCTTCATTGCCTCATTTCCTTGCCTTTTGGCTAAAAGGGCAACATGTATGCTTGATTGATTTTGGCCCTATTTCAGAGCTTTTTGGGTGTCTTTAGGTCACATGTCATCTCTATTTTTGGTCGGATTTGTGCCCTTTTGCATGCTTAACATACTTGCTTTGCATTCCTCTATTTGGCCTAGAAATGCATCTTGTGTTTGGGTCATGATTCTTGCATGTATTAGCTTAATTTCATGAAGGTATTGGCATTAATTTACCATGTTTAAGACCTGTTGGCCATCTGTTTTAGTCATGCTTGCCATGTTTGGTGTCCTCTCTTTGTGTTTTGGCTTGTAAGCCTTGAGTATGTTGGCCTCTAGCATGCGTAGCTTAGACCATCCTCATGATTTGGCATCATTTAGGATCGTATTTCAGTCCATAAATCATGTTTGTATGCTTGCATATGTGACCTCTTTCATGCTTTGAGGGTGTACCCTTTTATGCCTAGAAATGAGTTTTGGTGCATGCATCTCATTGGAGCCACTTAAGCTGCCATATTAGTGGGTTTTGAAGTCCATTTTTGCATGTTAAAATTCTGTTTTCACTTGTCTAATTCATGCCATGAATGGTCATATTGGTAGAAGTAAAGTGCCCCTTTTTGTGCCTTAGCCTTAGGTCCATTGGCTTGCATGTTAGCATGAGTGTTTGTCCATCATTTTGGGCACTTTTGGCCACTGTTTTGGGGTGGATTGAGGTCTGCCCCTTTATGGTTTAAGTCCACCATTGCATGCTTGTTTCATGTTTGTTGCATGATTGCTTCATTAGGTGTTGTAACATGATGATCCTATTGCTTAAACCGTCCATATTTGCATTGCATTTGCATCTTGCATGCCTAGCATTGCATACTTGCCATAGTAGTTGCATGGCATTTGGCATGCCTTGCATCTTAATCTCATGTTGTTTTTTTTGAGTCATGTTTGCATAACATGCATTGCATTACTTGGTTTGGGGTGTCAAACCAAGTGTGAGGGTTAAGGAGCGTTCATACTATAAGTGATGCAACGTGCCTTAACTCTCGGTCACCGGGGCCTTTGACTTCGACATGATAGGGTCTCGGTCCTCATTTGTGTGTTGCATGCATTTTTACATCAAATGGCAAGCTTGATCTCTTGGGCTATCATGCACAATTGATGGCTCGAGGATCGAGGGCCATGCTTCCTTGAGTTCAATACATGATGGGGAACATGACCATGCTTACATGTGCCTGAAATCCCATGCCATATGTTGTCTGTCCTCTGTTGCTGTCAAAACTGTCTTCTGCAGGAAGTTTCTGCCGACCGGCAGATTTAGTGCCGACCAGCCATTGGTGAATGGCCGATAACTCCATCAGCAGCCGATGGAAATTATACATTGCCGGTGGGAATTTCCTCCAGCCGATGGTATTCTGCAGTGTGCAAGAAATCTGTCCCAGAACTTTGGATTTTTTCAGAGAAGCAAGGCAGTGAAAACAGAGGCAGTAATGGTATGGTACGGGCTTTCTGGATGAGACAGGTTCGAGCATGCATCACTCGCGCATCCCGAGGCGGGGGCTGCGGCCACCTTTCTTCCTTTTTGCATTCATTTTGTTAAGTAAATTAGAAATTTTGTAATAATTTATTTGTTTATTATTTGGACTGTAATATTTATTTGGACCCTCCAAGTGAGGGTAATTGTGTAATAAGTGTGCGTGAGTGTGTGTATGTCTTCCAACCCCACGTCTTTCTTCCCTTTTATTTACCTGCTTATGATGGTAGACTAGGGCATATTTAAAATTAGCATGCGTGCATTCATGCATCTTGTATTGCATGCATCAGGCTCGGTACATCACGCTAATTGCATTTGTACTTCAATTCCAAATTGAATACGTGCATCAATTGACTGCATTTCACATGTCATGCTTAGGTTAGCCGAGCCTACTCTGATTGCATCCTGTATGTGTTGCATTAGGCAATTTGACATGAACTAGGACCATGCATGTTGGCTAACTAGTTTATTGTTTTGGCACAGAGTACGATGTACGTATTTATGCTTTAGCATCTCGCATGCGTGTGAATGCTATCATGACAGCATGCTTACCATGTGGCTAGATGCTTATGTGATAAACTGTTTGAATGCCTGTGGGTGAAGGTTGGATTGTCTGAGTTGGAAAAACTCGTTGAAATCCGTATTTTAGCCTACTTGCGAGTAGCAAATTCTAAAGTGTTTTTCAAGACAAACGGATATGCAATGTTTATTCCCAAATTAGGCAATCTAGTCTATACTTGTGTGCTGTGCGCATAACATAGTAATTCTAGGCTAATAATTGGAAAAAGAACACATAACGTTTTCAAAACTGGATATCATGGTTAGTAGAGGCCGGTCTTCGGACCGGGCGAGAGGGGGTGCTCATAGCTGACCTTCCCCGATCGTACCCAAGTTCCCCAGCCGAGGCAACTTTGGTGATGACGGACACGTGGCCTTTGGCACCGAGTCAGGGTTTCCTAAATTCTCTCATTTTAAAATATTTAGGTGGCGACTCTGTATCTGGCAAAGCAGTCCATGTTTGGCACTTCTTTTCAAAAATCTGTTTCTCAAAAGAATTTGTCGGATTTGGACTCTTTGGTTCTGATTAAGAACCATGACACAAATCGAGTCCGAACTGTAGCACGAGGCCCACAGGCGCGTCTACACCGTCGAGCGGAAAAATCAAGCAACCAGTACTTTTCAGAGTTTATAGACCGCTCGAGTGAAGGAAGTTTCACTCGAACATCCTCTCACATGTTTGGACGTCCACTCGAGCGAAGGAAGTTACGCTCAAGCGAGACCCCTGTTTCCAGTATATTTGATTAAGTGTTTTCAAGCGCATTTTCACGTCCTTATTGCATTCTAGGCATTCTTAAGCCCTAATTAAGACACAATAATAAGGATTAGACTTAGAAACACACTAAGAACGAAACGTAATGAGTTAAGTATATTCTGAGCATGTGTTTCATTAAGTATCTACTATGTGTTTGTATAGGTCACGCGTCATAAGCTGTTTGATCTGTCTGTCTGCCTTTGGAGCCATCTGTGAGTCATAACTCTATAAGTTAAGTTAAAATTTAATTATTTTTTAATGATTTGAAAGGATTAGTTTTTTCTGAAATGCTATATTTTGTATGAATAAATGATTGTCCAAGTTTCTGAAATGTATTCGTTGCATCCTTAGCATCATATGATATGCGTCCCTTTATGGGTCATTGGAAACGTCTCTGTGCACATGAATCATCGGAATGCCTTATGGTGGTTCCTTTATGGGTCATTAGAATGTCTTCACGGCCGTCCCTTCATGGATCATCGGATTTGTTACTGCTAACGAATGTACCACATACTATCATGTGAAATGTATGAACTGTGAAGACGAATATATTTATATATACGAATCTGTTTCTGTTTTGACATCGGATATTGTACAAGATTTTGTTTCTGTATAGACATCATTCAGTAAAACCTTTACTTTGTTACTATTCACTAGGCTTCTGCTCACTATTTATATTATGTATATAGGTGACCAGGCGGGTGACCAGGCCTAAGCGCCTAGAGAGTTTAGGTTAGCCAGCCACTGTGTCTCCTGAGGAGGTTCTCTTTTGTGATCTGATCAAGTTTATGAAAAACAAGTCTTTGGGACTTTTGTACCTTTTTATGTTTTGTCCGAACATGTTTGTAAGCTCTGTATATATAGTTTTGGTAACATGTGATTACTATATATATATGACGTCACTCTTATGTATCGAAGTTTTAAATTTATGTCCCATATATGTCTTCATAGCTCATTGGACTATGTATGTTTCTTTATTTGCTTTCGCTAGCCCCTATATTTCATGATATTCAGGTCAGAGGCCTTTGGTAATCTGAGGATTACTGGCCGATTACGACGCTAAACCTACAGGGGCGGGTTTGGATCATAACGAAGTCCAACCTATGTATAGATGCAAGTCTAACATGTGTGGGGTGCAGGGTCGATCTGTTTGTGGTGTTAGTTCGATCTCTGTTAGGTGCAATTTCAATTTGTGTGGGGTGCAAGTCCAACTTATGCATAAGTGAAAATTCATTATTAAAATGATAAGGTTTTTTTTTTCCCAGTTAATTCACCAAACTAGTTTTTTATTTTTTTGAAAAAAATTTGAAAATTAATCCAAATTGTGCCTAAAAAATTAAAATAATTTATATAAATAAAAATAAAAATAATTAATGAGATACTAGAAATTATAAAAAAATCACTAAAATTAAAAAAATAATAATAATCACTACAAATTAGACTTGCACCTCGCGTAGATCGAATTTGCACCCCTCATAGAATTCAACCAAATATGTAGGGGTGCAACTTGGGCGGGCTTAACCCGAGCAATTTGAACCCAGCCCGATTTCTTTTTAGGGCTTGGAAAAGATATTTTCAAATTCGGTACGGGCTTGGGTAAAGATTCAGAAGCCCAAATTAAATTTGGGTCCAAATTAAATTTGTTGGGCGAGTTTGGGCAAAAATATCAAACAACCAAAGCAACTTGAAGCCCGAATTATACATATATATAGATATATAAAAATATTATATATATATATATATATATATAAATTATTAGCCATTACATGATATTAAAGTAATTTAGATTATTAAATCATATTAAATATATATTATATATACAAATAGCATAAAATCTGACTTTTTTTATTTTCACTCATAAATTGTAAAGACTACTATAGCGGCATCTCTCTTACATTATATAAATTATTTGTTTTGATGGTATTAATGATTTTCTATAAAAAAAAAATTGTAAATAGAGTCAAAGTTTAATAATTTAATAATGTAGCTTCAAAAAAAAAAAATTGAAATTGATTTACAATTCGGGCAACTCGGGCAATTCGGATTTAACTCGGGTCGGGCTTAGGCAGGCAACCTCGCGTTATAATTCGGGCTTGGGTAGGCCTGGGCAGATCTCAGTACAACTTGGGCTGGGTTTGGACAATCTCCCAACCTGACCGAACCCGCCCGAGTTGCATCTCTACAAATATGTAGGGTGCAAATCCAACCTGTGCGGGGTGCAAGTTTGATTTATGCATGGTGCAAGTCCAATTTGTGCAGGGTACAAGTCTAATTTATATTGATTTTTTATAAAAAAAAAAATTAGTGATTTTTTTCTTTTTTATAATTTCTAGTATGTCACTTAATTATAAATTATTTTAATCTTGTAGGCACAATTTGGATTAGTTTTCAATTTATTTATTTTTTAAAAAATTAAAACTAATTTGGCGAATAAACCAAAAAAAAAAAAACTCATCATTTTAATAAAAAACTTTCACCTATGCACAAGTTGGACTTGCACTCCACACAAATTGAACTTGCACCTAGCATAGATCAGTCTTACACCGCACACAGATTGGACTTGGACCCTATACATGTTAGACTTGCACCTTGGACTTGCATCGTAAATATATCAGCTTGAATCATATGAAATTGATATAGAAAAAAGTGTTTTGAAAATATATAAAGATGTTAAAAAGTATATTAATTTCAATAAAATTCATTGAATTTAGTAAAATATGTCCTGTGTTTTTCAATTTTATTTGTCTTTGAATTATGCCTTAAGAGCATTTGTTAGCAAGTTGATATTTTGTTTTACCAAACTATTATTATTATTATTATTATTTTATAGAAGACAAGATTCAACAAAATATGGTGAAATGAATTTCTCATATCATACTTTTTTTGAAACTATTTTTAATGCTAATATATATATATATATATATATATATATCACTATTTTTTTTAGTGACCTTTTTATTTGTATGGTTTAAGTTAATACTTTTATTAAATTTTATTGTCTCATTTGAGTTAATAAAAATATAAAATAATTTTTGTATGGTTTAATTATTATTTTTGTTGTTTGGTTTGACTTATTGTTTGTATGGTTGAATATTATTGTTTTATTCTTATGGTTTGAATTAATATTTGTATTAAATTTTATTGTCTGATTTGAGTTAATAAAAAAATAATATTTGTATGGTTTAATTATTCTTTTTATTGTTTAGTTTGACTTACTATTTGTATGCTTTTAATTAATATTGTACAGTTTATATATTATTATTTTTTATTTTTACAATTTCAATTAATATTTGTATGATTTTAATATTATTATCTTTTATTTTATTTTTTTTTAGAAAGGTTATTATCTTTTATTTTTATTACCACTTATTGGTAATTTTTCCTTTTACTTAAGTAATTTTAAATAATTTTTTTGTTCATTTTAACTTCAATCACATATTTCATTTTAACTGTTTAATTTTTTATACGTATTTTAAGTTACTATTTTTAAAATTTAAATTTTATATATTTAATATTAATCTTATTTTAAAGATATCGTCGATGTATTTTTAATGATATTAGTTTTATAAAAATTAAATTTCATATTAAAAGTTTTATATAGTTTATTAAAATAAGGCCTCGTTTGTCAATTATGAGTTTGTTTGGGATGTAAGTTGATTTTTTGACTTTTTGACTTTTCTGACTATTTAAGTCTGGGGTTAAAAAGTGTCGTTTGGTATAGACTTTTTGGATATTTTGATTTTTATGAGAAAAAAAATGAAATGACTATGGTTTGGATGTGACATTTTGTCTTATTAGACTAAAAAGTTTATTTTATCTTTTTGTGACTATTTTAGCAAAAAAGTCCCATTTTAACTTATGCCAAATGAAAGTTATAAAAAGTCAAAAAATTATTATAAGTTGTTACATTACTCTCTCTATTTTTTTATATATTTTTTTTTTTGTAAAAAATTAAAAAAATATTAAAATATTTTGTTCCCACACGAGGCCTAAATAATAATTTAAAAGAAATGATAAAAGAAGTATGACAAAAGGAAAGATACAGGAGAAATTATTTAATAATCTCAGAATACCACATAGATACACTCTAAATTAATTATCAATTATTTAAGAGAAAATTGGCCAGAGGGTCTCTCCTCTACTTTTAATAGGAGGAGAGGTCCAAAATAATATGTTTTGATGGCTAAGGTCTCTCAAATTTATTTTAGGTTATAAAGTACCTAAATTACCCTTCCTTTATAACATAAATTTGTTTGAATATTATATTGTTGACTTAACTGATAGATTTTAAAAACCGAATTTGCAGTGGAGATTTCGTTGGAGATTTCAGTGGAGATTTCATGGTGGAGATTTCGTCAGAGATTTCAGTGGGAGTTGACGAGAAATATTGGTACGATCGTATAGATTTCGTTGGAGATTTCGTCGGAGATTTCAGTGGTGTTACAGTGTGTTGATCGCGTAGATTTTCAGTGGAGTTAAATCAGGTTTGTTTTCGATGGAGATACCACATACATTTTGATTTTTGTTTTGAATTTTTGTTTAGAGAGAGGCCAGTTTGATAGAGTTGATTTTTATTTTTGGAATTAATTTTTGATTCTTTGTTTTTTAATCAATTTCAAAGAGTGTTGACAGTGTGTTGATTGCGTAGGTTTTTGAGTGGAGTTGAATCAGGTTTGTTTTCGATTTAGATTCCACGTGGATTTTGATTTTTGTTTTGAATTTTTGTTTAGAGAGAGGCCAGCTTGATAGAGTTGATTTTTATTTTTGGAATTAATTTTTCATTCTTTGTTTTTTGATCAATTTCAAATAGTGTTGACAGTGTAGGTGATTTTGATGTTTAGAGTTTATTTTTCGTGCTCTGTTTTTTATCAACATGCTGATCAATGATAAGTTTTGTTTTATGTTTTTTCAAACCAAAGAAATTTCATTTTCTGCACTTTTGTTTGTGTAATCCAGATAAAATTATAAGTGCATATGGACATATTATTAGAAGTTTCTAATGCAGATAGAATATGAGAAAGTGAATGTAAGTTCATAAATTTCTCTGGACTTGTATTTGTAGTTCAGAGAAAATTATAAGTTTGTTACTCACTTTCAGTTTGTAGTTCAGAGAAAATTATATGTTTGTAAAAGATGAATAGAAGTTTTTGTTTCTCTAAGAAAAAGTTATTTTTTGTGTTTTTTCTTTCAGTTTAGATGGACAATGCAGTGTTTTTTGTTATCTTGAAGGTGTATATAAGTTTGTAAATTTCTCTGGATTTTTCTATGAGTGCAATATTACAGAATGACGCATAGAAAATTGTTAGCTTGTAATGAGGTGAAAATCACGAAGAAGCCTGTAATTTCATAACAGATATTCTGCGTGATTTTTTTCTATGATTGTGTTTAATAGTTAGCAGTAAATTTCTCTGTGATTCATTAAGTTTCTGTGATTTTGTTTTTTATCATCTTGAAGGTGAATATCAGTTTGTAGATGTCTTTGGACTTTTATTTTAAGTTCAGAGAAAATTATAATTTTTAGAAATTTCTCTGAACTTTTATGTTGTTCTTGTGAAGTGTTTCTATGTTAAACAAATTATTTTTCTTGTTTTTTGTTTCAGTTTCAATGGACAGTGCAGTGTTGTTGCTGTGCAAATATAGGAATGATACTATTGTCATTAATGTTTCATGCGAATTGAATTTGAGGAATTGGTTGGCATTTTGTGTAAAACATGGGAGAATTTGAAACCTGAGACTATATGTATTTCATATTCTATTTTGGGCCATCCGAATTGTATGGTTCGAAATAATATTGATTTTCTGAATATGTTGAGGGTTGTTTGTGCACGCGGTGTTGATATAGTTGATGTTTCAGTTACTAGATGTAGTACTTCTGATGAAGAGGATGAAGTGGGGTCTAATTGGGTAGATGTTGTGGATGGTGAGTGCGATAGGCTGGTGGATGTTAAAAGGAATTCACTCTCTAAGTTTTGTTCTCACCAAGAAAAGGTGTTATTGTCGGCTAGTTGGCGGAATAATATTACGAGTGTTGGACAAAAGTTTGAGGGTGGTGTGGTTGAGTTCCGTACTTTTTTATGCAAGTATGCTATTGAGGTTGGTTTTCAGTTTATGTATGTTAAAAATGACAAGCTGGGGGTTACGGCAGAATGTGCATATAAGGAATCAAGGGGATGTATGTGGCGTGTACATGCTTCTATTGAGAAAACAAATGGGTTCTTCTACATAAGGAATTTGAACAATGAACATACGTGTGGTGTGGCGGTTCGTACGAGTAAACATTCGAGGATGACTTCCAGCTTAGTTTCTGGGCTGATACTTGAAGAGGTAAGTGCAAAACCTTTAACTCGTCCAGTGGATGTTGTGAAAGAAATGAAAGACAAGTATGGGGTCTCAATCAGTTATAACTGTGGTTGGTTGGGTGTTGAAAAGCAAAATGTAGTACATATGGGGATTCTTGCTAATCATTTGATCAATTACGGTGGTATTTTGATGAGGCATTGAAGAACAATCCAGGTAGTCGTTTTGAGTTAGATTTTGAAGATAATAAGCGTTTCAAAAGAGTGTTTGTGGCTTTTCATGCATGCATTGCTGGTTTCAAATATTGTCGGTCATTGCTTTTTCTTGATGGAACATTTTTGAAAGGACGATACAAATGAGTTATGCTTGCTGCAACGGAGAAAGATGGGAATGCAGGTAATTGTAAATATATCTAATTTTATCTAAGTATGTGAATTTTCTATACATATAAGAATTGAATTAATGTGAATTTTCTCTGGCTTTGGCCACTATATGGATTTTCTATGGTTGTGGCCACTGTGAGAATTTTCACTGGATTTTGGTCAGTGTGTGAATTTTCTCTGGATGTTGTCATTGTGTGAATTGTATCTGTAGGTGGTCACTAAGTGAATTTTCTCTAGATATTATGATTGTGTGAATTTTCTCTGTAGTTGGTCACTAAGTCAATTTTCTCTAGATGTTGCCAATGTGTGAATTTTCTCTAGAGTTGGGCACTGAGTGAATTTTCTCTGGATGTTGGCAGTGTCAAACTTCTCTGGTTGTTTATTGTTCTATTTTTCTCTGCATGTGTATATCTAATATGCTTGTTCCTATTTGTTTTGTAGGTTTTTTTCCTGTAGCTTTTGCTATTGTTGATGCTGAGAATAAAGACAATTGGTGTTGGTTTCTTGAACATTTATGTGGAGTATTGGGATCAGAAAGGGTGATAAGTTTCATATCAGATCGACATTGTGGTATTGTGGAGGGAATTGCTAGGTTTTTCCCTAACTACTTTCTTGGATTTTGTCTTGAACATCTAAAGAGAAATTTGAGGGGTAAGTTGTCATGTGGAAACACAAATTTGGTTAGGGAGATGATTGTGTCCAAGTTTTCAGAATGTGCATATGCTCCAACAAAGACATCATTTCATTTCAAGTTAAATGAATTAAAAAGTGAGGGAGGAGACATTGTGAGTGTTTTCTTGAGAATTTTACCATATGAAAATTGGAGTGATGCATATTTTGCGGGGAAACGTTATGGTGAGATGTATTCAAATGTTGCCGAGTCATTCAATTCATGGATACGAGAAGCTCGACACTTGCCAATAACAAATTTGGTGGACATGATACGGTTGCAAATCATGAATATGAGGTCTGATAGGAGGCTGCTCTCTAGTAAATGGAATAAAATTCTGTGTCCTCGTATGGATAGTGTGTTGGAGAAGTCTTTTTTGGATGGGAGGACATGGAATGTAAGTTTATCATCTGATAATGTCTTTGAAGTGCATTGTTTTCATTCGGTTATGGTTGATCTTGGGTTGAGAACTTGTTCATGTCGAAAATGGGAAATAAATGGGTATCCATGTCAACATACTGTTGCTGCAATTTTTAGGAGTGGAAAGAATTTGAATTCATTTGTTGAACCATTTTTTCATGCTGATATGTATCGTCAAGCATACTCGCTTTCGATTGGCCCAGTTCCAACTGTTGAAAAACCTGTGTGTAGCATTGAAGATGCTATGATTTTACCTTCATTGAGCAAGAGACCTGCTGGGAGGCCGAAGAAGAACAGAATTGCTTCTACTGGAGAGTTTGAAAGGGTGATTAAGTGTAATCGTTGTGAGAGTATTGGTCACCATAATAAGAGGACATGCAAGGAACCTTTGTTAAATAGTTGAGGATTATACATTTTATTGATTGAATAACACATTTGATGATTACTTTGTGTATTTTGTTTTGTGAAATGTATTTTTTAGACAATGTATATAACAATATCAATCAAATTCATCCAGAGAAATTTTTCAATATCAGTTAAAGTGTGCATTGTGTTTATTGATATATACTATAGGCAGTGGGTTTGTAATACCTGTCAAATTCATACAGAGAAATTTTCCTATGGCACAGAAAATTCTGTGTATTGTGTTTTGAAGCTTCATATTCATCCACATAAATTTGACAATGGCAGAGAAAAGTACTATGTAGATTGTGTTTTTTGAATTTGATAATTGTTTTGTACTAACACAGTGCATTAGGGATTGAATGATCATATAGGCACCTTCTTTGGTGAGATATGAGTTAAATTTCTCTGTGAATTTCTGGTAACTTCATATCAGTCATTTCAAGAAATGTGTACACCAGACAGAGCATACAAAAAAGTATTACACAACCAAGAAACAAAATTAAGCTCTTTTGAAATTTCTCTGAGTTGAGAATTTCTCTGGACCAGAGAAGAATTTCTCTGGACTCACTTCAACTCAGAAAATTTTGTCAAAGCCAGAGAAATTTTCCTCACCAACTCAGAGAAATTCCTCCTCCCCAAATCACTCAACCTAGAGAAATTCATAACTCAGAAATTCCATTTTCTGTCACCATTCGAATCCGTCAATTTCATCCAGAGAAATTTTCCACCATCTAGAGAAATTTCTCTGAGTTGACAATTTTCTCTGTGTGGATTGTGTTGAAAATCACAATAAAAAAATATATATATATATATATATATATTTAACCATCGATAAGTATTAAATTTACATTAGTCGAAATATAAAAAAATGAAATTTAGATTAGTCAAGAAAGGATATATACATATATGTTAAGGATCATCATTCCTTCAATGTATCAACAAAAAACTGAATGGCTAATACTGTATGGATATATACATATATGTGAGACAATTTTCTTTGTGTGGATATGTACATTGTCTTCCTTTCACTAGTTTCACTATTACATTTGTGGTTCTTCTGGAGGTATTTCAATTGGTTCAGTCCATGACCGGCCAACTTCGGTCACAAATCTCTCTATGAGTTTTGCCCTCATCAACCTTATCTCTTGTGTGGACAATTTGGAGCTGATAGGTTCATGCTTGCTATATTGTTTCATTATATAGCAGACAAAGAGGCCACAATCCAGACTGCATACAAATTATAGGTATGGTTAGTTTTAAGAAACATGCAGATCAGATTATCTTATTTATAGATGTATGAAACTTACGAATCACTTTCTTATTGTGGAGCATTGTTGACATACTCAAAGTCGTAACTTGTGTTTTGTGAGTTTATTAATTTGAAAGAGGGTTGTGATTGAGCGTCTCTTTCAAGGCAAACTTTCAAAAAATTCTCCATGTAATCTTGCTGCAAAAAAATAACTTTTAAATAAAAGAGAAATTTACGGACAAATCAATGGGATTCTATGAAAATTATCATAACATAAAGATGATGATGGATCAGAGAAATTTGCACTCGTTACCAATTGTTTTGCATCTTTGACATATTTGTCTTCTGCATCATCCCTCCTTGGCCTCAGTAAGTTGTAGAACCTCCATAAATTGTCTTGTTTGTCTAGGACAAGCAAGGTCCAGTGATTTCCATGTGTGGACTTGTCATTACCTCCAGTATTTATTGAGAAATGGAGGAACCTGTAGTTCCTCCATGCTGTTTCAATATGCTTGTCAAATAAGGACACTCGAAAAGATTGATTTTCTGTCATCTTGATGAAATTTTGTGCTCAGAGAAAATCAAAAAATGGTTTTGTTATGACTAGTGACACAACTGGCTTCAAGAAGTATCTTAAGAAGAGAAAGTAGTAAGTAAATTCCAGAGAAAATCAAATAAAATAGTAGTAACATACTAAGCTCATGGATGTGAAAAAAATGAGGTTGATTGTTGTCTCTCTCTCATTTGGTCAGCCAAAAGGATCTCTCCACAGCCATCAATGACCTGAAAAATATGATTTATAATTGTAATATTGGTTTATAAAGGCTGATGGAACATTGCAGAGAAATTTTGATGAAAGGGAAAGACTTACATTGTTGGCAATTTCTTTTTGCTTTATTAGGTTTCCAATGTCTTCAAAGGTAATAAGATTCAACTCACTTGTCCAAATTAAATCCCTACAAGATGACAAAGAAGGGATTGAATTGTTGTTAATGCAATATAAGTTTGTAATTTGTTGTTTGTTATCTTCTATTTTGTTTGTTGTACTTACTCAAGTCCAGATACATTTGATATGTGCTGTAAGATGTCTTTTACATGATCTTTTATCAATCTTGAAATCGGAAGAGTTTGTGGAAAGACCCAAGATTTTCTGATGTTTATAGGTTGAGGCAAGACGTACGCATCAGCATCAAGCACTTCTTTGTCCTTCGTGCTTTGCTCAGCTTGCTTTGCAGCTTGTTTTGAAGCTCTAGTCACTTTTGCAACTTTGGGATATTGGAATTCTGGATCGTGCTGTTTTTCCTTCCTTTCTTTTGCCTTTAAATTTTTTATCATTGACGTCAGATCTTTTTTGACTGTAGACAGTGAAAATATTAGGAAAAGTGAAATTTCTTTGAAGTAACAGATGATATTTCAATATGTAAATTTATTTGATTCAATATTTTACAGTTACCATAGACTTTTATCTTTTGTTTCGGTTGTTGTTTGTGTGCCATTTCTTCTTGTTGGGTTGTCGGTTGTTGTTCCACTTGCATTCCAACTATACACAGTGAAAATCAGACAAACCCCAAAAATGGAATAAGAAAATATACAGAGAAAATGAAATGAGCAGTAGAAATATAACTAATGTGTTCAGAGAAATATAACTTCCAGAGAAAATTACCAATGACAGAGAAAATTATAATAAATAGAAATTTCTCTGAGTTATATTGACACAAGGACATAACTTTTTGTGACTCAAGATTTTCACTGACCTTGTGGTTGAAGTTATGTTGGTGTTCGGTATGGTTGTGTTGCTAGTTGGACGGATAGTTCTTGAACTTGCTCATGCAATTTAGCATTTTCAGTTTCAAGCTCCGAATTTAAACACCTCAACTGTTGAATTGTTTTTGTATCGTCTGCTTTTTCAACCTCCAACATCCGTAGTTTCATTTGGATTGTGCTTTCTTTTTCTTGAAGTTCTGAGTTAAGTGATGTCAGGATTCTTATTGAAATATCCTTTTCAGCAAGTAATTCAATTCAATTTCTCTCTTCTTCTTTTTTAGATTGAGAAATGCCTTCAGTCTTTGACGTAGATCAGCAATTTGGGCATCATTTGATTCCTCAAATTCTTCAGGCTGATGCATTGTTGAGCCACAAATGCTATCACGTTGTTGGTCCATCGGCTCATTATGTTCTTCTTCATCACTTTCCTCCTTGTTTTCTTCTTGCTGTTCATCATCTTCTTCATCTTCTTGTTCACTGTCTTCTTCTTTCTGTTCATTTTGTTCTTTGTCTTCTGCTTCTATTTCTTTACTTTCTTCTCTGGTTTCTTCTTCTCCACTGCTTGCTTGATGTTCTTGTCCATTGCTGGCTTCGTATTCTTCTATGTTGCCTTCTGCTTGTTCATTACCTCCATCTTCAGATGGATCTTATAATGTCTCCTTGAATTTGACAATTGCCTTTTTTGATTCTTTCTTCGTCTTTTTTCCAAGACAGAACTCCTCTGATGGGTTTTTGACTAGCTGCTTGTTATCTATCTGTAACAGGAGACTCTTTTATTAGACAAATGTAACAAAATTCACTGAGAGAAAAAATTCAAATAAGGAAAATAAAATTCATCTAAATGATACTAATGGGAAACAAACTTCAGAGAAAATTGTATGGGCCAGAGAAAATTAGAGACAAGGAGTTAATTTTACGAGGCAGAGAAAATTATGAAACAAGCAACATAATTTAGATATCAGAGAAAATCAATCAAGGCATATAAGTTAATGTTTTACTATAATTGTGTCAGAGAAATTTGGATTCCAGAGAAAATTCACTAGAAGGGTAGAAATAAACAGTGTTTGTTAAAGATGCAAGGCACATAAGTTATGGGCAGAGAAAATTACACACAAGGAGATAAAAATTTATGGGCCAGAGAAAATTATGAAACAACCAACATAATTCAAATATTAGAGAAAATCAATCAGGGCATATAAGTTAATGTGTTACAATTGTGGTCAGAGAAATTTGGATGGCAGAGAAAATTGATTACAATGGCAGAAATAGACCAGTGGTAACCAAAGAAGAAAACATAAATTGATAGTTCAGAGAAAATTGATCTTAATCAATCAATGCACAAGGAGGGAAACAAAGCAATGGTCAGAGAAATTTTGGAATTTCACTGAGATTTCAGTAGCAATAGAAATCTAACCTGTCGAGGTGCAAGAGAGTGGACTGGTGTCTTTTGCAGCTGTTTCGTCAAGGTTTGCAAGTTCCACTTGGCACATCTTGGGAAGTCAGCTGTGTTACTGTCTTCCGAGTCAATGATAGTTGCATGTTCACAAAGCCAATACTTTGATGAAAATTAAAGTAAATAAAATTTTCTAAACGCACAAATTTGTAAGTATGATAACTGCAAATTTGAATGGATATTATACTTACCAGCAATGCAATGACACACCCCGTAATTTTTTCTAGAGTTTTGTGCAATGCCATGATAGAATCAATCAATGTTGATGTGATTGCTTCCGGCCAATCATACTGTTTCATTGATTCAAGAGGTTCCACATACTTTATAAAAACCCAACCTATTGAATTCCCACTTGTTGCAAAAAATATGGTGAGACACAAGTACAATGTAACAATGATTGCTACATCTTTGAAGTCAGTTGGTTGCTTGCCTTTCATTGCTTTGACCAAGGCATTTTTAAGAACAGGACCAGTGAGCCTTGTGTCCTTTTGGAATCTTCTCCTGAGGAATGCAGATTTTGGCTTTTTAGAGTATCTTAATGACATGGCTTCTTTACCTCACTCCAAACCAAAAATCAAGGTCATGTCATTTGTTATAAAGGTCAGGTTCTTCTTACCAACTGTGAATGCTTTTGTTTTTTCATTGTAACATTGGATTGTGGCAACTACATCATCATCGAATTTCCTAAATTTCTTTGGATCCATCCTTCCAGTGGTTAGAGCTTGGATCAAATATCAGAATGGGGTCTTCTGAAGCTCTAGAAGTTGTTTTTGAATTGAATTTAAGTGTTTGAAAAAAGGAGACGACGGATGAGAGGTTGGATCGGAATTGAATGCTGTAGTGAGCTCTCTTTCTGTGGAGTTTAACAGGTTTTTTCCCCCTTGAGCTTGAGTCTTTTGAAGTTGGGGTACTCATCTGGATGCTAGTTGCTTCATCACCTTGGACTTGTGTGTTTTGGTGAGGAGTTTGTGGTGTTTTGCTGCTGGTTTTTGATCTTAGATGATAAGAAGACTGAGAGAGTTGTTCTTTCTTGCTTGGTGTTTCTAGTGTTTTGCTATTGGTTTTTTATCTTAGCTTATAAGAAGACTGTGAGAGTTTCTGTTTTTTGCTTGGTGTTTTCGATGTTTTGCTGCTTTTACATTTTGCCATTTCTAGATAATGATTAAAACATAAAGATGTCAACATTAAATCCCAGATAAAATTGGATATGTTAGAGAAAATTACAGAAAAGAGAAAATTGGAGATGCCAGAGAAAATTACAAATAAGGGAAAATTACAGAAAATTGGACATGTTAGAGAAAATATGACATGCCAGAGAAAATTGGATATTAAAAATTAAATGTCAGAGAAAATCAACACAGCATCATAAACATGGGAGAGAAACTTTCAATAATTGTTAAAATTACATATAGAAGTAAACATACCAGAGAAAATGAATGATAGAAAAAAGTAAACATGGCATGCAAAAAAAAATTTCCATTCCACAATTAGCAAGATAAAATAAACAAAGTAATGTAAACATGCCACTGAGAATTACAGCATATTGAAACCAAGAATTGAACAAAATAAACATACCAGAGAAAAATACACATTCCGGAGAAAATTACACATTCTTGAGGAAATTTCCATTCCAGAGAAAATTTCAATTCATAATATTAAAATGCAAGAGAAATTTACATACACAACCAGAGAAAATTAACCATGATAGAGACACACAAGGGAGGAAAGTGGTGTGATGTGATCAGAGAACATTATAAATACCAAAGAAACTTAGACAAGGGCAAGGGAGTAATAGACATTGCAGAGAAAAATACATATTCCAGAGAAATTTACAAAGTAGAGAAATTCATAGACAAAATCACAGAAACATGTTCAAGAATAAGATCAAAATTCAGAGAAATAACTTTTTCTCAAAATACACATGGCAGAGAAAATTCAAAGAAGAAACATTCATTCCAGTCCATAATATTAAAATTTCAGAGAAAATTAAAAATGATAGAGACACTCAAGGGAGGAAAGTGATGTGATGTGGTCAGAGAAAATTATAAATACCAGAGAAACTTAGACAGAGGCAAGAGAGTAATAGACATTCTAGAGAAAGATAGACATTCCAATTAAAAATACATATTACAGAGAAATTTACAGGGCAGGGAAATTTATAGACAAAATTACAGAAACATGTTCAAGAATAAGATAAAAACACAGAAAATTGTTTTTGTGAAAATAAACATGCCAGATAAAATTGAAAGAAGAAACATACATCAAACAAAAATCAGAGAAATTCAAATGCCAGAGAAATTTACAGATAAAATCACACAAACATGTTCAAGAATAAGTTCAAAACACACAGAAATAACTTTTTCCAAATTCAGGTAGCTTTTTATTACGAAATTGAAACCCTAATTTATGGAAGGTTAATATAAAATGCTATTAACTGTGTTTCCAAAGAAAATCTAGTTGCATTGTAGAAAAATTGACCAGAGTTAGGATGAAACTTGAATGATGAGCTGATATGGCCTGAGATGAAGATGCGACGTGACGAAGATGGACTGAGATGATGACGAGCATTGAAAACGAAGCTTTAACGTAGGTCAAAGAAATTTGTGAGGAAGGAATGGGAATGATTTTTACAGAAGATAACGAAGCTCTAATGTCGATGGTGAATATGATGTTGAAACCCTAATTCTGCTGTTCTCCTGTTCTCCTGTTCGTGAAATGCTGGATGTTTGGAATGGAACTCAGACGTTGGAATGAGTTTCATTTTTGTGTTGATTTTGGCAAGGGTATTTTGGTCCACAAAATAATTAAAAACGCGCGCCAAGTTGTTCAGGGACCTGATGCATCACAATTTTTTGAGTGTCCTTTATCCTCTAAATTATTATTATTAGGGACCTTAAAAAAAATTCCCCATTATTTAATCCTCATATTATTCTCTTAATCCTAATATAAATAGTAAGTTTTTACTTATCTCTACTAATTAAAATTCTATGAAACACTATATTTATATTCCTAAAATAGTGAATAATCACTCGCAAGAGAGACGTAGGAAAAAGAAAGAGTAAAAAGAGCGCACAGAAGACTAGGGGTGTGCATAATACCGCCGAAACCGCCAAAACAGAACCGAACCGCACTGCCAAGGCAAATTCGTTATTATTTGTCAATCGAACCGCCGGTTTTTGGTTAGAAAAATGGCAAATTCTAGTGACACTTTTATCAATCCGCCGGTTTCTATTTTTCTTCCAAACCGCACCGACCCGCACCGCTATTAAATCATGTTTTATAAGATTCTAAAAATTCTTTTTTATTTAAGTTTGCTTGTTGTTCTATACCTTAGAATATAGTATCACATTACTGCTCGAGGGGAATTCAAGATGTCAGGAATCCAAAATAAAGTTGGATTCCAATTCACTTTTCAATCTTTTTTTTTTTTTTTTTGTGGCCATGTTGCAAACTTGCATCAGCTCACTTTTCAATCTAAATACTTTTCAACAGTAAACATTTTCAATATATTGTAAACCCTGAATGATATTAATTTTATGTATTGTATTTGATCATTGTAGCTTCCACAGATGTTTGTAATGAACTGATGGCATAGTCGTTGATGTTATCATGTTGTTGCTACACTTGCTGCATCAGAAGAAAGCTTCGCAAGATGCTTAACATCACGGTATCTCTCGTCTTTTTTTTACTTTTTGATTTAAGTTTTGTAATTTGAATTATATTTTTTATAAACCGCCAATCCGCCCGAACCGCCAGGGCAAATCCGCCATTATTTGCCAACCGAACCACCGGTTTTTGATAAGGAAAATGGCAAATTCTAGTGACACTTTTATCAATCCGCCACCCGCCATACGGTTTCTATTTTTCTCTCAAACCGTACCGACCCGCACCGCGCACACCCCTACAGAAGATAGAGTAGAGAGGCGCGATGGAAAATGATTGGATAGGCGCGTGAGTGGGGATAAATGAGTTGATAATTAATTTTGAGTTTCCCACCCATTTTGAAATTCTGGACCTTTTGCCCACTGACTAATAAATTTTAATTGGATAATGGAAAAAATTTATTTTTAGGAGAAACTACTCTTCACTGGTGGAAGGACAAATAAATTACAAAAAGGTGATAAACATAGGCAAATTACCAACCCCATTTGAGATTTGACTAAAATATTTTTTTTTTTTTAGATTTGAGAAATTACATCTCATCCTTTGAGATTTATATTTACATAACAAATTATCCCATGAGGTTTATATTTGGATAACAAATTACTCCCTCATTTGTTATGTAAATATAAATCTCGGGGGCAATTTGTAATTTTTCAAACTTTAGAAAAAAATTCGTATTTTAATCAAATCTCAATGGAGGTGTTGGTAATTTGTCCTTAAAAAAATTAGAATAATGTTTGGTAGCTCGAGGATTTCCCCTCCCCCCCCCCCGAATCCTCCTAATGCCCAAAACAACGTCGTTTTGGGCATTAGCCTTTTTTTTTTTTTTTTTTCTTCCATTTTCGATCAGCTCAGGAACAGAAGGAGAGAAAGAGAAGAGAGAAAGAGGAGAGAAAGAGAGAAAGAGAAGAGGGAATGGAGAGGGCCCCTCCTTGCTGCCGCCGACAGCTCCGATCGTCGCAGCAGCAGCTCCGTCGTCGCAGTCCCGCCCCTCGCAGCCCCTGCCTCTGCCGCCTCCGCCCCCGGCCTCCGCCTCTAGTCCCATTTGTTGGGCCCCATCCAGTTCCTCCTCCTTCTCTTTCTCTTTCTCCTCCTCCTCCCTCCTCCTTCTTCTTCTTCCTGCTTCTGATCTGCAAAAAAAAAAACAAAAAACAAAAATGGCGTCATTTTTGGTTCGGGGGATTCGGGGGAGGGGTTTCGAGCTACGTAGCACTGCCGAAAAAATTAATGGCTTTTGTTAAGATGTGTTCATATGTTCTATGGGCACATGTTAAGTAATATATTAAATAAATATAATTATTCCAATTTGTATGGGAAATAGGAAAAACTATTACTGCTGTTAGGATTAATGATTTTTTTTAATTTTAATTTTTATTTATTTATTTATTTTTTATAAATTTGGTCAAAATCCCCACATAACACAATAAAGACAACCACAATTTTTTTTTTAAAAAGTCTAACACATACTATTATTATCAAAACATACTTAGTGAGTAATTTAATAATTTAAATTTTAAAATAATATACTTTTGATTTAGATATCGATTTTTAATTAAATTAATGTTTTTTAAATCTTCTCATCAAAATCTATCAAACAAAATCCATATTGATTATGAAATTCTTAAAAAATAAAAATAAAAACAAATACTGTCGAAATTGACCTAAACAGTAACATGTTACTCTGTTTGACAGTAACATGTTACTCTGATTCACAGTAACATTTTACCGTTACAAAAACAGAGTACATACTAGATGACCCAACCAAAAATATACATACACAACATTTTTAAATTTGTATAAAATAAAATAAAATAAAATAAAATAAAGTGGTTCATCATCAAAAGAGTTCTGTGATATATATATATATATATGTGTGTGTGTGTGCGCGCGCGCGCGGGGGCAATATTGTCTAAGAATTTTTTTATTTTTTTATTTTTATTCTATCCTTACTCCATTATACGCCTCCTCTTTAGGGGTTTATGAAGCAAAATAAAATAGAACTTACATGTAAGTCCTACTAAGTGGACTTATTGTCCAATAGGTTCTATGATAATTATTAACATTTTTTATTAAGCACTATTAAAAAAGTCACTAATTGTTAATTTTCAACCACAGTTTGAAAATTTTGTCATAAAAAGTCACTAATTATAAGTTTTAGCGATAGTTAAAAAAAAAAGTCACTAATTTACAATTTTAACGATAGTTTGAAAAATTTGTCACACAAAAACATTACTAATTGTAAATTTTAGTGAGAGTTTATAAAAACTGTGACAAAAAAAGTCACTAATTATCAATTTTAAATGACATATAAAAAATTGCCAAAAAAAATTTATTTTTAGTAATGATTTTACTAAAACTTATTTTCAATAGGATTTGATGAGAATTAAGTCCAAATATTAGGACCTTGTACGGGGAGGAAATAATTCTCCTCGTATAATCCTGTTGACCAAGTCCACGCTTCTCCGTACGACGTCGCTTTGTCACCTGAAAACACAAACGTGAGCTAGCCGGCGGGTGTGTGCCGGAAACCTCTCCGATGCCTAAGTCAGAAAACTTGACAAATAGACAAAGCTCTAAGTTCTCAGAAAGATTGTGTTCAATTACCTCCTCCAAGGTGATGCTTGTAGGCTTTTATAAATTTCCCGTGGCACAATCCTGGTAGGACTTGTATTTCTCCATGCAGAGTCCTCCTAGGATTCATATTCCTAAGGATAATGCTTATCCTTTCACACCCTCCCCCACTGCTTAAACCAAGTGGGATGGTTCTCTTTATGGCCGAACTTCTATTTGACCGAAGTAAAAATGGCTATGCCGAGCCACCCAGTAGGCCGTACTAACAGTTGTTCGGTTCTTCTTCATGCTATCATATCTCGGTTCTCTAATACCTGAACCGTGGTATGTTTGGACCGAACCACTGACTCGACCGGCATAACTCTCAAACCGGTATGCCTCTAAGGCCGGTCTAACTCCAAGTTGCTCCCCAAACCGAAGTACTTTACAATCCTCTAGCCGAAGTAACTTTATTACTTCGTAAGCCGAAGTAATTCCACCTCCTTTGGGCCGGAGTAACTCTGTCTCTCCTAGGCCGGAGTAACCATTACGGCCTTTTTTACTTAGTCCTTCGCTTTTCTGGGCCTTAAAGCCCAACTCGCAGCTCGGCCCAGTTTTTCCCAAAAATTGCCCTCTCAGACCTATTGATAATTTATCGCAAAATAAATTAGATTGTTCTTTCACCAAAGAAGGGTTTAATGAAGAGATTTTGACTAAATTTTCCTTTTTGTACATGGAGACTAAAGAATAATGTTTTAGAGCACTAAATTGGGAGCTCTAGAGCATCACTAACGATGTGGCACAGGGACTCCCACCAAAGTGATGTGATGTTTTGGCTTGAGTTTGTTTTTTTTTTTTTTTTTTTTAAGCTCATTAGAGCTATTAGTGGTCCAAAAATTAGTGGGATGAATCACCACTCGAGACTAAAATACCCTCCTTATATTTCCCTCAATTTCATTCATTAGTTTAGTTTATATTATTTTATTTTATTATAATTACATATATATATTTTTTGATTTGCAACACATACAGTAATTATATAAAGTATTTTTATTTATTTTGGTTTATTATTTTTTGGAATAAATTGAAATGTATTTTTAATTTTTTTTTGTTGTAATATTATAGCTTCAATTGATTTTTTTTTTTTGGTTCTAATATTATAAAATTAATAGATCAAAATCTAATTGTAAGTGAAATTCATCAAATTATTTCAAAGAATTGTTTCAAGTTAAATGAGTTTCCAAATAAAAATAATAATATTATTTGTTGTGATTTATAAATTTAATTTTTATTTATAATGAAATATTATTTTTTTTTTGGTTTTGTATTCAAGTGGATACTATCATTTTATTTATTTTTATTTTTTTTATAAATAGTCAATTTCTTTATTTCAAAATATGACAATTTTCGTCCACATAAGAAAATATCTAAGTGTTTGAAAAGAGAATTACTATTAGCACATACTTTTCTTTCTAAAAAATAAAATATATTTTTCTTCAAAAATAAAAATAAAAAAATTATTTTTTGAAATTTTATATTTTTTCCAAAAACAAAATACAAAATAAATAAACATTGACAACTTGAAAATCATTAAAAAAAAATGATTCAAAGCATTTTCTGAACTTTTTCTAATTAACCAGAAAGCAAAAATATTTTCAGATGATATTAAAAAACAAAAAAAAAATACTTCTTCGTGTAGAAAATCAAAATAATAATAAATAAATAAATAACTAAATAATTTGACACTAACCTGACAAAAAATCAAAACAAGATTGTGCCTCTCACTCTGTACTTTGAAAAACAAGTGAGGTGAGGAAATCGAGAATTTGAGATGTCCTACGTCATAATAGGAATTGGAAATTTTGGCAGGTAAGCATTAACGATTTCGCTTAGAGCATCTCCAACGGTGTATCAAATGTTTTATCAAATTTGAGTTAAAAATGAGTCATTTCCTTAATTTGATACTTCGCGCTCCAACGGTTCAATATCAAATCCGTTTCATCAAATTTGCGCTGGGCAACCGGTTGGTTGACCGGCCGGTCAACCGGTAACGGCAAATTTTTTTTTTTTTTTATACCGGTTTGAACCTTTTTTTTTGAACTTTTTGAACTTTTGGTGGTCGACCGGGTGGTCAACCGGGTGGTCAACCACCTAGGCAAATTTTTTTTTTTTTTTTTTTTTTTTGACTGGTTTCAACCTTTTTGTGAACTGTCTGAACTTTCTCCGGGGCGACCGGTTGGTTAACCGGTTGGTCAACCGGATGGTCGACCCGTTCGTCTCATCCCAACGGTTAGGAACAGTGATTTGGTGAAATGCTTCGCCTGCACTCAGTTTGGTACCATTTTCACTGAATTCTGGATTTGATATCGATTTGGTGAAAACGTTGGAGCTTAAAAAAGTGACTTTTTCACCAAATTTTAAATTTGATGCCAAATTTAATTCACCGTTGGAGATGGTCTTAGAAGTGAAATACCTAATCTACTAAAATACCTAATCTACTAATCATACTGCAATAGTACCTTTGAAACTTAATGCGAGAGAAATTACAAAATCAGTGTAAAAGACCAAAAAAAAAAGACTAAAGTATCCAATAATTTTTTTTTTGAGAGAACTACATACAATTAGGAGAAGTGAAAAGGAATTATAAATATATGAGGAGATGCAATTAATTCTTGCACCCTATAGTCTTTTATTTGTATTCAATCACACGGATATTTACATCCCTCATATGTTAATAATTTTTTTTTCTTTCTCACCTGTATATAGTTTCTCATAATTTTTTATTTTTTATTTTTTTCTTTTTTCCGCTATCTAAAGGTATCTTAAGGCCTTGTTTGGGATGTACTAATAAGTATACACTTTTTATCTTTTTTTCATCACATCACCTCTATACTTTTCTGCACATCTTTTCATAAAAAGTCAAAAAATACACTTATTTAGATCATCCCAAACCACCCCTAAGATTTGTGAGAAATATCCCATCAGAAAAAACTAAAAAATAAATAAAGATTTGGGTAGGGGTGTAAAAATAGTTCGCGACCCGTGGGTAGTCGGAAGCCCATTCGTGGCCGAGGTGGGCCCAACCCGATTAGGCCCAGGCCCAAACCTAGCTCGGGACCCTAAGCCTGAGTCGTCATTTTGAAACCCAGCTCGGCTTGTGGCCCGGCCCATCGGCCCACTCAAGATCTGGTCTGTCCGAGGTCAAGTTTCATTTTTAGTGAAAAAAATAAAATTTGAGTGGAAAAAATTAAGAAAGAAATTAAAAAAAAATATTTCAGGCCTGGCTCGAGACCTGAATCCCCCATAGGCTTGGGCCTAGGTCTAATTTTTTGGCCCGTGAGCTGGTCCCCCCAAATTTTGGTATGAACCCGCTTGATTCGACATATTCAAGCCGGGTTAAATTTACACTCCTAAATTTGGGGAAACAAACCTCTGCTTCTAAATATTTTATTTGTTTTCTATTACTTCCATGTGTCTCATGCATAAAATAACTTTTTTTTAAAAAATTAAAGGAAAATTGGTTCGTATCTTAGTCGAAATTGTCACAGACGGACAAATATTATATCCTTTAACATTGGTGAAAGGCCAATAAAATAAGTAAAAATTGTCCAAAAAATATAAATATATATTTTCTTAACAATTGGTGAAAGGTGTATAAGGAGAGGCTATTTGTGGTCTATGACTAATGCTCCAAAACAATTGATTCTTGACACTTGTCATGTTATCTCTTTATCATTTTACTATCAAATCTCACAATCTTAATCAATAATATCAAATTAGAATAACAAATGGCCTTACTATAAGACCACCACATAGTTTTTTGTAAATAAGATCAAGTAAAAATAGCCTAATGGTAAAACTCAAACACAAACATCTCGCTAAGTAATTAAATATTATGTAATTTGATTTTTACATACCAAATACTCTCTATATACACACTTAATGAATCTTTATTATTACATTTTTGTTCTATAATAAAATTATATCCAGCTAACCCTATCTTCTTCGTTTATAAATTAATGTGAATGAAGCTAGTTATTTTCATCTGACACATAATTATGTGAGCATGACTTATATAATAAAAGAATTATTTTTATAATAAAAGAATTATTTTTCTTCCAAGAACCCCCCCCCAAACAACACAACACAACACAACACACACAAACAAAAACAAACAAAAGAAAACAAAATTGGGAAACAAATCTTCAAATGTGAATATTTCATTTGTTTTCTATTAGTTACATGTGTTACATGCGTAAAATAAAATTTTCCCCGCCAACCCAACACACACACACACACAAACAAAAACAAAAAAAAAAAAAAAAACAAAATTGGGGAACAAATCTTCAAATGTGAATATTTCATTTGTTTTCTATTAGTTACATGTGTTACATGCGTAAAATAAAATTTTCCCCCCCAACCCAACACACGCGCGCGCACACACACACACACAAACAAAAACAAACAAAAAAAAAAAACAAAATTGGGGAACAAATCTTCATATGTTAATATTTCATTATTTTCTATTAGTTACATGTGTTACATGCGTAAAATAAAATTTTAAAAAGTTTACAAAAGAAATTTGTCCTTACCTTCGCCCTAGTTGTCAAGTATTATATTATGTAATCATGATAGATAGACAATCATTATTTTGTACATGGCATTTCATTGAATTTTATAATCATAATATTATTAAGACTCGTGTAATTTATTAAAATTATTTTATTAGGTTTTATACCCATTCTTTTGTGAAAAATTATAATCAGATATTGACGATGTACTTCCGCTAAAGTTAAGCTAAAGTGAAGACCATGGAGGGTTTTTGGGGTGAAATGCTCACTTTTGTTTCGTCTAGTAAAAGCTTAAACCCTTTTACTGTAATAGAGCAAGAATTTAGTAATCTGGAAGCTCATAGGGCACGTATTTGGATGTTAAATTACTTTTATATTTCACACGTTAATGTTATAGATTGAGTCTTAGAGATTATAAATGTATAATTACATATAATCTTATATTTTGTAAAAATCTTGATTTAGGACAATACAAACAATGGATGTTTAGATTTGCAAAACATGCTATGTCCACACCATTATTTTAAAAGGGTAAATTATCAAGAATAAAGCTTTGGACCCCAGTGGGGTACTGGGGGTCACCTCCCATTGGTCCAAAAAAAAAACAGTTTTTTTTTTTTTTTTTTTTTTGAGTTTTCAGCCAACCTCAGGCCGACACGTGGCACTGGGAGTCACTGGGGGTCATTCCCAGTGGGGGTCTGTAGCATTGCTGAATTATCAATAGGTTATAATAATTTGACTAAAATTCTATTGAAAATAAATCATAGCAAAATTATCACTAAAAATAATTTTTTGTAACAATTTTTTTGCCCATGACGCTAAAAATTGACAATTATCAACTTTTTTATCACGATTTTTATAAATTATCCCTAAAACTTACAATTAGTATCTTTTTTTATGACGAATTTTTTAAACTATCATTGATAGTTAAAAATTAGTAACGTTTTTTTTGTAATAATTTTTTTAAACTGTCGTTAAAATTTATAATTAGTGATATTTTTTATAACAAGATTTTTAAAATATCACTGTAAATTAATAATTAGTAATATTTTTTTAATAATATTTAATAAAAAATGATATTAATTTCCACAAAACTTATTATATAATAAAAAACTTTATACGTAAATCTTTATTTTAAAACACCGTCCCTTCATCCACACACTAAGGCATAGTTTGGGAAGTTGATTTTGGTGGATTAGGGGCTAAAATAGTCACAAAAAATAAAATAGACTATTTTAGTTACAAAAAACAAAACATCAAATCTAACCCATAATCATTACATTCCTCTCTCACAAAAAAAGTCAAAAAAGTCAAAAAACTCATCTCAAACCAAACTTTTTTATCCCAGACTAAAATAACAAAAAAACTAAAAAACTAAAAAATCAATCTACTTCCCAAACGGAGGCTTATATGATCCATTGTTTCACATGTTCTTGTGAGAACAATTATTATTATTTCTTTTTTTAACCTAGGGCCCTAGTGCTTCTGTTCTATTTTCTTAATAATATGTGAGAACAGTTATTAAGGGATTGTTTGGGATGATCTAAATAAGTGTACTTTTTGACTTTTTATGAAATATGGGTTGGGTTTGAAGTGATGTGTTAGAGAGGTGATGTGACTTAAATAAGATGATGTGACTTAAATAAGATAGTGACTTTTTGACTTTTTGTCTTTTCAAGACATGCCAAACTTGACCTAATATTTCTTTTTTTCATGTAGGGCCCTAGTGCATTTGTTATATTTTCTTAATAATAATGCCTTCGTTGAATGCATCTGTTATTATTATATATTTTTTTAAAAAAATATTCATCCGTGCAACTTTTCCTCTCTAAGGTTTTGTTTGAGAATTGTGGAGAAATGGTTTGGAAATACTCTTCTGATTCTGGGGATGTTCGTGATCCACTGATAGTCACCTGAAAATGAATAAACACTCCGGTCAGGGTTGCCAGAATTAGCACTCCGACAGACAAGTCAGTCTCAACTCTCAAGATTACTTATATTCTAAGTTAAGTACAACAATTCTCACATACCTTTCTTAGTCTGTTGTTCCTTTATTTATACTCGTTTCTTGGGCCTCGGGGCCATGTCCACTTTTCACTCATTATCCTTTTATTTACTTAGCTCTATAGTTCGGTATCTACTCGGCTCATCTGTTTTATTCGGCTTTCCTGATCGTGCAGAAAAGAACCGAGTAATATCTGTCTTCTAGAGTACGTATTTGATTCTTCCAATTATTCGGCCCCCACAATTGCCCCTCAAACACCCCTACTAGCACTAGTTAGTCGGCGTGTTTGGCTTCCAGTCTGAGAAATCAAAAATTCGGCAGTTAATCCTCTCCCCGATATGTGTCAGAATGCGTACATGCTTTTTGGTCATTGTAACGCTTTCCCGCCTCATTTATGCTTCTCTCGCATTTATTATGATTTGAAACTTCAGTCCCTTCGAACGCACATTTTTTCGAATATTTGAGCCTCTTGGATTGCCAGTCGGTATCTCTTCTCTGACTCGCATTTTCTGCAACTCCTCTCAATCTCTTCTTGTCTCCTTTGCTTTTCGTAAGTTTTCTTCTCTTTTCTTTGTGATCCTACTTTCCGTATTTATTTTTAATTTAGAATATCCTTGGGTCCTTATGAGAATGGCTAAACATTTGAAAGACCTCCTTTTCAAGGGTCGAATTTCTGGGTTCTGACGACATTTCTCTATCCCTGACGATGTCCATCTATCTTTAGTAACGGATAATACCCTTGATATGGAGAGGAAAGACCAAAATACCATCGTTTTTCCTCTCCTATCCATTGCGGAGGGCGGGGTTCGTTTTCCCCTTCACCCATTTCTTAGGGTCATCCTCCGCCATTGGGGTCTGATTCCTTCCCAATCCAATGTGAACTTCTTTCGAGTCATAATGGGAATCGTAGAGTTGAATCTGTGCCTTAGGATCAACCTTGGCATTTCAGCGATTCGGCATTGCTACGCCTTAGCCAAATCCTCCGGTCGGCTCGGGCGCTATTTTCTCAGGGCCAAGGACACCGACCATCACTTGGTTACCATGCTTGCCAACTCTGGCAAACGAGTTGACGATGTAATGGTCAATGTCCGTAGCAACTGGGAATTTGGCGAAGGTAAAGATTGCCTAGACCCTATTCCCAGAAAGAGGGGCGAACCAGGTTGCCGTGTAACCCCTTGTGTCTATTGATCTTTCTTTTATTCGGTTTTTTCTTCAAGTCTAATTTTTTTGTTTTTGCAGGTAGTAAGTTGAAGAGGACTTTGACCTCGGCTGACGACGCAGTCCTTGCGGAAATTAGGACTGCACTAAAGTATTTTGGCCGTCCAAACGTACAGAATCAAGGGAGATCCGCCCATATACTCTTGCGGTACGAGCCTACTTATACTACGTTCTCAGCTGCGGGCAACATTTCGATCCCAACCGGCGAACATCACCTTACGGCTCTAATCTTCTCCAGCTTCAAGACCCTTAGGCAAATTGGTCTCGAAGCTTCCGATTCGGAGCAAGACGTAGCGCTGGTGGTCGAGGTAGTTACCGAACCAACGAGAGAGTTTGCTGCGAAGGCTGAAGAGGTCGACGAAGCTCTAAACTCAGCGTTCGAGACAGCCGGTCTTAACCAGCCTAACTCGCCGTCCACTTCGGGTCAGGCAAAATTTTCCTTCGTAGATATTTTTATAAATTTGGAAGACCTACTCGGCTCTTTTTCTGAAGGTATGGCTGGGAAAAATCTTGCGCAGATGGCGTGAAAGAGAAATGCCGAACGAATGGCACGAAAGAAAGCCGAGGTCGCCCGTTCTGAACCTGCCCGATTGAGTCTTCGCAAACTGTTATTGGAGGAGAGACGACTCAAGTTATTGTGGCCAAGACGGAGAAGGAAGTCGAACAGCAGTTTACAAAAGAACAGTTGATTCCAGAAGGGCGTGGTGAAAAACGTACCGCCGAGGAAGAAGTCGGCTCTGAGGATAGCCCTGCTGGCAAACGGCCTCGATTAGAGGAATCGGACGTGGTTCCTTTCGTTGTTCAGCCAAAGATCAAAAACACGCTGATCTCCTCCGACGTATCCACCATGAAAGATCCAGTCGTGGCGTTGAGCTTGGCCGCCTCAGTTTCGTTGCCGGCTGACAAGGCCACCTTTCGAGGAGAGCCGGATTTGGTAGCTGTAGCGTTAGCTGCCCAGTCGGCCCTTCTGGTGTGTGACTCTTTTTCTTGTTTGGTTTGGTTTTCGTACGATATTTCTTGATATGTGCTGATCCCAACTCCATGTTTTGCAGACGATTGGAAGGATAGTTGAACTAGGCCGCCGGCATCACGATGCCATTGAAAGAATTGGCAGCTTGAAGTCTGAAGCTGGTGAGAGGAGTAGGGCCAAGTTCGAGGCGATGAGGGCCGCAATGGAAAGTGCTCGAGCCGAAGCTGAGAAGGAGAGGGCTCGGATTGCTGACCAACTCAGATCCGAAGCCAAGGGTAGAGCGAATGCGAGTGAGGAATCACTTAAGTTAGTCAAGGAGGCACTTGCCAAGGTGGAGGCCGAGTTAGAAGAGTTGAAGAAGGCCAAGGAAAGAGCCGACTCTGAGGCTTCTGTAGCGTTCGAGGCTGGAAAGAGTGCCGCCTTTAAAGATTAAGTAGAAGAAGTCCCCAAATTCAAGAATTGAGGATTCAAACATGGGTGGCTCAAGGCTCTTGCTGCCGGTGGAGTTACATTGGCCTTGCCAATTCCATACGAGCAAGTGGACGTTGAGCCACTTGAGTCTGATCCCAAGGATTGATCTGGGAGACACTCTAGTTTTATTAATTATTTTCAATTTCAATGCATGTTTTTGTTTAGTGGATTTCTGTTAGTATAAGGTAATTTTCATGTATAAATTAGTTACTTCTGCGCTCAATTTATTAATGAAAATTTCCATTCCATTTCACTATTACTTGTACGTAGTTTTGCTTTTCGTTACTGTGGCGCCGAATAGGATTAGTTCATGGGCATTTTATTAGTAAATCGCTTCATGAGGCGGCTGGGGCACTCAAGCCGAATATTTTGATGAATCTGCCCTTGCCGCAGCTGGTTCATGAACATTAAATGCCGAATAACACGAGCTTATGAATATTGAGTTGCTTCATGAGGCGGCTGGGGCACTTAAGCCAAATATATCGATGAATCTGCCCCCCGTGAGATGGCGAACTTAAAAATCGATTAAATTTATGAATTCATGAGGTGCCGAATATTGTACTGATGAATAGATTCGTGGAACGGCTGGGGCACTCAAGCCGAATAGATTGATGAATCTACCCTTGCCCCAGCTGGTTCATGAACATTAAACGCCGAATAACACGAGCTTATGAATATTGAGTTGCTTCATGAGGCGGCTGGGGCACTCAAGCCGAATATATCGATGAATCTGCCCCCCCGTGAGATGGCGAACTTAAAAACTGATTAAATTTATGAATTCATGAGGTGCCGAATATTGGCCAATCATGATATCCACGAAGGGCGCTCCGAATCCGTAGGCTTTAATCGGCCAATCGTGATATCCACGAAGGGCGCTTCGAATCCGGAGGCTTAATCGGCCAATCGTGATATCCACAAAGGGTGCTCCGAGTCCTGAGGCTTAATCAGCCCAAAGACGTCGTGTGCTAGTGGGGCTCCGAATCTAGAGACTTGCATTGGCCAATCGTGATATCCACGAAGGGCGTTCTGAATCCGGAGGCTTAATTGGCCCAAAGACGTCGTGCGCCAGTGGGGCTCCGAATCCGGAGACTTGCATCGACCAATCGTGATATCCACGAAGGGCGCTCCGAATCCGGAGGCTTAATCGGCCAATCATGATATCCACGAAGGGCGCTCCGAATCCGGAGGCTTTAATCAGCCAATCGTGATATCCACGAAGGGTGCTCCGAATCCAGAGGCTTTATCGGCCTAAGGAGCTCATGAACTGAATCGCGTGATTAAGAAATAAGAAACTTCGCATTGCAGAAGTGCAATTTTATACAAATATCAAGTCCCACAAGTCGGGTCAATGATAGAATTTACGTAAATGTGTTGAATTCCAAGGCCGTGGGAGATTCCTTCCTGACATATCTTTCAGCCGGTACGCCCCCGCTTCTGCAATAGAATCAATCTGGTAGGGGCCGTCCCAGTTTGGACCCAGTTTTCCATCGGCCAATTTCCTATCGGCTAGAAGCACCTTCTTCAGGACAAACTCTCCTGGTGTGTAGCGGTGCAACTGAACGCGTTGATTATACGACTTTGCCAGCTGCTGCCGGTACCGTACCATGGACAGAAGGGCTTGGTCTCTTCGTTCTTCGATTAAAATCAAATCCAAAGCCCGCATCATGTCGTTTCGGCCTGTATCAAAAACTTGTGACTTGAGGGTCGGGTGGCCAATCTCCAGGGGTAAGATCGCCTGGGTTCCGAATCATAGGGCAAACAACGTTTCTCCGGTTGATCTTCTCGGTGTAGTTCGATGGGCCCACAATACACTCGGCAATTCTTCGACCCATTTGCCTTTGGCTTTCTCGAGCCTCTTCTTAATGCCGTCCAAGATGGATTTGTTAGAGGCTTCGGCTTGACCATTGCTTTGGGGGTAAGCCAGCGTAGAGAAGTAAGGCCGGATACCATACTTGCTGCACAGCTCTCGGTACACGCCACAATCAAACTGGGTGCCGTTGTCTGAGATAAGAGCTCTTGGAATACCGAATTGTGTTATGATCTTCCTTCACACAAAGCGCTTAACATCAGCATCCCGAATGTGTGTTAGTGCCTCCGCTTCGACCCATTTCGTGAAGTAATCTGTTGCGATGATCAAGTATCGCTTGTTTCCTGGGGCCCTCGGCAATGGTCCTACGATGTCGAGCCTCCACTGGGCGAACGGCCAGGGACTGGTGATAGAACTCAACTCTTCAGCAGGCAAATGGTTTAACAGGGAGAACTTCTGGCACTGTTCACGCTTTTTTACGTAACATTCGGCGTCCGCTCTCATTGTCGGCCAATAATACCCCTGCATTATAGCTCAATGGGCCAAAGAGCGTATGCCAGAATGGGCACCACAACTGCCTTCGTGTATCTTGGTCAGAAGCTCCTTGACTTTGTCCGGGTGCACACATTCCAAATATGGGCCAGAGAGGGATTTTTTATAAAACCTTCCTTGCGGATCCAAGCAGTATCGCATGGCTTTGTTTCGCAGCTTGTGCGCTTCTTTCTTGTCCTCTGGGAGTTGTTCGGAAGATAGGAATGCAACAATGGGGTCCATCCAACTTGGTGCAGATTCTATAACGTTGACCTGGACTTCCTCCGAAGGGCTATTGCTTGGTTCCGGGATGAAACCTACTTCGATGGTCCGTTTAATCTCTAAGTTGATTGCGGAGGCTAGGCAAGCCAAGGCATCTGCATGGGTGTTCTAATCACGTGTTATCTGGTTCAACTCATGATGGTCAAATTCTGCCAACAAGGAATTGGCCGTTTTCATGTAGGCCGCCATACGGTCATTTCTTGCCGCGTACTCCCCCTTTAGCTGATTGATCACCAGTTTTGAGTCGCAAAACCCAAGCAAACGCCGAGCACCCAGGATATGCGCATTCCGCAAATCGACCAAAAGGGCTTTGTATTCGGCTTCGTTATTTGATGCTTTGAAGCCGAGCTTGACGGCCTACTGAATTATTGCGCCGTCGGGGGCCATGATTAGAACTCCGGCTCCACTGCCCCGCTGGTTGGACGATCCATCACAATACATCTACCAAATGTCCCCAACATAAATCCTCCAGTTCGGCTTTGGTCGAATTTCATCAGACTTGAAGTCGGCAAGGCACCCAATGAATTCGGCGACAAAGTCGGCAAGCACTTGTCCCTTGATTGAGGTTCTGGGTAGAAACTGAATATCATACTCGCCGAGTTCCAGAGCCCACTTTGAAACACGTCCAGATGCTTCCACACTGCGTAGTACTGATCGGAGGGGATAATTTGTTAGTACCCCAATACTATGCCCCTAAAAGTAATGCATCAGTTTCCTTGCCGCCATGACTAGGGCTAAGATGAGCTTTTCCAGTGGAAGGTAGCGTTTTTCGGCATCAACCATTGCCTTGCTCACATAATATACTGGCCGCTGCTCCCCCAGCTCTTCCTTTATCAGTGCGGCGCTGACGGCTTGGTCAGAAACTGCCAAATACAAAATGAGCGGGTCGCCAGCGGAGGGTGTTGTCAGGAGTGGTACAGAGCGGAGGTAGGTCTTCAGGCCGTTGAAAGTGGCTTCGCATTCGGCGGACCATTCAAAAGCCTTGCCCTGCCGTAGTGTATGAAAGAATTGCCAACAGCGATCTGTGGACTGGTTGATGAACCTGTTGAGTGCAGCGGCCATCCCCATCAACTTTTGAACCTCTTTTACTGAATGAGGGAGCCGAACTCCAGGATTACTGTGATTTTCCTTGGGTTGGCTTCGATTCCTCTGTGGTTGACAATGTAACCCAAGAATTTGCCAGAGTCGATACCAAACGCACATTTGGAAGCGTTCAACTTCATTCCATATTTGCGTAGGATGCCAAATGTCTCTTCCAGATCAGCTATATGATTCTGCTCTTCCTTGGACTTGACCACCATATCGTCAATATACACTTCCATAGTCTTGTCGAGTTGCTCCTTGAACATGGTGGTGACCAGTCTCTGGTAGGTTGCCCCTGCATTCTTCAGCCCAAAAGGCATAACCTTATAGCAATAAGTACCTCTTGGAGTGAGGAATGCAGTTTTCTCTTGATCTTCCGGATGCATAGCGATTTGATGATAACCTCTGTAGGCATCAAGGAAGCTCATACGCTGATGACGCGCCGTATTATCTACAAGTTGGTCTATCCTGGGAAGAGGAAAACAGTCTTTGGGACAGGCATTGTTTAGATCCGTAAAATCGACGTAGACTCGCCAACTCCCATTTTTCTTCTTCACAACCACTATATTAGAGATCCATGTGGGGTAAGTCACTTTCCTGATTGCTTCGGCATCAAGCAACCGGTCTACCTTTTCAACGACGGCGGTAGTGTGCTCTGTGGCTGATCGTCGGCTTTTCTGAACGATCGGCTTGCACTTAAGGTCAACATTCAAACGATGCTCCGAAACAGATGGGTCTACGCCCAGCATTTCATATGGAGTCCACGCAAATACATCAAGATTGCCGAGCAGGAAGGATACTAGTTGCTGTCGGTCGACTTAACTCAAGGAGGCGCCGACCATGAAGAACCTCTCTGGATTGCCATCAATCTCAACTCGGTCTAGGTCTTCCGTGGCTTTCTCATTTGGGAGTCGCCCGACATCGTCGATGCTGTCTCGATCCGGCACCTCAATGGAATTAACTTGCAACTCCTTTGGCTTCTTTCCGGAAAGGAGATAACATGCCTGTGACAATTGTTGGGAACCATGGATTTGCTCAATGCCGTGTTCGGTCGGGAAGCGCAGCAGCTGATGATAGGTGCTTGGAACGACGCGCATTGTATGCAACCAAGTTCGCCCCATGATGAGATTATACGGCAAAGGAAGCTTGACGACTAAGAATTCCATATCCACTGTTCGGGAGCCCGCTTGAATGGGTAGTGTGATTTTTCCCAATGGATACTCTGGATTTGCATTGAAGCCGAATAGTGGATAAGGAGCCGGAGACAGGTTTGATTCGTTTAAGCCGAGTTTGATGAAGGTCTTGTAATACATAACCTCTGAAGTACTCCCCTGGTCTATGAGAACGTGCTCAACGGTAAATCGATTTACGCGTAGTTCAATGACCAGTGGATCAATATGGGGGACTGTTATGTCGATAAGATCAAAATCGTCGAAGGTAATACTCGGAGCTTCTCATGGCCTTTTTGCTGGCGTTAGTTGCTTTTGGGGTATAGGGTGTGACTGAATTGTATGCACGGTTGGAGGCGTTGGCAAGCTGTATATCACATGAATGACGCCAGGCGGGGGTGAATCTTGCCGCGACCGCCTGCTTTCAGAGGTCGTTTTGGAGCTTGGCGCACATCTTGTTTGGACTTTGCCACCTCCAAGGCCAAATCCTGACGGAGACGCTCGTTCTCAGCGATCGTGTTCTCCAACCTTTGCTCATTTTGCTTTGCCTGTTCCATGATCTCTTGCATTGCCTCATGCTCTAAAGTCGAAGGTGAGGCAAAGTTCAAAGCGCGTCTTGCTGGGATAATCTCTGGTCCATGCATGTTTGTTGGAGTGAAATCGTCTATCTGCGAGGTTTCATCAGTGACTATTGGAGGGTCCTCCGTCACGTCCGCCATGGATATGCTTGAGTATTCCCACAGACGGCGCCAATTATGGAGAAGTGGTTTGGAAATACTCTTCTGATCCTGGGGGACGCTCGTGATCCGCTAATAGTCACCTGAAAATGAATAAACACTCCCGTCGGGGGTGCCGGAATTAGCACTCTGACGGACAAGTCAGTCTCAACTCTCAAGATTACTTATATTCTAAGTTAAGCACAACAATTCTCACATACCTTTCTTAGTCTGTTGTTCTTTTATTTATACTCATTTCCTGGGCCTCGGGGCCAGGTCCACTTTTCACTCATTATCCTTTTATTTACTCGGCTCTATAGTTCGGTATCTACTCAGCTCATCTGTTTTATTCGGCTTTCCTGATTGTGTAGAAAAGAGCCGCGTAATATCTGTCTTTTAGAGTATGCTTTTGATTCTTCCAATTATTCGGCCCCCACAAGAATAAATTATTTTAGTAATTTTTTAAACTTTTTATGAAAATATGTGTAAAAAAGTAGAGAGAGTGATGTGACAATTTATAATAACTTTTTGACTTTTTGACTAAAATAGTTATTCTCCAAACGAGGCCTAAATCTTTTCAAATAACATGACAAATAAAATTTGAAAATTGACTCGTACTCCAATATTTTTTGAAATTCTCCTTATATATATATTCTGTCTTATTACCTCATTCGGGAGATTATGAGAGAAAGAAATTGTGTGAATGTAACACTGTTATATATATATTTTTATCTCACAAATCAATATTATAATAATTTATTATATTTTGTATTAAATTATTATTCTATATCAAATGTTAATACATAAAATGACAAACAAAATGGATTGAACTTTTTCCAAGCTTATATATAAACTTGACCGTTATATTCAAGCTGACGATACCATAATATAGTCATCATAATATTATGAAGACTGCTATATATCACATTTTTTTCTTCACCATTTTATATCATTGAGTACCCGGCAATATATTATTAGTTTTCATTGTTTCCTTAATAATTGCTTCCAAACAAGGAATCAATCATAAACATCTACATAGATGGTGATACAGAATAGTGAAAAAATAAATATATAATATTTCTCTAATATTATTGAATTTATTTTTAAGAAATTGTAACGCTGATTTTTATGATCGTTTTGTATCATTATTGTAGTAACGTGGTTTGGAAATACTCTTTGGTCCCGGTAGATGCTCTTGATTCTTTGGTTGTTACTTGAAAGGAATGAACACTCCGGTCGGAGCTGCCAGAATTAGCACTCCGACGAGCCAGTCAGTATTCTCTCAAATTTACTTATATTTCAAGTTATCTCGTTTATTTTTTTACATATCTCAGTTTGGCTGAAGCTCCTCTTTTTTATACTGCACTCTAGGGGCTCGCTTTCCCATCATCTCCTTTCGCCATCACATCTGGGACCCCGAGATGTGCCAGAAGAATTACGGAATACTTGGCCCCCCAAGTAGATTCTACTCGGCCTTGGTCTTGTTTAGATAGGTCTGGTCATGCCGAGTTATCCTCACTAGTCTTCTCCGCTCTCGGCATCCTCTTGGAGAAGCTCTTGAGCAATCTCTTTTACTCGACCCCCACAATTGCTCCCCAAACATCCGAATTATATATTTACTGGGCGTGTTTGGTTTCTCGGCTAGCAGATCAGACAATCTTCAAATTTCAGAGATACGACGGTTACACTCCTTTTTGTACTGATTTGTCAGAGCAAACGCGTTTAGTCATTACAAATTCCCGCCCTTTGTGCTTTGACATTCATTTAACGCGATTTAAAATATGTACATCCGTATACTCTTGAAACGAAAGGCCATTCTTTGAGCATTCTCCATTCCAACCTTCTTTAAGACCTCTACAACCCCCCTTCCTACTGTTCATCTTCGTCCTCAACCTGTAAGTCCCCCCTCTCTCTTCTCGCTCTATTCTTCATTCCAGTTCCCTGCGTGTTTTTACTTTGTTTTATTTTATACACTTTGTTTTCATTCCGTCTCGAATGGCTAGGCATTTGAAAGCTCTCCTCTCAATGGATCGAGTTGTAGCCTTCCGTCGTCATTTTTCGATTCCAGACGACGTCTATCCATCCCTTATCGCAGATAATATGGTGGATATGGAGAGGGCTGACATGAACACAATTAGTTTCCCACTTTTGGCAATCACTGGGGGTGGAGTCTGATTCCCCCTTCACCCTTTCCTTAGGACTGTCCTATGTTATTGGGGGCTAATTCCCTCCCAACCTAACGTGAACTTTTACCGAATAATCATGGGTGTA
Organism: Camellia sinensis; assembly: GCF_055761805.1. Lineage (NCBI taxonomy): Eukaryota > Viridiplantae > Streptophyta > Magnoliopsida > Ericales > Theaceae > Camellia > Camellia sinensis. The sequence goes on along the minus strand of NC_138963.1, from coordinate 112,809,736 downwards.
GTAGAATTGAACCGCTAATTAGGTCGTAACCTAGGGATCCCAGCTATTCGGCATTGCTACGTCATGGTGAAATCAACCGGTTGGCAAGGTCATTACTTCTTGAGAGCCAAAGATATTGATCACCACTTGGTGACTATGCTCACCAACTTTGGCAAAAGAGTGGACGATGCTATGGTCACTGTTTGAGATAATTGGGAATTTAGCGAAGGAGAAGATCGCCAAGACCATGTGCCAAAGTGAAAAGCCGAGCCAGATGGCCGACTATAAATGTTATGTTTTGTATAAACAATTCATTCAGCTTAACTATTAGATACTGAACTCAATTCTGTCTTGCACGCAACGATTTAAAACGGGCAGTGACATCGGCGGACGAAGCTGTCCATGAACAAGTGAAGGCGGTTCTCAATTACAAAGGTCGTACAAATCTTTAAGGTCAAGGGCGAGCAGCCCATATCTTGCTGAAGTACGATCCTACATACTCCACATTCTCGGCCGTAGATAATATCGCTGTGCTGACACACAAATGGTAGCTTACTACACTTATCTTGCCTAGCTACAAAAGCCTAAGGGATATTGGTGTTGAGGGTTTTGACGCCGGTAAAGAGATTGGCGAAGAGGTATGCATAATCAAAGGGTCGTGCAGAGGACCAGGAGTTGAATAGAGAAATTGAATTGGCGATTGAGCATATCGATCCAGACCGTTGCACCGATCTCGCTTCCACTTCTGGCCGAGTAGACTTATCTACTCCAGAGGATGATATCTTTACTAGTTTAGAAAATCTTCTTAGGGCCGAATCTAAAGCCGAAGAGATGAGTGGAGAATCACTTGCTCAATTTTCCAGGAGACGAAATGTAGAGAATATGGCGGTCAAGAGGCAAGTTAGCAGGTTTGGGGGGAGCCAAATAACGCTGACTCGTGAGATACGTCAAGAAGAGACAGTGTGCGAATCAACTGTGGCTGATTTGGTTCCTGAACAGAATCAGATAGAAGTCCTAGGAGCCGATCTAATAGGGTAGAAACGACCTACTGAGACCCTAATTGATTAGTAGATGCGCTGATCGAGAAACGACCAAGGGTGGATGCGCCGCACGTCAAAGATGATTTAGCTGAGGCATTCCTTATCCAACCATAAATGAAGAATGCGCCGGTGTCTACCAGTGGGTCGGCCATCAAAGACCCCGCCGTGGCCCTGAGCATGGCTTTGGCGCTCTCTCTGTCAGTTGATCGAGCAACTTTTTATGCCGAACCAGATGTCATTTCGATTGCCTTAGAGGCACAATCGACGATTTTGGTAAGTTATTAAAACACCTAAAATTTCCCAATAGTTTAAATAATTGTTCCTACTCAAACTTATGTTGACTTCATTGCTTTTCCAGTCGACGGAAAGGATCGCAGAGATTGGTCGTCGTCATTATGACGTCATAGAACAAGTCAGCGTCCTTGAGCGCCAGCTGGAAGAAGAGAAGGGCAAGGCCATTGCTGCGATCGCCGATTTGTCTACAGCAATGACAAAAGTCAAAGAAGAGCAGGCAAAGGCAGTTACTTCTCAAGAGAAAGCTCATCATGCTGATCTGCTCTGCAGGGCCACCGAAGAGAGAGCTAACTTTATAGACGACTCTCTAAAGTCGGCTCAAGAAGAAATCTCGCAACTGAAGGCCGATTTTGAAGCGGAGAAAAAGGTGATGGAGTTTGCTAAGGTAGACGCAGCCAAAGCCATTGATGCCGGCCAGCTGAAGGCCAAGGAGTTGTACACTGATGAAGCCTTGAAGTTCAAAAATCGAGGCTTCAAGCACGGATGGCTCAAAGCTTTGGCAGCCGCCAAGGTGACTCTCGATCAGCCGATTCCTTATGAACAGTTGAAAGTCGAACTGCTGGAATTAGATCCAGAGGATTTGGACTTTTGATCAGCGTTTTTTGTAATAGATATTCTGCTGTTTCTTTGTTTTGCAAACTTGTATTATTTTTTGTTAGCATTTTATTTTTGGACGTAGGCCATTTTCATGTATAAAGTGGATGTATTCTAGCAGTTTATTAATGAAAATGTCCGTTTTGTTAATGAATGTTAATGATTAGGTATTAAAAAACTAAAATATGGCATATCAATTAAGAACATGACTTGTAAATCTTACTTTGCCCCAATTGAAAAGCCGATTAGGTTAATAAATCTGCCCTTGCCCCAGCTAATCACATAGAATAATCATCGAATATAGTCTGAAAGAAGCTTATGTGGTTAGGTGGGGCATTTGTATGAATTCGGCAAAACTAATGAAAAGCCGAATAGGTTAATAAACCTGCCCTTGCCCCAGCTAATCACATAGCTTAACCGCCGAATACAGTCTGAAAGAAGCTTATGGGGTTAGGTGGGGCATTTGTATGAATTTGACAAAATTGATGAAAAGCCAAATAGGTTAATAAACATGCCCTTGCCCCAACTAATCACATAGCGTAATCGTCGAACACAGTCTGAAAGAAGCTTATGGGGTTAGGTGGGGGCATTTGTATGAATTCGGCAAAACTAATGAAAAGCTGAATAGGTTAATAAACCTGCCCTTGCCCCAGCTGATCACATAGTGTAATCGCCGAATACATAGGTAGGCGAAGACAGCGTGTGCTTCGTAATCGTACCCGTAATAAATATACGAGGTAATCAGACACGCGTGGGGCCCGTGGATTCTTTAAATAGACGCTGATAAGAGTGCGACTGAAAAAAGGAATAAATAGCCTTTGTGATTGTTTGTTTTGATACTTTGCCCATCAGGAATATGTGCTTGTGGTCCCATGCCATCTTCTTGCTCCTGGCTTATTAATGCGTCTTTCGAATTGCTTTTTCCATTGACTGTTAGTCTAATTACTAACATTCACGGACTTAGGCTACGCTGATCTAATCCTTATGATGAGCGCTCCGAATTCTGAGGAGTATTCGGCCCAAATGTGACAATGCACGAAGGGCGCTCCAAATCTGGAGTCTTTATTTTGGCCAATCAAGATATCCATGAAGGGCGCTCCGAATCTGGAGGTTTATTTGGCCCAACTGTGAATATGCGCGAAGGGCGCTCTGAATTCGGAGTCTTTGTTTTGGCCAATCGTGATATCCATGAAGGGTGCTCCAAATTCGAAGGCTTATTCGGCCCAATCGTGAAAATGCATGAAGGGCGCTCCGAATTTGGAGTCTTTATTTTGGTCAATCGTGATATCCACGAAGAGCGCTCCGAATTTGGAGTCTTTGTTTTCAGTGAATTATGATATCCACGAAGGGCGCTCTGAATTCGGAGGCTTATTTGGCCCAAACGTGAACTTGCACGAAGGGCACTCCAAATTCGGAGTCTTATTTATGGCCAATCATGACATCCACGAAAGACGCCTTGAATCCGGAGGCTTATTTGGCCCAAACGTGACCATGCACGAAGGGCACTCTGAATCCGGAGTCTTATTTATAGCCAATCGTGACATCCACGAATGGTGCTCCAAATTCGAAGGCTTATTTGGCCCAAACGTGAACATGCACGAAGGGCGCTTCAAATTCGGAGGCTTTTTCATCATTCAACCATTTTTAACGAGACAACGATAAAAAAGGCATAATTCATTGCAGAATACGTAGATGCGTACATGTTAGTATAGCAGCAAAAAAAAAAAAAAAACGAGCTAGCATGTCGTACAAGTTGGCTTAATGATAAAATTTACGCAAGTGGGTCAAATTCTAGGGGTGTGGTAAACTTCTGCCAGCCATGTCTGAAAGCCGATACTCCCCTGTTCCGGCAATCGAATCAATTTGGTAAGGACCATCCTAGTTGGGGCCTAATTTACCGTATGCTGGATTCTGAGTAGCAGGAAGCACTTTCTTGAGGACCAGTTCTCCAAGTGTATAACAACGCAACTGCAAGCGCTGGCTATACGACTTGGCAAGCTGCTGCTGATACCGCGCCGTGCTCGCAAGAGCACAATCTCGGCGTTCTTCAATCAAAGTTAGATCTAAGGCCAATATCATGTCATTACACTCCATGTCAAAAACCTTGGATTTCAGTGTGGGCAGGCCGATTTCAAGAGGGATAATAGCCTGTGTCCCAAAACACAAAGCGAACGGCGTTTCTCTAGTAGACCGCTTCGGAGTGGTGCGATGAGCCCACAACACACTGGGCAACTCTTCAACCCACCTGCCTTTGGCCTTCTCCAATCGTTTCTTGATGCCTTCCAGGATTACTTTATTGGAGGCCTCAGCTTGACCGTTGCTTTGCGGGTATGCCGGCGAGGAAAAATAGGGTCGGATATTGTATGTATTGCATAACTCCCTATAGACACCACAATCGAATTGGGTGTCGTTGTCAGATACAAGTTCTCTCGGTATGCCGAGTCGAGTCATAATGTTTTTCCATACGAAGCATTTAACATTGACATCTCGAATATGTGTTAATGCCTTTACTTCAACCCATTTTGTAAAATAGTCTGTTATGATGATTAGGAATCACTTGTTTCCCCGAGCCCGCGGTAATGGTCCGACGATGTCAAGTTCCCATTGAATGAACGACCAAGGACTAGTAATGGAATTTAATTCTTCAGCAGGTAGATGAGTTAACAGGGAAAACTTTTTGCATTGTTTGCATTTCTTTACGTAGTTCTCGACATCTGTACGCATGGTCGGCCAATAATATCCCTATGTTATGGCTCGGTGAGCCAATGATCATCCTCTAGAGTGAGCACCGCAACTATCCTCGTGTATTTAGGCCAAGAAGTCCTCAACTTTAACTGGGTGGACACATTCCAAATACGGGTTAAAGAGAGATTTTTTATACAGATTTCCCTGCGGATCCAGATAATATCACAGGGCTTTATTCCGCAATTTGTGAGCTTTTTTCTTATCTGTTGAGAGCTATTCTGAGGAAAGAAATACAGTGATAGGGTCCATCCAACTCGGTCTTGAATCAATGATGTCAATCTGAAATGTTTCAGAAGAAGTGATACTCGGCTCTGGGACGAACTCTACTTCGATGGTTCGTTTCACTTCTAAGTTAATGGCGGAAGCTAGGCAAGCAAGGGCATCCACATGCGTGTTCTGATCCCAGGTTGTCTAATTCAGCTCGTGGTGGTCGAATTTTGTGACCAAAGAATTCACCGTTTTCATGTAGGCTGTCATTCGGTCATTTTTAGCCGTATATTCCCCTTTCAACTGGTTGATGACCAACTTTGAATCACAGAAAACATGTAACCGTCGTGCACCAAGATGAAGTGCGTTTCGAAGGTCAGTTAGCAGTGCTTCGTATTCGGCCTCGTTATTTGATGCATTGAAACCCAATTTGATTGCCTGTTCGATTATTGCCCCTTCGGGGGTCATGATTAGTACGCCTACCCCACTGCCACGCTAGTTGGATGATCCATCACAATACATTTTCCAGATGTCTCTAACATACATTCTCCAGTCGGATTGTGGTTGGTGGACTTGATCAGACTTGAAGTCGACATGGCATCCTATGAACTTGGCTACAAAGTCGGCCAAAACCTGTCCCTTAATGGCCGTTCTGGGCAAAAACTGGATGTCATACTGGCCAAGTTCCAAATCCCATTTAGAGACTCACCCCAATGCTTCTGCGCTATGAAGCACTGCTCGAAGAGGATAGTCCGTTAACACCCCTATGGTATGAGCCCAAAAATAGTGCATCAGCTTCATGGCAGCCACTACGAGAGCTAGGATAAGTTTTTCAGTGGTAGGTATCGTGTTTCGACGTCAACCATTGCCTTGCTTACATAGTAGATTGGTCGTTGCTCCCCGAGTTCCTCATTCAGTAACACGGCGTTGACTACCAGGTCGGATATCACCAGATACAAGATGAGTGGATCGCCTGGCGATAGGGTTGCCAAAAGTGACACTGAACGGAGATAAGTTTTCAAGCCGTCCAATGCGGCCTAGCATTCCTGTGTCCATTCAAATGCTTTGCCCTGCTGAAGTGTGAGAAAAAATTTTTGACAGCGATCTGAGGAACGACTAATAAACCAATTAAGGGTGACGGCCATTCCCATCAACTTCTGAACTTCTTTGGCTGACTGAGGGGAGCCAAGTTCTAGAATTGTTGTGATCTACTTCGGGTTGACCTCTATTCTGCGATGGTTCACAATGTAGCCGAGAAATTTGCCGAATCCGATGCTGAATGCATATTTTGAGGCATTCATTTTCATCTTGTACTTTCGGAGAATGCCGAAGGTCTCTGATAAGTCAGCTAAATGGGTATGCTTTTCTTTGGATTTCACCACCATGTCATCGATGTACACTTCCATGGTGCAACCGAGTTGTTCCTTAAACATAGTGGTAACCAGCCTCCGGTATGTTGCCTCCGCATTCTTTAGTTCGAAGGGCATGACCTTGTAGCAATAGGTTCCCCCTTGGGGTGAGGCATGCGGTCTTTTCCTGATCTTCTGGATGCATGACAATTTGGTGATAACCCCTGTAGGCGTCCAAGAAGCTCATGCACTGATGATGCGCGATTGTGTCCACAAGTTGGTCGATTTTGGAAGAGGAAAACAATCCTTGGGACAAGCCCTGTTCAAGTCTGTGAAATCCACACAAACACGCCAAGATCCATTTTTCTTCTTTACAACCACGGTATTGGATAGCCATGTGGGATAAGTTACTTCACGAATTGCCCCGACATCAAGTAACCTGTCAACTTCATCAACAACGGCCGATGCATTCTCTGCAGAAGACTGTCGACTTTTTTGGATGATTGGTTTGACTTTTGGGTCGACGTTTAAACGGTGCTGGGCCACAACTGGATCCACCCCCGGCATTTCATATGGTGTCTAGGAGAACACGTCGATATTGCTGAGTAAAAAGGAAACCAACTCGTGTCTTTCAACTTCATTCAGGGAAGTGCCGATCATGAAGAACTTGTTAGGGTCCCATTGATTTTAACCCGATAAAGGTCTTCAGTTTCCTTCTCACTGGGGGTTTTCCCAATGTCTTCGAGGCTTTCTTGATCCAATACTTCAATCAAGTTCACTTCCAGTTCCTTTAGCCTTTTAGTGGCAGCAATAAGATAGCATGCCTGTGCCGATTTATGAGAGCCCCGAATTTGCTCAATGCCATATTTAATTGGAAAGCGGAGTAATTGATGGTAGCTGCTTGGCAAAGCTTGCATAACATGTAGCCAGGTTCTTCCCAAGATAAGATTGTATGGTGACGGGAGTTTGACGACTACAAATTCCACGTTGACTGATTTGGTACCGACCTATACTGGTAGTGTGATCTTGCCCAAAGGATACTCAAGGTTGGCGTTGAAGCCAAACAATGGGTAATCAACCGGTAACAGATCCAAATCAGTGAAGCCGAGTTTAATGAACATTTTGTAATACATTATTTATGAGGTGCTTCCCTAATCGATGAGAACATTGTAGCTCGACTTTCCGCGCTCCTTTCGGAAAGTGAATAGACCTACTGTTCGGACTCTACCTGTGGTTCTGAATCTGATTTCACGAGTGCAATGTGAAAAATTAAAAACACAAAAAGAGTCCAAATTCGGTAATTCTCTTTGGAAAATCGATATTTTGAATCAAATGCCAAAAATGGACTACTTTGCCAGATTTCAGAGTCGCCACCTAAATATTTTTGGAAAATTTAGGAAACCCGAGTCTCGTGCCAAAGGCCATTAGTCCGTCATCACCAAAGTGTCTCGGCTCAGGAACTTAGGTACGAGAAGGGAAGGTCATGAATTGAGCACCTCACTCGCCCGATCAAAGATCGGCCTCTACTAATCATGATGTGATTCCTATTTACATCATATGCTCTTGTTCCGATTTATTAGCTATATTACTATGTGATGCGGACACAAGGTATAAACTAGTTTGCCAGAATTGGAACACTTGATCTCATGTTTTGTTTTGAAATTCTTTGGTGAATTTGCCACTTGAAAAAGTGGGCTTAAAATGGATATTTAATCAAACCATCCCAATTCAAGCAATTAGCCATCATCCACAAGCATTCAAACAATTATATCATTTAAGCACCTAGCCTTATGGTATTCATGCATTGACATGGCAACACAAACATTCGATGTAAGATGCTAAAACATAAAATTACTCACCTAGTACTCCGAGCCAAAACAAAGCAATTTATTAGAAAAATATGCATGTTCCTAATTAATGCAATATTACTAATGCAACTCTCACATTATGTATTTTATAGGCTCAGCTATGAGCATGGCATACGATTCCATTCAAGACATGCGAGATAGCACATATTCAAGTAATGAATTTGAACATTTGATATCAGGTTAGCGTGATGAGCCGAACCTTGGATGCATGTAAGACAATGGATACAAAGCATAAGAATGCTAATGAAACGTGATGTCCTATACTAACTACCATAAGTAAGCAAGTAAAAGGGAGAAAGACGTAGGGTTGGAAGACATACACATTATTACATAGTTGCTCTCATGCAAGAGGGTGCGAATTAAAGTCCAAAGTTCGAATTAAACTAATTACGAAATCGAATGAATAAATTAAAGCATTAACTAGCTAACTAGGTTATTACAACAAGGGTAACCATGATAAGTAAACTAGCTATTTAAGCTAATTAATTACAACAATTACAAATAAACAAGGTCAATTATAATAACAATAATGATAATTAATTACAACAATAATAACAAATAATTTAATCATCAAACAAGGATGCATAAGGATGCACAATGCTCGCATGCGCAGCGTCCAAGAACAGCACTGTCTGCCCAGACCATTCTGTTTCACCTTTAGCCACTGCTTTCTGTTTTCTGCAAAAATACGCTATTGACCAAACATTGAGGACCGGTCGGCCCTCAATAAAGCCCGGCCGAGCCTAAAGAAGGTCGGTCGTGCCTCAAATTTGTGCAAAACTCTGTTTTGTATATTGAAGTGAAAACAGTGCAGACAGAGTGTTCTCAACTCTGTTTGTCCCTCTCATACTTCTTTGTCATTGGAAAGCCTCCGAGAGAAGGTTAAAATTGTTTCAAACCATCAATGAGCAAATTGATTGCTTGATGATTTCGATGCACAACTTGGACAAAAAATCAATAAATGAAATGAACAACGACCTCTCCTCCCTTTATCATGGAGTGAACTCAAAGAGGGAGGTAGAGACGCTTCAAGATCCATCGAAACATCATGAATTAATATTAGACAACTCTTCACACAACGGATTCGGCATAACGTCCGGCCGAACCCCAAGCAAGATAACTCATTTTCTTTATGTGAGTTAGTTCATTTTAAGCCAAATTCATTAGCCCTCACCATCCTTTAATCCATTAAGTCCAAGGTGATTGTTACGTCCACTAAGTGAGAAATATGTCAATCGAGAGGTGATTCTCAACGTGAAAGAGAGACTATACCATTCGCAATGAACCTCTGTAGAGATTAAGCCATTAAGCGTAAATTGCTAGTTCACCTTTTGAATAACTATCAACCGATTGAAAGAACTCTCAAATGAAAGAGATGAATGGTAAATTGATTATTAAAATGAGGTTCTTAAACATGGAAATGAATTGAAGAAAAGCTTAGAACAATATAATACAACCTATGTATGCAAACTTATGAGACAACAACCAAGCTAATCAATGCATGAATTATTTAAACCACTTAGAACAACCCTAAAACAGCCTTCAAGTGATGAAAAATAGTGGCTAAAAATGCAGGAAAAGAGCCTAAAATGCTAAACCCCTCCACTTTTGAAACCTCAAAGCATGGTTTTTAGCCTTTTTTAAACTCTAAAAATCAGTATAGAGAAAAAAGAAAAAGAATGTAAAAGTAAGGGGTTTGAGCTATAGATAATGGTGTAGAAAAAGAGCAAACTCTCTCTACCCTTTTGGTAGCTCTTCAAACCCAAACTTAAACACCTAGAATAGGATCAAAACAACACAAGACAATAAGAACTAGGTAGCAAATGAAAGAAATGAAAGGAAGAGGGAAGATAGCAAGCTTATACCTCTCAAAGGAGTAAGCTTCTTGTTTGTGATTAAACTAAGCTCCAACACACTCTCATGCTTGAATTATGGTGTTCAAGGCTCAATCAAGGTTCCTAGACCAAGGTATGAAGGTGTGTATGGTGTATGAATATAGGTTCAAGGTGGTAGGTTAACTCAAAGTGTTGCTTGCACAAGAAGAAGGAGAAGAAAGAGCTCTCAAGGTGGTATATGGACTTTCTTGAAATTCTATAACCCTCAAAACAGAGATATATGGTCGTTTTTATAGAATTTGAGCCAGAAATATCATAAATATCTTAAAAAATAGAAAGCTAGCGGCCTCCTGCCCAAAACAGTGTTTCTCGCTTCTAAAGCCCAGCCGGCCCTCAATAGCCACGGTCGGCCCTCAATGAGGCATGGCCAGCCCTCAATGAATTCCCCTGTTTTCTGTTTCAACTCAACATAGGGTGGCACTAGGTGTAAAAGTGGATTTCTTGGGTATAATCAATGGGAATATGGGAGGTTTGGGATTGTTTCGGAGCTTAAAACATGGCCTCTTCGTTGAGACCTCGAACCACGCACAACACCACTTTCATCATTGAGTGTACCGAGCAAAGCGCTCGAGCATTGCAGGTGGTCAAAAATGGGGTGTCCACAGTTGTCCCTCTTTGACAAAGCTCGAAGTCATAAAGTGACATGAGTGAATGTCAAAGCCCAAAGACAACCCATTTGACGAGGCCACAAGGCTCAGGCAAGAAATCAAGACATAAATGCAAAGATTGAACTCGAGGGTAAAATGCAACATGAAATGCAGCAAATAACTTATGATCATGCAATAAAGCAATACAATGAAACATAATGCAAATGAAGTAATGAAACAACGCAACACTCTAGACAAGAATGCAACATTTGAATGACAATGCAAAACAAAGCAAAATAAACCTTGCCGTGTTTCACACAAGACGAAGTGAATAAACAGACATGTCTCGCGTGAAAAACACAAAGAAAGCACAAACCAACCCATGTCTCATGTAGAAAGGATGTAAGAAAATGCAGACCTAACTACACCTCATGTAAAAAGGGGCAAGCGCAACATAACCATCGAGCTAACCCGAGGTCTCAACCGAGATCCTAATGCGTTGCACGACATAGGAGGAAGGGTGGTGTGAACAAACAGGTGCACCTGATGTTTTTAGTCGGGGGTACAATCCTAACGCGTTGTACGCGAGAGGAGGAAAAGTGGTGTGAACACAGGGTGCCGATGTTTTTAACTGAAGATACAATCCTAACGCGCCACACGCAAGAGGATTGAAAGGTGGCCTGAACGAACAGGTGCACCTACTATTTTTAACCGAAGGTACAATCCTAACGCGTCATACGCAAGAGGAGGAAAGATAGTGTGAACGAATAGGCGCATCTGTCATTTTTAACCGAGGGTACAATCCTAACGCATCGCACGCGAGAGGAGGAAAGATGGTGTGACCGAACAGATGCACCTGTCATTTTTAATCGAGGGTACAATCCTAACGCGTCACACGCGAGAGGAGGAAAGGTGGTGTGTACACCGGGTGCACTCAATGTTTTTAACCGAGGGTACAATCCTATTGCGTCACACACGAGAGGAGGAAAGATGGTATGAACGAACAAGCGCACCTGCCATTTTCAACCGAAAATACAATCCTAACGTGTCATACGCGAGAGAAGGAAAGATGGTGTGAATGAATAGGCGCACCTGCCGTTTTTAACTGAGGGTACAATCCTAACGCGTCGCACGTGAGAGGAGGAAAGATGGTGTGAACAAATAGGCGCACTTGCCGTTTTTAACCGAGGGTACAATCCTAACGCATCGTACGCGAGAAGAGGAAAGATGGTGTGAACGAATAGGCACACCTATCGTTTTTAACCGAGGGTACAATCCTAATGCGTCACACGCAAGAGGAGGAAAGGTGGTGTGAATGAACAGGCACACCTGCCGTTTTTAACCTAGGGTACAATCCTAACGCGTCACACACGAGAGGAGGAAAGATGGATTGATAAAATAACAAACAAATCTCATATGTAAAATCAAAACAATCAAAGCAGTATAGTAAAGCAAAAGCCAATTTGCCAATGTGTTGAAATGATGAACACAACACATCTCGCTTCAATGTGGTTGTGAAATGGATGATGATTTTACTGTGGCACGAATGATTTTATCAGGAACTCCTCTAGAAGTCCTCTGAATGAACCGTACAAAAAATATCGTTTGGTTACAATATAACTGAACAAACAATTTAGGCAAAACAATTTATAAACTAACAGAACAGTTTAAATAAATTTAAACAAATCAAATTATTACTTAAACTGTGAGTTAAACAAATGAGTTTAAACAAACAAATTATGAATCAAATCATGCATTCGTACAATAAATCCAAATGAACAAAAATTCTTTCTTTTGTTTTCCACTCTTTTCATAATTCTTTACTCTCTTCTATTTTTTGTTTGCTCTCTTATTTTCCTTGTTTCCCTTTTCCAACTCTCTCTTTTGTTTCTCTTTGTTTTTCTTCTTGTTCTCCTTTTTTTCCTTTTTTTTCTTTCTATTTTCAACTCTCTTTTTTTGGTTTTTTCCTTTTTCAACTCCCTTTTTTTTCACTTTATTTTTTCTTTTTTAACCCCATAAGCAAAGAAAAACAAAAACTGGACTGGGTTTACACTGAGAGCCGATCGGGCCTCAATGAAGCACGGCCGGGCATTGCGACAACCGACCGGGCTTCGATAGTGGCAGGGGCAGTTTCGGCCTTTCCTCGCAATTTATTTGTTTAAAACAAACTCAAATCCTATTTCCTCACACCCTCTCATCCGAAATCCCTTCCTCTCCTCTAGTTTTTCTCTCTCTAGATTTCCTCTTTTCCTTGCAATACCCAACAACCCTCGCCATTTTTTCTTCGAAACCCTTCCCCTCCTTTACATTTTGAACCGATTGGATTTTGATTCGGTCAAGTTTTTAGGTTTCTCATTGTTTTTTTATTTTATTTTTAAACTTTTTTCTCATTGGTTTTCTTGGTTTTTTGTGTACTCACTCTCGTGTTTTCACTTTCCCCTCTCATTTTCTCTCCCCTAGGGTTTAGCCCTTTATATTTTTCTTGCCTTCTCTTCATTTCCTCCACTCTTCTCCATGGCTAGTGATGAAGTTCCCACCCCGAACCCCACCATTGGTATTGGGGCTGCCCTAGGCACAGACATGGAGGGCGAGGACGCTCCTACATTGCCTTCCCTCGTTGATAGTCCATTTGATGTGGCCACATACCGACCACGCACACATGCTCCACCCCCGGGTGGTATTTTGAGATTCGAGGGCCCATTCCTAGGATAGACGAGGACATCTTGCTGCGAGAGCCCACGAAGCACTTATCCGCCAATGCCTCTACGGTAAGCAACTTTCCTTTGTTTTAATGCATTGTTGAATCTCACGAGTAGACCACTAGTTAAATGCCATATATTTCCCATTTGCATGTGATAACTAGGAAGATTGGCGGATACGGATCCATATCCGGCCCCCGGCGCTGGTATGAAAGACTTCTCGCGGAGGTCTTTGCACTAGTTGATGCAGCTGGCTTTGGGCCCTTCTGCTTAGGGCTCATACAAATGAGAGCTGAGTCGTTGCTGTATGGGGCCCTGGTCGAGAGATGGTGGGACACCATAGACTCATTCCACTTCTCATCGATCGGGGAGCTGACTCTGACCTCGTACGACTTTTCGATGGTTACCGGCCTGCGGGTTGGAGTTGGCGACCCGATTCCAAGTGATCCTGACATAACGCAGTGGAGAGCTGCACAGTATCAGCTTTTTAGAGCAATCCCAGACATCACCAATCACGGGATGGTGAGGTACAACTGGTTTTACAATCATTTCTCTGAGTCCTAGCCCACTACCCCGGATAAGTTCGCCCAATACAACTGCGGCTTCCTCATGTATCTCCATGGTACTACCCTATTTGCGAACAGGGAAAATACCGTGGGGTTGTACCTTCTGGGGCACGAGTGCACCTCCCCCAGATGACAGAGTATGATTAGGGTGGCATCGACCTGGCCACCTTATACTGCTATATGAGCTCCGTCTCCCTCCTCAAGGCGAATTCACTCGGCGGCTACTAGAGTGTTTGGGAGGTATGCCTCACACTCATCTTTTCTGCGCATTCTGTTCCTTCTGCATTTTCTGCTCATTTGCATTTCATTTTCTACTTATTTACTTCATCAATCTTTTTCTGTTTGCAGCTCTGGGTTTATACATACTTCACCTCTCTGGCTCCAGTCCCGGTAAGACCGATCAAGTTGTCAGTACGCCGCTCACGGTACTACAACTCCCGATTTGAGTGTCATCTCCGTGTAGACCGAGATTTCCTCTACTTCTGTCGTTTCTTTGACATGATCATTGCGGACCAGGTAACAAAATACCAACCTTTAACTGTTACACACTATAAGCATACTGCACTGTTTTCCACACTACACGGTTATTCTAATACTATTGCTTCTACACTGCACTACCATTCTCATACTGCACTGATTTCTCACACTACACTGATTTCTAACACTACACTGATTTCACTGCATTGATTCTTACACCTGCCTCCACAGGTTGACTGGCATCCCTGGGCGAGCATTCCCCAAGTGTCTAGGATGACCTATGTCGCGGCATGGCATGCCTCTACTATGCGGATTATATTCAAGGGCCCCTTTCGCTGGGCTTACTACCTGGGAGAGAGGTTCATCCGCTGGATGCGGGGCGTCGCTAACCCCAACATTCAACATCTTCCTCCTCCAATCATGAGGGTAGTTGATGAGCTTCAGGACGGTCCTCAGATTGACCTCCTGATGTTGGGTGAGGATGGTGATCATCATCATGAGCCTGGCGACTTCACTGCCTTCTTACACACTCGGGTGATAGTGCCTCTTACTCCAGGCATGGTTCACGTTATGCCGGAGGTTACTACTGCTGCTGCGGCTGGTGATGTGCCTGCTGGAGGTGCCCCTACCGTTGCTCCCATTTCTAGATTTCCCGTGATTCCCACTGAGATCATGTACATGCGTCCTGATAGAGATCGAGTAGATCCCACTTGAGCGTATCGAGGAGAGGGACCGCAGGCCAGTGTTCGCTCCTGGCATCGAGTAGGTACATATTTATTTATGCTTCTACTCATTGCACTTTGCCTTGTCTTGTTTTCTACTATTTCTATTCATTGTTCTTTGTCACTTCTATCTATCTTTTCAAATTCTATTCCTTTTGAAGATACCCCTGGCGTATGCCGATGACCTCCTATGGACGATTGATCAATTGCTTCTTATGGTACGGAGAAGGTAGACCGCCTTAGTCACTTATGGGATCGAGATACATTCTGTTTATAGTTCACTGTTGTTGCCATACTATTTATACTCCTGTTAGTCCATATTGATACCTATACTCTTTTCAGCTTTAGTCAGCGCCAGCAATGCCTGCACGACCTCATTTGGCTAGTAGACGGAGATAGGGTCCAGTGAGGGGCCGAGGGGGACCCGATCAAGGGAGAGGCTGAGCGAGGTATCGCTCACCTTTGGAGGAGTCTTTTGACGGGTCTACGACCCTCAAGGACAAAGGAGAGGAGGATGAATTGCAGTCCAGTAGCCCTAGCAACGATAGTGATGCACCTCTCCTACAGCCGAGGAGGAAGAGGGCGAGGATGGGTTATTGATGAGGGCGACGATTTTGTTTTAGTTTTACTTTTTGTTGGTTTTGCTTTGTAGTTAAAGACTAGCCTCAGATAGACCCTTTTGTTTGGTTTGAAAGATTTTCTTTTATTTTGTCTGGTTTTTTTTGCCTTGTAAAATGCTGATCGGGGTTGGACCCGCTAGTTATAAAAGACAAGTTTTTTGAATGATTTCCTTGCACGATGTGATTAATGGTATTTGCATGTGATGAATGGCATAACCTTTGCATGGTAACTTTGCATAAGACTTGAAACAATGAATATCTTCTCTTGCATTCATTCTTGAATAGGATAACTACCCACAACCGGACAAAACATGAAATATAACTCGATAACAGGAAAACGAAATAAAAACAACTCGAAAATACTAAAAAAAACACTTGGTACAAACAAAACAAAACTCAAAATACAACTGTGTTACGTCAAGGAAAAGGTCAGCTTTTCCTGCAACCGCACTGATCTAAGCCATCATTTAGACCCGGCCGGGCCTAAATGTGCATGGTTGGGCTTCACTGAGGCACGATCGGGCCTCAGTGTGAGGTCGATCAGTGCTGCCCAGTTGTCATGCATTGATCCTTCTCATCCTCTATAAATGATGCTCCCATGCTGTTTTTCTAGTAGAATAGCAAGTCTTTGATATTTTGCTCTCAAGATGGAGACATTATGCAACAACAGGCTCTGAGACTGGATAGCCACTTTGGACAGCTTGGAAAAGGTGAATTTTCACAGTTTTGGTCTAAATGCCCTTTTTCCTCTGATTTTCACTTCTCTTTGCTTTCCATTCCTTTACGCCGCTATTCGATGTTGGAACCCAATCACACATGTGTTTCAATTCTGATCACAAGAGGTGTGTCCGACACTCGAGGAATTTCAAGCTTTGATGGAGTCCTGGCGCGACGAAGAAATCATACCGCAGCCTTGTTTTGGCCATGCCCATGCTTTGGGATGGATGTGTGGGGTTATCATTACACGAGGCTCAGTCTTTGGCACATGATGGGAAGCTAGACATCCCCAGTTTAGTTCATCGATTTTCCGTTGTTAGAGACAGGAGTGACCTTCTTTGGTGAAGATGCCAGCAACATGCCCTCTGTTTATGCTTTCTTGCACAATTCCTCCTTGCCCCTAGTTTCGGCAGAGCTAGCATCCAGTTGATCGAAGTAGCTCAACATCTGAAAGAGGGTAAGAGTTGCATGGGTTTGGCATTGGCCGAAACCTTGATGGGTTTAGATGCTTTCCGTCGAGGAGAGACCACCCAGTTGGCGGGGAGTCCACTACTTCTCCAGGTATTATTTTGCACCCTTCTAATTTATGATTCTTACATCATGCAACACTCATCCTCTGTTTTTCTCTTAAGACCCCTTTCCTTACTTTTCTCTCATCGTACACCTCTCCATTCTTTAATCTCTCTTATTTTTCATCCCTCCCCAGGTATGGCTCATGGATAAACTACAAGTAGTGGACCCTTGCCCTGAGTACTCAGCTCAAGCTTACTTATTTCATTAGTGGCTAGTGGATTTCCCATTAGAGGGTTTATGGTGTGATTGGATGTGCAGCCGATCCACAGCTGACATAACTTGGCGTTCCCTCTAGCTCAATTTGGCTAAGATGAGCTACAACATGTCCTGACAGTCGGGTGTAGAGTTGATTGGCCTCTGTAGACGCGCCCGTGGGCCCCGTGCTACAGTTCGGACTCGATTTGTGTCACGGTTCTTAATCTGAACCAAAGAGTCCAAATCCGGCAAATCGTTTTGAGAAACAGATTTTTGAAAAGAAGTGCCAAACATGGACTGCTTTGCCAGATACAGAGTCGCCACCTAAATATTTAAAAATGGGAGAATTTAGGAAACCTGACTCGGTGCCAAAGGCCACGTGTCCGTCATCACCAAAGTTGCCTCGGCTCGGGAACTTGGGTACGATCGGGGAAGGTCAGCTATGAGCACCCCCTCTCGCCCGGTCCGAAGAACGGCCTCTACTAACCGTGATATCCAGTTTTGAAAACGTTATGTGTTCTTATTCCATTTATTAGCCTAGAATTACTATGTTATGCGCACAGCACACAAGTATAGACTAGATCGCCTAATTTGGAAATAAGCATTGCATATCCGTTTGTCTTGAAAAACATTTTGGAATTTGCTACTCGTAAGTAGGCTAAAACACGGATTTCAACGAGCTTCTCCAACTCAGACAATCCAAACTTCACCCACAGGCATTCAAACAGTTTATCACATAAGCATCTAGCCACATGGTAAGCATGCTGTCATGATAGCATTCACACGCATGCGATATGCTAAAGCGGGAAAATATTTACATCGTACTCCGTGCCAAAACAATAAACTAGTTAGCCAACATGCATGGTCCTAGTTCATGTCAATTTGACTAATGCAACACATACAGGATGCAATTAGAGTAGGCTCGGCTAACCTAAACATGGCATGTGGAATGCGACTAATTGATGCACGTATTCAATTTGGAATTGAAGCACAAATGCAATTAGCATGATGTACCGAGCCTGGTGCATGCAAGACAAATGCATGAATGCACGCATGCATAGCATGAGGTATGCTAATTTAAACATGACCTATTACTTACCAACAAAGCAGGTAAGTAAAAGGGAAGAAAGAAGTGGGGATTGGAAGACATGCACACACACGCACCCACACTTATTACAGATTTGCCCTCGCTCGGAGGGACCGAATGAATATTACAGATAATTAACCTACAAGCTAATTAAATATTACAAATTTCCTAATTAGTTAACAAACTAACTAAGCTAAGAAAGACAGTAAACCGCCTCGGGAAGAGAGCCCAATGCAATGCATGCCGGGTCTTGCTCGGAAGTGCACCGCCATGCATAGGCTGCCTCTGTTTTCCTTGCTATACTCTTCTGGAGACTTCCGCAGTCTCAGGATCGCTTCCCTGGACATCGGGAGGCATCACCGGCTGAGTGGTATTTCCACCGGCAGTGGTATGTGGTCACCGGCACATAATGAATCCATCGGCCTAGGAAGGATTGCCGGTCGGCACTTATCACTGCCGGTCGGTAGAGAGCTCCTGCAGAATCTGCAATTGACAGCAACAGAAGGCAAGGCAGAGCATGGCAATACAATTCAAGCCATATATGCACCAATCATGTCCCTCATCATGTTAGTGACTCAAAGGGCCATGATCCTTGATTCTTGGACCATCAATCGCGCATTTCAATGCGTGATGGGCCAAGAGACCAAGTGATGCACTTTGATGTCAAATGCAATGCAAACCATCAAACAAATGAGGAACTCAACCTCAATCATAGATGATCAAGAGGCAAAGCATGCATGCAATACAACCTAAGCATGTTGACTAGGCATGCAACATGGCAATGCAAACAAGCAAGCAATGAACAAGTATGCAAGCTAGTGGACATGCAAGACGTGATGCAATCAAAGCATGCAAAGTGTAAGACATGTAACAACATGTAAAGAGCGGACTTAAACTAATTTGGACAGCCCTATACTAGGCCCAAAACAGTGGCCAAAGTGCTATGAAATGAGGGCTAAATGTCATGCAAACATGCATGCACACAAGGACCAACACTTAAGCATTTAAAGAGCAATTCTCAAGCACACTCAAGAAGGTGCAAACATGGACAAATGACATGCATTAAGCTCTGAAAATCATGCGAGAACATGGTGCCAAACCAAGCAAGCAAGATAGGCTAAACATGCAACAAATGGCCCAAGCATTCAAAGCAAACTAATGAAGTATTGAACTACACTTAGCAAGACCAAACATGGCATGAACTTATTGACCAAAAACATAGTTTTAGCACATAAAACAAAGCCCAAAAGACCACTTAGATGGCATCTAAATGGCTTGAATTCAAAAGCATGCACAAATGCACTTTCAAGGAGCATGCCACACAAGTTCATAAGGCATCAAAGGGGCATCCAAGGCGAGCATATAAGCATGCAAAGGGGACTGAAATGATGCCATAAATGGTGCCAAACCATCAACATAAGGCAAGTAATGCATGCTACACACTCACACACTTAAGGCCAACAAGCCAAAATGCAAAGGGGGCATATAATGCATGGCAAAGTCGACCCAAACAACTATGGACAGACCTCTAGCATGGCAAAATAAGCACAAAAGCTTCACAAAGCTAGGCCTAAAACATGCTTGAACAAAGGCTTACAACCTAAGGCATGTTAAGGCCTAAACATGGCATTACAAGGTAGGTATGCTAAGCATGCATGGTGTACCAAAACCAATTAAAAACAGAGGCATATTATGACATTATAAGCATAAAAAGCAACTAAGGCATGGTCAACATGAAGCTTAGCTAGGTGCTCCTTCAAGGGGCCAAAAATGGTCCTTTTCAAGGACAACAAGGAGAGGGGGTGGCCCTCTCCTCCCTAGGACCTCAAGGCACCATCCTCACCTCTGAAATCCCTCAAGATTTCAGTGGTGAGGAGGCCCAAACACCAAGGTCCCGGAGCTCACTCAAAATAGCACAAAATGGGGCCTTTCAAGGCCTAGGAGGGGTCAAACACCTCCAAACCACAAAACACTCTAAACAAACTATTTAGAGGGCCTAAAAACAGAACTTTTTTATGTTATACACTAAGCACAAAAATAGTTCTAAGATAGGCAAAAAAACAATGCAAAAATGGAGAATATAAAGGCAAGTTTCTTACCCTTGAAGACTTTCTTCAAAAATGGTGGACCAGCTGGTTCTCCAAGCTCAAAACCACCCAAGAACTTCAAGAACAACCTCCTAGAACCTCAGTAGCCAAGGGAAGGTGTAACACTATGTGTTTGTGTGCAATAGTAAGACACAAACACACTTATGAACACACAAAGGCCAAATGAGAGAGAGGTATAGAGATAGAATATGTATGGAACCCTAAACCTAAAACCAGAGCTCTCACACAACTTTTCTCTCTAAAATGTCTAACCTAAAGCCAAGAGACGAGGGCTCCTCTTATAGTGGAGCCAATCTTGTAAAGCTTACAAGGTAAGCTAACAAGGAAGCCATCCCTCCATACACGTGTATGGAGGGGAACAAAACGCCATACAACTGTATTAAAATATCTGCAAAAGCAGATGAACAGTAGTCGGCTGCTCAAAATTGCCATTTTGACAAAATGGACTGCCGACCGGCAGCAAAGAATGCCGACCGGCAATACACATTGCCGATGGCAACAAAACACCAGCCGGTGGCCTCTAGCCATGGCCGGTGATGTGTGGGGATGCCTCACAAGGCATTCCCTGCCCCTCCAAGGCAAAACACAAGTGTTTGGTGCAAAACCAGACACTAAACAGTCGAGTTCAGAGATCCTGAGGCAAGGTTCGCAGCCGAGACCTTCGGGGACTCCGAACGAACACAAACATGGATGATCACCGGGTGTTCAAACGGTGACGTCCAAGTCTTGAGGACGGTCAAAAATGGGGTGTCTACAGTTGCCCCTCTTTGACAGAACTCGAAAGTCATAACAATGATGGGAGTGAATGTCAAAGCCTAGAGACAACCCATTTTTGACAAAGCCGAAGACTTAGACAAACATGCAAGACAAACAAGGTATGCGCCCGAAGGCAGGGGCAAAATGCAAGACAATGCACAGAGCCAAACATAACTTATGATCATACGAAGAAAGCTGTAATGAAGCATACATGCGACAATTTTAAGCTAGCATACACCAAACTACACTAAAATGCAGAAAGGATGTAAGAGAATTATGTAATTCTTTATACGTCTCACTCGGAGGATACAATACCTGTGCGGTTCGTCTGGTTGCACCAGCCTCAAATGAACCGTACATATAATATCGTGCCTGTAAAGAAAACAACTCAACAGGTACGACGTTATTAGCAACATGCATGACAATGCAAAAATGGATGCAAAATGATATGCAATATATACAAAACAATGTATAAATAATGCAAATGAAAATGTAATGTTATTGAAACAATGCAAACTATATGCAAAGTAATTGAATCATGATCCAATCGTGAGCGGTTCGAAACCACACCTATGTCAAATAGATTGATGGAGGTAACAAGTCCGTCTACCATAGAACGGTCCACTGAACTATGAGTAATGTAGACGGATACAAGAACAAGTATTGGGGGGGATTGACACAAGTGGGGAAACGACCCGCTGGAGAAAGGACTACGATCCTAATGCTGGATGCAAAAATTACACTACAATGTAATACATATATGGATATGCTGGGGAGATGGCAATGGACATGGCACGCGGGCCGAACCAAATCTTGCCTAGGCAAGGCATGTATGCATACAAGCCATGTTTAACATAGAATGGCCTACTGAACTATGCTTCGACATGAGAAGTATGGGCACATACCAGACCAAGCTCAACATGGAAAGGCGCAAGCCATAGATGGAAGGTGATGCAATGAATGCATGCAATCTAAAATGCAATGGAAATGGCACGCGGGCCAAACCAAATCTTGCCTAGGAAGGGCATGTACACATACAAGCCGTGTCTAACATAGAACGGTCCACTGAACTATGCTTCGACGTGAAAAGTATGGGCACATACCAGACCAAGCTCAATCATGGAAAGGCGCAAGGCATAGATGGAAAGTGATGCAATGAATGCATGCAAACTACAATGGGATATGGACTCTATTCTAATGGGATGGAAATGGGTACAATGGATATGGCACGCGGGCCAAACCAAATCTTGCCTAGGAAGGGCATGTACACATACAAGCCGTGTCTAACATAGAACGGTCCACTGAACTATGTTTCGACGTGAAAAGTATGGGCACATACCAGACCAAGCTCAATCATGGAAAGGCGCAAGCCATAGATGGAAAGTGATGCAGTGAATGCATGCAATCTAAAATGCAATATACACTATATTACAATGATGCATGACAATGCAACTATATTTTTTTGTTTTTTTTGTTTTTTGTTTTTGAGATGCAAATGCATGATGATGCATGATTTTGAAGTGCGCGACAACGCGCGGCTTTTGATATGCATGGCAATGCAAGCGAACTGTGCACATCAATGTGCCGAAGGTCTTGCACCTCCCAAGGATTTAAGGTCTCCTAGACCGTCTATATACTTGTGCGGCTCGCC
This sequence comes from Camellia sinensis, assembly GCF_055761805.1. Classification (NCBI taxonomy): domain Eukaryota; kingdom Viridiplantae; phylum Streptophyta; class Magnoliopsida; order Ericales; family Theaceae; genus Camellia; species Camellia sinensis. The sequence goes on along the minus strand of NC_138963.1, from coordinate 112,787,007 downwards.
TGGTTGCACCAGCCTTAAATGAACCGTACATACAATATCGTGCCTGCAAAGAAAACAAACTTAACAGGTACAATGCATATTAATGTATTTGAAAATGCGCGACAATGCAAAGCAAGTGGGAAGCATAACAATGCTGTGAAAGCACAGACATGTAAGTGGAGCGCGCGGTCTACGCAGGCAACGAAATTGATCATAAACATGCGGTCTACGCAAGTAATGAAATTGAACATAAGAATGCGGTCTACGCAAGTAAAACATGCGGTCTACGCAGGTAATGGAATTGAATAATCATGCGGTCTACGCAAGCAAAACATGCGGTCTACGCAAGTAATGAATTTGAACAAACATGCGGTCTACGCAATCAGAACATGCGGTCTACGCAGGTAATGAAATTTGAACAAACATGCGGTCTACGCAATCAGAACATGCGGTCTACGCAATAAAAACATGCAGTCTACGCAGGTGATGAAATTGAAACAGACATGCGGTCTACGCAAGCAAAACATGCGGTCTACACAAGTAATGAAATTGATTGCAAACATGCGGTCTACGCAAGTAATGAAATTTGAATAATCATGCGGTCTACGCAATCAAAACATGCGGTCTACGCAAGTAATGAAATTGAATAATCATACGGTCTACGCAATCAAAACATGCGATCTACGTAGGTAATGAAATTGAATGAAAAACATGCGGTCTACGCAAGCAAAACATACGGTCTACGCAAGTAATGAAATTTGAATAATCATGCGGTCTACGCAATCAAAACATGCGGTCTACGCAGGTAATGAAATTGAATGAAAAACATGCGGTCTACGCAAGTAATGAAATTTGAATAATCATGCGGTCTACGCAATCAAAACATGCGGTCTACACAGGTAATGAAATTGAATAATCATGCGGTCTACGCAAGCAATACATGCGGTCTACGCAAGTAATGAAATTTGAATAATCATGCGGTCTACGCAATCAAAACATGCGGTCCACGCAGGTAATGAAATTGAATAATCATGCGGTCTACGCAAGTAAAACATGCGGTCTACGAAAGTAATAAAATTGAACATAAGAATGCGATCTACGCAAGCAAAACATGCGGTCTACGTAGGTAATGAAGTTTGAATGCATGCAAAGTGCAATGAGATGCGCAAGATAGTGCGATTGAAATGCGATGCACAAGACAGTGCGATTGAAATGCGATGCACAAGACAGTGCGATTGAAATGAAAGGCACATAGGGCAACTTTTGAGTTTTGTCAAAGCCAAAAGGATACGAAAAGGATACACCTTGCACGAATTCGAGTGCCACACACAGAAGACTCAACCCGAGGTCAAAACGGAGGCCGGTTGAGCGTCGGAAATGCACTGTCTTGCACTGTTTTGAGCACTAGAGGCCCTGGACCCCACAAATAACTCAAACAAGGGTGTAGGAGGCTCCAAAATCACTGTAGGAGACCACCGGATGCCTACCGGCCATCAAAATGTATCACTGGCCGTCCACCGGCCATCACGCAATTCCATCGGCACAATATTTTGCCGACCGGCAAAGAGTGTGGCCGACCGACAAAGAATTCCTGTGTCGGGGCAGTTCTGTCATTTCGGCACGGGTCTTTTAAAATAGGGTTTCTAACCCTATTTTTTTCACTTCCCTTTAGCCGAAAATTGCCTCTCTCTCTCTAGAGTGTTTTCCTCCCTTGATTCTCTCCTTTTCTTGCGTTCTAGCTCCCGTTTTGTTGTTCGATTCGCGATCTCCTTCGCGTTTCGGACATTTTCAACCGAACGAAACTTCGTTTCAGTGTTCCTTTCTCGATTTTCGCCACTCAGGGCTTGTTTGCCTCGAGTTTTTCTTGATACCCGTGCCTTTTCCGTATTCCGGCTTTTCTGGCCTTTTTCGACCCTCTCAGGGTTTGACTTTTCGTTGACTTTTCACCTTCTTGCCCGGTTTTTCATCTTTCGGCCATTTTCACGTCCTCTTCGAGATGGCGGACGATCTTCCATAGGGCGGAGCCCCTCCCGAGCATGAGATGGACCCTGAGGTCGAGCCCTTGCCACTCCGCGTCCGACCGTTCGATCCGGAGACCTACAGGCCCGCGGTTCATGAGATGCTCCCCGATGGACTACGCCAGTTCAGGAGCTTTGATAGGCACGTGCCTCCCGAGCTACTACTGCGTGAGCCTACCTCCCACCTGTCCTTTGGCGCTTCTGAGGTAACTTTCTTTCTCTGCTTTACTTTTTGCAATGTAGGATGCAAAACTGCCGTAGCTAGTTGTGCTCTTTAACTGCTTAACTCTAATATACTGTATACTGTAGTTAATCGTAAACATACATGCAACTGATATCTGTTTGAGACTGACACATGCACACACGCTGCACTGGCTTTGAATCACCCAAACACACGGCGCACACTGTATTTCACTGCATACACACTGGTACCCGGTATTGGTTTGAGTCTGAAAACATGCACGCATGCCATATTTGCCCTGGACCACTCAAACATGCTGACGCATCACACGTTGTAGTTCACTGTAAGCACACCGGCACCCGGTATTTGTTTGAATCCGTTAAAACTTGCACGCATGCTACATCTGCCCTGAACCACCCAAACACGCTGACACATCACACGTTGCAGTTCACTGTAAGCACACCGGCACCCGGTATTTGTTTGAATCCGAAGACATGCACACATGCTGTATACCTATATGCTACTTAGAATTGCATTTTGAGTATTGCCTTGCAATTGTTGTTTTTTATTACAGGGGGATTCCCATACCATCCACGGGTATGGGAACACCGGCGCTCGGGACTGGTACCTCGAGCTGCCAGATGTGGTTCGCGACATCGTCGACGAGGCCGGCTTTGGCATCTTCAGCAGGGGGCTCTCTCGACTGACTACCTGCAGGCCCTTGCTCGCTGCTCTGGCGGAGAGGTGGTGGGATACCACCGATTCCTTTCATTTCTCTGTCGCAGGGGACATGACGATGACCCCTTACGACTTCTCGATGCTTACTGGCATTGGGGTAGGGGGTGATCCGATCCCCTTCGACACGGATATGGACGAGTGGGACGCTGCCCAGCTGTACCTACTCGGTACTCAGCCTCCTCTCGCTCGAGCGGGGTTTGTTAGGTACTCGTGATTTGAGAGCCACTTTCGAGTCCAGCCGGCTTTGGCAGAGGAGGCGCAGATGTCTCTAGAGGAGGTGGACCAGTATGCTCGGGGCTTCATCATGTTCCTCTTCAGGACGACTCTCTTTGCCGATCGGGCGAACACCGTGCCCTTATGCCTTTTGAGCACGCTGGTGGACGTCAGGCAGATCCGCCATTACGACTGGGGTGGCGCCGCTCTGGCCACTTTGTACGGTTATATGAGCTCCTCTTCCCGCCTCAGCGGACAGCTCCTTGGTGGCTACTGGCGAGCCTGGGAGGTACGTCTCCTTCCCATTTTACATTCCTGTCTTCTACTTTCTGTATTCTACACACTGCACATATACTGCACACTACCCTACACTAACTGTACACCGTACACACTGTACACTCTGCTTTACACTGACTGCACACTGCACACACTGTACACTCTGCACAATACACTGCACAACACACGGTTCTGCTATTTTGCTTTATTCTGTATTCTGCCTTATCTGATAGTCATACTGACATCTGTTCTGCAGTTGTGGGTGTATGCCTACTTTCCTAGGCTCGCCCCAGTGCCCGATGAGGAGATCCCATTCGGCGTCCCCTTCTCTCATCGCTTCGATGTGCGATGCGTACGGAGACCACAGGAGTCTCTCATTTTCTTCCGCCGATACTTCGACACCATCACCGCAGCGGAGGTATGTTCAACTTTAAAGTTTATTTTTTTTGCTTTGCTCCGCACCGTATGTTTTCAATAACAGACAGATAATAAACTGCATTTCATTTTCAGATCACTTGGTAGCCCTGGGCTCTGTTGCCGGCCGTGGTGAGGGATCATTATGAGGGCTCCAGGGAGACTGCCCGCTGTCGGATTTTGCTGAAGGGCCCGGTCTGTCGGGCGTGGTACCTGGGGGAGCGTTTCTTGCGCCAGACCCTAGGTTTACCGGAACAGATAGTGCCGGGTCCGCCTCCTGGCCACATAAGAGAAACGGAGAGATTCACCGCCCGGGAGATGAGGGAGTACACCACCGGCTGGGGTGAGGAGCATCACAGAGGCGAGGGCGACTACACAGAGTACGTCCGGACCTATATCATGCGACCCTTGAGCGGTGGTCGCCGAGCTGAGGGAGAGAGGCTAGCGGCGCCTGCAGTTGGAGCGGGAGTTGGAGCTGGAGCGCGCACATCGAGGAGGGCTCGAGGGCATGGCAGGAGCGGAGCTCAGGGGGGACGAGGGACTGGCTGGCCCGCCCTGCCCACTGTACTGTCATATAGAGGGCAGGATGGGGCGATCTACCAGATCCCCTTTGCTCCTCCCCCGGCTGGTCATGAGTTAGCCGGCATCCCCGACTTGCCTCCGGTATGTATTACTTCATTTTGCATCTTGCATCTAGCTTTTAATTTCAATTTATTTGATATTCCGCAGAACACTGATGTATCTTATACTCTTGCAGGCGTCCTCCGGGTACACCCGGCAGTCCGTGGAGTTGAATGCCTCCGTGATGGGGATGCTGCAGCGGACCTTTGACCTCCTGGCCCTTTACAGTATTCCGGTATGTTCTTCTGACAATGGCCTTAAACCATTCATACACTGCTTCACATAATCTGATGCACGACACAACACTTGGCACACTGATCTCACAGCATCTGATACACTGCATACACTGCATTTTATACACTATACTCTGTAATGATGAACTGCCCACGGCATTCACACACTGTACACTGCATTCTGCACTGATACCCTGCTCACGGCGTTCACACTGTACCCATACACTGCATTCTGCACTGATACCCTGCTCACGGCGTTCACACTATACCCATACACTGCATTCTGTACTGATACACTACTCACAGCATTCTGACACTGTACTCATACACTGCATTCTGCACTGATACACTGTCCACAGTATACTGTCACTGTACTCATACACTGCATTCTGCACTGATACATTGTCCACAGTATACTGACACTGTACTCATACACTGCATTCTGCACTGATAAACTGTCCACAGTATACTGATGCATTTGCCTTTTGTGATTTTTAGCCTCCCTTCCAGATCCCTCCGGTGGGCGGCGCTCCAGCTGGGCCTTCTATTCCTGCTCGGGGAGGGCGTGGAGACACTGCACGTCCCCGTACCAGGGGAGGGCGTACTCATGCCGGGAGTAGTTCTCAGGCACCGACCCCTGATGATGATGACGATGATGAGTCCGAGGTAGAGGCAGAGACCGGGTCATCTGAGGAGGCTGGAGATGACTCAGACTCAGGCTCAGACGGCGATGCTGATGATGCTCCTGGACCTTCGTCCAGGAAGAGGGCGAGGGCAGACCCCTAGGCCCGAGACTACTGAGGATGACCCAGATTGCTGCTTTTCTTCTTTTTTTTTGTACTTTTTCCTTTGTTTTCTCTTTCTTTTTCTTTCTTCGCTGGTAGATAGATTACCTTGTACTGCCGTAGGCAGATTTTTGTTTTCCTCAAAACTTTGTACTTGAAAAAGATTATGAAATAAAACGAACTTTTTGCTTAAAAAGTGTTACATTTACATATCTCATGTATTGCATCGCATCTCATCATGTTACACCTCGATGTAAATGGAATTGATCTGTGGTCTGAATGTTGAACACTTGCATTAATGACAAGATAACCAAACCAAGTAACAACAAAGCAACTGTAGACGCGCCTGCGCGGGGCCTTCGTGCTACAGTTCGGACTCAATTTGTCACGGTTCTTAATCTGAACCAAAGAGTCCAAATCCGGCAAATCGTTTTGAGAAACAGATTTTTTGAAAAGGAGTGCCAAACATGGACTGCTTTGCCAGATACAGAGTCGCCACCTAAATATTTTAGAATGGAGGAATTTAGGAAACCCTGACTTGGTGCCGAAGGCCACGTGTCCGTCATCACCAAAGTTGCCTCGGCTCGGGAACTTGGGTACGATTGGGGAAGGTCAGCTATGAGCACCCCCTCTCGCCCGGTCTGAAGACCGGCCTCTACTAACCATGATATCTAGTTTTGAAAACTTTATGCGTTCTTATTCCGGTTATTAGCCTATATTTACTATGTGATGCGCACAGCGTACAAGTATAGACCAAATCGCCTAAATTGGAACAAAACATTGCATATCCGTTTATTTTGGAAAACGTTTTGGAATTTGCTACTCGCAAGTAGGCTAAAATACGGATTTCAATTAGTTTTTCCAACTCAGGTAATCCAACCTTCACCCACAGGCAATCAGGTAGTTATATCACATAAGCATTTAGCCACATGGTAAGCATACTGTCATGATAGCATTCACACGCATGCGATATGCTAAAGCAAAAATACTTACAATGTACTCTGCGCCAAAACAATAAACTAGTTAGCAAACATGCGTGATCCTAGTTCATGTTAAAGTGGCTAATGCAACACATGCAAGATGCAATTAAAGTAGGCTCGGCTAACCTAAGCATGGCATGTGAAATGCGGTCAATTGATGCACTTATTCAATTTAGAATTGAAATACAAATGCAGTTAGCATGATGTACCGAGCCTGATGCATGTAATACAAGATGCATGAATGCACGCATGCATAGTATAAGGTATGCTAATTTTAAATATGCCCTAATCTACCATCATAAGCAGGTAAATAAAAGGGAAGAAAGACGTGAGGTTGGAAGACATACACACACTCACGCACACTTATTACACAATTGCCCTCACTCAGAGGGTCCGAATAAATATTACAGTCCGAACAATAAAGACATTAATTATTATAGAATTTTTTAATTAACAGAAAGAATACAAAAAAAGGAGAAAGGTGGCCGCAGCCTCCGCCTCGGGATGCGCGAATGATGCATGCTCGAACCCGCCTTGCCCGGAAAGTCCGTACCATACCAAGGCTACCTCTGTTTACACTGCCTTACTTCTCTGAAAAATGCCAAAGTTCTGGGGCAGGTTTGTTGCATACTGCAGAGTACCACCAGCTGGGGGAGATGCCCACCGGCAGTGTACAACTTTCATCGGCTGCTGATTGAGTCATCGGCCATTCACCAATGGCCGGTCGGCACTAAATTCTGCCGGTCGGCAGAAACTTCCTGCAGAAGACAGTTTTGACAGCATAGAGGACAGACAGCATATGGCATGGGATTTCAGGCACATGTGAGCATGGTCATGTTTCCCATCATGTGTTGATTTCAGGGAAGCATGGCCCTCGATCCTTGAGCCATCAATGGTGCATGACAGCCCAAGGGATCAAGCTTGCCACTTGATGTAAAAATGCATGCAACACACAAATGAGGACCGAGACCTTAGCATGTCGAAGTCAAAGGCCCCGGTGACCGAGAGTTAAGACACGTTGCATCACTTATAGTATGAACGCTCCTTAACCCTCACACTTGGTTTGACACCCCAAACCAAGCAATGCAATGCATGTTATGCCAACATGGCTCAAATGCAACATGATACTAATTATGCAAGGCATGCCAAATGTCATGCAACTACTATGACAAATATGCAATGCTAGGCATGCAAGATGCAAATGTGATGCAAATATGGACCAATGTGCCATAAGGCTAGCATGGGACAACACATTAATGAACCAAATAAGCAACAAGCATATGATAAGCATGCAATGGTGGACTTAAACCATAAAGGGGCAGACCTCAATCCACCCCAAAACAGTGGCCAAAAGTGCCCTAAATGATGGACAAACACTCATGCCAACATGTAAGCCAAAGGACCTAAGGCTAAGGTACAAAAAGGGGCACTTTACTTCTACCAATATGACCATTCATGGCATGAATTGGACAAGTCAAAACAGGGTTTTAGCATGCAAAAATAGACCCCAAAACCTACTAACATGGCAGCTAAAGTGGCTCCAATGAGATGCATGCACCAAAGCTTAACTCTAGGCATAAAAGGGCATATCCTCAAAGCATGAAAGAGGTCACACATGCAAGCATACAAGCATGATTTATGGGCTGAAATATGAACCTAAATGATGCCAAATCAGGAAGGTGGTCCAAGCTACGCATGCTAGAGGCTAATATACTCAAGGTTCACAAGCCAAAACACAAAGAGAGGACACCAAACATGGCAACCATGACTGAAACAAATGGCCAACAGACCTTCAACATGATGAAATGATGCCAATACCTTCATGAGATTAAGCCAATACATGCAAGAACCATGACCTAAACACAAAATGCATTTCTAGGCCAAATAGAGGAATGTAAAGCAAGTATGTTAAGCATGCAAAGGGGTACAAATCCGGCCAAAAACAGAGATCATATGTGACCTAAGGACACCCAAAAAGTTCTGAAATAGGGCCAAAAAACAATCAAGCATACATGTTGCCCTTTAAGCCAAAAGGCAAGGAAAGGCAATAAAGGGAGAGGGGTGACTTCAAACCACCTTCCTCACCACTGAAAATCCACTGGTTTTCAGTGGTGAGAAGACCAAAAACTCAAGCAAACAAAGCCTCACAAATGGAGCACCAAAAAGGCCAAATAAGGCCTAAGAGGGTGAGTTTGAACTCAAACCACAAAAGACCCTTAATGAAAGTTCTTAAGAATGAAAATATAAGCTTTTTTTATGCTATGCACAAAAACTAAATCAGCAAGAAAGATAGGTAAAAGACTAGTGCAAGTTTGGGGAAACTAAAGCAAAGTGATTACCCTTGAAGATCCTTTGAAGAACAATTGGTCCAGCCCTCTTCTTTTGATCAAAATTAGTCCAAAAACTCAAGAATCAACCCCCCAAGCCTCTCAACCTCGGAGCAAGGTGTAATGGTGTGTGTATTAGTGCAAAAGTAAGGCAAAATACACTTTTAGGCTACCAAACACACACTAAGGGAGGAGAGAGAGGGAAATATAGAGAGATATGGTGTATCTATGTCTAAGCACTGGTTTTGCTTCCAAAATTGCTAACCTAGAACAAGGAGAAGGCCCTTCCTCTTATAGAAGTCCCTCTTGCAAAGCTTATTCAACAAGCTTGCTTAGAGGGAAATCCCTTCATACACGTGCATGGAGGGAAACAGAGTGGGTGCCAGCTATCACAGCTAGCACAAAATATCTGTATAAAGTAGATGAATAGTAGTCGGCTGCTCAAAAATGCCATTTTGAAAAAATTGAGTGCCGACCGGCAGCAAACAATGCCGATCGGCAATGTACATTGCCGATGGAAACAAAACACCAGCCGGTGGCCTCTGGCCATGGCCGGTGGTGTGTGGAGATGCCTCACAAGGCATTCCCTGCCCCTCCAAGGCAAAACACAAGTGTTTGGTGCAAAACCAGACACTAAACAGTCGAGTCGAGAGATCCTGAGTCAAGGCACGCAAGCCGAGACCTCCAGGAACTCAAGACGAACACAAACATGGATGATCACCGAGTGTTGAAACGGTGACGTCCAAGTCTTGAGGACGGTCAAAAATGGGGTGTCTACACCAACCCATACAAACCACTGCTTAACCTGGACACATGGTCCACACTCTGCTGAGGATTAATCTGCACACAGCCCATAACCCAACACTTGGTTTATTCTGCACACGGCAAACTTTAAATAGAACAGCCAAATCTGACAGGACGGCCTTCAAAGGTGAAACCGGCTAGGGTTGAAACATGCTCGAATGCCCCAACTTTTTTGTTCTTTTGCTTCGCACAGATGTAGAGAATGGCATAGCACTCCGAACACAAACGATTAACTTTCGAAATTAAATAAGGGTTTTCTTAGCTGGGGTATCGAGCCTACAACTGGATACAGTGGAAAAGGACTCAACAAAAGTACACGACCTAAACACAACGAGACACGCTCGGAAGTGACCAAAAACAAAGGTTGAGGTAAACAAATCAAAAGACACGACATACAGACGTGTTAACAACGATGGGGGACCTCAGATCACGAGGAGCCAGTTTCTCTCGGTATTGTTTCCCACCTTTTTCTCATTTGTGATTCTCACATCACTCTGGCACTCAAGCTCGGTTTTTCTCTCAAAACCCTTTGGCTCGCTTTTTCTCTCAGCGCACATCTCTCTATTCTTCATTCTCTCATTTTTCGTCCCTCCCCAAGGTGATTAAATGAATGAATAGGAAGTTGCGGGTTCACGCTCGATGCCATTAGCTCACAGCTATTTCTTCTGGTGGATAGAGTGCCCTCCTGGCAGGTACATTGACGACGGGGGAATGACAGAATGCCTGACTCAACTGTGCCCCTAGTTCATCATTTTGACAATTTTTTTTGGTTTTCAACTAAAACAGTTTTGACCAAGATGAGAGTCGGATTAACGAACTTGTTCGATTTTTTATTTGAAAGCCACGCAAGTCGGGCTGCAAGCACTGAAAATTTTCCTTTTTGGGTCCAAGAAAATGGTCCAATTTTGGAAAATGGAATAGTTTTCGAGAAAATAGTCAACCCTAGTAAAAATTTTCAAAAACTATTTTTGCAAACGGCTGATGCTCAATGAGCATGGAACTTACTCTTTGAGATGCGCAACCTCGGATCGGAGGCAATAGAAAATTGCCCCTAGCTTGAAGAACGCCGCACGGCAACGGAAAGTTGCCCCTGGTTTGAATGGCGGTTCACGACGACTCGTGGCAACGGAAAGTTGCCCCTTGTTTGGATGGTGCCGCAGCAGTCCGCAAACAGTCTTCATTGGTGGTGGTCGAACTCTTGGACACAGAGATGACGAAGACGGTTATAACAGATATATGGACACAATCACCTTGGAAGGTGTTGGCGACTAGACTTTGGGATGAAGTCGAAACCATTGCATGGACTGAGACGCTATGAAAGCGTTGGGGGCTGGACTTCAGAATGAAGTTGCCTACGTATCCCAAACATGGGAATCACGCCTTACGTAGTTCCGGTTAAGGTACACTCGGGTATTTTAACCTTCACTTTTCAGGCTCTAACTTTTGCCAAGGTGCCCGATGCGGGTTTTCGACCTTGCGAGCTCCTTTTCATTTTCCTTTTTTGTTCATTTCTCTTTTTTTTTTTCTTTTCTTTTTCGCATTTTTTTCTTTTCTTTTCTTTTCTTTTTTTGTGTTTTTTGCTTTTTTTTTTTTGTATTTTTCTCTTGCTCTAACTTTTGCCTGGGTCGCCCTTCCGGGTTTTCGGCCCAGCGAGCCTCTCAAAGGGTAAAAGTGTAGCAAGTCCATGTCAAATGGTTTCTGAAGTTGAAGCCTCTCTGTATCTTGGAGAACGGCTGTTGCAATGATTTGCAGAAGAATCCATCCCGGTTGCTCCACGAGCTTCTTCCGGCGAGATCTACTCTCTTTGATTCGACTTTGGTGCCTCTTGCTCGAGGGCTGCTTCAAAACTGGCCACACGGGCCTTCTCCGATAGTTGACCGTTTGAATGCTCCGGATGAGTTCGTGGTTCAAAACAAACAGGTCGGATCTTGAGGCTGAGAGCGATCCTAGGCTGCACAATCTCAAGAGCGGTTCCACACAGGTCTTCACAAGGCCGTGTAAAACATTTGTTTTTGAAAGTTTTTTAAGAAAGCGACGAATCGCTCGTGCCGAAGATAGTGTGGAACCAATCTGGATCAAGCCAGGGTCCTTCCCAGTACTCACGCTGACAAGCATGATTTCACTCATTAAAGGCTCAGCATGCTTCTCTTTCTCTCAAAATGATCAAAATTTTGCAAAACCCGAGGAATTCCTTCCTCTTTGTTTTTTATCACCGCAGTGTTCAAAAGGTTTTTGAAAAATTTAGGCTAATGCGATGAGTTTGGCGCGCAGGAGAGTAGGCGAGATGCACTGTCAGCCCATTCAAGTCCTCTGGCACAACTAACTTACACTGGAAACAAGCATAAAAATGAGATAGCCACAGCTGTTTTATTCAGATTTGTTGGTATAACTGGCCCCTCGGCAGAAACAGACTCAAAAACAAAAACGGGTAATTACAAGACAAAACAGTGTTCGAGGCAACAACCCCGGAATCACCTGGTATTCTATACAAAGGGGACTGACTCGATACAACAAGACAGACCCTTAAGCAAAAAGACTGACTCAAGACAAAGAGACAGACTCAAAACAAAAGACTGACTTAATACCCAAGCCAGAATTTACAAAACTCGGGTTCACCGATGCTCAAAAATGCGTGCCAGACGCCACATCCAAAAATATACCGAATGCCGCCCGCAGGTGGTTCACCTTCTGATTACACACTCGCAGTATCTGTGTCCTCAAAATCCAACAACTGGGTGGTAACGGACTTGGCTGAAGTGGGCGGGAGGATAACCTCGTTGTCAATCAAATCTTGCACCTCATGACGGAGGCGGAAACAATTGTCGGTAGCATGGCCTGTCTGCTGGTGGTACGCGCAGTACTGAGCAGCATCATGCGTAGTAGGGAGATTCTTCGGGAGAGGCCGAGGCTCCAAGGGTTTAAGGTGTCCCCTCTCGGCAAGGATTTGAAGTGCCTTAGACAGAGGCATGTAGAGAGCATGAAAGACCCTGCGCCCTCGGGGCAGGTATTTTGAAGTCTGAGCGGTCTTACTAGACGCACAAGCAAAAGGGTCGGCAGGCGCCACCTTGGCTTTCTGATCCTTCCCAGGTGCAGGGCTGGGAATAGGAGGAACTGTTCTGGCATGACGGGGCCTATCCCGATTTTCTGACTGACTTGAACTCCCCTCGGGTGGAGTAGGGAAAGCATCCTCCACGATTGTTGCCACAACTGCGAATATCTGTTGCTTACTCATCCCCCCGGCTTTCAAAGCCTCGACTGCCCGCAGCAGTTGTTCAATAGGATCGGCATCTGCCTTCACTTTGTCTTTTCCTCTGGCCTCAGCTTGACCGAGGGTTTGGGTCGATGTTGGTATGTCATTACCATAGCTGGAGGCCATCTCCGGTTGGCTAAGTTCAATCACAATTCTCCCCAACAACGGGGGCTCCTGGGGTACAAAACTCCCGGCATATGGTGCGGCTGGAGGTGAAGCTGACATTCCGTAGGCGAGATCCGCCACAGACCTCTGGAGATCACCTATCATCCCCATTAGTTCAAATGTAGTAGGCTCGCGAGCCTGGTATAGCTGGGGGGCCCAGACCGGGTGCGCAACAGGCGACCTGGGTGGATGTGACATGTCAATGTTGGTCTCACTTTGCAGAGCGATCCCTTGATCTAATGCAGCTGTCATAACCACAATCTCTTCTGAATTCTGCGTTGTCATTAGGAAATATTACAAATTTTCTAATTAGTTAACTAACTAACTAAGCTAAGAAAGACAGTAAACCGCCTCGGGAAGAGAGCCCAATGCAATGCATGCTCGGGTCTTGCTTGGAAGTGCACCGCCATGCATAGGCTGCCTCTGTTTTCCTTGCTATACTCTTCTGGAGACTTCCGCAGTCTCAGGATCGCTTCCTTGGACATCGGGAGACATCACCGGCTGAGTGGTATTTCCACCGGCAGTGGTATGTGGTCACCGGCACATAATGAATCCACCGGCCTAGGAAGGATTGCCGGTCGGCACTTATCACTGCCGGTCGGTAGAGAGCTCCTGCAGAATCTGCAATTGACAGCAACAGAAGGCAAGGCAGAGCATGGCAATACAATTCAAGCCATATATGCACCAATCATGTCCCTCATCATGTTAGTGACTCAAAGGGCCATGATCCTTGATTCTTGGACCATCAATCGCGCATTTCAATGCGTGATGGGCCAAGAGACCAAGTGATGCACTTTGATGTCAAATGCAATGCAAACCATCAAACAAATGAGGAACTCAACCTCAATCATAGATGATCAAGAGGCAAAGCATGCATGCAATACAACCTAAGCATGTTGACTAGGCATGCAACATGGAAATGCAAACAAGCAAGCAACGAACAAGTATGCAAGCTAGTGGACATGCAAGACGTGATGCAATCAAAGCATGCAAAGTGTAAGACATGTAACAACATGTAAAGAGCGGACTTAAACTAATTTGGGCAGCCCTATACTAGGCCCAAAACAGTGGCCAAAGTGCTATGAAATGAGGGCTAAATGTCATGCAAACATGCATGCACACAAGGACCAACACTTAAGCATTTAAAGAGCAATTCTCAAGCACACTCAAGAAGGTGCAAACATGGACAAATGACATGCATTAAGCTCTGAAAATCATGCGAGAACATGGTGCCAAACCAAGCAAGCAAGATAGGCTAAACATGCAACAAATGGCCCAAGCATTCAAAGCAAACTAATGAAGTATTGAACTACACTTAGCAAGACCAAACATGGCATGAACTTATTGACCAAAAACATAGTTTTAGCACATAAAACAAAGCCCAAAAGACCACTTAGATGGCATCTAAATGGCTTGAATTCAAAAGCATGCACAAATGCACTTTCAAGGAGCATGCCACACAAGTTCATAAGGCATCAAAGGGACATCCAAGGCGAGCATATAAGCATGCAAAGGGGACTGAAATGATGCCATAAATGGTGTCAAACCATCAACATAAGGCAAGTAATGCATGCTACACACTCACACACTTCAGGCCAACAAGCCAAAATGCAAAGGGGGCATATAATGCATGGCAAAGTCGACCCAAAAAACTATGGACAGACCTCTAGCATGGCAAAATAAGTACAAAAGCTTCACAAAGCTAGGCCTAAAACATGCTTGAACAAAGGCTTACAACCTAAGGCATGTTAAGGCCTAAACATGGCATTACATGGTAGGTATGCTAAGCATGCATGGTGTACCAAAACCAATTAAAAACAGAGGCATATTATGACATTATAAGCATAAAAAGCAACTAAGGCATGGTCAACATGAAGCTTAGCTAGGTGCTCCTTCAAGGGGCCAAAAATGGTCCTTTTCAAGGACAACAAGGAGAGGGGGTGGCCCTCTCCTCCCTAGGACCTCAAGGCACCATCCTCACCTCTGAAATCCCTCAAGATTTCAGTGGTGAGGAGGCCCAAACACCAAGGTCCCGGAGCTCACTCAAAATAGCACAAAATGGGGCCTTTCAAGGCCTAGGAGGGGTCAAACACCTCCAAACCACAAAACACTCTAAAAAAACTATTTAGAGGGCCTAAAAACAGAAACTTTTTATGTTATACACTAAGCACAAAAACAGTTCTAAGATATGCAAAAAAACAATGCAAAAATGGGGAATATAAAGGCAAGTTTCTTACCCTTGAAGACTTTCTTCAAAAATGGTGGACCAGCTGGTTCTCCAAGCTCAAAACCACCCAAGAACTTCAAGAACAACCTCCTAGAACCTCAGTAGCCAAGGGAAGGTGTAACACTATGTGTTTGTGTGCAATAGTAAGAAACAAACACACTTATGCACACACAAAGGCCAAATGAGAGAGAGGTATAGAGATAGAATATGTATGGAACCCTAAACCTAAAACCAGAGCTCTCACACAACTTTTCTCTCTAAAATGTCTAACCTAAATCCAAGAGAGGAGGGTTCCTCTTATAGAGGAGCCAATCTTGTAAAGCTTACAAGGTAAGCTAACAAGGAAGCCATCCCTCCATACACGTGTATGGAGGGGAACAAAACGCCATACAGCTGTATTAAAATATCTGCAAAAGCAGATGAACAGTAGTCGACTGCTCAAAATTGCCATTTTGACAAAATGGACTGCCGACCGGCAACAAAGAATGCCGACCGGCAATACACATTGCCGATGGCAACAAAACACCAGCCGGTGGCCTCTAGCCATGGCCGGTGATGTGTGGGGATGCCTCACAAGGCATTCCCTGCCCCTCCAAGGCAAAACACAAGTGTTTGGTGCAAAACCAGACACTAAACAGTCGAGTTCGGAGATCCTGAGGCAAGGTGCGCAGCCGAGACCTCCGGGAACTCCGAACGAACACAAACATGGATGATCACCGGGTGTTCAAACGGTGACGTCCAAGTCTTGAGGATGGTCAAAAATGGGGTGTCTACAGCCTCACACATTATGTATTCTATTTTCCTCTCTGGTTCCGATGCCAATTCGGGCATGATTAGATACGACTAGATGAGGGAGTGGAATGCATTATTTCATTTCCAGTTCACGCCTCGCACCTGCCCTAGTATCTCGCGACCTGGAAGACGAGAGAGATTCTGGCCCCTGCCATTAGTTTCAGTTACACCCTGTCTGAGGAGTGTTTGGCTTGGTTTGAAGAGGAGGCAGAGGTTGGGCTGCCTTTGGCATAGGGCCACCTAACTTTGCTATGCTCCTAGTTTTACTATTTTGATCTTTCATTTTCAAGTTTTAAGATATAAAAAGTAACTTTGATCTAAATCAAAGAGTTTGGAGAATGTACTTGTATTGAAATCAATAAAATTGAAGTTGCGAGTATTGAAAATTTTCCTTTCGGTCCCAAAAAAGGTCCAAATTGTAAAAGGGTAAAATTTTGAACAAAATCAACTTTTATTACAACTTTTCAAAACAATTTTCGGAAAGGATCACCACTTGACACGCACAGAATATATCCTCAAGATGTATAGTCCCGAATAAAAAAAAATCATAACTGCCCCTAGTTGCATATCACTGTTGTTCTGTATTACAATAAGCTTTTCTTCCCAAGATAAAGAGCACAACCGAACTAACAAATGATGAACGAAGATGACCTGATCAAGAAAACAGATAAGACAGTTGAATTGGAATCGAGATAAAGTTGCCTACGTATCCCAAAAATGGAAATCAGGCCTTATGTAGTTCGGTTCGGGTTCACTCGAGAATTAACTCTCTCCTTTTGCGCTCTAACTTTTGCCAAAGTCGCCTTTAGGGTTTTCAACCTTGCGAGCTCAGTTTTTCTTTATTTCTAATTTTTCATGCTCTAACTTTCGCCTAGGTCGCCCTTTCGGGTTTTCGGCCTAGCGAGCCTCTCAGGGGGTAGTAGTTCTTCAACTTGTCCATATTGATTGGTTGCGAGAACTTCAGGCCATCCAAGTCCATAAGAATAACCGCCCCTCCTAACCAGATTGACTTGATGATGTAAGGACCAGTCCCATTAGGTTTGAAGCCCTTAGGGTCATGAATGGGAGCTCGGTTGTCTTTCAGCACCATGTCCCCTTCTTGAAGATTTATGGACTTAACTTTCTTGTTAAAAGCCTTGGAAATTCGACGTTGGTAGCCCTGGACATGATACAACACTCTTAGTCTTCTCTCATCAAACAACATTAACTCCTTAAACCTACTTTGCTACCAATTTTCCTCTGTTATCTGACACTCAGCCATACCTCGTAGCGTGAGCACTTTAATTTTGATCAGTAAAATAGCCTCCATCCCATAGACAATAGAATAGGGGGTTGCCCCTGTAGATGTTCGAATCGAGGTTTTGTAGCCCCAGAGTGCAAATGGCAATTTATCTGGCCAGTCCCTGTAAGTTTCTACCATTTTTTGTAGATTTGTTTTGATATTTTTGTTTGCAGCCTCGACAGCTCTATTGGTTTGTGGCCTGTAGGTCGGTGACTTATGGAAAGCCACGTTATATCTCTCAAGCAAGTCTATCACCTCTTTCTTGAAGTGTGTCCCATTATCAGAGATAATCTTATTGGGCACCCCATACCTATAGATGATGTTGTTCTTAATGAACTTAGCCACATGCGATGCTTTCAGCACAAAGTAGGATTGGGCCTCTACCCATTTTGTGAAGTAATCAATTGCTACCAGGATGAACTCATGACCGTTTGATCCCTTTGGCGTAACTGCGTTGATAACATCTATCCCCCAAACAAAGAATGGCAATGGTGAAGTCATATTGTAGAGTTTAGGCAGCAGAATGTTCATGCAATTGGCATGAATCTGGCACTTGTGACATCGCCGAACAAAACCAATACAATCCTCTTCCATGGTTGACCAGTAGTAGCCTTGTCTAAGGATTTTTTGGTCGAGCATCACACCGTTCATGTGGGCTTCACACTCTCCTCCGTGGACGACCTCCATAAGGCGCTATGATTTCTCTTCCTCAACACATAACTTGTACATTCCCAAATGGCCTCTTTTGTACAACTTGCCTCAACAGATGATAAATTGAACAGCCAAACGCCGTATTCCCCTCTTGTCCTTGGCACTTGCTCCTGGAGGATACGCCTCATTTTCCAGGAAATTTCAGATATCATAGTACCAGGGGTTCTTGTCTGAAGCCTCATCTATCGCGGAAATGGTTTCATAGGCCGGCGTGTACTTCTGTTCAATAATGATCGAACTCATCCTGACTCTCAATGGAATGTCTACCATAGAAGATAGAGTTGTTAGTGCATCAGCGAATTGGTTGTTCTCTCTTAGCAGATGGGTAAACATTAACTTTTCAAACCTCGAAATTAGCATATCCAAGACTTGATGGTAAGCCTTCATTTTCTTTTCTTTTACCCTCCAATCTTCATTGGCTTGAGACACAACCAAGTTTGAATCCCCGATGACGTCCAACGTTTTTGCCCCTAGTTCTAGGGCGGCTTCTAAACCAACAATACACACCTCATATTCTGCTTCATTATTGGATACTTTGAACCGGAGTCTGAAGGCTAAGGGTATATGAGAGTCATCGAGTGCTATCAGCAATACACTGATCCCCTATAACCGTACTGATTGGCTGCTCCGTCAAAGTACATCGTCCACATTTTCTCCTCTATTTTCATAATATCTTCATCTGGGAACAAGTACTCCACTACTTCATCCCCCTCTACTGGGTGATCTGCTACGAATTCTGCTATAGCTCTCCCTTTAACTGACTTGTGTGTAACATATGTAAGATCAAATTCGGAGAGAAGAAGCAACCAACGGGCAAGCCTACTTGTAAGCGCTAGTTTCTCAAAGAGATATTTGATGGGATCTAATCTCGAAACTAGGATTACGGAGTGAGGTAGCAGGTAGTGCCTCAACTTCCAAGTAGCCCATACCAAGGCTAGACAAGATTTCTCAATGGGAGTGTAACGGGTCTCGTAATCTAGCATTTTCTTGCTCAAGTAGTAAATGGCTTTCTCCACCTTGGCCTCAAACTCTTGAGCTAATATACACCCCATAGTTGAGTTTGTCACTGGCAGGTACAAGATTAGCGATTTTCCTAGTTCTGGCGGTGATAACATAGGCGGATTCTGCATGTACTGCTTGACCTGTTCAAAAGTGAACAGCAATCGTCCCATTGGAACTTCTTTCCTTTTTTCAAGAAACCAAATAGTGGTTCACAAGTCAAGGTTAGTTTTGAAATAAACCGCCTTATGAATTGCACTTTACCCAGAAAGTGGCGCACCTCCTTTTCAGTCCTTGGTGGTGGCATTTCTAAGATGGCCTTGATTTTGAAAGGATCTACCTCAATTCCTATTTGCATGATTAAGAATCCCAGCAATTTTCCTGTTGTTATGCCGAAATTGCATTTTTGTGGGTTCAACCTCAATCTATACTCTCTGATCCATTGAAAGAATTTCTCCAAGGCGGTGTAGTGGCCCTTTCAATCTTTGGACTTGACAATCATATCGTCCATGTACACCTCAACCTCTTTGTGGATCATGTCATGAAAAATGGTAATTGCAACCCTTTGATAAGGGGCCCCAGCATTCTTCAACCCAAACGGCATGACTTGGTAGTATTAGGTGCCCCACGGAGTAGTGAAAGCAGTCTTCTCCCTATCCTCGGGTGCCATCAGAATCTGGTTATACTCGAAAAACCCATCCATAAATGAGAGCAATGCATGGCCCGCGATGAAGTCTACCAACTCATCAATATGCGGCAGTGGAAAATCATCCTTCAGACTAGCCTTATTCAGATCCTTGAAGTCGACACAGACTCTGATTCAGCCATCTTTCTTTGGGACTAGAACAATATTAGCCAACCACGTCAGGTACTCAGATACAAGCAAGAACCCTACCTCAATTTGTTTGGTAACTTCTTCCTTGATCTTCAAAGCCCAATCTGAGTGAACTTTGCGCAGCTTTTGCTTAACTTGCTGGGCCTCAGGGTCAAAAGGGATCCGATGCTGTACAATCTCAAGATCGATTCCAGGCATGTCTTCGTAGGACCACGCGAAAACATCTTTGAAATTTTTTAATAAAGCGATTAAATGCTCACATTCCTCCGAATACATCATGGACCCAATCTAGACCAAGCGAGGATCTTCTTTAGTACCCACATTAATTGATACAATTTCATCCGTACAGGGCGTAACACGCCTCTCCTCCTCATGATCAACCAAATTTTTCAAAACCCAAGGAATTTATTCCTCTTCGTTTATGTCTAAATTAAGATCAGTACAACAAACCAAAGGTACAGATAAGTAGGCAACATTCACAGCATTTCCATTCAAAAAGTCTGGATCTTTAGTTACAGTGGGCTCAAAAGAAAAGTTAAAAGACGACCTGGACAGGACTTTGGTATCCGGGTTACCACTCCCAGAAGTACCAGACGTAGAGGAACTCGAATCTGGCTCTAACTCCACATACTCAGTGGAATCAGATCCTGGCCCACTATCCAATTCAGAACTGTTGATGATGCCTTGGTCAAACTTCCAGACCAGGCGTAGAGCCTCAGATGCATTCACGATAAGATTGGAGAAATCCGCTGCTAGGGTATCCCCGATCACTGAGATAGTAAAACTATCCCCCAAGTTGGTGGTCTCAGCTCCAACAGTAGAACTTGTCAGTAAGCCAGCCAGCACTTTTCCCAATAGCTCCTCCTATTCGATGTCCAGATTTGCAGTCCTGCCTTAATTTGTACCAATGCTTAAGTCTGCCTACTCATCCCCTTCTTCTGGTAGCTGGTGTTTGAAAAAGATCTCAAACCTCGGATACCTTGTTTTTATTTCCTAATCATACCAAGGCTTAGGGAATCCACAAAAGGGGAAGTCTTTCCCTTGGCGGACAAAACGTCCGTTCAAGGTTCCCTTTATTAGTTTGTGGACTAACTCATACTGCTTCCCAGTCCTCTTTGCTTTCAGCCTTTCTCTTAGCTCCTGCCATTTCCTTTGCCAATCTGCAGCGGTAGGTTTGTATTCCAGCCCAAAAGCATGGGGATTGTGATTGATCTCCTTAACAATAGTACCTCCATGTCTGCCACTTTGGCCTAGTCCTGACCCAGGCATATGTCCCTGTTTGTTCATTATATATATGGATTGCGCACTCACATAATGCCCATCGTCTTCTGCTATGATGGTTTAGACCAACCAGGCTTCTGCCAGAGAGAAGCCGGAAAGGAACACGTCTTCTTCCCCATGTATGATATGATTTCCAATAATGGTGCGGTGGTTCCCTAGGGAGAATGGATCGCAGAGTTACGGTACACAGTGGCAATCTCGTCTTTAAAGGGGTATTTCACTAACTGATGGACTGTTGATGATACAACCTTCATCTGATGTAGCCAGGGCCTTCCCAGTAGTAGATTGAATGTGGCCAGAACATCCATGACATGCAATTCCACATCATGTTCAGACGGGCCGATTAGGATATTGCTCTTGAATGTTCCCATAACATCTCGGCTCGTATTGTCATAAGCCCGGACAGCTTGGGTCGTGGGTGTAAAGTCAATCGGCCTTAAACCGATGGCATAGGCATTGTCACTGGACACACATTGATCGCTGATCCGGTATCTACTAACACCACCAAAATTCACTTTTTTTGACTTTCCAGAGTTACGTACAAGGGACGGTTGTGGTTGGCACCCTCGGGAGGCAATTCTTTATTCGTGAAGAATATTACTGGCATAACGCCTCTAGAGGTGACCAACAACACCAATTGGTCAGCGGTGGTGTGAATGGACAGTTTGGTTCGGTTCATTGCTTCGAACAGGGCTTGTTTATGCTCCCGAGATGCCATTATCAATCCCTAGATGGATATGTCGGCCTGAATCTTCTTGAGTTGACTTCTCTTTTGCTCTCTCAGCCTTCTTTCTAGAGGTCTCTAGCTGGTCTACCACTGCAGGTTTGAATACCGACCATTACAGGTCATATGATTGATCTCATCGGTATACCAAGCGTCATCCGGGGTATCAGCTTTCCAACCTTCGTCATTGTATGCATGACTTAGGTCACTGTCTTCCCACCACTCTCCCGAAGTCATGACCGGACTAGCATCGGGTTCTATCCGGAGCATGTTAACATCACACTCCCCATCATCATACCATTCTTCTTCCACCACAGCTCGGGTTTCAATATCCTGGTACTTTCTAAGTTTCCTTAACATTCTCTTCCGATCACTAGGTTCCCACTTGATTTTCTTGGCGTTTTGACCATCGCCGGTTGTGGACTCAGCCTCTTCTTTCTATTTTCCCCTTTTCTGTTCCAGAGCTATCTTCGCTTAGATCTCCTCTATCCTTTCCCTTAGAAATTGTTCTAGTGCATGTTCTTTCTCAGTCAGAGGTTTAGCTTTAGCTTTGCTACTAACAGTAATTTTCTCTTCTGTTCCAGTCTCTCCTGTTTGTTCCTCTATATCGGACTCTTCCTCACTTAACCATCCATTGCTTGTTTCTAGCTGGCTCGGGTCCCACCATCCCATCTGCACACAACTTGTATCTTCTTCCTCGAAGAAGTAAAGATCCTTTAGTTCCTCTTCTAATTCTGCCAAATCCTTCTCTAGGTTTGCTAAGTCATTTAGGCCTTACTCAAGCCACTCATTATGATTCTGCGCCATTTGGTCTTCCCCTATAGCATTAATGCTGAGAAAGTCCGGCAATATGACCATTGGCTTCGACTGATCGATGGCCACAATGTATAAAATGGGATTGTACTCCTCTGCGAGCAAGACCCCCTCCTCTATGACACGGGTATCAAACGACCCTGTCTTCAGTGCATTCTTCTCTTTCTCCTTTTCTACTGCCACGGGCCTGGGTTGGGTTTGTGGTGTTAGATCCATCATGCACATGTTTGTGCCTTCTGGAATGACCACCTCCAGTTTTGGTAGGTGGGATGAGGTAATGTATGTGCTAGAGTTGAAGGTGGGTGGTAGTGTATGGATATAGTTAATATTTCTGGGTGGGGGGACTTGGTTGTGTGCAGGAAGTGGATTGGTTGTTACATTGGGTTTGGAAAGTGGGGCGATGACTTTGTTGTCAATGAGATCTTGGATCTCATGACGTAGATGGTAGCACATGTCCGTGGGATGGCCATATTATTGGTGGAAGATACAATACTGGGTAGGGTCATGTTTGGGTGGCAATGGGTCTGGAAGTGGATGAGGATCGAGAGGCTTGAGATGCCCCTTTTGCATTAATAGCTTGAGGGCATGGGTTGGGCTCATATGGAGGGAAGTAAAAACTCTTCTATTCCGAGGTGGACCGGTATTTTGTGAAGGTTGTGATGTTGTGGCAGTAGCAAAGGGATCAACCATCTTGGCCGTTGAAACAACAGTACTAACATCCGCAGGTCGTGGGATAGTGCTACTGCTAGCATTGGTATTTTGGGAGAATGGCCTTCTTACAGGTTCACTTGTTCTACGGATAATACCCTTTTTGAATGCACTCTCGATCTGGACCCCCAGCTGATATAAGGATGCAGATGTGGACAACGGTGCCACTATCATCCTCTGCAGTATATCCGGCTCAAGGTTCTGGACCACTGGTCGAACTTGTTCTCTTTCGGCAGGCCTATTTGTCATTTAGGCTGCCTTGGCTCTCCACCGGGTGACAAAATCGATGAATGGTTCTTTAGGGTTCTGGGTAGTAGCCTCCAGCTGTAGACACCTCATTTTTGACCGCCCTTAAAACTTGGGCATTATTGATGGTTTACTTGGCGGAGAAAGGTGTGCAGGGCGAAGGTTCAGTTTCTTCGGCAATAAGAGAGACAAATCTCAACTTCACACCCCATTTTGGACCAAAGTTATTTTGGATGGTTTTTAGACCTTAAAACCCTCTCTTTCAAAACATTTTTGAAATAAAGTTTCTACAATTTTCGAGGCTCACATGTTGTCAAATGATGCGCTTTTCGATAAACCGAGTAAGGACAAAGTGTAAATGAATGAAAGAGAGATGAAATATTTGAAAAATTTTTCAAAACACCTTGTTTAGGGGTTTAGAGTTGAAGAAAAGAGGAGAAGATGAGAAGAAACCAAGATGGAGAAGAAGATAGGCAAGAATCACTAAGAAAGGGACGAGCAGTCCTCGCTAAATCAAGCTTATCAGTCTATACACTTGGAGTTAATCTATGAGGCCACCACCGTTGGAAAGAAGACTTTCGGGGCTTCATTTTTAATTCAAGAATCTCTTAAATCCGAGTCCGGAGGGCGGAGATATGATTGGTTGAAGTTGGGCATCATCCCGGTTGGACCGAAACTGAGCAGCCTTCACCAAAACAAGCATAACTTTTTTCACAGTTGGAATTTTGATGCAAGTCTGGTGCCATTGGAAAACGTACTTCCGGGGCTTCAATTTGGATGCAATATTGACCTAAAAAGGAGTCCATATGACGAAGTTACGCCCGTTTGAAGTCGGACCTGCAGAGTAGGTTTTTCCTGCCGACCGACCAAATAGATGGCCGACCAGCCAAATAGATGGCCGACCGGCCAGAACAGATGGCCAACTGGCCAAATAGATTTCCGACCGGCTAGTTAAAGTAGCCGACCAACCAATTTTGCTAGCCGACGACCTTCCAGAGTATTCTACAGATTGAATGGATTCCAACTGTATATCTGTTTTCCCCCCAAAAAACCTGTATCCGGGGGACAACTTTTGGGGGGAAACTTGATCCATTTTCCCCCACTTTTTCCCTCCATTTCTCCCCCATTTTTTGTCTATATAACAGAGCCTCCAGCTCTGTCTTGAGGGTTGAAAAAATTGCCTTGAGCTTGCATATACATACCTCCCTCCATCTCTCTCTTTAACCCTAAAAAACAACCAAGTTCTACCCCTTTTTCTTCCTCACCACCTAGCACCACACTACCACTTCCATTCCAGCAGCTCGGAGGTCTTCTCAGAGGCTAGGAGGCAGCTTTTCTTGGTCCAAGAGGTAGCAAAGGATTGGTCTTCAAGGGTGAGTTGATTTCTCCCTCTTTCTAGCTCATTTTTGCAAGTTTTCTTAGCCCCTTTTGCTTGCTGTTTTGAGCTCCGACCATAACTGGAAATATCATTTTTTTGAGCTCATTTTTCTGTTTCATTAAGGGTCTTACCCTGTTTGGGACCCCCATCTTGCACTTGCTTCATTACCCCTTTGTATGCCATAATTTTGCATAGTATTTTTGGCCTATGTGTGATCTTTTTTGGAGCATGATGTAAACTGTAGATAGGTTTATTTTTATCCTTTCTTCAACATTGAAGAAGGGCTCATCACTGTTTGGGACCTCCATGTGCCACTTGTCATTATACCCCTCTTTGGTCCCCATTTTTGCATGTTTTTTTTAGCCTATTTTTCTTCTGTTTTTGGACCTTGGTCCGAACTGAAAGTGGCCATATTTTGACCCCCTTGTCATGTTTCATTAAGGGTCTTTGTCTTTTTGATGAATGTTTTGTATACTTTGTGTTTTGACCTCTTTTGGGCCCTACCTTGCATGGCATTTTGAGCATACTTGTATATTGTTTTGGAGGTTTCCATAAACTGTAAGAGGTCATATTTTTGGTCCCTATTCAATGTTGTAGAAGAGTCTTTTTCTGGTTGGGCTTTGCATCTACCACTTGCTTCATTGCCTCCCTTGCGGAGCCATTTTTGTATGATAATTTAGTCCCACTTGTGCTTACTTTTTGGCCATGCTTTGAACTGTAAAAATGCTTATTTTGGGGCTGCCTTGCTTCTGTATTTTCATTCCATGTACCAATTATGCATGCTTTGTATAGCTGTAAGCCATTTCATGTACCTAGTTTTGCATTTCGGGAGAAATTCCATGCATCGGGTGTTATTTCGCCTTGTTTCGGGGCTGTTTTGCCCCTCATTTTGCTACTGATTTTTTCATGTTTGCATATCATATTCCATGTCTTTGCCATGTCTCATTAGAGTGGCATTTCGGTGCCGTAGGTTCGGTCCTCGGTTTGCGTGCATATGTGCACGCATTTCGAGTGTCTCATTTTCATCTCATGGCCACTGATGTGAGTGCGGCTGAGGTCCACTCACATTGGTATAAGTCCATCTTGCATTGTGTATGCCATGTTTCAATGCGTTATGCATGTTATGTTGTTAGCATTGTGTGTGCCATGTAGTTGCATTGCATGTTTGTATGTTTGCTTGCATCCTTAGGTCGCATGTGCATTGTTGTGCATTGCCTTGCCTCTTAACCAACCATGATTGAGGTTGGGTCCCTTGTATGTTTTGTGTGCATTGCATTTGACATTGAAATGCATACTTGACTCTTTGGCCATCATGCATTGAAGTGCGTGACTGGTGGCCCGAGGGTCGAGGGCCATGCTCCCTTGAGTCCATTACATGATAGGGAGTGTGTCCATGCATACATTTGCCTAAAAATTCCATGCCATACACTGCTTGCCCTCTACTGCTGCCAATTGCAGGTTCTGCAGGAAGCTTTGGCCGGTCGGCTAAATACAGTGCCGACCGGCAATTTATCAATGACCGATAACGTCATCTGTGGCCGGTGGTCATCCTCCGAGGCCGATGGCCACCCCTCCCAGCCGGTGGTGTTCCACAGTGTGCAAAGAACATATCCTGAGACTTGTGCAATCTTCAGAGGAGCTAGGCAGTGTAAACAGAGGCAGCAATGCTATGGCAGCGAGTTTCCGGGCAAGGCGGATCAAGCATGCATCACTCACGCATCCCAAGGCAGGGCTGCGGCCGCCTTCTTGCTGCATTTATTTTGTTAATTAATTAAGGGTCTGTAATAATTAATTAGCTAGGATAGTCGATTTATTATTCGGACTGTATTATTCTTTTGGTCCCTCCGAGCGAGGGCAAACTTGTAATAAGTGTGGGTGCGTGTGTGCATGTCTTCCAACCCCCACTTCTTTCTCCCTTTTATTTACCCGCTTATGATGGTAGACTAGGGCATATTTAAATTAGCATAACAGTATGATAGCATGCATGCATCCATACATTTGTCTTACATGCACCGGGCTCGGCACATCATGCTAACTGCACTTGTATTTCAATTCCAAGTTGAGTACTTGTTAGTTACAGCATTTCACATGCCATCTTTAGGATAGTCGAGCCTGTTTAGATTTCATCTTTGCATGTGTTGCATTAGCCATTTTTAACATGAACTAGGATCATGCATATGATTACTAACTAGTCTCTGTTTTGGCTCGGAGTACTAGGTAAGCTTTTATGCTTTAGCATATCGCATGCGTGTGAGTGTTGCCATAATAGCATGATTACCATGAGGCTAGCTGCTTATGTGATATAACTGCTTGAATGCCTGTGGATGGAGGTTAAATTACCTAAATTGGGATAATGCATTAAAACTGTGAGTTTTAAGCCCACTAGATAGTGGCAAAACCATCTTCTAAAAGCCCACTCGAGGGTGGCAAAACCTACATTTTAGCCTACTTGCGAGTAGCAAACCATTTTCAAAACAAGCATGAAATGTTTTGTTCCAGTTTAGGCGATTTGGTCTATATTTGTTTGCTGTGCGCATAACATAGTAATTCTAGACTAATAACCGGATTAAGAACACATAACGTTTTCAAAATTGGATATCATGGTTAGTAGAGGCCAATCTTCGGATCAGGCGAGAGGGGGTGCTCATAGCTGACCTTCCCCAATCGTACCCAAGTTCCCGAGCCGAGGCAACTTTGGTGATGACGGACACGTGGCCTTTGGCACCGAGTCAGGGTTTCCTAAATTTCTAAAAAATAAAAATATTTAGATGGCGACTCTATATCTGGCAAAGCAGTCCATGTTTGGCACTTCTTTCAAAATCTGTTTTCTCAAAACGATTTGCCGGATTTGGACTCTTTGGTTTAGATTAAGAACCGTGACAAATTGAGAGTCCTGAGCTGTAGTGAGCCCAAATGAACAGAATGGGAGCTCGTTCCTCCCGGGGCATTCGGGGACGTCTACACCAGCTCATTAATGCCTACTTCTATCTGGATGTTAAACGAACACTGATTGACAAATGCCTCAGATAGCTCCTTCCAATTCCATTTTGTAGAGTCCTCCAACTTAGCGTACCAAATGGCTGCCACATTAGACAGGGTTCTCCCAAACAACGAAAGCTTCTGTGCCCGAGACAAACCCATGGGCCTCAATACATCCGACAACAACTAGACATGCACGATTGGATCCCCACTCCCATCGAATCTGTCGATGAGGCATCTTAAATTTCTCCGGTAATCTGACCAAAGCCTCAGTGTACCCATCTTCGATATCTGGAATAGAGTTGAAGCCCTGGGATTTCTTCAATGCTTTCTCTAATCTGGCATTCTTGACTAAGGCCGGATCAATTTCATTGATATTGAAAAGAAAAATCCCTACAGGAGGTTGAACCGGAAGCCAATAAGCTAGAGCCGGGGGAAACATGTCCTAAGGATCTGGGACTAGTAGATTTTCTACTGGTGGGGGTAGATCGGGATTTGGTTTAGCAGCCGGGATCGGGTGCACGGTTGATGCTGATGCCCCAGATGTACGCCATAGGTCGACAATGACTTCATCTTATGCAACCATCCTCTAGTTTACAGTGTCCATAGTCCTTTCGAAGGCAATCATCATGGCAGCGAATTCCTCTGCGTTCTATGTTGTATTCTGTGCCACTGCTAGTCTCGGCGAACTAGATGCTAGTGAACTAATTGAATGAGAATGGGTAGGCGTTTGTGGAGTGCTTTGTACTGATGTTACTAACCGTCTGTTCCTTCTCTATCGAGTGATTAGAGGAAACAAGACTAACACGGGCTGACCACCAATAAGGTCTTGAGTTTTACACAGCCTACCAAAGTAGGCCCACACAACTTGGGAAATATCGGGTCTTTTTGAAGCTATGATGGTAAACTACCTAGCAAAAAGAAAGAAAAAAAAAAGAAAGAAAAAGAAAATCAGAATTAGACAACACTTCGACCCCAATTCACAACAGTCATAACAAATAGTTTAACTGTAATCCCTACTGAACTTTGTTTTCAAACTTTATATTGATATGAACCATGCTCTACAGTCTCATTGTAAAAGCACATATCAAGTAAAAAGAACCAAAACACCCCTATGAGGGGGTAGGGTTACCCTGTCCTAGATTTTTGGCATGATCTAGGCTGCACTAATTCAAACAACGAGTTTCACAACATCCTGCAAATGGGTAACATCCTGTCCTAAGTTGGAATAGTTACTATAGCTTCACTGTCTGCAATTAGGTCGAATGGTCAAAAGGGTACCTCAGCAAGAATACCTAATATACCTCTCACACCTAACACCAAGAACTGAAAGGTAGATCAAGTGGTACAGTGAAAATCCAAATCCAAGGGTTGTGTTTCCAACATGGTAGAGCCCATGACCGGTCAGCCTTTTGGCAAGCCTCCGGCAAACCATCCAAGAATACTAGTTGGAAAACACAGTGACTTAAAGTAACCATGCAAATGCAATGCAAAGAACCTATAAGTGTAAGTAAAAATTCACATCATGAGTTTCAAGTCAAGTTCTCTAAATCCTCAGCAGAGTTGCCAGAAACTGTAGCTCGACTTTCCGCGCTCCTTTCGGAAGGCGAATAGCCCTACAGTTTGGACTCCACATGTGGTTCTAAATCAGATTTCATAAGTGCAATGTGAAATAGTGAAAACACAAAAAGAGTCCAAATCTGCCAATTCTCTTTGAAAAATTGATATTTTGAATCAAATGCCAAAAATGGACTGTTTTGCCAGATTTCAGAGTTGCCACCTAAATATTTTTAGGAAATGTAGGAAACCCGAGACTCATGCCAAAGGCCATTAGTCCGTCATCACCAAAGTGTCTCGGCTCGAGAACTTAGGTACGAGAGGGGAAGGTCATGAATTGAGCACCCCACTCGCCCGATCAAAGATCAGCCTCTACTAATCATAATGTGATTCTTATTTACATTATATGCTCTTGTTCCGATTTATTAGCTATATTACTATGTGATGTGCACATAAGGTATAGACTAGTTTGCTAGAATTGGAACACATGATCTCATGTTTTGTTTCGAAATTGTTTGGTGAATTTGCCACTTGAAAAGTGGGCTTAAAATGGATATTTAATCAAACCATCCCAATTCAAGAAACTAGCCTTCATCCACAGGCATTCAAACAATTATATCATTTAAGCACTTAGACTCACGGTATTCATGCTTTCACATGGCAACACAAACATTCGATGCAAGATGCTAAAACATAAAATTACTCACCTAGTACTCCGAACCAAAACAAAGCAAATTAATAGAAAAATATGCATGTTCCTAATTAATGCAATACGACTAATGCAACTCACACATTATGTATTTTACAGGCTCTACTATGAGCATGGCATATGATTCCATTCAAGACATGCGAGAGAGCACATATTTAAGTAATGAATTTGAACATTTGATATCGGGTTAGCGTGATGAGCCAAACCTTGGATGCATGTAAGACAATGGATGCAAAACATAAGAATGCTAATGAAACATGATGTCCTATACTAACCATCATAAGCAAGTAAGTAAAAGAGAGAAAGACGTGGGGTTGGAAGACATACACATTATTACATAGTTGCCCTCATGCAAGAGGGTGCGAATTAAAGTCCAAAGTCAAAATTAAGCTAATTATTACAAAATCGAATGAATAAATTAAAGCATTAACTAGCTAACTAGTCTATTATAACAAGGGTAACCATGATAAGAAACTAGCTATTTAAGCTAATTAACTACAATAATTACAAATAAACAAGGTCAATTATAATAACAATAATTAATTACAAAAATGATAATTAATTAGAACAATAATAACTAATAATTTAATCATCAAACAAGGATGCATAAGGATGCACGATGTTCGCATGCGCAACTTCCAAGAACAGCACTGTCTGTCCAGACCATTATGTTTCACCTTCAGCCACTATTTTCTGTTTTCTACAAAAATACACCGCTGACCAAACATTGAGGACCGACCAGCCCTCAATGAAGCCCGGTTGGGCCTAAAGAAGGCCGGTCGTGCCTCAAATTTGTGCAAAACTCTGTTTTGTGTATTGAAGTGAAAACAGTGCAAACAGAGAGTTCTGAACTACGTTTTTCCCTCTCACACTACTATGTCATGGGAAAGCCTCAAGAGAATGTTAGAATTGTTTCCAAAACCATCAATGAGCAAATTGATTGCTTGATGATTTCGATGCACAACTTGGACAAAAAATCAATAAATGAAATGAACAACGACCTCCCCTCCCTCCTATCATGGAGTGAACTCAAAGAGGGACATAGAGACACTTCAAGATCCATCGAAACATCATGAATTGATGTTAGACAACTCTTGACACAACGGATTCGGCATAACATCCGACCGAACCCCAAGCAAGATAACTCATTTTCTTTATGTGAGTTGGTTCATTTTAAGCCAAATTCATTAGCCCTCACCATCTTTTAATCCATTAATTCCAAGGTGATTGTTATGTCCACTAAGTGAGAAATATGCCAATCGAGAGGTGATTCTCAACGTGAAAGAGTCGTTGGCAATGAACCTCCGTAGAGATTAAGCCATTAAGCATAAATCGCTAGTTCATGTTTTGAATAACCGTCAACCGATTGAAACAACTCTCAAATGAAAGAGATGAATGCTAAGTTGATTATTAAAATGAAGTTCTTAAACATGGAAATGAATTGAAGAAAACTTAGAACAACATACTACAACCTATGTATGCAAACTTATGAGACAACAACCAAGCTAATCAATGCATGAACTATTTAAACAACTTAGAACAACCCTAAAATAGCCTTCAAGTGATAAAAAAATAGTGGCTAAAAATGCATGAAAAGAGCCTAAAAAGCTAAACATCAAAAAGAGGAAACAAGGCTAGTAAACAAGAACAAGGAGGGGTGGCTAACCCCTCCACTTTTGAACCTCAAAGTATGGTTTTTAGCTTTTTTTTAAACTCTGAAAATCAGTGTAGAGAACAAAGGAAAATAGTGTAAAAGTAAGGATTTGAGCTATAGGTAAAGGTGTAGAAATAGCAAACTCTCTCTACCCTTTTGGTAGCTTTTCAAAACACCTAGAATAGGATCAAAACAACAACAAAAAATAAGAACTAGGTAGCAAATGAAAGAAATGAAAGCAAGAGGGAAGATAGCAAGCTTATACGTCTCAAAGGAGTACGCTTTTTGTTTGTGATCAAACTAAGCTCCAACACACCCTCAAGCTTGAATTATGGTGTTCAAGGCTCAACCAAGGTTCCTAGACCAAGGTATGAAGGTGTGTATGGTGTATGAATATAGGTTCAAGGTGGTAGGTTAACTCAAAGTGTTTCTTGCACAAGAAGAAAGGGAAGAAGGAGCTCTCAAGGTGGTACATAGAATTTCTTGAAATTCTTCAACCCTCAAAATAGAGATATATGGTCATTTTTATAGAATTTGAGCCAAAAATATGATAAATATCTTCAAAAATAGACAGCTGGCGGCCTCCCACCCAAAACAGTGTTTCTTGCTACTAAGGCCTCGCTGGCGCTCAATAGCCACGGCCGGCCCTCAATGAGGCACGACCGAGCCTCAATGAATTTCCCTGTTTTTCTGTTTCAACCTCAACATAGGGTGGCACAAGGTGTAAAAGCAGATTTCTTGGGTATAATCATGGGAATATGGGAGGTTTGGGATTGTTTCGGAGCTCAAAACATGGCCCCTTTGTTGAGACCTCGTAAACCCCGCACAACACCACTTTCATCATCGAGTGTACCGGGCAAAGTGCTCGAGCCTTACAGGTAATCAAAAATGGGATGTCCACAAACACGTTCGACTGTGAATCGGTTCACTCGTAGCTCGATGACGAAGGGATCAGCATGGGGAGACTCCATCTAGATCGGTGTCGTCGAAGCTAATTTTGCTAGTTTCATGGGGCCATTTTGCTGGTGTGACCGGCTTGGATGGGCTAGGTTGCAACTGATTTGTATGTACTTGGGATGGCGATGGGCGGCTATATATCATGTGAATTACACCAAGTGGGGGTGAATCCGTCCGTAAGGCGACCGTGTTTGGTGGATTGTTCTTTTGGATATGCTGCGCCAGTCGGTCGTCCTGCACTAACTCCTCTAGGTGGTCCTTAAATGCATAACAGCTGCCAGTGCCGTAGCCATGGTCCTTGTGATATTCGCACCGCCTATCCCTCCTTCTAGTATTAGGGGGGGCCTATCATCTTGGACGGCCACTTAAAGAATGGAAGATATTGGACTTTGGGTAGGATCTTACTGATCTGCTCCACTAATTCCGTATACTTCTTGTCCGAACATCTGGTGTGCTATCCACTTGATATTGTTCATTCGAACGTTGCGGACACTGCCCACTTGATTGGCTTGAATCACGCCGGTTGTCTTGTTTAGCTCGATTATGAGGTTCAGGGCTTCTTGGTGGCACGACGCTTATCGGTTGAACCAAACAAGATAGAGCTGATTTCATGACTTTCTATCCTGCCTTGATATGGAGGGCATCGTCTTCCACCTTGCAATACTCCTCAACTTTCTTTATTAGTGCCCAGACTGTCTTAGGAGGCCATCTGGTCAGCGAACTTTGGAGAGGACTATCGAGGTGTAGCCCCATTTTAAAGGCGGTAATGGCCATGGAATCATTGCAGGTGTCATCCACTAATTTGAAACACTCCCAATAGCGTGCTGAATACTCACGGAGGGTTTCTTCTGGTTTAATTTGCATCACCCAGAGAGAGTCGGCTTGCTTTGGTTGAACTTCGTTGGTGATAAATCTTGCCTTGAAGGACTTTTGGAGCTTATGAAACCTCTTTATTGATGCCAACTCCAATTTTTAATACCATCTGATGGCCAATGGCCCCAGGCAGCTTGGAAACATTCAACACATGAGGGGTCTGACTTTCCATGCACATGCAACGTCATCGCTTGTTTGTAATGACGAATATGGTCTGTGGGGTCTGACTTTCCATCGTACAGGATGAATGTCAGTGCTT
This sequence comes from Camellia sinensis, assembly GCF_055761805.1. NCBI lineage: Eukaryota > Viridiplantae > Streptophyta > Magnoliopsida > Ericales > Theaceae > Camellia > Camellia sinensis. The sequence continues at coordinate 112,753,039 of NC_138963.1, read as the reverse complement.
TGAACTATTTAGGCAGTGCAACCCTTGCAATGCGCCGTATGACGGGGTCATACCTGTTCTCTTCATCTGAATCATCACTTCTTTCCCCTCGCCTATGCCGTACAGATAGACTTCCCTCGGATGAGCTGGACACATCAACTCGTCCCTTCTTTCTGGGTTCCTGAGATGGTGAGTCGGAATCACTGCCACTATCATGTTTCTGAAGTCAATGTAGTCAATCATCCTTCTTCTTTTCTAGGATCGTCCCCGGCCATGACATGCGGTCTGTTGGATTTGGCTAACTCCAGGGCCAATTCCTTACGTAAGCGCTCATTCTTATCCATCACATCTTCCAGAAGCTGTTCGTTTCGTTTTGCTTGATCCATGATCATCTGTATAGTCTCTTGCATAAAAGTTGAGGGTGAGGTTTGAGCCACTGGGTCGAAGTTCAGGGCGCTTCGCGCGGTGATATTCTCCAGTCCAAGCATGTTTCTTGGAGTAACATCATCAGCAACTACTGAAGGATCATCTGTCACGCCTTCTATGAACGCACTTGAGTATTCCCACAGACGGCGCCAATTGTGGTAAAGTGGTTTGGAAATACTCTTTTGTCCAGGTAGACGCTCTTGATCCTCTGGTTGCTACCTGAAAGGAATGAACACTTTGGTTGGGGGTGCCAGAATTAACACTCCGACGGGCCAGTCAGTATTCGCTCAAATTTACTTCTCTTTCAAGTTATCTCGTTTATTTTTTACATACCTCAGTTTGGCTGAAGCTCCTCCTTTTTATACTATACTCTAGAGGCCCGCTCTCCCATAATCTCCTTTCGTCATCACATCTAGGACCCCCAGATGTAGTAAAAGAATTACGGAATACTCGGCTCCCTAGGTAGATTTTACTCGGCCTTGGTCTTGTTCAGATGGGTCTGGTCATGCTGAGTTATCCTCACCAGTCCTCTCGGCTCTTGGCATCCTCTTGGAGCAGCTCCTGAGCGGTCTCTTTTACTTAGCCCCCTCAATTATTTATATAGATGTTTATAAGTAAATCCTTTATTTAAAAATAATCATTAAAAATTCATAAAAATAAATAATAACTAACCATGTATCGGGTGACATAAAATGATATATATCAGCACATTTTATTTTACCTACCACATGTTTTGTTCAACAATAATATAAGCCATGCAACCTGGGGGTGGGTTGGTTTAGTGGGTGAATAGAACAATCAAATTGCTTATCACTTAAGAGATCGTTGTAGACGTCCCCGAACGTCCTGGGAGGGAAATCCCGTTCTGTTCATATGGGCTCACTACAGCTCAGGACTCAAAGTCACGGTCCTGTATCTAATCTCGCAGAGTACAATGCAAGACCGATGAATCATCAAAGAGTCTAAATCTGGAAAATCGTTTTTGAAAACAGATTTTTTTTTAAAGAAGTGCCAAACATGGACTGCTTTGCCAGATACAGAGTCGCCACCTAAATATTTTATTTTTGAAAAATTTAGGAAACCCTGACTCGTTGCCCGAGGCCACGTGTCCGTCATCACCAAAGTTGCCTCGGCTCGGGAACTTGGGTACGATTGGGGAAGGTCACTTCGTAAGCACCCCCGCTCGCCCGATCAAAGATCGGCCTCTACTAACGATGATATCGAGTTTTGAAAACATTATGCGTTCTTATACCGGTTATTAGCCTAGATTTACTATGTGATGCGCACAGCATACAAGTATAGACTGGATCGCCTGAATTGGAACAAAACATTTCATGTTTATTTTTGAAAACGGTTTGCTACTCGCAAGTGGGCTAAAAATGCAGATTTTGCCACCCTCGGGTGGGCTTAGAAAAGATGGTTTTGCCACTAGCTAGTGGGCTTAAAACTCACAGTTAATGCATTATTCCAATTCAAATAACCCAACCTTCACCCACAGGCATTCAGGCAGTTATATCACATAAGCCGTTAGCCTCATGGTAAGCATGCTATCATGGCAGTCACTCACACGCATGCAAGGATGCTAAAGCATAAAACTTACCGAGTACTCCAAGCCAAAACAAAAGCTATGTTAGAAATCCATGCATGATCCTAACTAGACTGAAATACCTAATGCAACACATGGAGGAATGCAACTACAATAGGCTCGGCTATTCTAAAGATGGCATGTGAAATGCTATAACTAACAAGTATTCAACTCGGAATTGTAATACAATGCAGTTAGTATGATGCGCCGAGCCCGGTGCATGCAATACAGATGAATGATGCAAACATGCAAGCATAAGTATGCTATTTGAAACATGCCCTAATCTAACCATCATAAGCTGGTAAATAAAAGGGAGAAAGACGTGGGGTTAGAAGACATGCATCACACACATGCACACTTATTACAATTGTGCCCTCGTTCGGAGGGTCCAAATAAATAATACAGTCCGAATAAATAATTACAGCCCGAATGAATAATTAAATATTACAAAACCCTATTTAATTAACAAATTAACTAGGAAAGCAAAGTAAGCTAGCATGCTATGCTACGTGCAATGGACTGCCTCGGCTCTGTTTGGAATGATGGAGGATGTATGCATGCTCAATTTGCCTTGTCGGTAAATCCTTTCGCGATGCCTTGACTTGCCTTTGTTTGCAATTGAATCCAGAAACTTGCACAAAGCTTCGAGAGGCTAAAACTCCACCCTGGGAAGGCTGCCGACCAGCTTTTGGCTTGGGAAACACCTGCCGACCACCCTTTGTGGTGGATACCAAAAAAGGTGGTCGGCCTGCCAGAAAACCTGGTCGGCCGACCACTTTCTGCCCCTGGATCCTGGTTTTCTGCAACACAAAGCAAGAGAGAGACATGGCAAGGTATTTTCAACAAATGTGTGCACGACCACACTCCCCGTCCTTGCACAAGCTTAAGGGAGTGTAGACCTCGATCCTCGTGCCACCAATCACGTATCTCGATGCATGATGGCCGAGGAGTCGAATTGCACGACTCGATGTGAAATGAATACACGTATAAACACAACAAGGCCTAGACTCCATCATGGTTAATCCGGAGTGTCGGCAACCGGGAATTGAGACACGTTTCGTCACTTAGAGTACGGAACGTCCCTCATTTCCCGTGCTTGGGCTAACTCCTATCCCAAACACAATACAAATGAGATGGCATACACAATGCTCTAACATGCGACCTAGCATACGTAAAGGCTATGGACTAAAATGGCATACACAATGCATGATGGACTTACACCAACATGAGTGGACCTTAGCCACACTCACATCAATGGCCATTAGATGAAAATGAGACAACCGAAATGCGTGCACACATGTACAAATACCAAGGACCGAACCTAAGGCATCAAATGCCACTCTACCAAAGCATGGCAAGGAATAAAAGATGGCATACAAACATGCAGTTTCCAGCACTGAAATATGATGCGCAATGGTCCCAAATCATGGAAATATGGCACCCAATGCATGAAAGAGGCCCCGAAAATCAAAACTAGGTAAATGCATTGAACTATAATCATGAAAAGCAAGCATTATTTGATCATGAAGTGCAAAACAGAGCCAAGGCAGTCCCAAAATATGCACAACATTAGTTCAAAGCATGGCCAAAGAGTGCTAACATGAAGGGCTAAAACAACATGCACCTTAGGCTAGTAAGCATGGTTTACACTACATGTATATGAAGCACAAGAGAGGTCACCAAACCAGCTAAAAAAAGTAACATGGCATGTCAAATAAACCCCAAAAGCCCACTGAAATAGGGTCCATGCATGCAAGAATAGTGTGTTCTTTTGAGAGGCCACAAGAGGGGTTACTCTACACATGCATCAAGGACACTTAGCATAGAAAAACCAACTCTGAAAATGAGTTATCGGGGTCCTAAAACCCACTGAAAAATTCTGGAAATGAAGCTTGGAAGCTTGCAAATAGGGGGTCCTTTGGAAGGCCAAAAAGGCCAACAAACAAGACAAGGAGAGAGGGGGTCACCCCCCTCTAAGTTTAGCTCTCAAAAAATACATCTAAGCCACTAAAAATCCACTGGATTTCAGTGTCTAAGAGGCCAAACCAAGGCCAATGCAAATGCTCAAATGCATAGCCCTAATCATGAGGAAATGAAGCATGCAAAGGGGAAGATGACCCCAAACAGAAAAATGCCCTTAATTAAACTTCAAGAGGGGCTCAAAATAAGACTTTTTTTAGTTCATGGAAAATCTCGAAAATGCTTGCAAGTAAGGCTAAGATATCATGCAAAATAAGCCCTAAAAAGGAGATGAAGCATGCAAGGAGGTAAGTGACCTCAAACAGAAAAGTGTCCTTAATAAAACTTGAAGAGGAGCTCAAAATAAGACACTTTACAGTTTATGTCGAAGTCCAAAAATGCTAGAAAATAGGGCTAAAGTATATAGCAAAATAATGCAAGAAAAAGGGAAATAGAGGCTTACCCTTGTAGAGCCGACCCTCAGCAACTTCTGGACCAAGGTAATGAGCCTTCAACCTCTGAAAATCAGTTCCAAGGTGCTTGGACGGATGGTGGAGGTGTTGTTCTAGGAGGTGTAGTGCAAATGGCCAAGAATAATGGAGTTTTGGAGCTTGGAAGAGAGAGATATGGAGGGAAGTGTATGTATGCTCTAACCAAAAGGTTCAACCCCAACAATGGAAGAGGAGGCCTCCCTTTATAGAGAAGAGAGGCCAAAGCTTCTCTAAGAAGCTTCAAACCAAGCTCAAAGATCCTCCATACACGTATATGGAGGATCACTTCTGAGGCTTCCAGTTGGCACAGCTGGCTTACACTCAAAGAGACCAAAAAAGCAGGAAGCAGGCCGACCAGTTAAGGTGGTCGGCCGACCAGGGGTCAAAAAGGTCAAGTTGAAAAGGTGGTCTGCCATACCAGATTGGTGGCCTCCCAGGTGAGTACAGCACAGCTGTATGGTGGGAGACCAGAAATTGTGGCCCAGGAGTGAGAAAAACTATCTTTCTAGCAAGGTTCAAAAGGGTCAGGAAGAAAATCTGGTCGGCCTACCCATATTGGTGGCCTCCCAGGTGAGTACAACACAATGGTGGTATGGGACACCAGAAATTATGGCTCAAAAGTGAGGAAAACCAGCTTTCTGTCAAGAAAATCGGCTGGAGGAGAGAGAAAATAATTTTCAAAAGAATTGCTAGTCTCCCACCATCCTACCACCTTTTTAACAATGAAAATAGGGTCCATACCAAAAATGAACCCTAACTGATGCAAAACGAGGGTTCTGGGGCCAAAACACGCGGCCTGGGGCCCCGAAAACAAGCTGTTAGGCACCGGAGGTGGCGTGCGACCACAAAGGTGGTCTCTCGGGCCACAACGTCCCTCAAAAGAGAGGAAATAAGGTGTGTGCCAAAAACCGGAGCAAACGGAGGTAGTTAAGCGGTCCCGAATCGAGGCACACGACCGACGGCTCCGAAAATCGGAAACTGGTCTCCAAACGGAAAAAATGGCCTACGACCACGAAACGTAGCCTACGGCCACTAAGAGATGGTCTACGAGACCTCTCCCTTCCTTCGGGAAGAGAAAACAGAGAAAACAGAACTTGATTCGCAAACCGGGGCAAAGCACAAAAGAGCCCCGAAGTCCGGAGGTAAGGCTCTCAGCCGAGACTCCGCAATCTCAGAACGAGCACAATATGTACCATCACGGAGCGCTCAAACGGTGACCTCTGAGTCTTAAGGTCGGTCAAAAATGGGATGTCTACAATCGTAAGTTTAAAATTTATGAAGCCCAAACATTTTAAATTTTGAGGTCATTAGAGGTTTGTCCGATCTTTAATTTTAAGATCTTGAAATTTAGGCGAGATACACGTAAACTAACTCGAATATTTGATTAAAAATATATCTATATAATGTGGCAAAAGAGTTTTTGAAAATGTCTAAAATGTATAGAGATACATTTGGTTTTAATGGTCTCAATCTTCCCAAACAAAAAATTAACGGATCAGATCACTTTTTTTCCAGCCCATACACTCTTTGCTCTCTCTCCTCAAAACTTTTTCCAAATCTGTTTGAAAAACATCCGACTCGCTCCCACTCACACTCCTCTTTCTCTCTGAAAACATAACCTACTCACCCTCCTCTATCCTCTATTTTCTCACTCCTCTCTCTTCTATCCTATCGCCGACTCCGACCACCACCGATGCCGACCACCGATTTCCCTCCCTAACTCGCTTCCTTCAAAGGCGACCTTCCCAGTCAGTCTCTTTTCCCTCGGAGTGTAGATACAACAACTCTAATATGTGATTGGCCCATGATCCTTGATTAAGACTGCTTAACAAGTAATTAAGATGAAATTCTATGTTAATTACATGAGATATATGTTATTTTCATTTATATATGTCTGTCGTACAAATATCTGTTTGAATTTCCATTTTGATATGTAAATTAAAGGCCTTATAGGGATTTGATCATGGAATTGACTCTGTTTATTTGTTATTTAGAATTTTTAGAATTTTATGGAAGGTATAATTGGATTTTGATTCAGAACCAAATAATTAGATTAATTAATTACAATTTGATTAGGCTAATCTAGATTAATTAGTGAAGCCTATATAAGGCTAATGATAAGCCTTAGATCATTTTACACACTTCCATTTCAAGCTTTGTGAGCTCAAAACGTAAGAGAGAGGGGAAAACATAGAAGAGGGTTAAGATCAAAGAAGGCATAGGAGAATTGGAGAGAATTTGAAGGAATTGAAGTAGACTAAAGAGAATCAAGCTTCCACACTTGTGAACTCAAGCTTAAGGTAAGAATTCACCCTTTAAAGTAAGAATTTGAATCAATATATAAGAGAATGAATTCAAGAAAATTAAGTAGATTAGTATGAGAATTGAATTTAGATAGATAATTTTGAGAGGAATCATGCATGCATGTGTATTCTATAGCATTTTGAAGTTGATTTCAAGTAATTCTCCCATGCATGTCATTATTTCACATTGGTTTTGGAAACTCATCAAGTTTCATGCCATTTTATATCATTTGATCATGTTTTAGAAGGTTGGAGTTTATAACAATACATTCAAGTAATGTTTTCTAAATTCCAAGTTTGATTTTGGACAATTCACTTACTTTTGGGCCTTGATTTTGCAAAATGATCCATAATTCTTGGTGTTTTACAAGTTTAGACATGTTTTCTCAAGTTTTGGGACCCAAAAGATGTGTTTTGAAGCTTTACACTTGATTTTTGCATCTTGGACATCAATTTGGAAATTCCAGAATTCTGCATCATCACTCGAGTGACAGAATCTGCGCTCGAGTGACCACTCTTTGTTTTGCACTTTCGCTCGAGTGACTAAAAGTTGGCTCGAGCGTAAAATTCGAGCTCCTAATACTTTTGCAGACATGGGACGTGGCTCGAGCGACAGAACTTGCGCTCGAGCGACCATCCTTATTTTTTATTCTCCGTCGAGCGTAGGAAATTGTGCTCAAGCGTAAAATGAGAGCTTCTAGAAGTCTTACAGAATTTTGCAATCCGCATGAGCGACCAAAGTTACGCTCGAGCGAAGACCCTATTTTTAGAAATTTGACTAAGTGTTACAACTCATATTTTGGCATCCTCATTACATTTTAGGTATTCCTAAGCCGTAACTAAGACATAATAAAGAGGATAAAGATTAAAAACACACCAAGATAGAAAAGAAACAAGTTAAGTGCTTTACGAATGAGTGTTTCAATGTCTTAAGGGAGTTCAAAAATGGGGTGTCTACAGTATCCGTTGTGTGTTATGTAGATCACGTGCAGTAGACTATCTGATTCGTTTACTTTATCTGTTCTCTTATTGAGCCATCTGTGAGTAATAACTCTGTAAAGTTATGTTCAATGTTACGTATTTTCTGAACATTATGATATGGAAATGATCAGTTTTCTGAAACGTTATGTTTTGTATGAATGAATGATTGTCCAAGTTTCTGAAATGTATTTGTGGCATCCTTAGCATTATATGATATGCGTCCCTTTATGGGTCATTGGAATGCCTTTATGACCGTCCTTTTATGGGTTATCAAAAACGTGTCTGTGCACATGAGTCATCGGAATGCCTTTATGGTTGTCCTTTTATAGGTCATTGGATTTGTTAGCTCTAATGGATGTACCACCTATGATCATATGAAATATGTGAACTCTGAACACGAATATAAGTATGAGTATGAATATGAATTTGTTTTTTATCTGAATTCTGAATTCTAAATTTGTTGTGGATATCATTCATTAAAACCTTTACTCTGTTATTATTCACTAGGCTCCAGCTCACCGTTTATTTATGTATGTAGGTGATCAAGTGCGTGATCGGGCTTAAGCTGCTTCCTGGACTTATTTGTGTCGGCCAACCACTATGCCTCCCGAGGAGGTTCCCGTTTTGAGGTGGTCATGTTCTGTTAACAAGTTTTAAGTTTTTGTTTTCTTTTGTTTGACTGAACAAGTTTTTGTACATTGTATTTAGATGGGTTTTGGTGACATAAGACTAATGTAATTATGACATCACTGATACTCTATACTACTCTATATTGATGGTGTTCTGATCTCCCCATACTCATATTGATTCTACCCTGATACTATACTGATACTTTGTATTGCTCTATACTAATTATGCACGATTATTTACTGATTTCCTGTTTTTTGCCTTCAGGTTCCATCCGCACCTGCAGCACCTGCGGCACCTCCTCCGGCTGCGGAGAGGAGGGGTAGACAGGCTCCCGCACGCGACAAGGGTGAGAGCAGTGGTAGGGGTAAAGGTAGGAGTGCCCGAGGTCAGAGCAGAGAGTCTCAGGCAAAGGAGACTTCTTCCTCCTTGAAACCAGTTTTGAGTGGGGATGCTTATGAGACTAGCCGCACCGAGCAGACAGTGAGCAGGCACTCTAAGTCCAGGAGCGAGGATGATGAGACTGGCTCTAGTTCGGAGAGCAAAGAGGATGTTGAGACTGGCTCTAGGTCAAAGAGTGGAGAGGATGCCAACAGCTCAGAGTCTCATTCTTCTGACGATAGTGGCGCTGATGGCGATAGTGCCTCCGAGTCCCCTCCGCAGAAGAGAACGAAGAGGGCCTCTCGAGCTTGACTCTGATTTTGTATTCTTTTGCTCATTTCTTTTGTTTTATAGTTTAGCACTTTGTATAGCTTCAGATAAGTCTTTTAATTTTTTTTGAAACACTTGTATTCACTTTTTTGTAAAAGCTATGATCGGGGTAAAACCCTACAGTTTTATAAAAAGGAGTTTTATTCTGCACAACATCTTCGGAATGGCATCAAACTTGCATAAAATTAGAACTGAATTTGAGACTGAAAATGCTTGTATTGGAATGATGTTCGTAATCGGATACTGAGCCTTCAACTAACCAAAATACAAAATACAACTCAATAAAGAAAGAACAAAGCTAAAATAACTTAAACACATCTATTCAAACTTACTAGAAACAAAAGACTCAAAACGAAGAGTGACCAAACATAACACTGCTGCCGAATGCCTGGCCAACATGATTGGTCGGCCGGCCACTAGAATAGGCAGAAGGCTTAGAAAAGTGGCCGGCCGGCCAAGGCATGTGGCTGGACAACCGGCAACAGCTTGTCCTCTATAAAGGTCTTCTCTCGTTGTTTATTCAACAGAACACCATCTTTTTTGCAGTTTTCTTTGAAAATGGAGATATTTCTTGCCGAAAGGCTCAAGGATTGGATGGCCACTTTGGACAGCGTGGAAAAGGTAAATTTTTGCAGTTTCGACATAAATGCAATTTTTCCATTGAGTCGTGCTTCGCTTTGTTTTCCATTCCTTCATGTCGTGGCTCGATGCTGGAACCCGGTTACACACGTGTTTCTCTTTGGAGCACAAGAGATGTGTCCTACTCTCAAAGAGTTTCAAGCATTAATGAAGTCCTGGCATAATGAAGAGATTATGCCTCAACCCCGTTTTGGCCATGCACGGGCTCTTGAACAAATGTGTGGGCTTACTTTACACGAGGCTCGGTCCTTGGCTCACGACGGGGAGTTGGATATACCTGACCTGATTCATCGATTTTTCAGCATTATAGACAGAGGTGACATTTTTTGGCAAGGTTATCATCAACATGCCCTCTGTTTATGTTTACTTGCACACTTCCTTCTTGCCCCTAGTTGCAATGGAGCTAGCATTGAGTTGATCAAAGTGGCTCAATACCTCAAAAAGGGTAAGAGCTGCATAGCTTTTGCATTAACCGAGACTTTGATGGGTTTGGATGCCTTCCATCGGTGAGAGACTACTCGGTTTGCGGGGAGTCCACTACTTCTCCAGGTATTATTTCTCATCCTTTCTTATTTATGAATTCTTACATCACTTGGCACTCACATCTTTTTCTCTCAAAACCCTTTCCTTACTTTTTCTCTCAACGTTCTCTCTCTATTCTTTAATCTCTCTTATTTTTCATCCCTTCCCAGGTATGGTTGATGGATAGGTTGAAGGTGGTGGACCCGTGCCCTGAGTATTCAGCCAGATCTTACTTCTTCCGTCCACAGCTAGTGGATTTTCCCACAAAGGGATTATGGTGCGACTGTATGTGTAGCAGACCTGCAATTGACATCGTTTGGCGTTGCCCCTAGCTTAATTTGACTGAGATGAGCTATAGCATGTCTCGCCAACTGGGTATATATTTGATTAGCCTCACGTACTGTGTGTTCTACTTTCCATTCCGGTTCAGACTTCAGTTTTGACATGATCAGACTTGCCCAGTTGAGGAGGTAGAATACCTTGCTCCATTTCCAGTTCGTGCTTTGCACCTGGCTCAATACCTCATTGCTTGGAGGACGAGAGAGTTTCTAGCCCCTGCCATTAGCTTTAGTTACACCCTTTCTGGCGAACGCTTGGCTTGGCTCGAAGATGAGACACATGTTGGGCCATCTTTGGCTGCAGAGACTTCTGCAAGTGCGAGTAGGAGGTAAAGGACCGGCACCTAACTCATATGTGCCCCTAGTTTATTGCTTTGACTTTTCTTTTCAAGTTTTGATGATGTAAAGGAAACTTTGATTTAACCTGAGGGTCAGAGAATGTACTTGTGTTGAAATCATGGAATTAAAGTTATGAGGACTGAGAACTTTCCTTTTGGTCCAAATAATGGTTTGTGTTGTAAAAGGTAAAATTTTGAGAAAATCAACTTCATTAAAACTTTTCAAAACAGTTTTCGGAAACGGTCACTACATGACACACATGGAATTACCCTTAAGACGTACAACCCTGAATTACAAGATCATAATTGCCCACACAACTACATTTACTGGCACTGCCCTATCTTACAACTGGCCTTTCTATCAAATGGAGGTAACACAACCAGGCTAACAGATGATGAAAAAAGATGGACCAATCAAACAAATGGACAGGACAACTGAGTTAGAGATGGTTATGGCCAAACTTCGAGATAAAGCTGCCTACGTATCCTAAAGATGGGAATCAGGCCTTACATAATTCGGTTAGGGTTCACTCAAGTATTAACTCTCTCCTTTTGCGCTCTACCTTTGCCAAGGCCGCCCTTTCGGGTTTTCAACCTTGCGAGCTCTATTTTCTTTATTTCCAATTTTTCATGCTCTAACTTTTGCCTAGGTCGCCCTTTCAGGTTTTTGGCCTAGCGAGCCTCTCAGGGATAGTATTTTTTCAACTTGTCCATGTTGATCGGCTGTGAGAACTCCAAGCTATCCAAATCTATAAGGATACCCGCTCCTCCTGACTAGATTGACTTGATGATGTAAGGACCAATCCAATTAGGTCTGAACTAGCCCCTAGGGTCATAGATGGGAGCTCAATTGTCCTTGAGCACCATATCTCCTTCTCTGAGGTTTCTAGATTTGACTTTCTTATTGAAGGCCTTGGTATTTCTACATTGATGTCCTTGGACATGGTACAATGCCTTCAACTTTCTCTTGTCAAACAACATCAATCCTGTGAACCTGTTCTGCTGCCAATCTGCCTCTGTTATCTAACACTCGGTCATGATTCTCAGCGATGGTACTTCGATCTCAATCGGCAAAATAGCTTACATCCCGTACATTAGAGAGTAGGGGGTCGCCCCTGTGGACGTTCGAATTGACGTTCTATATTCCCAGAGTGCAAAATACAGTTTATCGGGCCAATATTTGTAGGTTTCAACCATCTTCCACATGATGTTTTTGACATTCTTGTTTGCTGCTTCAACAACTCAGTTAGTTTGTGGTTTATATGTTGATGACTTGTGAAAAGCCATGTTGTATTTCTTAAGCAGATCCACCACCTCTTTCTTGAAGTACGAGCCATTATCCAAGATAATCTCATTTGGTATCCCATACTTGCAGATAATATTGTTTCTAATGAACTTGGTCACATGCGACGCTTTCAACACTAAGTAAGACTGAGCTTCTACCCACTTGGTAACCCTTTGGCAAGACTGCCCTAATGACGTCAATTCCCCAGATTGAGAAAGGCCACGGCGAAGTCATGTTATAAAGCTTCGACGGCTGAATATTCATGCGATTAGCATGAATTTGACATTTGTGGCATCGCCGAACAAAGTTAATACAATCCTCCTCCATGGTTGACCCATAATAGCCTTGTCTGAGGATCTTTCTAACCAGTATCACACCATTCATGTGTGCTCCACACTCTCCTCCATGAATGGCCTTCATGAGACGCTTCAACTCTTCTTCTTTAATGCAAAGCTTGTGCATTCCCAAATGGCCTCTCTTATATAACAACTTCCGCAGATGATGAACTGAATGGCCAGACGCCGTATTCCTCGTTTATCTTTGACATTTGCCCTTGGCATCATCCTTATCTAGAAAGTTTCAAATGTCGTAATACCAGGATTTTTTTGTCTTGAACCTCATCTATTGCGGCTATCAACTTATAAGTAGGCATATACTTCTGTTCAATGATGATCAGACGCATCTTAACCCTGAGCAGTATGTCTACCATGGAAGATAGAGTTGCCAACGCATCAGCAAACCGATTGTTCTCTCTTAGCAGATGTGTAAATGTCTGTTTTTCAAACCTCAGAATCAGAATGTCCAGGGTCTGATGATAAACCTTCATTTTCTCTTCCTTGACCTTCCAGTCTCCATTGGCCTGAGAAACAGCCAGGTTTGAGTCTCTGATGATATCGAACCTTATTGCCCCTAGTTCTAGGGAAGCTTCCATTCCAACGATGCACGTGTCATGACCCAAACCCGCCCCTAAGGTTTGGTCCATGATCGGCCCGTACACAGGCCTCAAAACAAAATTCCATAATAAAACATATGCAAATACGGGGCCACAGGCGGAAGCAAATATTAATATAAAGATAACGTCCATTAAGCCTGTGCATACATGATGAACTGAACAAATTTAATTCTTTATTTACACTTCCATATCATAGATACGGTCACAGAACTTAGATAGATCTCACACACAAACATATAAGACTCAATAAATTACATAGTTAAATTGCGTAACTCCCAATACAAATCAAGGCCTCAATACAGAGGCATACACCAGGCGGTTTGGTAGACAGGTGGACCTTAAGACAACTCTAGTGTCGATCCCCGATGGCTCACCTACATAAATAGATATAAAAACGAAGTGAGCAAGGCTCAGTGAATAATAGCAATGTAAGGAGGTTAGTTGAATGAGCAAAACCTTGGAAAATACGAATAGACATATATCAAACCATACTCAGGTCTTATCCATAGCTATATTTTAGAACTGCCTCAGGCCCATATGTAATACAGATCGGCCTCAGGCCCATGCAGAACATAACGGCCTTAGGCCCAACAGATGATACAGAATGGCCTCAGGCCCAACATATTATATAGAATGGCCTCAGGCCCAACAGATGATACAGAATGGCCTCAGGCCCAACAGATTATACAGAATGGCCTCAGGCCCACATCTCGATAGCTGTCCACACATTGGAGGGTAAGTAGAACATCGACATGTACACTACCTCCCTTGGCCGCTGGCCTTAAATCACAGTTAATTCAATTCAGATTAGAGACGGTAAGACATCGGCATGTCATCACCTCCCTTAGTTCCATAGTTGTCCACGCACCGTGGCTCATAGCTGAACAGCCTCAGGCCCAGTTTTAGCAAAACAGAATAATCTCAGATTCATAAGAATACCATTACACAATAATGCACATAGATTTCCCTATGGTTTATTACAAGTTGACATAGTTGTCTTGCGAATAACAAAACATTAGTAATAACTATTAACATAAGGAAAATGTATCACTACAGTACTATTAATTGGGATAGAAGGGACAGAACGACCTTAGGTCCATATCAATGCCATTATTCAATCATACCCATTAATTTAATCAAAGCACAATATCAATGGAATAGGCCATTCACAAGTAACAATACATAAATCATAATCACAGGAAGTAAGTGAAACATATCGTTACACTACTATTACTCACAATGATCGGCTTCCGGTAGTGATGGGACGATGTCCTCGTCTCGACCTACAAACACAGTGCACAACACATAATATGAGATTATAACCGATCCTTTACTTATTCTTTTTGATCAATTCATCACTTAGCCATGGTGGTCCCAAGCTCATTATTCCTTAATAAGTTATAATCCATGTCTCAGAAAAAAGGAGGAATTGATGGGAAATGGTTTAGGTGAAGAAATGGTACAAAACTGGTTGACAGAAAGTGAACAACTTTTACTATTTTGAGAATAACTATTTTTGTACTTAGACTTTGAGAGTGAGGCCACCACCATTAGAAACTAGACTTCTGGGGCTTGAATTTAGGCTCAAGAATCACTCAAAACGGAGTTCGGATGCAAAAGATATGCTTGTTTGAAGTTGGCTGGACAGACCTGTCCCGCACTTGCCGGAACCTTGGCCACACGTCCGGGAATTGGGCCGCACGTGCGGGACCACGTGCTTTTTTAGCAGAAGCAAGCTTTGGGTTGGAAGTGGACTGTCGACGTGCGGCTCTGGGCCAGTTTGGCTGTCCGAAAATGTTTGTTGCTCTAACACTTGTTCTTTTCATTTCTAAGCTTGATTTCAAGTCTAATTACTCAAAAACATGTAGAATTTCTTCCAAAACATAACAAACTAACATCATTCAAATAGAATTTCATCTCAATTACATCAATCTTGCTCAAAGTTAAATTTCAAGTCTCATCTTTTCTATATATTCAAACTTCTACAATATGTGCCCAAATCATATAAATACATCTTACACATAAGTGATTCTCATACCAAACCTTGTTATTCCATGAATCATTCTTAAGATTGAACTCAACTCAAGGTTCAATTCCTTGAATTCAACCCAATCCATTCATAACCCAACACACTTGTTCATTTACATATGAAACTTCCAAATTAAACCTTGATTTCATGTAGTAGATGGATTATCTACAAGGATAATAGTTAGAGCCACATACCTTACCCAAATCTTTGTTCTTCCCTTTAATCTCTTCAATTTTCCCAAGCTTCATGGTTGATCGTCTTCCTCTCTCTTCTATTTTCTTCAATCATCTTCAAACTTCCATGGATGTTGAGTTTTCTCTTGGAGAAGCTTTGCCTCTTCTCTCTCTCTCTCTCTCTCTCTCTCTCTCTCTCTCTCTCTCTCTTACGGTTCTCTTTCCCTCTCCCTTAGATATTTTGGCCTAAGTGATGAGTTCAACAACTCACATAGCATATATGTATATATAAAAGCTTCTCACAAATAGGGAGGGCCAAACACGCCCTTACGAATCGCACAAAATCAAATTTCAATTAAACTTTCCAGATGCCTCTAAAAATTATGCTAATCATAAATATGTCCTCTGTTTAGGTTTCTGAAGCCTCTAAGGCCTTCAATTTGTAGTACAAAGTTAACCGCCCAAACATACCTTAATGAATCAAAAAAAATAAATTTCTAATTAATTTTCCCAAGTAATTCTAAAAATTCTCATTAGCATATGCAAGTACTCAATTTTGCTTTTTGAACCCATGAGGGTCGGTAATTTAAATTTTAAAGTCATAACTCAACAGATAATTTCTCAATTCAAACAGATATAATTAAATTGAAGCACATTAACCCACAAGTGCATACAAGTAATTTCTGATACAGATTTTGGGGTCATTACAACACGCCTTGTATTCTGATTCATCGTTGGATACTTTGAACCGGAGTTTGAAGGCTAAGGGTATATGGGAATCATCGGGTGCTATCAACAACACGCTTATCCCATAACCGTACTAATTAGTTGCTCCGTCAAAGTACATCTTCTTTGTTTCCTCTTCTACCAGTAAGATGTCTTCATCTGGGAATAGGTACTATACTGCTTCATCTCCTTCCGATGGGTGGTCTGCCAAAAATTTTTCTATTGCTTTCCCTTTGACAGACTTGCTAGTGACGTGCTGGAGGTCAAACTCGGAGAGGAGAAGCAATAAGCGAGCTAGACTACCCATAAGTGCCAGTTTCTCAAAAAGATATTTGATGGGATCTAATCTCAAAACCAGAATTACGGAGTGAGCTAACAAGTAGGGTCTCAACTTCCTAGTTGCCCAAACCAAAGCTAAGAAAGCTTTCTCCAAAGGAGTGTAACGCGTTTCATAATCTAGCATCTTCTTGCTCAGATAGTAAATGGCTTTTTCCACTTTAGCTTATGATTCTTGAACTAGCATGCATCCCATGGTCGAATCTATTACTGACAAATACAAAATTAGCGGCTTCCTCGATTCTGGTAACGACAATACAAGTGGATTTTGAAGGTACGCTTGACCTGTTCAAAAGCGAACTAACATCGATCGTCCCATCTAAACTTCTTCCCTTTCTTCAAGAGACCAAACAATGGTTCACAAGTCAAGGTTAATTTTGAGATAAACCGTTTTATGAATTGCACCTTGCCCAAAAAGCCGTGCACCTCCTTTTCAGTCCTTGGTGGTGGCATTTCTGGGATGTCCTTGATTTTGGACGGATCTACTTCAATTCCCCTCTATGTAATCAAAAATCCCAGCATTTTCTCTATAGTCACCCGGAAAGTGCATTTTTGTGGGTTCAACGTCAATCTATACTCCCGGATTCGTTCAAAGAATTTTTCCAACGTGGTGTAGTAGCCTTCTCACTCGTTAGACTTTACAATCATGTCGTCCACGTATACCTCAACTTCCTTATGGATCATGTCATGCAAGATAGTGGCAGCAGCCCTCTAATATGTGGCCTCGACATTCTTCAACCCAAAAGGCATAACTCTGTAGCAGTAGGTACCCCACAGTGTGGTGAATTAGTCTTCTCTCTATCTTCAGGCACCATCAAAATCTGATTATACCCGGAAAACGCATCCATGAATGATAGCAATGCATAGCCGACAGTGGAATCTACCAATTCGTCGATGTGCGTCAGTGAAAAGTTGTCTTTCGAACTAGCTCTATTCAGATCCCAGAAGTCGACGCAAACTCTGATTCTATTATCCTTCTTCAGAACCGGAACGATATTGGTCAACCAATTATGATATTCAGATACTAGCAAAAGCCCTGCATCGATCTACTTGGTGACTTCTTCCTTAATCTTCAGTGCCCAATCTGGACGAATCCTGCGGAGTTTTTGCTTGACAGGTCGGGCCTCGGGGTCAAGGGGGATCTGGTGCTGTACAATCTCAGAATCAATTCTAGGCATGTTTTCGTAGGACCACGCAAAAACTTCTCTGAAATCTTTTAATAAAGCGATTAAACACTCGTGTTCTTCCGAAGACAACGTCGGCTTGATCTGGACTAAGCGGGGATCCTTCTCAGTACCCACATTAATTACAATGATTTCATCTATGTAGGGCTTAGTATGCCTCTTCTCCTCTCGATCAATCAAGTTTTTCAAAGCCCGAAGAATTTCTTCTTCGTTTTTAGTAAAATTTTAAAAATCTTGGTCAATGCAATAAATTAATGGCATAGAGAAGTACACAGAATCTGCAGCATTCTCATTCAGAAGTTCTGGTTCCTCAGTCACAGCCGACTCAAAAGAAAATGCAAAAGAGGACATAGAGGCACGCGGGTTACCACTCCCGGACGTGCCAAACTCAGACTCCTCAGAATAACTCGAATCTGATTCCGACTTAATAGACTCGGTAGAATCAGATTTAGACTCATTATCCAGTTCAGAACTGTCAATGGTGCCCTTCTAAAAATTACCAAACCAGACGTGGAGCCTCGGCTGCATCAACAATGAGATCGGAGTAATCTATCACTAGTTGATCCTCGATTATAGAGATAGTAACACTATCCCCAAAGTTAACAGACTCAGCCCCAACGTTGGAGTTAATCACCAGGTCAGCCAGTGTCATCCCTAATAGCTCCTCTTCATCGCTATTTGAGTTGACGTTTCTATCGTGCCCTGTACCAACACTCTGGTCAATCCCCTCCTCCTCTTCTTCAATGTCTGACAACCGATGATCAAAGAAGATCTCAAATGTCGGGTACCTCATCTTGGTTTCCCGTTTGATCCATGGTTCCAGATATTCATAGAAAGGGAAATCTTTCTCTTGGCAAACAAAGCGTCCGTTTAGGGTTCTCCTAATTGGCTTGTGGACTAGTTCATATGGCCTCTTGGCCCTCTTTGCTTTAACTCTCTCTCTCTCTCTCTCTCTCTCTCTCTCTCTCTCTCTCTCTCTCAATTCATCCCTCTTTCCTATTCAGTCTTCTACGGTTGGCTTATACCCCAGCCTAAAAGCATAGGGGTTGTGGCTTATTTCTCTAGCAATAGTATTTCCTTGCCTCCCCCTTCTACCCAGTCCCGATCCGGGAAATTGTCCTTGCTTATTCATCATATAGATGGATTGGGCACTCATATAATTTCCGTCATCTTCTGCCATGATAGATTGTACCAGTTAGGCCTCTACTAAGGAGAAGCTAGAGAGGAACACATCCTATTCTCCGTGCAATATCTCCAATAAGGGTGTGGTGGTTCCTGAGGAAGGATGGATAAAAAAATTGCCGTAAAAGGTAGCAATCCCACCCTTGAATAGATATTTCATAAGTTGGTGAACCGTTGATGAAACTACCTCATTTGGTGCAACCAAGGCCTTTCCAAGAGCAGATTGAAGGTTGTTGGCACGTCCATCACATGGAATGCAACCTCATGCTCAGACGGGCCAATAAGGATTTGGCTCTTGAAGGTCCCCATAACATCACGGCTAGTATTGTCAGAGGCTCGAACAGTTTGAGTTGTAGGTGCGAAGTCAGCTAGTTTCAAACCTATGGCGTAAGCGATCCTTGTTGGACATATGTTAATTGTCAAACCAATGTCCACTAGTACTACCAGGATCCACTTATTTCGGCTCTCCAAAGTCACGTACAGGGGTTTGTTGTGGCTGGTCCCTTCAAGTGGTAGCTCTTTGTCCGTAAAAGACAACACTAGAGTAACATCTCCAGACATGACCAAGGATACTAGTTGGTCAGTGGTGGAGTCGATATGCAACTTAGTCTTGTTCAATGCCTCTAGCAATGCATGCCCGTGCTCCCGGGAAGCCATCAGCAACCCCCAAATCGATATATCTGCCTTAATCTTCTTAAGTTGCTTTAAGACCAGGTCTTCTTCTATGTCTTTCTCCTTCAACTTCTCAGCCTCTCTTCCGAAGAGTTCTGCTTGATCTAGGGCTGGGGGCTTGAAATAACGACCACTCCTGGTCATATGGTTAATCTTATGCATACCATGTATTATTAGGGCTACTAGCTTTCCATCCCTCATTAGTGTATGCAAGGCTCAGATCAGTGTCCTCCCACCATTTCCCTACAGTCATTATCGGGCTCTAATCGGATCATATTCACATTATGCCCTTCATCGGCACACCACTCCTCTTCTATAGCTAATTCAATTCTGCATCTCGGTACATCCTAAGCTTCTTTAGCATCCTTTTCTTGTCACTAGATTCCCATTCAAGCTTTTTCGTGGTTTAGAGATCATCCGCTTTTGACTCGACCTCTTCTTTTCTCTTCCCTTTCTCCTGCTCCTGGGCTATCTTTCTTTGTATTTCCTCTATCCTCTCTCGTTGGAACTGCTCTAATGCTCACTCCTTCTCAGTCATAGGTATGGCCTCAGTCTTGCTATTCTCACCAACTTTCTCTTTTTTCAAAATCTCCTTCGCCTGCTCCTCAGTATCTGATTCTTCTTCACTCAACCACCCATAACTAGATTCAGGCTAGCTTGAATCCCACCACCCGATTTGAACGCTACCCACATCCTCTTCCTCAAAGAAACAGAGGTCGTCCAGGTCTTCCTCTATTTCTACCAGGTCATCAAGACCTTGTTCAAGCCAGTCATCTGGATTTTGCCCAAGCCCATTATCTCCAATGGCGTTGATACTGAGCGAGTCTGGTAGTATGATTGTAGGCTTTGGTTGGTCCGAAGCCACAATGTACCGGTTAGGGTCATACTCTTCTACAAGTAAGGGCCTCTTCTTCATAACTTGGGTGTTAGACATCCCTGCTTCTGGTGAATTCCTCTTCTCTTCCACTTCTGCCGCCACAAGCCCTAATTGGGTTTTGGGTGTTATATCCATCATTCACATATTTATGCTGTCAACAATAACCACCTCAGGCTTAGGTAGACGAAATGGGATGATATATGCACTGGGATTAAAAGTGGACGGTAGTGTATGGATAAGGTTGATATTTCTAGGTGGGGGGGACTTGGTTATGGACAGGGAGTGGGTTGGTGCTCACATTTGGTTTGGAGGGTGGGGCTATGATTTTATTATCGATGAGATCCTAGATCTCATGACGTAGGCGATAGCAATGATCAGTGGGGTGACCGTGCTGTTGGTGGAAAACACAATATTGGGTGGGGTCTTGTTTAGCTAGGAGTGGGTTAGGAAGAGGTCGAAGGTCAAGGGACTTAAGGTGCCCCTTTTCCATTAGCAATTTAAGAGCACAAGCTAGGCTCATGTAAAGGGGAGTAAAGGTTCTATATTGGTTTCGGGCTAAACCGGTGGGTTGTAAAGTTGCACCGGTGAAGGGATCAGCTATTTTGCACGTTATGGTGATGGTATTGATCTCTGCAGGCCAAGGAATAGTGTTATTACTAGCATTGGTACTCCTAGTTATGGCCTCTTTGCTGGCTCACTTGTTCTCTAAATGATGCGTTTCTTAAACGCAATTTCGATTTGAACTGCCAACTCATGCAAAGTAACAAATGTAGACAGTGGAGCTACTATCATTCTTTGTAACATATCTGGTTCGAGATTCTGAACTACCAACCGGACTTGTTCCCTTTTTGAGGGCCTGATCGTCATCCTGGTTGCCTTTGCCCTCTATCTTACAATAAAATCAATAAAGGGTTCCTTGAGATTCTGAGTGGTTGCTTCCATCTCGCTGATTGTTACTTCTATTTGAGTATTGTATGAGTATTGATTAATAAACCCCTCAGAAAGTTCTTCTCAATTCCGTTTAGTCGAGTCCTCCAATTTGGCATACCAGATAGCTGCCATATCTGATAGAGTTCTTCCAAACAATGACAGTTTTTAAGCCCCGAGTCAGGCCCATTGGTCTCAGAACATCCGAGAAAAGACAAACATGAACAATAGGATCTCTGCTACCATCAAATTTATCAATGTGAGGCATCTTGAACTTTTCCGGCAATCTAACAGAGGCCTCGGTATAACCGTCTTCAATATCTGGGATGGAATTGAAGCCTTGAAATTTCTTGAGTGCTTTCTCTAACTGGCAATTTTTATCATAGTTGGATCGATGTCGTTGATGTTGAAGGGAAGGATTTCCCCATGGGGTTGTGCCAGAGGCCTGAAAGTCTGAGCCTGTGCTAACATCTCTTGGAAATCAAGGACTTGAGGGTTTTCAACTGGTGGAGGCGAATTAGGATTTGGCTGGGTAGCCGGGACTGGATATACAGTAGATGTCGATGCCCCAGATGGGCATCGTATATCAGCAATAGTTCCATCCTGAGCTTCGATTCTTTGATTCAGTGTATCCATTGTTCTCTGAAAAACTTCCATCATGGTAGCAACCTCTTCTGGACTGCTGTGTGCCATTGCGGTCTGGGAGAATTAGCTATTGGTGAGCTTGGATGAGAACAAATAGGTGACTGTTGAGTGATCTGTGCTAGTGAAAATTGACTGGTTCTTCTTCTCTGAACAATTGGTAGGAGAGAGACCAATGTTGGCTGACCGTCAACTAGATCTCAGATCTTGCAAAGTCTACTAGAGCAAGTTCACAAAACTTGGGGGCTATCAGGTCTTTCCGAAGCTATGATTGCAAAACTACCTAGCAAAAGAAATAAAAAAAAGAAAAACAATAATCAAAATTAGACAGCACCTCGGGCCAATTTGCAACAGATATGATCACAACCGAAGGACTGTATTTCCCACTGAATTCTGCCCCTACAAACTAATATCAACTATACCACTGATATGACACACTCCTGTACAGTTTCACTATAAAGCACATATCAGGTAAAGAGAGCCAAAACGCCCCTATGAGAGGATAGGGTTACCCTGTCCTAAATTTTGACATGATCTAGGGTTTTACTACTTCAAGCAAGTAGTTTCACAAAATCTTGCCTATGGGTGAGCATCCTGTCCTAAGTTTGAATAGTCGCTATGGCTTTACTATATACAACTAGGCCGAATGGTCAAAAGGGGTACCTTGACAAGATTACCTAATATACCTCTCACACCTAACACAAAGAAATGAAAGGAGGATCAAATGGTACGACGGTAATCCAGATCCAAAGGTTGTGTTTTCAACATGGCAGAGCCCACGACCGGCCATCCCTTTGGTAAGCTTTTTAGGCAAGCCATCCAGGAATAGCAGATGAAAAACACAGTGACTTAAAGCACCAATGCAAATGCAATGCAAAGAACATTTAAGTGTAGATAAAAATTCACATCATGAAGTTCAAGTCAAGTTCTCTACCTCCCTAGCAGAGTCGCCAGAAACTGTAGCTAGTTTCTCGTGCTCCTCGGAGAGGTTTAGTCTCCTCGGATACGATAGACCTACAATTCGGACTCCCATGGTTCTGAATCTAGATTCACAAGTGCAATGTGAAATAGATTAAACAAAAGAGAGTCTAAGTCCGGCAAATCTTAGAAAACCTATTTATCATCAGAGATGCCAAAAATGGACTGCATTGCCAGATTTCAGAGTCGCCACCTAAATATTTTTGGCAAATTTAGAAAACCCGTGACTCATGCCTAAGGCCACTTGTTCGTCACAACCAAAGTATCTCGGCTCGGGAACTTAGGTATGAGAGGGAAAGGTCATGAATTGAGCACCCCACTCACCCGATCAAAGATCGGCCTCTACTAATCATGATGTGATTTTTATGTACAAAATATGCTCTTGTTCTAATTATTAAATGCTAACTTACTATGTGAGGCACATAAATATAGACTAAGTCACCCACTTTGGAATGCTTTGATTTCATGCTTGGTTTTGAAAAGAGTTTTGAATATCTGTTACTTTGAAAAAGTAAGATCGTATGCATTGATCAAAACATCCCAATTTAAACCAATAGCCTTCATCCACAGGCATTCAAGAGGTATATCAAATAAGCATGTAGCCTTATGGTGATATGTTTGATATGGCAACATAAACATGCATGCAATATGCTAAAGTAAGAAATGCTCACCTAGTACTCCGAGGCAAGCCAAATAAAACAATTAGAAAAATGTGTGTTCTAATATGCAAGTGACTAATGCAACAAATACAAAATGCAACTATTAGGTTCGATTTCTTAAAATGACATATGGCTTAACTCAAAGCATTCGATTATGCACGTATTCAAGTCAGTAAGAAATGGTAATAATAAAGTTAGAGTGATGAACCGAGCCCAATGCATGCAAAAATGGATACAAGGCATGGCAATGATATGAAACCAAAATATGATGCTACAAGCAACCATCGTAAGGAAGTAAATAAAAGAGAGAAAGAATAGGGGTTGGAAGACATGCACAATATTATAAGTTTGTCCTCATATAAGAGGGTCCAAATGTCCGAATTTAAACTAATTAGGTGTAGCTGTTAAAATAGATTATAGATTATAGCTTAACAGATTATAGATTATGACTTTAATCAGAAGTTGTTAATCTGTTTTGGTATAACTGTTGGATTGTAGATTTAAGTTGCTGAGTAGTGTTTGTTCAATAAGATGTGAAGTAGCTTTTTCAATTAGCTTTTCTTTTTTATTATTCACTATTTGTCTACATTTCTCATAAAAAATAATAATAATATTTTATAGTCCATTTGGGTCTTTTTCTATTTTAAAAAAATTAAAAAATTAAAAAATCTAAGAGTATAACCGTGAATTAACATGTCCATAGCAAAAGTTGATAATCAGAAGTAAGGGGTGAGCAGCTTCTCAGAATCAGTTTTTTTGACTTAAAATAAATTGTTAGAATCAGAAACTATTTGAAATAAGTTTACCAAACAGTCCGAAATAACTTTTTAAAAGCCAGAAGCCGTAAGTTGGCTAAAAAAAGCCCCACCAAACACCTCCAATACCAAATAAATAAGCTAAATTAACTAATTATTACAAATGAAAATGAATCTAATTAATTAATGGAACGGAAGATGAGGAGCCGCACGCATATGAATAAGAACATTCTCCCGAAAACCTCTTTGTTTACTACCAGTTTTTGTTTAGTTTTGCAATCAGAAAATTATTCTGTTTTTGCTCCAGCTTCTGCTCTATTCTGCCATGAAAATGACAATGCCTGTACAAAATATAGTGGCCAGCCGGCCTAGGAAAGTGGTCGGCCAGCCAGAAAGTTGGCCGGCCGGCCGACCACTGTTTTGAGGTACTGCCCTACTACCACAGAAATGAAACAGAGCAAAACCAGTGGGTTTCCAATGGATGTTTATCCTTTCTTCCTTTTCCTATCATGAAATTGATCAAGGGAGGAGTAGACTCTATTCGTAAATCATCAATTGTCGCAAACTTGTTGCGTGATGATCTATGAATCGATGGGACAAAGGCTCAATAAATGGAAATGAAAGACCGAAAAAACCTCCTCCCTATCATGGAGCTACCTCAAGGGAAGCGGTAGACATTGATTCTTGACTCATTTTCATCACTTAAAGAGTATGAAATGACTCAAGATTCCATAAGTTCAATATAACGTCCGATTGAACCCAAACCAATTTTATTACTCTGGTTTACCACTTTTATTCCAATTGTATTAGCCTCTTTTATCTTACCTTTCCATTCTTTATTCGTTTTTGTCCAAAAGTGATAATTACATCCACTAATGAAGAAAAGTATCAATCAAGAAGTTGCTCTTAGCATGAGAGAGATGTAATGCCCTGGTAATGAACCTCCGAAGAGATTAAACCATTAAGCATGGAATGTCTCTTTCTCATGCTTGAAACAACAATCAATTGTTTGAAACAACGCTTAAACAAAGAAAACCAAGAAACGAGGGAGGTTACAGAGATGATTATTACAAGTATAAGTATAGATACAAAAATAATGAATGAAAAGCTATTAACTCAAATGGATTGATGTCTAAGACCTAAACTCCCAAATCTATGAGGACTTACAACATTATAAGCATGGTATTCAAAGCATAACTAAATAAACATAATAAAACAGTCCTAAAACTAAAAAGACAGTGTTGAAAATTAGTATGAAAAGCTAGAAAAAGCAAGTAAAAGAAGACGAGAACAAAGCTAGCAAGCCCAAGGAAGGGTGGCTAACTCCTCCACTTTTTGGACCTTAAAATCACATGTTTTAGCCTATGAAAACTCTAAAAATTAGTAGCTAAAAGTTGAGAAATAAGTGGGAAACACAAGAATTCAAGCTATGGAATAAGATTCAAAGAAGGGTCGTTAACCCCTCCACCTTTGGTAGCTTTTAAATCACAAGTTTCAACCAACAAAAGCAGTCCAAAACAGAGTAGAAATACCAAGAAAAAGATGAGAGAATAGTAGCTTAAACAAGGCAAGAGTTATACCTTTGAAGAGAAGATACTCTTTGATTCACAAATCACAAAGCATTTACCCTCAAAAGCTGAAATTTTGGCTCAATAATCTTAGCAAGGAGCCTCAAATTTTTGGTTTAAGAAGTGTATGCAGAATGTATGTATATTGTAAGATAGAGAGGGAGAGTGTTTGACAAGTTTTTGGCTTTTAGGTATTTTTTCTAACCTAAAATCAAGAGGGATAGTCATCTATTTATAGAAAAACAGGTTCCTCAGTCAAAAATATATGTATGGAGCCAGCTGGTGCAAGGCATACATATGAAGGAGACACCTGGCAGCAAATATCTACCTGCCAGGAAACATGGCCGGTCAGCCAAGAAAGGGGACGGCTAGCCAATAAAATTGGTTTGTCGGCCACCTGTTGGCCAGCAGGCCTCTGAGTGATCAGGCTAGAAAAAAATAGGTTTTGGTTCAAAGGGGGTACAAGGTTTGGGCTTTGAAGTTGGAAAACCGAAGCCTTTTGTTGAGGAAATTGAACAATTGTACAGCGTACTAATTCATCATTGAGTGTTCACCATAAGGCGCCCAAGTCTTAAGGGCGGTCAAAAATGAGGTGTCTACAGTATCCGTTGTGTGCTGTGTAGGTCACATGCCGTAGTCTATCTAATCCATCTGCTTTATCTGTTCTGTTGTTGGAGCCATCTGTGAGTAATAACTCTATAAAGCTATGTTCAATGTTATGTATTTTCTAAACATTATGATATGGAATGACCAGTTTTCTAAAATGCTATGTTTGTATGAACGAATGCTTGTCTAAATTTCTGAAATGTATTCGTGGCATCCTTAGCATCATATGACATGCCTCCCTTAACGGGTCATCGGAATGCCTTTATGATTGTCCTTTTATAGGTCATCAGAAATGTCTCTGTGCACATGAGTCATCAGAATGCCTTTATGGTCATCCCTTTATGGGTCATCGGAATGCCTTTATGGTCGTCCCTTTATGGGTCATCAGATTTGTTAGCACTAATAGATGTACCACGCATGATCATATGGAATATGTGAACTCTGAACACGAATATGAATATGAGTATGAATATGTAACAACCCACATTAATGCCCTAGTCATGCTTGCATGCATTTGTATGTTTTGCCATGTTAAGTTGCTGTAACAACCCATATTCATGCCATGGTCATGTTCATGTTCATTTACATGACTTTGTCTTGTTAAGTTTGCATTCATGAATCTTGTCTTGTTTGCTTAAGTGTTGTGTACATGCTTTGTTCCTTCCTTGGTGCCTCAAGCCTAAGTTATCTTAAGCCTGGGTTATGTCAAGCCTAGGTCATGTTACGCCTAGATCATTCCAAGCCGAGGTCATCTTCAGTCTAGAATTATCTTGGAACCACTTCGTTTGACTTCCACCTTCGCCCTGACATATTGGCCGAGATGTCATTATCTAGGCCGAGGTGTGAATCACCAAGGCCGAGATGTTACCTTTGCACCTGAGTGATCTTGTCCTGGAGTGGTATGACCTAGACCGAGGTGTGGCACATCTAGGCCAAGGTGTGGGACAGCTTAGTCAAGTGTTGTCCTTCCTAGCCGAGGTCATTGTCACCTTAGTTGCCGAAGCTTTGTCCTTAGCCGATGTCATCACTTGCTGGAATGTCATCACCCCATGTTTTGAATTGACGTATGTTAAGTAAGTAAGTTTTGAAAGACCAAGGTTCGATTGTTGATTTATTTCAAGTCAAGCTAAGCTATGTTATGTATGGTTTTGACAAAGATATACTATGTATGTTTTGCAAAGATCTCGGGTATCATTCATTTAACCCCTTTATTACTTGTACCATTCACTGAGTATCCAGGCTCACCCTCCCTATGTATATATGTAGGTAACAAGCAAGAGGTCGGCTACGCCGAGATGTGTGTTTTGTATGCATGTTATGTCGGCAATGAGGATGCCGGCAATTTTGAAGATTATGTCTCTTGACTTGTATTTCATGTATTTTGTTTATGTCGGCAATTTTGAAGCTTATGTATTTTGAACATGTCGGCTTGAGAAGCCTTCTATCAAGATGTGATATGTATTTTTGTACTTCATTTTATTTGTATTCAAGTTTTAAAGCTATGTAAAGATGTATGCCATTCCATTCGACTTATGCACTGCTCTTACGGACCACTTGTATTTTAGATTATTGCTTCCGCACTTGTGAGCCCCATATATTTATACTCTGATTGTGTGTGAATTTTGAAAGTTGGCCTTCGGTAATCTCGGATTACTGGCCATCACGGCACCAAACTACTAGGGGCGGTTTGGGGTCGTGACAGAATATGAATTTGTTTCTGATTTGCATTCTGAATTCTGAATTTGTTGTGGACATCATTCATTAAAACCTTTACTCTGTTATTATTCACTAGGCTCCAAGTCATCGGATTATTTATGTATGTAGGTGATCAGGCGCGTGATCAGGCCTAAGCTACTGCCTGGATTCTTTTGTATCGGCCAACCACCATGCCTCCCGAACAGGTTCTCGTTTTGAAGTGGTCATGTTCTGTTAACAAGTTTTAAGTTTTTGTTTTCTTCTGTTTGACTGAACAAGTTTTGGTACGTAGTATTTAGGTGGGTTTGGTGACGTAAGACTAATGTAATTATGACGTCACGTATTGTATATAAATATAAGTTTTAAATTTTTCTGTCCCATGTATGTCCACACAACTCTATGGACGTTATATGTTTGTATTTACTTCCACTAGCCCCTGTATTTTGTTTAACTTGTTCAGAGGCCATTGGTAATCCTAGGATTACTGGCCAGTTATGATACTAAACCTATGAGGGTGGGTTTGGGTTGTGACAGTAGAGATCCGACCATTGAAGTTCGTCGACGATAGAGCTTCGTTTGAACATGAAAACGGACAGAAGAAACGTCATAAGCTAGATCTCTTACGACCTTCATTTTGCGAGAGTGTAATAACACCGTCAAGAACAGTGCTTTTGGAAAACGAAAGAGCACCGAAGATGATTCTGAGTCCATCACTATTCATCACCTCTTGCCATCAACGTCGCCTCTCGCCATCGCCGTTACAACCTAGCCATCCAGATCTGGAATTTGGAAAAGTGTAGATCTAAATCTACGCTGACGAGAAAAAAATAAAATGAATTTATGTTGATGTTGATATATTACAAATAAACAATTTTTGCAATTTATGTTTATGTATTATATTTTTTGTTTGAATTTGTGTTTATATATTATATTTTTTCCAAATCTGTTTCATCTTTTTGTTGTAAAAAAATTGTCCAATACAAGAACATGTTGCTGATGATGAGAAGAAAGTTGCCAGTTTGATGATAAAAAGAAAGCTACCAATTTGAGAGGAAGAGAGAGAAGAAGAGGGAAGAGGGCTTTTGTTTGAGAGAAAAAAAGCTATCAGTTTGAAGAGAGAGAAACAGAGTTTGTGTGAGAAAAATGAGGGACAAGGCCATTTTAGAGAAAAAGTGGCGCGTGTTGTGCGTGTGTTTCATGTAGATCGTTTCAGAATACCTCTCCGACTGGTCGCTAGGCTTTTGCGCCTTTTTTTTAGAAGCCGGAGTTATTGTGTGGAGGGTGAAGCAAATTTAATTGACTGACTGTGTTTGCTGGCAGTGGAGTATTTTAGTGCTTCTCTGTGGGCTGCATCACCGGAGTTCTATAGGTTCATCAACAGCGTTTTTTGCTTCAACAAGGAGTTGTAAGTGGTCAAGTTTTTGCTAGAGGTGGTCATTGTCGGTTTGTTTCTGAAGTGAATATGCATGGGTGTAGACACCCTATTTTTGACTGCCGCAAGGCTCGAGCGCTTTGTCCGGTACACTTGATGACGAAAGTGGTTTTGTGCGTGGTTTGAGGTCTTGACGAAGGGGCCATGTTTTAAGCTCTGAAACAATACCAAACCTCTTGTATCTCCATTGATTTTACCCAAGAAATCCATTTTTACACGTTGTACCACCCTATGTCGAGTCTGAAGTAGAAAAATAGGGAAACGCATTGAGGCCCATCCGTGCCTCATTAAGGACCGGCCGTGCCTTAGTAGCGAGAAACACTGTTCTAGGCAGGAGGCCACCAGCTGTCTATTTTTGAAGATATTTATGACTTCTCTTGCTCAAATTCTATAAAAACAACCATATATCTCGATTTTGAGGGTTGAAGAATTTTTACAAAGCCTCTACATCACCTTGAGAGCTTCTTCTTCTCCTTCTTCTTGTGCAAGCAACATTTTGAGCTAACCTATCACCTTGAACCTATATCCATACACCAAATACACCTTCACACCTTAGCCTAGGAACCTTGGTTGAGCCTTGAACACCATAATTCAAGCTTGAGAGTGTGGTGAGACTTGGTTTGATTCACTAGCAAAAGCTCACTTCTTTGAGAGGTATAAGCTTGTCATCCTCTCTTTGACTTCTTGTTCTTTCATTTGCTATCTAGTTCTTGTAGTTTTATATTGTTTTGATTCTATTCCAAGTGTTTGAATTTGGGTTTGGAGAGCTACCAAAAGGGTAGAGAGAGTTTACACTCTTTCTACACCTTTACCTATAGCTCAAACCCTTACTTTTACACTCTTTTTGTTTATTCCCTAAACTGATTTTCAGAGTTAAAAAAGGGCTAAAAATCATGATTTGAGGTTTCAAAAGTGAAGGGGTTAGCCACCCCTCCTTGTTTTTGCTTACTAGTCTTGTTTTCTCTCTTTCGTGATTATCTTTTTAGGCTCTTTTCATGCATTCTAAGCTACTGTTTTTCATCTATTGAGGGATGTTTTAGGGCTGTTTTAAGGCTGTTCTAGGTTGTTTAAATAGTTAATGCTTTCATTAGCTTGGTTGTTGTCTCATAAGTTTGCTTATATAGCTTGTTATATATTGTTCTTAGCTTTTCCTTAACTAATTTCCATGTTTAAGAACTTCATTTTAATAATCAACTTGCCATTCATTTCTTTCATTTGAGAGTTGTTTTAATCGGTTGACGGTTATTCAAAACATGAACTAGCAATTTATGTTTAATGGCTTAATCTCTACGGAGATTCATTGCCAACGGTTAGTCTCTTTTTCATGTTGAAAATCACCTCCCGTTTGACATATTTCTCACTTAGTGGACGTAACAATCATCTTGGACTTAATGGGTTAAAGGATGGCAAAGACTAATGAATTTGGATTAAAATGAACCAACCCACATAAAGAAAATGAGTTATCTTTTTGGGGGTTCGGCCAGATGTTATGTCGAATCCGTCGTGTCAAGGGTTGTCACACATCAATTCGTGATGTTTTGATGAATCTTGAAGCGTCTCTACCTCCATCCTTGTGTTCACTCTATAATAGGATGGAGGGATGGTTGTTGTTTCTTTCATTTATTGATTTTTTGTCCAAATTGTACCCGAAATCATCAAGCAATCAACTTGCTCATTGATGATTTTAGAAACAATTCCAACTTTCTCTCGAGGCTTTCCCATGACAGAGAAGTGTGAGAGGGACAAACAAAGTCTAGAACACTCTGTCTGCACTGTTTTCACTTCAGAGCACAAAACAAAATTTTGCATGAGATTGAGGCACGGTCGACCTTCTTTAGGCCCGGCCAGGCTTCATTGAGGGCCGACCGGTCATCAATGTTTGGTCAGCAGCGTATTTTGCAGAAAATAGAGGGCAGTGGCTGAAGGTGAAACAGAGCAAGCCTGGGGGCAGGCGAAGTTGTTCTTGGACATTGTGCATGCAACCCTTGCACATGCTTACTTACATTATAATCATTGTTGTAATTAATTTATTTATTTTTAGTATTATTTATTTGTAATTGTTATAGCTAGTTAGCTTAAATAGTTAGTCTACTTATCATTATTATCCTTGTTGTAATAGAGTATTTAGCTAGTTAATTCTTCGCTTATTTATTCATTCGGTTTTGTAATAATTAGTTTAATTTGGACTTTCAGACTTTAATTCGCACCCTCTTGCATGAGGGCAATTATGTAATAAGTTGTATGTCTTCCAACCCACGTCTTTCTCCCTTTTATTCACTTGCTTACGATGGTTAGTGTAGAACATCATTTTTTTAAAACTAGCATTCTTATGCCTTGCATCCATTGCCTTGCATACATTCAAGGCTCGGCTCATCATACTAACCCAATATTAATGTTCAAATTCATTACTTCAATAGGTGCTTTCTCACATGTCTTGAATGAAATCATATGCCATGCTCATAGCCGAGCTTATAAAATACATAATGTGTGCGTTGCATTTAGTCATATTACATTAGAAGCATGCATATTTTTTCTAATAAATTTTGCTTTGTTTTGGCTCAGAGTACTAGGTGAGTAATTTTCTATTTTATCATCCTGCTTCGAATGTTTTTGTTGCCATGTCAAAGCATACTTCCATGAGACTAGTTGCTTAAATGATATAATTGTTTGAATCCCTATGGATGAAGGTCAGTTGCTTGAATTGGAATAATTTGATTAATATCTATTTTAGCCCACCTTTTCAAGTGGCATATTCAAAAACTCTTTTCAAAAAACAAAGATGAAATCAAATGTTCCAACTCTTGCAAATTAGTCTATACTTGTGTGTATCACATAGTAAAATAGCTAATAATCGGAACAAAAGTATATAATGTAAATAAAAATCACATCATGATTAGTAGAGGCCGATCTTTGATCGGGCGAGTAAGGTGCTCAATTCATGACTTTCCCCTCTCGTACCTAAGTTCTCGAGCCGAGACACTTTGGTGATGACGGACTAATGGCCTTTGACACGAGTTTTGGGTTTCCTAAATTTCCCAATAATATTTAGGTTGCGACTCTAAAATCTGGTAAAGCAATCTATTTTTAGCATTTGATTCAAACATTGATTTTTTAAAAGATTTGTCGGATTTGGACTCTTTGATATTTATCTATTTCACATTGCACTTGTGAGATCAAATTCAGAACCACGAGAGTCCGAATTATAGAACTATTAATCTTCTGAAAGAAGCACGAAAAGTCGAGCTACAATGGCCTTTCTGAGTGCTGATTTAGGTAGTAGCTGGCCAAAGTTTTGCAGTATTTGGTAAAGACAAAAAGTAGATGTCTGGCTTAACTACGCACATGTCTGGGACACATTGATAGTTGGTCTAGCACATGGGTAAACAAAAATGATTTGGACCACTAAATAAAGACCTCTAATGCATCTCTAATTTGCCTTTTTCTTCCCTCTTTTTTGCCTTTTACTTCACTGTTTTTTTTTTTTTTATGGTTGGACAGCTCATTAGAGTTGCACTGTTGCAGCTCTAATTAGAGCTCCGGAGCATGACCCCATGGGTAAATATTGGAGGGAAACTTAATTTTTTTTATTTTTTATTTTTTTATTTTTTTACTTTTTGGTGAACTAAAGGCTAGCTGTGTTGGAGGGTCATTTGATGGTAAAATTATTATTTTATTTTATTTTATTTATTTATTATTTATTAATTTTTTTTAGTGATTATAACCGTTAGGTGCTATTTGGTTTAGTGTTTGAAATGGTGCTCCTAGGTCCCACTATAATAATTGTGGGCTGCTTTGTGAGGTGCTACATTTATATATATATAGCATGTTTGAGGAGATGAAAAATGTAACCATAGTGTGGTTTGTGCATAGTTGATGGTGTTTTGGATCCACGGATTGTTTACTCAAATTTTAATCCATTTAGGCTGTTTCTAACGTTTTACTTTTACTTTCATTAAATTTAAATTTGAAAAAAAAAATTAATCACAATTTTACTCTAACATTGTCATTAGTTTGATATTAAATTGAAGATGACTAAAATTTTTCATCAAATTAAGAATGAGTGAAATTTTTCATCAAATTACTATAGATAACTAGACGACTGGTCGATTGTCTAGCCGGTTGTTCTCCCGAACATCCACTTCTTTGCAATTTACACTAGGCAATATACACTGGCCGATCGATCGGGTGAACATTCACCCGATCATTCGCCTAGTCGACCGGTGATTTGATGAAAGATCAAAAACCTTCGTTGGAGCGTACGATATCAGATGAAGTTTTTACTCAAATTTGATGAAATAAATGAGTAAACGTTGGAGACACCCTTAGGTGTATGTAATGTAATGTTTGTTTTCTTTATGTGGTTATGATTTGAATAGCATGCAGTAACACTAGCTAGTGTGCATTTTAATTTTAATTTTTTTAGATTACAGAGCACCGGTTGATGTGTATTGTTTCATATTTAATTTTTTTTTTTTTTATATTTGATTTGTTTGGAATTGTAGAGTACAAGCTGGTATGCTTTTTTCAATTTAATTTATTGATATTGCAGAGCGCAGCTGGTGTGCTTTATTTAGTGTTTGGTAATTTTTTTATTTTTTATTATAGAACATTAACAAGTGTACATAGCTTTAATTTGTGTATTTTGTTTAGTGTTTACAATTTTTTTTTTTTTGACTTACTCTTATATTTTGATTTACAATATCGGTAAACATTATAAATTTTATATATTTATTTTTTAATTTGTATTAAGGCTAGAGAAGTTATTATTTTATTTGAATTCTAGATATACTAAAATTTTATCAAAAATTTTACTAAATGTTTCACATTGATAAAATTCTTAGAGTCTTTAACATTATTTTACAATAATTATACTATCAAAAAAGTTAAATTCTCTAAAAAAATATTATTATTTTATAGCGGAAGGAGTATAAAAAATAAAATATATATATATTAATTTTTTTAATAAAGTTTTAATTTTTTAACTAAAATTGTATGTCAATCAAAATATGCCTATATAAAAAGACAGTAATGCTACAGCCCCAATCGAATGGCCAGAAAATTTATCGAAAATGACTTTTTAGCTACCAACCTAGCAAATGGTCCCACCATTTCACTCTTCACGTGATTTTCTATTTGATCTTAGGGATTTTTTTTTTAAGGTCCTTGATATTATGATTTTATAGCATAAAGGACATCAAATATTTTTATGATGTCTAAGGTCCATCAACTATATTTTCATAATGTCTAAGGTCCCTCAACCTTGATCCAGAGAAATTTCAGTCCAGAGAAAATTGATGTAGAGAAATTTCAGTCCAGAGAAAATTGGTCCAGAGAAATTTCAGTCCAAATTTCTCTGGAAAATCTAATTATTCTCAGAAAATTTTCAGATCTGCTGCTACTTTTAGCATGCAAAATGCCCATGATTTTGTTTGGTATTGATTAGTACTCTTTCTCTCTTGCAGTTTTTCCCCCTTGTCTTAAGTTTATGTCCAGAGAAAATTGGTTCAGAAAAAATTAGTCCAAGAGAAAATTCATATCACAGAGAAATTTGGTTCAGAAAAATTCTTAGAATTTCTCTGGACTTTCTAGAGAAATTTTAAAAATTTCTCTGATAGGCAAACTAAATTTGCTTTCAGTATTCTATCTCTTGGTAGGAGTACTAAATGTCTCACAGTCCAACATATAGATATCCTCTACTATATATATTGGGTTCAATGTGATAATATATTCAAGATCATTCAAATAAAAATCAACATTTCCTCCAAACAATACAATTCAAAGATACACATGAGCCTAGATGAAACTTGGCATTTTCATCAACTGGAAGCATCAATGTCAAAGCTGACAACATTTCCTCCAAAACTGCAATGTTTTTATGAAAAGACCTTTCAGAGAAAGCCTCAAACATGGCAGATAGAACACAACCCGTACCATTTTAATATATATATATATATATATATAGAGGTTGCTTTGTTGCTTATTCACTCAATGAAATGATCTTCTCTCTCTGCTTTGAACTGAAATTTATCTGGATTGATCAAGAAAAATTTTCTGGTTTGAACTGAAATTTCTCTGGGTTGGTCCAGAGAAATTCTCTGGTTTAAACTGAATTTTCTCTGGATTGGTCCAGAGAAATTCTATGGTTTGAACTGAAATTTCTCTGGATTGATCCAGAGAAATTCTCTGATTTGGATTGAACTATTCCTCAAGTGTTGTCCAGAGAAATTTCTGTGAATTTTCTCTGGTTTGGAAATCATGTTTTTTGAATCTTTGGTATCATGTTTTATTTTTTCTTTTTAAACATCCAAAGATGAACTTTGAGCTCACTTCATTTCTTTATGGTGACATTGAGACAGCAGTTCAGGTACATGTGGATCTTAATTTTTATCATGTTGTGGGTATACGTGTGTATGGATGTTGACTGTGTGTCTGTGTGTGTATAATGCAAAATAGAAATCTTAAAGTTGTGATGTTCTTTCAGTCTTGCGCTGCTCTGGAACAACAGGAACTACTGGAAGAACTTGCTGAATCTGTAGGCACACCAGCTAGCTGATTTCGTGGAACTCTGGATGTTTTGTTATTCAGCTTTGTTCTTCAGCTTCTGTTTTGTGCTTGAAAAAGAAGAAGTTGGGTCTCTTGATATAGAGAGAGAGAGTAGGCACCTCATGGAAAAACCTCGCATAAGGATACGAAACTCCAACATTATTGATCAGAACTCCAACGTCCAGACCTTCAATGGTTTCACGAATCCGATTAACCCCTTCGTTCAAATCTCCAGAGAAATCAACAACCACAGTCTTGATTTGGATTTTCCCGAATTTGGCTCCGATCGACTGCGAAACCTCCTTGAGTTTCTCGGGATTTCGACCAACGAGAATCAAATTCAGACCTTTATGTTCCTGACTTGGTTATCCTCTCTGGCTATGAGAGTGCAGGTGTAATATAAGGGTACGGGGGTGAGGGACCTTAGACTACAAAAGAACATATTGTGGACCTAATCCATTACTAAAAGTTGGATAGGGACCTTAGACCGATTTTCCCTTGATCTTATGGAAATCTGTGTCATCAACACCAAAAATATTTAAGCAAGAAAATATTATGGGTTTCGAATCAATTATTAATTTTTTTAATCAAACTTTCCATAAATATACGTGAAAAACACACAAATTATATGTTCGTAAATTCTATACTTATGTAAAATATTTAATAAAAAATTTAATATTTTATTTGAAATTTCTAACATAATTCTTTCAACTACATAGAGCTTGTTTGGCAATCAGTTGGAAGAGCTGGAGGATTGCTGTGTATCTGGAAATCTGAGGTGTTCCAGCTGCGAGAGTGTTGCTATAATCATAACTTCATCCTGCTGGCAGGTACATTGTTTTTTAGCTTCAATTGTGTTATTATTAATGTTTATGGTCCTAATGAGGTGGGGCTTCGAAAAGAGTCGTGGGATCTTTTAGTCCGATTGAAATCCAAATTTCTAGGACCATGATGCTTGGGGGGTGATTTTAATGAAATAAAGATTATCTCAGAACGAATTGGGTGTTCTAGAAGGGATAGAGGGATGAAAGATTTCAATGACATGATTGAACAACTTTAGCTGATCGATATGCCTATGCTTGGGAGGAAGTTTACTTGGTGTAATTCCTAAGATAGGGCGAAATGGAGTAGACTGGACAGATTTTTACTCAATCATAAGTGGGTACAGAATTTTAATTTTAAACTTTGGGGGCCTACCTAGATTGTTATCTAACCACAGTCCTATTATATTAATGGAGGATGATAGGGATTGGGGACCAAAACCTTTTAGGTTCCTCAATGCTTGGTTACTTCATCCTAATTTCCTATCTTTTGTACAGCAGAGTTGGTCTGGGCTTGTAGTAGAGGGTTGGGCAGGGTTTAAATGCTTCATGAAATTTAAAGCCCTGAAGCAAGCTTTAAAACAGTGGAATGTAGAGGTATTTGGGAAGGTGGAAAATAATCTTAAGTGTATTGAAGAAGAAGCTCATGCCCTTGATTTGCTTGCTGAGGACAGACCTTTGCTACCTACAGAAATACTCAGAAGAAAGGAAGTGAGGGAAGATGTTTGGAGGCTTAGTAAAATGTTGGAATGGATTTGGTTGCAGAAATCCAGAGTGAATTGGGCACTTAAAGGGGAAAAAAATACAAGATATTTTCACATTATGGCATGTAGCAGGAATAGTAGGAATTCTTTGTGCTCCATTGTTGTGAATGGTACAATGCTGGAGGACCCTCTGGAAATTAAAGCTGAGGTGAAGGCCTACTTTCTAAAGCATTTCTCTGAGGATTGGAAGGCGGGACCTAAATTATCTGGGCACTTCAAGATCATTGGAGGATCACAAGTTGTTGAACATTTGGAGGCAGAGTTTACTGAAGAGGAAATTAGTTCTGTAATCAAGACTTGTGATGGGAATAAGGCACCTGGACCTGATGGATTCAACATGGCTTTTTTCAAGAAATGTTGGAAAATTGTGAAATCTGATGTGATACATTTTATGAGGGAATTTCATCAAAATGCAAGTTTAGTGGGTGGAATCAATAGCTCTTTCATTGCTTTAATTCCTAAAAATGATAGTCCCTCTTGTTTGGAAGAGTATAGGCCTATTAGTCTGATTGGTTCTATGTATAAAATTTTAGCAAAGGTGTTATCAAATAGGATGAAACAGGTGATGCCCAAGATCATTAGTGAGGTTCAGTCAGCTTTTCTAGGTGGTCGGAATATTATGGATGGGATTCTTATAGCTAATGAGATTGTTGATGGATGGAAAAGATCCAATAAGAAAGGTTTGGTTCTCAAATTGGATTTTGAAAAGGCTTATGACTCAATCAATTGGGAGTTTCTTTTTAACATACTCTCAAACTTTGGCTTTGGATCTAGATGGGTGAGTTGGATAAAAGCTTGTGTATCCTCTGCTAAGATCTCTATTTTGGTTAATGGGTCACCAACACCTGAATTTTGCCCACAAAGGGGCCTTCGTCAAGGTGATCCATTGTCACCATTTTTATTCAACATTGTAGCAGAGGGTCTCAATATACTACTTAGTAGGGCAAAAGAGTTAAACTTAATCAATGGGGTAAAGGTGGGGTCAAATGGCTTAAGAGTAACTCATTTGCAATTTGCGGATGACACTATTTTGTTTTGTGAAGCTAAGAAGGAGGAAGTTTGTAATATCAAAAGAATTTTAAGATGCTTTGAGATGGCTTCGGGGCTAAAAATAAATTACCACAAGAGTGTCATTTGTGGTGTTGGGGTTTATGATGGACTATTGCAAGAGTTTGCCTTTAATCTAAATTGCCTTTATCAAAAGCTACCTATAATGTATTTAGGTTTGCCATTGGGGGTTAACCCAAGTAGGAGAAGTACTTGGAAACCTGTTCTTGTCAAACTCAAGCAGAAATTGGCTAATTGGAAGAGAAGACTACTTTCTTTTGCCGGGAGGTTAACTCTAATCAAGTCAGTTTTGTCCAATCTGCCAGTTTACTATTTATCATTGTTCAAGATTCCTGTTGGGGTGGCTAAGGAGATTGAGAAAATACAATCGGTTTTCTTGTGGGGTGGATCAGACCTCAGAAGAAAAGTGCATTTAGTCCGTTGGGAGGTAATTGCAAAGAATAAGAATCTAGGTGGTTTGGGGTTGAGGAGGATTAGAACATTCAATGACTGCTTGTTGTTAAAATGGTGGTGGAGGTTTGGAGTTGAGAATCGCAAACTCTGGAAAGAAGTGATATGCGCAAAATATAATGTTCAATATGGGAAATGGTTGCCAACTTTGGAAGGTAGAGGTTCTAAGATCTAGACTGATATAATTAATGTAGCTTTGTTGAATCCAGACTTGCATAATTTCTATATTCATAATTCTCAGATAGCTTTGGGGGATGGGAGTAGAGTTCACTTTTGGTTGGACAAGTGGATTGGTAACGTGTGTTTAAAGGAGGAATTCCCTAGACTCTTCTCTCTATCTAATAATAAGCATGGGGTGGTAAGGGTGTTTTTTGAGAATAGGGGTGTAGCTGATGATTGGAACCTTGAGTTTAGAAGAACTTTGTTGGCATGGGAGGAGGAGGAAGTACTTAGATTAGTTTGTTTGCTCAGAAGTGCACCAGATCTTTGTAGTGAAAAATCAGATGTATTGAAATGGACAGCAGAGTCATCTGGATTGTTTAGTGTAGCATCAGCATATAAATGGAGTGAATCCCTTCTTAGTCCTGTTATGGCAATGGCAGGCCCTATATGGAATAATTTTGCTCCTCCTAAAGTACAATTTTTTGGATGGTTGGCATGGCTTGGTAAGGTCAAAACTTCCTGGTTTCTTCACAGACTTGGTATACTTGATGGGGGTGTCAACCTTGAATGTGTGTTCTGCCATAATGATGTTGAAACAGTGGAGCATATTCTTCTTGTATGTCCTTTTGTTTGGAGGTTTTGGTCAAACATTGTGAGATTGTGGGGTTTTCAGTGGGTCATGCCAGGTTCTGTAGATGGACTGCTGCAATGGTGGTATGGGTGTAGAATGTCAAAATTGGAGAAGAAAATTTGGATGGTCATTCCTATAGCAACTCTTTTGTAACGCCCTCAAAAAAAATTGCATAAAACCCATCTCTTTAGACATGCATTGATACAAAGAAACCAACCATCTTTCCATTAATCTAAGTAGTTCTTACAAAAGTATTACATGTTAACAACAAAAGCAAATGCCCTACGGGCTTACAGCTTTCCAAGTTAACACTTGGTTACAAAAAGAAGAGTACTAACTCAATACATATTAAGCCCTTGGCTTGAATTTACATGTAATACATCAAAAGAAAGCAAATAACAAAGCAGTCTATCTGCCTCTAGCCTCCCAAGCTATGTCCTTGGAGGTGGCATGCTACCTGTACCTGAAAATGATGTCCCATAAAGGGTGAGCCACAGCCCAGTAGAAATACACTAAACCAGCCATGAACAATGACTAAAAGATTAGCAGTTGATAGATGGTCAACACAGATACATCCACATATATCACATTTCGATTTCATGACATTAAGTCCATGTTACATTTCATTTCCCATGTTTTTCCAACTTTGAGTTTGAAAACAAGGCTCAACACCTAGCCAAATAACTTAATGAGATTTAGACTCATCTTTAAAACACTTTCAAAATTCATGAGGGATACACATTTTAATGCTGTATCAATAACACATAAACCATTCCCACACTTTGCGAAAGATACACATTTCGGTGCTGTATCAACATAACATAGAATCACTTCTATACTTTACAATTGATAACGATATACATTTTAGTGCTATATCAAATCAATTCAAACACTTCCATAACCAACACTTGATACACATTGTAGTGCTGTATCAATGTCACACAAAATCCGGTTTAGAGGTCCATCCCCTATCTTCCCCTAAATCGTGGAATACATCCCCTATCTCCTCCCACACAACACATGTATATAAACATAGATCATATACAATCAATCAATACATATAATTAATGTATTATTCCAGTTGCTATATTCAATAGCATACTCAATCGATTAGTTTTAGTTTGCCTAATCATCATGCAGTGTCTACAACAATCAAGACTATCCTCCACCCATAGCCCAAAGCAGTTATTTCTATACTGAAAATAAATGCACCAAATGGATATATAATCAATATTTCAACTAGGTGAGCGATGAACGAATCAAACTACACCCTTTAATCCCATACACATCCAATTCCAACATCCTCAATTTAATTCTTCTTTTCTTCAAATTAATTATACCAATTAATTTATCAATGTAATTAGAGCATTTCCCATAATTAACATCACAACCCTAAGGTTCCATTTTCATCAATAAACCAATATTGATCTCATTTCTCTATGCCAAACATGCATATAAGTTTATATGAACAAAACCCTAACTTTTGTAAAATTACACAAAGGCCCAAACTTTCTCAAAATTACCCAACAACCCCCAACTCATCAAAATACTAAAATTCAAAAACAAAACTCATGAGAAGGAGTAGGATATCCCTACCTCGAAGTTAGAGCTCAAACGGGGAAGTTGAAGAAAACCAAAATGCTCCAAACTCAAAGATCCACGGATCAAAATGGAGCCTTCGACGATCAACACACTTTTTACAAAGGCCGGAGGATGGAGAGACACTCTAACTAGATCAAACCCTAGAGAGAAAGGAGTTTCTAGAGAGAGGAGCTCTCAAAATGTCTTTTTAGAAAGTAAGAGAGAGAGAGAGAGAGAGAATGTAAAAAGTGATTTTAAAATGCCCAGCTTCCAACTGATATACAACATTCCCGCTTGAGCGGAGAACACAACGCTCGAGCGTCAAGAACAAAAAACTAGGTACGCTCGAGCGCAAGAAGGCCCGCTCGAGCGCCAAGGCACAAGAATAAAGTACATCCGCTCGAGCGCGAAAACCAGTCCGCTCAAGCGTAGATTTTTTCCTCCCAGAACTTACACCAAAAAGTACTACCCGCTCGAGCGCCAGAGTACCCGCTCGAGCGCGACCGCTCGAGCGTAAAGAAACCCGCTCGAGCGTAAAAATCACACCTGCAGAAGTTTTGCAGGGACACGAAATACTGGGAGTGTGCAATCTCCGCTCGAGCGCAACAAGGCCCGCTTGAGCGGAACGACCAAAAACCTGGCAACAAGATTTTAGACCAAGGTTCAACACACATGTTCGAAACATGCCCAACACATCCTAAAACTCAAACAAATGGAATTAAAGGACGACAACAAGATAGATACAACTACCAACTCCACAGAACCGAGTCCGAAATACAACAGAATAGTAAAGGGACAACCGGGATCGCTATAACTCTTTGGTCTACCTGGAGGCATAGAAACGAGTGCGTTTTCAATGGAGTACAACCAGATTTTGAAGCTCTAGGCGACATTGTGAAAGTTTGAGTAGCTTTGTAGACTAAGGCATCGCCACTACAGGTGGCAGCTTCTGTAAATGATCTGGTGTACAACTTGTAGCAGGTTAAGTTCTGCCTGAGGATGGGTGGTTGAGTGTGTATCTGTTATGGGTGTTTCTCTGGTTGAGTCTTATTTGTTTTGTTGATCCTGGTGTACAACTTGCAGCAGGTTTAGTTGATCCTGTCTGAGCTTGTTTGAGCTGTTCTTCTGGGTTGGTTTGGTTGTGCTCTGGTATCTGGTGTCTGTTCTTTTGTGCTGGTTTGGTTATGTCTGAGCTTGTTTGAGCTATTCTTCTTAGCTGTTGTCTGCTCTGGTTTGGTTGTGCTCTGGTATCTGGTGTCTTAGCTGCTGTCTACTCTGGTGACTTAGGTGTAGTGTCTTAGTTTTTGATGTTTGATTATGCAGTGTCTTAGTTGCTGTCTGTTCTGTTATGCTTGATGTTGGCTAGTTGTATGCTCTGGTTTGGTCTGGTATGGGTTGGGTGTTTTGTCTCAGGTATGTGTTAGTCTAATTTGCTGGTTTGTCCTACTCAGCTCTGTTGACTGGTTCAGCTAACAGCAGAATTGGTTGATGCATCAAACATCTGCTGCAGATACATGAGGTTGGGAGCTTCTATCTATGGATGGAGATTTTGTTAGCACCTGTCTATTTTCAAGCAAAAAGTACACAATTTCAGTTAAAAGATGATGAGCAAACCACTCAATGAAGAAAACCATCTTTTCCCTCTCATGAATGGACACAAGCTTCATAAGGCAGTCTCTGATGTTTCCCATAAAATAGATGAAACTGGTAATGACTTGGAAGCCATTGTTAAAACTGAAGAAGTACTGGAGCAAGCAGAATGCGAATGTTGTGGCCTTGAGCTTCTGTTAGGCCTGGTTTCTGAGGAATGATGCATCAGAAATGGAATGCTGCTATTGAACTGGTTTTGAGGATGTTTTCTGGTGTGGTCTATTGCTCTGTTGTGTGCTGAGAAGTGGGGTGCTGTAGAGCATTGGGTTGTTGTTCTGGTCTGGTTTTTGTATCTTCTGTGTTTTTTTTTTTTCTTTCTCTTTTTTCTTATTGGTTTCTCACCAACTTTCGGTGGTACTAGCAAATGATTGGGTATCCTCCTTGGTGTCAGCCTAGTTGGGATTGGGGGGTGTACTTTGATGCTTTTTGCACCTCCTTCCTTTATTGATTTTTTTTCATATGTAATGTATGTTTTTCTCATCAATAAAGTGTTTTTTTTGCTGATCAAAAAAAAAAAAATCTTAGCTAAATCAAGTATAAAAAGTAAAATAGATTAAATAAGTTAATAAGATAAAATCTCATATTCAAATCATAATCATTTAATTTTTTCTCTCACAAAAGTAAAAATAAAAAATAAATAAATAAATAAAAAAAAATGAAGCCAAATAAATTTTTAATCCCAAAATAAAATAATTAAAAAGTCAATTATAAAAACTTACTATTACCAACCGACCACTAATAAAAGAAGAGACAATTACGCTCAAGTTAGGGCAGGGAATTTTATTTATTGAGTGGTACTATATGTATCAATTAGTATACTAATTAATATATCAATATTAGTTATGATATTATTATTGACCTCACTTATTACACAAATTATAAATACTAAAAATATATTAAATTATACGGTGGTGCTACATGCACCAATTAGTATACACACTAATGTACCAACTAGTGTTATGCTATTATTATTGATCACATTTATTATACAAATTACAAATATCCAAAACTATACAAACAATGCC
The DNA here is from genome assembly GCF_055761805.1 of Camellia sinensis. NCBI lineage: Eukaryota > Viridiplantae > Streptophyta > Magnoliopsida > Ericales > Theaceae > Camellia > Camellia sinensis. Next base: position 112,708,767 of record NC_138963.1, on the reverse strand, counting down.
ACATCATCTGTTAGTACACTAATATGTACATTAATTGGTACATATAGCATTATTCTAAATTATACAACATCATAAATTCATACATTAATTAATATATTAATTGGTGTATATAGCATTAATCTTATTTATTACTCACTAGGCGAATTTCAAAGTGAGTAGGAAACTCAAAATTAATAATCAACTCATGGGAAATTTAGTAAAATATTTGGGACTCCCACAAAAGAAGACCCCTATGACCCCTACTGATGTATTGATCATTGTTGTGTTTGGATTTTTTTTTTGTGAGTTGTGTCTGACAGTGACATAAATAGTTCAGATCATTTTGATAATTGTGGAGATTATGTTTTGTGAAGATCTCTATTATTACTGAGAAATTTATCCCCAGTCATGCGCCTATCCTATCATTTCCTCTCACGTCTCTTTACTCTCTCTTTTTCTCTCCCCTCTCTCTGTCTCTCTCTCTCCTCTCTTTCTTTCTCACGTTTCTCTTGCCTCTCCTTTCTGTCTTCTTTCTTTTTTCATTTCTTTTAAACTATTACTAGCATATCACTTATGCTATGTACGGAATAAAATAATATACTATTTAATAAAAATATAATCATTATATTTAATTTTTTATATTTTGTAAAATAAAAATTAAATGAAAGTTAGTTAATCGAAATTTTCTTAATTATTTAAAATTAAGAAAATCAAAAAAAATAGTATAAGATATTGATCATAAGACTTCTCACTAAAAATCTCATTTTGCTTATATAAATAGAAGTATAAGATTCACCTTATATAAGTGAAACAATTCATTTTTTTCTTTTTTTCTCGATGTGAGATTATAAAATAAAAGTTAAATGAAAGCTAGTCAATAGGGATTTTTTTAATTATTTAAAAGTTAACAATTGTTTGGGTGAGAAGTTTATTTCAAATTTAGCAATCTTAGCCGTTTAATCTTTAATTAGGTCAATTTTTAATTTATTTCCAATCTGTTAGGTTTTTGTTCTTAGCAATCTCGTTTGACAAAACTCCTTTCAGTTGTAATTTTATTTGACCTTTATTTAAGTGAGGCTTTGAGTATTTAGATGTGAATCTAACCCGAATTGTACCTATGCAGAGGAGTTTGTGATCTTAATTCTATCATGTTTTTCATTTTGCTAACTATGTCGGGTCGAGGGGCAGCGCCCCCGAAACTAAAAGCAAAAATGTAGTCGAAATTTCTTGACCACTCGAGTTTGTGCGCTCGAGCGGAGAATATTTGGTTCCAAAAGTTTGAACTGTCTGCAAAAGTACTAGGAGTTATGTTTTTGCGCTCGAGCAGCACTTCCTACACTCAAGCATGGATCCTTGTTCTGAAACACGTGTTTTAGTTAGTTTGCTCGAGCGACCATTCTTGTGCTCAAGCAAAGATCACGATTATGTTTTCTATAAATCCGCGATTAATTCAGTTTCTAGGGTATGGCTTCTAGATCTTTTTCTTGTGTTTTAGGGTTTTCATCTAGAATTTCTTTACTTGTTTCCTTTAATATTTGTGAGAGTTTAATCATGAATTGAGTGAATTATATTAAAAGGTTTGTTTAGTTTGTTTTATTCACAAAAGAGAGATTTGTTCTTCGATGGATTCCGTGGAATTTGGACTTGAAGCTTTGGTGGATTCCGGAGTGGTTCATCGTCAGATTCAACATCGGCATTGCAGATTCAACATTGGACAAGACAATTCCAAGGTGAAGATGGTAGTGGAAGAGGCATATTGGGGTCGGTTCAATTTGGGCGTGGATTTGCTAGATAATTGAAAGTATATTCGTGTAATTTCTTTTTGTCTTCTTTATCGATTGTTTTGTGACTTTGGCCCGTGATTTTTTTATCACAATTGGAGGCACTCCAATTGTGGTTTTTTCACATTAAATCGTTGTGTTGATTTGTCTTTGATTGTTTAATTGGGATTGTTATTTATTGCTTAAAATTGTCACATAATCACAAATCAATATCTTCGGAATTTTTAAATTTTTCATAATCAAACAAATTTAATCAATATATTTTGCTAAAATCGCAGTTAAATTAGCGAATCAGTCAAACCAAAAGCGGTTCACCTTATCAGCTAAGTCAAAGGACAAACCAACTTATACAAAAATTAATTAATTGAAACTTTTAAATTTTATTTTAATTTTGAAATTTTAAACATCTTGAAATGAAACATACACAATATTACAATATTAAATGGAAGCATAAGGTTTATATTGTGAAACAACTCATTTTTTTCCTCATTTTCCTGATGTGGGATTGTAAAATAAAAATTAATAGTTGTTTGGACAGGAAATTCATTTCTAATAAGCAATCTCAATCGTTCAATTTTTAATAAGGTCAATCTTAGTTCATTTCAAATCAAACAAATCTAAGTAATATATTTTAATAAAACAGCTAAAACCTTGGTTAAACTAGTGAATCAGTCAACCCGAAAACGATTCAGCTGAATCGGCTAAGTTAAAAAACTAACCAATTTGCAACAAAATTAATTAATTAAAACCTTTAAATTTTGTTTTAAAATTTAAACCATTTTGAACTGAAACATGCACAATACTATAATATTAAATGAGAGTATAAGATTCACTTTATATAAGTGAAACAATTCACTCTTTATTTCTTTTCTCGATATGGAATTGTAATTATTTTAAAGTTAAATATTATGAGAGTTTCAAAATCCTATACAAAATTATTTTTAAAATCAAAACGTCTATGTAGGATTGTAAAATAAAAATTAAATGGAAGCTAACCAATAGAGATTTTCTTAATTATTTGAAATTAAGAAAATAAAAAAAAATGGTATTGATTATAGGGATTCTCACTAAAAATCTTCTTTTGCTTACACAAATGGAAGTATAAGATTCACCTTATGTAAGTGAAACAATTTACTTTTTCTTTCTTTTCCTGATATGGGAATGTAAAATAAAAGTTAAATGGAAGCTAACCAATGGGGATTTTCTTAATTATTTAAAATTAAGAAATTTCAATAATTCATATAAATTGAAGTATAAGATTCATTTTATGTAAATAAAACAATTCACTTTTTTCTTCTTTTTTCTTCCCCCCAATTTGGAATTATAAAATAAAAGGTAAATAGAAACTAGTCAATGAGAATTTTCTTAATTGTTTAAAATTAAGAAAATTCAATAATTTTAAAATGAAGGTTTGGAACTTTTAAAATGTTTCTCCCTTTATAAGATTCATTTTATATAAGTGAAACAATTCACTTTTTCTTTTTTTCCTGATGTGGGATTGTAATATTTTATATAAGTGAAACAACTCACTTTTTCTTTATTTTCTCGATGTGGGATTGTAATTATTTCAAAGTTAAATATTATGAGAGTTTCAAAATCTTATACAAAATTATTTTAAAAATAAAAAACTATGTGGAATTATAAAATACAAACTCTCACAAGGCTTCTCACTAAATTGAATAGAAGTATAAGATTCACTTTATATGAATAAAACAATTCATTTTTTCCTTCTTTTCTCGATGTGGGATTATCAAATAAAAGCTAGCCAATGGAGTCAAACAAATTAGTATGAGATATTGAAACTCTCATAAGGCTCCTCACTAAAAACTCCACTTTCTTTATATAATATTAGATTAGGTCTTCTTCAATTTAAGATGTTGGAAACATATAAAGATCAACACAAAATTATGATTTTTATGCTAGTGATGTCAGCGCGTCTCATATGACTTTTGAAAAATGAAAACCAACTACTATTCTATGATTTTTATTACACAAACAAAACTTGCCTCAAAGTAGGTTTGTATACTTTATTTATTTTAATATTATCAGAAGAACATCAAACACATAGGAAATTCTGGTAGACAATCCTATTAAACATCATGCACAGTTATTTTGGTAGCTTTTATTTGCATACTACAGTTTGTTTTAGTTTACGATATTTTTGTCATTCGAATATCAATTTTTGAACAAAAGTAATTATTAAAATATTAATTTTTGAATAAAAATGAATTGTTTTGATATCAATGATAGCACATGGTTTCGTTATCCGAGCACTAAAATTGTGTGAATTGAGAATTTTTATTGAGATCTTGAAATTCTCGCAAGACTCTTCACTAAATGGGGATGAGAGTATAAGATTCCCTTTATATGAGTAAAACGACCCATTTTTTTCTTTATTTTCCCGATATGAGATTATCAAATAAAAGTTAACCAATAGAGATTTTCTTAATTATTTAAATTTTTTTAATCAGAAAATTAAGAAATTAGGATTGGAATAATGGAGCTCCCATAAGGTTTGTGGGTTAAAATATTAATTTCAGAATAAAAATTAATTGTTTAGATGTCAATGATAGAGTATGGTTTCGTTCGGAAGTTGAAATCCAAGCACTAAAATTGTCTGAATTGAGAATTTTTATTGAGATATTGAAACTCTCACAAGACTCTTCACTAAATGGAGATGAGAGTTTAAGATTCCCTTTATATGAGTAAAACAACTCATTTTTTCCTTTCTTTTCCCGATATGAGATTATTAAATAAAAGTTAACTAATGGAGATTTTCTTACTTATTTAAATTTATTTTTTTTTTATCAAAAAATTAAGAAATTGGGATTGGAATAATGGAGCTCCCATAAGGTTTGTGTATTAAAAAGACCATTTTCCTTATATAATAGATTTATTTTAATAAACTATATATAACCTTTAATATTGAAATTTAATTCTATAAAAATAATACCATTAAAAAATATATTGACGATATCTTTAAAATAAGATTAATATGAAGTATTTTTAAAAAATAATAAATTAAAAAAGATATTAAAAATTATACAATTAAAATGAAATATATGACTGAAATTAATATAAATAAAAAAATTATTTAAAATTAATTAAATAAAAGGAAAAATTATCAATCAGTAATAGTAAAAATAAAAGATAATAATATTCAAATCATACAAATATTAATTGAAATTGTAAAAATTAAAAATAATAATATTCAAAATGTACAAAATTAACAAAAACCAAACGAATAAAAACAATAATATTTAACCATACAAATAATAAGGCAAACCAAACAATAAAAATAATAATTAAACCATACAAATATTATTTTTTATTTTTATTAACTCAAGTCAGACACTAAAATTTAATACAAACATTAACTCAAACCATATAAATAAAAAAGATCACTGAAAAAATAGTCATATATATTTTAGCACTACAAATAGTTTCAAAACAGTAGGATACGAGAAATTCATTTCACCATATTTAGTTAAATTCTATCTTCTAGTTTGCTAAAAAAATTAAAAATAAAAAAGAAGGAAAAAACTAGTTTAGTAAAACAAAATATCAATTTCATATAATTCTACCTGTTTGGGGTGTGAATTCAAGCTGTGTAGGGTGCAAGTTCAAACTGTGTCAGGTGAAATCCAACCTATGTATAGATGCAAGTCTAACATATGCGGGGTGCAAGGTCGATCTGTTTACGGTGTAAGTTCGATCTCTGTTAGATACAATTTCAATTTGTGTGGGGGTGCAATTCCAACCTATGCATAGGTGAAAGTTCATTATTAAAATGATAAATTTTGTTTTTTTTGGTTTATTCACCAAACTAGTTTTAAATTTTTTTGGAAAAAAAAATTGAAAATTAATCCAAATTGTGCCTAAAAAATTAAAATAATTTATATAAATATAAAATAAAAATAATTAATGAGATACTAGAAATTATAAAAGCAAAAAAGAAAAAAAAATCACTAAAATTAAAATTAAAATTAAAATTAAAAATAATCACTACAAATTAGATTTGAACCTCGCATAGATCAAATTTGCATCCCTCACAGAATTCAACCAAATATGTAGGGTGCAAATGCAACATGTGAGGGGTGCAAGTTCGATTTATGCTGGGTGCAAGTTCAATTTGTGCAAAATGCAAGTTCAATTTGTATATATATATTTTAAATTTAGTGATTTAAAAAAGAACTCATCATTTTAATAATAAACTTGCACTTATGTACAAGTTGGACTTACACTCGACACGTACTCTACACAAATTGAACTTGTATGTGTGATTATTCAGTAATAATCACTCACAAGGAGGAATTATTTAATAATTCTGGAACATCACGTGGTTATATTCTAAGTCAATTACAAATTATTTAGCCCTCATATTATTCTCTCGTACCCAATATAAATAGCAAGTTTGCATTATTTTTTATCAATTAAAATCTTATAAAATGTCGCGTATTTATATTCCCAAAATGTTGAATAATCAGCCGATGGCAAGAAAGACATGAGAAAAAGAAAGAGGAGAAAGAGAGCGCACAGAAGAGAGAGAAAGAGAAAGTAGAGAGGCGCCACGGGAAACGAGAGGATTGGCGCGTGAGTGGGGATAAATTTCCCATGAGTTGATTTTGAGTTTCCCACTCACTTTGAAATTCTGGATCTTTTGCCCACTGACTAATAAATTTTAATTGGATAATGGAAAAATTTTATTTTTAGGAGAAACTACACTTCACTGGTGGGAGGAAAAATAAGGCCAAGTTTGGGAAGACTAAAAAAGTATACTTTTTGTCTTTTTGGACTAAAAAATTGAGGTTGAAAATATGGATGTTTGGGTTAACTTTTTGACTTTTTATTGAAAAATGTGTAATAAAAAATTGTAAAAATTGATTTGTAGGGAAAAATTTGAATTGGGAGTTGTGCAGCCGTAATTGTTGACTTTTGGTGAATAGTGTTAACTTTTTAACTTTTTGAGTAACTTTTTGACTTTTTAACTTTTTTGGAAGTACCCAAACTTGGCCTAAATTACAAAAAGATAATAACCATTAAAAAAATCTATGGCTTTTGTTTAGATGTGTTCATGAGTTTTAAGTGGAGTTGTTTGGGATGTTTTAAATAAATTTACTTTTTGATATAGGGAAAAAATATGATTGTTTAAGATAAATTTTTAACTTTTTACGAAAAAATGTGTATTAAAAAATTATATAAATTAGTTTATAAGAGAAAATTGTGATGGAATAGGCTGTACAGTGACGGACGGTGTGTGGAGAGTAGAGGGAGATGGTTTCCTGCTTTTCGGGTAGTGAATTGAAAGTGTTGTTCGGCTAGTGGAGCCCTACCACGGGTCTCGTTTTGCTAATCAAAATCGTTCAATGTGTAGAACTCGTCGAGTACTATATGCCTGTAAAAAATAAAGTTGATCGAATATCTAGAGCTATCTGATCGGATTAGTTTTTTTTCAACCGTTAATTATAACACCATCCATTTTATAAATTTTAACTGATTTGATCATATAGTTACCAATATCTGATCAACGTGATTTTTTATGAGCATATAGTACTCGGCGAGTTCTACACATTGCACGGTCTAAGATTATTAAAACGGGACCCGTGATGGAACCCACGGGACGAACAACATAGTGTTATTTGTGCACTTATATCAGTGCAATTTTTTTCAAAAACTCAGTTGCGCTTGTGGGACGTCAGAACTGTTTGAAAATTAATTTTGTATAAAATTAATTTTTTAATATTTTTTTTGATGAAGAGTGATAACTTTTTAACTTTTTGAGTAATTTCTTAACTTTTTGGCTTTTTTTAATTACCCCAAACCAGGCCTAAGTAATGTATTAAATAAGTATAATTATTTCAATTTGTATAGGAAACAGAAAAAACTTTTAATGCTGTTAGGATTAATATTATTTTTATTTTTTTTGGATTTGGTCAATATCTTTGCATAATAAAACTTTAATGGGCAAATTACACTAACGGTCCCTATAGTTTGGGACTTGTGTCATTTTGGTCTTTGACTTTTCAATTGTGACACATTTGACCCAGAATTTTGAATCTTGTTTCAAATAAAGATAATTGAATATACTATTGCTCAATTTCAAGGAAAAAATCGTCAATTTGATAAAATATAAACTAATTTGATAAAAATAAATATCAAAAAAATATTTTTGAATATTTAAAAATTATTTCTATCCTCTAAAGATAAAATTACGTAAAATTGATAAATATTTTAGACATTTATATATTTATATCAAATTATTTTTTACTATGTGTTTGGATGATAATCATGTAATGGGTAATTTTTATTTTCATTAAATTAGTTTCTATTTTTTCGAAAGTTAAATATAGCGACAATTTTCATATCATTATTAAACCAATTCATTAAATCAAAAATCCAAAACTAAAAACATTTCATATATTAAATACATCGATTACACATTATAATCCTAACCATCCATTACATGGTCATCATCCAAATACATAATAAAAATTAATTTTGTAAAATAAATAAATAAATATATGTGTAAAAAATTTATCAATTTTACATGATTTTATCTTTGATGGACAGAAATAATTTTTAAAAATTTAAAATTATTTTTTTGAGATTTATTTTTCTCAAATTAGTTTATATTTTATCAAATTGACGATTTTGCCCTTGAAATTAAGTAATGGTATCTTCAATTGTCCTTATTTGGAATAAGATTTAAAATTCAATGTCAAATGTGTCACAATTGAAAAGTTAGGAACCAAACTGACACGAATCCCAAACTATAACAACTATTAATGTAATTCGCCCAACTTTAATTCATTAAAGATAGGAATGTTTTGGGAAGTTGGTAAAAAGTTAACTTCTTTATTTTTTTAGTCTATTTTATCTTTTTGTGAGTAAAAAATGTGAGAGGTGATGTGACAAAAAATGAATAAAAAGCTAAAAGCTAACTTTTTATTTTCTTTTCAAAAACCCCCACAAGCACAAAAAAAAAATTCTTGAAAAGTTTAATACATACTATTATTACCAAAATATACTTAGTGAGTAATTTAATATTTTAAAATTTAAAATAATATACTTTTGATTTAGATATCGGTTTTTAATAAAATTAATATTTTTAGTATCTTCTCATCAAAATCTATTAAACAAAATCCATGTTGATTATGAAATCCTTAAAAAATAAAAATAAAAAACAAATACCGTTGAAATTGACGTAAGCAGTAACATGTTAATATAATTTACAGTAACATTTTACTATTACAAAAACAGAGTACATACTAGATGACCCAACAAAAAATACACATATACAACATTTTTAAGCTTGTATAAAATAAAATAAAATAAAAGTGTTCATCGTTAAAAAAGTTTTGTGATATATATATATATATATATATATATATGCATGGGTAATATTGTCAAAGAAAAAAAAAAGAAATTTTACTCTATCCTTACTCAATTATACATCTCCCCTTTAGGGGTTTCTGAAGCAAAATAAAGCAGACCTTACGTATAGGTCCTACTAAGTAGACTTATTGTCTAATAGATCCTATGATAATTAATGACATTTTTTTATTAAACACTATTAAAAAAAAGTCACTAATTCTTAGTTTTCAACCACAGTTTGAAAATTTTGTCACATAAAATGTCACTTATTATAAGTTTTAGCGACAGTTAAAAAAAGGTCACTAATTTATAATTTTTAGTGATAGTTTGAAAAATTCATCACACAAAAACGTTACTAATTGAAAGTTTTAGTGGCAATTTATGAAAACCGTGACAAAAAAAAGTCATTAATTATCAATTTTTAACTACATGTAAAAAATCGTCACAAAAAAAAAAAAGAAATTAGCGAGAATTTTATTAGGACTTATTTTCAATAAGATTTGATTGGAATTAAGTCCAAATATTAGGACATATTGATAGTTTACCCCAAAATAAATTGGATTGTCCTTTCACCAAATAAGGGTTCAATGGAGGAATTTTGGCTAAATTTTTCCTTTTTTATATAGAGACCAAAATAACCTCCTTATATTTCCCTCAATTTCATTCATTAGTTTAGCATATATTATTTTATTTTCTTATAATTATATATATTTTATTTTGCAACACATACAGTAATTATATAATTTTTAATAAAGTATTTTTATTTATTTGGTTTATTATTTTTTGGAATAAATTGAAATGTATTTTTATTTTTATTTTTGGTTGTAATATTATAGCTTCAATGGATTTTTTTTTTGGGGGGGGGTTCTAATATTATAAAATTAATATATCAACATCTAATTGTAAGTGAAATCTATCAATCTATTTCAAAGAATTGTTTCAAAGTTAAAGGAGTTTCCAAATAAAAATAATAATATTATTTTTTGTGATTTTTAAATTTGTTTTTTATTTATAATGAAATATATATATATATATATATATATATATATATATTTTTGTTTTGTATTCAAGAGGATACTATCATTTTATTATTTTATATTTTTTTTTATAAATAAATCAATTTCGTTATTTCAAAATATGACGACATTTTCGTCCAAAGTATCTAAAAAAATACATTATGACGACATTTTATTTAAGTGTTTGAAAAAAGTGTTACTATTAACACTTATTTTTCTTTTTTTTTAAAAAAAATCAAAAATAAAAATAAAAAAAATATTTTTTGAAATTTTATATTTTTTTAAAAAAAGAAAAAATAAATAAACATTGACAACTTGAAAATCATAAAATTAAAAAAAAAATGATTCAAAGCACTTTCCGAACTTTTTCTAATTAACCAGAAAGCACAAATATTTTCAGATGATTAGGTCTAGTTTGGAAAGACTAAATAAGTGTACTTTTTACTTTTCTTGTATTATGTGTAGAAAAAGTAGAGAGGAAATGTTGATTGATATGACCCAAAAAAAATAAAAAGATGAAATAAGTGCACTTTTTTAGTTTAGCTAAACTTGGCCTAAAAAACAAAAAAAATACTTCTTCGTGTAGAAAATCAAAATAATAATAAATAACTAAATAATTTGACACTAACCTACTTGACAAAAAAAAAAAAAAAATCAAAACAAGATTGTGGAAATCGAGAATTTGAGATGCCCTACGTCAGAATAGGAATGGGAAAGTTTGGCAGGAAAGTATTAACGGACAAGGAATGAAGGCATCGTTTAGGGTATTATTAAGGATTGTTTGGAATTATCAAAATAAATATTAAGGATTGTTTGGTGAGAAAATTGGAGATTCAAAACGCATCGTTTAGGGTAATATTAAGGATCGTTTCAAATTATCTAAACAAATATATTTTTTTAATTTTTATAAAAAATATATATATAAAAATAGAGAGATGATATGACATAAATAAATATATTTATCTAAACCGTAGTGATTGGGGGCTCGAAAACGGGACGCCTCGAATGCCCCTAATTTTTTCTTTTTTTTTTTCTTTTCAGCAGGAGGAAGACGAAGAAGGGAAGGAGGGGGAGGGGGAGGGGGAGGGGGCCTAAAAAATGGAGGAGGAGGGGCTGA